>NC_090931.1:417240965-418472840 GCF_040938575.1 Ambystoma mexicanum | reverse complement strand
TGGATTCATTTTCAATGGAAAAACAACCGTCTTCCCCCAGTTAACCTTATAACCCGATAACCATTCCACCTCCTGTAACATACTCCGAAGTAAGGTTCCCCCTTCAACCGGATTCGACAACACTACCGTTAAATCATCAGCATATGCGAAAACCTTCACCTCACCATCACTCAATTTCCACCCACGAATATTTATTGCTTGCCTAATATACTCTGGTGTATTTCTGACTGCCAGCACCTCTGGGTTCCAGAACACCACAACAGCATTCCCACTCTCCTCCAGTGCTCCTATGGTCAAGTATGTAATGAAAAAAAAAACAATTAATGTGGCATTAATTTTAATTTTAAAATGAGGAAAGAGCAGAGCCAAGAGATTAAGCTGCCATCATGCTCGGCACCAATCTAAGTCCCTGTTCCAGTGGTTTTTACAGCTCAGAAATACTGCCAGTTCATTCTCCAATTCTGCCAACGGTTTCAAGAATTCCCAACTATCTAAAACATTTGTAAATACAAATGATATAGAGTCATGCTTTAAAAGCACACAGAAGGACCAACATCTCAAAATTGAACTAATAACATATGGAAGGGTGCAGAAATGTGTACCTGACACACTGGTGGCGTATTTGTTATCATAAATCCCGCCCTATTACTATGAGTGGTTGCCCTACATCAACAAAAATACTAAGGATTCTGTCAGGATGTTCGTATAGTCAAAATGTCCACCATCCTGCGTCTAAACCTATTTCTGTCCCACACACTTTAACTAAAGAAAACTGGATGTCTTCTTAATCTAGAAGGAGTTCCCCACCCCTCAATCTGGACATAGACTCCAAGTCTCAACTCTTGATAAAGAAATCTTGTGAAAGAATATTTAACTTCAATGTTGAATTCTTGAATGTTCAGTCCAACTTAAACACAACACAGTTCCCCAAGATTCCGGAGAGAACCTCTTTCTCTATTTGTGCTTCAGCTCATTAATGTTTTATCAGGTCTGGTTCTCTAGCCTGGCAGATCTGACTGCAGACTTTGCAAAATAATACAATGCTGAAAATATCTCCAGGTCACCAAAGTGATATCAAGATTGGTTCACTTTCCTGCCAGACTTGATGGCGGTCTTCCTTTTTCACAAAACACACTTTCCTAATATCTCCAGAACACCAATGGCATATCACATGTGGTTCACTATTCTGTCAGACTTGATTAAATATTTTAGAGTTCCAAAAAATGTGTTCTACCACTTGTTCCAGATCCATTTATACTATCTCGGGGTCTCCCCGATTTACTCTGGGCTTTGACCCTTATATCCTTCTCTGGTGACCTTTGCCTGTTTCCATAGGGGTCTCAGACACTGTTATACACTGGTGGGCCTTCCCCACTTTGATATGAGTCTAAGAACCTGCTCTTCTGTTTCTGTGGGATCCCAGTCCCTGTTTTACTTAATGTTCACCTGGACAGACCTGGTGTACTCTCCTCCCAGCTACTGTTCCACATAGGCTTGTTCACAAAGTTTGTATCAAATTGTATAGTTCCTCAGTTATACCCTTTTGCTTTGAAGGATGTATTTATGTGATTCACAAAGTTTGTATCAAATTGTATGATTCCTCTGTTATCCCACTTTGCTTCTTGGTATGCCCTTATGCGCCTGTTCAATCCATTCAGCTCCCTCACTGCCCCAATAACCGGTCTGACCCTTTCCCTGCCTTCTGCAAGTTTGTTTTCGGTTTCCGGTCTATCCTGGAGGCAGAGCGGGGCTTCTCTGTTGCTGCCATGCTCAGTGTTCTGTCCTCTGCAGCTCCACAGCATTAAACTCTTAGTCACGTCTTTGACCGCATGCGTTTTCATTCTCAGTTTGCTTTTGTCGGTCCTGCCTTCCTACTCTCCGCTACCGGCCAGGTTCATGTTGCTTCGACCTCTTGGTGAGTCACGTCTCTCTTTGACAGCGTCCAGGCCTCCAGACTTCAGGTCCCTCACCATGGAACTACATCTCCTTCCTCGCTCGTCCAGGGCTGCCTTGATGTTCGATCTAGACCTTCATTCCTTTTGATAATTGAGTCTGTCTCGAGTAAGCCGTAACGCGCATGTTGGTTCCACAGTGGGCTTTTGCCTCCTGCGCCATCTTATTCGTGTCAGTGGTACTTTGTATATTACCTGGGAAAGTCTCACTCTTTCTCGTCCCAGTATGGTTAATGAAACCCTCTACTCCACTGTAACACATGGAGGTATGGGGGACCAGAGGGGACTGAGTGGTGTATGAAGACAATGGGGACAGTAATGAAGGGTTGAATACGGCATTCTCCCAAAGCTTTCATCAGTGGTCCCATGGATAGCTTCCATCCCCATGAGATCCACCCACTGAGTCCCTCCCCCGTGGTCCCTTTCAGGTAGCACTCCCACTGCCCGGGCCTCATGGGAAGGGGCTTCCCCTATGGAAGCAGTGCCAATACCCTGGGATTTGTCACACATACCACAAGCCAATACAAATGCAAACAGAGACATACACAAATGCGCACACACTGACTGCACCTTCAATTGTTTCCTTGATTTATTTAGTTTTTTGTAACGCACCTAATACCATACCTGAGTTTGGTTTCTAAGCGTGGAACCGGGATTCAAATTTCTGGTGCTCTGCATGGTCTTTTTCAGTGCGTTGCCCCTGTGCTATCCTGTAGAATGCAAATTGTTATGCACTCCATATTACTATCAACTTAAAAAATAATAAAGAGTATGTATAACACATACAGGTTTTAGCGCATTAGCAACCAAACATCCATTCAATTAGACACTCCTGCTTAACAGCATGTATTTCATAGCTCTAGCTACACCTAAACTCTTGCCACTTTCAGATTTACTGTATTTCTGCATAACTTTGTGCTTTCAAAACTATCATGCCACAGATTCATCTGCACAATTACTCAGCATGCCTTCACAGTCCCTTGATTGTCTACCAAGTGTGTGCTTTGACTTCACACTAACTACACAATTACACATATGTGTATGCATTCTTAAATCAACACACTAACAAATCTCATTAAATTGTACTGTGTCTTCCTTTTATGTTATAACATATCCCCCACACAGAGACTGGTCCACGATTCCAACTCTGACATTCAGGCCAGAAAGTCTAACACACGTGCCAAACAGAACAAACCAATGTGGGGACCACCTAAAAGTTTGCACCCACACTACAGCATGCCTGCAAACAGACATACAAGCCTACAGTTCCATTACAAAAATAGTGCATGCACTATATGAAAAATCAACTGAGTGGAATAACAAATATTTGTGCAATTCTCACATCCAACCGCCTTACAAACAAATCAGATGTAAAAGGTTAGGCATAGCGAATGAAAAAGCACACTAGAATTAAGCACAGATAAACCCCATAGCCAACCAGAGCACTCGCAACATCATTTAGCCAAATCGCATTCGAAAGTGTTCAGTATAAAAGCAGAAACATCACTTATTCAAGGTGTCTCACAACATACCAAAGACCAGCCCATACACATGCTCTAATACCATAGCATTCTCATAGCGATCCCAGCACCCATCCACACTCCTCCTAGACCCCACATTGCATAAGATCCTAAACATTAAACCACTGATGCATACCACCAGAACACCCTTTCAAAATATCATGTGGAATAAACGCATGTCTGCACTGTCACAGATGACTGCACACAAGGCGTAACACAAAAGAGGGCACATATCAATATTTAATGAATGTTGTTTGCCAGCTCAGGTACAGATATTTCACTAGACATCCTTAAAACTAACCAGCCTTCAGGTTACAGCTACAAATAATCAAACATATTACATCCATAGTTGTTCACAGACCGAGCCAGCAGCAAAGACAAAAAAGGAAGCAAAAATATGTCACAACATATCTATTTATTAAGTACATTATTAACATAACATAGTTACAGAAGTATCAGCATCAGCGTTCAGCAAAAGCAAACATGTTTTCCCTTTAGGGACCCAATTATAAATACTGGACTAATGAAAGTGAACCCGGGGAACGGGTCCTTTAAGACCAGGTAACATTATCTGAGATGGATGGGGCTGCAGATCTTACTCATACATCAATAATCAGACCGACTCAGGAAGTTGGCAAAAGTCAAAGGACATCAACGGACTCCACACAGAATTATCTCACAGCATTTCATTAAAAAACTGCTCCATTATACTAAGTATTCATCATAAGTGACGTCATACTACGGTTAAGCCTATCCCAAGTGCAAGTCATCTTCCGAGTCAGACTAATACATGACATACTATTGGCTTCTCAAACTATAGGGCTCCTTGATACGTGGCCCTCTATAATTGGTTGGCATGCTTGTACCTTTCTGGAATATTCCACTTGCTAGCAGCATGCAAGCTGGTACCTCAGGTGACGGTGTTTGGCCTGGTCATGCCGCCCCACCCAATTATCCCTTCATCCATCATCACTCATGCTGTCTGCCATTCAAATAGCTACTTTGAACTCAGCCTTGCAGAGGCTCACTATCCCTGAGAATAAAAGGGAGTGTGGCATGGCCTTATCTTCTGGTCTTGGTGTAGCTCGAACAAAGTCTATTTTCATCTGACCATGTGATTAGAGACAACAGTTTTGAGCTCTTTGTTGTATTTAATACTATAACATGAAGACATCTTGGCACCCTTAGTGACTTTCGTTCCACCTCAAACAGGAACTCAGCTTGGTTCTCACCTTATTGTATCTTCTTGAGCACATGGGAAGAGTCTCAGCGGCCCAAATTCTTGACACTGGGCCAGGCAAGCCTTTCTCAAATCTTCCTTCACCGTCAGCTTTTCTATTCTGCTGCAACACACTTCCATTCACGGGGTCCAAGTTTGCTAAAGTGTGTTGTGGAACATCCAGATTCCACAAATTCCTAAATATATATATATTGGTGCAGCTCTGCAATCTATTCACTACGTAGCCAGCCTTATGATTACTGTGTCTGTTACTGCGTCTGTACAATTGTAAAATGATTTTGCATTTTCTTCAGTGCTTCTATGCACATGTAATCTTAATTGTGGTCCCGAAATTTTGCTCATTTCGTTATTTCATCATCAGATTCTATAAAGTTTATATTGTTTCTTTATTAACATCTCTTTTGGGTGCATCGGGTCTTCTTCATGTGATATCCTTTTTTCATTAATTTTCACACTTCCTCTGGAATTTCCTTGAGAAGATTGCCATTTCTTTGTGGATTCATAAGGTTTTCTCAATGTATAACTTGTTTCAAGGACCTTTCATGATATAGGCACCATTGTCGTCTTTGCGCATGTTGAAATTTCCTATTGTAAACATATAGGCAGAATCGGGTGGCGGAACTTCTGGTAGAGGTACTTGGATCCTCCTCTACATTCCCCTCTCTGGGCGATTCATCAACCACTCTTCAATCAGTCTTCAAATCCAGACTTCCTCTTCTGAAGAAGTGCTTTTTTGGAGTCTATGGGCCTCATTACGACCCAGGCGGAAAACCATGGTGCTAGTAGCACCATGGTCCATGCCGGTAACTTACCGACCCCGCCATGGAGAAAGGGGGAATTACCACCCCATTACAAGGTTGGCGGGGCGGTAATTCTCCCTTTCTCCATAGCCCTTCCCCATTCCCATTTTGGCCCCATAGGGCATAATGGGAATGGGGAAGGTGGTAATTACGGTACCGCACATTGCGGTATCGTAATTAGCACCAAGGTCCCTTTGCAGGTCCATTCCTTAACGGCTGGTAAAACCAGCCATTAAGGTGGGAACCCGCAAAGGGACCTCGTAATCAGGCACTAAGGGATTACCGGTACGGGTACCCTTACCGGTACCAGTAATCCCTTAGCGCCATGGTCGTAATGAGGCCCTATATCTTTATTACTTCCTTCATGCATCCTGCTGATTTCACATGTTCGTCAATACTTCAGGTCATGAGGCTGCACTGTCCATTTGGGCTGAAGTAGATTAATCTTCCCACATACTTCTTGTGATTTCTCAGATATTGGAATTTTGTTCCCTCAGGTGCATGAATACTGGCCTTGACATAGTCTCTAATTTCTTCATCTGTCAGCTCTTTTTTAAAAAGTTTATTTGCATTTATAAAGCGCACAGAACTGCCCTGGGGCATCGTGGCGCTGTTACAGCATACTTGATCTTAAACATAGCATAGGAATATAGTAACATAGTACAACAGTTATTTAAAGTGGGACATTGAAGTTGAAGGGTTATGCATTGCTGTGGTTACAGTGCAAGCATAGCTGTGCATGTGGAGGACTTTATCGGAATTGGATTTGAACCCAGACTCAACATCAATCATGATTTTCATTCCTGTCACTTTCTTTGCAGACTTTTTGCACTGTGGAATAATTATTTTGACCACACAGAATCCAAACATGATAATTACTAACAGGGCTCCAAGAAACTTAAAGATATTTGCCATCAATTGTGGAACCCATGAGAAGATTGATGCAAACCAGCTGTCATCAGCAATGTCTTCCAATTCATCTTACATCTTGACGTGCACGTTTGTCAACATCGTTATGGCCTCTGTCAAGGTGCCATTCTTGTCACCATGAGAAGGTATGAATTTGCAACATGATTCTTCGATTTTGGCACAAACACCTCCATCCATAGCTGTAATCAAGTCCAAGACATATCTATTCTGGAGTGTGATCATTGGGCCTGATGGAATTTCCAATGGCTTGCTAAAATCCTTTCCTGCTCTATGGGCAAATATTCTTCCTCTATTATTTAAAGCCATTGGTAAAGCTGTTCATATACATTCAAGTTGGCGAGAAAGTCATATTGTTGCAATAGACAAGAAAGGCCCTCGAAATAATCGAGCCAATTATCGCATGCTTGCGATGCTTGATGTGCCAGCAAATGTATTTGCACGTGTTCTTCTTGCTGAACTTAATGATTGGATGACCACTAATAACATCTTAAGCCCCTATCAAATAGGTTTTCAGTTGAAATAATCTACTAGCCATAATATCCTAACATTGATATCTGCAGTTGAGTACAACAAACTAACACGTGAAACAGCTGTATACTGTGCATTCTTTGACTTTCGTGCTGCATTTGATTCTATTATGCGAAATCTTCTTTGGGCCAAATTAATTGAGTTGAAGATACTTGGTGGCCTATTAAGGATGCTAATGCTCCTCCATAATGAGACTGCTGTGGAGATCTGACTGGCCGTGGAAAACTATACCCCTCAATCAGGTACAATTAAGGGGTTAAACAGGGCTGCATTCTTGCAGCAACCTTGTTTAACCGGTACTTATCAGATTTGTATAAACAATTTGTGAATATCCCTCACTATCCAGTTAAAGTGGGCAGTGAATTGATTTGTTGGCTCGCCTATGTGGATGATTTGATCTTGCTTGATTTAACACCTAAAGATCTCCAAGCTATGATCACTGCACTGGGCGCTTATGCGGATCAAAACAGCCTTAGTGTGAACATTTCAAAGAGTAAGACTATGATCTTTCCATCTAAGAATAAACAGAGATGTAAATATGTTTGGGAATTAGATGACACTCCTCTTGAGTGAGTCAACTGTTATAAGTATCTTGGGTTATTCGTTGACTCTCTGTTGAAATAGAATGTACACTGGCTTGAAATTAAGTCTAATGTATGATTATGACCACTGGCTTATGTGATTTTATAGGAGGAAATGTTGGGATATCTGTTCAGATATGTTATACCCTGCCAAAATTGTGTCTGTAATGGCTTATGTATTGATATTTGGGGCCACAATTTTTTTACGGAACTTATCAAATTTGAGGTAAAATTGTTACATAAGCTCCTCCGATTACCATCTGTAGTATCAATTGACTATTTATAACTTGAATTTGAATTCATAGGAATAACATCTCTGGTGATTCAAAGAATCTGTATGAACTGGACCAAATTACTCAGAGTGACGAATGGTGCATATATAGTTAACTACATTCAATCATACCTTCGACTCGATAACCATAGATAATTTGGCACAATTTGCAAAATTATTCAAGTGGATGACAGATGGTTGTCTGAAATAGTCCCCCAAATGAGTGCTGCTTCTGTGCTATCTATCAAACGTTTGATAAAACTGAAATTTAACATTTGTTTTGAGAGTCGAATTGTACAATTAGCATCTAATAGTAATACAGGCTGTTTTATTGGATACATCACCTCATGCTCCCATAAAACAGAATATATTCTTTTAAAATTCAATAGGTGTGACATATTGAAAGCTAAAGGTGTACAAATGGGTCTTTATCATGATAATCGCTATTGTTGCATTTGTGGCAATGATAACATTGAAACTTTAAAGCACATTTTGTTATCACGTGAAGACCTAAAATCAAACTTTATGAAAAGGAACAATAACCACGTTGACTGTGTGGAGCTCTCTCATCTGAGGCAAATATTTATGAAAGGCAATGATGCAAATCTAATTTATTTTATGATAACATTTTACTGGAGGTTTATTGTCATTTTAAGGATAATCAGAGTATTTTAATGTACATGTTTTTTATATTTTTATTCATTTTCTACTTAGGCTGTATTTTAGAAAGGCAATTGTGATATATTATGTTTTATGTTGTAACTCATGATATGCGTCTAATGTGTTATCAGCATATAATATGTTGTGTTATTTAAAATCTCCATTGCATAACTTTTTATACTGTTCATATAATGTCATGTTTTATGTTGTATATGCAAGGCTTGACAGCCATATGTATATTAAATTAAATAAATATAGGCAGAATAGGGGCGGAACTTCATAGAGAGGTTCTTGGCTCCTCCTCTACAAAAGCTATATTGAAGACAAAAAATGCAAAAATGGTAAAACACGGACTGCTACAGTGTTGGTAAAAACAAGTATATAACTGTCTTATTAGAAAATATTAACTGCATTGGTAACATAAATATGCAGGCTACTCACCTAAAGTTAGTAACAACTGGACACAATATTAGAAGTTATCTGAGCAAAAAACTAAAGGTACACAACATTAACAAGTAAATTGGTACAAATTGTGCAAAACATTGACTAGTAAACTCTGTTAATAGAATCATGTAAATATCGCCTTACAGTAGAATTATCCATTTCATCTACTAAGACACACACCTTAAACAGGTTGATAAAGCTATACATAAAATAACACTGTTCCACAAGACAATGACAGCTTTCAGATGGAAGCAAAACACTGCTTTTCTGGTGATTTGCGCACCTGTGATGCATAGCTGTGTGGCTCTGATCTTGAGGTGAACTTTCAGTGATGGCAACTAGGTGGCTCGGTGTCTATATGTGTCTTATTAGCTGAAATTGTCTTTTCTACTCTCACATTACAGGTATAAGGTGTGTTCTTGGTTATTAAAAAAAATTTTTTAACCTACCATAATATTGATAATGTTTGGTAAACCTGTCTGAATGCTCCAGTGACAATATTATGAATCAAGTAGTCAAGCACTGCGTCAACCTGATACCCGACTCTGCCATACAACACTTTGTTGAAAAATCCACCGCCATCAACACCTTCTTCATCGACAATATCAGCAAGATTTTCCACATAGAACCAGCTCTGTATCCACTGAACCACCTCACGTCCCTCCTTGCAAAATCTCCACACCCTGGACAACACTCAAAAACCTCTCTCTATAGCGGACCTGGCAGAAACCCTGGCCACCCTCAATGCCACATCGTAAACAGACAACACCCCCCCAGCATTCCTCCTCAAGATCCTCTCTGTAGAAGTTCTCCATCCTTATCTGGAGATCATTATCGGCTCCCTAACTCAAGGCACATTCCCATCGACCCTAAAGACAGGACAAATCCTCCCTCTACTAAAGAAACTCACTTGGGATCCTGACAACCTAGGTAACTATCACCCCATCCCCCATATTACCTTCCTAGGTAAGATCATCGAGAAAGCGCTAGCCACACAACTGCAGCAACACATCGACACCAACAATCTCCTCCAAACCTACCAGTCTGGCTTCAGACCCAGATGTTCCACAGAGACAGCTACCATACAGGTGGTCGCCAATGCCCTCAACATACTTGACGATAGCCACCCCTTCCTCCTGGTTCTACTCAACCTCTTGGGCGCTTTCGGCACAGAGTACCAATAGGCAGTCATGGACACCCTACATCGGTGCATGGGGATTAGCGACCTTGTCCTACACTGGTGCAAGTCCTAGCTCGGCAACCGTCAGAAGTTTGTTCAGATGGACTCCTCTAGATCGCCAATGCTACCTGTCACCTGTGGAGTCTTGTAGTGTTCTATCGTCGCCCTAGTTATATTCAATCTATACATGGACCCCCTGGGAGCCCTCCTAGCCACACATAACATCGACATCCACCAATACTCTTATGACACAGATACCTCAAGATCGACTTCATCAAGGACATCCACAGGCTCAAAGCCTGCCTCTTGCTGATCCAGTCTTGGATGTCCAGTGCATACTTGTAGCGTAACCCCTTGAAGACCGAATATCAACCCCTCATTAACAACACCAAACACCCAGACATACAGACCTGGCTATCAACCATGAACCCTGAGGGCTTCAAACCCGAGCTCACCTCCTGTATAAAGACCCCAGGTTCCACTTCAACAAACACCTCTCCTTTTAGACACACAGCTAAGAAATTCAGACATCTTGGTAACAGCTCTACCTCCTGCGTTCAAGAATGAGTAATTTCCCATCTGGAGAGGGGCAATGCCCTCCTGGAATGCCTTCCTGTCATCCTCTCATGTGGCCGTTAGTGGTATAGACACCTCTTCAAGGGTCTATGCAGATAAAACCACACCACCCCAGTCCTCATCAACTTTCATTGTCTCCCACTGCATGCGCAAATCACTTTCAAGCCTTGCTGCATTATCTGTAAGGTAGTCACCCTCAATTCACCCAGCTACCTTGCAGAGAAACTCAGCATCTCTGGCAGACAGTGCACCGCCAGAAGCCAGGACATGTGCAAACTTGAAATCTGCCACTGCAAAAAGGAAAGCACCAGTAAGCAAGCCTTCTCTGCCTAGGCCCCAAAACCATGGAACCTCCTCCCCATCAGACTCGCCCCCATGCTCCTACAATTCAGAAACTAACTTAAGACCCACCTCTTCAAGGAGTCTCTCCTCCTCAACACCTAGGCCATCATGTTGCTCCTGTGCCACTAGACTCACTAGAAGCCATTCAACCCTCTCCTACCTACGACCCTGTACAGTTGTACCCCTCCTCAATGCACCTTTGTATCCTACCCACCGCTATATATCTGTTCAGTTATTACCATTGAAAAGTGCTCCGTTATGCATCTGTAATGTTGTATACCTATGAAAGTGCTCTGTTGTGTATCTATATTGTTGTAATGCTCTGTAAAGCGCTCTGTTGCCTCTCAAAGCTAGGTTGGTGCTCAATAAATACAATAATAATAATAATAATAATAATAATAATAATAATAATGGGTAGCCATCCACAAGGATGACAATACAGTGTTAGTCTACAGAGATCATTATGTACCCAAATTCAAGACTGTGGAAGAAAAGCATTCATAACCTGGCCTTGCCCAAAGACGATGCAATGATCCTGGAAAAGTCATCTTGAATCACTGACAGTAATGTGCTGCCTTCGGATAAAAGGCTTGCCTTCTCACATGCTGGTGGCATTCATTTAGCCCATTGCCTGATCTTTCTATATATGTAGGTCATTTGAGTGATAGGGGTTCTAGACAGAAGAGAGTAGTCCAAATATCACAGGCACCCGACAAGCATATTTTAAAGTATTGTTATTTGACACATACACGGTTTGGTTTTTGGTACAATTTAAAGGCTCTTCAGCACATCATAAATAGCAACCCATAAGCCTATGAGTTGGGAGTATTTAGAGCTTTCAAATTCAAATGAGAGGTCCAGATCAAATCTTTTAAGACCATATCAATTAGTATTCTTGTATTTGTATTCTTGGTTTGATGATGGAGACAGTGAACCAAAAATCATTCCCATTTTGCATATGATGCTTCAATATATTTTGTTTTTTAAAATTGGCATGTTGGCCTATGTGATTTATGTGTTTTCCAAGATAGTTTATTTTTTTTTATTTTTTTTTTTAAAGAAGGTGATTATGGTAACAACCGGAAAAGAAAGAAGTAAAGTGAAGACATTGCAGATTGGGCAAAATCCTAGCTTCACCTCTTAAACAATGTATGTTCATGGGCATCTCATTTAATCTTGTATTGCTTAACCTTTCAACATTGCCAGTCCCTAAACCTTTCAAACTGCTCAGTCCTTCATAGTGATTTGTTCTCAGGGTATGATCCTCAAAAAAGCCCCACTCGTGGGTTTCACTGGTTATAGTGTTGTTTCCTCTATAAATAATAGTGAGCATAGATATATTGAACTCCACAAAGCAATTTGTTTCTTTGCTCTATAATTGCAACAACACTTGAAAACCATATCCCTCCTCTAATCTCAGTCTGTCTGAATAAGGAAACATTCCTGGTAACTTCTAGTCTGTATCCACTATCTATTCAATGTATGTGTAGTATTCCCCTTGCTTCCAATTTGTCTCTATATCCATGCTTGAACCATTTTGCATTCTTGGAGACTGCAGATCTAAGTCCTCTGTCAATTCTGGAAATGTGCACCTTTTTCATACGACATATGTTCTGCATTTTTACTACAGCCCTTTTACCTTCCTTGCTGCTTCTATTGACAATAAGTGTCCTGCACCTGTGCTAGCACACATATACCTTTGCTGTGAACTAGTCATATTTCCCTTGAAATGATACCTGTTTATTATTCTGATTAGAGCAAGAATGTACCCATGCTTATTTTGATTGCTGCGAGACAGCATATCAAGCTATGGGTTGTTATTGCGATGATGGGGGGCACCAGATTTCTGGATCCCTTAATTTCTTTGGTTCAGTGGAGGTGGGCCCCAAAGGTATCTGTGCCCTGGGCCATGAAAGTGCTTAAGAAGGTCATGCTAGAATTTCTTTTAGATGATGATGATGATGAAGAAAAACACACATATGTGTAACACTCCAATTCTCAGGGAACAGGCCATGCGCACACAAGAACGCCGAAAGGCTGTGCTGCTTGCAATAGCGCAATGCAGTGTCGTCACAAGCCAAATTGCATCATTTGGGCAGGCCTTACATAACCTGTTCCCTGAGAATTGGAGTGTTATACATTTGTGTGTTTTTTTGATCATCATCATCCAAAAGAAACTGCCCAGAATATCTGAATAACCTTACATGTTTGAGAACTTAGAAATCAATCCACTAGCCAGCGGCTCACTTCAATTTGCAGACAGCTACAAAGCAAGACAAATTGGTACTCGTTTTTGCCTTGAGAAAGACTCAGCGAGGGTTGAAACATGTGTTGGCTGTAAGGTTGTCACAATAAAACACTGGATTATGGATCTAAACCCAGCGGGTATGTAAGGGGTTTCCTTGTTTTCTGTTTACGGTAGGGCACCGTCTCTACCCTATCCCCATGCATAGCAGGGCATTCAATCATTCTGTTTTTACTAGCACAGTTGATTCTCTGGTTCTAGTGCCCTATACCAAGTGGTTCTGATCAGGAGGTGACATTTCACTGATGTCCATCAGGTCTTTTGTGGGTATCTTATTGTGAGGAATTCGACCATCTGCACTGTGGGTGTTGAACTCGCCTGGGTTTTTAAAAATATGTTTTTAAGAAATTGTATGATGGGAGATCAACCTCAGAAAATGTGTGGGGCTAATCCGCAAACATTTTCCTATGCTCACTGAACAACAAACCCATAGACCTGTGTACTCTAGGGGGACACAGACTACAGACAAAGTCCTCCCTGTCACATTTAGTAGGAATGTGACATCCAGAGCACATGAAGGCATCTTAAAAGGGGGAGGGCAAAACCTTCCTCTTCCCATGCCCAGTTTAATTAAATATCAAAGGCTCCATGAATCTGCCCTGTCATTGTCGGCAATGCTGGTGGCAGCGCATACTGATGAGAGTTAATTGAAGCAGGCCGGCAGGGTAGTGAAATATCACGCTTGGGACAACTATTTACAGTCCCTTACAGAGGGTAGGAGTATGTAATTTAATGGAGACAGAAATCAGTTCGCACCACAACTTCAAGGGAGACCTGCACTTTGATCAGGAACCACAGAGAGCTCAATTAACCAGAGGGACCCTTTGATCCAGAACAGACAGGAAGATGGGTGGAACTTAGTAGTACATTTTTTCACCCCTTAACCATTCCTGTTGCAAAGCACTCTGGTTATGACCACACAATTAACAGAAGTTTGTTGGTGGAGACTCAGGATTGATTCATTAAGGTAGGCTTAGCCTGCACCTATCACTGGGGCCCATTTGGCTTTAACAGGGGGCTGAGGCCCTCTCTTAGCAGATCATCTGGGATGGGCAAAACATCAATGCACATATGGGAAAATAACAAAAACATGTTTACATAACATGCTGTACAAAACAGGTGGGTCTCATTTCATCTATTGGGCGCCAACCTCTTATTACATTGGCTGATTCAAACAGCTTCAAAATGATAGTCTTAACGTTTGACACTGTAGAAAGAGTCGTTGATACAGGTGTGTTTAGCAGATTTTAATTGCTTAAGGTTGGGCAGCCTTCATCAGGGCAGGAGAGGGGATGATGGAGAGACAATGAATGATGGATCCTGTGTATACTGTGTGTTTCTTGTTGAGCACGGGAAGAAGAAGAAGAAGAAGAAGAAGGAGAAGAAGAAGAAGAAGAAGAAGAAGAAGAAGAAGAAGAAGAAGAAGAAGAAGAAGAAGAAGAAGAAGAAGAAGAAGAAGAAGAAGAAGAAGAAGGAAAATGATGTCTTATGATCCTGGTTAGGGAGATGTGTGTAGGTGGGTGGGTGTTGGATAGTAGTGATCTGTAAGTTTTGGGTTGATAAAGCTTTGAGAAAAATGCAACTTTCATGTTAGCTGAGGACAACACCTGCATAGTAAGCATGTCAGCTAATTTGCATACCCATAATGCAATGCATTCTGCCTTTTCTCACTCTTTTGTGTTCTCGGCACCCTGATGCCTGTGGGCTTTGGCACCTTATGAATCCAAATCAAATTCTGTATCTGATCTTGAAATTAGCTTTCAGAGAAAGCTACTAGGTGGTGATGTGTGTTTTATTAGTTGTAATGGCATTTTCTATGCTCACATTACAGATAGAAATGTTTTCTTCTTGCTTTTCATTTTTAAACCCAACTAAATATTAATTGTAAGTAAGTATAAAAGCATTACTAAAAGTATAACTGTAAAGATAAAATAAGATGCAAAATACACATACAATCATAAACCTCGTTAGCACAGTTCCAATTAATTACTCCAAATGTTGAGGTTTATTTTCTTTATAACACCTAAATTAAAAAGACTGCCATTGTATAATAGGTAAAATCATTAGAGAGCAGTAACATCTGATTTAGCAGTAATACATTACTTTCCTTTGGTATGCACTGCCAAACATGACTTTCTACATTAGATTGCTGCATATTCGTTTTAGTGTGTGTGTATGTTTGGATTTGGGGGTGTAAAGGGGTGAAGGAAATGGGTATGAGGGTGTAGGTTTGCGGTGGGGGGCCCCCTGAACAGGAAAAGGTGAGATTGACAATGTTCTGCTGAACCGATCTATGATGACCTAATGAAGGTCGTTTTAATACCACAGATCTATTTTCTTTCTAATATTCTTGAAAAAAAGAAAACAAATCATAAAGTGAATACATGATTCAGCAGCTTCTTTTTCTACCAGGGTACACTATCTCCTGTTTCCCACTATTATCATATTTTTCCTTGTACCCATTTCCAGGGGAATTTGTAAGAGACTCGAGCCTTGATTCACAGAGGTTTCTCCAATTGGGGTTTTGCCATAATAAAATGCTTCTGTGAATTAGGCCCTAGAAAGAATCTATATTTGACTAAAGGCGCCATGAACAGTAATTTACACTTGACAGTGTAGGGGCCAGTGGTAAATATGCCTTCTCCCTTGGTTGTTGCTTCAATTGTTCTTCATGATGGTGGGATACCCTTTCGAAATACAGGGGGTAATTCATGGATTATTTGCACCTAATAAACGGGATTTGAGCGCCATTCTTCCCGCAAATCCGCATTTGTTAAACATTTGTTAAACAGGGATTTGCGGGCAGAATGGCGCACAAATCCCGTTTTTTTCAGCGCAAATAATCCATGAATTACCCCTACAGTCTCTTAATGTGTGTGTTAGGAACAGGCAGCATCCAATCTGGGAAATAAAATCAACTCTCAAGGCCAATTAAAGTACTATTTCTCTGAACAAACCGCAGCCGTAGAACACATCTGAATAGTTCTATATCAAGCAAATCGCAACAAATAAGCAATTGAAAGGTTATCTTCTGGATATCACCAAATTGTCCCCCAGAGCAGCAATGGCCGTAAAGAAATAATATTTCATGAATAGGGAAGCACGTTTTCTAAATGAACAAAGACATTTGTTTCAGAAAGCTTTACAGGCATTTGTTATGCCATGTAAGTACCTAAAGACAGCACCTTTGCTTTAAATATTTTAAGCATCTTTCCACTTGTTAGCTGAAATTTCCTATTTTAGTTTCGCATTACAGGTAGAGACCATTGTGTTTCATAAAACGAGGACACTAACTTTCTACATGCTAATAACCCCCGATTAAGGTGAAATGTGTATGTGGTTGGTTGTTGGAACCTGGTGAGCTGTCACTCCTGGGTTGAGAAATCTATGTAAAAATAGAATTTCTCTATAAGACAATGACAATGCTCTGCATGGCGCAAAATAAGCAAGCCCCTCGGCTATTTTGCATACCCATCATCATTGCTGTGTACCCTGAACTGAAGGAGAAATTCTAGTGATGGATATTAGATGGTGCTGCGTTAGCGTGTGCATTACTAGCTGAAATTGCTTATTCTACAATGTATATATATATTTTATAGGGTGGCAGTTGCTGTCCTATCTTTAAGATAAAAACCAATTTCCATAGCCAGTGGTCCATGCTATTGTTGGCTACGTTTTGCAATGTTCACATTGGACATGGCCCAATGGCCATGGCATCTGTTAATGGCCAAAGGCCATGGTCGGTGGGATTTTGTAAGCTACTAGGCAGGGGATATGGACCTTAATGAGAGTACCGGCAAACTGGCTATGGACAGGGAAAATATAGATCATGGCTCTAGGCCAAGGGCAAAGTCATTTTGATGTATTGTTGAAACAGGGACTTTGGATACGGTCATAGGACATGGCTACTAGCCATGGCTGAAGCCCATGGTCAGTGGGATCTGGTTACGTATAAGGTAGGGGGATTTGGGAAACGGCCAAAGGCCATGGCAGTTGAGCCTCAGTCTTTTATAATAGTGTATGCTAAAAGTACGGTGGCCAAAGGCCAGAATTCATTGTAGTTCCTTAGCAACCTGGCAGGGGGTTTCTTACTCTGGATTTTATGTGACTACCAGAAGCACCCAGGTTTGGGTCCCTTTTGCTCTGTATTATAGTAGAGTGCTTCAGGGATCTGCATTGTCCTATGTACCTGTCTGTATACAATTATGTTGGTGCATCCATGGGTTAAGAAGACTAATCTCAAAGCTGGCATGTTTCAATTCTGGTCACTTCTGTCTGAGCATGTCCGGTTGTATCTTAATACTCGACTGAATATCGAAGCACGCTTTGTGGGCACTAAGTGGAAGCTATGACTCTTCAAATATCTAGGCCAGTCGGTTAGCTTGTGATATACTGTGGTCTGTTACTGGTCATCTTTTATAGTTATGGTGGAGTCAAGGAAATAAACTTTAGAGGTGAGTACGAGAATCTCAATCCAGCCAGAGAGGTTCTCAGTGCCACGCCTGATCCAGTGATCATTGGGTGTGCAGGGTGGTGTTATTTGTGTATCTTTGGGAGCATGCAGAAAGTACCAGGTACTGGGTTATCTAGGTTATCTGGTACGAGGCCCTGAGTGTGTTGATGCATGTCATTCAAAATTGTCAGTATAATCTTGTTGAGTTTCTGAAGTAAAGGACATCCAGGAATCCAGGTACGCTTTTCTTAAGGATCTATTTCCAATAATGAGGGCCCTCCTGTCTCAAGTGAATCTCACTCTGCATAGGTGAACAGCAATATGTACACAATGCACTGGAATCCTTTCACATTCCTTGTAACACTGGAAACTACACAACAAGTTGACTTGCATTTACCAACAGGTTGGCAACAGGTTAAACAAAACATGCTGGGCCATGGCAATATAGATAACATGTTTATGGATGTTGTTCTAATTGTCTGATAACATGTTTGTTTACTACAGTTGATGAGCTTTGTTTATTACAGTTGGCAAAACATGTCTGTTTGTTACAGTTGGTTTCCTATGTGACCTTATATGGTTTTACATACAGTTTTCTATATGCTTATCTAATTTACAGGTCTTATGTGCAATTGCTTGATAAACATTTGTACAGGCTAAGTTTGACTATACAACAGTTTCCTTCTATATAGTTTGTTTGAGTCTTCCTGTACCTTTCCTCGTATCTTATGTCAGATGGTTGCCTGTGTGCCTCCTGCACATAGCGGCATTTATTAGGACAACTGTTCTTGCTTTGTCTGCTGGTTTGATAATAATACTTTGATTGCTTTTCAGGAACTTTATAGCCCTCCATTCTGTAGATGTCATGTAAAAGGAGTGTTAAATGTGTCCGATGTCAATCAATCTCTGTATTTGCAATATATTGGTCCAGTTTTTGGATATGCCTAATTTCCAGAGTCCAGTTGGAGTTTTGTTTTTGTTTTTGTTTTGTGTTGCAGTTGTTGACAATTCCATTGCTATCGAGGCTGTTGTTTGGTCTGTCACTAAAGAATTCCCTCGATATGAGTTGTCTAAAGAAGGCTTCAGAAACACTGCATTGAATATAGTTCTGATCCGTTCTTGTGTAATCCGTCTGTAGTTGTAGCAGACAATGATACATCTGTTTCATAATCATTCTGATGTCCTGCTGCGTATTTGTTGTCAGAATCTCGTGTTGTAAATCGGAGCTATAGGGCTTTTGATGAGCTTTCCTCTTGTATTAGATTTGATCTTTTACATTTTCCCAGGAATAAGAGGTCCATGTTAATCTGTGCTTTTTTTCCAATAGTTTCTGTAGCTTGATTATGATGTGGTACATTGTGGTATCTTCCATATTTTAAATTCAATTTCCTTGCGCCATGTTAGCTAATGGTAAAATAAAGTGTTCATCCATTGAAATCACCAAGCTGGTGCATTAATGATATATAATGGGTTTTAACAAAATGATATATAATGGGTTTTAAAAGGCGTGAACTTCCAGCAATGGTTACTAAGTGGCATTGTGGGATCTGTGAGTTGGCTCAAATGAAATATTCACTTTCACATATTTCAGTTGGACGTTCTTTTTTTTCATGCCTTTTTAAACCTGCCATACATTTGCTGGTGTTTGTTAAACATGCCCCAGCGCTCCAACCACAAGACTCTCAGACAATACTACACTAGTGACTAGTGAAGGGCAAAATCAGGTATGTACTCTGCAGTCTTGAGAAATGTCTGTCTTTGGTTGATTAAGTTGTGTGTAAAGTAGCACTGCTCTGTAAGACAAAGTGCATTTTCTGTAGCGAAAAGGTTTGCATTTTAGCTAATTGGCATACTCACAATGCCTTGCTGGTGTGACTTGACCTGGAGTTTAACTTCCAGCAATGGTTACAAGAAGGCTTTGTGTTATGTGTGACAATGTCCATCCCTATTCTCTCAAAAGGCCGCCCAACCACAGGTAGTGGAATTAAGAGGTATTTTGTGGACCCCCTGACTTGCCAGAAGCTTGACAAGTGAAGCAGGACCGCAAACATTCCTTAACCTTTTTGCTGAACTGCTGCCAGTAAAAGTGCACAGACAACGGCTCCAATGTCTTAGTCACTGTGAAGTGACCTGCTAAAGGAATTTGGTGAGCCAAATCTGAAAGGAACTTTCTGTGACACTGGGGATTTACCTGTTGTTGCCCTCGCCCTCAGAGTCTTTTGGCTTACTGTACAGGAGTCCATCCTGCCAGTACACTTTGAACAGTCCAGGGCCTTGCCGCTAGCTTGCTCCTTCTGCCTGCTTACATAGAACCACCTTCACCATATGCTTTCCGTCAAACCCACTGATGCTACAAACAGGCCCATCAATATACTGGTGTGGTTATCCTACTGCCGGGTTCAGCAGTGAGACAAGTAGTGGTGTCTCAGACCGTAGGAGTTCTGTGTCCATTGATACACACATGTTCTAGATAGAGTGGAGTAGTATTGGGAACTGGGATCTCTTCTGGGGACTGGATACCGTTCCCACTCAGTGTAACTATTCCACATTCTGCCACTTCCTGGCCCAGTGGGAAATCCCCCTCTAGGGGACCCACACTAATGTTGACTTCTTTTACAAGTTCAACATTCACTATGGCTTGTTTGGGTAAGCCCTTGAAAGCAGGATCCCCTTTCCTATGGCTCAGATCCTTTCACACAAAACAACCTTTGGGTGGTGAGAGAACAGGTGTCCCAGTGTTAGGGGTGTCTATGCTCTTCTTTTCAGTGTGCACAGCTAAATTAAAGTTTTGGGATTTCCCTTCATTCTTTTGGGGACCTGACTTCAAAGAGGATTGGGCTGGAACATGTGTCCTTCCTATCCTTGTTTACTTTTTTGTCAGAAGATTTCTTTTCCGGTTTGGGTGTGCTCGCTTGAGCCTTTATCTGAACTTGAGTAGTCACAAACCTGTTGGCAGCCTTTGCAAGCTCCCTAGGGTCGGTGACAGTCTTGTCCACAAGGTGCTGGTGCATGTCAACCTCACAGTTCTTTATAACATGCTCACACGCAATCAAATTGTACATCCCTTTTAAGGGCTGATTCATGGAATTTTTTGCGCCGAAAAACAGGGATTTGTGTGACATTCTGCCGGGAAATCCCTGTTTGACAAATGGGCATTTGCTTGCAGAATGGCACACAAATCCCCGTTTTTCGGCGCAAATAATTCCATGAATCAGCCCCTTAATGTGTCAGCTTTGTTACCAGCCACCCACCTGCTCAGATGTTTCAAAGTCAAGTGTGTGAACGCTTCAAATGTCTGCCCGCTTTTCTTTCCGAGCTCTCTGAAGCTCTTGAGATACTGTTCTGGGGTTTTACAGAACTTCCTGAGTAAGGCCACCTTACTGATTTCATAAACAGACCTTTCCTTAGGAATTAACTGAAGAATTGCATCAGTCCTTGGTGTTGGTGAGTGACTCATCAGGTCTGCAACCCACAGTACCTTGTCCACCTCCTGTAGCTAAAATGCCACCTCGAGCACTTCAAACCAGTCAAAAATATCCTTCCCCACTTCATAAGCCTGCACCAAGTCTTTGAGGATGCGCTGCTGGGTCTTTTCCCGGGCACTCTGGTTTGAACCACTACCGCTAATTTTGCTAGAGGTGTATATATGACAGTAGTCATCCCTCTAAGGTGTATCAAAGCCTGATGGTGGTGAAGGCTCTGATTGGGATATTCTCCCATGTTGGATTGCCCAAGAAAGTTATTTCTGACAGGGGATTAAACCTCACATCAGCATATACAAAGGTTAGGTGGAAAGAGTGTGGAGGCACCTACCAGTTCTCTACATCTTTCCAATCACAGACAAATGGGCTTGTGAGCAGACTAGGGAAAGCATGATAGGTGGCTTGGAAGAGCACCGGAGGAGAAAGTGGGATATACTCTTGCCATGCCTACTGTTCGCCTACAGGGAGGTGCCATGGAATTGAGTAGGTTTTCTCCCTTTTGAGCTTCTGATTGGACACCCTGTACTAGGTCTCCTCAGTCTAGTGAAAGAGGGATTGGAGGGCAACTCCTCATCCTCTACGCGAGATGTGGTGGACTATGTACTTGGCCTTTGGTCTAGAATACCAAAGTACATGGAACAGTGTACAAAAAAGCTAAAGGCCAGGCAGAGCTAATGAAGCACTGGCACGACCAGAAGGCCCCCTTGACAGTCTATTCTCCAGGCCAGTGGGTGTGGATTATTGAGCCTGTTAAACCCAGTGCCCTACATGACAAGTGGACTGGGCTTCTTGTGTGCTGGAAAAAGGTCAGTGAGGAGAATTACCTCATTTACGTGAAAGGACCTAAACAGATATTGAGGGTCTTTCATGTTAACCCTTTCAAAACCCCATTAAAACCGGGATGACTTGGTCATGGTATAGTGACTGACAGAGAGACTGAGGCGCAGATCGATCCCCTCCCAAAGCTCCTGCACACTGAAGCCACAGATGGGTCAGTTGGAGGTGTCAACCTTGCTGACAGACTGCCACTGTTTGCTGGGGCAGTTTGCTTGTCTTTTTTCACGACTCCAGGTTGTGCAGATTGTTGCATCCATGATGTTCACACTGGAGACAGTAAGCCAGTGAAGAGCAGGATTCACCGGATGTCCGATAAGGTCAGGGACACCATCAAGGAGGAGGTTTATAAGATGCTGTCCTTACGAGTGATAGAGCCATCACACAGTCCCTGGGCTAGCCCAGTAGTGCTGGTCCCTAAAATGACCTGGGGTGGGAAGACTGCAGTTTGCTTTTGAGGGGACTACAGGGACCTCAATTCTGTCATGAAGACAGATGCTCACCCCATTCCTCAGGTAGATGAGCTCACTGACAAGCTTGGTGCTGCCAAGTACATGAGTACCTTTGACCTCATGGCAGGGTACTGGCAGGTCGACTTGGCAGATGTAACAAGAGAGAGGTCAGAATTCTTAACTCCAGAAGGATATTATTAGTTCACAGTGAGGCCCTTTAGAATGAGGAATGCCCCCACCACTTTTCAGTAGATGCTTAACCAGGTTTTGTCTGGGCTGGAAAACTTCAGTGTCGCCTATTTAGACAACACTGCTGTTTAACTTATCCGACCTGAAACAAGTGCTTCAGGCACAGCAGAATGCAGGTTTGACTCTCAAGGTCACGAAGTGCCATATAGCGCAGGGCACATTGACTATCATAGGCCACTTAATCAATGGAGGTAAGAAACAACCACTCGAAGCAAAGGTACAAGCTGTGAAGGATTGGGACATCCGCAGCACACACACACAGCTGAGAGCCTTTCTAGATCTCACTGGGTACTACTGATTGTTCATCAAGAGGTATGGGACTACTGCCATGCCCCTGAATGATGTAACTTCCAAGAAAATGCTGAAGAAGGTAGCTTAGACCCCAGCCTTTCAAACCTCCTTTCAGGATTTATCGATTGTGCATGGCCCTAGTTCTGAAAGTGCCAGCCTATGGTCAGAAGTTCATTAACCAGACAGACGCCTGTAAATTTGGGATTGGAACATCGTTAGCTCAGCTGAACTCTCAAAGGGTACAGCAACCTGTTGCCTACATTAGCAGGCGATTGGCAAAAAGGGAAAGGAACTAAGCCATTGTTGAAAAAGAGTCTTATGTGGTCATGAGGGCCGTAAAGAAGCTGAAACCCTACATCTTTGGGTCGCACCTTATGATACAGACAGACCACTGGCCTCTTTGTTGGTTAATGGACATGCAAGGGGAGAAGCCTAAGCTTTTGCTTTGGGCCGTATCCCTGCAGGGATTAGATATGGACATTCAGCACAAGGCAGCCCCCCCAGCATGTAAATGCAGATGGCCTCAGCTGGTACTTTTGCCTTGATGACAGACCTTCATTAGGGTGGTGGTTCATATGTTGAGGCTGGGGGCACGTGAGAAATGTGTTGTAGCAGCTTTGCATTCTAATCAGAGTTAATTCAAACAGGCCCATGGGGGTCCAGTCGCCGGACTAACAAAAGAGTCAGGAAACCCCAACAACCTTAAATATGCACAGTGCCAACCTGAAGCCCGCTCCCACCACTTAGTATCAAGGGCAGTGAACTGTCATGTCTAGGACAGCTGTGTACAGTAGTCATCCCCGCAGGGGAACCCCATTCAGAAGTTACGAGCATGTGGTTTTGACGATTCCTGACCCCGAGCCGCCATGTCGGCCAGCCTGCAGCTGTCCCTCCAGCCTTGCTCGCAAAACTGCCTCGTGACTGATACCCACAGCTGTCTCCCATCTTGAACTCTGTCGCAGAAGCTGCAAAGCTCCCTGAAAAACCGACTCTACACGGTCAAGCAACAAGAACTTCTACAAACACAAGATACATTGTGGTTTTGTCGCTCATGTCCATCTCCGAAGGCCCCTAGTGACATTTTACATCCCATTGCTCCCTTTGTATTGAAACCAAGTATCCTTGGACTATTGTGATTAATTACTTTACCGACTACCAGCCTGTCAGTATCCAGAGTGCATCCCTTTTCCTTCTTTGAAACAGTCTGTCCTCTGCATTCCTTTAAAGGGTGGGTATCATTTTGTAGTGTGCTAGAACTGTCTGTTGTGATAATAATAAAGTATATATGTGTATACAACCTTGACTGGACAGTCCCTTTTATCATTGGGTAATAATATATGTTTGCTCTGTTTCAAGTAACCAACGATCCACGACCTTGCTGAGATAAGCCTCCTGTCTACGTTACCAAAATTGGACATTGAGGTTTATCATTTGCTTGTGTTTCCATTCTGTTTGGATTCTTCATGGTGTACTAGAGGTGTGGGGCTGATTTATGGTCAAATTAATCCCTAGACCACTTGTGCCCTGGAAGTTATTTTGACACACTTGGTCAGTGCTTAATATGTAAATAAATAAGTGCAAGGGTCCAAATATTTTCTAGCACACCTGTGACACTGTATGTGGGCAGTTCCTCACCAGCCATAACTGCTCCCCACAGTGTCAACATATTTGGGTTACACTACATCTTGCACCTGCTCATTGTGGTTGATGGATGCATTGCATATCACCACTTCATAATTAATTTCAGTCTTAGACAGTAAGCGCCAGGGTAGTTGGTAGTTGTAAGTACAACTACCAACGTCCTCTCTTGCGAAACACTCTCAGTTAAAGTCCCTCTCACCCACGCCCAAACTCTCAACATCCACCTGATCTACCGCCCTCCAGGCCCAATAGGCACTTTCGACGCGGACATTAACACCATTTTATCTAGCAACCTTAAAAGTTCCACCCAAGTACTCACCTTGGGGGACTTCAATATGGGCTACAATGACCCGGAAGACCAAATTGCCAGCACTATAGTCAACACCCTCTCCGAATTAGGCTTTGCACAAAGAAGCATGGCACCCACACATGCTAAAGGCAGAATCCTTGATTGGGTGGCCGACCACAACTGTCTAGCAAACATCACCAACATCTCACCATTAGCCTGGACTGATCACCATCTGGTATCGTTCATGCTCCCCACCATCCGACCCCCACTCCCGCCGACTATCAGGGCCCCCCCACACTCACGAGAAACAAGAAGAGTATTACAGTCGAGAGACTCATCCCGAACTTACTCCCCACACTCAACACACTGCCTGAAAATTCGGACCCAGAGACTCTAGTCGAAGAATACAATAAAATGATGGCCACCTCACTGGACCTAATTTCCCCCCAAAAGTTCAGACCAAGCAAACCCAAAACACACCTAAACAAATGGTACACACCATTCCTCAAAAACTTAAGGCATCAAAAAATAAACTGCGAGGCAACCTGGAAAAACCTCCCCTCAGCAGCTAATAAACTCAAACTTTCTAAACTATCCACCCTATACAAAAAATAAATCTACCTGGCTAAACAAACCTCCTTTGACTCCCGCATATCCCAGGCTAAATCAAACATGAAGGAACTATTCTCCATCCTCAAAGAAGTAGAAACCCCTATAGTACCACCAGATACCTGTCTAAACTACCTGAGAACTCTACTCTAAGAGAAATCACTCGCTTCAATTTCTCAAAAGTCACCACACTTTAAGTCGAAAAAATCATCCTGTCACTGAAACCCTCCAATTGTCAGGGAGATCTGTGCTCGGCACAGCTCATCAGAGATGTCGCCCGTGGCCTCTCCCCTTTCATTATGAAATTAATTAATGCGTCCTCCTCCACTGGTTCTATCCCCACTAATCTAAAACAATCCTGGGTGCTCCCACTACTAAAAAGACCAACACTTGACCCAGCCATGCCCACAAATTATAGACCCATAACGACCATACCATTCCTTCTAAAAATCATGGACAAGGTCACCTACATACAAATACAGAAGTGCCTGGAAGAACATCACCTTCTAGGAGATAGACAATCAGGCTTCCGTCCTCAACATGGGACGGAAACTGCTCTCATTGACTTGAAAGCTCAGATCGATAAGCTCAGAGACAATGGCCAAGCCGCCCTACTCCTCCTCCTTGACCTCTCTGCTGCTTTCGACTTGGTCGATCACTCTGTCCTGTGCACACACCTCCACACATCAGCCCACTTTTCTGCTGAGGCCTTCACCTGGATTAGTTCATTCCTTAACGGTAGAACTATGAGGGTCTTCTCACCCACAGCGGCAGCAGACCCCATACCTATTACTTGTGGCGTGCCACAGGGCTCTTCTGTCTCCCTCACATTGTACAATATATTTACTAAGCCCCTTTTCGATGATTTGGACCATCTCGGTATCACCTACACTAACTATGCAGATGATACCCAGATCCTCCTTCCTCTTTCTGGAGATTGTGGAAAGGATTTGGCCTTGGTAAACAAAGTGTACATCATCATCCAGGTATGGATGGCCACACACAGACTATGTCTGAATGATGATAAAACTGAACTCATCATTTTAGGCACTTCCTCCAGTTTAAAGAAACTAGGCCCTGCCTACTGCTCTCTCTTGACTGATGGCAACAACATCAAAGTGGGACAAGAGGTCAAAACATTAGGCTTCTACCTGGATTCCAACCTCTCCTTCAACAGACAGGTGAGCTCCCTAGCATCCTCCACGGCATACATGTGTAAATTGATCCATGCAGCAAACCATTCCTTTCCGACACTAGTTCCTTAATCCTTGCTAGAGGCATCATACTGTCCCGCCTAGACTATTGCAACACCCTCTATCTGGGATCCTCTAAAGCCACCACTAGCAAATTAAAAACTCTTCCGAATACCGCTCTTAGAGCAGCCTTGGGCATTTCCAGAAGAGAGCATATCACAGGTTATAGCCAACAGAACTGGCTCTCTATCATAGACAAAATTCTCCTAAAACGGCGTCTCTCACTCATAAATCCCTTGATAACGCTGCCCGATCTATTTGATCGACAGATTTCATAGACAGTCCTCCCTGAGACCCATAAGAACAGCCTACAAAGATTGCCTTTCTGTCCCTAACTTTAAACGTTCTACTATAGGTGGTAATAGCTTCCATGTGAAAGCAGCTAAACTGTTGAACTCCTTTCCGCCAACCCTCAGAACGGACTTGCCCTATCAAAACTTCCGATCCAAGGTAGTTGCATGGCTGAAAACGTAGGCCCTCAAATACACTCAGGTGCCAAATCTGTCCCATGCATGCCACCTGCACACACTGTAACCACGTGTGCCTACTTGTTTATATGTATATAATCTTGCGCATCCCCATTGTGTTTATGTATATATTATGGTTGCTGTATGTATATATTATGGTTGGTGTAACTAAGCTTTGCAAATTCATGTAGAGGCTGCGCCCTGATACCTTAGGGTATGCTCGCCCATTACAAATAATAAAACAAGCAAACAAACAAACAAATACATGCTGGGTCCTACCTATATCTTTGATACAGTCTTTATATGCCATCTGTGGATCAGGGGTCTCTTATTCTGATCCTCAACAACCAAGTCCAGTTCGTATATTTGGATGCTGTGAATCTATGCAGTTGTCATAAAAACCTGGTGCGGTTTGACTGTCTCACTGCCCTCAGGATGACTGCCAGACACACAGGATTCGTACACCCACAAGGAGCTCTGAATTTTGCTCTGAACATTTGTTCCATGTGCGACAAAGTGCGACAAAGTATTCCAGTCCTGTTTTATTCATGGCATTCTGGGATTTGTAGTCCTACATTAAAATAGAAAATAAAACGATAATTCCTAGAATGTTCCCAGCAGAGAAGTGATTGGTTGGCTTTCTCACACATGGAACTGAGAAACTTTAGAGCACTGATCTGCAGCCTGTATCCCTATTTGCTCTCGTGCCAATACTGTCACATTCTTGCATAGTTCTGTTTAACCAATGGATGCCCTTGTTTGTTCCAAGCGGCTTCCACCGGGATCAGTTTCACTGCTAGCCTCTTTTTCCTTCCCTCCACGCACATCCCTCCCCCTCTCTTCAGCAGGTCCGCTCGCTCGTGTGTAAACTCCCAGGATGCTATCTTCCTCCCAACTGTGAAATCTATCTGACTCATTATTGCGCCAGGATTAGCATCTTTTGATCACTAATGCTTCGCTAATTACCGGATCACAAAAGATTAACTTTACTTGATAAAGCCTCGTCAGGTTTCAATGTACACACAGCCAGACACGTGCACGCGTACTCCCTGTGTGTGCTTATCCGCGGAGGCCCGCTGCCCTGAGTCCCACACACCAGAATCGCACAGCATTACACACAAATTAAAAGGGCAATCACGCGCGCACACAAAAACGTAAATTGACTAACGTGTAACAATAACCCACCGGTAAAATCTGAAGGTAGGAATAAAACATGTATAATTAAAATGGATGTAATGGGTACAAATGAAGACATTTAAAATGGAAAGAGTAAAATAACTTAATTAACTGTAATAAATTGAGAATTTAAATAGTCATATCACAAAATTAAAACATGATGGCAGCACTAATGATAAAACAAGTCATAATTTACTGAGAAAATAGCATTTATAGTATTACGTGAGCAAACTACTCGTACCCCAAAAGGCATGGTCATGCACTCTCTGCCCCTCTGCCACCTGCTGAACTGCCTTTATTATGCCACGTGATAACCACACATTCTCCCAACACCTTTCATAAAAGAATTGCTTTACTCTGTGCCACTTTTTTCCGAAGCAATTATTTAATTACGTTGTTAATTAATTATGCTTTCAAATATTAATGTACAGTGCTTAGTGAAATTCCTTACATTAAGTGGCATTGTTTATAAATAACAGACTATCTGTAAATGTTCATTCATTTTTACTTGAGCTAGTACATAAATCAATTATGTGTTTCTTTTTTGTTTCTTCTGGTCATTATAGATTATACTGGGGCAGTCACCACACTATAGTTAAATTGAGAATCGAGATACATATGAAATCCGAAAAATGAATTGCTAAAATCCTTTGATTTGGATGTCAGATTTGGTAAAACATGTTGTCAACCCAGCCAACTGCCTTTCACCCTGCCCCATTCACTGGACATTTTGGGCAAGATCCGTTAAAAAATTAAAATGTTATTAAGAAAGGAAAAGAAAATACTGTTTTTTCTAGTCCACATTCATTTCCCTATAGGGAAAAAGTCAGAATTTCTGCTCGGCACACATTAAAACCGCTAGATGGAAAGGGACCAGGTACGAAACAACTTGGGCAAGAAGCGTTGACTCGGGAGTGGCCTGGGGATATTGCGTCCAGTAGTTTTTAAAATATTGGACGGACAGGGGGTGCCCACTCTTCCCAAAATGATAGCTATCTCCCATGGTGCTTTACAGGAGAAAGACTTTTCAGATATGAAAACCTGCCTTTTTTTTAGTTCGATGCGAGGGATAACAGCAGTTATTGCAGGAATAACCGTGGCTAGCCAAAAAATAAAAGTGGAAAAAATGCCATTTGGAGGGGGAAAAGGCATGCAAGGGCATCAGGCGAGAGTTTGTGGGGGGACACCATGTGAAATAGGGGAATTGGGATGGGGCTGGCGACCAAGTCCAGAGATGGAACGTTTTCTTATAGCCACGGTTATTCAGCGGGATAACCGCAGTTATTAAAGAAAGCGCAATAAGGAATTAAAGTGCATCACACGCAACTATGAGTGGTGTGAGGGAATGGAGAGGGCTGGGGAGGGAAAGAGGACGTGAGGGAAGTTGGGGGAGCATGCAAAGAGAAGGGGGTAGTTGGTGAGTGCTTGGGAGGGCAGGGAAGAATGTTAGAATGTGCACCTTTTTTATAGGTAGCCACAGTTGCCTATAGATAACTGCTTGCAGGGAACAGAGGGAGATACTGAATCCAGAGCAATATCTAACAGATCCAGAACCGGTAGTGTAGAGAAGGAGCTAAGTACCTCCACCTCAACCACCTCGCCCACAGCACCTTTATGTTGGATATCGGAGTGTGAAACACATGCGGTACCAGTGAAAATACTGATACCAACGAGAATCTGGGAGGCAAGGTTCCCATTGAGGGAAGCATACCTGCATACGAGACAATGATATGATATGATATTTTATTTGTATCACACTCATACAGAAGTGTTTCAGAGCGCGACAAGGTAAGGGAGGGGAACAATGGAGAAAATACAACAATCTTACTAGGCCCAGTGACTTTGAGAACGTGCAAGTGCATGGGAAAGGGAAAGGGGAAAAGTGCATGGAAGGAGGAGAGTGGAAAGTGTGGAGCAGAGGAGAACACATAAATAATAAATAAAAATAAATAGATAATGGAGGCAATAAAGAATGGAAGTGCAGCCAGCAAGTGGCAAGTGCTGAGTTTACGGCAGCAGACTGGGAAGGTCTGATAAGTGCAGGAAAAGGGGGGTGGGAGGACTGTATGGGTACAGATACAGTCCCCAGTGCAAGGGGTGGCCAGGAGGCAGTGCAGGAGGGTGGCAGGGTGAGCAGGAACATGGGCCCAGGGGACAGAGGGTGGCCAGGTGCACAGTGCCAAGAGAAAGCAGATCAGCAGGGGTGGGTGGGTGCGAAGGCAGAAGCAAAGAGGAAGGTCTTGAGGTTCTTCCGGAACCAGTGATGCTTCTCCTCAAGTTTTAGAGTAGCAGGGAGGCTGTTTCAGAGGGAGGCCCAAGCCGAGGACAGAGATCTACCCCCAACTTGTTTCTTTGAAAAACGACTGACCCTGAGTGAGTTAGAGGTAGAGGAGCGAAGAGTTCGAGAGGGGAGGTATTTGCGGAGGCATAGCTGAAGGTCTTTTGGACCCAGGCCCCAGAAAGCCTTGTGGACAATGCAGTGGGTTTTGAATTTAATCTTTACATCCACTGGGAACCAATTGAGGGTTCAGAGCTGGAGAGATATGATCCCAGGGCTTGAGGCAAAGGACAAGTCTTGCAGTCCTGTTCTGAATTAGTTGCAGAAGGCGCAGAGTAGATGCAGGTAGATTTAGAAAGAGGGGGTTACAATAGTCCAGCCTAGAGAGAACCAGAGCTTGGGAGACAGTGAGCTTCTGGGGGAAGGAGAGGAAAGGCAGAGTACCTCTGAGGAGGTGCAATAGGAAGTTTGACTTTTTAGAGACCTCAGAGATGTGGCCGGAGAAAGAAAATGTGGATTCAAAGATGACCCGAGGTTCTTAGACTCGCAGGTGTGAGTAGGAGGTGGGGCCAAGGGAGGCCAGCCAGAGAGTGAGGGGAAAGGATGGTGAAAGTGTGCCGATGAGGAGGATCTCTGTCTTGCTGGCATTCAGACAGAGATCGTTGACGGCACACCAACCTTGAATGGCCGTTAGGCAATCAGAGATGAGAGAGTGAGAGGAGGTGGCCGAGGGCAGCCTGAAAATGGGTTGAGTGTCGTCAGTGTAGCACTGGAAATTTGAGCAGAAAATGGCAATGCAGGTGGCGAGATTTGAGCAGAAAAAAAAGTTGCCAGGTATTGGTTGAAAAGCCAGGGCGAGAGGTTAGACCCCTGGGGGACACCACAGTTAGAGAGGAAGATAATGATAGGAAGGACCCCAGTTGGACCAGGGAGGTTCAATCAGAAAGGAAGGAGGTCAGCCATGCCAGAGCCTGATCAGTGATACCCAGGTTATCACGGAGACGGTTGAGCAGGATAGTATGGTTGACAGTGTCAAAGGCAAAATAGACATCGAGTAGGATGAGGACAGAGGGAATGTTGAAATCAAGGTTGGAGAGCAGATCTTCATGGATGTTAAGGAGAGCACTTTCTATGCTTCTGGCTATTCTGAAGCCAGACCGGTGGTCGTGGACACATCCAAACAGAATCAGAATGAAGGTTGACTGATAGATGGCCAGCTTTTCCAGGAGTTTGCCCAGAAAGGGAGTAATGGAAATCGGGCGATATAGCCAGACAGGAAGAATCAGCTGTGGGTTTCTTGAGAAGAGGATGCAGAAGGGAGTGCTTAAGAGAGGAGGGGAAGGATCCTGAGGCAACAGAGGGGTTGCAGAAATTGGCAAGGGCCAGGGCAAGGGTGTCAATGTGGTCCTTGATGGTTTTAGAAGAACAGGGATGAACCTGTTTTGACATGGCTTTCATAGATCGGACTTGTCTAGCGACCCCATCAGGGGAGAAAAGAGGAAAGGGAAAGAAGGAGGGTGGAGGTGGTTAAAGGGGGGTCAGCAGGCAAAGACTGAGAGGGGATAGGAGAGGGAGGGGTGGAGAGGGTGGACAGGATGTCCTGGGTTTTTGAGATAAAGTGAGAGGCAAGGGCATTACAGAGATCCTGGGAGGAAGGAGGAGGGATAGAGACTGCAGCAGGGTTGGAAAGCTCCTTGCAGATTTTAAAGAGTTTGGCAGAGTTGTTAGATGCTGCAGAGACACAGGCTTGAATGTGGACTCTCTTCTTGGTGCGAACAGAGAGTCAGCATTGCCTTTGTGGAAGGTGACAGGCCAGTTTGTCAGAGGATGAACACACGGCCCTCCATTTCCTCTCAGGTGCCCCCAAACATAAGTTTAAGTGTAGCTAGGTCAGAGTCATACCAGAAATTGCACTTGGCTTTGGACTTCAAGCGGATCCTCATGACAGGGGCAAGAGCATCAAGAGTATCAGAAATAGAAGAGTAGAGAAGGGACAGGGTTCTGTCCGAGTGTGAGTCTGCCAGAGGAGGAGGGGGGGGAGAAAAGGAGGCAGCAAAAGCCTCAACTGACACACACTTCATAGGTCGGATGTCCGAGAAGGTAGCTGGCAGTGTTGGGGTGGGATTTGCTTGGGAGGAAGAGAGTGAGAGATAAGAGGAGAGAAGCAGTAGTTACTCCAGGAGAGAGGAGTGGTCAGAGGGTTAGAGAGGGGGAGGCTAGAGGAGATCAAGACATCAAGTGTGTGCCCTGCAGTGTGGATCAGGCTAGAGGGGAGGATAGAGAGGGAGAAGGAATCACAGAGGTTGCGAAAGAGCAGAGAAGAGGGACAGGGAGAATCGAGGTAGATGTTGAGGTCGCCAAGAAAGAGGAGTTGAGTGGTTGAGGCCAGGAGGGAGGAGGACAGGTCATCCCACTCAGAGAGAAAAGGGGTGATTTGCCCAGGGGGCCGGTAGAGAGTAGCAAGAAAGAGGAGTAAATCTGAGCGGGAATGATAGTAGCAGGAATTCACTCATGAAAGGTCAGGGCTACACCCCCCCCAGGCCGAGTGGATCTGGGTGCGGAGAGGATCTTGTAGCCATCAGGGAGAAGATTGTTAAAGCGTGTGACAAAGCTAGCCGTGAACCATGTCTCTGTAAAACCAAGGACATCAAGGTCCAGTTCTTCAAGGAGGTGGCAGATATCAGAGGAGAGTTTGACAGCAGAGCGAGAGTTGAGAGTGGCAAGATGAAGAAGGTTGCCAGCCATAAAGACCCCCCGGGGAGGGGTACAAATTAGAGGTACTCCCTGCGGAGTTGTGGAGGTAGCCTGAAGAGGGGCAGAGGAGGAGGGAAGAGTGGGCAAGGTAGCAAAGGAATGAGAGGAGGGGACAGTCAAGATGAAAGTAAGTTGATGAGGCAGGGGAACCGCCTATCGAAGAGGAGGAGATTGGCATGAGTGCCTTGGACCATGACAGTGCCATTAAGGTAGACATTAAGGATGACTCTGGCGGGGTCGAAAGAGGCCATGAGGACTTCTCGGTGAGTGCCACCATTAAAGGGAGAGGAGGAGACAGGGAGACAGGACGGAGCACAGAGATCATATGGGGGTTCAATAGATCCAGCAAAGGAATAACACAGAAGATGTCAGTGAGGGTCTGTCTGGAAGACATGCTTGTGTAGGTTTCAGTGATAGGAAGACCAGGGTTGGAGGCCAAGATATCCTTTTTAAAATTATTTTTTCCAGATTTAGTGAGAGGGGAAGGATAGTTGACAGAGAAGCAGTTGGAATAGATGGGAGAAAAGGGAAGTGCCATCTGTGGAAAGAGAGGAGGACAGAGGGAGGAGTAAGCAAGTACAGTGGTATATACAGTCACTGGACTAGCAGGTTATAATCAATGTGCAGAGTTAAATGCAAAATACACCCAAGTTTAACTTTCAAGTTAAATGAGGGCACAGTAGTTAAGGAATATAAGGTGGGAGTCAGATGGTAAAGATGAGTATAGAAACAGCTTCAAATGAGTAAATAACAGGGAGAGCTGAGAGTACCCTCCAGGAAAGGAAGTACAGGGAAATCAAGAAGGAGGGAACTAACCCATGCAGAGCATGGTAAGTGGTAAGAGAGGCATGGTAGTCCAATAGTCCAGGCGTAGCAGTCTCAGGAAGGGTTGGGCTGTGGCAGAAAGTCTCTTCGAGCGGCCCTCTAAGTAGACAGGGAAGCTAACAGTGGGCCGGCTAAAAGCCCCCCGGTCCCAATTGGTCAATTTGTCTGGCCAGGTGGCCAATCGGTGCTCAGATGCAGGTGCTAAGGCCCAGAGCAACAGCCTCAGGACATCAAAACAATGTGGCAGCCATTTTGAAAATCACCACAAACCTCGGCAAAACAACGGTGGAGACTGCTCCACAGAAGTCCAAAGTGCAGTCAAAACACCTTTACCAGGCAAGGCACACCAATAACTATGATACAGGAAGCAGGCACCACCACATCTAATTTTATATTTTAAATTTCGGATCAGAAACAAAATGTGACCGCATTTCATATTTAGCCAGCATACCTCTGTGAAGATGTAGAAGCTCAAGCAGAGCATAGAAAGGCAGCCTGGCTCTGGTGATTGGGAGCAGCTGCAGAGGCAAGCACAGCACAGTGGAAGCACAAATGGAAGGCAACAAGGCAACAAGGGATGCAGTCACTTGACCTTGAAGAAGAGGGGCCAGCTAAAGGCCGCTAAAAGGCAATATGATGGTCATCTGAATGAAATTCTGGAAGAAACAGGACGGTGGAGTGAGGAAGATGAATGGTGACGTCATCACCATCACTGTCATACAGAGCAAGGTTGACGTATGGGGAAGAGATGCAGAGACAAGAGAATGTAGTCAATTCTATACATGACATCTTGGGATCAAGATGAAGCAACTTATGCTGCAGACTTAATGAAGAGATTAAGCTATTTCACACGTTTATACCTGCAAAGAAATGCAAGCAGATGAAGTATTCTTAAAGGCTAGGTTCATAGTGAATAGATTGCGGCATGCACCAACATGAATATATATATATTGGTGTCAATAAAGGATGGATGTTTCCACCACATATGATAGCAGTGCTGAGCAAAAGAAGAGTTCCATGTGTTAAAATCACAGCAAAAATGGCAGTTTACACAGAAAATCACGGCAAAAAGGCTGTGCTATTGCCGCCGCCATCCATGTAAAGGATGCAGAAGACACCCCCCGCAACCCACAGGCCCATTATACCATTTAAGGGGACCGGGGGACACCCCTGCAACCCCCGCTCCCCTTAAATGGTATAATGGGGTACACCTTTACTAGGTCAAACCACCAGATTTTTGCTGTGATTTTTTGTAAAGTCAACATTTTTGCCGCAATTTTATTACTGCATTCCCAAAAGAAGGATAGCCTCTTTACTCAGTTTCCAAGTGTGGCGCAGTTAGAAAACAAGTGAATTACAGACAAAAACTCAGAAAGGCGAGTTGGATGAGGCAAGAAGCCAAGGCCATATCAGACTGGGGTGAGCTGATATTGGACACAAAATTGTGTGAAAGAACAAAGCTCCTGTTCAGAAGGCATGGACAAAAACAAGAAGATGTCAGGGGTCTATTAAAGAATAGTGTTTTAATACACTGAAAGCTCAATGTTGTGGCCTTTGGTCACGTGGGGAGAAGAAGTTGGACAAGCATGATGGTCACACCTATGCACAAGGGCAGAGCGTGCCTTCACTCCCCTGAATTCCCTGGAGCAAAGAACATGTTCAAGGCCGAGTTTAAATACCTAATTGACAGTGACCACTGAGGTGAATGTGGATGGATATGCTAATTCGTAGGAAGCTATGGTTAAGACAATCTCATCTGCACCTGGACTTTCAGTCTGCGTACTGTCAACGTATGTTGGGAGGGTTCTGCCGAAGGTTGGAAAGTAACCAATGATAGAGGACCAACATTATGTATATTTAGTGACGTTCATAGTGACATATTTTAAGGAAAGGGCTTAGTTGCCCCACCTGATGTTAAGATGCAAATCATTTTCTTCCACTGCACTACACGAGTATAGATCGCATACCTAGATGATCCTTGTAGAACCTATCACACTCACCATTAGGTTTGTGTAGTTTGCCACGTAGGATGACATTAGTAATACGCAGGTTAAATGTCACCTATGATGATTATTTACTATAAGCATGTCCTATCTGAGTTGTTTGTACTATTGATGTTTGGGTAAACTCTGCATCCACCGTCCATCTCTAAGGTATTGCTAACCCATCTTAAAGAGCTGGAAGGTCCAGTTCAGTATCCAACTAGCACACGGCCTGCCCGGCTAGGCTGTGCAAGCAAGCTTCCTAGGTGGGAAGTGCCAGAGAGTCTCTGAACCGAAAGAAGGACAAGGCTGTTGCCTGCAACACTCCTCAGTGTTGGGCCTTCCGCCTTAAAGATCGACATGAGCCCAAAGAAGAAGCTAGGAGGAGTGCACTGACAAGCATCAACCACCATCCTCCTTAAGGACATTTTCAAGGCAGTCGAGCCCCTCGAGCTGCAACCGACTGCATCCCTGACTATTGTCACACCACAGTTGCTCATGCCTTCCGAGACACCTTAACCAGTGCTTTAGCCCCGCCAACCAGCACTCAGACAACGATTACTGACTCGAGTCACTGCGTAGAACAGCCGGCAACTGTCCATTCAGCCTCATTCAACAAACTGCCTGCCACCTGATACTCGCAGCTGTTTACCCTCTTGAACTCTTTTGCAGGAGCTGCAAAGCACCCTGAAACTGACTTGATGCTGTCGAGCACCAAGAACTTCTACAAACACAAGGTATGTTGTGGTTCTGTCCCTCTGGCTCTTCCCCTAAGGCCCCTAATGACATTTTATGACCCATTGCTCCCTTTGTGCTGAAGCCAAGTATCCTTGAACATAGTGATTAATTACTTTACCGACTACCCTCCTGTCAGTAGCCAGAGTGCATCCCCTTTCCTTCTTGAAACTGTCTGTCTCTGTACTAGAACTGTCTGTTGATATAATAATAAAGTAGATATTTGTATAAAACCTTGACTAGACAGTCCTTTTTATCATTAGGTAACAATTGTATTTTCACTGTGTTGCAACTTACCAATGGTCCAGATAAGCCTGCCGTACCATCCATGTTACCAAAATTGGACAAGGAGGTTTATAATTGACTTGCAATTCCAATCTGTTCAAATCCCTTCTGGTGTACTAGAGGTGTGGGGCTGATTGATGGTTTAGAAACTGATGTTCATCTCTGGACCACTGGTGTCCCAGTAGCTGATTCGTCACAACCCCCTGTTTAATTATCTCAAGTCTGCATGCAGGCGCTATTGGCCATTGGGCTTTAGCACACCTACTATGGGTGTATTTGAAGTACTGTGGATAGGTCTAATGATTCCTCTTGATTCTACATTTTCTATTATTTCTGCTAAGGACTCCAGACAGGCCAAGGGTAGCCAATATTGTTGCACAAATACAGGCTTCCTGCCATATCCTTCTGGTAGTGTAGCACTATGCAAATCAGTAAGCCCACAATCAGGCATCTTTGGCAAATACCTCTTTGAACTCCATGAATATATTTCTTAACTGGTTTCTCTCTTCTTCCTTAGTGCATGCATCTCCAGCTTGAATGTGTTCCTCTACCATTTTAGGGAATTCTGGGAACTCCACTACAGGAGAGACTTCTGTGTTTCTTCTAGTTGTGTGGCAGTGTCTCTTTGGGAGAGATGCCACCCTCAAATATCTTGACACATCAATTTCCATTTAACTTTGATTCATTTCACTTCACTGTTTTTCTTCTTCATATTCACTCACCTTAAATAGGATGCAATCATCCTGAAGACAACAAATCACATCCTTTGATTCATAAGGGTATATAGAATGAATCCTGAAAGCCCCTTTTGATTTAGAATCTAAGAACTCAGGATTAATCCTGTGAAGTGATATAGCTTTCAGGGATGTTTCCAATCACTGGGTTAGTTAGATCAGCAGTGTAGTGGGATTCCTGCACTGCCATCCCTAATGTTGTACCATCTTCCAAATAAATGTCTTGGCACCCTTTGTATTTGACCAGTATTCTGATGGGCGCATCCACAATTTTTCCCAATGATGTATATTCACATTCTAGCCCCTGCTGTCTCATGGATTCATTGAGACATACAAATGCATCAGGCCCTTTTATCTGTTGTCCCTTTTTGTACTTTGATGCTATTGCAAATTACCTGGTGAATGCAGGAAAAATAACATCCTTCTTTACTTGAAACTCAGATGCACATGGTATAATTTATGCATAATGATAACCTTGTCTTTTGTTCTCAAATTCAGATGTTGTTCCACCCAGTCTTGGCCAAAACTTTTGATTCAAAAAATCAAAAACCATATACATTCTGTGCATGATGTTATTTCCTAGATAGAATTTAGCTTTGGTTGAATTTATAATCCATAAATTGTGATGATTGCTTTTGGACCCTATTGTAATTCTCAACATGCATCTTCCCGCAATTCCTTGCCCCATATTGGGGCCATCTAAACCAAAAATGTGTTGATTTCTTATTTTAAAACTTGCTATCTCTTCTCTTTCAAGCATTTGATTAAACACATTTTCATTAATGAAAATATTTTTCTGCTCTAGGGCCACCACTACCACAATAATTTCTGGATGTCCATTCACATGCACAGGAATCCAGGTCTGACCTTCTTCCATGTGTATTACCATAATTGTTTAAATATATTTTTCCTGATCTGACTTTGAAGAAATATTTATTTTGCAGTTTTCCTCATTTAGATAAAAACGCAATGTGTTTTCATCTATCTGTGTCTGCCAGTTTTTCTTGGGGTCCAAGTCAATCTGTAAAGATTGCTTTCCTTTTTCTACTTGCATTTCACCCTTGCATATGAGAATGACAGTGATGCTAGGTAAATAACCATGCTGGAGATACATTTACACTGAACTCTCTGTTCTAGCAATGGTGTGGCATTCTTTTGCACTGCTACTCCGGCTAATTACTCTTTTAGGTTTCAGTTTTTTGTTGGCCAAATAACACAACACCCCATTTACCCATCAATGAGGGGTGACCGTGTCTGAAGGCAATTTGTCCCCAACAGAAATTGTGTCTCTTTAATGGGTTTGACCACCACATCTTGTCCCATTCTTCGCTTCCCTACCTTGATGTCAATTTCAGTGACACCAGCGACTGGTATTTCTTCTCCATTAAAATTATGCAAAGGGCCTTCAATCTGTCCCAACTTCAGCATGTCTTTTTGGGATCTCCCTTCATTTATGCTGTCCAATAATTTCCTTGACATCACGGTTGCCTGCGCACCTGTGTCAATCATTGAACATGTATTACACCTTTCTTCAATACTAATAGGGGCATAATACCTATCATCACATCCTTCAAGTATGCACAGCAATTGTGAATTGTTACTGATTTCAGGGCTTATTTTCTTTAGGGCTGCCTGGCTTCTTGCTAGGCAAAGGGGCATACGAAATTATATGTTACCCCGTGTTTGCCCATCTCTTTTTCAACGTCTTTGTTTATTTTTCTGTTCTGAGCATTCATTTGGATCTTTGCCACTGACCGTCCCTTCTATCTCCGGACCACCATTGTTCTCCCCATTCCTCTTTTGCGTTTTCTCCATTGCCTGGATCCCTTTCACTTACCTTCACTTCGGAACCAAATTGGTCTGTATTTTTCTAAGCATCATGTGGCAGAACATCAGTTTCAGGTGTGTGACACATATTTCTTATACTGTACCTGTTAATTCTGCCTTATGAATCATCTGTGGCTTGAAATATTATTCATGGAATGCACTTGCATCTGACTTTTGTGACATTTTCATTTCTATGGAGATATGGTCACTATTAGAACTGTCAGGCATTGTATTCTCTTCTTTTGTTTTTATAGCTTCATCTGTCATCTCATTTGTTTCACATTGCATGTCCTCTTTAAACTGCCTTTTAGGTTCTTCCTTTGTATTTCTCTTTTATTCTCACTCATTTTCACACACGTGAATGGTTTGGTTCAACTCTAAATTAAACCACACCCCTTTCTTGTGTGTGTTTTCATTTCCGATGTCAGCACTTTTCATCTATTTTCTTGGTTTTAAATTGTTAAGCAATTCAGTTGGTTCATTCAATGATAACTCATTGTCATTTGCACTTTCATTATGGGGAGCCTGGCTAAGCAGTCATTTCTTGCCACCCTGTTCAATGTCACTCTTGTGGCATTCTGCACTCTCACTCAGCTGCTGTTTCTGCACTGCACACAGTTTTCCTATCTGACCAGACAGCATCTTCACCTGCGCCTCCAAGCCTCCAAGCACTGAAATCTGTCCATATCCCTACACTCATCTCTCTGTGCCGTAGGCCGGTCCACGTTGAATTCACTCTGATCATGCCTATTTTGGCTCCTTTCAGGGAACTGGTTCCTGTTTGTGTTTCCCCTGAATTCCCAGGACACAGGGGGTGGGGAGAGTGGTATGACCATTCCTCTGACCATGGTCAACCTGTGGAGAGGACTGAACATAATGTTGAGGGGTATGGGTCACATTCTGTCTCTCATTTGACTGAAATTGTTCCCTATGTTGATTTCCATTATCGATTAACCTATCTACCTACCTTTGTCTTGCCTGATTTCCATATACCATTGAGACAGTGTCAAACCTACTCTGGGCCCCCAATGTCTGGCGTGGCCCATTATACATCTGATTCTGGGTGATATTTAGCCCTGACATATCACAGCAAAATCCCACTTTGGGTGATTGACCAAGGTACCAGGACTAATGTATGAGCTTCTGTCGCTGGGATCTATGATTGGAACACAGGTGTTTGGGTGGGGCTGCCTTTCCTTCCATGGCAACATCCCTATGGTTATGTGGTGTGTCATTCCTTGTTTGAGCTGTCTCCAATGGCATTTTCCAAGACTTTACCTCTAGAACTGCAGGGGCAGATTCTTTAGCATTTTGCCATTTCAAACCTTTATTTCTAACCTCCCCCTATCTCATGAGAGATTATTTCATGATTTTATGAGCCTGTTCAAGAATCTATTCTAAGCGTTGAATCAATTCTAAGTGTTGATCTGTATTGAATTCACAGGCAAGTTGTGAAACTATGTTTTATTTATATATTTTGATTTTTGTTTTTATAACGCGATTAATACCCTAGCTGAGTTCGGATTCTAAGCGTGGATCCAGGCTTCAAACCTCTGTTGCTCTGGCTGATCTTGCTTTCAAGACCAGCACGTTGCCCCTGTGACATCCCTCGCAATCTGTAAAAAAACATGGTCTTGAACTCTGCTGAATGAATATCACAGGCCACATCAAAACGTGAGAATGCTATTTTCAAGTTTTGCAAGAACTGATGTGACGACTCATCTAATTGGGCTATGTTTTGAACACAGATCTATACACATTTGTTTGATTTAAACTGTGTATGATGGGCCAAGAATTACTGTCTTGATTATTTTTCTTGGGCAGGGGATGAATGTTATTTACTTTTTTTTTTACATAAGTGCCTGTGATCTTATGATTTTACTATACATTTGATTTTTATGAAATTATTAAAGTTAATTTTGTAATACCAGAGAGTGCATCTATCCATTGTTGAAATACTTTGGATATTTTATCAGAGTTTTTTTTTTTTCCTGTTGGACCAGAAACTAGAGATGCAACCTTTCTTTTACATACGTTAATGTTGACTCATCTAATTGAGCCATCATACTGTACTTTGCTTTCTTTGCATCTTGTATGGAACTCATCAAAGTCATTTGGTGCCTTCTTTAGTGGCAAGTCGCCACAAGCCCTCAACATTTCCAAATTCTGCATTCTACTAATTGAGCATTGGAATTCACCCTCAGTTTGTTCACTGATGCCTGAGTCGTTCATTGAGTTTTTTGGTAAATCCACCATTCGTGTCTCCATATGTTTGTTTCTTTTTAATAGCTGCGTATAACCTGAAATGGAGTTAGTTTCTTTGAGGTTCTTCACTAACACAGTCTGCCGTTTTGCCCCAGGTAGTGGATCCTCTATTTTTGAATTCACTTGTTTAAGTGGGGCTTTTTTGATGCTAACTTTTTTGTGGTGATCGGCCTGCCCCTCTCACTTATATTATTTGGTGTTTCCAGGGGTTTAGAGAAAATCCCATACATTTTGGCAGAGGAGAGTGGAGAAAACTGAGCAATAGTAGTTTCAAGGATGTGTGAAGTTACAGCCTTTATATTTTTTGTTGGACCCAGTCATACAAGGGGTACCCTTGACATGTGTTCCTTTTATGTTCCTAGTTTATGGTACGCTAGATTGATTCCTGTCATGTTTCTCGCCCATTTTGTTTGCGTTTTTTTACCCCACCTCAAGGTGGACAATAGCATCCTGCATGATTACGATGTCCTCGTCCTTTTGTATTTGAGTGTTGGTGTCATTTATTACCTGTGGGAGCAAGGGAACGGTCCTTTGGCTTGTTAACATAAAGGACCTTCTTTTATCCTTTTCATTTATTATGGGCTCCAGAATACTCTTTAAAAAGTTTGTTCTGTGCTCCAAGTTCTTGTCCATAAATCCTTGCAGAGTTGAAATAAAGCCCTCAACGAAAATCATTTTTGATTGTAACATGGCTAATAAAGTGGATTGGTCATTTAGCTGATCTGACTAATTTTCGTACAGCTGCATGCAGGGAGCCATTGTTAAGGAAAAAGCCTCAATCATGTTTGCTTCTATAAGCAGTATTGGCATTGTCATTTCCTCTTTTTGAGCCGCAACTAAATCTAATAGCAAGGGCCTCATTACAAGGTAGGCAGTAAGGGTTTACCGGTACCGGTATTTTACCGGTACCGGTAAACCCTTACTGCCTTACTACGAGGTCCCTTTCCGGGTTGGAGAATTTAACGCCTGCTATTTGCAGGCGTTAAAAAACAACCCGCAAAGGGACCAGGGAGCTAATTACGGTACCGGAATTTGCGGCACCGTAATTAGCGCCTTCCCCTTTCCCATAGAGCCCGCAGGGGCAAAAATGGGAATGGGGAAGGGCAATGGGGGAAACGGGAATTACCGCCCCGCCAACCTTGGAATAGGGCGGTAATTCCCCTTTCCACCAAGGCGGAGCCAGTATTTTACCGGCATGGACCAAGGTGCTAATAGCACCTTGGTCCACTGCCATCCGTGTAATGAGGCCCCAAGTCTTCATCCGATAAGGTTGTATTTTCTGGTATGTTGGTGTCGTCTGTACAAGTTGTCAGTTGGTGACACTTGGTGGCATTGATAGGCCGACTCATGAATCTTAATTGAGGCGTTCTTGCCCTTGGCATTTCGGCATCTGTGGTCCTTCCTATTTTTTCAGATGTTGTCCTTATATTTAATTTTCTTCCATAGTGTCACTATGTTTGCCTTCTACAAGTTACCTTGTTGGAGTGTTCAGAAGTCTGCCCGCTACAGCCAGTGTGTAAATTTGTTTAATACTGTCTTATATTGTTGAGAAAGGCATGAAAATGCTTCTGTGCACTTTTGGTGACTGGCATCTATTGGATTTGTACATGACTTACCCTACAAAACCTACTGAAAACTGTCTGTGGCTTTTTACGCAATTGTTAACACGTGTGCTCTATAAAATGCCATTTTAAACTTATATTCTAAATATGTTCTTGATGGAGAACTTTCCCCAAACCACCATTCATTGGTTCGGGCTTCTACGCTACACTCGAGCACTCTTACATACCGGTGGCAAACATTTACAGCCCTCAAATTAAAGAATTCACCTGCCATGGTGGCTTGTGCATTTGGGGCAAGGGGCCAGGCATCACACATTTCTACGCTAGGTGAAAGATTTAATCTTTGATAAAATCTTTAATCTTTAGTGGGGGTTCTGTCTCCAAATTGCATTGTATTATGTTAAGATTGCATTGATAGGCCTCTCTCCAACTACTCTGGTCTCTCAAACTTAGCAGGGGTTCTATCTCCAAATTACATTGTAGGATGTTTAGATTGCATTAATAGTCCTCTCTCCCACTACATAGGTCTCTCAAATCTAGTTGGGCTTTTGTGTCCAGATTGCATTGTATGATATTTAGATTGCATTGATAGGGCTCTCTCCCACTACACAGGTCTCTCAAATCTAGTTGGGCTTTAGTGTCTAGATTGCATTGTATTTTATTTAGATTACATTGATAGGCCTGTTGCTCAAATCTAGCAGGGCCTATAAGTCCACATTGCATTAAGTGATATCTAGTATGCATCAATAGGCCTCTCTCCCACTACACAGGCCTCTCAAATTTAGCAGGGGTTCTATCTCCAAACTGCATTGTATGATATTTAGATTGCATTGATGGGCCTCTCTCCCACTATACAGGTCTCTCAAGCTTAGCAGGGGTTCTGTCTCCAAACTGCATTGTATGATATTTAGATTGCATTGATAGGCCTCTCTCCCAATATATGAGTCTCTCCAGTTTACCAGGGGTTCTGTCTCCAAACTGCATTGTATGATGTTTAGATTGCATTGATAGGCCTCTCTCTCGCTACACAGGTTTCTCAAATCCAGTTGGGTTTTGTGTCCAGATCGTATTGTTTGATACTCAAATTGCATTGAGAGGCCTGTCTCTCAAATCTAGCAGGACCTCTGTGCCCGGAATGCATTAAGGTGGTAAGTCCTAGCTGCGCCCTCAAACTCACTCCTCAACTAGTACATGCCCCCCCCTGACCCTACATGGCTAGCTCACTGCAGTGAACCGCGTTCAGGGAGACGTCCATTGTGCAGGAGTCCCAGATCTAGCTGTGTTTGGTATCGTGCTCTACTGCTTCAACTGACCCTCAGATCTAGCTGTGTTTGGTATCATACAGTACTGTCTCAACTGACCCTCAAATATAGTTGCTCAGTCTGATACCCTGTTGCTCTCCTAGGCGTGGACCACCTTCCTACGGTGCAGGACCCTTGAGTCTATCTGGGCTTGGTATCGTGCTCCACTGTTTCGGCTGACCGTCAAATCTAGCTGTGTTAGGTATCAGACAGTACTGCTTCAACTGACTTCAAATCTAGCTGTGTTTAGTCTGATACCCTGTTGCTCTCCTAGACTTGGGCCTCTCTCCCACGGTGCGGGACCCTCAGGTCTAACTGTGCTTGGTACCCTACTTCACTGTTTCGGCTGACCCTCCAATCTAGCTGTGTTAGGTCCAGAACTCTGTCGCCTTCTTAGGCGTAAGCCTTTCTCCCAATATACAGGGCCCCTAATCTAACTGTGCTTAGTTCAGTACTCTATTAATCCCGGAAACCCATCACTACCTAGCTTAATTGAGTCCCATTCCACCAGAGCATTTAACGACCTTAACCCTCCCCGACAGTGCACCTGTAGGAAACACACCCTACCCACCAACAGACATGACATACTGAGCCAGAGAGCACCCTAGCGTATCCAGAGAAGGAAAAACCAAGATTACCGTGCCTGCACAACACAGCATAGAGAACCATCTACCCTACTACGCCTGCACCTTAAACTGAAAAATGGCCAGACCCAGAAAAGGACGCAGAGAAAGAGATCAAGATCGTGCAACAAGGGACACGAAAACACAACACCGCCAGAACCCAGAAGAAGCAGCCCCATTGGAAGGAAATACGCCTAACTCAGCCATAACCGGAACAAAATATGTAAGAGAAAAATCCTTATACCTCACACCTTACCTCGTGACAACCACGGAACACCGACACCTCAACACGGAAACCTCAAGACATGCAAAGAATTTCCCGAAACACACAGAAAAAAGACGGGAGCACTCAACAAGAGAGTGTGATGGCTCCAACCCCATTGCCCCTTACAACACAAGAACAGAGGGGCACCATTGATTTCCACAACATCCCACACAATATGACAAAGCCCCGACAACCAACAATGCTACCTCCAACCTAACAATTGGACTCAGTGAAGAAGAAGCCATCGCTGATCTTCAACCGAGCAGCATCACAGCAGAAATACCACAACTGATCAGCCCTGTTATCAGCCTATTGGACAGCTTCAATGAAGAAGCAGCTGTTGCCGTTCTTCATCCTACCAACATCAATGCGGAAACATCACAACCGGACAACTACAAACGTGAACAATGAATAACCACAAAACAAACTCACACCCAAAGAATCCACTGTAACTTAATAAACGCAAGGTCAATGTCCAAACATTCAACCAAAATATACGACCTCGTAACAGAAGGAGGCATAGACATCCTATTTGTAACCAAAACATGTCTAGACGACAACTACAAGATCACCCTCAACAACTGCCTGCCTGAAAACTTCAAATGCCTCCAAGCAAACAGGAAATCCAAAAGAGGGGGGGACTAGTGATCATCCACAAGGAACAACTAGCCATCAAAATGTAAGATCCACTAAACATCCATAAATGTGAATCCTTAATACTATGACTATCAGTAAACCCCAAAACTAACCTGAAATGCATACTGATATACAGACCACCAACCTATGATGCGACGATCATAGACGCGTTCACAGAAGCAATCACCATCCTACTCATCAAGTACAATCATCTGATCATCCTCGGAGACTTCAACATCTGGTTCGACGAAGAAACCACAACCACACAAAAATCCTTAACCGCCCTACTAGCAGTCATGAACCTACAACAACTAGTCAAAGGAGCAACACACTCAGCAGGGCACACACTTGACGCAATCTTCGCCAATAAGGATCTCATCACCACGGCACCCCCAATTCAAATACTCTCAAGCGACCACCTCATTATTCCATTCATAATCACAATGGCCGCTCCAACAAAAAAGCAACAAGAAAAACCACTGATCATGATGAAAAGAAATTGGAGAACCATAAAAAACTCCAACCTAACTGAGCTCCTGGAACTCAGCAAACCACAAGCAACAAACATGGAAGAAGCTGACCTAGACAAAAAAGTTTCCCTACTCCATACCTGGATCGTAACAACTCTAGACGACATCGCCAAAGAAAAGCCCTTCACCCCATCACGTAAGAAAACAACAGCAAAATGGTTCACCCCACTACTCAGCGCCATGAAAAGAAAAAAATGAAAACTACAATCTGAATGGAGGACCAACAACACCACTGCAAACAAATTGAAATTCCTGCAACAGATCCGCTCATATAAAAAAGAAATACAAAAAGTGAAGAGGAAACACTACGACAACTGAATCTTCAGAGCACCACGCCCAAAAAGAATTCTTCAAAATCATAAACGAAATAGAAAACCCACTGGCTGCAACAACATGCCAATTCCATCGATGAAACTTTGAGATGACCTAGGAGACCACTTCAAAAACAAAATAACCTACATCCAACATACCAGACAAAACAGACCAAGCAATCACACCTCAAACCCCACCGACACCGACAAGGAACACCCAAACAAGCTACGTAGCTTCCCAGAAATATCAGAAGAGAATTTCGTCAAACTGGTAAACCAAAGCAACAAATCAGGCTCTCCTGAAGACCCTTGCCCCCCCCTGACATATACAAAACAATTCTCAAACAAGGAACCCCATGGAATACCACAGGAATTTCCTCAACCTCTCAATCTCAACAGGTAAAGTACCACAGACCATCAAATCAGCCTACATCAAGCCGCTGCTCAAAGACACAACAGGAAACGTAGAGGACTTATCCAACTACAGACCCATTTCCAACATACCCTACATAGCCCAAGTGCTAGAAACGCATACATCTACAAAATAACCCAAGAATTCATAGAAGAGCACTGCCTACTAGACCAGGCACAAGTTGGTTTCAGACCAATTAGAGGAACAGAATCAGCTCTCCTCTCAATATGGGCCGACCTAAAAATGAACGCAGACTTGGACAACAGTACCGCCCTGATTCTCCTTGATCTGTCCGCAGCCTTCGACACTGTCAACCACGACATCCTCATAAAGAGATTAGAAGGACTAGGGATAACAGACACCACCCTACTATGGATCAAATCCTTCCTAATAAACAGAACCGAAACCATATGGATGAAACCCTTTAAGTCCAAACCTAGAGACTCCACGTGCGGAGTACCACAAGGATCAAACTTCTCCCCACTTCTATTCAACATCTACATATACCTTTTAATCAAACTCATCAAAAAACATGGCCTCACATGCTACAACTACGCCAACGATACTCAAATAATCTTCAAGATACAAGACACCCGAGAAGAAAACACTACACTAGAGAATTGCCTTTGTGATATATTCAACTGGATGAACCTCAACCACCTAAAAATCAACCGAGGCAAAACAGAGATAATGATTGTTTCAAAAAAGGGAGGAGACATCAGCTACATCCCCTGGCCAAGAGAGCTCGGCACCACACCAGCACCATCATCAACTGTAAAAAACCTGGGTCCTGATGGATAACAAGCTCACTCTAGAGCCACAAGTAAACGCTCTACTCAAGAAATGTTTCTTCCTCCTGCGAGCAGCAAAAAGGATCCTACCGTTCCTTTTGTTCGCACAGGGAGCGCCTCACACAAACCAAAACCCTGCCAGGTGAAACCCCTTTGCCCACCTTGATGGGATTGGGAGGATTGGCGAGTCGCCACACTCGGACAGATTTCTGAATGTTAGCATGTTAAACTTCATACAACCCACTAACAAAAAACTCAGCATTTCTGCAGACTTATTTCACTCAAAAATCTCACACAACCATCTCTCGCACAACAACCCGCACGCACTTCACAACACCGCAACAACACATAAGCAACACCAACAGCACACGAGGACTGACATCGATCCGATACTTGCACCGAAGCTCAGCACCCGGTGCATACCGAGTTGAAGCTGCCAACAGAACACCACTCCTCTCACTATCCTAATCCCGCTTCACCTACTAACCCACCCCACCTTCTCATTTGCCGATTCGCCAGAGCGCCTGAGGAACAACTCCGTTGGTGACGGTGCGCGGTACAAACACCTTTAACATTTAACATTAAAAAAAAATACATCTTTCACCTAGTGCAATGTGGGCATGCCACTGCAGCGGCATGATCATTGTGGGTATTTTGCATGCATGGTGGTGCGTCACATGGTTTGTTGAGGAGCTGGGGCAGTAGCCATCAGCATGGACCGCAGGACACCCACATTTTGTGTTACCCTACAGCCATGTACCCCTTCTGCATCAGAAGGACATGCTTTTGGGAGAGGAAATCATATACCAAGTGAATATATTTGGAAGTTGTTGCATGTTTTTGGCAATCAACATATTCTAATGCTTAACATTTTCGAAAAATGTAAGTCAGTCATTAATTAAGAAAATAATCTGCTTTCTGTTTTTCAAGAATGTCAATAAAACAGGCCCACATGAGTAATTGGATTTGTAAAGGTTGCATTCTGGTGACTGCGAGTGGAGGAAGGTCCTTTCGAAGACATTGAAGGCAAATACAAATACCACCAGTCTGTTTTAAGATACTCAAAAGGCTCAAAACTGGAAGTCATATTTTAAACACGATGCAACCTATACCCGTTTTTGAATTCCTAAATCATATTTGTCAGACCTTTTAAAACCTTTTGCTGTACTTAAAACGTCTAAAGGGTACACCATTGATTCTATCCGATCCTATAATCTTCCCAATGGCAATCGATGCTGGAACACCTTTAAATTGCCCAATAGGTACATTCTCATCTGGCCAATTCACCATCATGTAGCCCTTCGTCTACGCCTCCTCATGACCAAGAAAACACATGGCTTTATGGCTTGTGATTTACCTGTAACTCTTTTCACGCCCGCCACAGTACTACACCAGCAGAATACAGTGCTTCTTTCCCCTGCACTACCAGCAGTGGCCATGCATCATTGGCCTGGGGTCTGTGCATTAGATGCCCCGCTTTGTCATGCAGAGTGATCCCTCCTCAGTAAACCTTCAGGGCAATGCTCTGCGTGACATTCTACATGCCTATAAGGACGCATGACCCTGCAAGCCTCTGTGAGCGATGGGGCTCTTTTCCTCACGTCCTCACGGAGCCTGGCAGCCTCTAGCTTCTGGGAAACCCTCAGGTTTGGAATCCAGCTTGCAGACTTGAGGTCGGGCTCGGACAGAATTGCAGGTAGGTCTGGAGATGGGACGCTAGGACGGATGCTGTCAATCCATTTTCCACTCTCTTTTCTGTTTCTCAGCCTGGGCCCGGAGTGGCGGCAGGGAAGCCAGTCAAAGAAAAGCAGCGGGATTGGACACACAGGTGCTTATTTTGTCGTTTAAACGTTTTAGTGTGTACTTGTATGTGTGTGCATTGGTGGGGAGGGGGGGGCGTACGGGAAGGGGGGGGCGGTCGTAACAGTGCCACAATAAGGCTATGTTGAAACAGTGACTGGGGAGGTGCTCGGCACCGAGGGGAAAACTGGGTTAGAATTTAACACTGAGAGATACATTGTGGCAGAAATGAGACCGAACACTGAGGGGAAAAATGTGGCAGAAAGGAGTACTGAGGGGAAAAGTGGGCCAGAACTGGGCACTGCAAGCAACATTGTCGCAGACCTCTTCACTGGGTGGGCAACCTGGGAGAGAGCTGGGATTCGGTGAGAACATGAAGGACAAATTGGGGCAGAACACAGCTGTAGGACCAAATTGCGGGACAACTGGACACTGAGTGCAAGGACTAAGTACTAAGAGAAAATTGAAGAAGACATTTTCACAGAGTGGCACAATGGGGAAAACGTTGGCAATGGGGGAAATTGAGGTAGAAGTTGGCATTGAAGGGACAATTGGGCAGAACTAACCCATTAATGCAAAATGGGGTAGACCTGGTCACTGCGGGGAGGACTGGACACTGAGTGACACATTGAGGCATAATACAGGACAGAGGTACACATTGGAGAGCACAGGGCATTGAGGGACATCTTAAAGCAGAACTTGGCACTGTCGGGAAAATTGAAGCAGAACTGTGCACTGAGGGGCAGAATTGTAAACTGAGTAAACTAAGGTTAACATGAAGGCATAACTTGGCACTAGGGGCCACTTTGAAGGCAGAAAACAGCACTGAAAGGGCCAATGGGGGAACACTCAGCACTGAGGACAAATTGAGGCAGAAATGCACATAGAGGGTAAGTTTGGCCGAACTTTGAACTGAGCGGTGTGGCGGTGGAAGAACATACTTGACACAATTGAGCGGAATTTGGCCAAAGTGCTTTAGCAGTAAATAGATTATACAATACAATACAACACTAACAGGATGTAGGATTAGCCAAAACAAGTGAAAGGTTATATTCTAGGGGGATCTAATTACCCAGCCCTAGTTATTTTCCTATTCCAAAACAGAGAAGCCCAGGGTTGCCTCACTCTACTTCCTCCTTCAGATCAATCAGAGTCTCAAGACCGTAAAGCGCCAGAGGCGTTTCTAGGGGTGTGGGGGGGGGCTGAGGGGGCTATAGCCCCGGGTCGTTTGGTTGTAGCCCTGGATAGAAGCTCAGGGACTACAACCAAAAGGCTATAGCTAGCCCCGAATACTGCCAGTCCCAACATTAGCTTAGCCCCTGATCTTTTCCAGACCTAGCAATACCCCTGCCGGGCATGCTTCTTTCTTGATCTTAACTGTTGTTCCTTGGGTTTTTGTTTGCCCGCTGTGACCTAGAGGGTTTAAAGACAGCCCACGCCTACGAGTCAGAACTTTGCAATCAGTATCTCCCTCAGGAGACACTCAAGACAACTTAACAACATGAATTTCTCACCCCTCTCCTCATGATTTGTTAGTGAAGTTGTTATCACCCATTAGCCAAGTTTGTCTCTCCAGGGCAGGATCCCATTGCAGTCTCTTGGTTCTTCTCATAGCTGTGAGCCCACATCAGGCCCTGCTTTCATATTTGTAGTCATGAGACAACAGCAGGTTCTTGTTTCTCTTTTGAAGGTGTGAGCTCACAACAGACTTGGGTGTCTCCTCCCTCACTCTTTGTTCTTCTTTTCAGTTTAGTGTTTTCCCATAGGTACTTTCTGGAGAGGAGTGCTCACTACCTTTTTTGAAAATATTTTGCAAGGAACTTGGGGTTGGTCACCCTGAGTTACCTGGGGGAAATCAGACATGGACTGCCTGCTCACTGTGCTCAGAGAGGCACAGCTCCACCTCACTGATGAGGCCCAACAAGGCTGAAAAACGTGTAATGGGTTGCTGGTGGTACTCTTGTTCAGAAGGAAGTTGCCATAGCATTTCGGTGCTGGACTGCCCATGTGGGTGGGACAAAGGCTGATATGCAAATGGATATTTCCCATCTGTGAAAGTTACAGTGAGCAAAAAGCGATGGCTGCAAACTCTCATCTCAAAGAGGGAAAAAAACAAAGAACAGGTTATCATGCCATGTTTTTTCTGGAGAGGAGAGCCTGCTAACTTTTTTGAAAATATTTTGTGGGGAACTTGGGGTTGGTCACCCGGAGTTAACTGGGGGAAACCAGACGTTGGCTCCCCGCTCACTGTGCTCAGAGAGGCAGGACCTTTTTTGCACATAACATTTTGCGCTCTCCTGAACCCAACAAAATGAAGGGACCCTAAGACTCTGGTCACCCTACCCCACACTTACATAACAATTACAACCTAGAGCTTGATATGTTGCCTTGTTACTAATTAAAATAAGTGTGGGGGACTCCCTTGATCAATGCTGAAATGAGAACAATAAACAAAGTGGCATTACAAGGTAAGCATTAGATGTCCGCTATGAGGGTGTTGCTGTCCTAGAATAGGCACAGGACACATGTTGACATTAATATCTGGAAGGAAGATATACAGGTAGCACAGACACAGGACACAGATCAGTAGCCATACATGAAAGATACACATATCGCCGTATTGCTATAGAACTCAGATTTACATCCTATCATTATTTGCAACTGCTGAAGCATTGATGGAAGAATGAAAAAGAAAGAAAGCAATGGGTAATGTATTCATACGACAGCACCGTGAGGGAATGCAGATCAGAAATGACCAGGAAGATGTATTTTCCAAAACATTGACTAAGATTAGAAGAGACCATGGGCCTCATTATAAGTATGGCGAAAGGTCACAACGGTGCCTGTAGCGCTACTGGCAGCATTGCTACTCTACCGCCATACTACGAGCTATGCTCGCGGGTGCCTGTCAGCCCGCTAAGTGTGACCTGGCGGGCAGAGCGGCACCCGTGAGCACAGCAAGTCGGATGCACCGGCACCGTTGTAAAGGGTGCCCGTGCATCCGACTCCCCATTCCCATTGAGCACTATGGGGCTTGAATGGGAATGCGGATGTACCTGGCACCCGCAAAAGGGAAATTACCGGGTCCGGCCTGGCCAGAATAGCTGGTAATTGCCCATTCGCAGGTGCCTGACCCGGAGGCGAGTTTGGAGGTAGCCTTGCCGGTTTTATCGGCAAGGCTACCTCCAACCTCATAATGAGACCCCATTTTTTTTTTAGTGGTGTGGCCACTAGTGTGCCAGAAACAATTTATGGTGAGCGATATCCTAATGGTCACTATTATCATATATGAAGCAATGATATAGCCATTTAAACTAGGAGTGTGTACACTGAGAACTAAACCGCTTTTACGATCACATCATTTTCAGAAATTAGGGGCTGGCATTTTTGACAGGTCAGCTACCATGAGATTGAATGTGTTGCCCTGGATCACACACTTTGTCCGAGTCTGCATTTTTGGCACGTGACCAAATTATTATGAAAGGTTTGTTAAACAGCAAGGTGCAATTATTTCTGAATGTTTAACTTCCATGAACTAAAAACAATGCTGTTTTGTAGACTGGACTTGGAAAATACATAATCACATGAAAAACCAATATGCATTATTGGCCAGATTCTAAAATGATAGCGCAAATTAAAGTAGTGCAGAAAATGTGCTCATTTCATTTGCATTGTTGTGAGAAATGCTCCGGTCACCTTATTCACAAAGCCGAAAAAAGATGGTCTGTCCAGCCGCCCTGCATACATAAGTGTCTGGAGCAACTTTGCGACACAAACTTATTTTTTAATTTATTTAATGTATTTATTTGTAAAGCACTGGGACAATGCCCATAGGCATAGAAGCACGGAGACAAGACAGTCAACAACAAAACCAACCAGGCGCCCAGCAACGACGTGGTTGCTGGGAGCGCATTTACCCAAAGCGCACTACTAAAGGGTCTTCTTCTGTGAAATGACAAAAAAAAGCACGTCCATATGACAATAAGAATGCTGTGGTTTAACCTGTGGCTGTTACACTTCAAAAGAAAATCATGCCAGGGTCAGGAATTACCCTTTCATGATTTGCACCTCCCCCTGAGCCTGTTCTAAAGAGCGCACGGGGGTGCCCCTTGTTTCTGGTCCTTTTAAAACCCATCCCATATGTGAATTCAGGAATCGCTTGGAAATGCCCAGAAACACCCCTTTATTTGCGCAAATGCGCAAAGGGTGGAAAAGGACATATACGATGTGCTCATTGAGATGCTCTTTGTGAATTGGGCTGATAGTTTTCGTTGGTGCAAGTGCGAGGATGTGTTAGCACATCTCCTCACGTGTGCCAAAAAATGTTTGTAGAATCTGTTTTTAAATCTGTGTAGAAACATGCAATCCAAAAGCAGGGTGATTCAATTTTTATTTTGTCCATTGCAAATGGAAGCCCTACAAATATCATAATACTATGTTATGTGATCCAAGAAGTCTTCATCTGAGTTATTTTAAAAATGTAAGTGCATCCATCTTAAAAAGTATTTGTGATACATTCACTTGCGTATAGTTATTGTTTGGCACAGACGTGCAGATTGTTATTCTTGATTTGAAGACAAAAGTTTGAAATTGCAGAACACAGCAAACCATGTTTGTGTTATCAGACTGTAAAATAAGCTTATTAGAGGCCGGCGACATTTGATCGACTCTCTCTGTCTTCCCACTCTAAAAGCCTACATGAAAATAAAGAGCAGGCATGGGCTAAGCAATGACATCAGAATGGGAGAAGGTAAACTCTTCAACCAAAGAGAGCACAGTACTGCACACTGAGATAAGATGATCTTTCCTGCATCACAGCATACTGTAGAAAAGGAAGATATGACACTTGACTCTTTGGTTCCAGTGCCTCTAAATTGGCAACCTCATCACCTCTTCTAAAGCATAATCATCTTTATTAGAGGTGGTTACCCAGTGTTTGCAAACCTCATTTCACACCAAGCTCTAGTCCTGCACAATACTGATGCTTGGCTAATTATTATAACTTACCTTTTCTGGTGCAAGAATTTGCTTCTAGTGGCAAGATAGGTGTTGCTATCATGAAAGATTAAATAATCAAGTTTAGCAAACTCTGAAAGAGAAAAGGCTCAGACTGTGTATTGATCTGGCATATGAAAACATTTCTGCAATGAGTGCTTAAGACGCTGTGCTGTCTTTGGAATCATTGTGACACTCATTTCAATATCATGCATTTCAACGCTGGTTAATGCACATGATCAATATATTCCCCAAAGAAAGGAGAAAATGTGAACACAGAATGCACTACCTCCTACCGCCCTCCCCCTCCAGCCTACTTCTGCAGGGGTCTGTCCTGATACATTGTAGTTTCACCATCGCTGTCTTGTGGCCAATGCTGGATTTGACTTTTATGGACTTCACAGTGCGCCACCCTTTCTCAACTCTCATGCTGGACTTCCTTTGCATCTTGTACTCATGGTGGTCCTGAATCATGCTGTTCCCATCTTCATCTTGTATCCTGGTTTGCAACATTATGTGTTACTACTGACATCTGCAATTGTATTCACTCTCCCCTCTTGCTTCTCCACTCTTTTGGCTGCTAACTCTCTGTTCTCTCCTCCTTTCCCTTCTCCCTTTTCCTATCTCCTCCCCTTACTTTCATCTATGCACTTACTCTATCAGAATTGTCCCTGGACCTAGTATGATAGCAACCTCGTTTGTCTTCTACCCCCTCCCCTTACTGTTTTTTTTTTCCTCCCCACAACCCTCCAGTACTATCTGAAATGTCATCAGGCCTAGTATGATAGTCGCTTGCTTTTTTCCTCCCCTACCTTTCTGCACCCCTCTCCCTCACCTCTTGTTTTTCTTTGGCTCTACCAGAAATTTTGTCAGGCCTAGTACGGTAGTCGCCTGTCTGTTTCCATTTCCTTCCCACTCTCCCCCTCCCTTCCTTATCTATGTCTTAGCTCTTGCGCTAGCTGAAATGTCGTCAGGCCGAGTACAATAGTTGATTTCACATCCTTACTGTTCATGACCTGTAAGAATGTCATTGTATTTTCCCTTTTTCCCTCCCTTGCCTTGAAGCGCTTTGAAACACATTGGGCCTCATTACGAGTCCGGCGCAACCAGAAGGTTTTTCCGGCCCGGTTACCGCCGGACTCGTATTACCATTCCGCCTCCATGACTCCCAGAATTACCAGGGCAGTACGACCCTGGTGTCCCGGGAATTCCAGATGCGGAATTCGGTAAATCCCCATTCCCATGGGAATGGTGTAAACACTGTCACCATCTCGTGATGGTGCAGGTGTTTCCACGTCTGCCTGCAGGCGGGCGGTGTTAAACCGGCCAGGTCAGACCTGGCAAGAGCGCCACCTCCCGCCTGCAGGACTTGAGATCGGGCAGTCCGGAATTAACAGTGGCGGCAGGTTTACCGCCACTGTTATTTCCGGACCGCCCGACCCGTAATGAGGCCCATTGTGTATAGGCGCTATATAAATAAACTATCACATCATGTATCATATCACTAGAGAATTTATTACAAAATTAGTTGATCAATACAGACCTTAGTTCATTCATCATGTCAAATCTTTATTTCGAAGGTTAAAAACCACCATATAAGCATAGTAGTACAATACAACATAACATAAATTGAATGCAAAAATAACAATAACAGAACTCGTGCAAATAAAAGGAAATAAATAAATGACCCTTAGAAGAGTCATCGTTCAATAATAAGGCTCTTTCAACCAAGGAGTGTTGAGCACGGGCAGCTTGTTTTCTGGCAGAGAACACGGGTATGTGTTTGAATCAACTACTGTGCGACAGTTACCCTTTCTTAGTAGAGGGATTAGATACCTTCTCCTTAAGGCATGTGATAGTCGTCGAAATAATATAAGAGATGTGTACTTTCACCCAGAAGTCTATCATCGCATGGGCAGAGTGCACCAAACAGTAACTATTTGCATCTGTATGCTGACTCAGCACAATGGGTATTGGTAGACAATCGGCCTTTAACCTAAACAGCACACACCCCTTCCACGGGCAGAAGAATCACTGCACATTTCGCCAGATGACAATCAAGTGTGAAGTAATAAGCGATTGAGATTTATTCCAAAGCGCAGGTTCCTTCTCTGTTCCAAAAATCAGAAACAAAGTAGAATGGCATCTATTTAAGATAAATTAATGGGGGGACTGAAATATGTGGAAAGACTGAGGGAGGTACATTCTTTTTTTAAAGTTCATTTAACAAGAGGAGCTTAGGAGAGGCATCTAAAGTTAACAGTTCCTTAATGAAGAGATGTGCCGGATGTAACATCAGGTTTTGACCAGATTCAGTGTAGTAGTGGTTTGTGACTGATTAGATCCCTTATGTAGTCCAGGCCAGCTTCCTGGTGGTGCATTCCTTTGATTGTTAGGACTGACGCGCATGTCCTGATTGGATGACAGTTGCTATACTCCATCCCAGGCAATAAGATCGTTGCGGTTTTTGCTTCACTTTTATACTAACTGCTGGCCTCACTGTACACCACTTAAAATGCACACGTCGGTGTCAGCGATGTAAGCGCCATCCAGATGATGTTGTTTATGATTAGAACGGTTCGCTTGTAGATGTGCAGACTCGCCGAACCAGAACCACCAGCGAGAATGTGCACACCTGACGAGAGTTACCTCCCCGTCCATGTGTTGGGCGGCACTCCAGGCAGCTGCGGTAATCAACTTTGCATCTTATTTAATCCTGTAAGAGTTAGCGAGACTCAAGCTTCCCTGCTCAATTCCAAGGAACACACAGCATATGCCCACGGAGCCCAGCCCGTTTAGATGAGGTACTGCGACCTTCGTGCTTGACGCTTACAGCAGCCGGATTTCTTGGTAAGCATTGCCTTTATCCAGTCCATCTATGTATCTACTGCTGATACAAATTCTTTTTTTCCCTACTTCGTAATTGGTAACGGCGCTTTTCAGATGAGCCGCTGACTGCTGAATTTGACAGTATTAATATTCTACTTCAGAAATGTTTACATCAGTGTAATACAGCTCCACGCTATAAGTAATAGGTGGTGCTCTTAGGACACTGACGTTTCTGTTTCAATGGGCATGCCGCCCTGACGATTCGTAGAGCGGCTGATTCCCGGTAGTTTCAACTGAGAAAAACGTAGCCCTGGCAGTGGATTCCGTGAGCGTTGCGGTGGCTTTGGATGCAGACGGGACTTGGTTGCACGTACAGGTACTGAGATCCGGATTATACTGGGTTTTGAAACAATTCACTGTTCGGAGTTTCTGTTGATGGTGGATTGATTTATTTTCTGATTGTTTACATTTTGAAATTTTGTTAAAAGATTCTTTTGACACTATCCTTACAGCAAAATTCCAAGCTGGATAGACGCTGTCATTCAGACGACAGACTGAAGGTGTTGGTCAATGTGTATAATCCTCCTAGACCTTGCTTGCTCCTCATTAGTAAAGTACGGATTGGGAGACCCTTACTATTAAACCTGAGATTGGGGTTGTTAAGTGATTGTGGTGTTTTCCTGTCCCTTGGGAGTGTGGAGAGGTCGCCCACACAGAATGTCATTGCTGAGGATTGATTTGTGCAGCGGTTGTTTTGGATTATCTCCTTTGGGGTTGGACAGACTGACTGTGCCTTTTGTGAATCCACTTTAAGGGTGAAGTTGTAGGTGGTGGTCTCGCCACTTATGCATTAAGAGGTGCAACTGCCTTTCGTCCTTCCTTTTCTTTCCTCCCCCCGCCTTATCTTCAGAACCAATTTGTGTCTTAGCAGTAATGAACCCTTGTGTTACGGGGATTTGGTGTTACTAATAGAGCACTCCATAGAATTGTATTCTAATTCTAACATTCTGCCATTTTTTGAGGCACTATTTATCAGTCTTTTGATTACTATCCCCATTGTTGTTCGCAGGAGCACTGCAGCTACCTCACGCTGGACTAGAAGCCAAGTTGACAGCCACAGTAAGAACTAGCCGCTCCTATTTCTCCAGTATCCAGCCTTCACATCACATTAATAGTGTGTGTATAGTTTGAATCCGGCCTAGACCAGGAAACTCTGAATTTAGAAAACGCGGCCAAGCCGTCTGTGCACAGCCTCTAATATTGCACAAACCATTTTTAAATGTGATCTGAGTGCACGCCCCTGATGAATTTCCCTTTATTGTGTTTGGTGTGAATGTATGAGGAATGAAACATGTTGGGCTGATTGGGTGTGATGAAGTGAGTGAGAATTAGAAATTGATTACAGTTGTAGTTTGATATAGGCCAACCTGATTTATTTCTGTGTGTTCCTAAGACAATAATTGTTTAGTTGTTTTGTCTGAGAACCACATTTAAGGTGGTTCCTTTACTCCCACTTTCCCTGTAGATTTTGATTTTGAGTTTTCCCCTGTCTACTTTTTGCATGTATTGTGCTGCTGAATTTTAACAGCCATTTGAAGTTGTTTTTTAACCTTTGTTAATTAATCAAATATATGTGTTTACATTTTGCCTAATGTGTATGGTGCAGAGGTAACCTGGCTGGCCCTTTCATGGCTATTATTACCCTATATTTGAACTATTGAACCAGCGCAAGGGTGATGCTGCATCTGCATTACTACACTGTCTACCAAACCATTTGTATATTATATATAGGTTTACCTACGTTAGGGGGTGAGTTTGGTGGGGCAGTATAAATATTTAGTTCCCCCGACCTCCCTGTACGTCAGTTTTTCAGCTTCCTGATGTGACAGATAGCACAGGGCATGTTTCTCTACTACAAAAACATAGCGTAAGAAAATATTCTCTTCAATTTGGATCATCGATACCGAAGAAAACCCCAAAACTTCGATCCCAAAGGCACTGATTGCGCTTGACCTAGCCTGATAGACGGGGAGAATTGAATAAAAGGTTAAACACCCATATCACTCCCAAGGTTAATGATAGCACTGTTTGCTTGTGCACATTTGGTGGCAGAGCAGTTAATACGGTTGCTCCAGTTCAACGCATTGTTGAACACTATTCCAAAATATGTGAATTGAGAAACCCGCGTTAGTTTCCGTACAGATGCTGTAATACAGTATCAATTACCAGTGGGCTTACCACACACATTAGTTTAGATGTTCAGCATTCAGGACCACATCTCTGATATCCATGTACCTGCAGCATCCAGTTACAGGATTTTGCATTGCATTTGAGGTGCAACATAGTAAGATAGCATCATCCGCGTATTATAGGACACAAATAATTGTACTTGCCATTTTAGGTGTGTCCTTTGTTAATTTATTTAGGTCAAGAGATAGTGTGCTGACGTACACAACACACGGAATGATGTGGTAGTCCTGGCCTTAGAGTCTAATCTCGCCTTAGCAGGGAGGTTGTTATGCAGTGAGATTACATGCTTGGGAGTGGCAAAGGCAAACTAAGCGAATGCAAAATATACTACAATTTTTGACAGTTCACATTATCGAATGCCGAACTCAGGTCCATAAACGCCAGAACGACTGGGCATTCATGGCCCAGTTTATTTGTTTTTTTTTAATTGTTTTTTTTATAACGTGCTTAATACTAGAGCTCGGCTTCCAAGCACAGATCGGTGATTCGAGCCTCTGTTGCTCTGTGTGGTCTTGCCTCAAAGACTGTCATGTTGCCACTGTGCTATCCTCCGTTCACTATGCAGAATCAACCTGAAGTTGAGGGCCTGCTCGGCAGTACCAACTCCTGCTCTGAATCCATATTTGTTCCTCAGAAAGTATATTATTAATGTGTGCCCACTCGATTATGCAATTATGAAGCACTCGACCCAGCCATTTAGCTGAGGAATCAATAAGCAAAATTGGGCGTTACCATATTGGGTCCAGCCTATCATCTTTCTTAAAGAATGGTATTAGTATGGACTCCTTCCAGGAATTAGGTTATTGGCTGCTACTGTGGTAAAGATCTTGGTGAATACAGGCACCCAAATTAAATGGTTGTATTTGAATATGTCTGATGCAACCAGATCAGGAACTGGTGCTTTCCTGATGGGAGCAGAGAGTAGTGTGCTCCTTCTTTCTTCAATGGTAAATTACATCAAAGGGTCATCAGAGAAGGCCAATTTGCAGTTCATTATATCAACGGATACAAGATGTTCGGCTTGTGCTTGGAGATTGTATCACTGGGTAAAATGACTAACCCATGCTTCAGCCAATGGTAATGCATTATCAGCATTGGGGGCTTCCCCAAAGCCCCTGGTTGCTATCTTCCAGAATGAGTTATCATTAACAGCCCTCCAGTACACTCACTGACTCCACAGTGCACTACACAATATCCTTTTGTGCTATTTATTTTTGTTAACCAAAAAGTGCACTGACTTCTTTGTATAAGGCAACATGGTGGGGGTTGGGCTCTCAAAGTTGTGTGTTCTCTTATCGGCGCAGTGGTTAGCATTCCAGTTAACTCGAGAACTGCTGCAGCCTCCCACTCCACACTCATCCCCTCCATAGTTGACATGACCGTCTGGGCTCAAAGAAACTGAAGGTGTGTCTCGACTCTCGAGCCACAGTTTGGCCATGCCATTGAATGTGATACTTACCTGACTGTACCAGGGTGTCCCACATGTGCCACTTCTGTGACACATGGAATCTTCATAGACTGAAGACAATGGGTTGGGCCTCCCGTGCACAAGAACTGTGGACTCACCTAGCATTAGGGCGGAGTACAGAAGACACAGATAATGTAAAAAAACAGTGGGGAGAATGGTTCGAGGTGGCAGGAGGACAAATAAGTGGCTCCCTGGGGGACTTGGGAGGGCTGCGGTCTAAAGCAGTCCATAGAGGCCCAAAAGAAATTAGGAGACTGGTCCACGTGTGCTGGGTAGCCACGTGGAAGCACGTGTCCAGACCGCGTTCACGGTATAGCCGGGAAGGAGTGGAATCTGGTACGCATGTCAGGGGCGGCCAGCTCTATGGTGCTTGTTCAGCATTTTGATCCACCTGGAGACAGTCAGTGTGAGCCCAAAATGTCCCAGAGTCTGTGGTTCCATGAGCAGAGTGGTCCAGTGTAATGCACCCTGGCAGTACATCGGTCTGCCTTCAGGCTACATGTGGCGGGCGCAGCAGATGAGCACCCAATCCTGGGCCGGGTGTGCCTGGTGACCCAGGCAGAAGATTGTGGCAGCCGGCGGGGAGTAATTCATATGGCATTGAAGAACTGGAGAACCGCTGGTACAGATTGCATGTGCAGGGCAGCCCACACTGACAAAGTGGCCTCTGGCCAGACAGGGTGGGTGGCACAATAGAGGAACCGGCCAACTGGTGTGCAGAGACCCAGACTTCTGCGTCAAAAGCGGCCAGGGAACACAATTTGAGTGGACAGAGCTACGGCAGGGACCCAGAAGATACTGGTCCATGGGTGCCCAACCGCAGGGGAGGGCCCAACCTAGAGCTTCAGTGTAAGCACCACCACAAATAAAATCTGTATATCACCGCCACGGGCAAGTTACTTACATGTGCTGCCATGGAGGACGCTGTTTTTTAACACCGCCATGAAGGAAATTATTGTTAAGACACAAGTTTAGTCCTTCCATGACAATTGTTGGAGAGAAGAGAGAAGCAGCCACCCGCGGCAGAGCAGGGACTAGGGATACCCATGGCCTGAATCCATGAGAGCACAGGACAAGAGGTAAAGCACCAATGAAAGGGGACTCATATAAACAAGGACATAACTTTAAGTGGCTCCTTTGAGCCAAAAGGCAACTACAGCTAGGGCAGACTGGAACTGCTGATGGGTAGGGGATAATGTGTTTAATTATTTAATAAGTTGATAATTGTTGGGAAGGCTAACGCTCAGCAAGACATGTGATGCACCCTGCTCAAGGTCTTCGAACTTGTTGTTGTTGCCCTAGGGCTATTCCCTTACCCCCATTAACAAGGAGCAGCCAGAGCAGGAAGTATGCAGAGGGTGGATGCTGAAAGGAGATAATGTATGATATATGACTGATTAACATATGGAAGGTTTAATATAATTTCCCACAAGAGTTTAAACACTCCCTTTGGTGTGGTGTGCCTTATTCATAAGCACTCATGTGATAACCCATCTCTTGTTAAATGCTGATCAAATTATATGCAAATATGATGAGCATACTCATCCTTAGCACGTAAGGGGTTAAGGCACATCTTCTTTACAAGCAGGTTCTCTAAAGCTCCTTCTCTTGCAGCTGTACTGTGGGGGGACAGTTTGTAAGCAGTGGTCGGTCCTTCTCAGGACTTGGAGGGAGAAAGCTCAGTATCTGTGCAGACTTGAACTCCGCTGATGCATGGAGGGTAGGATTCAGAAGACAGGCCTTCTCTGTCTACGCCCTGAGACTCTGGAACCTCCTCCCCATCAACACTGCAGTTACTGCCTTGCTTTTACATTTCAGGAAGGAGCTCAATACCCTCTTCTTCAAGGAATGGTCTTCCCTAAAAGCTAGATCGACACACCCTCCACTCCTCACCTAACCTGGGACTGGGTGATCTGCATACTCATGTTTTCTCTGCCAGTTGCTTGTAAATCCCTTGCTGCAAAATTGCCCACTCGCCCCCATTGTTAGCTCACCTCTCCCTTGCTGTGATCCTTTGCGATCTGCTTCCCTCATCGTGTACAGCTCTCTGTGATTTATATCCTGTTCTGTTGGTTGTGGAAGCTAGTTCTTAATTCAATATATAACAATGATAATAATATTAATAACTGCAAGGCCACTGAGAAAGCACTAGGGTTACATCTGTGATACTGATTGGGAGGGGCAGAGTCGACCACATTTCGACATAATTTAACTCAAGCCCTAAGGGTCTACATTTATCAGTTAAGCTTGTTGTTGTGGTCATGTTCCCTACAGGGGTGTCCTGTAACTCCTCATCAACACTCCGTCTCTTTACAACAAAGACACGTGCACTTCAGTCTGGTATTAAATCGGGAATGCGATCAGACAATATTCACTTTTTGTCTCTTCGCCATCTTTGCTTCTCAAACCTGTCGTGCTTGGCTTCGAATGAGGAGACAGAGAGTATTCTCCTCGTTTCCAGCCGACTTAATCCAGCCGGACGTAGGTCGAATTGGGTACACACAAAACTCTCGAATGACAGAAAATAACATATGTGCACGCACAGAAAATTAAAATATATACCATCACAAAAATAAAGTTCACTGAAAATACAGATAGATATACGTTTTAAATTTGTAGACACATTATTAGGATGTTACACTGAGTACCAATCACATGAAAAACACATTCACAGAAACATATGAAGCACACACACACACCCCATCGCCAGTACGTATTGGGGACACAATGATCTCAAATCATGTATAAATGCACACAGCTAAAATATAATGACACCAGACTACCCCAGACAAACACATTACCAACACAATGTTGGTTCCCACCCACCCCCACTAAGGGCAAACATTGAATTATGGGGCAGAGTTGCATCCTGGCTGACTCTAAACTACAGGAACCAGAATTCCTTGCTGTTAAAACCTGGTACTTACCAGATGGATTCAACCTTGTACATTTGAATCAGATCTGCCTCCCTGGAGATTGCAGGGGCCTGAAAGCGCACTTGGAAGACAACATAACTGCACTGTGTAGCTGATTGCAGCTGGGATTCCGCGTTGCATCCATACCGCCCGTCTTTTGTCTACAGACACATAGATAGGTAGGTAGATAGATAGTAGATACCCAGAACGGATAATTGCATAAAGTCACAGCCTCCTGAATATGGAGTTGTCTACAAAGTAAAGACTGGATATGAGAAAAACATCTGGTGTAAGATACACCTTAGTCCTTAAACCGGAAATGTCCACACACTAAAGTTACTTAGTAGAAAAATAATTTGTTGTAATTACAGATTTATCAAATTAATTGATATGTGTGAATTATATGTAAGCATGATTAAGACAGTGATATGCCTGCAAATTATTGTACCACTCCTACAAAAGAAAGAGCGGCACAGGACCTACTGCACCCATGCCTGCTTCTTTAAATTGGCCCAGAGTTTGGCCAAAAATACCAAGTAACGTAAATAAACTAAAAATGCAATTTCCCACAGTAGTGCAAGTGCCATTCATAATCTAAATTGGGCATTGCAATCACTGTAGGTAATTACATTGGGGTGGTTGCCAGGGAAATGCAGACAGACAGTACATGTGCAAGAATTGAGTGTATTTTGTTGCAATGGAATATTAAGCCTCCCAAAAAGTGATACTGTAGATTTCTCTCGAATCCAATTTCACCTACTCAGAATTCTTTTTTTTTTTAAATGTCTTCTAATTGGTTAGGTAAGTAGGTGCATTTTAAAACATAGATGAGGTGAGGTAAGGGGATAGGATACGATAGGAGGAGTCCCCACCCACATAATAAAAACGAATTTGAAGGAAAAAAACCCTAAAAAATGACTCCTTTAGGTGAAGTGGATTCCTTTGAAATCACAGACATTCTCCTATAAACATCTATAAACTCTGTGCAAGGTAAATGCAAACGGTGCATTCTCCTTTCAGTTCATGGTTTTTTAATCTTGCAATTCAAGTTTGCCCTACAGTGCCACAAATGTTTTTCCCCGTTATAAAAGTCTTACGCTTAATTTTACGAACACAGTGGCCCTCATTACAACCCAGGCGGTAAGTGTTTAACGGCACCGTAAAGAGGGTCGGCGCCGTTAAACACTTACCGCCTGATTACAAGGTCCCTTAGCGGGATGGTGACTTTAACGCCTGCTTTTTGCAGGCGTTAAAAACCAACCCCCTAAGGGACCTTGGCGATAATTACGGCAACCGTAATTTACGGTGCCGTAATTATCGCCTTCCCCATTCCCTTTATGCCCTATGGGGCAAAACTGGGAATGGGGAAGGGGCCATTGGTGAATGGGGAATTACCGCCCCACTCACCTTGTAATGGGGCGGTAATTCCGCCATCCACCATGGCGGAATCGTAACCTTAGCGGCATGGACCATGGTGCTATTAGCACCATGGTCCTCCGCCAAGGTTGTAATGAGGGCCAGTATGTGCAGCAATGTGTGCAACTTTTGCCACTTACACGTGCATGCCCAGCAGTGATAGAACTGCCGCGAGTTGCTTAATTTGAATCTTTATATCTGTACTTATGGCCAATTGTTTGTGCTGTCAATAAAGTGGTTTCCAAAGAATGCATTCTCTCCTGCAGCCATCGGGGTTTGGAGTGAAGATTGTCTCCTGCTTTTTTCTATGTGAAAAGAAGGTCCAGCACTGAGCTATTCTGCTGCTTAACCTATTCTGTGAACTCCATCTGACGTTGTCTATGGGATTTCAAGAGCTAAGGCATAAGGCCAGGTCAGCATACTATTTTCAGTGTATCCAAAGGAAGGCATTCCAACTTTGATTGGGTTTGGTTTTGAAACTGTAGTAACATGGTGATAAACACTTTGCATAAAAAACACATAGGTAATTCTTCCCAACGTTAGGGTTCACAGCCAGGTCATTTGGATACTCTAATACCTCTAAAGCCTCTCACCCACAGACCTTCATATCATGCCCCACTTTCTAAACATGCAAAATTCTAATTTAACCTGGATGAGGTATTGTCAGCACTCTGAACTGTCACCAAAGTCCTCAATAATTCGACATAATTTTCAGTAATCAATATTAGAAAACAGTGCACGGTACTCAATGACAATCACAAACACTGCTAGATTAGGAACATTGGATTCTGGGTCTGCGGGCCTCAATTAGATTAGGTTTTGTTATTTCTCTCACTGACTTTCTGTCTGACTCGAAAGTGTGCACTGATGAACATAGATGTATCCCACCTGTGTTAGTCATTCCACTCTGTAGATCCTTTAATACAGTGTTGAACTTTATTTGACTGTTGGCGTTTCTATGCATCCACTTGGCCCTTGACTCATAACTTCTAACCCCTAACAAGGTCCCCACAACTGTAGCTATCTGAGCACGGATTGGGTGGTGGGGGATCAAAAGCCTCCGTGCGGGACTGCAGGCAAATGCAGCAGGCAGTAGCCTCCCCTGAAGCCTCCTACGAGACTGCCCCCTCCATCTGGGGTCGGCAATAGCCACACCCCATGATTGACATCACGCCCCCTTGAAGAGACATGATCCTAAATTCACCTCTCCGCCCCCTTCTCCTCCAGGCATAAAAAATGTGGCACTATGGAATCTGCATTACCCCTAGACCACAAAGGAGCATTAGTGATGCAGGGCACAAAATGGCCACCGACATACATTGTTTATTCACAGATGTGTTGCTGTCACAGGTTTATTAGATGAACTAACAGTCCTACATAAACCAATGAGGGCAAGACCAACCAATGTCTGATACCACATTCTGTAAAGTGGCGCAAGTATTGGGCCACAATTCCGAAATAACCCTTATGCAACATACCCACAGATTAGTGTGTCTTGACCAGGCCATCTGGAAAACCTGATAACTAAGCCTGGCTAGATTCCCCCACCTCCAGGCCCTCTGTGGCCAATGCCACTCCTTTCTTTCAGGAGGCATTGCAGTGAGTACTGACCCTCATCCTCTGCTACAGGGAAGGTAGCATGCCAAAAGTAAATACGTGGGAAACAAATTATGTGACACTACTGGCATAGGGTGAAAGTGGTCTATCTGTTACTAACCCCACCACTGTCATTGTGTGAATAAACAGGTATGTATCCAGTCTTTGTGCAGGCATGCCTCAAATGTCAGTGTACTTAAGATGAATGGCCCTAAGACTGCTCCTCTCTCATCACCATTTGAATTGCTACATTGGGACTCCTGACAGATATGTTCATTATATGCTGCAGGTGGGAAGAAGTTTTATGCAGCCATGACGAGTGCTCCATGTGTGTACCAACACGAGATCTGAACTTGGTAGCCTATCACTCTCCACGTGAACCACTGCTGGCATCTGCTGTCCTTTAAAGCCCCTACTGCTGATCCAATGCATCCAAGCGCCCGATGTGATGAGCACTCTCTTTAAGCCCCCCACCCTAACTCTGATGCAATGAACCCAGATTCTTGCCGACAAATGTCCCCCTACGCCAGTTACTTGATCAGACCCCATATTCCGTTTGTTTGGGAGGAAGAAGCAGCGTTCAGGACAGGAGGCACCGCTCACAAGAGAATCCCTTGTGGTAAAAGCGGGCAAACAAACAATTCAAAGCAGCCCACTTCCATCTGCCAATCCTCCTCGCCTCTGCTGGTGTTAACCCCACATCTGAGGCAAAAGTAACAGCCACACTCCTAAAGGAATGGGCGGGCGTACCCCCGTGTTCACATGCCAAACAATCCCAGCCCTTTTACAGCACTCTGCTAAATAGATGGGTAGGTAATGGAGAGCCACCCTGCACTGTGACAGACCTTACTAACAGACACTCCCTGAACGCATGCACCAGGCCACTGGAACGCTATGGGGCACTCCCCAAATGTATATTGGAGCCCCATTATTAACTCCTCTGCTTTTGACTTTCCATCCTGCATTCCACTCAATTCCACAGAAGCCAGACATTCTTATAAGGCACCCCATTAGAATTCCTAGCGTAACCAACAGACCAACTGGCTCCATGTAAGGTTCTGTGTGAATTAAGCTTCTAAGTCGCTCTATATATTCAATTCAGTAAACCCTTTATGCCAAACGTAATGAGGTTATTTACTCAAATTATTCAAAAGAATCCTATTACATGTCTCAATACATAATTGAATAATTCTTGTGTTTAACAAAAAGGATGCATCTGTCCTTTGCATTAGGTAGATGCCATGTCAAATCCGTATTATAGATCAACAAAAACGCCAATTGACTCTGATCCATTCAAAAACAATAATTGACTTCTTAAACAATTATCACGTTGCCTTGGTGATCCCTGTATATAATGGCAGAAGTATAGATCTCAGCAAGAGCATTAGCACCAAGGACAATTGGTGATGCACTTTTGACAGGAGACACGGGGATCACCAAGGCAACGTGAGAATTGTTTAAGAAAGAAGTCTATTATTGTTTTTGAATGGATCAGAGCCTGTACAGATCTTCTTGTTAAGGACATGCATGTTAAATTAGGGAGCGATTGGCACTAATCCGGCACAGATCTTCTTGTTCAGGCCATGGATGTTTAGTAATAGCAGTAGTTTGTCATTTATATAGTGCCTTTATCCTGTTAGTATGGCCTCAACATGCTTGTTGTGGGAACGCTCCCAGGGACCGAAGTCCAAGATAAGGAAAAATGAAAGAAGGAATAAAATGCGTTTGTGCATTTCGCCAAGATAAGGAGTTAGGTGCACTGGCCAGGATCCATTAAGCAACCCATGATGGTCAGCCATGTGGATGGGGAGCTGGGAGGTGGTCAGGAGAGTGCGCAAGTTCGAGACACTTGTTATGTGTCCAGCTAGATCACATTTTTTCTTGCAGATCGTAGCTGCATATTAATGGCAGAGATGTTGTGCTTTGTGTTTAGTCTGGTGTGGACGCAGATGCGTGTAGGAGTGCAGCCATGCCTGTGGCTAAAGCTCCAGGAGCATGGAGTGCGACAGGTTTTAATGCATTGGCTAGGCTCTAACAAATGCCTCAGTGCACTAGCTACATTCAGCTTTCACCTAGAATCACAGTGTCTACATTTTACATTTGCCTAGATTCAATGCACTGGCTACATTCTACCTTACCATAGATTCAATGCACAGGCTGCATTCTAGCTACACTTAAATGCATTGGTTATATTCTACATTCACCTGGAATCAGTGCACTGGCTACTTCCTACATTTACCTACATTTAATGAACTAGCTACCTTCTACTCAGTACTTCTAAGAGCATTACATGGGCTAGCCTACACAATTCTTCTAAGTGCAATACATTGGGCAGCCTACATAGTTTTTCCAAATGCAATATGTTGGATAGCGTACATAGTTTTTCTAAGTGTAATATATTGGATAACTTACACAATTGTTGGAAGTGCAACACATTAGGTAACCCAGACAACTCCTCCAAGCGCAACACAATGGATAGCCTACACACGTGATCCAAGTCCGACACGTGGGTTAACCTACTCTGTGAAAACAAAATCAAAATATCGAAGCTTGGTACCCCAAAAGGAAATACACCAGACACGGGTTACAAAGGAACATACAAAGAACTTTTATTTATCTCTCACTCTCACTTTTATTTATCTCTCACTGAACACACTGAACCACGCTGGAGTTCGTTGTGTTGCACTGAGGGCCGCTAGCTATCTGATTTTGCTCTGTAAGAGAAGAATCAGATAGCTAGCGGCCCTCAGTGCAACACAACGAACTCCAGCGTGGTTCAGTGTGTTCAGTGAGAGACGCTGTACATTAGAATGCATTGGCTTTATATACTCTTCGTGAGCACGATGTCCAGCCCTACTTCGGGTTAATATTCTGCTAATACATCACTGATCTAGGGTTCATGCCGAGTTTCGCACATCCTCATGTAACTGGTTTGCTTTTAATACATATATCAACAAGCCTATACGGCAACTGTGTATTCCTGGATTTTCCATGCAGGTCTTCTCAAACATTAATACAATGTAGTTAAAGAAGTGTTCTATGTTCAGTATTTGAATACATTGTTCTTAACATATGTTCGCAGATTAGTTTCATTACACGAGTAATCCTTTATACACATGTCAACGAAGGATAAGGTCTCAGTTCACGACCTCAACAGGTGGCCTGCAGGCAAGTTACATATTAGCTACATACAGAGGTCAAGACGACCATGTTGTATTTCGGAATGACATCGTCCACCATTTGAACTCACAGGGTGACTTTACAAAACGAACCTAAAATGGCGGATTGACCTAAAATGGTGGCTTACATTGATTTTAAGGTCAGGACCTTGCAACATGGATTTCTTCGCAAGCGACTTACAAGCAGCTTGGCGTAGGCCAATATACATATATTCATTGCAATAGGAGGCAAATATAATTTCTCTTTTGACAAACCCTCCTTTTGGCCTATGCCAAGTGCTAAATTACTTCTGATCTCCTTGCAAATAACTCCATGCATCATCGTCCATGCACCCTGAATCGCTGTCGGAAATATCTATTGCCATTAGGTAATTCACTAGAATTTCTTTTAACACATATTCTTTGGACGTTTTATCTGGGGCATACATTTCATGTCCTATCGTACTTATTGCTTGTGTGCAACATCCCCCTAGCATTGAACATATACTAGGTAGACACTGAATACAGCAACAAAGAAACAACAGGATTGCCAAAATAATCAGCAAGACCGATAGTACCTTCCAACCCCAAGATCGCAAGAAGTCCCAGAACCAAGCACTAAGATCCCAGTTTCCCTCGGGAACATGCACTTCTGAACTGAGGACATTCAGATTCTGTATTGCCTTGAAGATAGTTGGGGAGGAATCTGGCACAAAAACACAGCAAGCGGACCCCACTAATTTACACACTCCATCACGTTCAGCCAGAATAACATCTAATGTCATCCGTTTTGAAGTGCTAGTAGTCTTATCGCCTTCTGTTCTAATGTCATATTATAGAGTATGTCCGTGGTCCGGTGGATGGTTCTCTCCAGTACTCTCGCTAGTCTTCTGATATCTCCGGAATCCGCTATCTGCCCCCAAAATGGCACAACTGATTTTGAAATATCTCTCAAGATTTGTTCCGGCGTATCCCCATTCTGGTCCCGCCGTGGATGAGCCTTTGAAACTTCTATTGTACTAGCTATAAACACCCCAGGTAACAGGATCCCTAAATAACAGGTTCCCTGCCAATCCCTGGGCAACCATGGGAATGCAAAATTACCACAGACAAAATAGACAGGTTCGCCTACATACAAAGGTATGTTTTCCCCAGTCAAATTTGTAACGTTGGCACAACCTAGAAAATCTCCCATTGACCGCATACCATTCCTCTGTATGCAAAAAGAAACTGAATCAGGGCTATGGTTAACAGTATAAGAAGGAGGCATGGCATCCTTATTGCCTATTGGAGCCATCTTAAAGGAAATCAAAGATTGGAAAGGACGGGACAGTCTATCAGAAGGCCTAATAGAAGCAACATTAGGTTTACTCCTGTTTTCGAAAAGCGAGCATCCCAGGGGAGTCAAAACATTTTTCTCAAAACTATTCAAATTAGTGCTGTCAAAGTTCCCTGAGATCCTATCATTCCAACGGCCAAAGAACAGTGCTCTAAGAGAAGCATAACAAGCAGTTGTCAAAGGTAAAGGATGAACATACCAACCTAGCCCCTTATCCCCATGTTGCGGTAAATGTGAGCAGACCCAGCAGTTAGACTTATTAAAAATGGCATGCGTAGCATTCATGATAAGTAGCAAAGTATTATTGTGGTACCTTTGTCTATGCTGAGAGTTCCTAGGGGACAGAGTATGCAAATGTACAAAGGGAGTAGGAACAGTAGGTACACTTTCAGTAGGCAACAAGAATTCTAAAGGATAAGTTTCCTCAAGGTACCACAACCCTAAGGCAGTGACTATTATAAACCGAAATATCATTATAAAAACACAGCAATACGTTTTCGGGCCCAGGCACACTGTCTATTGTCCCGGTTGGTCACCCCATCATTTACAAGTCCCATACGAGCGGTAGCGGTGGCAGGCATTGTAGTCTTCAAATGGAAACTCCCAATGTTCGTTGATGGCGACTTCCCGGCTGCGCGACTTCTTAGTCCTTCCACAACCCTAGCCAACAGAATCCCCTTTCTCAAATTTGGGCAAAAAAAAGCCCTCGATGATCCTTTTCTTCTTCGAATGCACAGCCGAACCGTGCCATAAGTCTATGAGATGCACAGCAAAACCGTGCCGTAAGTCTATTTTCTTGGACGCAGATTGTACCTTGCTTTTCCCAGTACTGATGATCAGGAAACAATGTGTCATCACTTCACGTTGGAAGCAACGTATAAGAGACAAGTGAAGATGGCGAATTCGGAACAGCAGTTTCCGGATGCCAAACCTTTGGAGAGTGTGGAGACAAAATGTCTGTCTCCCCAAGCCTCACAGGCTCAGAAAGAGTCTCCGACACACTCTCGGCACTATTTACTGCTTTGGGATCGTTGGTTGCAGCATTAGAAAGGGGTTCTGGTTCTTCTGTAATGTGTGGCACTGGGTGTGGAAGTTTCTTGACGTGCGACGCATGGATCCGATTCTTTCTTCCAGAGACCCGCACCGCTGTTTGGGTGACCTATAGGACCTGGAACGGGCCACGCCAGCGAGGTGCTTGGCAGGAAGAGCGCTCAAATGCCTTGATGAGCACCCAACTTCCAGGCCGTATGCTGTGGCACGGGCCCTCGTATCACACAGGTAAAGCTTCTCGTACCTGGTGATAAATCAAATACAGGTTTTTAGTCAACTGGCTGCAATAATCTGAAAGTAAAACATTTTCAACATTTCGTAACGAATTACATTTAGGAAGGTTCCAGATATTGGCAGGTCTCCCGATTACCACCTCAAATGGAGAGAGCCCAGTCTTAGTTTGAGGTGTTGTATGCATGGATAATAACAAGATCGGTAGGGCGTCTGGCCATTTTAACTTAGTGCCGGCACACGTCTTAGCGAGCTTGCTCTTGATGATACCGTTGTGTCTTTCTACTAGTCCGGCGCTCTAAGCATGTCTAGCCGAATGGAACCGTTTGTCGATCTGTAGTGCCGCACATATCTGCAGAATTACAGCAGAGACAAAATGTGAACCATTGTCCGACCAGATGACTCTTGGTAGCCCGAACCGTGGAAAATATTCCCTTAACATGGTTTTCACAGTAGTCATGGCTGTAGCATCTTTAACGGGGAAAGCCTCAACCCAGTTACTAAAAGCACAGATGACCACTAGCACATATTTTTTATTGTTACATCGTTTAATTTCAATAAAGTCAAAGTGGATAACTTCAAAGGGGACGGAGGGTGGCCTGAAACTTCCCCTTGGAGTTGTTGTCCCCTTTCCCACATTGTGTTGTAGGCAAATCATACAATCCTGGACATAGCGCTGGGCAATTTCTGAAATGTTGTCATTTGCCCAAACTGTTTCTAACATCTTTGTCATCTTCTGGGCACATACATGCGTAGGACCATGGGCCATTATGACCATCATCATTATATATGCTTCAGGGATAAGCCATTTCCCTTCAACTAAATCCACCCAACACCCGTCATCAAGTTTCCCCAAGCCTTCAGCCCAACTCTTGGATTCTTCTAACGTGGCATCATCTTGGATATCCCGTACAGACCCAACACCCTCATCCATTGCATAAGCATTTACAGTCTCCCTTGAAACATACATCTCCGTAAGGGGATCAATAGCAGTTTGTCTAGCTATCTGATCAGCAAAAGCATTCCCTTTTCCTATGTTATCTGTAATCATTCGATGTGCCTCACATTTCATAACAGCTAACTGAGTAGGGAGCGCAAGCGCTGAGAGTATTTGTACTATTAGGGAGCCATGTTGGATTTTAGTGCCATGTAAAGTTAGGAACCTTCTCTCCGACCAAAGTCTCCCAGTTGTGAACCACCCCAAAGGCATACCGACTATCAGTGTATATGTTTACTGCAAGCCCTTGGGAAAGTTTCCAAGCTTGGGTCAATGCTATAATCTCTGTGGCCTGTGCAGAGTTATGCGGAATTCTCTTGGTCTCCACGACCGTGCTTAATGCGGTGATTGCATAAGCAGCTGTGGATGTACCATCCGGAAGTTTGAAGCAGGAGCCATCACAGAACAGCTCTCCTTGCGGATTATTCAAAGGAGTGTCTATCAAATCAATTCTACCCTTTGTTTCTTGTTCGGTAGTATACAAACAATCATGTGACTCTTCATCACCGCAAGTAGTATCTTGCGGGAAAGGTAGGAGTTCAGCCGGATTAAGAACACAACACCTCTTAATTTGAATGTGAGGAGCAAACAAGATCAATTCATAACTTGTCAACCATGCAGAAGTGAGGTGTTGCATTTGGGTTCGGTTCATTAGAACATCGACAGAGTGAGGCACCATCAGGGTTAGATCATGGCCTAGGACCATTCCCTCACTGTGTTTTACAGACGCAGCAGCGACAGCTCGCAAACATCTTGGCAAAGCGCATGCTACAGGATCAAGGGCAGAAGAAAAGTAACCGCATGGCCTATTCTTCCCTCCATGTTCCTGCGTTAATACAGTCAAAGCACATCCATCACATTCATGCACAAACAACACAAAGGCCTTTTCATAGTTTGGTGTGCCCAAAACTGGTGCAGAGCATAATGCAGTCTTAAGCAAGTCAAACGATTGCTGGTGCTCCGTGTTCCATGGCAATGGAGAAGAAATTCCCTTCTTTGTCAAAGCCAACATCGGTTTGATCACTAGTGAAAAATTTGGGATCCAAAATCTACAGTAAGAAGCCATACCTATTAAGGCTCTAACTTCCTTCTGTGTATTTGGGACAGACATGCCAGAAATGTGTTTTATTCTTTCAGATGACAATCTTCTTCCCCACTTTGACAGGAGATAGCCTAAATAGGTGACCTCCTTGCAACAATATTGAAACTTTTTAAGCGAAGCTTTGTGACCATGCTTAGCTAGATTGATAAGCAATAACACAGTGCCCTCCTTACAGGCGCTCTCAGAATCGGCAGCTAAAAGCAAGTCATCAACATACTGAAGCAATGTGCAAGTAGAGGGCAATTCAAGGGTATTGAGCTGTTCTTTCAAAGCCCTACTATAGATGCTAGGACTCTCTGTGTACCCTTGAGGTGCACAAGTAAATGTGAATGAGCGTCCACCTAAGGTGAACTCGAACAAGTATCTACTATCCTTGTGCATAGGAATATTAAAGAAAGCATTCTTTAGATCCACAACACTAAAGTAAGTAGCTGTAGCTGGAATCATGGTTAATATCGTTGTCACATCAGGCACAATTGGAAATTGCGGAGCGTCAACCTTATTATTGACACGTAAATCAATTATGAAATGGAATGGAATTTCATTATCACCAGTTATGCACACGGGCAAACTCGGACTATTGCACAAACTTCCTGAAATTTTTTCAATCACCCCGCGATGCACAAAATCGGAAACAATGCATTTTAGAGCTCGCTCGCCCTCAACTGAAATCTTATACTGGGGAATGCGTGGCAGCTCAATTCCGTGTTTCAAAACTATCTTAACAGGCTCAATCTGTAAAACACCGACATCATTGTCGTCAACAACCCATAAGCTCTCTGGTACATTAATGAATTCTGGCGGCAAAGGTCTAGTCAAGAATTGCGAGACAGAGTATTGCTGCTGTGAAATCGTTAGGCGCACTCCATCAGAAAAACAATAAATCACTGCATTTAATTCTTTTAATAGATTCAATCCCAGCAAGTTCTCTCCACAATTTGAAGTCAACAGAAATGGACAGTGGTCCGTAAAGGGACCCAAAGAAATGGATACCGGCGAAGAAACCGGACAAACAACTGGCGTGCCAGAAAACCCTATAGAAACATTGGTTTGCCCTGACAGTGGAATGTTTGGAACCCGTGAATGATCAATGGAACACTTCTGTGCTCCAGTATCTATCAAAAACTGATGTTTCCTATTTCCCACCACCATTTCAATGTAGGGACCTTTCTGATTGACGGGAATATGTGTAGGTTCCAAACCCTGCTTTGGGCAATCCTAACGAAACAGAATGTCATCAAAAGGAAGCTCTTCAGATAAATATGCAGCAGAAGGATGATCAAATATGTTCCTAGTATCCACACTCAGAGTCTGATTATCCTAAGAAAAAGGTTGTTTAGGATCCTGTGTAAACTGATCGTCTACCCATATTCCCAAATGTGTTATTCGACCTCTATCGAACGACTGGGCATTGAGCACGCCAATGACCCTCTTGACGACAATAGGCGCACTGGTTAATGTTCACAGGACCCAAGGGTACATTCCCTTGTGTGACATACTGACCTCTAATTTGAGAACTACCCCCTCTGTTGCCTCTAACAATTAGTTGTTATAGCACTTTAGTCTTTAAATCACCTTTTCGTTTTTAAAACTCTATCTTTTTCATCATTGATATGATTCTCGTAGTACTGAGCCATGTGCAGTACTTCTGATTGGGACTTTGCCCGCCAAGCGCTCTCAGAAGACATCATTTGTGACTGGATGTCAGGCAGCAATCCACACACAATCTTGTCCACAAATAACCTTTTCCCAGACTCTGTGCCTAGGTCTTGTCCACTGAAATCCAAGAATACCTGTTCGAACCGATTAAAGAACTCGGTAGCACCCTCAGACTTTCCTTGGACTCAGGCCGTAAGTTTGTCCCAAATAATTATTTTCTCTGGAATTATGGTTTTCAATTTTGCAATGATTCTATCACACAAAGTTAGTATCACCTTAGGTGGTCTTTCACCAGCTGGCCTTTCTCCATCGAGTCTAGTTATATTCACCCATGTATCTCCCAACCCTGGCACGTCGTCTATAGTTCTAACTTGTTTCCACAAATCTACGGGCAGGAGTACAGGAAATAATAAATCAATATCCCCTAAGCTGAACACAGAGGACTGCAAGACTTGACTCTATTTCTTTATAGAGTCCTGTTGGATTTTTCCTAATATCAGGAAAAGATTGTCTAATAGTATTCACTTCCGGTCTTGAGAACGGGACATGAAAAAACTGTGATACATAATGTGCAGGAATGTTCACAGCGACTATATTCCGTGCAGCATCGGCCGCAATCTCAACCTTCGGGACAAATGTCGGAGGAACCTCTCTCATAGGCAACTGAGAAGTAGGCAACTCCGAATGCTTACTAAGCAACAGAGCTAAGTCAAGCGCTAACGCAGTCGAAGGAGTGTCAAGTGAAAAAGCTCTCTTATAAATACCCAATAACTCTGTGGGACAACTAATCTTTCTTTTTACACAATCATATCATTACCTGTATCACTTTCCTCTGCATTTCTGGCGTATACTGACTATATGTGTCATATACTGCAACTGGAGTTATCGACATATCCGAAATCCATCTAAGCACGTCCTTCGTACAAATTCGTGCTTCCTCAGATATCGATTTATGTCAAGGAAGGAACTGTTTCTGTACATACATACTTTCCCCCTCGTCATCCTAATTCTGTAACTTTTCCAACTCCTTTTTATACCCAAATAACCTCTCGACATGCTAATTTACTTTCTCCACAGTGTCTCTTGAAAACGCTAAAGTATTTAGATCCCTTAACCCTTGCGGGAGATCTGTATTGTTTAATTTCCCCACATTACACATAAATGAATCCCTAAACCTTCAATAAAAACATTTTTCTCAGGAAAATTATCCATATTATAGAGTGTGGCAAAAACATTTGCTCGATCATCCCTTTCCATACAATGCTTAGCCCATGCAATCAAATCACGTTTCTTCTCTGGTAGTACAGTATTGCGAGTGACAACCCTCGACCCTGCACCTCGATCGACTACAAGCAGCTCAGGACCACTTGGAAGGGAGGGAGCAGGCAAATTCAATGGAGGTACTGTCACAGGTGCGATAAGAAAAGGTGGAGGAGCTGAAGGACGTGGAACATTAGAAGGAGCAGGAACAACGGGAACAACAGCAGGTAGAGCAGGAATAGCAGGAGGAAGAGGCCAAGCAGCTGGAAGAGGAACATACGGACGTGGCGCAGAGGCACCAGACCTTTGTTCGTTTAACAATTTATCTATAAATTCGTCGGAAACACGAAGGTCTTTGGAAGGATACATTTTCTGAATTTCAAGTGAGAAAGCCCTATCCATATTCCTAGTCGATTCAGAATGTTTATCTTGGTCATACAATAATGCTTTTTCGGCGTTTGTCTTATGATGGCGCGCATGTTTTTCTGTACTTTTAAGTTGCTGCAACGCTTCTTTTTTCCAATTCTGCAAAACATCAAATGCTGCAGGTCTAGCCTTTTTCTTTAATAGAATTGACTCTAAATACTCAATACGAGGGATTTCAAAACTACCATTGATTGGCCACTGAAGTTCGGAGGCATGTCTGGTTTGTCTGTGCCAAATGTCGTTAAACACTATACTTCCAATACCATGCTTACAGTACATGGTACATGCCGGTGACACCTTGTGTGGTGCCGGACGGCTAAATTCCAAAGATTGTCTACCGCTGCGGAACAACGCCCTCAAGCAGGTTGACAATTTCCCAGGCATATCAAATTATTAATGTTACCTGGTCAATAATTGTGTCTGCAGATACAATACGCCAAAATTAAATTATCAGGATTAAATTAAGAGTCGGGTCACGACTCACCTGATCAAGCCTAAGGAGGTCTGATCAGATTTCAAAGAATCTTACCTAACTAATCTTACCTCGTGTATGGTGATTTCAGCAAATCTGCCTGCCTCGATTAGTGGACCCTCGTCAAGATGCCGTCTAGGACCACAAGCTAATCGTCCAGGGATCGGGTCGTGCAGCGCTGCTGAGGTGTCGCGTCTTGTTCAGTGGGGCCCCTTTTTGTCACACCGCCCGATCCCGGTCCGATAGCCTGCGTTAACCTTCAACAATCCGGCATCAATCTTAGGGGTCCCTATTTGGGCGCCAACTGTGAAAACAAAATCAAAATATCGAGGCTGAGTACCCCAAAAGGAAATACACTGGACAGAGGTTACAAAGGAACATACAAAGTACTTTTATTTATACTGAATTCAGTTACGAAGAACAGAGCAAAATCAGATAGCTATCGGCCCTCAGTGCAAAACAAAGAACTCCAGCGTGGTTCAGTGAGAGACGCTGTACATTAGAATGCATTGGTCTTTTATACTCTTCGTGAGCACAATGTCCAGCCCTACTTTCGGGTTAATATTCCGCTAATACATCGATCTAGGGTTCATGCCGAGTTTCGCACATCCTCATGTAACTGGTTTGCTTTTAATACATATATCAACAAGCCTATACTGCAACTGTGTATTCCGGGATTTTCCATGCAGGTCTTCTCAAACATTAATACAATGTAGTTAAACAAGTGTTCTATGTTCAGTATTTGAATACATTGTTCTTAACATATGCTCGCGGATTCGTTTCATTGCAGGAGTAATCCTTTATACACAGGTCAACGAAGGACAAGGTCTCAGTTCACGACCTCAACAGGTGGCCTGCAGGCAAGTTACATATTAGCTACATACAGTGGTCAAGACGGCCATGTTCTATTATGGAATGACATCGTCCACCATTTTAACTCAAAGGGTGACTTTACAAAGCAAACCTAAAAAGGCAGAGTGTCCTAAAATGGCGGTTTACATTGATTTTAAGGTCAGGACCTTGAAACATGGATTTCTTCGCAAGCGATTTACAAGCAGCTTGGCTTAGGCCAATATACATATATTCATTGCAATAGGAGGCACGATATAATTTCTCTTTTGACAACACAATTCTTCCAAGTGCAATCTACTGTATAACCTACATAGCTCTTCTACAAGAAATATATTAGATATCCTGCACATTTCTTCCAAGTGCAATGCATGAGCCGGCCTACATGACTTTTCCAAGTGCGAAACATGAGCTAACCTACAGGATTCCTCTAAGTGCAGTATATCAGATAATCTGTGGCTGGTGATCACCAAAATTTTGTGCAGATACGTATCATAAGCCTCAGTTGGAACTTTGTTTTTGATTTAGTCAATTAATCAATACATCCGGTCTGTACTGAATTAATACTTTACCATGGTCTGGACAAAATGTTGGGGAGGCTGTGAGAGTGTCTTGGCCTAGTTGATTCAAAGGAAGACATGAAAAGGTGAGGATTGTCATGTTTCTGGGGGTAATAACCAGGTTTTGGTTGCCTTCCTTCTTTTCATGCCATGCCAGATGGAGACAAGGGAGGTTTCGTTCCTCTGAGAGGACTGAAACTAGACTGGGCAGGATTGAGTGTGTAGCGGCAGAGCTGGGAGTATGCTGTGAGGTGTAACTGTTTGACTATGAAGCAGGTGTTTGAGATTAGGTGGTAGTTGGAAGGAAGGAGGGGGTCGAGGGTGGGCATTTGAAGTAGGGGCTTGACGTAGGATGTTTTGAAAGCTGTGGTGAAAATACCTGATGTCAGTGAATGGTGAATGATGGATCTTGCAACGCTGCCTGCACAGGTCAAAGATATAATTTCTTTAGGAGTGAGGGTGGGCATGGGTCACCAGAGGATCCAGAGCGATGGCTTTGTGATAGTAGTTTTGTGAACTCATGGTGGGAAATATCAGTTAAAGAGGAGACAATGGGTGTGTGTGGGTGAATGAAGGGGGAAGGTGGGAGAAGGAGCAGACGGGGCGGATGCTGCTAATTTGGTGTTGATGGAGCGCTGTCTTTCGATGGAAATGTTGAGAAAGTGGTCTGAGGGCGGATCACAGAGTGCTTTGGAGTGGCTGGATGGGTGTGGAACAACTTGGGGATTTTAATTCTGCAAAGATCCTGTGTAGTACGTGAGATGGGTATTTTATTTACATAGAAGGATGATTTGGCTTTGCTAATTTCCATCCTATAGGTTCAGATCTGTGTGGCATAGTTGGCTATGTTATAGGGTAATGGGTTGGCCCGCTATGTCCATTCCAGGCAGAATTTAGGGGAGGTGGGGAGGAGGCTAGTGGGACGGATGGTAGATGGGGAAATGTGGTCACGAGAGAGAAAATGAATGGGTAACGGCCAAGCCTGCACAGATCTTCTAATTAAGGCTATGGATAATAAGCCAGAGAGCAATGGGCACCAAGCCTGCACAGATCGTCTTCTTGAGGCCACCAGATACGTAGCCAGGATTATTTAACTAGTAGGACCTGAAGCTAATGTATTCGGGGCCGTCGCCATCCCATTAACATCTGTAAATGCCCACACAGTGCTGCTAAGTGGGTATTTACAGATTTTTGGTGGGCCTTGACTGCTCAGGCCCTACCGGGTTTACGTCTCTGAAGGCCACGTATATTAAGTCAGCGCGCAATGGGCACCAAGTCAACACAGATCTTCTTGTTAAGGCCACACCTATTAAGTTAGGGGACAATGGGCACAAAGTCTGCACAAAAACCTTTGTGTTAAGGTCACAGAAATTAAGTCAGGGTGCAATGGGCACCATGTCAGCACAGATCATCTTGTTAAGGCTACAGGTATTAAGTCGAGGAGCAATGGGCACAGCTCCTGCACAAATCTTCTTGTTAAGGCCATGGATATTAAGTCAGGGTGCAATGATCTTCTTTTTAAGACCACGGATATTAAGTCAGGGTGCAATGGGCCCCAAGCCAGCAAGGATCTTCTTGTTGAGGCCGCAGACATTATGTCAGGGAGCAAAGGGCTCCAAGCCTGCACATATCTTCTTGTTAAGTCCATGCATATTAAACCAGGGAGCAATGGGCACAACTCCTGCACAGATCTTGTTAAGTCCATGCATTTTTTGTAAGGGAACAATGAGCACCAAGCCAGCACAGATGTTCTTGTTAAGGCCGCAGACATTAAGTCAGGGAGCAATGGGCACCAAGCCTGCACAGATCTTCTTTTTAAGGCCATGGATATTAAATCAGCAGGCAGTGGGCACCAAGCCTGCACAGGTCATCTTCAGGGTTACATCTCTGTGTCCACTGGTGGCATTAGTGGCCAAATACCTGTTTGTAGCTAAGAGATAAGGCAGCACAATTATTATCCTTGATACTGGGCACACGATGCACACTGAACATCACCTTTTTCTGTGGGCCCATCAAGCCTAACAATGTTGCCTATTGCAAGGCTGCAGCACATGACACCCTCTGATTAAAAAATGCTATCCACCAGAGACATGCTGTTAGACTAAAGCAAAACATGAATATCAATGATATGGATAATCATTCGAACTAGGACCCACCGGTCTCTCTTGATAATATAGTTATTTCTTCCTCAAACCTCTTGCCATTAAATCACTCTGTGTGTTGCCTTTATTATTTAGTTATTATTATTTATCTGTTTTTCCTCTGCTTTGCACTTTCCACTTCTCCCCCGTTCCATGCACTTTTCCCCTCCACCTCTCCCATGCACTTGCGTGTTCTCAATGTCACTGGGACTAGTAAGATCACTGTTTTGTTCTCCCCTGTTCCCCTCCCTTGCCTTGTCGCGCTCTGAAACACTTGTGTACGAGCACAATTGAAATAAAATATCAATATCAGTATCCATACCAAAGAAGGGAAATAACTCAAAACGTTATCGTACTTTGCGCGACCACAGCATGTGGGTCATTCCTGCACACGTCATACATTCCCAAGTATTGCCCCAAACTCAATGCTGCTCAATGTGAACACCCCCAATACGTGTTTACAACTGGATATAACACACTGCTAAATTAAAATGATCTGAAAATTCTGCCCATATGCTAAGATTATCCTTTAACTTCTAGGACAACCTTGTACTGTGGTATTTTTCTTCCAAACCTGATACATGTTATTTAATTTATTGTATTGTTTGCTTGTTAAGCGCTTATACAGCAAATTAATTCTGTTTCAAAGAGCTCACATGGCAACAGGGAGGGAACATGGAATTGCAGTACAATTAAAATATAAAAAAACACAATGGGTAAGGGGCAGCTGAACCTACTTTGCCTTATGAGTATTCAGAACATGCAAGTGCAGCAAGGAAGAGACTAGTGGGGTAGGTGCTGGGGTGTCCATGCTCACGGGTGAGCCACAGATGAAGTGCAAGTTATGGTAAGTGCTATGCGGCCAGGAGCCATGTTGGATGGAAAAGTGCGAGTCTCTAGTGCAAGGATGTGCCGAGGCAAGTGCTGAAGGTGGACAGAAGCTGGGGAGATTTGGTCTGAGTGGTCAGCGGCCCCAAGGATGCATAATGGTCCCAAGACCCCAATCACAGCAACTGTGAGATCTTCAGAGGAGGGAAGAAAGGAAGGAGGAGGAAAAGAGGAAGGTCTTGAGGTGCTTTCGGAACTTAAGATGGTCCTACCCAAGACGCAGAGAGAGGGGGAGGCTGTTCCATAGGAGGGAGCCTGCTGAGGAAAGCAAGCAACCTCCTGCTCTCTGTTTAGCAAAACGCTTTACACGCAGGGAGTTGGTGCAAAAGGAATGTAGAGGGCTAGAAAGAGAGTATTCTGTGAGAAAGAGTTACAGATAGTGTGGCCCCTCAGCCCCACACAGCCTTGTGGATGATGCAGAGGGATTTGAATTTGATCGGTGCCGCAACCGGGTGCCAGTGGAGACTTTTTGGGGCAGGAGAGATACGGTCCCTGAGCTTAAGGCTAAGGATACGTCTCGCTGCTCTATTCTGGATTAGCTGAAGGGGTTGCAAAGTGGAAGAAGGTAGATTGAGGAGTAAGCTATTGCAATAATTAAAGCCTAGAGATAACTAGGGCTTAGGAAACATTGAGCTTTTGGAGGAAAGTGAGAAAAGGAGAATTCCTGTGAGGGAGGAAGCCGAGAAAGGAGTCAAAGATGGCTCCAAGTTTATGGCTTTAGACGAAGGAGCAGGGGGAGAGCCTAAGGTGGTTGGCCGGAGAGATGGGAAGAAGGAGGGGGCAGGGGTCCCAATTGGAAGGATCTCTGTTTTGCTGGCATTGAGGCAGAGATCGGTGGAAGTGCCCCAGGCCTAGATGACAGCTAGGCAGTCAAGGATGAAGGAAGGTGCGAGTGAGTCAGCAGGAATTCTGAAAAAGAGTTGAGTGTCATCTGCATAACAATGAAAGTTGGGGGAGAAGGAGGAGAAGAGGAATGCCAGATGAGCAAGGTAGATGTTAAAGAGCCAGGGGGAGAGGATAGATCCATGGGGGACACGACAGGTAGAGACAGAAGTAGAAGAGGAGAAAGTGCCCAAGATGACTTGGGAAGAACGGTCAGATAGGAAAGAGGTCACCATTCCAGTGATTGTTCCGAGATGCCAAGGGTATCGTGGAGTCGTTGTATGTGGATGGAATGGTTGACAGTGTCAAAGGCAGAGAAGAGATCAAGTAGTATGAGGACAGCAGGGGAGTTGGAATCCAGGGATGCTGTTTGTTCCACACAGGTGTTCAGAAGATCAGTTTCCATGCCTCTGGATGCTCGGAATCCAGACTGATGATCGTGGAGACCACCCAAAAGTTCAGTGTGCGAATTGAGTAGGGGTAATGCCATCTTCTCCAGCAGTTTCCCCAGGAAAGGGGTGATTGAAATAGGGTGGTAGTTGGATAGACAGGTATGGTCTGCTGAAGGTTTTTTTTCAGGAGACGGCACACAAGCGAGTGCTTGAGGGAGGAAGGGGAAGAGCCAGTGGAGAAAGAGTGGCTGCAGAAAATAGCGATTGCGGGGACAAGAGAGCCAAATGTTGTCCTTGATGGTTCTGGTGTGCATGGGGGGGAATTTGTTTTTTGTTTGTGACCCTGGATAGAAGCTCAGTGGCTACAACCAAAAGACTAGCTATCCCCGACCCCTGACAGTCCTGACATTAATCCCCCTATCCTTGTATATGGATTGGCCTGGAGAAAGGTCATCTCATCAATATTATCTAAAATACAACATTTGGCACCCATAGTAAAGCTTTAAGTTGTTATATTTTAATCCTTGTGTATGTATCACTACTTTCCTGCTGTTCTTAAAAGCCAAGACTTTATCTGCCGGCATTTTTCCTTAACAGAGTACATTTCATCACCAGAAAACTCGATTGGGTGGTGGAGCCAGATGTTTACTCCCTGACAGGGTACAACCAAATGTGTTAATCACTTCCAGGAATTGCCACAACAATATCTTGCGCCCTTTCAAATTGGGCAGACCCAAAAGTCATGCAAGTAAAGAGGAATCCATGTGCAGGTTTTCAGAAGGGGGCAGCAGTGATCCAATAGGAATAGAATGACTGCTTGTCATTGGAGCTATTTAATACCCCTAGGCTTGAGCTGCCGCATTCTGGTAACCTCCATGAGATTACATCCATTGACCTGCTTCTGGCGCTGGCAGTAACTCTGCGCCATGGTTTATGGCATGCCAGCTCCTTCTTCATCACTTCACCTCTCTGCCCTCACCCCATCAGTAATAAAGAAAATGGCCCTATTGGGCACACTTTACCTGCATTCTCCAGGACAGGACATATAGGTTGAAAGCACATGTGTCCTGAAGCAGAAAGGGTGAGCCTGTAGATGCCTAGGAGAAGCAGGAGCTTTGATGGCTGCTTGCTGGGACCGCTATCAGATCCTCCAACGGCTCTCACTGTTCTCCTTCACTTCTAACATACAGTCATGGTCTCAGGGGTGTTGATAGGTCTGGAAATTATTAGGGGCTATGCTAATGTCAGGACAGTCGGGACTCTGGGCTAGCTAGCCTTTTGGTTGTAACCCCTGAGCTTCTATCCAGGGCTACAACCAAAAGACCCAGGGCATTTGGTCCCCCCACCTACCCCTTAGCAACACCTCTCTGCTTGCTTTCCCTGCCACTGTCTGATGTCTCTTTCAACTCCCCCTCTGCTGCTGACTCTCATCCCGCGGGACAAGCCTTGAGGCGATGCAACTCAAAGTGTGCAGGTTATACGCATGAAGTGTGACATAATGTCATCTTCCCCCTTTTTGTTTCTCTCTACCCTTCCTGTCATCTTCTCACTGCTTTCAAGCAGCCTCATGGTCTCATGACACTTACAAAACATTGAATTCAATGATTTGATGTGCAGATCATGATCACAATGTGGCCGGAGTGCGTATTAAGGTTCATTTGCACAGCAGTTGGGGGAGAAAAAAGAGGAGGGATAATACCCCCACTCTCGAGGCAACTACCTTTGTACAGTGAAAAGTGAAGTAACCTTGTATAACACAATATCTGCCATTTTGGGTGTCTATTGGCACTAGTAGGTACAATTATGAGCCTAAAAAAGGTTTTCAGGTCACAGAATTAAGTATCCAGGAAAGGCTCAAGACTTATGGTGTTCAAGTTCAGCACAATAATGTACTTGATTAAATAGGTGAATTGTCAATCACCTATTATAATTATGATTATTATTATGGTATTTATTGAACATGGAGCTAGCTTCGAGAAGCAATTGAGCACTTTTCAGAGGCAACAACATAACAGATATACAGCGAGGTATAGGATACTGTGGGATGTATTGACCCACTCCGCTATCTTATGCAGCATAACTCTGATAGTTATGGCGCAAGAAACAGCATCAAAGGCGGCAAAACTCTTGTGTGCGCCAAAAATCTCCAAAAACGCATGTTTAAATGCACAAAAAGATGGATGCACAACCTGCCACCCATGGTGCACATGTGGTGGAATAGAGCCCACACTTCAGAATATGTGCCAGTTGCCTCCTGGACCAGCAAACAGACTGCAGAGAGAGAAGCAGCATTTTGCAAATGAAACTCCAAAATGTGCCTATAAATGACAGTTGCTTTGTTGCTAAAAATTCCAAAATGCCTACACACAACATTTCTCAACATTCAAAATCTTGCTTGATGTTAAAATTCATGTAATCTAATGAAGCATGGCGAAGATACAAAGTCTGAAAAGTGTAAAGAGCAAAACATTTCCTCTGACAAACTGGATTGTCTGTAAACTGACCGCTCCTGTCAAAATCTGTGTGCAGTACACTGGCTACCTGTAAATGACAACTCTCTGATGAGCTACTGATGAAAGTTCAAAGTATCTAAACTAAAAGTCTGCCGGATTAGCAAACATAAAAAGATTGTTGTCAAAAGGAATATAGATCTTAGTTGTGTTTTTGATCCCACATATTTAAAGCTAACAAAGTAATCTATTTATGTTTGATGCAACAAGTTTAGTTTCTGCTGACTTTAAGTAATTAAGAATAAACTAGCCTGGCTGAGTGGCAAGGAGTGGAAAAACAGGTTTCTCCCAGCAGGAACTCACTGGTAGATGATAATTGTGGGTTAGGCCAGACGTTTGTCTACAAAAAGAGAATGAACAATGACAGATACTCCAGCCCAGGAAACAGATGTGTGAAAGGGTCGAATTCCCCAAAGGAGGGGCTACTCCTGGACTCAAAGGAGAGACCCTTTGCTGTTAAGAATGAACAAGGAACCATTTTTAAGAGACTCATAACTTGTTATTCAAAGTGGTGAAAAATATAAAAAGGACAGAGTTGTTAGTCTAATTTTTGGCTGCATGTTTTAAGAGGCAGTAGAATTGTGTAACATATTTTGGACAGGAATGGCAATATATGTGTTTTTATGTGAACTGTATTAATACTAGAATTGTGAAAATGTACACACACATCCCTATGTTAAACACACACATTTGTGAAAATTTGCAGACAATTTGGAAAATGTGTTCATGGCGAAAAAAGACAAAATTCTGTAGAAAGGTGATACAAGATACCACAGCTGTGGGATTTTGATGAATAGATGCTACATCAAATATGGAATCTTAGTGTGTGATTTGTGAAGAGGTAACCAATGCAGAAAAATGTATTTAGGATAACATCCGATTTTGACACTAGTGGCTGAGGGGAGGTTTCTAAGGACTGTAAAGCTAAACGATAAATGTGACATCATCCATCCTTGATCCAATCCCTCAGATGCAAGGCGGAGATGAGGTCCTGATCCAATACCAGTTCACAGGGACAAGCTTAGCTAACCTGGCACATACACCCCTTTTGTGATGTCATTTGAAAGGATAAATAGAGTCAGCTGACAACACATAGCGACTCATTGATTCACTCACTTTCCTGACTCTGACGAAGTACTTTTTTCCAGCATTCCACATCCAGCCTTAACATCCTTCCAGATCCAGATGCCAAGACTCTTGCCAAGCAGTAGAGAACTATTGACTTTCAGCGAGGCCTAAATCCTCAAACTTATTCTCACAACCCAGTGGATCGCTGTGGTGTGGGAAAGCCTTCTGAAATAGTATCCTGAAATTCTCTGGATTGCTACCACAAGGCTTGCCTGAGGAACTCGTTATCCAGCTGAGCTGAAATTCTCAGAAACAAGATGGGCAGATCCTGTGCAAATCCGGGAACCGACATAGCTGATCCAGTCCCACGCCTGATGTGCTGTCCTTCCTTGACAGACCCAATCCATGACCAGAACTGACGGACCAATTTATAGATAAAATAAATAAGGGTTTAATTTGTGCACTACATGCTGGGCGTGACTTCGGTGTGTGCCAGATAGAAATCACTTACAGCTTGGGGACTCAGGTCCGGGATCCTGAATTTGACTTACCACTTGTGACAGTCTAACACAGCGTGCAAGCCGGCGGGGTAGATACACCTTGTTGGGTTGCCATACTGTGCTACACTGTACAAGCACCCCTCAAAATAAATACTCAACGGAATTGAGCCTGTTTGCAAAAGTAAAGTAACCCTGAGATAAGTCCGAAGGAAATTAATATTTTCGGAATGGCGACCCCGGTGGAAAATAATATTGCTAGGAACAACTCCTGCATAAATTGTTTGTCAGGGGTGAATGGCCAGAACAGGATGAACAGGTATGGCTGCAGGGAATAAAACAACAAATCACAGAAATCGACCTCGATACCTGCCAGGACAAGGGTCCATTACATCAAGCACTTAGTGAGCTGTACATGGCCCCAAAAATAAAAGAGGAGAAGTATAAAATTGCCAAAATAGGGGCCTACCTGTACCTCCACATAGGAGTCATACAGGAAAAGCACGCAGACAATGTAGATTTGACAAAGAAGCAAGGGGAGCAATCTGGACTCTGCAGAGCAAAGGCTCCAGGATAGCAAAGATTCTGAAACAGAGGCTAGGCAGTATGCCACCAAACTCCAAGAAGATCTGGCTCTCTTACTGAAAAAGAATGCAGAGCAAGATGCCCAGGTACAGACACTGTAATAAGAGTGTCAGGAAAGGTTGGACTCTCTATAACAGAGTCAACAAAAGCTGGAGCAGCAATTACATTTTTGCAGAGTCTGTGCAGAACAGTTAGTTGTTTTACAGGACCGCATAGACAAATTAAAAGAGGAATATAATAAATTAATTATTAAAGACCTAGAATACCAAGCAAAGTTTGATGAGGAGCGCCAGAAAGCTGGTGCACTTAAAAAGCAGAGGGACAACCTGGCTGCACAGAGGGGCACTCTAAGTCAGGAGAGGGACGCCTTAGGCCAGAAAGTCAGCCATTTAAAAACAAAGTTTGAGGAAAATAAGATGGCCCTTCAGGAGTTTGGAGAAATTAAAACTGATTATGAAGAGCTGTTAGAGCACACCAGGTGGATGGAGGATGCTTTGGCAAAGGACCAAACTCAGGAGGTGAGTCTCCTGCAGCATAATCTGGCCCAATATTTCCAATTCAGGCAGGAAGCACAGAGAAACAATGAGGCTCTCTGTGAAAAGAATGACAGTCTCCACAAACAGATAGCCATGCAAGAACAAATCATAGAGACCAGTAAGTCCTTAATAGAGGAGCAAAAGGGTCAGATGTTGGCATGTCATCAGGGGATAGGGGCTGAAAGAGATGAGGTAAGATGAGAAAGAGAAACTCCTGAGCATAACTTCAGGGCCCCTGGCATCAGGGACATGAATCCCTTCAGTTCCATGGACTCTTCCACCCTCATGTCCACTGGCTTATATGAAACAAGGGCCACAGGGATGGTAGACTTCAACACAATGGGAGATATGGGACTGACAGATCAGTGCCTTCCACAAATGGATGGGTGGGCATCTATGTACAGGTTCCCAAATATTAGGGCCAGCCTCTCTGATCATCGAGACTCCAGCGAGGGGTGAATCAGAGAACTGAAGCCTCAGAAATATCACCTACCAAGGGATCAGACAGTCAAATTTGGTGGGGAATTCCATGAAACTAGGCCCACAAAGAGCATCTTAAAAACCTCTTCCCAGGTAGGGCAGTGGGGGTGGGGGGTACTCTGCCAATCCTGGGAGCAAGGGAGAGTCAGAGGACTCTTCTGAGCACCACAGGTCTCAAGAGATTAGGCCCCCACATTCTGCAAGCCATTCCCAATGTCGCAGAATCAGGGAGAGCTTAGAGGATCAGACAGCCACCTGAAGTAGCAGTGCCTCTGAGTCAGGGATGAGTGGACAAGGGTGACCAAAACTAAAAAGGCCAACAAAATAAAGAGGGGCCTACTGAAAGATCCCCTGAAGCAAATCAAGGCTCTTAGGAGTTTCATAAATCCCAACCATAAAAACGTCAAATATTCAGTTTGGGAGCACCTCGAATTGTATAAGCAAATGATGGAGACTTTCCACCTGAAGGACAGCCAAAGTTGTATTCAGTATGTCAGGTGGATATTTTCTCCTGAATATTCCAGCTTCTTTGCAGGGCTGGAGGATCAGGACCACTCAAGATGATCCACCTATAAGGCGGCCATCTTAAAGCATTTCTCAATACACAGAAACCCTCAAGAGGCCTGCAATGGCAGCCTAAAATCTGCAATGTGGGGAAGACCAGGCCCCACAAGAATTTGTCCAAGAGCTGAAATGTGCCTTTGCGCAGACCACCAGAAGGGTGCACACAGACTATCCCAACCAAGGGTATTATGGGAGAAGGGACAGTTACCCTTCCCATGATCAACCCCAGGTAAACCAGTTATACCAGTGAGAGTGGGTGTCCCAAATGGAGCGCCAAGTCCAGAACTTGGCACAGGATCTGGGTCGCATGTTGAGGGCTCAGCAGAACCCTCAAATAAACATGGTGACTCAGAACTCCTCAAATCAAGGGTCTGGTACTCCGGAACAATGACGGGGAGAGAACCCTGACAACCCACCGGTTCCCGGGGAGGAGGCACAGGGGGAAGGTGGGTGTAAGCCTTAGAGGAAGCTTCCTTCCCCACTTGTGAAAAGCCCCTGGAAACCAAGGAACCGGAACCAGAATCTCCTGCCCCCGAAATTCGGCAACCTAAGGAACAGAGGGCGGGTAGGAGAAATAAAGAGCCTAAAAAGACCCATTTTGTGAAGGAGGTTCAAATCGTCCAATTTGAAGGATAGGGGTCATCAGAGGATTCTGGGAAAATGATCTTCTCCTTCAGGGATGGGGGAACTCCTCCCAAAGAAAAATGGGTCCCAGGAAATCCTGATCAAGACTGGGTAGATGTGGGGGCTGAGTTAAAACCGCCTAACATTGAACCCCAGAATGACCAGCAAGAAAATCACCTTGTTCAAACCAATTCTGGTGACTGCCTCCAAAAAGGGGGACCACCCAGAATCAGAACCAGGGGAGCCCAGAACTCTCCCCATATCCAACTGTCACCTTTTTCTTACAAGTTCCCAAGATCCCAAACAGAATCCTGCCCAAATCACCCATCTGTCACAATCCAGAGCAAAGAAATTAGCCGGAGTGCGTAGGAATGTTGATTGTGTTGATTGTGTTGGAGACTTTCCCAACATTCACTGAAACTCCATTGAACTGCGAGCTCCACTGTGCCTTGTGTGGCTGTCCACGTTGTTGTGCATGAGGAGTAGCAATAAACAGCTTAAAACCCCTACCTCAATTGCGGAGCTACGCAAAGTGTGTAGGAGTGTTGATTGTGTTGCTTGGGGAGCGCAGGAGCAGGTCTGATGGCTGGCCATAGCTCAACAAAAAAGGGTGACCCTGCACGCACCGCCCGCAACAAAGACAGCATGTCGGATGAGGTAATAGCCCTCATAAATCAAACATCCTTGCAAAGTGTGCCCACTGAACGTGCCGGTGATATGACTGGGTGCCACCCCCTAACAAGACGACAACAGCGTTTTCTGACGGCAAGATCGGAAGAAATAATGAATGTGCGAATCCCTGCAACTGTAAGTTCCAAAACATTTACCTTCAGTAATAAGCGCGGCTGCTCCTTTACTTCTTTCTTTCTTTCTGTTTGCCGCTGCTGGAAATGAATGTGAGTCTGGGTCCAGTGAAATGAGTAAAATGCATGTAAACACAGCAAACCATAATAGCAAAGCGCTGCTTACAGTGAACTATGCGAGTTTGACTGACAGAGAGAGCACCTCCAATGTGCATGGCAATATGGAAACTCGGGGAGTGCAGTCACTACAAACATTAGCCCCAATTTCAGCTGGCTCTGCACACATGTCAGTTGCAATGAAAAAGAACGAGGCAACTTTGAAGAGCCCCATTCCATACGATTATATATGTGACTCCTCTACCACGTTTGGAGAAAAAACACACAAATAAACACACAAGAGGATCAGCTTATAATACATTACCCTCACACTACAAACTCATTTAACTGTAATAGCAACATGGATGTGCAACCTATATTGTCACAGCAAGCAGGTGTGTGAGCACTAGTCTCAAGCATGGGTACCTCTGTAAGTGAAACTCGGCAACTTGAAAAAAAAGAGCAGTCCCAACGCAATTCCATTGTGATTGCGGATAAAATTCTTGGTGATCTCATTGCTCTTAACCTAAAAATTGGGAAACAAAACGTACCTGAGTCCATCTGTCAAGTGGATGAAATCACTAAAACAAAAGCACAGTGCAAACTGGACCAGCCAGTGGATTACCATGACGAACAGCAGCTCTCACCTATAGAAAATTCGGGACCAAGCCAAGGACAGTCTCCTATGATGCCACCCACAAAATGAAAAAGACTGCCATCCAGCACTGAACGTCACATCACCCACTCACAGAAAAGACATCAACCACAAATACAAATGAAAGCGACCAATGTAAATGAAATAAGCGACTCTGACTCATCATCGGATAGTTCAACTTCAGGCGCGTCACATGTGAGATTCATAAATAATAATCAAAAAAGATGAGCTGCACGCCAGAGTATGAAGAGCATGCCTGTATCTCAACATGAAGAGTTGGTTAGACATTTTACTGTGCAGTTGGTCAAGGACTTAAATCCACTGATAATGGCAGCACTAACAATGTCGATGTCACCTCTCACCAAACTCTATGAACAAATAAATGAGAGCCTGAAAGACCAGAATACACTAATTGCTTTAATTAACACAAAAATGATAATGGTTGAACAGGAACTTGCCATAAACAAACAAGTATTGACAAACGAAATCAGCAGAAGCGAAGCGGGTGCAAAAGTAATGATGGAATTAATCAAAAGTAGAGCTGCCAATAAGCGCCTGCTAGCAGTAGTAGCCCGAGAAGCTTTAGCACTTCTACAAAGAAAAAATCCCAATAGTGATCTGGAGATAAGAAGTAAAGCCGGAAATGGTGACGGTAAGATGACCGATTCTCAAATGGCGCCTGTGGAAACCACAAAATCCCATGGTAAGGGGGTTGTACCACATCCCAAACAAGTGATTAGTGACTTAAGAGAAAATTAACATTCAAGAACTGATGACGATGCCCTGAATATCACCTTGGACATTTGTCAATGTAAAATAAGAGATGAAATAAAGCTTCTTAACAAAATACTCCCCAAGACTAAGCTAAACGCGCCTAAAGATCATGAATTGGGTGCCTCAAAATTACTGTCTGCGATCAAGGATGGTGGACCCAGACTGGGTGTTGGTGACAACAACCTTACTCTGTGTTCCTCCCCACAAAAAGAACAAAGAATTGGATATGTTGAGCTCGATCCAACAGAGTGTTTGCCTTCCACCTCAACAAATGCAGATGGTTTAGTTGGAAATCCAGATGAAACGGGAACGCACAAAGATATCTCTGGGACTCAGGATGTGCCCCCTGCACTGACTAAAACACCAGTTGAAACCGCACCAAGTGAAAGTAAAATTTACTCGATATTTAATCCGAGTCGCAAAGAAGCAAACAAAAAGTCTGTGGGCACAAATTCCACGGTTAAGAAAATGAAAAACATGAAAAAAAGAAATGTGCCACACAGAAATAACTCTAGATCATTTTTGAGGAACATAAAAACTTTTCAAGCAATGGCAATGCTAAGTAATATACCTGATAAAAAGTCTAGTAACACCACTTCCCCAAAGGAGAACAAAACTGATAAATCTGGATACAAAACAGACAATAGCGACACTACTCCGTCCAAAGCAAGTACTTCTGCTGACCTAATGAACCTATCAACATACGAGGAAAGTGATCATCAAAGTAAAGCAGACGTCATGGAGTGCCTACCAGTTCAGATTGACAAAAAAACTTTGTAAAACGATCAGACAAAGAGACCTGGACTACCTAAGTGAAAGGGGCAGAAGAGTTTTCCTTATAGAAGATGCAGACCGCCAGACTAGCAAGGGAATTGAACCTGCGCCAATAGACAAGTTTCCCCAAAAATGTCTAACTCTGGACGAGAGAAGAGCGCAAATCAAAGCTGTAAATACACTGAAGCCTCAAAAAACTGATCTGAATGTTGACATTGATCCACCGAAAAGACCATTCGCACAAGCTTCACAAAGAACTGTCAAAAGTCCCTTGAGATCCAATAAGGTCTACTTCAACCTATCCAAACATAATCGATGGGAAATAAAGACTCTGCAGATCTCTAATACGATTAACAAAAGATGTGAAGCACGTCAACCACGATATACAAAAATTGTAGCACATCATCTGCTTCATCTGGAATGGCCAGACAAAGAGAAGGATGGCCTGATAATGAACAGGAAAAACGTATTGAGATCGCTTCATCATATTCCATAGCTGAGAATGGTGATTTCTGATGACATACAAACAGTTGAATTTGAGGAGGAATGCACGCATGATTGTGTAGCTCTACACATTGCCTCCAAAATCATTTGTGATCTGCTATTGGAAACATCTCATTTTATCATCTGATTGGGATTCCATCTCACAAAAATTACAGAGAGGAAAGAGTCCTCAACATCACTTCGTGGTGATACATCATCTAGTCGTAGTACGGCTGAGAAGAAGTGTGGGAGCGACTCTCAACTGAGCAGTAGAACTCTTCTGAGAAGCTGAGCTCTTCTTCAGTCCATAAACAGAAGAGCGATGAAGATGAAATGAATGAACCTAAAGGTAATAGTAAGATTCCAATTACCATAACGAAGACCAACCGAACAGATGAGAATGCTCCTGATGATGATGATGATGATGATAACTGGCATTGGGTAGCTAAGTCCCTAAATGGTTATAATAAGAGCTAATGCCAATTATCACAACACAAGGATAACTTTTACATCGGATCCTGGAACACAAGAGGACATGCCCATCTCTTAAATGCCGAACCAACAACCCTACGAAGTCTAGATATCTTGTGTTTACAAGAAACTTGGCTCACGAAATTACCAATTGCAGCTGGATACAAAACTGCATTTAATCCACCCTCAAAGGGGTTGATAGGTCGACCAATGGCAGGACTTCTCACGCTTGTAAAAGTAGCGAGTGGGGCTTGTATAATACACAATGAAAACCTATCACCTTATTTTGCAAATCATCACCATTCTCCTACCATCTTACATGTGTGATATAGGTAAAACTCTAGTAATAATAAATATATACTGGCAGCATGAGGCAATGAGTTGGGGAAAGCTTACAAGCCAATTTCAAAGGTGATATCAGATAGCTACGAAAATAATGTGGATGTGAATATAATAATCTGCGGAGACCCCAATATTAATTGTCAACAAAAGAATAAGAAAACGAAAAAAGATTTAAAATCAAACTTCAGATACCGAGCTGCTGAAGCCTGGATGTGTGAAATGAAATTCTGGAACTTGAAGATGCTAAATGGAAATATCCCAGGACATATCCCATTGCAACCAACATGACATAGAAAAGACCAATCGTCAACAATTGACTATCTGTTTGCATCGGAAAATGTTTCACTTCAGATTGACAGGATGCAAATAATAGAGATGCTCCAAAGTGACCACCGTATGCCCAAAATGGACATCAAAAGACCCAAGAGAAAGAAACAAAAAATGGAAAAATCATGAGGTCAGAGCACCTGGAGGTGGAACCGGGACGTAATTGTCTTAGGATAAATGATTCAACAAGATCCTCCCTTCTGAAATCTTTAGAAAAAGAGAAACAGGAAGATCGGATTGAATATACTACACTCCTGGAAACATACCGAGAAATTGATACGAGGAGAGGTAAACCTGACTTTACAAAAACCCATGTCTGGGACGCCAAAGTAGCCAGAAAGAAAAAGGAAATGAACAAAGTTGTCAGAATAGCCAAAAATCTCCCGTTAGAAGAACGCAAAAAAGTGATCAAACAAGAAAGGCAGTGTTATAACAATTGGCTAATTAGCCATAGATCTATTATGCTGCAACGTGATGCAGAGTTCATGATGGAAACACTAGCCAAGAGAAACACAACTGTCCTCTGGAGATACTTAAATGAAATGACGACACCACAAGGGGCGTTAATAACTAACATGGTGCCCGAAAACACATGGATTGCCCACTATACAAATACATTTACAAACAAAGGCCTAATCATCACTGACCAACCCTTATCTGAAGATGAGTGGGCAATTAATATTGAGAAGGACAACATCCTAAATAATATCATGTGACTGAGCTCCTCTAGAGCGCCCGGACCAGACGGAATTAGGGATTACAAATCATCTTCTGAAACAACACCCGAATTTCTGGATGGATTTTTGCCACGTCTTGTATGAGTCAATACTATGTTATAGAAAGATCCCGACATCATGGAAGAATGCCATTGTTGTGCCTATCTTTAAGAAGGGCATACAGACAGACCCCAAGAACGATCGTCCGATCACCCTCCTTGATGTGCTGGGCAAAATATTTGCAGTGCAATTACAGAAACACCTTCTAAAGTGGACTCAAGAAGATATGAGATTTGACCCAAGACAATCAGGGTTTGCAAAAGGGGTAGGCTGCGGTCTAAATTTAATCATCTTAAACTTCTTGAAAATGGAAGCTATAAGACTAAACAAGAAAGTCTACCTAGCTTTTGTGGATCTGTCAAATGTGTTTGACACAGTCAATCTCAAATTACTATGGGCCAAACTAACCAAATGGCGATGTCCAGAAAAATATCTAGGGCCCATTAAAGCAGTTCATACAGACACACAAATAAAAATCAGACGAGACAATGTGGGAACCTTGAGTTCTCCGATAATGACTAATCACGGTATCAAACAGGGATGCCCGTTAGCGGCTACCCTATTCTGTTTATTCTTACTTGACATTGGAGAAACACTAAATACTGTTAGTTCATTCCCTCCAAAAATCAATGGGGAAGCGCTCGATTGGATACTTTATGCAGACGAAATAGTCCTGCTGGACATGACGACGATTGGGCTCAGAATAAAACTAGCAGCCCTAGAAAAATATGTCTCTGAAAATCAGCTAAAAATAAATCCAGCAAAATCGGAAATTCTGGTGTTGCAAGATCTAACAAAAGCGAAAAGATGCCGTAAAATCACGGAACCAATATAGAGGCTGAACACAGAACCGTTGAAACGTGTAAACAAGGTTAAGTACCTTGGCATGTGGCTAAATAGTAACCTGAATGACAACCCATGGGTGGAAAATGCAAAGCAAAAATGCAAACAACTGGTGTGCCAAGGTGCTATCTGAAACAGAAAATACAGCAAATTATCCTTACAACCCATAATTGCCCACTAAAACCAGAAAACGGTTCCAACTTTAATCTATGGAGCAGAATGTGCGCTGGGTGCACCTCATACGCTATGGCCGAGTTTAGAAAATATATATTGGAGCCGCATACTAACTCTACAAAAAGGACTGCCTGCCGCATGTGTGCGATATGAACTAGGTTTGATATCGCCTAATGTGAGAGTTCTCTGGAATATGCTCTCTATATATAGAAAGACCATCATTGACAATCGTCCACCACAGTTTCATATTCTTGCCGATTTAGCTAATGGGAATCAACTCCTGAGAAGTGGCTAAGGCATGCGTCAACCATCTAAAAGATTTATTAACAGACTACGAAACCCTGAAAACAAATCCTAATCTGGTGAGAAAAACAAACTGTGGGATTTGGACTGGTGTACAACAATAGCGGATAGAAACTGCTACAAACTGATGGAAGACGCAGCAAAAGAAGGAAAAAGAAGGTACATCTTGCCTCCATATATGGTGAAATCTCCAAACCACAAACATCCAAAAATCATGCTAAATTTCCGTCTGAACTTGTTTGATACGAAAGTGAGCCTAACAAGGAGATTTAGAAAGAAAGACGTGAACTTGACATGCCGTTTTTGTAAATCACATCTTGAGACACTGAAGCACCTAACCCTGTATTGTCCAGGTTTGTGGTAATGCAAAATTCAATGCTTATTAGAGAAGAAATGTGGATGATGTTTGCAAATCCAAACCAAAAAGTAGCATATGCTCTGGTGAATATTTTATGTAAAATGAATTTGATGCTCGTGGATTCACATGAGAGTGATATGAAGAAGTAATGTATATGGCTCATAAGTACTGGAAACAAAAAAAACGAACTTGGAGGCCTAAAGTTGCTAACTAAGTAACAACTGTGGTAATCTAATTAGTTGAATTGATGTCAAATTATTTTTTTAAAGTTTGTAATAAACTAAATGAAAAAAAAAATAATAATAAAATTAGCCCACGAATTGGCCTAAAATGCGCATTATCTTTGCCCCCTTGAGGAAAAGGAGGGAAGATTTTATGCCCCGGTCCAAATACAGGGGCAATGTAAATTTTTGGCACTGGTGGACACTGGATCCCAAGCCACCCTTCTGTCAAAAGGGCCTTTGATCAGCTGAATTCGGGAAGGGGTGAGAAATACCAAATCCCTCTCACCGCTCTTCCTGGACACCTTCAGAACTTCGATGGGAAGGAAATTTCTGTCGAGGGGACTGCAGATTTAGACATTAGAATTGGGCGACAGAAGGTGAAGCACCTGGTCATAGTTGTGATTCCCGAGGGGACACCATATTTACTACGGAATGACATCCTGCATAGATTGTCTCCCCTCATAGATTGTGTAAACAAGGACCTCTGGACCCAGACTAACCGACCAATAAAACTAAAACATAGTGTCAACCATGTAAGTTTAAATGGCATATGCCACATGGTTGAACAAAAACCTGACCAAATTGAATTCCATTTCCAAAACAACCAAATCCCTGATGTGACAGTAATTACAGTAGGACGACAAACTGGTGATGGGAAGTCCTCTCTATTTCTGAAAATCAACTTTCCCTCCAGTCTTAAGTGGCATTCCACACTGGCAGCGAACACTCTGAAAATGTTATACAAATTCACAATCAGAAAATGATGAGAATCCAGCTCAAAGCTTGGCTGACATTCAGTAAATTGGAGAGCCGTTGATCATCCCTATTCAGTTAAATGAGGGTAAGGACTCTGTTCTCGCCCGAGTGTGTGTGAACAATGGTAAGAGCTTCATCAGCGAAGCCATATTCCGAAAACTCCCAAAACATCCAATCAATCCCACATTTAAATTGATAGACAAATGGGAAATGGACCTGAAAACACCCAATTCCAAACATCTCCTGCCTAGCAGGTGCATGCTCAAAATATCCATAGGCAACAAGAGCACAGTCCATAATTGTTGGGTTGTGGAAGATGTCCCTGCTGCATTTTATTTAGGCAGTGACATTCTCAATCGCTTTGCCATTATTTTGGACCTAATAAACTTCAAAGCCTGGTCCCGATTAGTGGGTAATCCCATGGAATTTGATGACCCAGACAAAGCATTTTGGTCAGCTCAACTGCTGCCATATGCAGTTGAAATTCAGATTGGAGAGGAAGACACCACCCCAGAACGGAACTGACAATTCTCACTTAAAGTAAAAATTAAAAGAGGACAGAAACTGAAAAATCCTGATGCTTATGTTCTCCTCAATGCCCATTTCCAACAGCAAGGGTTGGTGTTAAACCCAATACCACTAGTTAATACAGAACACAACACCATTCCATAGAGGTGGATAACAGCGACCTTATGAGTATCAGTCTGGGCGCAGGCACCATTATTGGAATGACGATTGATGACCGTCATTTTTCCTTAGATTTAGGTAACAAACTGGTAGGACCAATCCCCAATGACTGTTTCGAAAGTGATAGCGACAATGACACAACACCAGACAGGATCTTCATCCGGCATGGGGGGAATTTCCTTGTGTACTCTTCCTGCACTTATGGTAAGGAAGATGTGACCTGTGACTTCAGGAGGGATGAGGTGATCTTTCAAGTCCACCAGGACTGCCTTCCCCACCTGAAGCCATCAGCCCAAGTCAGTACTTTGATCAGGGACTTCTCCACCCAGCTGGAGGAGGCGGCTGAGAAAGCCAAACCAGAAGTCTTTCCGGGCTTCAGGCAGATGGTTGAAGAGAGAGTCAACCTAGCTGATGCCTGTGGTGGACTCATACGACTGTGGTCGCACCAACATCCACACAACAACAATTCCCACGGACGCTGGCATGACTCCAGTGTTTGTGAAGCAATATCGCTTGCCTCTCGCATCAATGGAGGCCCTTACTGAAATAATTAAGAACCTTGAGTCGCGTGGGATAATTCGTCCAGTCCACAGCCCCTTCAATAATCTGGTGCTGGGGATTTTGGAACCAAACGGCCAGTGGAGACTCTGTGCTGACCTAAGGGAGCTCAACAAATGGGTCCATACTTAATGGCCTCTTCCCTACATTGACCAAGGGCTGGCCCAGATCCAGGGGTCAAAGGTATAAACTGCCATTGACCTGACCAATGGTTACTGGACTGTACCTGTCAGTAGGGAGGACCAGTACAAGCTGGCTTTTACCTTCGGGGGTCATCAGTACACTTGGACCCGGACTCCCTTCGGATACATCAACTCCAGTAATTAATTGAACATCGTTCTGCATACGGTCATGCCCGATTTGGGTGAAAGGGGCAACCTGGCCTATGTAGATGATGATCTAATAAAAAAGCTCAACTGTGGAGGAACACATAGCGGAGATCCGTTATGTTCTGACACAGTTGAGGGCTGCTGGAGCAATACTCTCTTTCCAAAAGGCACAGTGGTGCAGGACCCATGTCAATTTCTTGGGGCATGAGATAACTCCTGAGGGTCTCTGCCCCCAGGAAAAGAAAGTAGAAGCACTGCAGAAACTAAAAGACCCCACAACTCTGCGGGAACTAAGGAGCCTCCTTGGACTGACTAATTACAGCAGAAAGTTCATTGAGGACTATGCAGAGATCATGAGACCCCTGATCCATCTGTTGAAGGGGGGTTCAAGTGGGAGTGGGGTCCAGAACAAGCCGAGGCAATAAGACAACTCAAAAGAAGCCTCTTACAAGCACCTTGCCTAGCTTACCCTGTAAAAAACAAGGAGTTTTTCTTGGAGACAGGGTTCTCAAATACATGCTTGACTGCAGTATTATATCAAAAGCATGATAAGGTCAATAAAGTAATTTTCTATGCGAGTAAGAATTCATCCTCTGTGAAGGAAACATTCAACGATTGTGAGAAGGCACTCCTGGCAATGGTGTGGGCATTGAGGATTTACCGCCCGTTTATCCAGGTTGAACACATCATAGTGGAGACTCCACACCATCTTCAAAGTGACAGAATCCGGGTCGGAAATGTGAGTAATTCCCGAATTGCTTCCTGGATTCTGTCAATGCAAGGCTTTCCTGTGGAGGTCAGATATGGCCAAAACAAGAAGAGTCCCCTGGTGCAAGGTCTGGTTGACTTGCATGATTGTGCCAGAGAAAACTGTCTCGAGGACGAAAGTCTTAAAATCAAGGACAACATGGAGGCATACCTTAATTCCCCAAACAAAGTCTATGAAGAAGACAAGCGTGAGGGAATGCCCTCTGTTTATGCGGATGGGTGCTCCTACCATGTTTTACAACAACGGGGAAAAGGAACTTGTGGCCGGCGTGGGAATGCACGGGTGAATGATGCCCCAGAACCCTCTGCTGTGTACAAAATCAGTCCCCGAAGTAGTCAAGTGGCAGAGTTGATGGCTGTGCATCAAGCCATCCTCACTGCTGTCCAACACCGACTCCACAAACTAGTCATAATCACTGATTCAGATTATGTACGGGACGGGTTCGTGGAGCACCTGGTTAACTGGAAAACCAGAGGCATGCTATGTGCTAATAATAAACCATTAAAACACGAAAAATGAATACAAAATATTGATGATCTGGTCACCTCGAATGGGATGATCATCTACTGGAAAAAGAGTGTTGATGAAATGTCCAAAAACGTTCCGAATCCAAGACGGTTTGTTGTTGAGGAGATCCATGGTCATGCCCAGTGGGTGGTCCCTACCTCATTCCAAAGCCTGATGCTAAGTAATGCCCATGATGCAGCCACAGCCGGTCATCTGGGGTTTCATATGACATTAAAAATATTGTGAGAGGTTGCATACTGGCCACACATGGAGCAGTACCTCCACCAATACTTGAAGGGCTATCTTGTGTGTGCACAATTTCAGCCAACATCACTCACACACCGTGCTCCACCCCAAAAGAGAGGGATGACACTGCCTTGGTCAGATTTGCAAGTCGATTTTATCGGGCCCGTGATTCGCTCCTCTAGGCGGAACAAGTACATGCTGACCATAACATGCTTGTTTACTAAATGGGTGGAATGTCTCCCGCCCCCAAATTGGAAGGCAGAAACAGCAGCTGCCCTGATGATCAATCACATCTTCTCGTGTTTTGAACTACCCCAAAAGATTGAGTCAGACCAAGGTAGCCACTTCACTAGAGAAGTGATGAAAAAGATGTGGGAGATACTTGGGGTAAAAAGGAAACTACACATTGCCTACCGGCAGTCCTCTAGTGGTGGAGTTAAGAGGTACAATAAAACTATTGTGAGCATATTAAAAAAGTTTGTGGCAGATTCTGGGCTAAGTTGGGACATTTGATTACCCCTTGTCCTGATCGCCATCTTTGGCAACAAAAATGTCTCCATTTGAGCTGATAACTGGATGAAGGATGGTGCTACCCCAGCATCTGCTCAACAGAACCCAAGAGCCGACCTTGATAAATGCCTCCACAACTAATGAGTATGTTGTGAATCTGAGAAAACACCTTCAAGATGTTTTTGCCTATGCTCAGCAGAATCTAGAAAGATTGGCAGACAGTATGAAGACCCAATATAATCTTAAGACAACTAAGAAGGAATAGCAAGTAGGAGATTGGGTCTACTTGTACAATTTCCAAAGGAACCAAACCAAAGAGTCCACATTTTTGCCTAGTTGGTTGGGTCCTTTTGAAATTGTGAACAGAACCTCACCAGTCGCCTACAGGATCAACATCCCTGTTACTCACCACACTGCAAATGGTCGAATGATGAGCTCTGACCCTGTAGACAGAGTGGTGGTTGAAATCTCAGAGCAATCAGCCTCCAAGCACCCGCTACCCTGATTTCAATGAATCAGGCTTCCTCAAGAAGATGGGCTATTTTCTATGATGTATCACTCTGCTTTGTGGATATATGACAACCAGAGGTATTAATCAAATAAAAGAGCAGGGAATACGTGCACCGCTAAGCCAATTGCTGAAAAGGAACCACAAAAAAGGGTTAGGTACGGTACAGATGAAATCAATAAATGACAGTATACTACAGCACAATGAGTACCTGATATATATATAGTCAGTTGGAGTTAGACTAGGAGAACAGGTTCTGTGCCTAAAAGGTTAATCCCAAAAAACAATGGGAAACTAGCAAACCTATCAACCTCTTCCCCTATTCAAATATAGGATGCAAGGACTAATCTGAAAAGGTATGAGATTGGGGAAAAGAAATCCAAGCTGGACAGAACACAACATCAGGAGAAAATAACAAACATGGAAGTTAGTAAGGAATAAGGTATACCCGAATGGCACGAGGGATGTGCTAGGAACGGGTTGGTGCATGAACTGGAAAGCGTCCTGGAATGCACTTAGTACGCAAGATAGTCCAAATCCAGCATATTAGGGAAAAAGGTCCAGTCAAGGGAGACCTAACCATTAAAGTATTGGCAAGGAATGGCAGTTCTGTGTTGTTCAAAAGAAATAAATGAAAATAAACAAGAAAGGCACAATTCCAAGTGTAAAGGGTACACTCATGCTTTCAAGAGAACACACGCTGCCCAGAGAGATTCTCTCCACTGCAGTCTTTGAATGAAACCACAGGGAATGGAGCAGCGGAGAAGGAAGGCTTCTTACAGGAAGAAGCCAGCAATCCGAGGAGAGTTCCGAATCATAACCGGCGTGTCAAACCAAGAACAATGGATAATCCGTAGGAAGTCTGTGAGGCAAACCAAGATCGAGGAACTAGGTAATCAAGCAGCAAGCAGGAAGTTCACTGAAAGTGATGCGGGAAGAGTAGCACGGAGGCCAAACTCAAAGGGATATGCGTGTTTGCTACAATTAGCAGCAATTAGCCCCCAACAGGAACAGAATTTATGTAATCAAGGGGCGGAACCTCGGTGTACGCATCATATGCAAGGAGTATGCCAGCTGACACGGCTGAGCTCTTCGTCCATACAGCCTCCATGGCAACTGGAAACGCAGCCACATGGATGCTTTTCCCTGGGCTGTGTGAGCCTGCAGTGAGGCATGGGGGGAAGTCGTGCTGCTGGAGTGTAAAAATCCCCAAGGGCAGTTTAACAGACGGAGAAGACAAGTGGGTCCATATAAACCAACTAAAAAGTTGCCACCCTAGGCATATTTCACAGCAGATAGAAGGGCTTACCAGAAACCCAGAGAGAGAAATTCCGGACACCTAGAAAAGTTATTAAATAATAATAATAATAATAATTAGGCTTTTATATAGCGCTACAAACCCTCAGGTATCTGAGCGCTGCTTATTATTACCCACGGTGTGTGGTGCTCATTTATCGACCTCGGAAGGATGAAAGGCTGAGATTGGCCCCGCCGGGATTCGAACCTGCGTTAGCAGGCTCTGCACGGATGTCAAAGCGAGCGCTCTACTCGCTGTGCCACTTGACCGGCATTAATTGCACCTAAGAAAATGAGCAAAGGATCACTGAAGAATAGATGGGGAATATTGTTAACCAATGCAAGTGTCTTTCCCTTTGCTGACATCCCCCGAAGATGTGTGGACACAGTAGTGGGAACATTTCCATAACCATGCTATGTTCTATTTTCTAGCATAAGAACTCAGTTGAACTAAGAATCATCTAAAGAATCACCAAGGAGGACCATTCAGGGACCGGGAGGAAAAACCCAATGAGCCGGAGTGTCGCTCCATACTCCCAACCATTACTAGCAAGCAGAGCAGGTTGCCTCAATCACTGATGGGAGAAGCAACTGAATTTCTCTACATAGACAGAAAAGAAGATCCCAATTTCCCGACTTCCCTTTGGCGGGAGGTCAAAACCAAGTCTGGAGGGGGGATCTGTGGGATGTATTGACCCACTGTGCTATCTTATGCGGCATCACTCTGATAGTTTTGGCGCAAGAAACAGCAACAATGGCGGCAAAACCCTTGTGTGCACCAAAAACCTCCAAAACCACGTGTTTAAACGCACAAAAAGATGGATGCACAACCTGCCACCCATGGTGCATATGTGGTGGAATAGAGCCCTCACTGCAGAAAATGTGCCAGTGGGATCCAGGACAGGCAAACAGAGTGCAGAGAGAGAAGAAGTGTTTTGCAAATGAAACTCCAAAATGTGTCTATAAATGACAGTTGCTTTGTTGCTAAAAACTCCAAAATGCCTATACACAACACTTCTCAACATTCAAAATCTTGCTTGGCGCTAAAATTCATGTAATCTAAGGAAGCATGGCGAAGATACAGAGTATTAAAGTGTAAAGAGAAAAACATTTCCTCTGACAAACTGGATTGTCTGTAAACTGACAGCTCCTGAAATAATCTGTGTGCAGTACACTGGGCTACCAGTAAATGACAGCTGTCAGATGAGCTCCTGATGATGAAACTTCAAAGTATCTAAACTAAAAGTCTGCCGGATTAGCAAACATAAAAGGATTGTTGCCAAAAGGAATACAGATCTTAGTTGTGTTTTGATCCCACAGATGTAAAGCTAACAACGTAATGTATTTATGGTTGATGCAAAAAGTTTGCTTTCTGCTGATTTCAAGAAATTAAAAATACATTAGCCTGGCTTAGCTGCAAGGAGTGGAAAAACAGGCTTCTCCCCAGTGGTGGGAAATCCTCTCAGCAGAAACTCACTGGTAGATGATAACTGTGGGTTAGTTCAGACTTTTGTCTACAAAAAGAGAAGGAACAATGGCAGATCCTCCAGCCCAGGAAACGGATGTGTGAAAGGGTCATAAAGTGCTCTTGGAAGGAATTCCCCAAAAGAGGGACTACTCCTGGACTCCAAGGAGAGACAAAGGGGCAGACCCTTTGCTGTTAAGAATTAACAAGGAACATTTTTTAGAGACTCATAACTTGTTATTCAAAGTGGTGAAAAATATAAAAAGGACAGAGCTGTTAGTTGAATTTTTGGCTGCACATTTTAAGAGGCGGTAGAACTGTGCAACATTTTCTGGAAAGGAATGGCAATATATGTGGTTTTATGTGAACTGTATTAATACTAGAATTGTGAACATTTACACACATATCCATTTGTTAAACACACACATTTGTGGAAATGTGCAGACAATTTGGAAAATGTGTTCATGGCAAAAAGGACAACATTCTGTAGAAAAGTGAAACAAGATCCCACAGATGCGGGATTTTGATGAACAGATGCTACATAAAATATGGAATCTTTGTGATTTGTGTAGAGGTGACCAATGTAGAAATATGTATTTAGGATAAAATCTGATTTTGACACTAGTGGCTGAGGAGAGGTTTCTAAGGACTGTAAAGCTAAACCATAAATGTGACCTCATCCGTCCTTGATCCAATCACTCAGATGCAAGGCAGAGATGAGGTCCTGAACCAAACGCAGTGCGAAACAGTGTGATTGGCCCGTTATAGCGTAAATCGCAGAAGGAAAAGTTTGCCGCGATTTGACATTCTGAAACATTTTATACGTGTGAATTAGCTTGAAATTATTTCCTACTTTGACTTTGAGATTTCAAATGTTTTCTTTTGCCTAAATCATTGCTTCTGATTGTCTGCATCTGTTCAAAGTGGCTCCCATAGGAATTTATAATAATTGAAGCCTTATTGACCACATTTGCTCAGTCAATTCCAAAGACAATTTCAAAGGCATCCTGGCAGTTGAAAAGTCAATTCTGTTTTTCTCTTGTGTTTAAAGGGAGAAGGTGGGAGTGATATTCTCTTTGTTTTGTGTTACTCCTGAGTACGCTCTCTCCTAACATCTATTTAATTGCCTATTGGGGGGGTTGAGGGTGTTGCAAGGGAGAACCTCTAACCCTAGTGCTATCTGTTTCAAACCGACCGAAAAGTATTCTCTTCTGTGCTGCATTTGTTTTTGTGCTCATTACTTGATTCCTAGTGTATTAAAGAGATTATTCAGTGTTCAGATTGAAATCACTTAGAATACAGAGGGGCAGAGGGGAGGGGTACAGCTGTACAGGGTGGTGGAGAATAGAAGAGCAGACGGCGTCTTGCGAGTCAGGTGTCGCGTCAGGCGATGTGATGTCGTAGGTGTTGAGGAGGAGAGACTACTTCAAGATGTGGGTCTTGAGTTCTTTCTGAATTGTAGGACTGTGGGGGCGAGTCTGATGCTGTTGGGGAGGAGATTCCATAGTCTTGGAGAAGGCTTTTTTTCTAGTCCTTTCATTTTTGTAGTGGCGAATTTCAAGTCTGCACAAGTCCTGGCTTCTGGTGGTGTGATGTCTGCCAGAGGTGCTGAGTTTCCCTGCGAGGTAGCTGGTAGAGTTCAGGGTGACTGCCTTATAGATGATATAGCAAGACTTGAATTTTATTTGTGCATGCAGTGGGAGACAGTGAAAGGCTGATGAGGGATTGGATGATATGGTCATATCTGCGTAGACCCTTGATGAGATGTGCAGAGGCGTGTAGGACACTTGTCAGGGATACGATGTAAAATGATGGAAGGCCTTTGAGGAGTGCATCCCGGTGGGATAGGATCAGTGCTTGAATGGTTAGCTAAAAGTGTCTGGAGGGAGGTCTTGACTTTCCACTGAAGGGAGAGCTGATACTAATCTGTCTCAGTTTCCTTAGCTATGTGTGTCTTGAAGGAGAGATGTTTGTCACTGTGGAATCCGAGGGACTTGGCGCAGGAGGTGAGCACTGGTGTGAAGCCCTCCGTGTTCATGGTTGATAGCCAGGTTTGTTTGTCTGGGTGTTCGGTCTTATTAGTGAAGAGTAGGAATTTGGTCTTGTAGGGGCTGAGCTTCAAGTATGCACTGGACATCTAAAACTGGATCAGAGAGAGGCAGGTTTTGAGCCTGTGGATGTCATTGATGGAGTCGGTCTTGAGGTATAGCTGTGTGTCATCGGGGTATTGGTGGATGTGGATATTCTGTGTGGCTAGGAGGGCTCCCATTGGCTGTATGTATAGATTGAAGATAATTGGAGAGTGAATAGAATCCTGCCGGACTCCACAGGTGACAGGAAGCATTGGCGATTTAGAGGAATCCACCTGAAAAAACTGCTGGTGATTGGCGAGGCAGGACTTGAACCAGCATAGGACAAGGTTGCAGATCTCAATGCTCTGATGTAGGGTGTTCATGAGTGCCTGGTGGTCTACTGCATCGAAAGCAGTCGAGAGGTCAAGCAGAACCAGGAGGCAGGGGTGTCCGTCATCAAGGATGTTGAGAGTGTCATCGACCACCTGTATGGTTGCAGTCTCAGTGCTGCATCTGGGTCTGAACCCGGATTGGTAGGTTTGGAGGAGATTGTTGGTGTTGGTTTCATGGGTGATGGGGCAATAGTTACCTAGGTTATCGGGATCCAGAGTAGGTTTAATTAGTAGAGGCAGGATTTGTCCTGACTTTGGGATCGATGGGAAGGGGCCTTCAGTTAGGGAGTTGTTGATGATCTCCAGGTAGGGAAAGAGAGCTTCTTCTGGGACGGTCTGAGGACAGATGCTGGGAGGATTTTGTCTGTATACGATGTGTCTTTGAATTGGACCAGAGTTTCTACCAGGTCCAGAGAGTGCCATGAATGTTGTCCTGGGTGTGGAGATATTGCGAGGAGTGTCGTGAGGTGGGTCTGTGGATTCAGTGCTGGTATCTATGTGCTGGCAAATCTGATTGATTTTGTCGATGAAGAAGGTGTTGATGCCGATGGATTTTCAATGGAGTGTGGTATGGCAAGGTTGGATAGCGGATTGACACCATTCTTGACCACTTTGAAGTTGTTGTTAGATTCTACTATGGTGTTGTGATAGTAGGAGGCCTTGGCAGTGTAGATTACTTGCCGGCGGGTTGATCTGAGTTCCTTGAGGATTGCCAGGTTGGATGTGGTCCTGGAGTGTTGCCAGGTTTTCTCCTGTTTCCTGAGGACCCTTTTGCTGAAGTTGTGTTTTTGCATGTACCAGGGTGCTTACGGTTAGGGCTTGCAGGTGTGGTGTTTCAGAGGCATGTGTCAGTAAATGGATGCTGAGAGGATGGTGTTGAGTGCTTCTAGTAGAGAGTTGCAGTTTGGTTGGGGTGTTTGGTCCATGTGAGGTGGAGTTGGCGATGTCTTCTGTGAGGGCTTCCACTAGGACGTTCTTGATGGACCCAAAGGTTTGTCTGATGGGTTTCTGCTGGGAGTGCTTGACTGGGGTGGTGTGCTGGATGTTGAAAGGCACATCCAGGTGGTCAGACCAGTCAATCGGGAATAGAGAGTTGCAGTGGAGGGATGGTAGTGCAGTGATGATTAGGTCGAGGATGTTACCTTTCTCGTGCTTTGGGTATTTCTCGAGCTGTTTGAGACTGAGGGTGTTGAGAAGGCAGAGGAGAATATCCTTCATCTGTTTGGTAGCCTTGTTGCTCAAGAGGATGAATTTGCTGTGGAGGATTTTGTTGCTGTGTGTGAGGGACATGGTGGTGACCAGGTGGCTGAAGTCTCTGATGAAGGCAGAATTGGGTTTGGGTGGTCTGTAGATCAGATGGAAGGTGACTGTGTCCATCGGGGCGAGAGGGAAGTGGCAGCAGAGGACTCCGAAAGAGCCGATGTTGTCGTTGTCAAGTCTGGAGGAGGGCCACAAGGTCTTGTGGATGACTACGCGGTGTCTGTCTGTCTTGTTCTGTGTTGGAGGCTGTAGCCATCGGGGAAATGGACGTTTAGGATGTGTGTGGAGGTGGTTGTCAGCCAGGTTTCTGTGAGGAAGATGGTGTCAAGGTGATGTGAACTGATGAGGTTGGCAATGTCTGCTGCATGGGTAATAGCTGTGTAGACGTTGGTGAGCATCAACTTCCATGTTGTGGATGGTGAGGGGGTGCTGATGGGATTGAGGATGATGTGTGTGAGATTGCTGCATTGGGGAGTCCATGCCTTAGCGTGGCACGATATCATTGACATTTGCGTTGCCTAGTGATGTTGGGTATGGCCTGTGGGGACGGAGGGATAAAATACATGTTGACACATGCTTGCCTGTTGTCTGAGCAGGGATTTGGGCCCTGGGTCCTCCAGGTCCAAACAGGAATTGATATTTTCTTCTTCTGCCCTTCACTTTGAACACCCAGGCGAGAGACACCCTTGATCTAAGAGTTAAGAGCAGAAAGGAAGAGGCAGGTATAGGAATGTGGGTGGGGTTTAGGCCACGTGACATAGATCCACTTGCACCTGATCACCAAATGGAAAGGAAAAGAGGCTAGTTGGCTGCTTAAGTAAGAAAAAAGGGTGGTAAAACAGGAAGGCACAAACAGTTTAGCACTGATTGACAGGTGGGCAGGCTTAGGTTATGCGACCTAGATCCACTTGCACCTGCTCACCAACTGCAAATGAAAAGAGGTTTTGAGGTCAGCTTAAGTACGGGAAAAGGCAGTAAAACAGAAAGGCACCAACGATTTAGAAGTGATTGACAGGTGGGTGGGTCTTATGCCACGTCTCTTAGATCCACTTGCACCAACTCACCAATGTTGAATGCCACCCCCTTCTGATTTCCCTTAGTTCAATGATGCAATGCTGCCAGGTATGGCTTTTGCTAAATTTGCTTCATATAATCTTACATTCCATGGCTCAAATAAAAGAAATGCACGCTCTAGCAAAGATATCTACCGCACTTCATAAAACCCCTGGTGGTAACACACACAATGGGCCTCATTACGACCCTGGCGGTAAGCGAAAAACGATGGCGGTAAATGATTACCGGCATCGTTTTCCGCTGGTCCGATCATGACCCGTGACCGTTAACTACGATGCCATTAGGGGCATCGTAGTTAACGCTGCCGCTAACTGCACCAAGGACGCGCGCACGCGACCCACCACGCCATAAATACCGGCATGGCGCAAAGCTAGGCGAATGACGACCCAAGCGGACATGCACCTAACGCCATCACCCAGCCCGTTAAGTACCTTATCGCCATGGTGCTAATTACGCCATCACGAACCAACCGTAAAGGGCCTTGTGCAGTGAATCCAGCTGCCACAGGTGCACAAAATCAGCACAGGTGGAGGCAATACAGACTCAGGAAGTACAAAAAGAGCACACCCAACCCCTTCCTACACCCAGTCACACTCCACAATGATTCCAATAGGACTAGCAATGTTGGGGCTGGAGGACCGGATAGCAATGCAAGTGCTACAACTTCAACAACAACAACAACAGCAACAACAACAGGCTGCACAGAGGGGACGCAGGAGGAGAAGGAGGGCAAGGCAGGGCCAGCAAGCCCCACCAGCACAGCCAGTGGCACCACGCAGGCAGCCCACAATCCCACGCATCAGAGCCAGTCCATTCAACCTCACCGCTGAGCAGATCCACACCCTGTACCGATTGGACCGGGACACCATCACCGCCATCGTAGAGATGATACACGACGACATCGTCAGCATGATAGAAACACCAACCGCCATCCCACCCCTACTGAAGGTAGTGTCTGGACTCCACTTCCTGGCCACAGGCACCTACCAGCACACAGTGGGACACTTGCATGGCATTTCACAACCATTATTCTCACGTACACTGATCCAAGTGCTTGATGCTCTCCTCAAGCACACAGGCGACTACATCTCATTACCACTGTTTGCCCAGGAGATTGCAAACACCAAGGTGGGTTTCCATGCACTAGCCGTCATACCTGGTTGCATTGGTTCCATTGACTGCACCCATGTAGAATTGGTGGTGCCACATGCCATGGAGGTACCGTACCGCAACCGTAAACGATTTCACTCAATCAACGTGCAAATGGTCTGTGATTCCAACAGGATCATCACACATTGCTGTGCCCGATTCCCCGGAGCAACCCATGATTCAATGGTGGTTCGGAACTCCACAATACCACGCTACATGGAGCGACATGCAGGGCCAAGATCCTGGCTACTCGGTGAGTCACATGTCAAGACCATGGAAAAGTGAAGTGGGTAGGTGAACGACATACCAATGCATACTCCAGGGGGAGGGGGGAATGATGCATACTCCATATGGCTGAAAGGTGGGGGATGATGCATACTCCACCTGGCTGTGAGTAGTAGAGACAAGGGAGCCAGATCATACCCTAAAGCAGCACAAACTTCAGCTGACACCACTAAACCTAATGGCCGATGTATGCTGCCCCACCACGTGAATGAAGGTGTGCCCCAACCATGACACAACCATCTGCAAGTGCATTGTACCAATTCACACCACATTGACCTCAACGAAATGCACCTACATGCACGTCACCAGACACCAGCCACTGAAAGGCCTGTCCCCCATAACTGCGCACGAATGAGGCACATAACGGACAGAAACATCAACACACCATCACACAGACAGCAAGGCCCACAAAATGTCCCTATCAACATCAGCATTGCTCACTGGGGTCATGATGAGGCTGACAGCAATGTTGCAATGATGTGAGCGTTGACATCACAGGACACGTGCCAGGCCACCAAAACAAACGGCATGAACGAACACAGTGGATGGGCACTCACAAGGCACTTGACCCCCCTGCATACATTGGTTGATGGCATGCACAACATTCCATAAGAGCCATGAGAATATACTGGTCGCATAGTGTAAATCAATTGGTGCATTTACAAGAGGTCCGAAGTAACAGTTGGATGCAAGCCATGGTGGCACGTCATGTTCTGAAATAGACGTCATGACTGACACATACATTCTCGCCCACAAACAGGTGATGCAGTCTATCCCCTGAAGAGGTGGCTCCTTAAACCTGTCCGGAACCCACAGAACCAGCACGAGGAGGACTACAAACGTGCACATACACATACCCGTGTGGTGATTGAGCAGGCATTTGGCCTATTGAAGGCACGGTTTCGCTGCCTCAGCAGGTATGGTGGGGCACTCCTGTACCGCCATGAGAAGGTGGCAAAGATCGTCATGGCATGTGTCATGCTACACAATATGTGCGTCAGATGCAATGTGGCCCTGCCCCCTGACGCTGAACTGCAACCACCTGACGATGAGGATGAGGAGGGTGTGGATGGGGCAGCACCTCATGGATGCCGCAATGCACAGGAGGGGCGTGAAATGCGTCAAAATATCATTGACCAATGCTTCTAGCACACACGGCTGGTGTGTGTAACATGGAGACGGCACTTGGGGCACTGTGTGTGTCTGCGACATGCACACTGTGGACTGTACACCAATAAAGCACACATACGAAATGAGCAATGTCCACACATTTGATTTGTGCAAAAGAAAAAAGTGTATCATGAATGTGAATAGGTTTGACACACCCAATCCCCCCTCCCCCCTGAACTCCCCAACACACCCAATCCCCCCTCTCCGCTCCCCCCTGAACTCCCTGCAAAGGTGTGACGGTGCCCGTGATGAAGTGAGTAATGTTCCATTTGTCCACTGGGCGGCCACTATTTGCAGCCCCTCTCCCGGCCCCTGGGGCCCCCCTGCCTGTATTCCGCAGGTTCCTGGCTGACCTGCGGACAGGGCTGGTTGTGGCAGAACTTGCAGCAGAGGAGGTACTGTGCTGCTCGGTATGCCGCGTGTCCCTTATTGTCTGTACAAGCTCACCGAGCACATTCTGCACTGCGGCTAGTTCCGCACATATGTCTTTGCTTGCGGATTGGATGGCTGCCTTGACAGTCTCAGCACATCTTTCCATGTGTGCACTGGCACCTCCACAATCAGCCACATGCTGCGTGAGTAGTGAGGACAGTTGTTGTTGCCTCGTAATTATTTGGTCCAGCGACTGTTGGAAATCTGGGGCATCGGATGTTGCAATTGCCGGGGTAATTGGGCTACTCCCCTCCTCCCACTGGGCTGGGAGTGGCTGGCCATGACTCTTCAGGGGATAGCCCCTCTGTGCCGTCTCCGTGCGGGCTACTTACGGACAGGTGGGGAGAATGAAGGTGGGCAGTGGGGGGACCTTCTGTGTCATCCTCCTCATTCCCCACATTGCTGTCAGAGCAGGCTGCGATGGCAGCAGTCTCCCCAATTGTACTGCTCCCCGCAGACACATTCCCCTCAGTGGCAGCAGTTGTTGTGTGTCTCCTGTGGGTGGTGCCATGCTGCTTGCCTCGGGGATCATTGCTGCCCTGGGCTGTTTTGCGACAGGCAATTTTGGCTGCTGTGGTTGGTGTTTGGGTCCAGCAGAGGTGGAGGTTTGGTGGGCTCTTGCCCCTGACCTGGCCTTCTTGGCAGGTGTGGTGCCACTCTCGTCCCTGCCGGTGTCCGATTGGGAGCCTGTGGTGGAGCAGAGGAGGGAAAGTGTTATTGATGGGTCAGCGGACATTGAGCAGGCATTGTGATGACTGCCATGAATTTGATGGATAGATGGTGCACTTTGTAGGCTGTGACATACAGGTTGTCTCCCTTTTGGGTGGGTTGAACATGCAGGAATGTGGGTGCCTGCTGTGGAGTGTGCATGCTGCATGTGTGCAGGGTGTAGGTCTTCTGCTGATGTGTTGCGTTAACCCTCTAGGGCAACATTGTGATGCACATGTAAGTGGAATTCAGGGGGTTTCGCATGGCTAAATTAGAGGCACCTACCTGTGTCTCCTGATGTCGGGGCTCCTCTCTCCATTCCACCGACCCCCTCGATGCTCTCCATGCCGATCTTCGAGGCACATATCTCCTTCCATGGCTGCATCTTAATTGGGGAGTCTGCTCCTCCGCCAGTTTCCATGGCCATGTTGCGGTTGGCCGACAGTATGCTCCTTACTCGGAGCCGGAGGTCATCCCACCTTTTGCGGCACTATTTTGTCCGCCTTTTCCTGTAGCATTTCAGCCAACATTGTTAGTTCATTCCTGCTGAAGCGGTCCTGCCGCTGCCGATCGCAGGCTTTCTTGACAACTTTTGGCATTGTGGGGATGCGTGGATGTGGCTGTAGCTTTCTGCAAGGTCTCGGGGTCAGATGTGCAGTGGTAGTGGAGGATTGCAATGGATTGTGTTTTTAAAGATGGCCGCCGTGCTCTTTCCCGGTGACCGCTAATTACGGTCAGTGCTAAGATCGGTGGCCGGGATGGAGGTAGTGCACCTTACGTGGCATGCGATGCCGGTAGGTGCCGTTTTGGGGGCATTTACGCCATGGCACTGTTTGATCGAACATATCACAGATAACAGAGCTACAACGCTGGGCTTTTCAGCAGAAGAAGCAGATGCTATACTTGGCCTCATTAAGGACATTATACGTATTCCGAGTAGCGTCGACCCACAGAGCAAGATCAAACAACTCGAATACAATATTAGGAAGCTAATTAATTGTAAATTGCATGCAGTAACACTCATTAGGTATTACAAGGCTCAAAGGATACCTAGAGGATTACGGATCCCACTACGTCCTACACTTGGCAAAGAAAACAAAAACTTTGTTGAGAAATGGGAACAAATTCTCAATAGATGCTCATTAGATTTAATATTGCTGACCATACAAGAGCTGTCGGGTAATGTTGAACAACTAGAAAAAGAAATTGAGAACCTCTCTAACGACATCATTGCTATCACAGATAACGAGGGTTTCGCTGAGATCTTGGCGGACATTAATAAGAAATTGGAAAATTATCAACAGGACTTAGAAGCTCGCAAAATAAGAAAATTCCGTCGGGACACATACGACTATCTCAATAACGAAGTCTACACCTGGGCAGACAAGTATCAACAACAAGTCCCACGTCCAAGCAAACCCTCTAGTGGTAATAGCAGCTCAGAACCAGACACCCAAGAGCAAGGAGATAATTTAGCTTCAGACCAGAAAACCGCCAGTACATCAGAGAACGGAACAAGACCAATACAGCCAAAACGTGCAGCAACGATCGGTTTTTTAGACAGAGGAAGAGGACAAGGAGGGGGAGAAAGACGAAATCAAGGAATGCTAACAAGGCTACAAACCAATCGCAGTTAGTAGTTAATCTCTCAAAAAGGATTCTTTCTAATCGTGAGATACAGACTCTTGAGAAGGGTCTTAAATTCGTATCAACATACAGCACTAACAGATTTCAAACACAAGTCGAATTGTACAAACTTGTTCGTAAGTTGAAACTCAAGACATTTTTTGCTGAAACCACTCCATCAACTATGGCATCCTCAACAACTACAGAATACATCGAATTCAAACCTCACAGCACTTTTTGTCCTCCTATTAATGTACCATCGATAGACATTTTTCAAAAAATGGTACTCAACGATTTGAAGAAGATACAATTTCATGCACCCAAGAGGCACAACTTGAATAGGGGCGAATTGTCACAAATTAAAAATCTCTTTACAGATGAGACTATCACCATTCGACCAGCTGATAAAGGGGGAGCTATTGTGATCCAGGACACGTCTCAATATTATGAAGAATGTTTACGACAACTTTCAGATGTCAATACGTATAAGCTACTGTTGCATGATCCGACACCACGCATTAAAAAGAAACTAGAAGAGATTCTTGCACAAGCAGTAGAAGATGAATGGATCAGCACCAAAACCAAAGCATACTTACTGACCAGACATCCTGTAATGCCCCATTTATACACCTTGCCGAGATACATAAACGATTAGACAACCCACCTGGAAGGCCCATAGTGGCCGCAACGCAAAGCATTCGGCAACCACTTGGGACGTACATAGATTTTTTTCTTTAGCCAATCATCCAAGCCACAACCACATATGTCAAAGATACCACTCATTTTTTGAGAATATTAGAAACAATAACATTAACTCCAGAAGACATTCAATACACTATTGACGTGGTCAGTTTATACCAGCATTCCACACGATCTGGGACAGAAGGCAGTTGAAGCTCTACTACTACAAACAGCTGAAATTGGAGCCAATAAGGAATTTTTAATGATTCTTCTTGATTTCATTGCTAAAAATTCAATCTTCACGTACGATGGGAAATACTATACACAAATATCAGGAACGGCCATGGGAGCCACAATGACACCTGCACATGCAAATTGTTTTAGGTACCAATTTGAAACGTCACATGTACTCAATAACCCAAGATGGAAACGTCACCTCAAGACATGGGTTCGGTACATTGACGATATTTTCGGTATATGGGCAGGCAATCAGAATGAACTCCAAGAGTTTTTGGAATACTTAAATGGAATTGACCATCGTATCCAATTTACACTTGTGATAAGGGATCCCAATATCCACTATCTAGATGTTCAGAACATTATCAAAGACAACAAGATAAACACTACTCTTTACACCAAACCCACAGATAGAAACAACCTTTTGCACCGCATGAGCTTCCATCCTCCAAATACCTTGCGCAACCTGCCTTATGGACAGATGTTACGTATAAAAAGGACAGTGAGTGATCCAGAAGACAGTCACATTCAGCTTCAGAAACTGCAAGAAAAGATGCAACTGAGAGGTTATCCTGAAACAGATCTAACTGCGGCCAGAGTTAAAACAGATACACAAAGTCGACAGGAATTACTTGACAAAAAACACGAAAGTGCCAGTCCGGAACTTGTGTTCGTAACAAAATTCTCCATACAAAGTAGGCAGATCAAAGCTATCATACACAACAGATGGAATGTGCTTACCAGCGACGAAAGAACAAAAGAACTATTCCCACTTCCTCCGGTTTTCGCATATCAGAAAAGCAGCAACTTACGCAACATGTTGGTTAACACCAGAGGCAGGGCATCCTTGATTAAACCAGACAAACACCCTGGAACATACCCATGTATGAGTTGTGGGAATTGCAACAACATTATCAAAGGCAACATAGTCACGCACCCACGAACAGGAGAAAAAATCAAACTGAAACAGCACGCGACGTGTCTATCAGAAAATGCTATTTATGCGATCAAATGCCCTTGAGGAAAATACTATGTAGGAGACACATCACGAAAAGTTCGCATCAGGATGAATGAGCACAAATCGAACATTAGGAACAAGACCAGAACATCGGCAGTTGCCAGACCCTTTAATGACAATGGACACTCAATCACCCAATTAAGGTTTTTGATACTTGAGGTGATATCCACCAAAGGTCCTAACCGTGACATTAAGAAATGGCAAGCACAAAAGGAAGCTTATTGGATTGATAGACTGGACTCACAATCACCTAATGGGATGAACGAAGAATTAGACCTCAGTTTTTTCCTTTAGCATTCTTGAGTTACGACACTGACCTTATTCAGGTCTTTTAAATATTGCACACGAAAGTAGTCTTTATATGTCAATTCACATTCTAGTTATTTCTGATGGAGATTATAGCGACAGATCTTAAGTTACTATGTTGGGCGATTTTTGAGTAATGCGAAAGGGAGACTAATGATCATTTTTGGTTCCCCTGTTTCATCCAAGCACGATTAATGTCAATATCAGCAGTTGACCTTTTTGTCTTCTGATGTATACCTACTCGAATTGAATATATAGTGGTTAGCAATGTAGCAAGGTGGTTAAGCATATTTGCATCCCATAAATCCATATATGTCTTGCCAGTGACCAGCAAAGGTTTTTTCTTGCTTTCTCTCCTTTACTATCATCTTGATTTTTTCATACCATGAAATTATGACTTTATATGTTTTGGAGATATGGAGATTTGTGTAACACATTGTAGTTCCTTGTGCACCACGCAAGGTTGATTTTGAGTCTCACTGAGTATTATGAACTTTCAATCAGGCAGTAGAATACCAGATTAGCATACCCCCGCTCACCATATCAGGCAGACCCCGAGTCCGGCACAGCATGATGCACTCGTTTTCAGGCAGTAGCTAGCCTACTCACAGATGCCACACGTGCGCATCAAGATACATCCCCGTCCTTTTCTTCACGATTGTAGCGCCTGCTACACATTCCAGCACACATCACTGCTTACCATGAATTACGCTTTAGCAGGATAGCAAGACGTTATTTAATATATTTAAATATACCAGCACATCTATGCCGCCAGCATTCAATGCCAATTTTTTAATCATTATTATTTTCTAAACTTTAAGTTCTATTTATTTATTTACTCGATTTTTTCAGTTCGAGTTAGAAGTCATTCCATCAGGCTCTTGGGGAACGCAATAGAGATTAGACCTATTAACACAGGGAAAGATTACATTTAGCATGACCCAACAGTAATTATATATGTTATAAAATGGCCGCCGCCGTAACGAAGCATTGGGCTGTTTCCATGGTTACGCTTTCTAAACAAGCTGGAGAATCTAGTTATTCAGCACACGACTCGCGCGCTTTCGAGGCGTCCTTCAAGGATTCACTCTTGTGGTTACTAGGTAAGCAGCCCGTTGATTTCACATGCTATCACAATGCACCTTTTAATCGCTTACAAGTCTGTGCTAACCGCACGTACATAAGACCTGATACTTTCACTTGTATACATTTTCTAGCGCTTCAGTCTTCGCTAGCCAGCCATACTGAGCAGTTTTTCCGTGCTACTCTACAGTAGAAGTACTGAAACTGGATACACACCAAGGTCGGTACCTCTAGTTTATTGATAGTAGTTTTACAGCATTTCACATTAGCGGACAATCAGCTAATTTAGTAAATCCTATGTTTTCTCATTCATTTTTTCTCTTTTTTTCTTTTCTTTTTTCATACTTCCCCGACTCGGCACGTATGTATGGGCTATATTTCATGATTTTATATTACAATCATCATAATCTAAATGATGCGCTTTGTATTCTTACACATGTGACACTTTAACTTGATGATGATGGTGGCTGATATGATCAAATGCTGATGCGGTGAATATTCAGTGGCCTCATTCGGAATGTTAATCATGATGATATTGCACCTTACTGTCTACTTATGCCTTTGTTCTATTCATAATGTAACTACTGTTTACCATAATACTCTCTGTATGATTAATTAACGCTGCACCTCTATTCTGAATGTCATTTATATGATGTATGCCTGACATATATATATAATGTACATTGTGGGACTTAGACTGAAACCGATGATAGGTTTTTGACACATTGAATACTACATGAGCTGGCCCTGAGGAAGGATATTGACTCCGAAATGCATAGGCCAATTCGGGCTCATGTGACGCATCTGCTAAAACAGTGATACATAACTGTAGAGCACTATGGAAATTAAACTCTATTTCTTTATAAATATTAATAGAGTATTTGAATGATTATTACCTCCGATTGACCGACTGAAAACATTTATACCACTCTGTGGTTATTGGGAGTGCAGCCCGCACCGCTGGCCTCACGGCCTTGGTCCACTTTTTTCGCTGTTTACATTACCGCCATGGCGCAATGCTCGTGCCCGATGGGTCGTAATGTGCCGCTTTTTACAGCTTCGATTCAGCACGGAAACGTTAATTACGCCATGGTGGTAATGTACGTTACTTACCGCCAGGGTTGTAATGAGGCCCAACATCTCAAACACAAAATGGGACCAAAATACACAGCGAGAAGTGTAGCATCTCCCACAGTACAAAGGTCTTTATTATGAGTTCCGCATCCAATACCATCAGTTTTTTTTCTCCAGCTACGCCATTACATATCATGTGGTATTTACCAAGTGCAATGTTTCTGGTGAATACCATATGCATTAAATGCTGCATGAATGTGTATACCTGATGATAAATCATCTCATTTTTTACAGCCTCAAAAAATGGAATTAAGAACTGTAAACTCCCTCCCCAAGTCGTAAAGATATTGGGAGCCATAACAAATAAGCCGGTCTGGAAAAAATGCCAGAAAACAGCCAGTACAACTGGCTCCAGCAATTTCTCCCAGATCGGCTTACTCTGAGTCTACCAGGAGGGGCAGTGAACTACCAGCAGGCCCGACCTGCTGGGTTTCAGGCCACTGCCGGCAGAGAAATCACTGAAGCACTGTTAACAATGTCAGTGCTTCAGTAGTTCCCATCCCATGGCACTCCATGCAATGGGAGCTTACCACTGTTTCTGGCACCCGTAATACCCCAGTAAGACCGGATATCAAGTGCCAGTAATGTAAGGTGAGTCTGCCCATTACCTGCCGGTAGCACCAGCGGGTTACTGGCAGACTCATAATGACGCCCATTACAAAACACTTGAAACACTTTTGTATGGGCACGATATACATAAAATATCATATCATAGTGTCCTTAATGTGAAGCGCATACCCTCAAGTTAAGGGGCAGACATTTGTTAAGCAACCCTCCAAAGGAGTCCTCAAATAAAGTCAAGGAATTGGGCCAGAACAATTTTGCAGGAGCGCTGCCAGAACTCTGAGGCCTAGGGGCAAGCCCAAGAAACTCCCCTATCTGTTTCACCAGCTGAGTCTCACGCACAAACAGCGAAACAAAGTCTCAAAGCCACTTTAGAAGCTGTACAAAATGGAATATATGTCTGGTAATTTAAGGAAATTTTTTGTTAGTATTAGTATGGTGAGCAATAAAAAAACAAGAGTCCAACTGTCATTACTCGTTTAAAAGGGCTTCTTGCATAATCACTATTATAGACATCATTGAAATTTAATTTTGGCGAAATTCTTATGTTCCAAAAATTCTCTGCTTTTCTGAAAATTGGCAGGCTTGGGTTTCATGACTGAGATACTGAGTTGTATGACTAATCCTGGGGCCGTGCCCCTAGGCCCCGTGCCGCCCCCCACAAGGGGGAGAGGGGTCTCCGAGCATTTGTTTCCATATTCAGCTCTGCTCGAATACCCCCAACTGCTCCCCCCTTTTCAAAGTAGTGCACTGAAGGGTCAATACTTCCAATCGAAGTGGTACGATCTGCTACTCTACCCAATTCAATTCCATCATCCACATAGAGATGGGGAATTGATTTTTTTTAAAGCACTTTTAAAATATTGCATGCCGATTTTTCTAAATGCCCCATTTCATATATTTGAAAATCTGCAAATGTAACGGCCGGGAGGGCTGTAAAGTCTGAAACATGTGGAGACCCTCTGGCTACCGTATGCCATAATAGTAATGAATGCAGGGGGTCGTTAAGATCAAGAGGCTGACAGAGACACGCAGCGTCAATCAAGCATCTATGGCCCAATATACTAATGTAAAATGCTTATGCTTCTAGTGCCCTACTGATGACCGGTTTATAGTCAAAAAGTCGAATCCAACAATGTCGAAAGTCAAAAAGTCGAAAACAAAAAGTCGAAAACAAAAATGTCGAATTTTTTTTTTTGGTTGCTTTTTTTTCGAAATGGGGGGGTCCCCCCCCAACCCCCCTTTTTTAATTTTTTCTTTGTTTTACCCCTTTTTTTTACCCCCGGAGCCCAAAAAAAATATATAAATAAAAAAAATAAAAATTCGACATTTTGTTTTTGACTTTTTGGATTCGACATTTTTGTAATTCGACATTATTGGTTCGACATTATGACTGGACACCCTGATGACCATAGTATAAAGATGAGAACACAGATTCGCAAGCATGATTCAAACCCTAAAACACACATGGACTCACTCACTGTCAAACGTGGAATAACATACTAAGACGAAATAAGAATATAATAGGCACTGCCTCTCAAATCCCGAATCATAAACACAAAACAAACAGAAGTGCAATGCACATCTCAACCCAATCACAACTGGAGAGAAATTGGGCCTCATCACAAGCTGGGCGGTTTCCCGACTGGGATAGCGCCCAACTTTTTTTGCGTTAGCACCCACCCGTCTGACGGTATTACCGCCAGATCACGGGTTGCGTGCTAACCGTTACTCCCCATTCCCCATATGGTCCATTGCTACCAAAGGGGAATTTTCAGTGCAATTACCATGCAGTAACACCGCTAGTGGTAATTACACCAAAAATTGGCATTTTTTCGGCATGTTTACCCCCAGCTCTGAGCACCAAACACACCAAACTCGAGATTGGGCGGACCCTTAAATGCACCGGTAACACTGTTACCGCCACATTTAAGGGCTATCACCCAACTCATGATGAGTCTTAAAGACAAGCTCAAATAAGCTCAAACACACAATGGGCCTCATTCCGAGGTCGGCGGTAAGGATCAGAATTTACCGGCATGGCGGAAAGAGTAAGTCCGATCTGGCACCAAGCCGCTATTTACAGGCTATTCCAACCTCGCGGGCACGAGCTTTCCGTCATGCCGGTAAATACCCTAGCGGCATACCGCTAAAGGCCCCGTTAAACCCCTTACCGGCATGAAGCGAGACGTATTTACCAACACCGCCATCGAAGCCTTGCGGACCGTAATTAGCGGTGACCGTAATTTACGATAACCGTAAATTACGGTCACCGCTAATTTACGGATACGGAAATTACGTCATCGCACAGGAACGGGAAGGAGCGCGGCGGCCATCTTTAAAAACACAATCCATTGCCATCCTCTCCAGGCAGCAACCTTCGGATGATCCTGAACCTTGGAAAAGGCCGACACTGCCTCCAGCCATGCCCAAAGAACCTAAGAAGTCAGAGGACCGCCTCCGCAAGCAGCGCTTCAGCCCCGAGGAGCTGCAGGCCATGGTGGGCCACCTGGAGGAACAGGCAGATGTCGTGTTCAGTAGTGACATGCGCAGAGAGGCAGTGGCCCGGAAAAAACAAATATGGGCAGAACTTGCCCAAAGGGTGAGCGCGGTAGGCACCACCCCACGCACCCCCAGGGACTGCCGCAAAAGGTGGGACGATTTGCGTTTGAGGGTGCAGAGCCTCCTCTCAGCCAATCGCAGCCAGGCACTGCAAACTGGAGGTGGACCAAGCTCACCATTGAAACTAGCGCCATGGGAGGAGAAATGCGCTGCATTGATCGGCACAGAAGCAATCGAGGGCATCAGAGAAATGGAGTGTGGGGCTCCGTCGTCCGCTGATGCAGGTGAGTGTCCAAAGTCAACACCGCCAATGGCAAATGCATGCTGAATACACCTCCAAGCCCCGTCCAATGCACCCTGTCATACTGCGCTCCACCCATTCTGATAATGGCAAGACAACTGCCATCAAGGGACAAGTGCCACCACATAATGCCCACCAACCATAGTGCAGTAACTGGCACATCCCAATAAGCACACTGTGCAGCAGGCTTGGCAGTGTGCGAGTCAGACTGCAAATGACCAGGCCAGGATTAGTGACTCCCACACCTGCGTACATATCCGACACATGCGTACAATCCAGTGATGGAGTAACGGCCAAAATGCCACCAACCCAAAATGACTGATATGTAAATGCTGCCATCAATGACATTAGCGTCCCACACAACCACTCATGTTGTACCTTTGTTCTACACCCACAGGCAGTGAGCATGAGGGCGATGAGCCAGAGAGAAGCCGTCCCACCACATCCAGTGCCAAAGGCAGGGACCAACGCGTACTGGCCAGGAAGGGCCAAACCACCACAGCACCTCAGAGGCACATTGAGGTTGCACCACCCCCATCCCTCACTGCACCTGCGCCTGCAAATATCGCCACACCACGGTCTGAGGATTCCAGCATCTCTGGGGAGGTGGCAGCCACGGCCCCTCTGCAAATCGTGGACAGCCCCTTGTCAATTTGTGGGGCGTGAGAGGAGGAATACTACCCCACTGTACACACCGCCGAGCCCTGCAATGTCCCCCAGGTGTCATGCAGTGACACAGAGGAGGGTGACACACCAGTGCGAAGTGCACGTGGAGATGCACCGGAAGACGCAGATCCCGCGCCCAGTACCCCATTTGAGGCCCTGTCAGGGCATGCTGCCCCAATCCCCTGCAGGGATGATACGCCATCCCAGGATGCACTACGTGCAGGACAGCTCACTGCCCTCATTACCGAGTTCAATGAGCAATATCGCCAGGGCAGGTTGGAGTTGATGGATGAGCTCAGGCAAATGCGTCAGGTGTTCACGGAAGGCATCAACCGTGTGTGTGAGGCACTTGGACACATTGCAGACACCCTTGTGGCAGCACATCCCATCCATGTGACTCAGTAGGAGGACACCCTGTCAACCAGTTACCCCACCCCGGCATGCCCGGTGCGCCGCTCGCTGTGTTCCCAGTGGCGCAGGAACATGCCCCCCCCCGGGCCCTGGGAGCATGGATGAATAGGCAATGCTGGCACCTGTGGACTCATTGTGCTACACGGGACTAGTGTTGCGGAGTTGGGGGGAGGGGGTGAGGGTGTGTATGGGAGTTGGGGGGGTGAGGGTGTGTATGGGAGTTGGGGGGGGTGAGGGTGTGTATGGGAGTTGGGGGGAGGGGGGTGAGGGTGTGTATGGGAGTTGGGGGGAGGGGGGTGAGGGTGGTGGTGGTGTTGTTCACGTTGGAACCTATTAATACAATACACTGGTTGTGCATACAAATATCAGAGTGGACATTGTTCAATGTGCATGTGTCTTCTAATGACTCACAGTACATGGTGTACATGTATCCCCACAACCAGTGCCCGATGCCCTGTCATCCTGACACCCTCAGCTGGCTTGAGTGTCAGTAATATTGTCCAATCAATGATTGCCACACGGCACATCCCTCCTGTGCATCTGCACCGTGATGCTGTCCTGCCAAATCTTACTCCACCCCCTCATCATCATCTGGTGGTAGCAGTTCCAGGTCAGGGGGCAGTGGCACGTTCCGATGGATGCACATATTGTGCAGCTTTACACATGCCATGGTGATCCTGACAACCTTCACGTGGCTGTTGATGAGTGCTCCACCCGAACGGCTGTGGCAACAAAATGTTGCCTTCAACAGGCCAAATGTCTGCTCTATGGCCACCCGTGTACGGGTATGGGCTCGTTTGTAGTCCTCCTCATGCCTGTTCTGTGGGTTGCGGATAGCGGTCATGAGTCACGGCTTCCAAGGGTAGCCAATATCACCTGCATTGAAGGGGGATGAAGGTAAGTGTTTGTACATTGATGGTGGGGAACTGTAGCTGTCTTGCATGGCAGCTGGTGATACCTGGCCATACACACATGTCCCTGGTTGCATCAACCCCATCCATGGCCCGGCTATGTGTCCTGTGCCATGGAATGATGGAGGGGGTAGCTTATTCCAGATGGCTCATGGCGTGCACCCACATCTTGTTGCACGTGCACCGTATATGCGTGCAGCAGTGTTCGCCAGAAATCATTGATGTGTTGGGTTCTGCATGAATTTGTGGCAGGGGGTGTTGACTGTAGTCAGTAGCATACTTGTCTTGCTGCACTGATCAGTACCATGGTGACTTGCACCACTGCTATGGGTGTGCGGAACCAGGGAGACGCTGCGGTATCCCTGTTGGGCTCACTTCTATGCACTCCCGGGGAACTCTGTCTTGTGTGGTGGGATGCAGGAGGCTGTGAGATAGTGCATATGCAGTGCATGGTGCTGGATGCCCTTACGGTGTGTGTGGTCCGCAGATGAGTGGTGCTTGTGTTGTGGTATTGGGCCAGGTTACCTGTCGGACGAGTAATGTTGTGTTTTCTACATTCTGGCATCGCTGTGAGGTTAGGCAGTCATGTGCCATGTTGATTGCCTTGGGGCACTGTGTTCTATGGGGTGCACATCGTGCACTGGCGTCGACATTCCCTCGCAGGTGTAGTGTGCACCCCTGCCCTTTCCCACCAAGTTGGGGTATGCATCCACCCCAATCATGGCACCAATGCGCTGCCATGGCCCAATCAGGTGACTCACCAGGCAGCCAGTCACGTTGTCCAGCATGTTGCTCCATCTAGCGTGGTAGCGTGGGTTTGCGCTGGACCAGGGGTCCATGTCTTGATCGGGGGTATTGGGCACCGCAATGTGTGATGTCTTTAATGGCATTTCATACCATCTGGACGTCAATGGAGTGGTATTGTTTTCAGTTGCGATACGCCACCACCATTGCATGAGTGCAGTTCAATTCCACGTGGGTGCAGTCGAGGACACCTATGCTATTTGGTATGCCTGCCAGTGCATGGTAGGCAACTTATGTATCCAATATCTCCTGGGGTGTCCTGGGTAGGGATGTGTAGTGCCTTGTGTGTTTCAGGAGAGCATCCGGCACTTGGTTGAGTATCTGTGGAAATATGGCCTGTGGTATGCCATGTATGTGCCCCACTGTATGCTGCTATGTGTCTGTGGCAAGGAAGTTGGGTGTAGACACTACCTTGAGTACAGGGGGTTTTGCAGTGTGTACTTACATGACGACATAGTGAGCCTCATAGGTCAGGTCCACTATGGTGGTGAGGGTGTCCCGGTCAGGGCGGTACAGGGTGTGGATCTGCTCTGGTGTGAGGTTGAAGGGTGAGGCCCTGATGCGAGTGATTGGGGGCTGCCGGCGTGGTAATGGTGGCTGCGCCGGTGGGGCATGCGGGCCTGTCGCACCCTCCGTCTCCTCCTGTGTATCCTCTGTGGTGGTGGCTGTGGTGGTTGTTGTTGCTGTTGTTGTGGTTGCTGCTTTGCATGCAGGGCCTCCGGCTCCGGTAATTCTGCTACAATTGGTGTCTTCATGGTGTGGGAGGGGGTGTGGTGGGTGGGTGGGCTCCTTTTGGGCTGTGTCAGACTGCATTGAGTCCACCTGTGCTGATTGTGTGCACCTGTGGGTCTAGGGACCACTGCTCAGGGTTCTTTGCTCCTTCTCTGAGATGCCTGCATGTACTCCATGCCGGTAAGGTACTTTACGGCCTTGGGGATGCCGTAATTTACTTGTGGTCCTTACTTGGAATCAGCTCCGGTTAACGTCATGCCGTAAATTACGGCATGGAGGGTCGCGCGCGCTACCATAGATTATAGACCGTAAATTACGGCACAGTATTTTACGGTGCCGTAATTTACGGTCTGAGGGGTCGGAATGGCATGGAGCGGAAAACCATGCCGGTAAAGTGTTACCGGCATGGTTTGGAACTTAGCTCCAACCTCGGAATGACCCCCAATGGCACAGGGCCGTGCCTGTGGCTAAGAGGACTGATGCAGCCGCTACAAGCGTCTGCTTCTGAGCTCATGGACACACAGTCCAAACCTGGCGGTGTTGCTCGACCCTTCATCCGTCGGGGATAGATGAAATGAGTACTGTAGAGCTGGGTAAAGTTACACGCCTGTTATCCGTCTACAGCTCCAAGTAACCCCCTGCGGTGAAAGCACCCCCCACACCAACTCAGCATCTTAAAACACGCAAAATACTCAGGCACGCACAGCATCTAAAACACACAATCACACAGGGCTGTTTACAGAGACACAAGTAGCATATCTGCCATGCATGTGCACATAGAGGCACACAAGACATGCCAGGACACATTAAGAAAAACAGAAAACACACGCACAGTGGCAACGTGTTCGCCTTGGAAGCAAGACGACACAATGAAACACTGGTTCGATCGGGTCCGCGCTTAGAAACCTCTGGGTATTTCAGCGTTATAAATACGCAACTAAGACAAAAAAAAAAAAACAACAACTACGGAGCCATTCCAGTAACAGCGCCTCGATGCCCGCGGCCTGTGTGAGCGCTTTGAAAATACTAATAAATAAATGACACACAACACAAAAACATGTCATATGGTAACGGCATACGTACACGCTGAGCGGGAGGCATGTCGACACACCGAGAGAAGGATATGCTTCTTAAGAGACAAACACACATACATAGGAAGCAGGCCAGATGACGTGAGTGAAAACACGCTAGTGCCCACTTCGCACACACAGTGCGCACATGTAAGGTGGCGACTCGAGCTTTAAGGCAAGTTAGAAAACATCACCTCGTGCTGGGGCCGCATGAGCTCCGCAAGGCCCAGCTGTTTCCTGGGTGACCGCACAAATCCTGATATGTATTTTTAGCTGCACGGGACAGGATTATGAGAGGGAGGTGGTGTTAAGGTGCACTGCAGATAGGTTGGGCGGCCCAGGACCTCCACCATGGCCCAGAATTAGAAGGGGTCACGTGCACAGATTTATCAGTGAAACTAAAGGGGGGGGGGGGGGCTCCTTCCCTGCATGAGCAGCGTTCTCCGTGGGATCCTGCACAGGCTGCATCTCCTGGCCGCCGCAGAGCTCCGTGGAAATCTGCTGGGATTGGGAAGCGGCACTCCCGGCCAGGACTATCCTTTACATGGGAAAGGGCTGGGGCGAAGACAGTGCGCGGTATCAGGACATGGGGTTGGTTGTGTGAGGCCACATTTAGAGAACTCATACACTGTTATCCCACGACCTCATTCTTCCTTCAGTCATCTACAAACCTATACTCTTGCACAATGCGACATAAATCCTATAGACTCCCCCCAATCATGTCCACGCACACATCATCCGTTACATTCAGGAGACGCTAGTTCAGTCTTCCTTTGTACTTTGCATTCTGGGACTTGCAGTTCTGGATTTAAACCCAGGATTACAAGTCCCAGAATGAAAAATTGGAACTAGGACTGAACTACAGTCTCTTGAGTGTAATGGATGATGTTGGTATGTGTGATAAATGAGTGTCAAATATTCGTCCCTTTCCAGATAGCGTGTGTATCGAGTCACTCATATACACACAAACAAACACAGTGGCAGGCATAAAGGCATACACGCCTACAGAGTGACACATGCACATACGGAATGAAACACACTCAACCACACAGCATTTCTTGCTGCAATGGGCATCTTTAGACTGATTCTCCCCCTTCTCCCATGGACACCTCTCCAGATCTCGGTACTCTGAGGAAGAAGCAAAGCCTCTTTATGGTCGTACTGCTTTTGTCTCTGGTTCAGGAGACTGGGTATGACATCTTCAGAGTATCAGGAGAGCCCATTAACTTTCATTGCTCCCTCAAGCAATCACAGTCCAGGCTGTGTAGGAGGGAATTGTTGTGGCAACAGGTACAGAATGACAAATACTCACCAGGGTCGGACTGGGACAAGAAATAGGCCCGGACACCCAAAAAAAGTGGCCAACCCCTCACCTCAAAAAGTGGCCCACCCCTCACCTCAAAAAAGTGGCCCTCAAACTATCATCAGTGAATCGTGTCAATTCACGACTTAACAAAAAATGCTAATTGTGGAGGGTTCATGTGTCTGTTGCATGTTGTTATGTTTTGTGTAAATGCTTGAGAAAGTGATAACATTCCTTTTGTTCTTTAAAAAAAAAAAAATACATCATCACCTTTTGAAATACTTATTTTGCAGAACCAGACTCAAAGCATGTCTACTCGTTGACACCAGTAATGAAAATAGAGTTGCATTTAATAAGCAGTACAGCCAAATGCTGACACAATAACAACACAACTCAGGGTCCACAGCTCTTGGAAATCCTGCTTCCAGCTTCATGAAAATCCTGGAAATCACTCAATCAAGAGTTCCTGCAACAATGCATTTGTATATGCAACCAGGTCGATCATGTCCGGAATTTGCAATTGGACAAGCACATTATGCTCCCCAGACATGAGCATAAGCATAAAGGTTGAGCATATGATTTGGGATTGTTATGAACTAAGGTCTTTCTGGAGTGAGGTCTCTACAAAGGTGAATGAAGTTCTTCTGATGCATTTGGACTTTGATTATACAACTGTAATTTTGGGTGAGGATGAAATGGTGGATGATCTCTCCTTTCCACAGAGGTGTGGTTTTTCAGGGCGTCAAATTCTGCCAAAAAAATTATATTGAGAAAATGGAAAGGTGATGACAGACCGACAATTTCAGAATGGATGGATGATCTGAAACAAGTATCCAGAATGGAAAGATTGATTTTATACAGGGATAAGAACATTAATTTGTTTGATCAAATGTGGGGCCGATTTTTGGATTTATAAGACTGTTGTCTACATGGGTTAAATCAAATCTGTAATTTTCCTCTTTTTACGGAATGTGTATTCATTAATGTGATGATCCTGATATTTTTTTTTCTGTTTTCTGTTTACTTATTGGTTATATATTTTGAGATGTGTTATATTTAAAATTCAATAAACATGTATAATAATAATTTTACAACGGTAGCGGGCGCCCCTCTCTCGAAAGAACAGACTTGATAACCTGTTCAGTGGTTATTAACCACTTGAGAGTTCGCAGCCACTGCTTTTACTCACTGTGCCTTTCACAGATGGGAAATATCCATTTGCATATCAGTCTTTGTCCTGCCCAGGGGCAGTCCAGCACCGAAATGCAATGGCAACTCCAACCTGAACGAGAGTACCACCAGCAACCCCATACACGTGTTTCACCCTTGTTGGGGATCATCAGTGAGGTGAAGCTGATGCCTCTCTAAGCACAGTGAGAGGGAGACCACGTCTGGTTGCCCCCAGGAGACCTAGGGTTACCAATCCCAGGTTCCTTGAAAAATAGTTTTACAACGGTAGCGGGCGCCCCTCTCTCGAAAGAACAGACTTGATAACCTGTTCAGTGGTTATTAACCACTTGAGAGTTCGCAGCCACTGCTTTTACTCACTGTGCCTTTCACAGATGGGAAATATCCATTTGCATATCAGTCTTTGTCCTGCCCAGGGGCAGTCCAGCACCGAAATGCAATGGCAACTCCAACCTGAACGAGAGTACCACCAGCAACCCCATACACGTGTTTCACACTTGTTGGGGATCATCAGTGAGGTGAAGCTGATGCCTCTCTAAGCACAGTGAGAGGGAGACCACGTCTGGTTGCCCCCAGGAGACCTAGGGTTACCAATCCCAGGTTCCTTGAAAAATAGTTTTACAACGGTAGCGGGCGCCCCTCTCTCGAAAGAACAGACTTGATAACCTGTTCAGTGGTTATTAACCACTTGAGAGTTCGCAGCCACTGCTTTTACTCACTGTGTCTTTCACAGATGGGAAATATCCATTTGCATATCAGTCTTTGTTCTGCCCAGGGGCAGTCCAGCACCGAAATGCAATGGCAACTCCAACCTGAACGAGAGTACCACCAGCAACCCCATACACGTGTTTCACCCTTGTTGGGGATCATCAGTGAGGTGAAGCTGATGCCTCTCTAAGCACAGTGAGAGGGAGACCACGTCTGGTTGCCCCCAGGAGACCTAGGGTTACCAATCCCAGGTTCCTTGAAAAATAGTTTTACAACGGTAGCGGGCGTCCCTCTCTCGAAAGAACAGACTGATAACCTGTTCAGTGGTTATTAACCACTTGAGAGTTCGCAGCCACTGCTTTTACTCACTGTGCCTTTCACAGATGGGAAATATACATTTGCATATCAGTCTTTGTCCTGCCCAGGGGCAGTCCAGCACCGAAATGCAATGGCAATTCCAACCTGAACGAGAGTACCACCAGCAACCCCATACACGTGTTTCACCCTTGTTGGGGATCATCAGTGAGGTGAAGCTGATGCCTCTCTAAGCACAGTGAGAGGGAGACCACGTCTGGTTGCCCCCAGGAGACCTAGGGTTACCAATCCCAGGTTCCTTGAAAAATAGTTTTACAACGGTAGCGGGCGCCCCTCTCTCGAAAGAACAGACTTGATAACCTGTTCAGTGGTTATTAACCACTTGAGAGTTCGCAGCCACTGCTTTTACTCACTGTGCCTTTCACAGATGGGAAATATCCATTTGCATATCAGTCTTTGTCCTGCCCAAGGGCAGTCCAGCACCGAAATGCAATGGCAACTCCAACCTGAACGAGAGTACCACCAGCAACCCCATACACGTGTTTCACCCTTGTTGGGGATCATCAGTGAGGTGAAGCTGATGCCTCTCTAAGCACAGTGAGAGGGAGACCACGTCTGGTTGCCCCCAGGAGACCTAGGGTTACCAATCCCAGGTTCCTTGAAAAATAGTTTTACAATGGTAGCGGGCACCCCTCTCTCGAAAGAACAGACTTGATAACCTGTTCAGTGGTTATTAACCACTTGAGAGTTCGCAGCCACTGCTTTTACTCACTGTGCCTTTCACAGATGGGAAATATCCATTTCCATATCAGTCTTTGTCCTGCCCAGGGGCAGTCCAGCACCGAAATGCAATGGCAACTCCAACCTGAACGAGAGTACCACCAGCAACCCCATACACGTGTTTCACCCTTGTTGGGGATCATCAGTGAGGTGAAGCTGATGCCTCTCTAAGGCACAGTGAGAGGGAGACCACGTCTGGTTGCCCCCAGGAGACCTAGGGTTACCAATCCCAGGTTCCTTGAAAAATAGTTTTACAACGGTAGCGGGCGCCCCTCTCTCGAAAGAACAGACTTGATAACCTGTTCAGTGGTTATTAACCACTTGAGAGTTTGCAGCCACTGCTTTTACTCACTGTGCCTTTCACAGATGGGAAATATCCATTTGCATATCAGTCTTTGTCCTGCCCAGGGGCAGTCCAGCACCGAAATGCAATGGCAACTCCAACCTGAACGAGAGTACCACCAGCAACCCCATACACGTGTTTCACCCTTGTTGGGGATCATCAGTGAGGTGAAGCTGATGCCTCTCTAAGCACAGTGAGAGGGAGACCACGTCTGGTTGCCCCCAGGAGACCTAGGGTTACCAATCCCAGGTTCCTTGAAAAATAGTTTTACAACGGTAGCGGGCGCCCCTCTCTCGAAAGAACAGACTTGATAACCTGTTCAGTGGTTATTAACCACTTGAGAGTTTGCAGCCACTGCTTTTACTCACTGTGCCTTTCACAGATGGGAAATATCCATTTGCATATCAGTCTTTGTCCTGCCCAGGGGCAGTCCAGCACCGAAATGCAATGGCAACTCCAACCTGAACGAGAGTACCACCAGCAGCCCCATACACGTGTTTCACCCTTGTTGGGGATCATCAGTGAGGTGAAGCTGATGCCTCTCTAAGCACAGTGAGAGGGAGACCACGTCTGGTTGCCCCCAGGAGACCTAGGGTTACCAATCCCAGGTTCCTTGAAAAATAGTTTTACAACGGTAGCGGGCGCCCCTCTCTCGAAAGAACAGACTTGATAACCTGTTCAGTGGTTATTAACCACTTGAGAGTTCGCAGCCACTGCTTTTACTCACTTTGCCTTTCACAGATGGGAAATATCCATTTGCATATCAGTCTTTGTCCTGCCCAGGGGCAGTCCAGCACCGAAATGCAATGGCAACTCCAACCTGAACGAGAGTACCACCAGCAACCCCATACACGTGTTTCACCCTTGTTGGGGATCATCAGTGAGGTGAAGCTGATGCCTCTCTAAGCACAGTGAGAGGGAGACCACGTCTGGTTGCCCCCAGGAGACCTAGGGTTACCAATCCCAGGTTCCTTGAAAAATAGTTTTACAACGGTAGCGGGCGCCCCTCTCTCGAAAGAACAGACTTGATAACCTGTTCAGTGGTTATTAACCACTTGAGAGTTCGCAGCCACTGCTTTTACTCACTGTGCCTTTCACAGATGGGAAATATCCATTTGCATATCAGTCTTTGTCCTGCCCAGGGGCAGTCCAGCACCGAAATGCAATGGCAACTCCAACCTGAACGAGAGTACCACCAGCAACCCCATACACGTGTTTCACCCTTGTTGGGGATCATCAGTGAGGTGAAGCTGATGCCTCTCTAAGCACAGTGAGAGGGAGACCACGTCTGGTTGCCCCCAGGAGACCTAGGGTTACCAATCCCAGGTTCCCTGAAAAATAGTTTTACAACGGTAGCGGGCGCCCCTCTCTCGAAAGAACAGACTTGATAACCTGTTCAGTGGTTATTAACCACTTGAGAGTTCGCAGCCACTGCTTTTACTCACTGTGCCTTTCACAGATGGGAAATATCCATTTGCATATCAGTCTTTGTCCTGCCCAGGGGCAGTCCAGCACCGAAATGCAATGGCAACTCCAACCTGAACGAGAGTACCACCAGCAACCCCATACACGTGTTTCACCCTTGTTGGGGATCATCAGTGAGGTGAAGCTGATGCCTCTCTAAGCACTGAACAGGTTATCATGTCTGTTCTTGCGAGAGAGGGGCGCCCGCTACCTTTGTAAAACTATGTATAATAATAAGGTTGTCCTGGCAGAGGTGGTTTCTTAGGCGGCTTTTAATGTTCTTCAATTTTGAAAAAAATCTTTCACATGCTACCTGTGTGCAAGATAAGGTCAAGATGAACTTGTATGCCAAATACAATTGCCGGTAAGCACTACTAAAAAGTTCATACCTTTTTAGAATTGCATAGCAACAAATTGCTGAGTTACGGCATTTATTGCATTTCTGTACTAAAGGTAGATCTCCAAAATATTGTAGTGCTGGATCTTCACTGTGTAGGGCTTCAAAGGCTTACTCTTCTGGTAGTGTCCTCCTCAGTCCACTTGCTAGCAAAGTCTGAGAGTTCTTCCCTTATCTCCTGTAGCGTTATGGAGTCATCCAGTCTTTCAAGCAAGGAGCACATATTTGTAACAGCATTGTCAGGTAGACTTTCATTGGCATTTTTGGGATCCAGGCATGCTATATCTGCGGCAAGAGATGAGTGCATTTTAAAACGACTAGTTAGGCTTTGAAGAATGTTGTCCATAATGGCATTATGTACAGTAACTCTAAACCGGTCTTTAGCCAAGGTGATTGGCTCATCCCTTGCATTCATTCCAGGCATCCTCTTTTTGTGGGACATTCTCCCCTCTGGAAGTGCAGTTTCCACACCTTTATCATGGCCTCTCTTTTCCAAGCCCACGTTGGCCCATTCTGCAAATTTTTCAGCTGCAGAATAAACAGAATCAAATTTCTTGACTGTGCAGCAAGCGCTTTTGTAGTGTCCGAGACCATTCTTTGTGCCTGTAGGATGTCCATTCCACTTGTCTGGAGGTACTTAGATAATGGGGTTGTCGAATTAAATACTCTGAGATATAACTGGGCTGTGAGCACTGTTTGGAATTTGTATAGAGCCTCAGAAAAGTTTGAAGCTTGGTAACAGACGTTTGCATTGCATTTATCTGCATGTGAGCCAATATTATTGAGTGCAACAACCGCATCAATGAACATTGCTTTGTTTGGGTTATTAAAGGAGCCAAAAACATTCTGTAGTGCTGCATCCTTTGTCCACCACCTTGTTTCTCCTATTATTTGGATTGTGCAGCCTTGCACAGACAGCTCACGCCACACATCCATCCTTTTGTAGGACTCCCCGAAAAAAAGGCACAGGAGTTTAACAGGCCAAACAAAGATGTGAATTAATTTGATACTTGTGTCCCTTCTACAAGTACAAGATTTAATACATATGCATAGCACCAGACATGTATTTGACATGGGGATTCCTTACTGAGCCAGGATGTGAGACCATTGTACTGCCCCTGCATATTGGATGCACCATCGGTTGAATTCGCAATGCATTTGCGTAGGACCAGACCATTATCTTTAATAACACTCTGCAACAACTCAAACATCCCCTTTCCAGTAGACAAAGTGCAATTGGTTACTGCTAGTAGGCGTTCATGTACAGTGTCAGTAACATATCTAATAATTATAGAGCACTGATCAGTAACACTCACATCTTGGGTTGAGTCTATCTGAATGGAAAATATCCCTGCTTCCTTTATTTCTTGACAGATTACCATTTTGATCAGTTTGGAAATGGCTTCAATCACTTACCCAACTGTAGTCTTTGAATGAAGGTCACAGAAGCACCCCGTCCTTGGCCAGATTTCTTTTTGGGTTTGGTTTGAATGGCCTCAATGTGTTCCTTTAGAGGTCTGTCATATTTACTTAGGAGCAGAAGGATTTCAAGGAAGTTGCCATGATCCAGCTCTTCATTATCCAGCTTGGACATGGACTCTGATTTCCCACGAATACTGAGCCCCCTTTTCCCAATGACTTTTACAATGTCAATAACGCGCTCCAATATGTCTCTCCTTTTTCTGATTTGCTCACTTCGAGCTAATTTCTGTAGGTGAAAGAGTAAACCGCCTATGTCGACCCCTGAGAAGTTCAAGATATTTGAATCTGTGCACCTCTGGTGACCTTGGCCTGCCTCATGTTCTGCAATGCGCTGGTAAACACGCCTCCAGTTTTTCATCCCGTTGATGAAAAGACCCCTCTCTCCACGTTTAGTAAACGCTAAACAAACTGTGCAAAAAGGGGCCTTTTGTATTTCACAGTAACTTAACCAATACCGTTTTCCCCCATATTTCCTCCAAAAGGCTAAGCTTGCTTTAATGTGTCTATGTTTGGGAGGTTGAATTGGATGGTGCTGAAAGAAATAGGAAAGTTGATCTGGTTTTGGATGTTGAAACAAATAGTCTGCCACCTGTAGATCATCTTTCCGTGCTCTGTGCTTCTCACCCCCGTTCCCTGAGTTTTCAGTATGTTGTAAAGTAGATAAAGATTCTTCTGAATGACTAGTACCTGCCACTTCCTCTGGGGGGATGATGTTCTCTCCAATAATTTCTGGCAGACTTGTGTCTGACACTTCCTCATTGGGGGAATCTTCAATTGTTTGTTGCAGACTGGTACCACCACTGGCTGCCACTTCCCCTCGAAGAGGACAGCCTCAAGTATTTCTGGCAGACGTGATTCTGACACTTGTTCCATGGGGGAATCTTCTATTGTTTGTGGCAGACTGGTACCACCACAGGCTGCCTCTTCCTCGAGATGGAGAGCCTCAATTATTTCTGACAGACTTGATTCTGACACTTCTTCCATGGGGAGAATCTTCAATTGTTTGTGGCAGACTGGTACCACCACGGGCTGCCTCTTCCTCGAGATGGACAGCCTCAATTATTTCTGACAGACTTGATTCCAACACTTCTTCCTTGGGGAGAATCTTCAATTGTTTGTGGAAGACTGGTACCACCACGGGCTGCCTCTTCCTCGAGATGGACAGCCTCAATTATTTCTGGCAGACTTGACTCCGACACTTCTTCCTTGGGGAGAATCTTCAATTGTTTGTGGCAGACTGGTACCGCCATGTGCTGCCTCTCCCTCGAGATGGACAGCCTCAATTATTTCTGACAGACTTGATTCCGACACTTCTTCCTTGGGGAGAATCTTCAATTGTTTGTGGCGACTGGTACCGCCACGGGCTGCCTCTTCCTCGAGATGGACAGCCTCAATTATTTCTGGCAGACTTGATTCCGACACTTCTTCCTTGGGGGAATCTTCAATTGTTTGTGGCAGACTGGTACCACCACCGGCTGCCTCTTCCTCGAGATGGACAGCCTCAATTATTTCTGGCAGACTTGATTCCGACACTTCCTCTCGGGGGGCACCTTCAATGATTGCTGACATTTTACTTGCTGCATCATCTGCCTCTGTTGAGATGTCTCCAATAACTGCAGGGACTTTGGCTTCTAGTCTTCTCACATCTGGAGCTCTTGTTGATGGGTCCAGTGAAGAACCAGGTTTAACACTTGTACCTGAAGAAAATGGCGGGTACCCTCATCCACTTTTCTCCCAGCAATACCACCACGTGACATTTTGATGGTCTGACCTGTAAACAGATCTTCAATTTTTTTGTTTTGCCGGATTTCCTCTTCAATTCACTTTTTCTTCTTTTCTCTTAGTTTTTCTGCTCCTCCCTTTCTTTTTTTTAATCCATTTCTCTCCTAAAAAATAAAATTAGCTTAATTGTGCGTCGGATTCCTACCTTTACCGCAGTAGGTCTAAGTAACCTGGCTGCCAACATCCAAAATATAATTTCATTACGAGGAAACAGGTGCTTTTCAGCATTATCAGATTTGAATGTTCCCCAGCCTCACCATAACCTCCCTCCCAAAAAAGAAAACAATATCCAGCTGGGCCTATAAAATGCTGAGGCTAACAGTAATCCAGTCCCATGGCATGGTAAATGAACTGGATGCATGCATGTTATTTCTCCAGGCCAGCAGTGGCCTGGACATTGTATTATGGTATGACGTCTCAGAAAAAAATAGTAGCCAAAAAAGGAAAGCTGCATTGTAATTAACTTATGAAAAACACCAAGAGTGCATGCAGCAACATACATATAGCAAGTGAATTCCTGTCGCATGCACACAAATGCACACGTTTGAGTAATCATCCTACCCTCCACCCCAGTGTTTGAGAGAGGTATAATCCAGGTTTTCCTTTTGCCCTAGCACACAGTAGGTCTGGATGCAATGCAAATTTACAACAACAAAACTTGGACAGATTGAAAGAGGAGGAATAGGATAGGAGTTCTGCCTGGTCACTGTGCTGCATATAGGCTGGACTGGAGCCTAGGATGGCTGTGCTTCTGGGTGAAGACAACAGGTGTGCATAATAAAGGCTGCCAAAGTGGTTTGAGTGTGCTATACAGGACCACCTTACATTGCACTGCATTGAAGATATACAGTCAGTCACTAGTGGATGGGCTCGCCTGGCTTGCTGGCTGTTGCCGGTAGCTACGTGCTAAGGCCTGACTAGAATGGATACTTGAAGAGCGACCTGCCTGCAAAAGGAAACAAGGTAAAGATGACGAAAACCCAATAAACACAGTATATATCATATAAATACAGTGCATGGCTTGTAACAAAGATATGATGTGCACCGAAGAAGCATCCCCCAATAGCTAGCTAAACCATGGATAGTCTGTCACAAAAAAAGGAGTAGAGCATCCAGGTCCATAAAGGCTGTATACAAATTGTCAAATTGAGCTAAAACACAATAGAGGATGATTTGTGATGTGTTGATTCCTTGTTTCATTTGGAGGATGCAAATTGCTAAAGAATTTCCAGACTGGCGATGTCTGTGTGCCACAATAGAGCTTTCCCCCGCTCCTTAGATGAAAGTCGAAACCCTGCTTTTAACAGTGTGGTTTACTCTATGCAGACATGTCATTTCTAAGCTATTTTCAGTTAAATATTAATGCATCAGTCTTTTCGCTGAATTGTTCCCTCTCTCTTGCAGAACAGCAGCAGCCTTCTGTCTAATGGCAGTTATTAATGTCTATTATCTGGGAAATTGTGATGCAGTGAGCTGTGAATGCAGCAAAGGGCATGTTTATCCAATAAATATTTCAAACTGAGCAGAATTCTGAATAATGTTGCACCATAAAGCCTTTCTTTTTTTCTAGATATGGGGCAGCATTCAGTGTCTGTTACGAAAGCATTGAGTAGTAAACCAACATTTGGTGCACTTGGAGCTTGAGACAAACCTTTCCTGGAACAAGTGACAGGAGACCCTTGCACACCCTCATCAGTTGTGCCACAAGCAAGCATTGCAGGAAATTCACAGTGGAGATGAAATTTTGAGCATTTGTAATGTACACATTCACATCTGCTTTGTGAAAACATTATACACAGTAGCTGTAGAAAATGATGCTGAATGTGGAGGGAAATGCATACTCCTATTAATAAATGTAAGCTTTTCTGTGTGTGTATGATGTCCAGAACAGTCACCTGGCCGAGAAGTGCACAAACTGGTGGCTTGGAATTGGAAAGGGAAACACAACTCAAGGATACAACAGGAACACCTATGTGTATGGGTGGAATGGCAACAAAGCTCTGTTCTGGAGACCCCGGCCCTGACCCACAAATAAAAGCAAGGCGTATATTAAAAGGAACAATTTCGTTTGAACATTAAACAACATGGACCCTAACAGGCCAACATTGCTTTACATGTACCAGTAGCTTAATATGATATAGTATAGCATTAGCATACAAATATTACATACTATACAATACCAAACCTAAGATAGAATAGCGTTTCACACAGCAAGGTCGAGCATTAGGAACCCACAGTAGCATAGCACAAATATGCAGACAGAAAGCTGGACCCGGGAGCATACATACACTGGTAGAGACCTCTAAATCCTCTAGCCGGTGTCTAGTGCATTATTACGGTAAATTATAAGATTGGTTATTTATAACGTGCTTAATACCCACAGGTTTCTAAGCACCATGGACCAAGTAGTCCTCGTGCATGGAGCACTGGTGGCTTATGAGAGCCACTGTGGTGGCGCCTTGCACCCTGGCATTGGCATAATACAGACAGGTGCACCACATGCCCTAGGGGTGGACAACACAGCCAGTGCCAGGGGAGAGCGCCTACACGCCAGAGGCGCTACATATGGAGCACGCACTGGCCAAGGTGTATCATTGTCTCAGGTCAGGACCTGACTCACCTGCTTCCTCCCCTCTCACCCATTTACCCAGGTAAGTGTCCCAGGGCCTTGCATCCACCCCAGACCAACGAGCAATGACTTTCCCTGACAAACCAAAACCCTTCCACAGACAGGTTTTCCCGTACCCCCCAAATTAATGTGTATACATTTCTTCATCTATTCCATTATTTATAGATGTATTTATGCATTTCCATTGAACCAAAATCTTCAAATAAAGAACTAAAAACATTGCTAATTTCTTTATACTTTTCAGAACCAGGGTGGGGGTGAGGAGAGACCTGTGGGAAATGAAGAAAAGATCACAGCAATTAAAATGACTAGCCATTCATAAACACCAGGAGCACAGTGCATTGTCATATGCATACCAGGGAAGATGGGGGATTGGAAGCAGATGATTCAGACTACCTCTCCCATCAGCCCTCCCAAATGAATCTGCTCAGTAGTCCTGAAGGGAGTTGTAGTAAAAAGAAAGTGTTTGTTGCCGAGAATAAGTGCGTTCATTATCAGGATGCGTGTAGCACAGAGGAGATGAAGAATGGTCATCTGCATAGACATTAGTATTAAGAAGATTAACAAACCATTAATGTCACTGTATGCTGGCATTCACATATGAATGCAGGGGAAGCAGGGCACTTTGTGCAACCTGTTGAATATCCTGGGTAGGGCTGATTGAAGTTATAGTTAAAAAACGTGTTGACAAGATGCAGAGAATAAAGAATCGCTTATCTGGATGTGTGTGGCTCAGGGGCAGACAGGAAATGAGAAATTGACATAGTAAACATTACTACGCATATTCTTTTATTGTGCTAATGCTACGCTGGCATAGTCAATAGTCATACAAAGGCAGGAGGTGCAGCCAGGATATGCAACCGGCGGTGGTGCACAGCATTTGTCAGACATACACTGCCATCAAGCCTTTTCCACTGATGATCCTACCTACCTAGGATGATGGGAGTTCTACCAGGAGCAATAAATAAATAAATTCATAAAAAGGAAGTCTATAATCCTCCACCACGGCACGCCCTGCTCTGATGGATCTTTCAACTTCAGAGTGTTCTGATGACTGTCAGTGCAGCGCTGTGAGAAATCAACTGCACAAGAGGCAGAGCATGCGCATTGGCCGTCCACGCTGCGGCCAAAGCTGGAGTAGCTGTAGCACTCCAGCATCAAACTGGCACTGGCACAGGAAGGAAGTTGCCATACTCTGTGTGGCATAGCATAACACAGGAGGAACCGGCTAACACACCAACAAGAACACAATCCCATCATATCCATCCCACGAAAGACCTCATAATGACGAGTCACGCGACTCCCTTGGGCGGATAGCTGCCTGGGTTAAGTAGCAACGACATTGACAATGTGGCAGAAAGAACGCTTCACATACTGCTTTATCCCAAAGTCCAACCGTGCATGTGCATGAGATGTACTACGAGCAAGCTCAGGTTACTGAGGTGTAGAATTGGATATTGTTGTAATAAAGCCTTCGCATTATGTGCTGCACTGAGCCCTACTACGCACTACGAGTCAACTGTTGTGCTAACCCGGGCCAGAAGGAAGCTACTTTTAAAGGTGCTTCAACTGAGCTGGCCAGGCCAACTGTTACACACAACACACACAATGACAATTTCTACCATGATGATGACCACTTGACTAGGTACCGAAACGAAACCGAACCGAAGTGTGTGGTGTCTCAGTCACTCTAAATTAAAGCTTAAAAAGAAGGTGCAGCAGGCAGTCAGCACACGCTGATGACGTTAAATTCTGCGCCCTGTGGAGAGTGGATCAATATATATTTCTGACCAGTTCTTAACTAAGTTCTTACCTGATTTATGACTTGTTATGGTCACGACTCGGTCTACTCAACTCGGGACGGGTGGGTTATGGTGAGTCTGACTCTGCTGCTGGCTGGCCTGCTGCCTGCTGCTAGCTGCTGCAGGCGGCTCCGCGGCTGTGGCAGGGCTGTGGTGGCTCAAGTCAGGTGCTTCGAGTGCGGCCGGGGCCCGGTGCATGTGCGTGTCCTTGTCCTCTGCTGCTGTGCTGTGCTGTCACTTGCATGCTCAGGGAGCTGCCTCAGACTTGTGTGGTTGGTCGGGTGCGGTGGCCGGCGGTAGTCATGGCCTGTGGGTGGCCAAAAAATAATCTTATGCCCAGTGAGGAGGGGAGGCCCACTATATCCTCTCAGAGAGACAGAGAGTCACGTCTCCAAATGTGGCGGCACGGAGTCTGTCGCCTCCCCCCCAGGTACAAGTTGCTTTAAAGTTTGAAGAACAACAAATTAATTGTTGTTAGTTCCTGCAAAGTTGAAAAAAGGAACTTGTGAACTTAGTTTGCAGGCAGCCCCGCCCCCCCAGCCCAGCCCTGCATGTTGCAGTTGCACTAGGCCGACCCTTGATGCATCATGATGCATCGATGCATGCTCATGTATATGATATGCATCTGCAATTTGTGCAATTGCAATTTACAAATCAATCATCAAAGCAAGGTAACAACTTGTTGTTACCTTGCTTATGATGAATAATTATGCTCTGAGTCCCGCTCCAGGTCAGGTCACCGTCAGCAGCAGCACCGCCTCCAGGCTCCAGCAGCCCCTGGCCCATGGCATGGGCCCAGCCAGGGCTGGCAGCTGGAAGTGGAATGAAACAACAACCCCTCCCCCCTCAGAGAGAGAGAGTGTCAGTTTCCTTCTCAGACGAGCTGTGCCTTCGGGCTGCGCCAGGCCACCACAGCAGTGACAGTGATGGAACACACACTGTCAAGAACCATACCATATACCAATCAATCAACAATCTAATTAAGAAAAAAAAAATGGTCCAGCTTGGGCCACACGCGGGCCACATGAGTCACTACTGCCTGCTGCAGAATTGTTCCTAAACATTTTTACTAGCAAAAAAAACGGCCCTTGGGTAGCCTCATGAAAACCGGCTGGCCAGGTCCTCAAAGGTCATCGGCATGTGGTCGATGGGCCAATACCGCCAGTCCAACCCTGATACTCACAGATGAATGAACGCTATCACAAACCCAGGGATCTAGAGACAACCTTAGACCCCACCAGGTTTCACCAAAAGGGTTTAATTTCATCTGAAACACGGGGTGGAGCAAAGATGTAACCCAAAAGAGGATGCTTCTCTGTGTGATGGTCAAGGAGAATCACAAGAGTGATAGAAGCCCCATATACCTTAGTCTCCAGTGGTGCATTACCAGGGTGAGCGTTCCCTGCAAACATTATACACAGTCATTCCTAGTTCTCCAGAGTCCATGGATCCTATGACACCTTGTCTACAGGTTGCTAGAGAATGCTGGACTTCCTGGTCTTCCGTCACTTCAAAGGACAGCAGGACATCTTTACCTATACCCACACATCTCAAAATGTTCCCATGTATTGCACAGTCCAACCAACTCCACGGAGTTAACTAACATTTTAAATTAACTTAATCACAAACTGGCAAGACCCTATAGCATCAACCACACCCACAAAGGTAATACTGTGCTGGAACACCAGATCCATTGCTAATATTTACTCTTGGTGTGTTAGATATTTTGAACAAAAAACGGCAATGATGTAAACAGTATGTACCACATAATATGTTATAAATGATGCCTGCATTGTGCAGCACGAGGAATGCTGTTACTTCCCAAACATGGATGTTCAGGGTCGCCCTTATCCATTACTCCACAGTGAGAAGGCACAGCCAAAGATTGCAAGAACCTTCTCCAACTGTCTTTGCTCTCCACTGAGGTGTTTATGCCGAGGCAGAGTTCACAAATTTCACTTGTGATTTTGCCATATTTTAATGGAGTTTCAGCCCAAGGGATACAGGGTACATCAGCTGCAGCAGGTAACTTGGCTTATTTGCATGTTGTTGCCTGCTAACACCTGAGCTGTTACCATGAGAAAGGGGTTGATTTATTTTGTATCCAACATTTGTATACGATATGCCTGTACCACTTGCATATATTTCATATGTAAACTTTACCATTTGATAAGACTATATGTAGACATGCATTTATCTTGCATTCATATTACAGACCAGTCTAGGAGCTTCTCATAGAGTGACAGAAGGCAATTTGTGAGGGAACCCAGATATTAGCATTGAAATCAAAATTCCTCATTCCAACCTTCTCTCACTTGTGTCCAGCTGGCAGACAGCTTGTGTTCTTATCACTTCCTCTAAAAGATTGTTTTTGGACTTAACCAAAAGTAGACAATTAGCTGTAACAATTACCTCTTGTGCACTCAACTTTAGAATGCACTGCCTTCTCCAAATCTTGGGCAGCAGAGATCTGAAAACACTCTTTCAACTAACATAACATAGGTGACATGCTTGAATTAATAGAGGGGAAGCAATAACCTTCAAATCCTTGCAACCTTAAAAACGTCTGTATAATGTTATGGAGCCAAAATGGGGACAAAAAGCGGCTGAAGGAGCATAGTTTGGACAACGTGGATAGGGATTTTTGAAGGGGTGGAATCTGGTGAAGGTGCAGAGTCTGGCAGAGGTGGAGTAAAGGTGGGGGGTGCCTGCATGTATTTGGGTCTAGAGCAGCAAAAAGCCTAAATACGCCACTGCTAATACCCCTAGGTATTCTCAGTCATACTTGTATAGATTAGCTAAAAACACATCCTCCACCCCACAATTCTCCATTTGAAACTACATACATACGGATAGGGGTGCCTGCTACCTTTTTTTGAAAATGTTTTGCAAGGAACTTGTTACCTGGGGAACCCAGACGTGGACTTCCTGCTCACTGTGCTCAGAGAGGCACAGCTCCACCTCACTGATGAGGTCCAACAAGGCTGAAACACGTGTATGGGGTTGCTGGTGTCTCTTGTTCAGAGAGGAATTGCCATAACATTTCGGTGCGGGACTGCCCGTGTGGGTGGGACAAAGACTGATATGCACATGGATATTTCCCATCTGTGAAAGGTACAGTGAGCAAAAAGTGATGGCTGAGAACTCTCAAAGTGGGAAAAAACCACAGAACAGGTTTTCATGCCTGTTCTTTCTGAGAGGGGCGCCTGCTACTTTTTTTGAAAACATACATACGGATACTTGCACCCATCTACATAGGGTTATTGAAAAATGACAAGGGCCTTGTATAATGGAGTTCAAGGATACTTTGAGGGAATAATGGGTCATAAAATGTCACTAGGGGCCTTCGGATAAAAAGGACCAGGGGGACAGAACCATAATGTACCTTGTGCTGTAGGAGTTCATAGTGCTCGACAGGTTGGAGTCAGTTTCAGGGCACTTTACATCTTCTGCAACAGACTTCAAGACAGGAGAGAGCTGCGGGTAACAGGTGGCAGGCAGTTTGGTGAGGGAAGCTGGACAGACGTCTGCAGGATTGCCTATAAGGCAGCTCAGGGTCAGCAATCATTGTCTCTGTGCTGGTAGGCAGTTCTGAAGCACTGGTAGAGGTGTTTTATATGGCTTTAGCAAATGGGCCGTGACTACAGTCAGCAGTGCAGTCGGTTGCAGCCCTAGCAGATCAACTGGCTTGAAAATATACTTAATGGCAGACGTTAGTAGATGCATTTTGATGCACTACTAACTTCTTCACTGGGCTTTTGTCGTCCTTTAAGGCAGATGGCCCAAAGCTGAGGAGACTGTTGCAGACAGCTGCCTTGTCCTTGGTTTGGTTCAGAGGCTCTCTGGCACTTCCCATCTAGGAAGCTTGCTGCAGAGCCTAGCAAGGCATGCAGTGTGCTGGCTGGGTACTGGTTCTGGAGCTGCTTGAGGGTCCTCTGGATTCATTATATCTCTCTGTTCCCTGGGAGATGTTTAGGGGAGGGATCTTGCTTCCCTCTTGGAGGTCCTGGCCTGCCTTCACTGACAGAAAGTGTAAGCAGACTGTACCTTCAGTCAGGGTCAAATAAAGAGTTCTTCCTTCTGCTTCTGGTAAAGCCTTCAGATGATCTGCCACAAGAGGGCCTCAGCCCTCTTTTTTCTTATAAAAAACTCAGCCCTCTTTTAAAGCCAAATGGACCACAGGGATTGGTGTAAGCTAAGCATACCTTAATGAACCAATCATGGGTCCGCACCAACAATCTTCTGTATGTGTGAAGTCATAAACATAGTGCTTTGCAACAGAAAAGATAACACAGTGAAAACGTGATACTAAGTCCCACCCATCTCCCTGTCTGTTGTGGATCAAGGGGTCCCTCTGGTTAATAGAGCTCTCTGTGGTTCCTCATTAAAGTGACAGGTCTCCCTTGAAGCTGTGGTGAGACCAGACTTTCTAGCTCTGTCAATCCACATACTTGTACCTTCTGAATAGGGTCTCCCCGCAGGATGACTACTGTAAACACACTGTCCCAGACATGACATTTCACTGTCAATCAATACTGAGCTGGCATCAGGTTGATACAGTCAATATGAAAGGGTGTTGGGCTTTCCTGTCTCCTTTGTTAGCCTCTATGAAACCAAAGATGGGCAACCCCTACAACGTGGACCCGGGGAGCAATGGAGAACCAAGTAAACAAAACGGAAGGGGCAGGTCACACAGAACAAATACCTTAGTCAAGAAAAGGATAAATTCGACTTCAATTATAAGGACGAAGGAGGGGATAGATCAGGTAAAGGAAGATATAAAAATAGCATATTTTATTAATCACATATCAAAAAACATGAAAAGATTAGCACATAATACATAGTAAAAATACATATAAATTCACAGCTCATGTTAAATACAAAGAATTAAAGTGCATGCCTCACAGTGACCCCTACTGCAGTTAGGGGTAAGAATCAGCGTGCACATTGTATACCGTTGTTCAAAAAAGAAGAGGAAAGGGAGTGCATCTAAGGTAAGTCCCTTGCTAAACACCAACAATCCTCCTATCATATTAGTGCATACACAATCAACATATTGAATCAATGTATACTTGAGGCATTCAATAGGTTATCAATAAATATAACCAACCAACATTAGAAGTGCAAATGTTGCTATGTGCAAAATTCAAAATCATATTCAGCCTAATAATCTGGAATAATCAATTGATTGACACTAAACTCTGTCAATCGAGCTTGCAATGCATCAGATGTTAAAATGCTGCATGCAATGCTCCACACCATTTCAAACGTAATAGCCTCTGCAGCAAGGCCCAATGTGGGCCTGTTTGAATTAAACTCTGATTAGTATGCACATGCTGCTACCAGTTACCGGACTCAATAAAAGGACAGGGGGATCCATGTATCCTTTGTTAGTTAATTATGCTTGCCATGGAAGGGGATGGTTTGGCCCTCCCCCTTCTGAGATGACATGGTGTAATCCTGTTCGTCATATGACAACTAAACATGATAGGGGGGACTGCGCCTGTAGACTGTGTCCACCCAGAGTACATGAATCTATGCTTATGTCATGCAGTGAGCATAGAAAAATATGTGCGGATTAGCCCCACACATTTTCCTGAGGTTGATCTACCATCATTCAATTTCATTTCACATTTAAAAAAAGCACAGGCGAGTGCACGTCCACTGTGTGGATGGTGGAAATCCTCACACAGGATGCTAAAAAGAAAAGATTTGCATGCAAGATCTGGAGCAATCACTCTCCAACAAATGACGGTCGGTGCCAGTGCTCAATTTGTGGGTGTGTTTGCCAGGGCCCAGGCCTGGCACTTATTTCTGAGCCCTGGTACTAATTGTGTCAGACTCTGTGGATGGTGGCCGCAAGGGTGGGGAACGACCCACCTGCTGTGTCACAAGCGGGCTAACAAATATTGGGACCTGGCACTTATGAAGAACTCTCGAAATATTCCGCTGTTTTTCCCCACTTTCAGGGCTTATGCCAAGTGTGTGCGGTCCCCACACCAATATATTCCCCTACTATTCCCCTACTACTCTGTAGACACATACTGGATGTTCTCACACCCCAAACCGTCCTCCTCCCACGTTACCACTGTACAGTGCTCTCCTGCTTCTCCAAGCTAAGTCTGTGTATTACCTAACACTGATACAAATAATGCCACATAAACCCCAGCACACAAACAAAGACTTACATTGAAAAAGGGTACCAAATAATAAACTGCAGATTAGAGCATCACACAACTAAAAGAGATATGGTCACATATCATTATACCCGCATGCAGACCTGCATATTCATGTACACAACTCCAATACATCATACACATACACTGTCATTCCTCCACACGTGCATGCAGATAAAGAGAAACACATGTATTCACTGCCATGGAGAAGTAGCACCAACAAATACACACACACTCACACTAGCACGCACACAATCAAATATCCAAATATAAACACATATTCAGATGTGCACAAATGCACACAACATTAGCACCCAATGACAACTTGGGGCCAGATTACAGAAGCCTTGCACGTGTACAAGTGCAACGTTTGAACAGTATTAGCACCAGGGCAAAGTTCTCCCTATTTCTAAAAACACGTGCAAATATTAGAAAACTATTCCACCATGACAAGTGCATTTTGGCATGTCATAAGCAGTAGAGCATAAGTCCCTACTGCAGAAAAGATACATGTTCACTCTATTTTTGCTCTAGGGCAAAGTTTGCCCTAGTGTATGGAATGGTATTAGCACTAGGGCAAACTTTGCCCCGGTGCAAAAATGCACCAAAAATGTATCTTTTTTGCACTTAGACAGTGTTTGCCTTGGTGCTTATACCATGCCAGACTGCACTTGTCATGGTGCAATGGTTTTCTAATATTAACACGTGTTTTTAGAAATTGGGCAATCTTTGCCCTAGTGCTAATACCATGCAACTTTGTACATGTACCAGTGCAACATTTCTGTAATCTGGCGGCTGATGCCCAAAGAAAACACGCTGACACATGCGCACCACCAGTGATTTACACTCCTCTTTGATAGACTCCCGCTCTCTCTCTCCCTGTCTCTCTCACACGCACACAAAAGGACACACCCAATCTCATATACAAATATACACATTACTTCAGATTTTCACACATGCACACAACACAATCATCCAATCACAATCAGATGCCCAAACAAAACACACACGATCGCCTGCCACATACTATCAGCAGCACTCGCCTTCTGATAGTTTCACTCTCTCTCACAAACACACACACACACACGCACAAATAGACTCACGATTATTGTACAGGGTGTCCTGCCCAGTTAGCATCTGTCTTCAGACTTTTTAATGGATGGATCAATAGCCGAGAACATCTGCTTTGGGTTATGCATTTCCATAAACATCGTATTTTTTTTTCTTCTTTTCTGGAGATGAAGAATATTTTTCCTGTTGAAATTGGGTCACCCTGATCTTGAGTGACAAGAAAAACAAAACTTTTTCCATTTCCTCGATTGCGAAATCTCCACTGAATCAAGATGCGAGTCAGACAGACTTTGATTTAAAAGGAATTTTCACTAACACCAACCAAAAATATGTCATGCAGCAGCTATGAAGACAGTGAAGATTGCCAGCTGCTTCCCAAGCACCTGTAGCAAGCTCCCGGCCCACCCCTACACTCTGTGACTTGTGCTACTGCATTCGACGCTATGCTCAAGCCCGCCACAGTTGCCACTCTCTCCAATGTGCTGTGAAACTCCCCCATCTCGACCATCTGCCACGCTCTCCTTGTGCTGTGAAACTCCCCAACTCCACGAACTACCACTTAACTCCACGCTGTGAACACCCCACAACTTCCAACGAGCACTCTATCGTTGCGCTGTGAAACTCCCCCATCTCCACCAACTACCACGCTTTCCTTGTGCTCTGAAACTTCCCCACCTCCTCCGATTACCACTCTGCTCCGCATTGTGAATCCCCCACAACTTCCAACGAGCATTCTCTCCCCTGTGCTGTGAAATTCCCCCATCTTCACCAGCTATCACTCTCTCCTCTGTGCTGTGAAGCCTCACCTCCTCCAACTACCACTCCCATCCGTGTTGTGAAACTCCCCCCTCTTCTCACTATCACTCTCTCGCGTGTTCTGTGAACCCCCCACCTCCTCCAACTACCACTCTCTCTGTGTGCTGTGAAACCCCACCTCCTCCAACGAACCCTCTCTCCCATGTGCTGTGAACCCCCACCTCCTTCAATTATCACTCTCCTCTCTGCTGTTAAACTCCCCACCTCCTCCAACTACGTTTCTCTCCCGTGTGCTGTGAATCCTCCACCTCAACAAACATCTACTATCTCCTCTGTGCTATGAAACTCCCCCACCTCCTCCAACTTCCCCTCTCTCAAGTGGGCTATTTGACTCCCACAAATTGCAAGTTGTGTTCCCCACTCCTCTTTGCTAGAGGCGCGAATGGAAGGCATTAAAGCCGTACGCGAGCCTTCTATGCTTTCTCTACAATAGAACATTAATTCCTTGGTTTTTGAAGAGTCTGTTATGATATTCCCACATATAACGCTTACTATTTTTTCACTTCTACCACTTTCCATTTTGTATTGAGAGATCCACTGTTGTCAGTCACTTCCACTTCTACCCCTCTCCAGTCTGCTATGACAATCCCACTTGTACAACTTTCTATTTTATAATGAGAGACCCCACCACCTTATGACACCTCCACTTCTATTACTCCCCACTTATTGTTTGAAGTGTCTGCTATTACATGATCAATTCTTCAACTTTCTATTTTGTATTGAGAGACTCCTATATTGTCAGTCACCTCCACTTCTACCCCTTTCCATATAAGGGTTAAAGAGTCTGATATGACATTCCTAATTCTACGTCTTTCTGTATTGGAAGACTATGCTACTATTGGACTCCTCCAATTCCACAAGTCTCTGCTTTGTTTTGGAATACTGTGCAGGTTCAGCCCTCCCCCACCTACCTATAATCCACTCTCTCTCAGTTTGCAAGTTACACATTGAGCTTGTGCATGGTCATTAGTCAATGCCCAGTGCTGCATTAAATTTTAACTAGAAGTGCACTCTCCTAAAGGGGAGAATCTGACAAGATAAACTGGCATTTTCAAAACTCTCTAGCTAGTGCCCACACAGAAATGTACTGCCACTCTGAAATCACAAATTGCTTCGTCAAAGTAAAAGAGAATGTTTAGATTGGGGGGGGCGGGGGGATGGGCCAGGCGTGCAGATGAGCGTTGGCATAGCACCACTGGAAATATTTCAGTCCTACAGCAAGAAGCCTTTGCTTGACTATTTCTAAATAGTTTCCACTCTATCCAGTGACAGACCTATGGATTTTTGTGTTTTGCAGAACTGCTATGAATGCACATTAAGTCGTAAGTTTTGCACATCCCTGGGCATTGCAGATGGTCCCATGAATCCTCCACTCTTTCCCTCACTCTTCTGCACCCTTCCATCCCTCACCACTCATCTTTCTCTTGCCCCCTCTTTCCATAACTCCTCTCTGACCCTCGTCCCTTACTCCTCACAGACAATCTTTACAATGCCTGTACCAAAGCAAATGTTTTGACGACGCATTTGCTTGTTTAGTTTTTAGGTAGCTCTTGACTGAGACAATGAAAAGGATGGCGATGTCCCCAGGATCACTCAATTGTGTTATTTTGGGAAATCCAGCTCTCTGGATCCCAAATTATAAACCTGTGCCTCTAACAATTTGACACAAATATGACTAGGCAAAACACAAGAAAAATGGTCATATCAAGCAAGCTCATAACGCCTCCTCCAGCTCCCCAACACATATACATGTATATTGAATTGGGTAGAAATGGTTAGTATAACTTTTATTGGTCAGCCTGTAGAAAACCATAGACCTGTCATCTATTGTTAGCACCCGGGGTAGGAGCAGCAACCAATCGGGTAGCTCGGCTCATCTGCTTAATCACATGATCCAAGCCCGTGTTTCGAGCAACCTGGCAGCTTCTTCCCCCTCGTGGCCATCTTCCCCCCACTCTCCCTTCCCCTTTGTTTACCATCCCTCCCTCCCACCCATATGCCCACTTACCTGATTGCTTCAATGACGGCAGTGCCTTTGCCGCAGCCACTGCTGCTGCTCCTTCTTCCTTCTGGACACCATAGTAATGGAACAGGGACTCCGCTTGGAACCCAGTCTTCCAGCTCTGTGGCAGCCATTTTGAGTGTGTTTTTGTATGAATGAACAGAATGCCGAAAGGCTTCCCGTTCATTCATACAAAAAAGAATCCTGGCAGCAACCCGGCTTACCGAGTTGGCAACCTGAGTGCTAATAGCAATAAAATCCAATCCGGCTGGCCGGATCGTGTGGTAATGGCGGTGGGGCCTATCGGTTACGCCTTTGCTGTGCTCGGGCTCCAGGCTGTTACCACCTTATACGGCCTGCCGGATTGGGTATCATTGCTAAGTTGTTATCTTTTGGAGAACCATTCTGCAGGCACTCTCTACACCGACCAAACGTTGGAATTGATTCTTTGTTTGACTTTTCTGTGAAACTACTGAGATTCATAAGTCAACCTGGCAAAATTCACAAAATGATCAAATGTCATTTATTACATGTTAAGCAAATGAAGCATAGTTCACTTTTAGTTGAAGAATGAAACAGAGACAAAATATGTCTCCAACGGAACATTGCAGTAGACAGATTGATCAATTATAAATATAGTAGTTTTAAACTACCAAGTGAAATGTCAAATGCAAGGAACGAAGAAATCTGTGAGATTTGACAGGTTGACAAACTTATTGGAGCAATACATGCCCCCGTATTTAACTTGAGATGCCGAGTTGCTATATTTAAAAATGAAAAGTGACCATTCATTCAAAGCCTTGTGTGAGGAGGTCGACCATCTGCACGGTGGGTGTACGCTCACCTGAGCTTCTTTTAATATTTGAAATGAAATTGAATGATTTCATTTACATTGAATGCATGTAGATCAACCTCCAGAAAATGTATGGGGATAATCTGCACACATTTTTATATGCTCACTGCACGACATTCACATACACTCGTGTACTCTGGGAGGACACAGCCTACAGGCGCAGTCACCACTGTCATATTTATTTGGGATATGACAACCAGGATTTCACCATGTCATCACAGAAGGGGGAGTGCCAATGCCTTCCCCATTCCATGGCCAGCCTAATTAACTAACACAGGCTCCATGGACCCGCCCTATCCTTTTGTTTACCTTTGTTGCTGGTGGATGCTTTGCATACTAATCATAGTTTAATTCAAACAGGCCCACATGGGGCCTGGCTGAAGAGGCTAACAAAGGCGACAGGACCCCCCAACACCCTTTAATATGCACTGTGTTAACCTGATGCCAGTTCCAGCCTTCTGTATCGATTAACAGGGAAATGTTGTGTCTGGGACAGCATGTTTACAGTTTCATCCCAAGTAGGGGACCCCATCCGGAAGGTGCAAGTATGTGGATTGACAGAGACAGAAAGTCTGTACTCACTGCAGCTTCAAGGAAGACCTGCCACTTTAATCAGGAACCAGAGAGAGCTCCATTAACTGGAGAGACCCTTTGATCCACAACAGAAAGGAGGATGGGGGGATTTAGCATTACATGTTTTCACCCCTTTACCTGTTCTGTTGCAAAGCACTCTGTTTATGACCTCATACATATAGGCTAATGTTGGTGGCGACCCAGGATTGGTTCATTAAGGCAGGCTTAGCGTACACCAATCCCTGTGGGCCATTGGGCTTTAAAAGAGGGCTAAGCCCCTCTTTTGGTCAGATCATCTGATGACTTTGCAAGGAGTAGCAAGAAGACCTCAGCATTGGGCCCTGGCTGAAGGTACAGTTTGCCATACAACTTCAGCAGTGAAGGAAGGCCAGGAACTCCAAGAGAGAAGCAAGAACCATCGCCTAAACATCTCCCAGGGAACAGAGGGAGATAATGAATCAAGAGAACCCTCCAGAAACTCAGCCCCAAGACCAGTACCCAGCCAGCACACATCGTACACAGCTAGGCTCTGGAGTAGGCTTCGTATGTGAGAAGAGCCAGAGAGTCTCTGAACCAAACCAAGGACAAGGCAGCTGCCACAACACTCTCCTCAGCATTGAAACATACACCCCAATGAACAAGAGCCCAGTGAAGAATCTAGGACTGCATTGACAAGTATCTACCGACATCTGCCTTAAAGGACATTTTCAAGCCAGTCGAGCTTCTTGAGCTGCAACCGACTGCAACGCTGACTTTTGTTACACTGCAGTCACTAAAGCTGTCTGTGATATCCCAACCAGTGCTTCAGAACCGCCGACCAGCACTGACACAAAAATTCCTAATCCTGTGCTGCCGTTTAGGCCAGCCTGCAGCCATCGGTCCTGCCTCTCTCGCCATTCTACCTGCTGCCTGATATGCACAGCTGTCTGCCATCTTGAACTCTGTTGCAGAAGCTGCAAAGCGCTCTGAAACCACTCTACTCTGTCCAGCACCAAGAACCTCTACAAGCACTAGGTACATTGTGGTTCTGTCCCCCTGGTCCTTCTCCAAAGGTCCCTAGTGACATTTTATGACCCAGTGCTCCCTTTGCGTTGAAACCAAGTATCCTTGTACTATTGTGATGAATTACTACACCGACTACCCTCCTCTGAGTGTCCAAAGTGCATCCCCTTTCCTTCTTTGAAACTGCCTGTCCTCTGCATTCCTTTACAGGGTAGTGTGCTAGAGCTGTCTGTTGTGATAATAATAAATTAGATATTTGTATACAACCTTGACCGGACAGTCCCTTTTATCATTGGGTAATAATTGTATTTTCGCTGTGTTTCAACTAACCAATGATCTACGACCTTTCAGAAATAAGCCTGCCTCACGGTCCACGCTACCAAAATTGGACAAGTAGGTTTATAATTGACGTGTGTTACCAATCTGTTCAGATCCCTTCTGGTGATCTAGAGGTGTGGGGCTGACTGATGGTTTAGAAACCAATATTCATTCCTGGACCACTGGTCCCCTGGAAGTTGATTTGTCACAGCCTGTCCCTAACTTCGACGGATGCATACAGCTATTGGCATTCGTAGCTTCATTGCATTTAATTGTTGCCTCCAATCTGCTGATCATGAGGTAACAAGACCTGACAGGAAAGCTAAGAGTCTAGGCTGTCAGGCTTTTAAAAAAAAAATCAATAAATGATCGGAGGGGTGAGAAAGCATTTACAGCTCCAAGCATCCTCCGTGAATATGGTGTCCAAGATGATTGCGCAGGTCACCCATGCTCACGACTGGCCCTGAATGCATGATAATATAATTCTTTATATGTCATTCCCTCTCCTTATCTAGGCATTATTCCATCAGCTTAGAAGATTTTCAAGTTTTTGTGTGCAGTATTGTGTGAGTTAAATCAATCTCATGGGAGTTGAGCCAAAGCTAGTGGGGTGCACTCACCCCTTCTGTTACATTTAAGTTAAACACAAACAGCGATAAGACCATGCAACAATTGCCATGCTGGAGTCAGCTCTAATGCTGCATTACTTGTTCTAGATGGTGTAAATGTTCCCCTGGGAGTTGGGGTACACAGAGTGACGCAGGGATTTTCTCTGAGAAACTTTGAAATCTTGTACTCCCACTTCCTTACCATATTTTATTCAGCACTTCAGGGCCCTTTAAAGGTCAAACATGAACATTTAAAAATACATATAACAATATTTAAAACCATTGCGGTTAACAACAATAAAAGTAACCTTATACTAATGAAAGTGCAAGGTCCTCCAATCCTGTACTCCATGGGGTTTCTCAAATGTAATCAGGGTATAACATTATTTGACAGCCCAGCAGGGGGACATAGAGCAGTGTGGTATTTGTTCTTGCTGGGCTGAGTGACAGAGTCAAAGAGTGAATACGTGGAGCTGCTCCACTGGACAGAGCATGTTCTGTGAGTGAAATGCTCTGTCTTGGAGAGATTTGGGGAGGTCGGAGTAGGGAAATGGATAGTCCATTTGTTAGGTGGTGTGTGTGGTTCAGGCCTTGCCCCAGCCTCTGAAAAGAGGCCCAGAAATCTGACCGAAGACATCGTGGAAGAGGTAGGAGCAGTGCTTTGTACAGGAAATTAAATTGCCGAGGTTCTGGAAAGGTGGCAGGTCCAAATTGTGCTGGACTTGGCCTAACCAAGAGGCAGGTGGATTAGGCAAGCCACGAACAATGCAGAAATATATTGTGAGGCCCGGCAAACTCGTACTTTGGTGCACCCACCATGGCCTCATGTAGTCTTGTTTGCATCTAGTCTACAGATTGTAAATAAAATGTCCTCAGGTTCGGTTTCGAATGACACTGCTGACTGTAAATATATCACTTTCTGACTAGGGATATAAGCAATTCAATCATTGACTACATCACCTTAGTTATATACATAAATTACCCAGGCCCACAATGAGTAATTTGACCATCTGCACGGTGGGTGTGCTCCCGTCTGGCAGATCAGCCTCTGGAAAAGGTGTGAGGTTAACCCGCACACATTTTCCTATGCTCACTGCATCACATAGCATAGACCAGTGTACCCTCAGTGGACACAGCCTGCAGTGCAGTCCCCCCCAATCATAATTAGTTGGGATATAACAGGAGGACTACACAAAGCATCTCCAGAAGGGGGAGGTACACGTTGTCAACCTGCCATGGCCAGCCTAATTAACTAACAAATGCTCCATCGATCCACCCTGTCTTTTTGTTGGCCCTGCAGCTGGTGGCAGTGATCTGCATACTAATCATGGGGTAATTCAAAAAGGCCCATATGGGACCTGGCTGCAGATGCTAACAAAGAAAACAGGAAACCACAATAACTCTTCATATGCATTGTGTCAACCTGAAGACAGCTCCCGCCTTCGGTATCGATTGACAGTGAACTGTCATGTCTGGGACTGCATGTTTACAGTAGTTCACCCCACTGGGGAACCCCATTCATAAGGTACAAATATGTGGTTTGCAGGAGCCAGAAAGTCTGGTCTTCCAAGATGCTTCAAGGGAGACGTGACACTTTAATCAGGAACCTCAGAGAGCTCCATTAACCAGAGAGACACTTTGATCCACAACAGACACGAAGATGGGTGGGACTTAGTAGTTCATGTTTTTACTCAGTTACCTTTTCTGTAGCAAATCACTCTGGTCATGATCTCACGCATACTAGAGATTGTTGGTGGAGATCCGGGATTGGTTTATTAAGGTAGGTTTAGCCTACACCAATCCCTGTGGTCCATTTAGCTTTAAAAGAGGGCTCAGCCCCTCTTTTGGCAGATCATCTGAAGACTTTGAAAGGAGTATCAAGAAAAGCTCATCATTGGACCCTGGGTGAAGGTACAGTCTGCCTTACATTTTCCATCAGTGAAGGAAGGCCAGGACTTCCGAAGAGGGAAGCAAGATCCTTCCCCTGAACATCTCCCTGGGAACAGAGTGAGATACTGAATCCAGAGGACCCTCTAGCATCTCCAGAACGGGTACTGAGCCAGCACACAGAGTGGTGTCCTGCTAAGCTCTGCAGCAAGCTTTCTATGTGGGAGGTGCCAGAGAGTCTCTGAACCCGAAACCAAGGACATAGAAGCTGCCTGCAACACACTCCGCGGCTTTGGGTCGTCCACCTTGAAGGATGACACAAGTCCAGTGAAGAAGCTGGGAGAAGTGCCTTGATGAACATCTACCAATGTTTGCCTTCAGAGACATTTTTGAGCCAGTCATGTTCCTTGAGCTGCAACCCACTACAACGCTGACCATTGTTACACCACATTCTTTTAAAGGTATCTGAGACGTTTCAACCAGTGCTTCAGAAACACCGACCAGCACTGAGACAACGATTCCTGACCCTGAGCCGCCTTGTAGGCCATCATGCAGCCGTTCGTCCAGCTTAGATCGCCTAACCGTCTAGACCCTTGATAATCGCATCTGACTCCCATCTTGAACTCTGTCACAGAAGCCTGCAAATCACCCTGAAGCCAACTCGACCGTGTTGAGCACCAAGAACATCTACAAGCACAAGGTACATTGATGTTCTGTCCCCCTGGCCCTTCTCCGAAGGCCCCTAGAGACATTTAAAAACCCAATGCTCCCTTTGTGTTGAAGCCAAGTATCCATGAACTGTTAGCATTATTTACTATACCGACCACCCTCCTGTCAGTATCCAGAGTGCATGCCTTTCCTTCCTTGAAACTGTCTGTCCTTTGCATTCCAAACAGTGTGGGTTTTACTTCGTATTGTTTCTAGAACTGTCTGTTGTGATAATAATAAAGTAGATATTTTATACAACCTTGACTGCATAGTCCCTTTTATCATTGGGTAATATATGTACTTTCGGAGACAAGTCTGCCGTTATGTCCATGTTACCAAATTGCACAAGGAAGTTTATAATATGCTTGTGTTTCCAATCTGTTCAGATCCCTTCTGGTTTACTAGAGGTATGGGGCTGATTGATGGTTGAGAAACCGATATTCATCCCTGGTCCACTGGTGCCCCGGAAGTTGATTTGTCACAACCACGGTGCTTAATAGCTCTTAAGTGTTCATTTAGGGTCCAGCCCCACTTCCTTCTGCCTGTCCAGTATTCATCTGTAGCTATTACAATCCTCTTCTCAAATGAAAGGCTGTGTCTCTTTAAATGTCTTTTGATGATTACTGACAGACCGCCAGGTGTTAACTCATCCCTGACATCTTCAACCAGCATTGATAACCCATGAGAAAAGGTAGGAGGACAAACGTCACCAAGTGCTGACTGTCCAGCTTTAGCCAGCAGGCAGTGTCCCTGCATGTATTGGTTTCACTGCATGTTAAATTATTGTCTCCACTCCAACCGCAAACTCCACGAATCACGCCATCAGGAGAAGACTGGAAACAGAAAGAGGCCCTGGCTTTTTTTTCCAACGTCGCCCCATACTATAATTTGCTAATTAAAATAGTATATTAATTGCGTGTGCACATGCAACAATGCAAACAACGGATATATCAGTATAATTTCAATACTAGTAGTTAGATTCAAGAAGCACTCCTTTAAAAAAAAAAAATCTTGTCACAATGGTACCAAAACCACGCACAGAAAAGGTTCAGAGTTCGGTCTGAGCCAACCAAAATGCTCTTTTAATATCACCTGACAACAGGTTTCAAATCAAATTCGGTTATAAAATACTAAAACGTTTTGTTGCATTAAATATCTCCCAAAGTCATTACAATTTCATGACTCAATCTTTTATTACTACATAAAAAGCCGTACACAAGCAGGTCTAGTGTCTCTTAACCAATGCATTTCAGATACAGAGCCGTCTTCAGGGCAAAAACGCTATCCCTAATTACACCAATGGATTTAAGAAAAAAAAAAAGGACAAGACCAAACGACAACAGAAATGGAGAACAAAAATAGGGAACAACTCGAAAAAAACACACATTCCAAAATTGTGCATCTCATAAGATTCATTAAACGTATTCATTAGGCATATTCATATCTTTGTATTACCTTAATGAGTCAACTGGTGTTCATGTGACTAAAACAAAGAAACAACACAGGGACATCTTTTGGGGGTCACCAGAGGTCGACCCCCTGGAGGCCAGAGTTGCAACACCTGGGACTCCCTTGCGACCCCAACTTGTTTTTTTTAAAATACTTTTTTTGCAAAAAAAATGGTTGCTCCTGGTTGGTCCCCGGCCCAGTCCGGACCCATCAGGGTGAAGGTTGGGCTGGGGAGGCACTCACTTGTCAGTCATATTGTTATTCACTATGTAACCTTTGTCACTATGTAACCTTGTAAGCTTTGCACCTTCCTTTGCTGCGCCCTTTTACCTCTGGGTCTGGTGCGCATTAGAAATTCAATAAACAAACAAACAAACAAACAAATATTGGGATTGAAGCAGACCGTGACATGTGGCACATCTCACATGCCACGTTTAGCTCCAACTTCTTCTCGCTCGGCTTCCTTGCAGCTCACATACAGAAACCGGGAAGCACTTGCAGCGTCCTGGTTCCTGTTTGTGATCAGCACGGAGGAGCCAAGTGGGGCCTGGAAGGACGGACCGAAGCTGCAAGAAAAAGTTAAGAAGGCTTTTTTTGTAATATGATGTATGCTTTGCTTGTGTGAAGTTTGTGTCAGATGTATGTATGTGAGTTGTGGGTGAATGAGAAGTGATATGATGTGTGTTTTTTAATGTTCCGTGTGGGTGTGTTTGTGTCTGTGTAGAGAATGTAATTAGTGGATTTAAGAGAAAATGTGAGTGACTGAGAAGTGATGTGATGTGTGTCTTTGAATGTACTGGGTGTGTGCCTGTGTAGTGTGGGATATATTGACCCACTCAACGGCATTGCCTTACATCACTGAGCTGCCTGTGTGCAAGGAACAGTAACATGGCTGCACTGGCTCCTGTGCACATCAGGACCTCAAAACTGCTTTGTCAGCAAAAACAGAAAAATGGCTGCACCATTTTGCCTCACACACTTCGGGCAAAATGGAACAAGGGGACGCACTGAAAAATATGCCAGTGTGTTCTGAAACATATGTGGAATCAAGTAAAAAGGAAAGCCTGCCATTGCTGCAAAAGCCACAATCCCCTTAAAAATGAAATCGTTTTCACCCTTTCAAAATGCTGCTTTGATGCTAAGCAACCATAACTCACACCACCACCGTACACTGCTAAGACTTACACCCAAGACATCAAAGATGATATCACAAATGTCATTGATGTCATTGATGACATCACTGATGTTCATTTACTTTTCATGAAAAGTCTGTACAAGGGATTCTTATAGTAATGTTGATAAAAAAAAGTGTGAAGGATGATTGGAATAAAAATCATGAGGTACGTAGTTCATTAAGTAATGCATTGATACGAATACCATTCTATTATCAGGTTCTTTCCAGTATACTAAGCTACTCATGTAGAAACATAGGCATTGAGTGCAACATACATGATGGATGTGCAATATTTTAATCTTACCATGTTGAATAGTAAAATAATAAATGCTTTTTATTACAGTTTTGTCTACTGTGCAACATTTAATAACTAGCTAATAAAACCCACTTACTACATAATTGCATTATTCAAACAAAACACAAATAACAACAACACATACAAATATGAGCATATACATGAAAAATGAAGTAAACAACAGTATTACCAGCAATCTTCATACCCAACTGATTAACTTTATACACAGAAATGATTGTTCTGCTTCAAAGCTACTACTTCGCTAATCGTTCTGCTTCAAAGCTACTACTTCGCTATCTATAACTATCATATAATGAGACTGGACCGGTTTATAGTCATAAAATCGAATACAATAATATCGAAAGTCAAAAAATCAAAAAAATAATGTAAAAAAAAAGTCACATTTCTTTTTTATTACGTTTTTTATTCGAAATGGGGGGGGTCCCCCAACCCCCTTTATTATATATTTTTTTTGTTTTGATCTTTTTTTTTACATGCGGAACCCAAAAAATATATAAATAAAAAAATAAAATATTAGACTTTTTTTTCGACATTATTTTTAATTTTTTGTAATTTGACATTATTTATTCGATTTTCTGACTGCACACCGACTGGACCCTAAGGAGAGTAGTGTGCATACAATGTATACAAATATGAGCATATCCCGGAAAGTAAAGTAATAAAAAAAGGCAGAACTATAAGAAAGTGTTGATAACCTTACTGATTATCTTTATACACACAACGCATTGCTGTTTTCTAAATCTGTTTTTCCCCTATGTATATGTTTCACAGGCTTTGAGTGAACCCCAAGTGAATTACTTTAAGAACATATTTGAAGTATAACCCTACAAATATAGTACTTGAATATGAATTATGAGTATATGGGCCTCATTCCGAGTGGGGCGGTAAGGGATAACGGGCACCGGTAAGGAGACCGGTCTCGGTAATCCCTTACCGTCCTACTACGAGTTCCCTTAGCGGGTCCCTCCTTTAACGCCTGGTCTGACCAGGCGTTATGGACGGGACCTGTTAAGGGAAATCAGAGCCAATAACGGTACCGCAAATTGCGGTACCTTTATTAGCTACATCCCCCTTTCCATTGAGCCCTATGTGGGCTCAAATGGGAATGGGGAATAGTTTTTTCAATGGGGACTTACCGGTCCCGCAAAGGTCGAACTACACCGGTAAGTCCCCATTGAACGAGACCGGTGCGAGTACCATTATTGGAGGCAGTCATGGTGCAAAGAATGAGGCCTTATGAATTTTTAGTTCCTGACTGTTACTGGCCTAGATATGTCAATAAAGGAAAAAAGGGGGAGCCAGACATGTGATGTCATCAGTGATGACATCAATGATATTTGTGATGTCATCGTTGATGTCTTGGGTGTTAGTTTTAGCAGTGTACAGTGGTGGTCCGAGTTATGGTTGCTTAGCGTACCATAACTGGCGAATTTCAAGGGTTTTCAGTTTTAAGTGGAACCATAATGACCCTTTAACAAAGTTTTTTCACTGAATTTCATAGGTATTTAGTAGCGCAATTTAACCCTAACATCCTTTTAACAACGTTTTTTTTCACTTAATTTCATAGGTTTTTAGTAGCGCAACTTAACCATAATGTCCCTTTAACAAAGATTTTTTCACTGAATTTCATAGGTTTGTGGTAGCGCAACTTCACCATAACGTCCCTTTAACAAAGTTTTCATCACTGAATATAGATATAGATAATGTAAATGTTATAATGTTTACTAATACTCCCTTAGCTTACATACATATAACATAGAAAATACTGAACCCACTGCCCCGCTAGTAATTTTGAAGTCCGCTGACCACGCGCATGTCCGTAGACGGGCACGGTCACCATCAACACTATCCAAAAGCTCAGGGGGTATCTTACATTATTTTAACATGCAATAAAAACACCAAACATGTTCAAAAAGCACCACATAAATACATTACATTTAATAATGAATAAGAAGTGGAAACTGTATATGTAAGACACCAACCATCAACAGAAATAACATTTCCAATATAATGGAATATGCCAAAACAAAATAAATAAAAGAAACTGAGCAGCAAAAAGCAAGAGCATACCTACACAGCAGTAACAGCAACAGTTTGTAAGAAACTAGTAAGTACACAATATTTATTTCATGTATTTATACATTTCCAGTATTATGTACACTAAAATTAATATATTTGTTTGTTTGCACAGAAATGTCCAGTACTTTGGAATGGCTGGAAGAACATTTACCACAAGATGAAATCAGTGAAGACAGTGATACTAATGGTAGACACAACATTTCTCTATGTAAGCCAATTAATAACCATTACTTTATGTGTAGTTAACATATATATTTCTTTAACAGACCATACAGACAATAAGTGTAATATACAAAAAGAGACATTAGAAGATTCTCTGAAATGAATGGAACTAAAAATGGATATGTTAATGAAAAGTTTCAATCTTCTAAAACAATTTATTGAGGAAAACATTAAAGAAAAGATTAAATATCACTGTCCCACATGTACCCGTTCCCCCTCTCCATGTCCCAGCCAACTATCCCCAAACCCTCCCCAGCAAGAGAAATGTTACGATGAGACTTCCATCCCTTCCTCCCCTCCCATACATCATGCCCAAACCCCTAATTCCCCTGTATTTGTTTCAGTTTATGCTTCCCCCTCTCTTTCATAATTTTTATACTGTTAAACAATAATAACATTCTAAGTGTGTTCTTAGTATATGCCTGTGTCTTATTTAAAAAAAAAAGGCAGTTAGGGTGTCTGCGGACAGTGCCGGTGTCTGGGGTGTCCACAACCAACCAAAATGGGAGTGTCCTAAGGACACTAAAGCTGTACATACTGTTCGTAATTAAAATGGCGGTGTCCTTAGAACACACAAGATGTCCGCCTGTCCGCAATTACCCAAAATGGGGGTGTCCTGTGGACAATAAACCTGTTTGTACTAATTAAAATGGAGGTGTCCTTAGAACACACAAGATGTCTGCATGTCCAGAATCACCCAGGGTTTTCTAATGACTGCAACCAGAATGAATTTATCCGTAGAACACATATCCCGTCTGCCTGTCGGCAAAGTTTTGACGCACATTTATTTTATTCGGGGACTTCAACATTGTTCGTAGAACACCCGCGCACATGAGAACCATACCCTTGGGTTTTACAAACATCGTGCCTGTCTGTAACTGTCCGCCGCATGTGTGTCGCACTTTTAATTAGTTTGGGGACCCAAACACTGTCCGTAGAACACTCGCTTTTGGGCACAACTGTCCCTGCGCATTTGGTGTCCTGCAGACAGCCGTCCCATTTGTGAATGTGTCTGCAACATCATCATGTGACCGCACCCACGCTGAGCGTGTGTCCTGATTTGTGGTCACTGTCCGGGGCCCAAACATTTAAAAAGTGCTTTTTTGAGCACACCAAGGTATTTTATAGTAAAAGTTCACCACTGCACATGTCACAGACAATGTCCCTGCCGATCTACATACTTTTTGGAACTTTTTGAGCCCTTTCTTGGTGTTCGATGTGTCCACGGCTAGCGCGGGTGTCCGCGAAGCGTGCACCTGTACCCCTATAAAAGGCCACAACCCAGAGCCGATCCTCATTCTGCTTTTGGATTTCCAAGATTTGCAACAGGACAATTGTGCAGGTTGCTGTTCTTGGTTCTGGTTATTACCCTTCCAGATGGCATCCCAAATTGCTTTTGCTGATACTGCCTCGGCATCAGCAACTTCACCCCTCCACCACCACCACGTCCCCAAGGTCCTGCAGAGGGGAACAGGTGTGAGGATGCAGGGGAGAGTGATGAAGAGGATGAAGATGATGAGGTAGTGCAAGTCCCTACTACTAGCACTCATCATGAGTCTTGGGTGTGGTGGTTATTTACCACCGTTGATGGAAAGTCAAAAGCTAACGCTAGCAAGGTGATCTGCACTCAGTACTGCATGGTGCTCAGTCGTGGAAACCCTGGTTCGTATAGCTATGGTACTACATCAATGAAGCAACACTTAAAGTTGTTCCATGATGGGGCTATTCATATGGTTGTACCTTGCGATAGTTTAAAAATAGAAGTGACAAATAACTAGTGCAGGGCCCCGTGCATTTTTTAGAAGTCTGCGGACAGTCCATGGTCATTTATTTTTTGGCAATGCTGCCCTATCAGAACCATTACACTTTTCTATAGGGGGAAGTGGTGGCTCTGAAAAGAGCCTTTTTGTGGTGTTTTCTTGTGTTTCAAAAACTTCAAATGCTCAACACCTACTGCAAAATGGATTGCTGTAATTCCAAAAAAGATTGCAATGCAATTTGTATATTTCGCAGAAAAATCTGATTGCCGGCATAAGTAAGATGTACTCCATCTCTGCGAAAAATGTGTCTGCTACAAAACATAATGTTTTCATTCTGAAAAGAGGACATACCAACATCTCTCAAAAAGGCACAAACAGCCTTGTTAACATTGCACCTTGCTTTCTCCATGTGTGGACCAAATGGAAAAGAACGCAACCACATTTGTCTCTGCGGAATATGGGAAAAATTACTCTGGTGTTTCGATACATGTCCATGACTTTCCCAAGTCCTTCTTTCATTGCAAATTGCAAAGAGATTCCAGACACATGTCCTAAACTGTTCCCTCCACAATGAATAATAATAATGTCTGGATGACGCTGTGTCACCAAAGAAGCACATAGAGGTTCCAAATCTACCCACTTCATTCCATGCACTCCATGCCAGTGCACTTCCACATGAGAGAATCCAAGATGTGCAGCCACTCCACAGCAATCTGCATGCACCTCCAACCAATTTATCCAAGAATCTCCCAGAATCCAGACGATCTGCTTTCTGAAACACACAGCCATAGCTATCTGCGCTTCTCCCAGGAAAAAGACCTACTGACAAGCTCTCTCCTTACAGAACACACCCAGTAAAACTTCTTAACCAATCCCTTGGTCTGCTCAGTCTCATTTGCATGCCTATCAACCCATAAAATCCCTGTATGTAATAAGCGTTGTCCGCAGACAACGGGGGTGTCCGCAGGCAGATTGAAAAATCTGAATGTGCGGAATGAAAATTTAAATAGTGTGCCCCATTTCCCCTTTGAGGTTGGCTCTGAAAAGAGCCTTTTTTTGTTATTTTTGCAGATGCTTCAAAAACACCTTTTATTTTGTATTTTTTTTCTCTTCTTTTCCTCCAAAGATCTTCACATTAGCTTCTCCAAAGCAACCCTTATGTTCCAAAACAGCATGGCATTTCCCATAAAAGATAAAGAAATGCCATCTTCTTCAAAATAAACAACATTACCAGAATCAATGTTCTCATTATTACAAAAGAACACACCAGCATGAAAGCAAACATGCCTCGGTTGATTGCACACCTAGCAATATTTTGCTGAGGACAAAAAACAAAACTATTGTCCCATACTGCCCTAGGTAACAAAGCAGAAAAAATAATCTTGGCATTTGGAAGGACTTTCATGATTGCCTGAACCAAGTTTTGCAGATCTTCCAACAAAGTTGGGGCACTGACATAGCCCAAATGCACAGCACCATAGTGCAGTACAACTACATCTGGGCTATTGAACCTAGCCATATCCTGACAAACTTCCAAAATTGCCTGCAAATGAAAACCAGGCACAGTACTCCACACCACCTCCACTCCTTTTACATCAAAATTCTTTGCCACATTCCTACATTTAGCATACTGCTCCAAACTATCAACAAACATATCTCTGACCACCAACACCCTGGCTTTCTCTACCTCTGCCATCTTCACTACACACAGCCTCTTTCAACACAAACCACAACCTCAACATCTGATTGACTGATCCCTACAGTCCCTTTCCCATGCAGGATTTGCTGAGAAACCCTGGATGTGGCACGCCCTGTCCGCGGACAACCGCGGTGACCGTGGAACGCGTAACACTTTGGCAGCCCTTCTACCCTTTCCACTTCACTCTCTGCACCATTCCCTCATTGACTACTGTTAAGCAGTCACACAATCATCCACCAATCACATCCAAGAACTCTACATCTAACTCTATCATCACAGATCAGCACTTTAGATATACGATTGATCACTCTCAGTAAAATTCGGCTGTGACTGCAAAGGACCTACAGCACAATTACTATAAAACTCCCCAAGACTTCTACTTGCAGATTCATGCACATCCACATGCATGAACACAGACTACAAGCATGAACATTTTCTACACAGTACATGTACAGCTCTTCTAGGATTACAATACATCCCAGGAGCATAGCTCAGCGGCAACGTGCGCACTTTGGAAGCAAGACGACATGAAGCAACACAGGTTCGATCCCCGGGTCCTAGCTTAGAAACCTCTGGGTGTTTAAGCGCGTTATAAATACGCAACTAAGATAAAATAATTATGCAACTAAAAAACAAACAATTCCTGTAACAGCGCCTTGATGCCCGCGGGCTGTGTGAGCGGTTTAAAAATGTAAAATAAAATAAATAAAAAAATATAAACAGAGTAACTGCCACTTACCCTGTAAAAACTGTAAAATGAACTTACTGTCATTTCTCCCATCTGCTATGATGAAGTGTCAATTGCAAATCTTTCTGCTCTCCATATTTGTGTTTACACACACACCTATCTAAAAACATATTATTTCATATTATAAAATGGGAGAAATAACAGTATAGTTATGAAAATAAAAATTAGCAATGTCTACATTCACAAAAGTGCTATAAACACACATTTTCACTAACTTGTTTCTTTTACAATTGCAGTGAAGACCACTCTCCTAAAAAAAGCAGCAGCATCTGAAATACGAACAAGGACTTAGAAGAAACCTACTCTTTCCATTAAAAAAATTAAGTACAATACTAACATAATGTTCTAACAGTTACTCAAACACACTAGCATTTTAATATTGTAGAAAAACAAGTGTATTAACCTGTTACCGTTAGATGTAGTATTATTCCTTCCACTTTCCAGTTCTTTATATTGTCATCTGAAGCCCAGTATAGTAACACACAAATGCAAGAATAGCCTTCCCAACTTGATGTAGCTGCACATTGCCCAATCACACACCTCCACAATCATCCTTACCATCATACTCAGACACACATGCACAAAGCATGCATGCACTGCACAACAGCCCAACCCACACTTTCTTTTTTTTCTCCAACAGACCCCAAAGAATGCTTACCAAAAAGCAACTCTGTAGAAAGGAATGCAAAGGTAGAGCAAATCAGAATACAAGTGTCCAAAATAAGCATCCATCTCTAGCAGATTTTGTACAAAAAGTTCAAACAAAACACATCAATGTGTAACATTGCCAAAAATTCTTTCAAATCTTTAAGCCAGTTCCTCAATCAGTATGTAAAAAGCAAAGACAAATTCAAAATGAAAATACTACAAAATATGGATGCCTGTCCAGTGTGCAAATACACAGGACTACACGGACATTCATTAGCCTGCATTTCAGGACCTATTTGAAAAAGAACCTTCCATCATATCAAAATGATATCAACACATCATTCAACTATAAGAAATCTGGTCCAAAATCTCTACTATGCTAAAAGTCCTGCTTTAGCACTAGCCAATTTAAATAATCTCTACATGGTACAGCCAAATAACTACTCGAAGAAATAGAGCATATCCAGAGAACATATTTTGGAATTGAAAGTCACTTACAAAATGCAATAGATGTACAACAAACTAGCAACTGCTGTACAAATAGCAACCTTCTATTAAACACATACAAAAAAGAAATAGTAAAGTTTAGAAGTACCTCTGCTGAAGTACCAAACCATGTGTGTGTGTTTTGCCACAGGACTTTTTATAAAAGTAACACAAAAGCTGTAGACATAACATACAAAATAGAAGACAATGAAGATTCCAACTGGTTCCAATTAGCTTTCTACCTTATAGCAGAAAAAAATATGACATTACTGACCCCTTAATACTTTGCAATTACTACACTGCAAAACTTGGCAACAACCAAACACCTTCACGTGCTATCAAAAATAACTTGGAAATATTCCCACTACCAAAACCCCTGCAACATCTAAATTTATATGAGAGCATCATAATTCAAACAGTGCACCCATTTCAATCAATAATACGCCTCCAACCAAAAACAGCAAAATTACCTCCCTCTGAATTAGTGAAAGGCATTTGTGGCAAAATAGTTTATTTGCCATTAGATCTCAAAGAAAATGTACACACTCTAGGAATGCAACAGCAAATAGATCAATATTTAATTATCTTAGTAAATGGCATACCTAAAAAAGACAACAAAAAAAAATAGGCAACAGCTCATGGACTTACAAAAAGTTAGACAAGCCTTGCAATATCTAAAAAACAACAATGAATGCTACAAAGAAATTAATATTGAAGAAAACCTGAGAGAAACCATTGAAATAATTCAAGAGTCAACAGCAACTGGTCAATTTGAACTTCTAAATCCTGCTACAGAATCAAATATTTTAGACCATTATACAATTCATCCTTTACACTCTAAAGACACTATAGATTATGCACTGGAAACATACCAAATGCGACAAGCCAAAGGATCTCCAATCAGCATATGGGAAATAAAGTATAGAAGCACATGCCTTTCCTCTACTCTTTCCTACTGGAAAATGAGGAAGGTAAGATGATAGACCCACACAGAAAACAGCATCAGAATATCGCTCTTAAAGAATGTATTCTGACAACCATATTCCACATTCTCTTTGAAAGTGAACTAGCAACTCTATGCTACAGAGTTGCACACACAATAAAATCAGGTACATAATTTCAAAATATGTCAACTATGCAATTATTACAAAAAGTGCAGGAAAAATATGAGGTTTTACAGTCAAGTATTACAAATCTTTTAGCAAACATGCGTTGTACAAAAGAATATTGGTTTCCGACTTAACGGAGATTTAGGCCTCATGACAATAAACATTGGCCCGCCCACTTGGTTTGTTACATTAAGTTGTGCAAAATATGCATGGGAAGATTTACACGAGTTCCTACGCATAGCAAACAAAAACAAAACAAACATAGATATAAAAACACCAGGAGAACTCTGCTCTCTAGATCCTTTAAATGTATCAAGATATTTCCATCATCACTTCATTGCTAAGCTACACTTTATTTGTAATAAGACTGTTCCTCCCCTCAGAGAAGTTCAATACTTCTTTTGGAGAAAAGAACACCAAGCCAGAGGAGCACCACACATCCACATGTTATTATGGATTAAAGATGCTCCTAAATGTGGTCACGGCAGTGATGCCATTGTTTTGCAGTTCATCCAAAAATATGTCACTCGTGAAATCCATTCACAAACAACACATAGTGACCTTCATGCACACATTTTACAATTTCAAAGACACAAATGTGGGAAATATTGTCGTCGCAAATATAAAAAAGGGAAATACTACACCAAATGCCGTTTTGGTTTCCCTAGACCAGTTTCAGCAACAGGTCAAGTAAACAACTTCATGTCTTCAGTCAGACATAGGGGGTCATTCTGAGTTTGGTGGTAAGTAACGTCCCTTACAGGGCATGGCGCAAATAGCGTGTCCATGCTGGCACCAGTCTGCTAATAAAGGACTATTACGACTTCGCGGGCACGAGCTTTGCGCCATGCCGGTAAAGTACCTAGCGCCATGCCGCAAAAGGCTCTCAAAAAGCCCTTACCGGCATCAAGCTAGGCACAGATTACACTACCGACATAGTCCAATGCGCCATTAGCGGTGACCTAAATAGCGGTGACCGTAATTAGCAGACACTGCTATTTAAGGTCAACGCTAAATAGCGGAACTAGAAATAGCGTCATCGCACAGGAATGGGAAGGAGCACGGTGGCCATCTTTAAAAACACAATCCATTGCTATCCTCAGCACACAGGACCCCTGCGACACTGCTGATCGACTGAAAAATACCTCCTACAAGAAAAGAATGCCTAAAGCTCTGAAGAAGGGATCTGCACGCCTCAGAAAGGAAAGATTCAATCAGGACAAACTCCAGATGCTCGTGGACACTCTGCATGAGCATGCAGGCACAGTCTTCAGCAGACACATGAGGACAGAGGCAGTGCTGCATAAAAAAGAGATCTGGGCACTTGTTGCCCAGAAGGTTAGTGCAGTGGGCACCACACCCCGCACAGTGAAAGACTGCCGTAAGTGTTGGGATGATCTGTGCCTAAGGGTGCGCAACATATTATCGGTCAATCGCACCCAGGCCATGCAAAATGAAGGAAGACCTAGTTCACCCATAAAGCTCACCCCGTGGGAGGACACATGTGCAAGCATGATTGGTTTGGAATCGATTGAATGCGTAGGTGAGATGGAGTGTGGCGCCACAACATCTGCTGATGGAGGTGATTGTCCAAAGTAAACACTGCTACGCCAAATCTGATGAAAGTCAATGCCAATGTCTGTCCAAAGAGTCACGCCATGGTCGGCCACACACACACTCCCTGTAAAGTAGGCTGTAGCAACTGAGACACATGCTGATGCCTGCTGCAAGGATATATCGTACATGACACATACCACACTAAGTAGGAAATTCCACGAGGCACACAGCGTGCATTACCAAAATAGTGAGCATGTCAGACAGCACTGATCCTGGCCAACATGAGTGACGCCGACATATGGCTGCATTTACCACCCATGTATGAAATAACGTGCCGTTCCCAACACAAATGCCTATTACCCACAATTGTGTGGATGAGCAATTGTCCCAATGTATGCATGATGCCTATCCAAACATCAATCATGCCGTCCCTCTCTTCCACCCCCACAGGCAGTGAGCATGACAGCCAAGAGCAGAACACCACCTCTGCACAGGCCACACCCAGTAAGAGGTCCCAGGAGGACAGCAACCGTCCATCAACCTCCAGGGGACAAGTCAGGGGGAGCCGTGTCCCAGCAACCAATCCACCGCAGATACACATTGCATCTGTACCACCAAGGCCTGTGGAGGGCATAGCACCACCACCCCCCACCCACTGTTCTGCCTGGAGACACCTGTGAGACACCCCGCTCGGAGGAGTCCAGTGTGGCTGGGGAGGTGGCAGCCATGGCACCCCTCACAGTGGCAGACAGCCAGGAGGACATCTGGGGCACCATGGAGGATGATACAATGGATGTGGTCCATAACCCAAACCAAATTGAATCCCCCAGGTATCTACAAGCGATACCGTGAACACCAACACCCCAGGACAGTTTGGCCATGACCACAGCCAGGGACATATCAGTCCAGTATTCAGTGTTGGGGAGGATGAGCAGGCTGGGTATGCCAGCCAGATTCCCAGCACACCCACAGGTGCAGCCGCAGGACCACAGCGGGCTGACGTGCTCACTGCACTCATCAGAGAATTTGTACAGGACAACCGTGAGGCCAGAGAGGAGTGGCGTACAGAGTTGTCAGCACTGGCCGGGTCCATAAGAGACAACACCAACCGCCTCTACGAGGAGATCACGGCCCTCTGGCAGGTGCTAGGGCGCATCGCTGATGCCTTGGAGGCAGGTCGTCCCGCCCCACAACCTCAGCAGGAGGCCACACCATCCTCCTGCAGTTCAACCCAAACTAGCCCGCACTGCCAGTCGGTCCCTGCACTATGCTGATGGGACATGCCACCCCCTGGCTCTGGGAGTGCCGAGTGAATGTTATGGCAGCCTCATGTAGGCTTTGTGGACTCAATGGGCCTTGTGTGGGGGAGTTGTGGGGGAGGGGGTGAGGGTGTGTGGGGGAGTTGTGGGGGGAGGGTGAGGGGGCTGAGGCTGTGTGGGGGAGTTGTGGGGGGAGGGGGAGGGGGGGAGTTGTGGGGGAGTTGTGGGGGGAGGGGGAGAGGGGTGAGGGTGGTGGAGGGTTTTGTCGCTTACGTTAATTTTGTTACATTCAATACACCGGTTGTGTGAAATAGAAGACCTGAGTGGACATTCATCATTGCACATGTGTCATTTAATCATTCTTAGTGCATAGTGTACATGTACCCCGACATCCAGTGCCCTATGTCCAAACATTATATCACCCTCTGCTGACAAGTGTGTCAGAAATATTGTGCGATCACTGACTGCCACACAGCATGTCTCTCCTGTGCATCGGCACCATGATGATGTCCTGCCACATCTTCCTCCTTCCCTTCTTCATCATCAGGTGGTAGCAGTTCCATGTCCGGGGGCAGGGGCACATTCCGGCGGATGCACTAATTGTGCAGCATTACACATGCCATGGTGATCTTGGCCACCTTCTCATGCCTGTAGAGGAGTGCACCACCCGACCGGCTGAGGCAGCGAAATCGTGCCTTCAACAGGCCAAAGGTCTGCTCGATGACCACACGTGTATGGGTATAGAATCGATTCCATACCCATAGAGTATTCCTCGTGCCTGTTCTGTGGGTTTTGGGCAGGTGTGAGGAGCCATGGCTTCAAGGGATAGCCACTATCACCTGTATGAGAGAAAAATTAAGGTAAATGTCAGGGGGATCATGAAGGACAGCTGTACTAGTCACACATGCCTGCAGGTTATGGATGCCCACATGCACATATCCCTGGATGCATTGCCACCATTACTATCCCTCTATGTGTCCTGTGCCATGGTCTAATGGTGTGGGTTTCATCTTCAAGATGATGGTGTACACTGACGTCTAGTTGCACATGCATGGTGTATGCATACAGCTGTGTTAGTGTAAAAATAGTGAGGTGTTCTGTCCTGTGAGATTTGGCAGTAGTCTGTGCAATATTGGGCAATAAGCATTGGCATTCCTATGGTGACATGCAGCACTCCTGTGATTGTGCCGGCCCTGTGCCGGACAGTGGATTCCCTAGTAGGTTCAGCATGATGCACTCCCAGGGATGCTTGTCCTGTGTGGTGATATGCTGGAGACATCACCATGGTGCATATGCACTGCATGTTGCAGGATGGTTTACGGAGGGTGAGGGTCGCTGATGGGTGGTGCACGTGTCATGGGATGTGGGGTGGTTTCCTGTTAGTCATTTTATGATAGGTGTGGACCTTACTTCATTCATACGGGATTTATGTGTCTTGTACGGTATGTGATGGTTTGGAGCACAATGTTTGGTGATGTGCACATTGTGCAGTCACATCAACATTGGCAGCATGGTGGTGTGTGCATCTCTCCTCCCTTTTCAATGCCATGTGCCAGTCCTGCTACTTACCAAGCAGCCAGGCACGTCGTCCAGCATGTCGCTTCATGAAGCATGGTAGCGTGGAGTTCTGCAGGACCAAAGAGTCATGAGTTGATCCAGGATATCTGGCACAACAATGTGTGATGATCTTGCTGGCGTTGCATACCATCTGCACATTGATGGAATGGTATTGCTTGTGATTGCAGTACACCACCTCCATGGCATGCGGGACCAACAACTCCACGTGGGTGCAGTCGAGGGCACCTACACAATTTGGCATGCCTGCCAGTGCATGGAAGGCAACTTTTGTATCAAATATCTCCTGGGGAGTCCATGGTAAGGATATGTAGTCCCTTGTGTGCTTAAGGAAGGCATCCAGCACTTGGTTCAGAATCCAGGAATATAAGGGTTGTGATATGCCATGCATGTGCCCCATTATGTGCTGGTAGGTGCCTGTGGCAAGGAAGTGGAGCACAGACACTACCTTCAGTAGAGGGGGGATGCGGTATGTATTTCAATGAGGCTCACTATGTCGTCATATATCAGGTCCACTATGGTGGTGATGGTGTCCCGGTCCAGACGGGACAGGGTGTGGATCTGCTCAGCAGTTAGGTTGAAGGGAGTGGCTCTGATGCGAGGGACGGGGGCTGCCGGCATGGTAACGGTGGCTGCACTGGTGGAGCATGCTGGGCCTGTCTCACCCTCCTTCTCCTCCTTTGTCTCCTCTGTGGTGGTGGCTGCTGTTGTTGTTGTTGATGTTGAGGCAATGCAAGCAGGTCCTCCAGCTCCAGTAATGCTACTACTATTGGAATCATCTTGGTGTGGGAGGGGGTGTGGTGTGTGGGTGTGCTCCTTTTGTACTGGGCCTGACTCCATTGCCTCCACCTGTGCTGATTGTGTACACCTGTGGCAGTTGGAAACACTGCTTAGGGCTCTTTATGGCAGGTCAGCGATGCCGGTATTTACGGCATGCTGGTAGGCACTTTTTCCACTTTCATGAGGCCGTTATTTGCATGTCCGCCTCACTTGTGATCTACTCCCGTTTACGGCATGACACTAATGCCGGCATGGTGGGTCACGTGCACGTGCCCAACCCGCTATTAACGGCATCGTACTTTACAGTGCCGTTAATAGCGGTCTGGTTGGTCAGAATAGCCTGTAGCGGTAAGCGATGCCAGTAATCCTTTACCGGCATCATTTTTTCCCATACCTCCAAACTCGGAATGAGGGCCATAGTGTCAAAGGTAAATCACCTAAGAACACATATTACATAAAAAGAACAGAAGAATCAAAATGCATCAATGATCACAATGCAATTATTATTATTGCCCTCCTATGGAATGCAAACATAGATGTACAGTACATTGCAGACAATTCCACTGCAGTTGCACAATATGTCACAGCCTACTTAACCAAAGCAGAGAAAACAGAGTTTCAGGACCTCTGGTATGACATATAATCTGAAAAAACACTATCACAACAATTGTACAGCTTAGGCATAAAAATGCTCTCTAATAGAGAATGTGGCTGCTATGAAGCTGCAGACCGTTTAACCGGTATGGCCTTGTACGGAAAATCTGACAATATAGTATGGCTAAGTCTTGGTCCTGCTAAATCTAGAAAAAGAGTTCTCAAATCATATGAGGACATAGAAACAACAGCCAAAAAAAGGTATCCCAACAGCTAATTAATTTTGAAAAACAATTTACTTGACACATACTACCCAAATAGGAGTACAACTTTGGAAATCATGTGTCTCTACCACGTAGCCCAAAACTTCACATACAAAAATAATGTTAAACCAGATGAAAAGAAAGGTAGATACAGAGTTGTAAATTGTGAAGGCAGCTTAGTGAAACTTACCAAACACAGCTTAAATAATCATATCAAATTGTCATTAAAAATTCCTCAACATAAAGAACTGTATTACATGTCCGTGCTACAACTTTTTAAACCATGGAGAAAAGAAAAAGAGTTACTGGATACATATAACTCCTATGAAGACGCTTTCAAAGAAAATGAAAGCACTATAACAGACGTAAACTTTACACAGTACAAAACAATGTTGCAAAATGAACAGTAACACAAAGAAGAATGCCAGGCCAATCTACAAGTTGACACTCCCGACAGTAGTCAACCTTCTGTAACAGCCAAGAACCACTTGGACAGCAACTAATAGCAAATGAGGCACAATTAGCCATGATAGAAGTAGAAAACACCATGGGCCTCATTACACGGAAGGCGGTAACCATGGCGCTATTAGCGCCATGGTTCCCTCGGTAATTTACCGATCCCACCATGGTGAATGGCGGAATTACCGCCCCATTCCAAGGTTGGCGGGGCAGTAATTCCCCATTCACCATTGGCCTTCCCCATTCTCATTTGAGCCCTGATAGGGCTCAATGGGATTGGGGAAGATGGCATTTACGGTACCGCAAATTGCGGTGCCGGTTCCGTAATTGCCTCCAAGGTCCCTTTGCGGGTCCCGTCCGTAACGGCTGGTAAAACCAGCCGTTAAGGTAGGGACCAGCAAAGGGACCTCGTAGTAGCGCGGTAAGGGATTACCGGCACCGGTGCCCTTACCGGTGCCAGTAATCCCTTACCGCCATCCGTGTAATGAGGCCCCAATGTTTCAGTATGAACAAGCTACAGAAGACTTCGCTGTACTGAAAATCACAACTGAAAAATGAGCCGTGTAGCATTTTCCAAGAAATAACAAAACAAATTGAACATGGTGTGGTACATGAAAATAAAAACTGTACCTGGCAAGACTACAAACCTATACTATATGTGAGTGGTGAAGCTGGTTCAGGCAATACATTCTTATTCAAAATCATTAACAAGTTCCTTCAACAACTGACACACAACAAACTGATAGCTGTTGTAAATGCCCCCACAGGTTCAGCTGCCTACAATATAGGTGGTGTCACTTTACACCGATTACTACTCCTTCCAGTAGAACACCAAAACAAATTAGACTATTACAAACTTTCCACAGAAGCTGCAGTGGAACAACGCAGAGTTTTCAAACAAATGAAAATGCTGCTAATAGATGAGGTGAGCATGGTCTCCAACCTAATGTTGGCTTTGATTCACCTCAGATTACAAGAGGTCCCCAAAACAGACTACGAAAAGCTCTTTGGAGGAAAACACATAATTGTTTTCAGAGATCTTCTTCAATTGACACCAGTGAAATCTGAACCTATTTTTAAAACCTTAGGGCACAAACTGTGTCGTAAAACTCTTGGCAGCACAGGAAATATTAACCTTTGGCAACATTTTCAATACAGAGAATTAACAGAAAACATGTACCAGTCTGCAAACCTCACATACGCCAACATTTTAAAAAGTATTAGAGTTGGTGTACTATCTCAAGAAGCACAATCAATATTAAAAACCAGGCACATCCATGCACTCTATGGCCATAACTCATGTGCTACTGATTTCATGGAACAATTAGCACACACATGTCAATTGTATGTCCTTGATGCCAATTCTTGCAGACTGTTCAAAATTCAATGAAACAAAGTTGCAAAAAAAGAAATGCAACCAATAATTGAAATTTGCTCCACAGATAAACTGGACGTACATGGTATGACACTACCCATGTGTCAACAAGCCACAACAAGACTAAATAACTTAGGAAACTCTATCTCCAACATAGCTGGTTTGGAGAAAATATTTAAATGATCTTTAAACTGTAGAGTAATGCTTAAACATAACTTTGACGTGGAGCAAGGACTAGTTAATGGAGCACTTTGTGCAGTTGTTGGCTTTCAAACATACCCAAGTGACAACAACATTCAATTTGTCAATATTCTCTTTGACAAACTATCAGAAGTTAAAAGGATAGGACGCTCAATAGCCCGCTTCCTTCTTTTCAAAGACATGTATGTACGCAGAGAACAATTTTCAATAACTCTAGCATACGCAGTTACCATTCACAAATCACAAGGTCTTACCCTAGATAAAGCATTAACAGATATTGGTAGCACAGTCTTTAAAGAAGGCATGAGCTATGTAGCACTATCACGACTACGTACACTTGACAGGCTATTTCTAATCAACTTTGATGCAAGTAAACTAAATACAGATATTCTTTGCATTCTAGAATACAATAGGCTGCGTTCACTCTACACCCCCATCTAAAAACCTATCCTTTTCCTCAAAAAGTGAAACGTTGTAAAAGAAAACTACTTCAAACTGAAACAATACAGGATATCACTGCAATTCCTCCAAAGAAAAAAAAAGAAACTAATATTTCATCAAGTACCACAACCAAAGAAGAACCTACTGGTCAAAGTAACTCCACTACTTCTTCAAAGAAACAACACACATTCCGAACAAATGACTTTGACACAGAACTGTCAGGTCCATTCAAATTTTTAAATATAACTGCTGTAAATTGCTACACCAATGTAGCAATAAATATTCTACTCCAATTGCCACCAATTATTGAGAACATTTACTTACACAGCACAGACCAATTGTGTTTGCAAATGTTAGTCCTTCATAGAAATGCAACCAACAATCCTGACAACAATTACAGTGTTCATGGAATAAGACATGACTTGGACTACTGTGCTGGAATTGTCAAATTCACTATAAACTCACAAGAAGATCCACAAGAATTTGTAATGTACTTACTACAAGTACTGGAAAACAAAAACATACCTATAAATGAAATCTTCCAGATTTCATACATGTGGAAACATGCATGCACTCTGTGCAGCCATGTGGCACAGGAACAAGTCCCTTATGAACGCTTCATGTATGTATCCATACCTAACTGTGAATCCATTCCATTTCAGCAACTTGTACAAAATGCAAACCATGGCAGATTATGTACTATCTGCAATTCAGATACTCGCTCCACCTTACAAATACAGACACATAGCGCCTCATTCCGAGATTGGAGGTAGCCATGGTGCTATTTGCGCCATGGCTGCCTCCAATACCGGGACCGGAACTGGTCTTGTTCAATGGGGACTTACCAGTGCAGTCCGACCTTGGCAGGACCGGTAAGTCCCCATTGAACAAACCATTCCCCATTCCCATTGAGCCCGTTAGGGCTCAATGGGAATGGGGAGGGCGTTAATAATTGGCTCGCGACTTGCAAGCCCGTTATTAGCGCCCTGGTCCCTTAGCGGGACCCGTAAGGGACGTGTGGTCAGACCACAAGTTCCTCACGGTCCCCGCCAAGGGACCTTGGAATAGTGCTGTAAGGGATTACCGGCACCGGTCTCCTTACCAGTGCCCGGTATCCCTTACCACTCAAGTCGTAATGACCCCCATAGTAAATACATAATGGTAATGCTTTTATGTTACAATGAAGATGGTACCAAAAACAACTGTAAGCTGACTGGATTCACACATGGTCAAGTATCACTTGGTAAGAAAACCATCACAACAATAGGTATAATCTACCTAGCAGGAACCACAACCAATGCAGGTCACTACACTGTATATATAAAAAAGAATTGTGGATGGTTTGAATGTAATGATAGTACCATTACTCTAAAGCAGATATTACCAGCAAATCTTGTAAACGCGTACTTAATATTCTTAAAACCAAAATTTTATACATAATCTGTGTATGAACATAAGCAAAACTTCAACTTCAAAACCTTGCAAAGTTAGACTATGCCAACATGTATCTAACTGCCCCAAGATTCTGCAACAATCAAACAGATAAATAAATACCACTAAAATCAAACAGGAAATATACACTTGGAATATGGCAACAGGTATCTAACTGCCACAAAAAATCTGCAACAAGCAAACAGATAAATAAATACCACTAAAATCAAACAAGAAATATACAGTTAGACTACGCCAACAGATATCTAACCACCCAAAAAATCTGTAACAACCCAACAGATAGATGAATAGCATAAAAGTAGAAATAAACAATTAGAATACGCCAATAGGTATCTAATTGCTCCAAAAATCTGCAACAAGCCAACCGATATAAGATTAGCAAGAAACAAGAAATGAACAGTAAAACAATGAAAGAAATATATTGTACCACAACATAGAAAGTTTTTTTTGTAATCCAGCATGGATTTTTTTTCCCACAGACCCAATGATTTAGAAAACAAACACAGAAACTGAGTAAATTGCGCAGTACACTGGTTTGAACTATAGTACTTTTAAAGTACTAAATATAAGGGTCAGAAAAAATACAGAAATGTCTATTATGCAATGCAATAACTCAATATGAACTACCTACTCTAACATATGATCTTTTCTTTTATCACAGAGATCGAAAAAGTATGCCTGGTCCAGTTACCCATGTCATGGAAAATATGCATACAACCACAAAAAACTCAACCAGTAAGCATAAAATAAATAGACTCATAAACACTGCAGTCCGTGTTACAAACTCTACAATTTTAACTGCATAGCCTAGCCAAAACTTCACTTACAAACTCTACAAATTAAACAGTACACACATTTTTGGGTTGTTGATATTTGATGGGTGTTTGATTCTATGGGTGTATTATGCTGGGGTGGTTGTGGCCAGGGCCTAAGGTCTTGGGTGCATGGCCTACGGCATACAGCCTTGGGCCATGCACCCAAACCTCTAGGCCCTGGCCACGACCACTGCAGCATAACACACCTATGCTACCAAACATTTTGACTGTGGTATGTGGGCTTCTTACAGGGGATGTTAATTACAATCAATGCTCTACTAACAACCCAAAACCAACATCATACTAAAGTAAAATAGCTAGTAATGCATATATTGTGTCCGCGGACAGCCACGAAGGCCGTGGACATGGTGAACACATCAGGGGCACCTAGCACCTAAAAAAAATACAGTATTTGATCCATCTCTTACTCCCCAACCCTCCCCAAGTACTCCTGCACACCAACACACTCCCCAAAATTGCATTTTGCCTCTGTTCGCCGCCGCGCTGTCGGTGGATCCAAAATGGCAGGCGCATTGAAACAATGTGAGGCACCTCACGCCTCACTCCAGCCAATCGGCGGACACGTTGCGTGTCCGAGGACATGATGCAAGCCGGTTAGCCAATCAGTGTCCTGTCCGCGAAGCGAACAGGAAAATGTGTCCACGGAGCAGACATAGATATCACAAGTTTTTTTGCCTTACGTTTTGGTCATTTAAAAAATAAATACTGGACGGATTAACACCAAATTAACAAAAGCATGCTTTTGGGACTAAGCCGCCGCTCCTGTCTTCATCTTGCATCTATCCATCTAAAGGGGGGATCCAGCCAGGTAAGTGCTGCCCAGGAGACTTCCCTCCTAACTTTCCCCAGGAGGGCAGTAATCCTCAAAATGCCGGGTTGAGTTTCTTTCCCCGGTGCCCACAAAACCCCAACCTGCAGGACAACCCTCCTTTCTTTCCCCGCTTTCAGGAGCCCAGACAGCCCAATCCAGGAGAGGGGAGGTCAAGTGTGGAGGGTTACCAAAATTCTCAATACCCAGGGTTCTATGGGAGAAGGGATAGTTACCCTTCCCGTGATTCACCTAGGGTTGACCAGAGACACCCGTACCAGCCGGAACGGGTGTCACAACTGGAGCGCCAGGTCCAGAACCTATCCCAGGAGCTGGGTCACATGCTGAGGGCTCAACAGAACGCTCAGATGAACATGGCGGCTCAGAACTCCACGAACCAAGGGTCAGGTACTCCAGAACAATGACTGGGGGAACACCCCAACAACTCACCGGTTCCAGAGGAGGAGGCACGGGGGAAGGGAGGTGTAAAGCCCTAGAGGAAGCTTCCTTCCACATCCGTGAAAAGCCCCTGGACCACCAGGAACCAGAACCACAATCTTCTGCCCCAAAACCCTGCCACCCAAGGAACAGAGGGCGGGTAGGAGAAATAAAGAACCCAAAAAGACCCATTTTGTGGAGGAGGTTAGTGTCCTCCAATTTGAAGGAGAGGAATCCTCAGAAGATTCTGGGAAAAAAATCTCCTTCAGGGATGGGGGAACTCCTCCCAAAGAGAAATGGGTTCCAAGAGATCCAAATGAAGACTGGGTGAATGTGGGGACTGAGTCAGAATCGCCCATCATTGAACCCTAGAATGAGCATCAAGGAAACCACACTGTCCAAACCAAGTCTGGGGACTGTCTCCAAAAAGGGGGGGGCGCGGCCCAAAATCAGAAAAAGGGGAGCCCAAAACTCCCCACATATCCCAATGTCAAATTCTCCTTTCAGATCCCCAAACTCCAATACCGAATCAAGACCAAACTACCCCTGTATCAGAGTCAAAAATAAGGAAATTGACCACCAAACTTGCCCAGAATGCCCATTACCTTTGCACTTTGGAGGAGGAGGAGGGTACATTTTTTGCCCAGTCCCAGTGCAAGGGCAATGTACATTCTCAGCACTGGTAGACACTGGATCCCAAGTCACTCTTCTGTCAAAGAGGGCCTGTGATCAGCTGAATTTAGGAAGGTGGGAGATATACCAGATCCCTCTCACCCCTCTTCCTGGACAACTTCAGAACTTCGATGGGAATGAAATTCCTATCAAGACCAATCCCCAATGACTGTTTTGACAGTGATATCGACAATGACATACCACCAGACAGTATCTTCACCCGGCAAGGGGGGAATTTCCGGGTATACTCTTCCTACCCTTACGGGGAGGAAGAGGTGACCTGTGACATCAGGCGGGAGGAAGCGATCTTCCAGGTCCCCAAGGACTGCCTCCATTGCCTGAAACCCTCTGTCCAGGTCAATACCCTCACCAAGGACCTCTCCACCCAGCTGGAGGAGGCCACTGGGATAGCAAAACCGGAAGTATTTCCAGGCTTCAGGAAAATGACGCTCACACCCTGAGGCTACTGACATTTGTAGTTACCTTGCCTCTTTCCCTAACCTTTGCATTAATTGCCCTATGTTTACACCTAGAAGCACCTCTATATTCAGGATATATTCACCGCCTTTGATTGTGATGAAATCGGGACGCCCCCCCTTCGCAGCTAAACCCTATGCCAGATACCCCCCGGGGGTACACAAACAATTAACTTCTCTTTCCACCGTTTGTCTGGCAAATTCTAAAAATGACGAATGGAATCGGGAATATATACGCTTGCCATGGCTCCGAGCGTAAATATTAGTAATTAGGCAAACGCACATGTGCCGTTTCCATGGTTACGACTGTAAACAACAGCAACCAGCCAACTGTGCATGCACCGTCTCCTGAGTAATGAGCATAATACTCGCCAGACGCTGGCGTGCGGAACCTTTCCTTCCGCATTCCTGGAGGCGCGTCAGTGCCATCAACTCACACACAGGGAAAGCCTCTCACGAACAGCAGCTGTTTCCCGAGAAACGAACATAATGCCCGCCTGACGTTGGCACGCGAAACTTTGCTTCCGCATTCCTGGGGGCATGCCAGGGCGATCCACTCCCACTAGTACACAGGGAAAGCCTCTCGCGAACAGCAGCTGTCTCTAACTGCAATAGTAAAATAAGGTAAGCTTGGGGCTGCTTGCTCGCACGCGCACTCGCGTGACTCTGGTCCCTCGGATCAGACAATGTGTGCACGCCGTAAAGACTTACTCACCCGACCACATCCCAGCAAACCCTTGTAGCCCACATATATTATGTACAACGCAAGCACGTGAGCACTATCGGGATCTGTTGCTATATTTTTCTTTTAAAGCACGCAGGTACTTCAGGGTGCTCTCTTCTCTCTTTTTCCCCCCTTACTGGCACACGACCAATATTATCCTTAATACACGGTAATAATAGTTTGTACATTTTAACACCGGGTCAGTTCACGTTGGAGGGTCTTGCATAGACTACACGGCCTGTCCTCCAATACACAAACACCCACCATAGTGCCTACAATCACTATTCCTGAAAACCACATTGCCCGTTCCACGCTTCCACTAAAACTCTCTTTTGTCAACTTAATTACTATAGCATATACCGCCACCTACACCTAAATGTGGCTGTGGTTTATGTGCTTTATTTCCCCCCAGGATCGTTATGCATTAAATGGCTGTCCTACATGACCTGTCCCTCCACAGCCTCGAGACCACCTGTGAACTTCAGCATCAACTGCGAAGCTCCCCTCTACTCCGGTCTGGCAACTGTGCAACTGGTACTGGTGTTCGGCGTTCTCTCTCCCCCCCTTTCCAATGTTTGAGTTCACCAATGCGCTTGAGATAAACCGCACCGGCAAGTAAGTGTCCTTTCCGGTAGCCGTGAGAATAAAATTATCTTTTATATATGCCCTATTGTTTTGGGCATCCGCAGCAATACACCCACTTACTGTACACTCATGTAACCCCATACAGGGTCCCTGAATAAGAGCCCTGATGAAGGCGGACTTTACATCCATCTACTTCCGCTGAAACGTGAAGATTACAGGGAAAGGTTGTCAACCTGTATTCCAGCTAGTTGGAATCTCTGTCACCAACCAGCATTTAATCACTTAGGCAACTGATCAGATATCTTGCATCAAAAGACCCTGAATCATTTATTGATTTCCCCATCAAACAACTTTTGTTAGGTCAACGAAGAACTAATGTACCAAAAAAGGGGACTCATGATGCAATGAATTAATTAGCTAATTGCACATGTATGTACATTTCTTTTCTTACAATAGTAAAATATATGTTAGTAATTTGAATATGAAGCACTATCCTTTTTTAGTTGTTTTATCTTACATTCGATATATGTAATTTGTGTTTACCAATTGTTTTCAATTTGTTTTGCAATCTGTGGATTATTTTCAATGTATTTAAGCACTTGTAATCCTTGCACCTTTCGAATTGCTTGTGTTATCACACTTAAAAATATTTGATTTAATCTTTCTATTGTTCATACATATATTTCTTTCTTGTACCAATGATTCATTGTTTATTTGCATGTTTAGAAATAACCCCCTGAGTGGGTGGCAATATGCATTAAGTGGTTAACCACTCTAGTGATTGCTAGAATTGAGCAACTCTTTTCTATACTTATAAACAGTTTTAGAACTCAGGCCAAATAATTGTTTTGGCCTGTCCTTATATTTCTGTGGTCACCATAAATACAGTAAGGGTACATCTTTTGTTCTATAGTTTACAAAACAGAAAAAGTCATGCAGGATCCAGTAGTGAAATGCCTACACAGAGTGGAGAGGGTCAAGCTGGCCATAGCAACGGGGTCATGGTGGAGATCTTCCTAGCTAAGTTTGTTAAATAGACATGTTTTGATGTGCCTCTTAAAGCACTGGTGCGAGGGCTCGTTTCTATTGTGCATGGGCAGGGTATTCCAGATTTTGGGTGCTGCTACTTGGAAGCTGGAGCCGCCCGCCCTGTACCTCTTGTACCTGGGATCAAACAGGTGTGTGCTAGATCTGGATCAAAGGGATCTAGTAGATCTTTTTTGGGTGACACAGTTGTTCAGGTAGGAGGGGGCGTCTTTATTAATGCCTTTATGTGCAATAATCACTTTCTTAAAAAGTATTCTAGCTTGGAAAGGGAGCCAGTGTACTGCTCTCTTAATGTGGGAGATGTGGTCATTTATTTTAGTCCAAAAGCTTCCCGTAGGGGTTTATTTTATAACAGCTGTAATTTAACCAGGTTAGTACTTGTTGTTCCTAGTAGGAAGATATTACAATAGTCTAGTTTTAAGAGTATAAGTGTTTGAGCTAGGGTGAGGCAGTTATGAGGTGTGAGAAACTGGTGGCTAAGAGAAATTAGTTTGGCAGTGTAGGCAGTGGAAGAAGATAAGGCGCTGATATGTTTAGTCATAGTATGGTTAGTGACTAGATGGACGCCCAGTCTTTTCACTTGTTTGAGTACAGGGATAGGGGTCCGGTCGATGGTGAAGGATGAGGAGTCGGTATGCAGAGTTTTTATTCGGGAGGGCGAACCTACAATGAGGATCTCTGTTTTTTTCGTCATTAAGACACAGGTTATTGGTGGCCATCCAATTTTGTATGATGGCATACATCTTAGTGGTTTCCTGTGATAGGGGTAAGAATCTCTGTATCATCAGCAAAGTTAGTGTAAATAGCTCTCATGTTGCTGAGTGCTGCAGATAGAAGCTTGATATATACATTGTACAAGGTAGGAGATAGGCAGGAGCCTTGGGGGACCCCCTAGGGGTACTGCAATAGGGTTTACAGCCTCATCACCAAGAACAACTCTAGAGGTGCGTTCTGATAGGAATGACTTAACCTATGAAGAGGCATCAGAGCAGAAGGTAAAGCTCTCTGACAGGGCAAGGCATAGTTTATCATGGTCTGCCTGGTTGAACGCCGCCGACAGGTCAAGGAGGAGGAAAACGGCCATATTACCATAGTCTCGAATGGTATCCATCTGGATTTTAAGGTCTAGTAGTGCTATTTCAGTGCTATGTTTAGGCCATTAGCCTAATTGTCTGGCTCCCAGCAGGTGGTTGTTCTCAAGATATTCTTGGATTTGAGTATAGGCTATTTTGTCCACTATGTTCAACAGGAATGGGCCAGTGGAAATGGGTCGGTAATTAGAGGGAGTGCAGGGATCCAGTGATGGTTTCTTAAGAGGTGGGGTTACCCAGGCGCTTTGATGCTCAAAGGGGCATAATTGGTGGTGAAAGAGGCATTCACAAAGTTGGTAATAGTGGGTACTAAGGCAGGGGCACAAAGTTTGACTGATCGTGCAGGGAAGCTGTCACCTTTACAATTGAAAGGTTTTCAGTAGAGATGGTGTCCTGAACCTGGTCCTGGGAAACCATATTAAATATGAATTGGAGGACAGTTTTTCTGGCAATGGTGTTAGGCGTGATTTAGGGCATACTTTTGCCAGCCAGGAGTTTCCTTTTCTTTAGTATTTTCTCTTGTAGGTAAGGATTTTTTGAGTAAGGATTTTAGAAGCTATGGCATTTTGACTTGTAGTGCACCAGACTTTGCCTGAGTTAGTAGGTGTAGCAGCAGGGATGGGGGCTTCTAGTTCTCTGAGTATAGAGAATAATTCATTGGTATTAGAAGAGGCATTGTTTATTCGAGTGTTGAGGGAATTGGCTTTATGGGCTATCACCGCTGATTTATACGTTTTGATAGCTGCCACTAGTGAGTATGTTATGGCAGTGGTCGGGTTCTTTTTTGTAAGTGTTCCTGCGCTATTTTGCTGCGGCGGATGACGTCAAGCTCTTCATTGAACCAAAAGTTTGTACATTTTAGGTTGTTGAGGTATTTTAGATGTGAGCAGGGCTATTGTAGCAATGGTAGATCTGAGGCAATTATGGTAGAACATGGAGATACTTTTCAGGGTTGGTATTAGAGTTAGGGTAGGTCTTAAAGGTATCTGCAAGAATTAGTAGAGATATTCTGCTGTAAGTTTGCAGGTGTTTCTCACTGAAATAGGGTGAGATTTAGATTGTTGTAGACCCTGGGCTTTAGTGGTTTGGATGTCAAAGCATATTAGGTAATGGTCCGACCATGTGATTTCAGAGATGGATTCTAATATTGCGTTTACATTTAGTGTCAGTATCCAGTCCAAGATTCTTCCTTTTGAATGGGTGGCAGAGTTTACAATCTGAGTGAAATGCATTTATTGGATGGCTGCGGAGAACGCTGTGGCTTTGTGGTCCAAAGTGTCATTATATCCATATGATAAATGTGGTGTTGGGCTTAAGGAAGGGGGTGATGAGAAGGGGGATGTCAGATTGGGGGTCGTTTTTATTTTCCAGAGGTCTGTAGATGATAAAGAAGTTGATGGTAGTTTTGTGGTCGGTTTTAAGTTTTAGCAAAAGGAGTTTGTAGCATACCACTGGATCTAAAGGACAACCACGAAACAGTAATGTGGATTTGGCTATAAGAGGTTCTCCACCTCCTATGGAGTCCTGGCGGTCAGCCCTGAGAATGGTAAAGCCAGGGGGGATGGCTAAGGAGAGTAGGGGTCCTGAAGCGTGGTGTAGCCATGTTTCTGTGACAACTAAGAAATCTAGGTGTTAGTCATTGAGTAAGTCATGTATATCGATGGCATGAGCACCTAATGAGTGTGCATTTATAAGTGCACCTTTGAGGCAAGAGTTGGGGAGAAATGGAGGCAATCAGGGCTCTGTAAGTAGGGTAGAGGGGCATTGTGTGAGGTCTCATTAAGCGGTGTCAAATCCTGGGCAAGCTGGGAAGTATACAAGGAGGTAAGTGGCAGTGGACCCGGGGTTCAGTAGCGGGTGCGATTTGAACGAGTTTGTGAGGATAGTCTCAATTGTCTTGTGGTCCCTGGGATTGGATAGGAGGTGGGTTATGAAGTGGCTGTTTTTGGTCACTCCTAGGCAAGGAGTGTTGGTTCCTATAGGACTTCTGGAAAAGGTGGCTGGAGTGACAAAAAGTGATGCTGGGTGGTGGTTAAGAGATTGAATCATCATCATGTGCAGAAAATGCAGTGGGTGGAGGTAAGAAAAGGTGTATGATTGAGTGACTGGTGGGTGAATAAGTATGAATGTTATGGTGTGTTTTTGAATGTTCTGGGAGGGTGGGTGTGTGTAAGTTTAGAGAATGCAATGAGTGCATGTAAGAGAAGATGTGAGTGAGTGACTGATGGGTGAGTGAGCATACATGTGGTAGTATGTGTTTCAATGTTCTGGGTGGGGTTTGGTGTGTGCCTGCTTGGTGAATCCAGTGTGAGTGAATGTGAGAAGAGATGTATGGGTGAGTGACTGGTGGGTGAAAGGGGATGTATGTGTTTGTAAGGCCCTGGGAGACTGAAGATCACTGGAGCAATTTTGCCACATCCTTTATTGACTTTGCATGTTTTAATGGTATTTCTGGGCAGAGGCAAGTTCATGTGTGACATTCCCTGCCTAGACAGGAATTTAGGTGCAGTCAGTCTAGCGATTGCTTAGTGTGGCATGACATTAATTACTCTGCATCTTTAAAAAAGCAAGCACGATAAGTAGTGTTACCTCGCTAGACTGACGTTTGGCTTAGCGGCCTGTATATTCTTCACAGTTGCATGACTTTTTATTAACTGAGCATCTATGATGAATCAAGAAAGAGAAGTGTTCTTATGGCTCTAGACTGGCTTACATTGGAGCACATTTGGAGACAGGTTTTCCTATTGTGACATGTCACTTTTAATGGCCAAACCAACAGGAGTATGTACTTACTTAGGGGTACTGGCATATATAGGCAGAGACAGGTTTATGCAGTGCAAGTAATGATACTATAGAAAAATGTCTTAAGGCAAAACATAAGTATGGCCTTATATGGGAATACTAGCATATGTTGGTTGAGTCAGCATGGAGATGTATGGGCACAGCCAGCATACAAATGTTTTTTTTTATACTGGCATGTGTGCAGGGACTGGCATGATAACGCATTGGGAAATGTCCTGTGCACTTCTGATGACTTGCATCTATTGTACTTTTTTCATGGTTTACCCTAGAACGTCCAAAACCGATTGTTGGCTTTTTACCCAATTTGTTGATTTTTTACACAAATCTTCCCAGAAAGTGTGCTTTGTAATGCACCATTTTAACCCATTATTCAAAGCATTTACTCTGGGAGGGAGAAGAATCCCTCTGGGCCCACCCCAAACCCATTTTCATTTGTTTGGGCTCCCTTGCTATGTCCAGTCGCAATCACATACTTGTGGCAAATACTTACACCCTCCAAAAAAACAACTCACTAGCCACCAGTGGTGGCTGATATATTTGTGGACCAGGCACCGCCCCCTTCTCTCTATGTTACGTTAAAGATTTAAACTTTGATGGAAAGCATATTTACTTGCGGTAGTGCATGCCCCTGCAGTGGCATAATCATCATGGACATCCCACACATGTGATGGTCCGGCCCAGGGTGTGGCGTGCCCTGTGCTTTGTTTAGGAGCTTGAGGGGGCGCACAGCATGGCTCGCAGTTGAGCTTCAAAATGTTGTGCTATGCCATTGGGCACCAATGGGTCTGACAAAGGGGTAGTGTGCAGTGTGCGCCTTGAAGTCTGCCAGTGAGTCCCCGGGTGAGAAGCAACTTGTGGGTGTTTTCAATTTTAAATAACTGTGTGGTGCTATGAATTTATGGGTGCAGCAATGATATTACATTAAACAGTGTTTTTATAAAAAGTCTTCTGGCACCCAGTATTACACTTAGATAATAAAAACTATGCGCGGGGGGGGGCTTTTGGGTATCTTGAAAGAAATGTTCCCTGGTATTATGCTGCAGCAAAGATAACATTATCAGGTGCACTCCCCTCGGTGCATGCAGACCAGTCTAATTGGTTTCTCCTATCGTAGTGGTAGCTGAATCATATATACATTTATAACCAGGGAAATCGGTACCTGAGTCTTCAAGGTAACCTGTTAAAGGTTAATGACTATGTTGCACTTCAAGATGACCCTGTCAAATATCAAAAGAGAAGGAGCAAGAAAAAACATAACATATATTATCAGGACCTCAATCATCATCACCATTTTCCAATTTCGTAAATGTACCAATAATCAGTTGGTGCTTACCAGTTATCTGCTCCTCGGGGCTGGAGCACCATGCAATGTGCTCTTGCCTAACCTGTGGATGTATTACTGCCGTCGCGGGTGGTGTGACATCACTCGTATGTGATGACGTTACTACCGATCGTGCCCCGCGCGGGATGCCACATATGAGATAAACAGCAGCTCAACATGAAAACTCGATGACCCACAGTTGTTAAGACCCAAAGAGAGAATTTTGGTAGGCTGAGAAAGAACTCTGAAACTTTTCTGCACATGCAACAATATAAAATGTTCTGAGTTTTCTAAGATAGAAGGCCTATGTTGTAGAGGCCCACAGCAAACTTTCCAGACTTCCCTGTAGGCCAGTCCGCCACTGCACGCCATGGCTTACTCATGATGGACTGAGGGAGCCCCTGCAGCGTCCCTGCGCGAGGACAGTTTTGGGAGGATGGGGTCTACTTAGGCTAGTGGCAGCTAACTTAAAGGCCTGGGCAGGAGCGATATTGGCACCATGAAAAATAGCTAAGCTGGGAGACATAGGAATGCCCAACCTAATGATGCTAGGGTAGGGTGATCAGACGTCCTGGTTTTCCCGGGACAGTCTGGGGAAATCACCCTCCGTCCTGGGAAACCAGGGAGTTTTTTCATTTTCCAAACCCCGTCAGAAGATTGGAAGGCTAGCTGGCTAAAATACTGGTTTTCCCCAGGACCCGATTTCAAAATCACAAAATCGGGTCCCTGCCGACTCTTCCTGCACATAAATGAGGGCGTGAATGCTTTTGACGCACCCATTTCCTCCCCCTTCCGCTGCCCGGCGCTCTCCTCCAATGAGAGGAGTGCACCTGTGAGCACACCCCTCCTCCACCCCCCCAACAGGCCAGCCACATAGAAGTAGAACTACAGTTTTATTGTAGTCCTACTTCCATGTCTATGGCATGTCCCGTTTATTTTCTTTTTATCTGACCACCCTGTTCTAGGGTGACATCTGCACAAGCTAATAAGAGCAAAACTGACAATTGCATTGAATAACTTAACACATGTTTTGCACTGGTCTGCTTGTGTTAACATCGGTGCAAAATTGTCTGACACTGATTCAAATTTTGAGATCTCCTTCTGCGCATTGCTATTAGAGATTGTCAATAACAACGTCAAATCGCTTTCTCTGCTCGCCCGCAATGCAGTCTTTCCCTCATAGTGGTGGACCATAGCAGTTCTCTCTGCTCAGTAGTGTAAAGAGCAGACCCGCTGCGAGTTATGTTTAATTGTGTGGTCATGACATATGCAAAAATATAACTACAGGCCATTTAAGGGAAGAAGGTGACAGGAACAGCTAATAATATAAACACAGTTTTATAAGCTGTTCACAATGTTAATCGCAAAGCGGTAATTGCTGAGAATGGTAAACCATGCAAAATATTAAGACAATGGAAATTAGGTAATTAGGGAAATTGGATTATTTTCTGCTTATGGGATTTGGGGGGGAGCTGCACCAACTGTGACCTTAAATTGGAGAATGTGTAATGCTGAAGACATTTGAAGTGTAATTGGGTAAATGGTGTGCAATGCGGTAGTGCGTTAATACGAAGGAGGCAGCTGCGCAGCGCCATCATATCCAAGAGCCATGTATGACAAATATGAGCGAAGGAACCAGGCATACCTCTGATATTACATTGGAACTCCAAGCAGCAGCATGGATAATCACACACTCTGCTTAAAGTGGGGGTGGGCAGTGCATTCATGCTGGCATATATGCAGATGTGCAAAATGCAAACTGCACACGCAAAGTGTTATTTTACCATTATCTGAGAGTGCAATATGCAACAACGCTTCTCTCATTTCAACTTGCATGCCAAATATTCCATCCTACGCTGGAGACGCCTACGTTTTTCATAGTACCGAGTTTTGTTGTGCTTGCCAAATATACATTGGAGTTTTCCAAAGGTCGTGAGGAAACTTTCAGTTCTTCCAAATGGCTTCATGACATGAGGTTCGTCTTCTTGGACTTTTAGCCACAAGCATTTTTTTTTCTTAGGCCTTGTAGGTTTATACTTGAAATCATGAGATCAGAACTATACTCCACAGCAGGCAAACTGTGAGGGGGAGGTGAAAAGGGTGCATGCACAGTGTAGTATCAAATCTTTGGCAGAGCTCTCTCAAACGATGTGAGAAGAGGTGGTGACAGTAGGGAGATTCCTATGTTATCTAATAGGGCATTTGTACAGCACCTTTGTTTATCATTGGTATGATCTCAAAGCACTGTGGGTGATGGAAAGGCTGGCTGGATGAGGTGGCCGCAGCAATGGAGGAGGTGTTGTAGTGGAAGGCTGATGATGAGGGGGCAACAAGAAAAGGTAAACGATGAGGTGGAAGCTTAGCAAGAGACCGAGAAAACAGAGGGGTTGTAGATGAAGAAGCATAAATGAAGGGGCACAAGGAGGCACAGATGGAGGGGAAGTACAAGGGAGAACATAAGAAGGCAGATAAAGAGCAAGCAAATAACGTGATGTAGGTGCAGGGGTGGCTCCCTTGCTCTTTGACCCATAGGAAACCAATCTGCACCTCACCGATGACGCCCAACAAGGCAGAAAAATGATTGGGGTTGCTTGATTTTCCATGTTGAGGACGTTGCCTGGCAGTTCAGGCTAGACTGCTCCCATTGGTGTGTAAGTGGTTTCAACCCAGCACTCCACCTAAGTCAATGCCTAGCGTGTGATGCCCAGCCAGAACCCTTAATTATATATTTTTATGTCTAAAGTTCTTTTATTTCTGAATGATGTAGCCTTATATCACACCCCTCTCTCTGAATCCCCCCAGGTCTCACTGATCCAAGAAGAAGGTTGTTTTGTAAAGTTAAAAGATTTATTTGATGAATTGAACAATATATATATCACACTTTTATGAATGTGAACAATATCTAACTATCACACTATTAATATTTATACAACGATCACCAATGGGTGATATGACAGTCAACAATCTCTTTAATCAATAGGAGTATGGATGAGAAGAATAATGTAGAATAGAAGAAAATTTTGTGTGGGTTCAATGAAATGCAATGATAGGACATTAATGCAGCACAGAAATAAAACTTGATATTAACTCAATCAAATGCAATGTAATCACTCTTTTCCCCTGATCTACTCAATCACCCCATATATGCAATATAGAGATCGAAGGAGAGAAAACAGGTTTCAGGAATAAACACTCTACAAATGCAGTTTCAATCCCAATTCCCCCCAGCAAGCTAAGAGAGAAACAGGAATGATTTTAAACAGGTCAGATGCTTTTGAATGTGGCTTGCAATGAATGGAAAAATGCTAAAAATGGATTTAATTCTCTAAATGGGATTCACAAGTAGTGGGAGCCGCTTTGGATATTTCCAGGGAGACGCTAGCAATGATGATTGAATGGCTGGCAGATAGGAAACTGAATTCAGAGGTTGAAAGCAAAGAAATAGCTATTTTACATGTGGTGAAATTGAGCCAAATGCAGAGTCATGGCAACCTTTTCCACGCGCATTAAGTGTGACTGCGGCAAAACTATAAGGAGTTTTAATGCGGTTTTGACTTCGTTTGAAAGCTGAGGATGTTAGCTTAAATTTGACACGTAAATTAGCACGTACAGTTCAGAAGTTATGAAGGTTTTAGTAAAGGTCGATTTTTCTCAAAAAGTGTCAAGATTTCTAATGAAAGATGCGCTTTTGAAGATTACAAACAAGGATTGGCTTTACACTAAGGGGCTATGAAGATGTGAGATACCAACGGTACAGCCACCAGTCCAGAGACACCTCTGTCTGTTCTTTGCTCACTGCAACACTTGCCTTTCTTCAGCAAATATATTAGCGCAAAGATGATTTATCACTACAATTATCACAGGATTATATGGTTGAGAGAAGGATTCAGGAAACACAAAAGAGGTTCTACAATGCAGTCTGGATATGATAGAATCGGTTGGATAGGATTACTTAAGAATAAGAGATTGGCTATGGACAATTCTATGCTAAATACTCACAACTATGGGTTTGGAATAGGCCCGTCAAGATCTGGTCAAAGGTTTTTGGAGTGGAATTTGCTCACCACCGGACAGGATTCAGGCACTTAGTTCTGCTCTCAGCAAGGCACTCTGGTCTCTGCACGGCCTCTTGGACTGGATCTGGTGGGTTGGTTCTGGGTTACAGCTCCGCTCCACTGGGTTGGACCTCTGGGTTCTAGCAAGAGTTCTTGGCAAGAAGCAGAAAAACAGCACAGCCCGGCTGTTGAATTTGTTGTGCCACTTGGAAGTCTGGGGTTAAAATCATTGCAAGATTTTAAGGCCAGCTGAGAAGGGTTCAGCTTTGGATTTTGGCCTTCTGCTTTCAGAATTCTGGAGTCTTGATCTGGATTCTCCTGCTGATCGCTAAATCTGTTGATGGGTGAATCTGTGTGTGTGTCTCTAGGTCTTCAATAGTCCTTATTTATATATTTCCCAAGGGGGTGGAAAGGCTGATTATAATAGGCCCACCCTCTAGGAAACTGATTGGTCAAAGTATTCCCTCTCTCCTGATTTGAGAAGGAAACAGTGTGTCATGTTGATGCTGTGTTTATGGTCCAGGGAAAAAACCTCCCCTTTGTTTTTACACAGAAAATCTATTTTTCATATAAAGCATATTTACAATATCACCAACTTGCTAATAATACATATTTACATCCCAAATTATATAAGGCAGGTATCTGTCCAAGTCCCATCTTCTTAAGAGTTTCGGTTCACAAATGACAGTTTTTCACGCTTTTGGTTGGTTACCCAGTGTCAGATCTGTACAAGTTTTTCTCCATACATGTGCATGTCATCTGGGCATACTCCTGTTAGCATTATCACAATTGCTACAATATTAACATTTTAATAGTTCAGTCTCTGAATATCGCACAAATTCCAGAGCCACCTTTTCATTTTAATAACCTATACATTCCAGATTTTTACCAGTTTGGCACAGTTTTCTATGAGTCTTTTTCTCAAAAATATATTTTCTACTGCTCCAGATACACATTTCAGTCTAGCCCCGCCCCAAGGTTTTGGCTGGGGTAGAGCAACCTGAGCCTCTTCCTGCTAGCAGCTGGTTTCTGTTGACGCTCAAATTTGCATTTCCTTTCGGTCAAGGGAGTCTTTTGTCTCTTGTCAGAGCAACAGGCCAAAGTCCTCCTCCCACCTCCATTAACACCTCCCTGCCAGTTCCTCAGCAGAGAGCAGGGGGGAAGTTTCCTTTGTTTGTGAGAAGTTGTGGAATGTCTTTGAAGTCTAGTGTGGCTGGCTTTAGCTCATTTTTGAAACACTGTTTAAAATGGTCTTTTTCTAAAATACGATTAACATTTTTAACAAATATAGCCACAAATCTCTTAATTCCAGCCTTTCTAAAACATAGAGATTGATTTGTACAACCTGTATTGCTTTTGATAGGAAGTCTCTTCTTTTCCATACTTTGATTTTAATGTACAAGTTTAAACTGACAGGTTAAGTAAATGACAGTTTCTGACACAGACGAGCGGCGGTACTGTCATGATGCCTACCTCCAAGGAGCCAGGTCCGACCCAGCAACCCCAGAGGCAGGCATCATTTCCCCCAGGGAAGTGCCAGCGGGCCCAAGCTGGGGCCCTTTGGACACAGTCCTGGCGCCTTAGGCGCCAGGCTCATGTTGGACCCCTGTCCTGGCGCCTTAGGCGCCAGGCTCATAAAGCTAGACATGTGTTCAAGTGTTTTAAGGTGCACTTACCTGATGCAGACCATGCTGCTACATCCAGGCCCTCTTGAGGCCTGAATGGAACTACTTTACCTGTGGAACTACTTTCCCCTGGGTGTGGTCGGGGAAGGATACATACCTGATCGGTGGAAGGATACATACCTGGAACTTCTTCCAAAGCTATTTAAACCACGCCCGATCAGCAACTCACGCTTCGCGTTGTTCTGCTCCTCGCAGCTGGACGCTCACCGTATCAGCTCCTGCATCTGGACTTCAGCCACGCCTGTCAGCATCCTGGGTCACCTGCTAAGAGAGAATCGGCAGAGAAAGAAGACCTTACCTGCTAAAGCTGCATCACGGAGACTTCACACCGATGATCCTGAAAGGGAAGACATTATTTTAAAAGCATTTCGCTTCAATCACTGCAGCGCTGCATTTCACTCACCTTTCCTGGGCACCTCCATCTTCAGCAGCGATCATCCGGATCCGCAGCCACTTCCCAGAGCGTAGAGAGAAAAAGACAAGAACACAAGGTGAGAGAAGGAAGGGAATAGGAAAGGCTCAGTTTCCTTCTAAGACTTACCTGTTGGGTCATTCCCATTTCATTTCGGGTCCTGCCGCTTCCTGGCATTCCGGACCCCGGCCCCTATGGGGAAAAAAAGACAAAGACATTGAATGAGCGAATGCAAAGACATTACCCGAACGCTCATCCAGAACTTACCTGTCATTTACTGGAACTGCACGTTTCACTTCGGGTCGGCGCCATCCGGCATTCCGAACCCCGGGCCCTAAGGGGAAAAAGACATAAGCGTTAGCGCTTGCTGCAATAAGACAATGAACATTATTATTAAGCTTGAACTTTTGAACTTGCTACAGAACTCTTACAGCTCCTTACCTGAATAGTCAAGCTTATTTGAACTCCCATCCAACCTCAATCCAGTGAAGTAACTGGGTATCAACGCGCCCCTGCATCAGAAGCAGGATGGAGAACTCATCCTTCCAGACCCTAAGGTGAGACTTCACGGGGAATCGAGGAAGGGTATCGTGGAGGGTTGGAAGGGAGTGGGAGGCTTGAGCATTATTCCATCAGTAGGTAATACTCCCTTTTCACGCACAGGGGAATATTCCTGCGAGCCAGTGAGTCCATCTTCAGAGTCCTGCGCTTCACCATTGAAGAAGCATCAGCACTCGAAGCCAGACCTGCGCCTCCGTGGGAATCAGGTGAGCGTGACAGAACGCGGAGCCTACCCACAATTTCCCACCCGGGCGCTATGGAGACTTCCGAGACAGATCAGCTGGCCCAGCTTTTGGGGAAATTATGGGCAGAAGTGCACTCAGCCCACCAGGAGACTAACGCTCTCAAAAGAGAACTGATCCTATCCAAGGAAAGAACAGATGACCTGGCCAAAAGGTTATTGCAGGCCCAGGCAGGGCACACTCCTTTACCTAATTCCGGAGATACTTCCACATCAATGGGTTTGAATAACCCGGTACAAATCAATCTACCTGGACACATGCCTTTGGCCCCGCCTGAACGTTTTGCGGGGGATCCCAAGAAATATGCCGTCTTTATGAACCAATGTCGTTTACACTTTCTATGCAGACCCGGGGCCTTCCCTAACGACCAGACCAAGGTTGCCTTTATACTGTCTTACCTCAGTGGCAGTGCTGCCGATTGGTCTATTCCATTGGTAAATCAGGATGATCCCATTCTCCAGAATTGTCAGGGTTTCCAGGCCAGCATGGAAAGATTGTTTGCTCGACACTCTCAAGGACAGGCCCTTGATAACTAACTGCTATCCTTACGACAAGGTAATCAGGATCTCCTGTCCTACGTTGCCACCTTTAATAGACAGTTTGTGGAAACTGGATGGCCAGAAAACAAAAGGGTCACATTGTTTCATCGAGGCCTGCGCGGAGAGCTTAAGGATGTTCTAGCTCAGATAGTAGATCCACCCCAGGTCTGCGCAGACTACATAGACTTGGTGGTTCAACTTGATCACAGACTTCAAAATAGAAAAGCAGATCGGTTCAAGTACGAAACCCGAGTACCGATCAAAACCCATGCTAACTCCAAGAGTACCGACGTATCCGAACCTATGCAAATCGGCGGTGTTAAAGGACCATTAACACAGAAGGAACGAGAGAGAAGGCGGCAAATGCAACTTTGCCTGTATTGCGGGACTTCCGGTCACTTTCTTCGAAATTGTCCGGTTAAACCACCTAAGAAGGTGGTTGGAGCCACTGATAACGATTTATTGACACCTGATTCAGGAAACGACCTAGCCCGACAAGCGTAGGGGTCCGCTTGCCGAGCTTGAAAACAAACTCTTTGACCTTGCATTTTGTCATGCCAATGGTGCTCGTGGACCCAAAACAGCCTCAGCTGTTGCATACTATAAAAGCATACATCGACAGTGGAGGTATTGGAAATTACATAGACCGTGAATTGGCTTCCAGGATTAAGCTCCCTCTCCGCCCGAAAGTAACCCAAGATGTCATTACTACAGTAGATGGAACCGAAATAGCCTCAGGGCCTGTAACGCATTCCACTGTTGAAATGACAATGGTGGGTCAGGATGGACATCGGGAAGCAATCGTGTTTGATGTGATCAAGGCCCCACAATTTCAAGTAATTCTTGGAATTCCTTGGTTAGAAACACATAATCCCAGAATTGACTGGCGAGCAAAGAAGATAAGTTTTCCTGATTGTGAACCAACTTGTTACCCAAGAAATCCAGTGATGGGTCTAGCCTCAGCAACTTCCACCCCTGTACAGCTACTGTCAGAATACCAAGAATTCCAAGACGTTTTTCAGAAGGAACAGGCTAACACGTTACCTCCCCATCGGTCTTATGATTGCCGAATCGATCTGGTACCCAATGCTCAACTACCTTGTAGTAGGATTTATACTCTTACGGAACCTGAGAACCTACATTTGCGTCAGTATTTAGATCAGTACCTAGCCAATGGTTTTATTCGCCCGTCCAAGTCTCCTGTCTCCTCAGCTCTGTTCTTCGTGCCAAAAAAAGAGGGCGACCTTAGAACATGTATAGACTATCGCGCCCTAAATCAATTAACGATTAAGAATCATTATCCTCTGCCCCTGATCCCTGAGCTTATCGACCAGGTGAAAGACGCTTGTGTGTACACCAAGTTAGATCTCCGAGGAGCTTATCACCTGGTGCGTATAAAAGAATGCGACGAATGGAAGACTGCATTCCGCACCAAATTTGGGCTCTTCGAATATCAGGTGATGCCCTTCGGTTTGTGCAATGCACCTGCCGCCTTTCAGTACTTTATGAATGATGTTCTTCGGGAACTTATCGACGTCTGTGTCATTGTTTATATTGAGGACATCCTGGTGTACTCCTCTTCAGAATCCGATCACAGAAAACATGTTAGGGCAGTTCTTGAGAAATTGCGCCAGCACCGACTATTTGCAAAGCTCAAAAAATGCGTTTTTCATACCACAGACGTGGAGTTTCTCGGATTCATCCTGACACCTCAAGGAGTCCGAATGGACTCACGAAAGGTGGACGCCATCCTCAAATGGCCATCTCCTAGCTCGGTGAAGGGAGTTCAGAGCATGCTCGGTTTCGCCAATTTCTATCGAAGATTCATCCCGGAATTTCCCCGAAAAGTCCAACCCATCACAGCTCTCCTAAAGAAAAACAAACGCTTTGAATGGACTCTTGAGGCCGAACAAGCCTTTCAGGACCTGAAAACCAAATTCAACTCTGCACCTATTTTGAAGCACCCGCACCCAGATCTCCCTTACATTGTGGAAACCGACGCATCCAGTACGGCCATGGGAGCTGTCCTGTCGCAAAGAGACCCAGAAACTAACCAACTACACCCTGTGGCCTTTTGGTCCAGGACATTTTCTCCTCCTGAAATCAACTACGCAATTACCGACAAAGAGTTACTGGCTATTAAATCTGCTTTCAAGGCTTGGCGTCACTACCTTCTCGGGGCAAGACACACCATCACCGTAATTACGGACCACAGAAATGTACAGTATTTAAAGACGGCCAAGGCTCAATCTTCACGACAACTCCGATGGGCTCTATTCTTTGCAGAATTTGATTTTGTAATTACCTATCGCCCTGGCTGCAAGAATGGTAAAGCAGACGCCTTATCCCGGATTGGCATGGAAGAACCCAATTCGAGTTTAGAACCTGTGCCAATCATACCTGAACAAAGAATCTTAGGCCTAACTTCATTGCAAACTATTGAGGACATCCAAACGCAAGTAAAACAACTTCTGGACTCTTCAGCCTTTCTGGAATGGAGTGAAAAGGGTCCTCATTACACCGTTAAGGATGACTTACCCTACTTCCAGGAGCGGTTGTTTCTGCCTAGTAAAGAATTGCAAGAACTTGTTATTGCCCATCATCATGAATCATTAATGGAACGACACCCTGGTATCGCTAAAACGGAGGAAAAAATCAAACGCCACTTCTGGTGGCCTTCTTGGAGAAAAGACATAAAGGCTTTTGTATTGTCTTGCAGAATTTGCGCCCAAAACAAAGGTCAAAGGAAAAGGCCAGCCGGCCTACTTCAACCCTTGGATATTCCACCGGCACCATGGCACACCTTGTCAATGGACTTTATAACTGACCTGCCTCCTTGTGCTGGTTACAACACTATCCTTGTAATTGTGGATCTATTCTCCAAAATTGGCCTCTTTATCCCTTTAAAAGGTTTGCCTTCAGCTTCCACCTTGGCCAAGGAATTTCTGGAGAATATAGTTTGCATACATGGTTTCCCTTCCATTTTAGTCTCGGATCGTGGAAGTCAATTTATCTCCCATTTTTGGAAGAAGTGTTGCCAACTAGCACAAATAGATGTGCGGCTATCCACCAGCCACCGCCCCCAGACCGACGGACAAACCGAGAGAACCAGTCAGACTCTCAAGCAATTTCTTCGGTGCATGTTTCACCAATCCGAGTTAAATTGGAAAGACATCCTTTGGATCGCAGAATATGCATACATCAATTCAGTGCATTCTGGAACCGCACAAACTCTTTTTTATACTTTCTATGGTCACCATCCTCGGACCTCTGATCTAGATCCACCTCTGACCCTGGAAATGCCCGCAGTAAATCATCTGCATTCCACAATAACCTGAGCCTTCAAAGAAGCTGCAACTCATTTACAGCAAGCCAAGAAAAAGTATAAAGAAAACGCTGATTTGCACCGAAGTAAAACTCCTCCTTACCAAGTAGGAGACCAGGTATGGCTAGCAACGAAACATTTACCCCTCAAGGGCCCGCAAACCTTCAATCCCAGATTCATAGGACCTTATCCCATCAAGGCTATAATCAATCCTGTGGCCTTTAAACTGGATTTACCGTCCAACATGCGTATTCATCCAGTTTTTCATGCATCACTTTTGAAGCCAGTACAACCAGGGACCTGACTGTCCAAGCCTCCAGACCCAGTTCAAATTGAAGGGGAATTAGAATTCGAAGTTGAAGACATTTTAGACTCCAAGGTGTTAAAGTCCAAACTCTTCTATCTTGTTGACTGGAAGGGATATGGACCTCAGGAGAGATCGTGGGAGCCTAGTAACCATGTTCACGCACCTCGATTAATACAAAGGTTTCACCGGAGATTTCCGAACAAGCCAAAACCCCCGGAGGGAACAACCTTGGGAGGGGCCTTGAGGGGGGGGTACTGTCATGATGCCTACCTCCAAGGAGCCAGGTCCGACCCAGCAACCCCAGAGGCAGGCATCATTTCCCCCAGTGAAGTGCCAGCGGGCCCAAGCTGGGGCCCTTTGGACACAGTCCTGGCGCCTTAGGCGCCAGGCTCATGTTGGACCCCTGTCCTGGCGCCTTAGGCGCCAGGCTCATAAAGCTAGACATGTGTTCAAGTGTTTTAAGGTGCACTTACCTGATGCAGACCATGCTGCTACATCCAGGCCCTCTTGAGGCCTGAATGGAACTACTTTACCTGTGGAACTACTTTCCCCTGGGTGTGGTCGGGGAAGGGTACATACCTGATCGGTGGAAGGATACATACCTGGAACTTCTTCCAAAGCTATTTAAACCACGCCCGATCAGCAACTCACGCTTCGCGTTGTTCTGCTCCTCGCAGCTGGATGCTCACCGTGTCAGCTCCTGCATCTGGACTTCAGCCACGCCTGTCAGCATCCTGGGTCACCTGCTAAGAGAGTATCGGAGAGAAAGAAGACCTTACCTGCTAAAGCTGCATCACGGAGACTTCACACCGATGATCCTGAAAGGGAAAACATTATTTTAAAAGCATTTCGCTTCGATCGCTGCAGCGCTGCATTTCACTCACCTTTCCTGGGCACCTCCATCTTCAGCAGCGATCATCCGGATCCGCAGCCACTTCCCAGAGCCTAGAGAGAAAAAGACAAGAACACAAGGTGAGAGAAGGAAGGGAATAGGAAAGGCTCAGTTTCCTTCTAAGACTTACCTGTTGGGTCATTCCCATTTCATTTCGGGTCCTGCCGCTTCCTGGCATTCCGGACCCCGGCCCCTACGGGGAAAAAAAGACAAAGACATTGAATGAGCGAATGCAAAGACATTACCCGAACGCTCATCCAGAACTTACCTGTCATTTACTGGAACTGCACGTTTCACTTCGGGTCGGCGCCATCCGGCATTCCGAACCCCGGCCCCTAAGGGGAAAAAGACATAAGCGTTAGCGCTTGCTGCAATAAGACAATGAACATTATTATTAAGCTTGAACTTTTGAACTTGCTACAGAACTCTTACAGCGCCTTACCTGAATAGTCAAGCTTATTTGAACTCCCATCCAACCTCAATCCAGTGAAGTAACTGGGTATCAACGCGCCCCTGCATCAGAAGCAGGATGGAGAACTCATCCTTCCAGACCCTAAGGTGAGACTTCACAGTGAATCGAGGAAGGGTATTGTGGAGGGTTGGAAGGGAATGGGAGGCTTGAGCATTATTCCATCAGTAGGTAATACTCCCTTTTCACGCACAGGGGAATATTCCTGCGAGCCAGTGAGTCCATCTTCAGAGTCCTGCGCTTCACCATTGAAGAAGCATCAGCACTCGAAGCCACACCTGCGCCTCCGTGGGAATCAGGTGAGCGTGACAGGTACTGCGCCCATATCTGACATATTTTTCCAAGCAAGCACCTTTGAAGGTGGATTTTCTCCTGATGAAATGTGCTTCTCCTGACATTTGTGCTCATGGCGTTCTTTAAACAGAGTGATGTTTAACACCCAACAAGGATGTTGGATGTTTCGTGCTGTTTGAGAATCATTATTTTGCAAATTTAACAGCCAAAGAAAAACTGATTTCTGAAGCAGTTCTGGTTTTCTCTTGCAATGCAGTACTGCTTTTTCAAGTAGTTTCATTTTACTCTGTGGGAGGATGTTTTCCTGCGCACTTTCAGAGATTTTTAGCACATAGATCTTTTGGCGGCCATCCTGTTGTTTTTGATGAAAACCACACGCAGTGATGTTGCAGGGCATAGACTAGTGGGTTAGAACATCCCACAGATCTGCAGATGGGTTGTCAACTTCTGCAAATGTGCGGGTGGACTAAAAAACAGTGGTGTGGAAGATTGTCCAGAGCACGGCTGTAACATTTGCTGTAATCAATGATGGTTTTACATTGTTCTAGGCTTATGAGTGCAAAGTGAAATTCCAATGGGTGGTAATTGCGGTCTTCAAGTTGTGATGTGGCAAATTATGACACACAAGCAATTGGTCCAGCACAGTTCTTGCAAAGTAGGACAATCTGGAGGGTGAGGTGATCTTGTGGGTCATGGAAATCTTTTTGTTCACAAATTGTCATTTGCTGAAAATTATCTCTCATCACAAGTTGTAGAAGACACACAAAGCAAGAGGCAGGTATGGCCTTGCCAATTCCTAGGGCAGCAAGGAAAATCGACACATTGGCAGCACTAAGCAATCCAGGCTATACCTTTTGGGGGCTTTAGCTACCATGCTAACACTTCATCTACCTTCACCCATACATCAACCACCCGTGGCCTCTGTCATCAATTCATTGCATGAACTAAGTGCTCAACTGCCAAACTGCATCCATCTGCATTGCCTGTTGGTTAGTTTGGGACCAGGATCCTCCTGGTTGGCAGGAGATGAGAAGGTCATGCAGTGGACAGAGACAGGCGTGTATTCAATGCACTGTCCACTGGTCCACATGTTGAGGTCAGTAAGCTTTATGGGCCTTGGTCTGATAAGTTGCTGACAATTAAACATTTTTGTATAACCATGGGACAGACTTGGTGTAAGTAATGGCTGACATTTCTTATACACTTATGAAACCGGGTATTTCTACAAAAGAATAAGGGAAACAGTCATTATACAACATAACTGTCAGGGTAGAGCTATTCAAGCATGTGTGACCTGTGATATGTGTATTCATGCTGAAACACCTCAATCACACTGACCTGGCGTAAACGGGATTTACAGTTAAGCTGACATGCACTAAGCGTTGCTGGAAAAGCAGTGCCGATCTCAGCATCCTATATGATGGTACCGCAGCAATGATTTCTGGGATGACAGTAGGGAGTGGGGTGGCATGTTGATTGGAGCATGGTGTTGGGAAGGCTGTCTTTGAAGTCTTGTGAGTTCATTTCAGTCCTGTTCATGGCGACTAAGCATATGGGACCGTTAAGATATGGTGCCCAAGTAAGATCCAAGCTTTACCCAGCACAGAATTTTCTTGCAGAGAGCAGATGTGGCAATATGTTGTCATTCATTGCCCTCTATAAAGAAATGTGATACTTTGGAGTGTTGTATGGACTAAGACGTAACCTACTATACCTTTTGGCCACAAAGTAGCAGTGGTGGTGGTTTTGGTGGTGTGGCTGCCACATGCCGACCTTCTGCCTTTACAAATCTACAGGCTGTGTTTTAAAAATATTTTTGATTTTTATCACTCCAGCAACACAGTTTCAATAATTGCATGTGAAGTACTTGAGGTACCTACGAAATCTCTCTTGTAACTAGAAATAAACATCCCTATTTTTACCCCCACACAAACCGATGGATAACTTTCTGTGTGAGTATGTGAGAAACACAGTCCATGATACAAAAAACATAAAAAATGGTTCATGTTATGAAAAGCACTAATGAGAGAAGTCTTTTTTCAGCACGTGAAGGGCAAGTTGTTTTCCCACTCGTACATTAGGAAAGGGGACCAAAAGTCTAAGAAATGTGCTATCCGATCCTGTTATAAAAGGGTCATTCACTTCAGAGGATGTGCAAAGCCATTTGCCAACATATCAAATCCAAGCTGTGTTCTGAGACACTGTACACAGGAGGAGCATTAGCTTCATCTTTGTGTTGCTGGAAATGCCTTATGGAGGGACACGGCTTCCTAGTCCTTGTCTTACCACTTCTCTGTGTGTGTTTTCTCTATGTTTTCTGCCACTGAGGTCCAGCTTGGATTTGTAAGAGTCCCTTAACACCCTCCAACTATATGACTACTGGCATAATGTGGCAACACCTCACAAGATATGGTGCTCTGGACATGTTGGCACTCAAGGTGGTCAGTTCTACTCCCTAGCCACAAAAATATGGCATGTCTTATGCACACTCAGTTACAGGTACAACATGTAATCTCCACCCTCCAACCAACGTGGACTTGGGGATTCTTTCCCTCTGTATTCTGTCCTATGTACTTGGAAAAGTGTGGCACACTCCATTACAGCCAGTTATTAGCAATCTCTGAGATGATTGCTCCCTTGTCACTGACAATTAATATTGCTTTTGAGTATGTTATTGGAGGTGGTCACAGGTATTATCACCTCCCTAATATTTGCCACAAAACAATGGCACACTCAGTTGCAGGCAATGAACTGCAATCTCTTGCCACCAACCAGATCTGGTATGTCTTCCTCCCTTGCAGATGGTATCCTCCCTCACTAAGAACAAATGTAACGTACATGCTTGTCATGTACGCTGATCCCTGGACTTTCTTCTTCTGAGAATTAGTCACAAAATGATGGCACACTCGATCACATCCACTGAAAGGTAAGTTCCTGCCTCCAAACAAAATGTTCTCCTCCCAAGTAGTCATCGACAAGGACTATTATATGATATGATTGATATGATATTAGATGATATGATATGGCATTTATAACACACTTATACACAAGAGCTTCAAGGCACGACGAGGCAAGGGAGGGTGAACAGAGGGAAGAAAGACAATGATCCTACTAGGCCAGGTGTAATTCAGATCGTGCAAGTGCATGGGATGGGGGAAGTGTGAAAGTGAGGTGGCAAGGGGGAGGGGACAGTGCAGTACATGGGATAATAGAATAAATAACAATAAGTAAAAGTACGGCCAGCAGGTGGCAAGTGCAAGGGTACGTGCAGACAACAGTCCCCAAGTGCGGGGGTTGCCAGGAAGGCAGGACAGGTGCGCAATTGGCAGGGGAGGGGACCTGGGCCCGAGAGAAGAGGGTGGTCCGTTAATCAGTACAGTTTCAGTTTCAGCCAGGAAGTCAGCAGGGGAGAGGAGGAGAAACAGCACAAGCAAAGAGAAAGGTTTTGAGGTGCTTCCGGAACCGGAGATGATTCTCCTCAAGCTTCAGGGAGGCAGGGAGGCTGTACCAGAGGGAGGCCCCAGCTGTAGAAAGAGATCTGCCACCAATTTGTTGCTTGGAGGAGTGACTTACCCTGAGGGAGTTGGAGGTGGATGAGTGAAGAGCTTGAGAAGGAAGATATTTAGGAAGAGAGAGTTGAAGGTATTGAGGCCCCAGGCCCCAGAAGGCCTTGTGAACAATGCAGAGGGTTTTAAACTTAATACTCACAGCCACTGGGAACCAATGGAGAGATTTCAGTCCAAGGAGAAATATGATCCCTAGGCTTGAGGCCAAGTACAAGTCTCACACCCCTGTTCTGGATGAGTTGCAGAGGGCAGAGAGTAGAAGCAGGCAGATTTAGAAAGAGGCTGTTGCAATAGTTCAGCCTAGAGGGAACCAGAGCTCTGGAGACAGTGAGCTTCTGGGGGAAGGAGAGGAAAGGAAGAATACCTCTGAGAAGGTGCAGCTGGTAGTGCGACTTCTTAGAGACATCAGAAATGTGAGGAGAGAAGGAGAGTGTGGAGTCGAAGATGACCCCAAGGTTTTTAGCCTCGCAGGTGGGAGAAGGAAGAGGGCTAAGAGAGGTCAGCCAGAGATATGCATGTATATCCTGCAAGGAGGTGCCTGGGATTCTGTCACTAGAAGATGGTACACGATTTGCACAATTAGTTAGGCCTTCCAAATGTAACCTCCTGCCTTCAACCTATCGTGGATTTTCTCTTCCCTAGAATGTACTCCTTCATATTTATAAAACAAAAAATGGCATACATGATTAGAGTCTCTATATGGCAATTCACTTGTCTTCATTTCTCCTCTCTAGTCACTGATGAGGAATGTAACATGTGCGCATGTCATGCAAGGTGATCACTGTGATGCTATCCTCCATAGACACAAGAAGATGGAACAAGTCTAGTTACACCTTCAAAATGTATCCTCCTTCCTACACCAAATTCTGTGATTTGCTCTTCCCTACAATTTACTCCTATCCAATCTAACAATATAATATAATAAAAGGCCAGATGTATTTTTGTCCCTGTATGTTTGCCCGATGCAGTAGCTTCACCTGTTGTCACCAATAGAGAGAGCTGTATGCTTAGAATATATAGTGGTCCTACTGTGTCAATGAAAACCTGCACTTTAGACCATGTACACAGGTCTACGCACTAGAATAGTTATACAAAATATGGCAGACTCAATAACATGCACTAACTGGTAATAGCTGGGATGATGTTGGCCCTAGTCACTAACTCACTGACAACACATGTCACATGCGCATGCGTCATGCGAGATGGTACCTGGGATTTTCCCCTTGCTAGTTGTAGTCAGAAAAAGAGGACACACTCAGTTCCGGTGGTCAAATGGTCATCTCATGTATGCTCAAAGCAACTCTGGATTTTTCCTAAAAATAACAAAGCTAGCTTATTTCATTGTTTCACATCTCCCTCAATTTAATCCTATTTCACTATCAAATGTCTACCACTGCCTCAATTACCCTTCTGGCCTCTTACCTCTAACTAAAATAGTGATCCTGAACTCGAACGGTGCACGGCTTCAATACCCTGTGAGGCCACACGTACCCAGACCACGCTACGTGAACCCCAGAGGAAGTTTAAGGGAGTTCAGTCTGGCTGAACTGGTAAAAATGTGATGAATGGGAGATGGCCCAAATAGTTAAGCCTGGGCTTAGTGCCTGCAGAAGGCAATAGATTGTTTACTGTGTTTACACAAACAAACGCTTGAGACGACAATCCAACACAAAATATACATACAGCGACCCACTTTGCAACATTAGTGAAGTGCAGCTCATATACAAGCTTTTTGTTTGTGGATTCATTTGTTGTATATTATCAGTGCTTCCATGGAACACAAGATCATGGAGTAGTCTTGCAGCGATCAACATAAAGATTTCATCAGCCAGAGCTGCGCGTAGCGCTTGGGTGTCAGACATGCACAACTAAGCAGGAGCTACCTCTGGAGAATGAGGAGCTTGTACGCAGCATGCTGCACACCTAAATGTCACATGAGCTGCAAACTACAACTTTGTTGACACACAATCCAGACACAAGTTCTGAATGTCAAAAGGGACATGTGTATGGGCTCACAGGTCCGGGCAGGTAAAGGCAGAGCCTGTTAGCTTTTGGTATCAAGCTAACCAGGCTCTTTTAGGCTACAAGCAGGCTCTACATTGCTCCCAACTCCAAGCAATCTTGAACTCCGGTCAGCCTTTTATGTTTAGCTATGGCTGAAATGTCTTTAGCCACGAGGGCCAGCAAACATCAACATTCTGCAAGGAAATAGACGCCAGTTTCATCGTTGCTATTTATGGAAAACGTGTATTATGGTGTGCTATGGCGTACCAAACCCCTTGCCACTATAATGCTCTTACAGCGCAGGAGCTTGACCGTAAAAAAGGGAAGATTGTACCCCGCCTGAGTTAGTCAAACATTGGTCCATCGAGAAACGGAAAAGGTGCAAGGGAGGGAAAACCAGGTGTACCCATGCTGGCAAAACAAACTAACTGGCCATTAATGACAGTACCATGTATATGGTTCGAGCGCTTGGGCATGAATTTATATACCTGGAAAATGGTGTCAATATCAATCTATGTGATGTTGTGACCTAGTAATTAGCGTGAGCAGCTGGACATACGAGGGAGTACCTGTTAAATGGAGCGACTACATGGGCACATGTTATGTTAAGAATCATGTATGCTGAGCACAGTACCGCCGTAGTGGCTTTTTGCACCAAGCCTTGCCCAGAGAGTGGCATATTGTGCCCCCCTCAGGGGTTAAGCAGACCATGATCTTTTAGGGGAATAACAAGGGAGAATAGTTCAGAGGGATGACAGACAAACGAATGGCATATGATGGAAACACATGGACAGTTGTGTGGGGTGCCTGGGCATATAAATGTAATGCTTAGTTACTGGCATGCATAGTTGTGCATTTGTTGAAACTAGCTGGGCATAGGATAGCAAAAGCTGGTACCTGTACGTGTGATTCCAATATCTTGCAAGTGGTTCGAGCACCTGGGCATATGGTGCTAATGCCTGGCCATCCCTAGCATACAACTACAATAATTGCTAAATAGTGTGCCCATCTAGAGGCGGCAAATGATGGGCATAGGCATACGATGGTAACTGCTGCGTAGCTGTGTGAGCATCTGAGCATATAATGGCATTGCCTGGAAATGCTGCACCTGGACGCATGATGGCATACATGACCATTTCTGGGAGTCCTTAAACTGGCAGTGCCAATATTTAGCAAATTACAATGCAAATATTGTTATTAGATGGACATATGATGTCAAAACCTTCCATGTGGTATAGGCACCTGGTCACGTGAGGGCAACAGATGGAAGTACCTGGCAGCATGATGGCAATACCTGTCAAAGGAGTGGGTATATGCATACACACACCTGGTGAATTTTGGGAATGACTGCCACATTAAGGTCAGTTCCTAGTACAATCCTAATACATGATTGTAGAGCCTGGGTAGGTGTTGCAGCAGAGAAACATATGTTCGCGATGGCAGGGTTGCCACTATTAGTTCTGCCAGAGCTTGCCACTGTCCCCTTTATGCATTCTACACTCCTGCGCGTCTGTGGGAGCCCCTCGCTTCTCATATATTAAATGATTCCTTAATCTGCCGTGTTCTTAGGCTAGTATTTTCCCTGCGGACCATTCTTTTTCAGTGTATTGATTCATTTCAGAAAGCACTTGCTTTCGCGTTAATCTGCTATCGCAGCGCTGCCTCTGCGATCCCCGTGGGGGTGTGCTTGTGTTGCTGGCATCGGCTGCTGCTTCTGTAATCGCTGGATACGGGATTCCCTCTATACGCTCCTCACTCTAATCAAGGCCGGCTCCTGCCGGATCATTCTATGATGGTGGTGGCTCACCCAAGTGTGCCCATCAACCGTTCTCCTTCCACACTACTGCCACCATTAAGTTTCCTTAGGGCACTCGTATGACTCCATGTCAGGAGGACACCCATTTTCTAGAGCTAGGACCAGTTTAGCCTTGGTTAACCTTAGTTAACTGTAGTGAACACATTGGCTGCGACTAAAGATACCAGTGTTTCGAATAATGAAGGGCAAGCGTTAGAAGTGTTGTGCCAGTGGTGCCATGGAGGTATCTGGTCACCCTACGCTTGCTCGCATGTTCGACTCAGCAAGAGATCTTCACCAGGATACGTTGAGCAATAGATTTAATGGCTTATACGCATACAAGAAGTGGGATGAAAGATAGCCACAAGCTTATTAAACAAACCACATTTGCAAGGTTTTCCAATACCAGCCCACAAAGATTTGAATACATTGTACTATTTAACACATCCAACTTTAGTGCTTATGGGTGAAAGGGGCAACTTCCGGTTTCATTACTTCCATTTTTAGCAGAGTATTTTGATATTTATTTGAGTTCATTACTGTTTTTAATATAGGCTTGTTTCCGGCCTACTTCCTCTCTTGTTTGGTGTTTAATAATTCATCCCTTTAATGCAGGGTAGTGGCACTGCACACTGCAGACAGAATCACAGAAACACTGCTGTGGCGTTCCCAGGAGTTTACCAGCATAGCCCTATGTTCTAGGAATGGTGGCTGGTCTTTATACTGTTCCAGTTGCCATGTCAATGAGCATTCCACGTGGAAAGTGAAAGTTAGACATTCCATATGTTGTGCTGGCCCCATAGAGGGAGACAATGCACCAAAGATGGAGCCAGTACATCTGGATAACCAGACATAAACATAACTCGTTGCAGCCTTTGCAAGATCCCTGGCATGTGCTGGTGCATATGATAGGTTATTTATAACGCGCTTAATACCCAGCGGTTTCTACGCGCGGACCTGGGGATCGAACCTGTGGTGCTCCGTGTCATCTTGCTTCCAAGGCGAGCATGTTGCCCCTTAGCTATCCTCCCGAGACAGTCACCACTAGCAGCCCCATTGGAGAGGCAGGGGAATGTCCCCTGTGAAACAGTCCAACCACTGATCACCTGGTGCTTGGACCAATGCCGGGGTACTCCAGACAGCCTACTCAGTCCTCCGACATAATAAGATGAGGCACAGCATGAAGGTGGTCATTTCTCATATGTTGGCGGCACATATTCTGAGTCAGAAGTGACCCCTGTGTCATATCTGTCGAACCTTTGGACACTAGATGTCAGTTTGTGCCCCAATTCCCCACTTACAGCCTTGCGTGAAGTTTGGCACTTTTGGTAGAGATAGGGGTGATTGGGGTGCCATCCTATGATGAAGCTACATGCACTAGATAATGTCCCAGAGGGAAAAAGCAGGAAGCAAAACAAAAGAAAAACTCCCCACAGCCCCGGAGGCATGCTCAGAAGGAGCTGCACTTTCTGACGTGTAGAGACCTTGATGAGGCTGAGGATGGAGTATTCCTGAGCCCCCGAGGTAGTAGGCACTGGTAGAACAAGCAGGGGGCGAAGGGGGGAAGAACAGGAGGAATGAAGAAGAGCATGGAGGAGGGAGCAGTCATAGAACAAAAAGGAGCATCAAAGAGGAACTGCTGAGTTTATTCTCTGCATTAGACACAGTGTACAGTGCCATATTGGAAAAACAACTACACAGCGAGTTCTAGGACATGATGGAACCATGCACCATGGAAAGTGCCAGCATTTCCAGTGGGATCAGTTGTTCCTTGACAGAATCCTGACACCCTCAAGCTCAGATCCCCCATTTGTAGCTGATGACGATGAGAACTCCACAATAACAAGGCAAGAGAGGGCCTGCTTTCTATGCCTAACATGACTAATTCAAGACATCGTGACCGTTGGGGCTGATCACATGTTAACTCATGATGAGAGATCATCCCCAGAAAGGCTTCCCATGCCCATTTTGCATGATCAAGGAAGGGATTTGGGCGCATGCCACCCACCTAAAAGCTTGGCATCAGGCCACCTTGAACCAAAGTAGAGCTGTATTCACAAGTATATTACTCTGAGAACTGGGCCAAACACTTATACCTAGAAGAGAGCACTTGTTTGGCACAGGTCCATCGGAGTTTCTTCTCTTTCTATTGTGGCACGTTTTGCTTGTTCCTCCTGCATGCTGGCCTCCCACTCTCTGGCTTCAGGCCAAGTGACCGGCCTATGTATACCACCAGTGCCAAGAACAGTGGGCCACAGCCCTGTCTCTCAGCACAAATACATGACTTGGCATGGCTGACTGACTTTGTACCAGTTCTCCAAACCAGTAAATACTGCAAACACTATTTACCATCAACACCTCCCAGCCTTACAATTGAATATGTATAGCCTCGAGGTAGTTTTTATACATTCTTCATGATTCTTCAGTTCTGTAACTCCTTACTCCTATAAACAAAACTCAATGTGCTGATCACAACACCCCTTGAGGCATAACGCTTTTGTTCTGGCACTGCTCTGCAATCATGTAGGCAAAAGCATACTTCAGGTTGGATATTTCGCTTGCCTCTGTGAACCCGGAATGAACACTGATGAAGCTCAGCTAAAGCGGGTAAACCCTCAAGCCACGTTTCACACTCCCTCCCTTCTGGATTAATCTCTTGCTAGGCCCGTTTCTAAGGGTGGGGCAACTGGGCAACAGCCCAGGGCACAGTTGAGGGAAAGGGGCACAGCAGGCACTCTTTTAAATCTCCAACTAGGGAGAGCAGGGAGCCTTTGCATTTCACTTTATTAAGCACTAAACAGTATGTGGCACAGAAAAAAAGCAACTCCTGCCCATATCCACCTAACCCCTCATGATGCGGCCAATGGCTTGATGCCTGGCTCACAGAGTTTTTAAGAAGGCTCCCACCTCCCAAATTAACATCTCTATGAGAAACTAAATATGCTTAAACAGTGTGATAATTTCTGCATTGAACTGGCATGCCAGAATGGAGGCTTTGTGCCTGGCTCACAGAGTTTTTAAGAAGGCTCCCACCTCCCAAATTAACATCTCTATGAGAAACTAAATATACTTAAACAGTGTGATAATTTCTGCATTGAACTGGCATGCCAGAATGGAGGGTTCAGCATTTATGGTGGACTGAAGGTTTTTTTTTTTTTTTTTTTTTGCTGGCATAATCAAAAGGGCCTGTGTTAGCCTCCAGGAGTAGTCGGTTTTGGGGGCAGGAGTAGGATACAACATTAAAGAGCCAAATTACGATATAATATAAAGAGGGAGGGATTGGCATTCATGTATGGTCTTTTAGAAGGGGACTACGCTTATGTTCTTGTTTGTGGGATGTTTTAGGGCAATCAAATAAGTCAGTCCATTTCAACTGAACACCACTGGAATTTCTTTTGAAAATCTATATTTTCTGAAATGTTAATCCAGTTTAATCAAAGGACTACAACTCCTAGAATGCGTTGATTGTTACATGAAAGCTCAGGAGTGGAAATATGTGCTCGGATGGCATGGAGCCACCTTGCTAAACTGTGCTCGTTACTGGGAGGTAAAACAAGTTTGGCTAAGTACGGACAAAGCAATACTTTATCAAATTCGTCTGTTGAGGCAAAGGGTCCAGGAGTTAGAAAAATTGAAATATGGAGGCTGAGGGGATTGCATTCAAGGGGATTCTGTGCTGTGTATGGTGTGTGTGTGTGTGTTGCGTGTGTGTGTTTTATTTACTGTGAAAATATTATGTGCAAAGGTAGAACACAATTATTGTAGCAACAATTCATGATAAAGTTAACAGTTTTTACATTTAGAGAAAAAGTGCTCCTTCTTGCTACTGTAGACATCGAGATCACATGCACACCCACAATTTCCTTAGTTTTACAACTGCATGTCCAAGTTACCCTCATGCCAGGGTATATTAACATGAAACCTAATCCAGTTATTGTCATCATACAGTAAGGAACAGGTATTCACACACACATTCAGTGTTTGCCATCAGACAACTACTAGCGCAGTTTAACAGGCATTCAATATGTTGGCATTTTACTTGATTCATATAATAATAACATTTTGGTGATGTGTAAAGAGCTTCATATGGTTTGATTAATTCTAAGCTCTGTATTAATCAGTGTTATTATTACTCACTGATGGTACTAGTGTTGGGAAGGAAATGAACCCCCCGCCCCCCAGGCGCTTTAGAGGGAGGCGAATCCCATAACCACACCATCGATGTACCAGGGGTAGAGGAGCACACTGAGAAATCCCATGAATACAATATTAAATATAAATGCGCATATATAAGGAAGCACCATTTTTGTAGTTATGGTAGAAACATTCGGTCCTGCATGGCTGTGTGGTAAACACAGGCCCGACAAAGAAACCTGAAGAGGCCCAAGCACTGATGGTAGAAAGACCTGCGCTGCTAGATCCCATAAAAACTTCCCTTTGTTCCTTAACTGTTGTGAATACTTGTTATCCCACGAAGGAATGCACCCTGCAAAGCCGCGAGCCATCACCAGGCGCCTCATTGTGTACATTCATCACAGCCAGGCCAAAAGCAGACCTCCAACCCCCACCCAGTCAACCAGGTGTTATGACACCTACGACTTCCCCAGTCCAAGACCCTTCATTTCCGCGATAGTAGATGACCTCAGACCACCAACCATAAACCCAGTGGTCATAAAAGATCCAAAAGAACACAAACATTCAACATTATTTCTTAATGACATACTTTGTAATGCAAGGTACAGGGAGGGATACACTATATTCCAAAGCGAGGGTGGAAACCTTGGGTGTGGATAGTGCGATATGGAATGAGAGAGGAATATGTGACTCAGCATGATCTTACGTATACCCTTATGCCAGTCCCGGAGCTTCCCAGGTGCACGCCATAATGATAGAGTAGCATTGTTTTTAGAATGGTAACTAATGAGGAACATGACCTTCATTCACTGGATGGAGATGAGCCCAACTGACCCCACATGATGGAAGACAGACGGACGGGGCTGGGACTAATAGCATTGTGGCATACCCTATGGAGAAGGCCGCCCAAGTATAGGGTTTCACCAACCAATAAAGCAGGTTTTTTACCGTATATGTGATGTCACGAATGACAATGTGTTTCCTTATAACCTTCTGCTTGCACCATTTTTGGCAGGACGTTCTCTTCTTTGCTGGCGTCCCTATTTTTTGTGTGATGAAAACTTGTTTTCCTTGCAAGAATCTCTTGACCTTTTTTCCCTAGTCGGTTGTACCTTTTCTACCGTGAGCGTTCAGGGGCGTGCCATCACTAGATTCATCACCCTCAGACTGAAGAAGGGCGTAGTCCAAACGAGTTGCATGGCATTGTGCCAATCCAAAATAAGCATGTTGCACATTAGTTATCCATCCACCATGCAACTATTTGCCAAAAATTAACATTATATGCCAAGGAACTCACCCCATTAGGTAGCTGTTGCCATCACATGCCTATGTACTCATGCCATTTTCTAGATATTGCAGTCCTATACCCTGGTACTCTCACCATATATCAGGTTTCCCATGAAATTCTTATGCCCTCACACTATTTGGCAGGTATTGCTATACTTTGCCTAGGTACGCACAGCATATGGCAAGATGACTGCTTTGCTTCAAAGCAGACCTACTTCTCTGGTCTTCTCCTATACCGCTTTGAAGTTGTTTCAATGGACTCTTTGTACCTAACCTTACTTAATATAGTTGAGAAATGCCTCATTTTTCACCACAGCCTAACCTCTTCCCTTTATTTCACTCACAAAGCATTTAGAATGGCCTCTGGCCTCTTTCCCCATCTGAAGGGAGCTGTGTGCTCTTGCTGCGCTTTCAACTGAAAGCAGAAGTGCTGGAAAGATGGATGAGTTTGTAGCAATAGACGCATTTGCTGCAGCCACTACTAGGAGAGTGCCCTTCACTTACACAAAGAACGAAAACATGAGATAGAACATTCATTCTGGTTTAAAATATTGCTTACCTTGTCTCCTTAATAATTTAAAGTAGAAGTCAATAAAACAGTATTTAAATTGCAATGATTTTGGAGAGGGCATGCAGTGCGGGGTAGCAGTATTGGAGCAATCTGGGGGAGAATGTATTCTGGTGTTTCGGCCTGGGCGCATTATTGTATAGAAATTCCCTGCGTCTCGCACATACAATATCTGTTCTCTGAGGACAAAGGAGCTTGCATTGCTGAAGCTAACCTCTGCTTCATCAGTGTGAAAAGTGGGCTTTTGCATTACTGAAGCCAGTGTGTCATGTGTGTGACTATTGCTGTAGCGCAGTGATACTGTACCTGCTCTGTGTGCGAATGAAGATCACACCGATTATGCTACAGCATGTGTGTGTGTGTGTTGATGTGTGAATGCGTCTATGTGTGTTGTGTTGGGGTATGTCTGTGGTGTGTGTGTGGGTGTGTGGGTGTGTTGGTGTGTGTTGGGCTATGTGTGGTGTGTGTGTGTGTGTTGGGGTATGTGTGGTGTGTGTTTGTTTTATCTTGCACTGCCACTGACACTCTCTGAACATTGGATTGTATAAATTAACACTAACGCCCTGATTTACAAAAGCGTTTTTCAATGGGAAAACTATCTATCTATCTATCTATCTATCTATCTATCTATCTATCTATCTATCTATCTATCTATCTATCTATCTATCTATCTATCCATCCATCCATTTATCTGTCTGTCTGTCTGTCCGTCCGTCCGTCCGTCCATCTATCCGTCTATCTGTCTGTCTGTCCGTCCGTCCGTCCGTCCAGCTATCTATCTATCTATCTATCTATCTATCTATCTATCTATCTATCTATCTATCTATCTATCTATGCATCTATTTCCCTCTCTCTCCATCCACCTCATCTGCATTAAATCTGAGACATGAATACATTCCAATCGGCTAGGCCTGCCTGGGGTCTCAGAGAGCGCGGATGGTTATCGGATTACCCAGGTGGCAGGAGAGGCTCCTAGTCTGCTGGAGTCCGACGCTTTGTCAATTTTAGCATCCAACTTGGCAGCCCTTGTGACAGTTTCATTAGGCTCCGGGAGAGGAGCGCCTGGGCCAGAAACCTTTGTCTCGGCGCTCACTCACTCCCTGCTCTTCATCCATCAGCCAAGTTGGCTAACAAAGGCGGTGTTGAGTAAGTAATAACAACTCTGCTAATTTATTACCATTTAGCTGCGACTGCAGATAGCAAAGATGGCTACTGCGCAGCGAGAGAGAGTGTCCATCTTCCCCCTTCTGTAACCTTGCAAGTCTGAGCACTTGAGAGAGAAACCGGGCCCGCGCATGCTCTTTAAGATTAGCAGCTCTATATTTCTAATTCTGTGGAGAAAGCCAAGGCCTGCTCTGGGCCTGCTCCAGCATTTCCCAAACACTATTTATCTTGCTTTTGAGAGCCAGATTTAACGGGCGGATGGGGGCGGGGGGGATTAAAGCATCTCAGCGCAGGAGTCGAGACTTTCTGTTCCTGGATGCAGGTATTTCCCGCTGCTTTCCAGCAACATTCCAAGGTGTCCAGTTTTATGACGAGTTGACCATCCGCAGTGCATTGGTGGCCTCACAGGAGCAATGTTTTATCTGAACCAGAGACGGTATCATTCTCCACTCACTCACTGCTTACCCAGAGGACCTTGCACTTCCGGCCATACTCTGCCCAGACTGCGCAGCTGAGATGGGCTATGCTAATAACTGAATAGCAATGATTTTATTTTCGCTGCCGAACTAACAATTGACATTGGAAGAGGAATCTATGCTCCTACGGTTCGTGCCATTAACACAGTAACCAAGAGTGTGAAGATGAAACAAATAGTCAAAACTAAAGGTTCACCGGGAAATGAATCTCAATGGTGTTCACCTGGTGGTGGAGGGCTGGTAATCCATCCCCACTGGCAATGTGTGCTCGCAAGCCTTATACAAAACTACTTTTAAATGTGGCCGACTATTAACTGGTAACATAGCTCAGTGGGTTGAGCACAGGTTTGAATATTGATAGTACTATATACCATCTTTAAAAGGTCTACGTACCATAGAGAAGGTTGACATAGTCAATTAATCATCAATATACGTCAGGATCATTACAGTTTGTGGTCACAATATACCAATAAAGTAACCCCAATAATATTATCAGCCAATTGTGACATCACAACTAAACTATTATATGAGATAATGTACCCACAGAGCTGCACGTTACAAAAATAGTGATACTACCTTCGAATTCCAGGATGATATATAGACTTGTGGCATTATAGAGTTTCAAAATTGTGGCTCAGAACTCTGGGGCGACGTTCAATATTCCTTTTAGTTTTGGCTCCTATAGGTGGCTTTTTATCTTCACCTGTGCAAGAGCCAAAATTAAAACTATACATATATCATGATGAAGGTTGGCTAATTGGAGGGAGATGCAGATCCTGTGTGTTGTCTGGTTGCACTGCCTTGCGTCTCATTTAGTAGCCAGGGTTAGGCATTTACTAGTTTATGTTGGTGTATGTGTTCTAATATGAGGCAGTGGGTCTGCACTCCAGACGGCTCCATTGCCTACCAGAGTCAACCGTTGTCAGATCATGGTCGGCTATTGCCAGACCATGTTTGAATATCACCAGACCATGGGCAACCATGTACAGACCGTGGTTGTGCATTTCCAGACCAAGGTATACTAGTTCCAACCATGCTCAAAAATGGCAAGACCATGGTCGACCATCACTGGATAAAAGTCGACCATTGCAAGACCATGGTTTCTCTGCCTGGAGAATGCTTCTATGACCTGAGCAGATCCCTTTCAAAACTCCAAAACGGTTGAGTTTCCCAATGTTGTTAGGTATGGTTGGTGGTATTGTATTTCTCATAATACATGATTCCACCATCACCTACTTGAAATTTGTTGACCCAGCACCTCTAATTCAAGGCGTCTTCAATTGTGGTCATGGAGGATATTGAATCTGTGTTTTGAGAATAAGCAATGGCATACTATTTGTTATTTATTCGAAATATTTTAGTAGTGTCATTTAAATGACTTCAAAAGTTTTCTTTGAGTCTGGTCTCCTAATCTGAATGCTAAAAGTGCACCATGTAAATATACAACTGCAAATGCCTCCTAAACTAATGACTGTGAATTGGCAAAGGAATTTGAATCTTTGGTTATGGGTTTAAGTGGCAACTCCCTCAGGTTCAGTCGCTCCTCCAAGCAACGAGTTGGTGGTAGATCTCTTTCCTCAGCTGGGGCCTGCCTCTGGAACAGCCTCCCTGACTCTCTGAAACTTGAGGAGAGCCATCTTTGGTTCTGGAAGCAACTCAAGATGTTCCTCTTTGCTTCTGCCTCCGCTCTTCCTCTTCCCTGCTGATCTGTCTGCTTCGGCACCAGGCATCTGGTTACCCTCTGATTTTCGGGCCCAGGTCCCTGCCCACCCAGCCACACACCGCCACTGCCTCCTGGCAACCCTTGCACTTTGGTCTGTATCTGTAACCCTACAGTCCACTTCCTGCACGTATCAGACACCATTTTCTGCGCTTTGACCTGCACTTGCCACATTGCTGGCTGCACTACCAGTTGTTTTTTTTATTAATCCCTTGCTCAGGACTTGCCACTCCTCCCCTCTCCCTTGCACTTTCCCTCTTCCCTTTCCCCTGCACTTGCACGTTCTCAATGTCACTGGCCTAGTAAGATAGTTGTTTTGTCCTCCCTTGTTCCCCTCCCTTGCCTCGTTGCGCTCTGAAACACTTGTTTATGAGCGCGATACAAATAAAATATTATATCATATTCTGTTCAGTGAGATGGCATTTACGCTATGCGCTTGCTCTGGCAGCAGAAATTGGGACATCTTCCAGCTGAGCATTTAAGTCACACTGTTATATGAACATTATGGACCAATTTTCATACAGACATAGACTTTCATATGCTATGTATATAAAAATGTACTCATTACTGTACATAATAGGAATATTAAAATTGCTGTGTATACTGGAAGGAATGTCCAACATTCACTTTTGCCCAAGCTAACGTAGAGAAGCAGACATGTATGTCATTGATAGTGCCCGCCCCCTACCATCTGATATACTGGATGAAGAACAAGAAGACACTGTGAACGACACCAGGTATCATTCATGTACCGCATCAAGTATATCAGAGACGTTATGCCCTCAGACAACCATACTAAATGTACCCTCAAACTGAAGTGGTAGCGGGAGATTTACAGACAGCACTGAACATCGAAAAGCTGTAAAGTAAATCTATCAGGTGCAAAGTGATGTCAAAAGGAGAAGACACAATGACACACTGAAACAATATAAGAACACTTAAAGGATGAAGCCATAAGTGAAGAAGCAAAGTAAACATGTATATGTGTGAGAAGAAACTTTATATACAAAGAAGATATGTAACCAGATCAGTAGTAAATGTATATACGCAGAAACGCAAGATAGATGAGTCACAAAGAAGCTTGCTGCAGTAGAGAATATAACACAGGTAAAGCAGCCATGATGGAAAGATGGATGTTGACTCTGAATAAAATTAAGCGAGAAGGAGAGAGACCGGGGCTGCAGAGCTGACAGATGCTCGAAATACAAATTTGTGCACAAACAAAGAATAAGCTATCAACAAGTCAACAAGGATAAGCAATGTACGCAGGACATATTTCTCCAAAAGTAATTGAGCCAACATTTGTGAATGCCAAGTATTGAACAATCAAAGATGCAGAAAACATATGTGATATGGAGCAACCAAGTCTTCAGAGGCCGAAGAAGGTAATGACACCCAGGACAATTGAATCAAATAGCACTAAATAGAAAGGCAAAATGGACAAAATCATGGTCTCTTCACACATGGTGCAAAACCAGAAGACAAGGCCTAGTCATGAGCTTTCTACGAAGATAATGATGGACCTTAACTCCCCTTAAAGTTCCAAAGAAGAAAACAATCATCAAGGTCAAGTACAAAGAAGAGGCCTTGGCTGAAGGCTTGACTGATGAGAGATGGTAGTCTAACTGGGCAAGTGGGCAGGAGTCTGATGTTGCTCTCGGCACCTAGGTTTCGTTTTGCTTCCATGCTGCTAATGAGCCAAATGTTCAAGGTTGGCAGAGAATGACAACAAATTGTAAGGGCTTATGCATTGATGAGCATACAATGTTGCAGTGGCAAATCCACTGCTCTTATGCTGCTATAATCTCTATTATACCTAGTTAGAGGGAAGTTCAAGGTATGCCTGCCAGATGAGGGGCAGCCAATCGTGTTATTAACACCTATAGAAACTATAAGTAGATATTTTCCACTAACCAATCCCTGCATCCGATTTATTATGTTCCACATAGGATGATGTCATAGTTGACGCACATCAAGGTATAATGCCTTTGTGTAACCAAAATTCCCTATCTTTATTGAGCTTATAGTGAAGTAGTATAATTCCATATTCTTTGATTCTGTCCGGTTATTTGAGTCAGAGATCATTTATTATGGTAAACCCATTCTGCGCATAAGAATGCCCAAAGGTGCTACTGCACATTTTGGTAGCGGAGTGGATGGTTCAGATCCAGAACCTCAGATGCTTGACGTTTTCCACCATCAGCCGGAAGACTACAGAGTTCCCTGTGAGGAGTGGTAGTACAACACGTGTGACCAGAGACGGTGGGCTGGGGCCTCTTTGAAGAAATTCCTGTACGGTCCCGGCAGGCACCCCGTGGACTGAAGGCAAAATGGTTGATTGGGGAAGAGTCGATACTGAAGGGCTCAAACATAATAACGGATGTAAATAGAAACATTGAAAGTGGCAAATAAAAAGATACTGACTGCTCGAACTGAATAACAGATATAAATAGAAACATGAAAGTGGCAAATAAAAAGGGAGGGACTGTATTGCATATGTATAGATATATAGAGGGTGAACATAACATTTATTAGGGAAAAGGAGATATCTCAAAAAATGTCCTCAAGGAGGCAGAAGGGACCGCGCCAAAGTCCGGAGCAGAGTATTTTTCAAGGGATTCCTGCAGCTACAGCCAAAGAAGGGTGCACGACACACTGGAAAATGGAGTAAAATAGAGATGAGATAGGTCTATCAGGAGAATAGACGATCGTAGAAAAAGTGTGCACACACTGTTTAGGGGTTTGAAAAAATATCAATGTAAAATATATATTGACGCGTTTTGTATTCGAGGTGATAAGGTAAGGACAACAGTAATAAACATTTGACAAGTTATTAGACCCTAGAAAAGCAAGTTATTGATGTCAATCAAACCAAGGAGGGTATTACTTGAGCAAAAACAGAATAAATTAAGATTCTTAAATGATCAAATGAAAATAACAGGATAGAGATAAAATGAATATTGTATATGCTTGGAATTTGTTTTAAATACATAGTTTTTTTGGAAATGGTCGACGATTGATGGTGCTAGCCTGAAGTGATTTTTAATGTGTGATTAAATAAACAATACATGGGGAAATAAACCTGGCACATACTGACAGTCAAAAATGACTTGTCATTATGAGGGACACTCCCTTTTACATCTATGCAGGATATTACCAAGCTATACACCTACAATTAGAAAGTACCAAAATGAGTGGGTAAAAGGCATGACTAATGAAACATGCATTCCCTGGCCTAAAGAAGACTTGTTATTGAAAAGAGTACTGCAACACATGACAACATACTTGCATGCCAGATATACAGGAAAGAAACTATAAGTAGCTACAAAAAAGGTTATCTGTTTTAGAACTATGGAAGATGTATCAGAGTGAGAGAGAAGACCCACCTGAGAAGGAGTGGATGCTCAATCAGCATTAAGAGGAGGATGCAATGCCATCAGCTCCTCTTTCTCCTTCTTAAAATTATAGCAAAAGGCAGACACACTGGGAATATATCCTCTAAATGAATTTAAATCACTGGTGGAGTATGTTAATCCGACATACGCACCTCCCGCTTATGATAGTGAAGACAGCATGAAAGAAAGTAAGAATAAAGAGGGTAAATATATGTCCATACGCAATGAACATAAAGAGTGCAATGAGAGAAGAGACAGACAAAAATAGAAGACGAAGTCAGGAGATAAACAAGAGAGAAAGACAAAGCAAGTGGAATGACAATAGTACAGAACAAGTGGATGGGAGGACAGATACTACTTCAATTAGACAGAACGGGCATTGATGATGTTAAAGAGAGAGAAGAAAGAGAGGAAAGCGAAAAGAAGGAAAAGGAACGAGAAAGGGCATACAAGGAAGAGAACGAAAGAAAGAAAGAAAGAGAAGAAACAAAAGGAAGAACAAAGAAGGTAGTAAGAACAGCAAAAAGAGAAAGAGGGAATATAAGAGAGGAAACATGAAGAAATAGAAGCTGGCAGGTTGCAAAGAAGGCAAGAGGAAGAAGAGAACAGAGAGATTAGAATAAGGGAAGAAGACACGAGAAGGAGTAGGGGACAAAGAGATGACGAAATAGATCATATTGTTATTAAAAGTATAAAACCCATTGAAGCGCACAAACGATTGGAAGAAGAGGGAGGATCACAACAGCCCCAAAAGAGATACCAAGAATACAGACATGGGCCGATGAACATGAGGCTGAAGGCATAGGGAAAAAGGATTGGGGATCTATATAGTCACATGAGAGAAGGGTGGTGATGAGGCTATGGGGAGGGTCGCAGGAACTCCACCGAAGGAAACAGGAGATACAGCAGATAACGCATTGATGGTCGCGCATAGAACGCTGTCCCTGAGTAGACTAGATCTTGATGATGAGGAAAGAGATGATAGCCATACCAGTTGGGGTATAATGATGTCAGACTCAGAGAGGTAGGTGAATGAGAAAGCACGAAGAGAAGGCGCATGAAGTTTTTCAATGAATCTGAACGCAGAGAGAGGGGTAAATTGGTCAGATTTAGAAGATCCAAAAGAAAAAAAAAACCTACACCATATCCTGAATGACCACCAGCACAGTCGCATATGGTCGCAAAGTGCAGGGGATATGTATCTGCCGCATTTAAGCAGGTTAAGGCACTGCCAGGTAAAAGTCAAATGGGTAAAACTAGCCCCACATGGAAGACGTGAAGTGTAGGTGGAAATTATTTTGGACCAGGGTTTACACAATTCCCGTTATTAGAGAAAGGGGAGGATGACCACAGTATATTCTGTGGCCACAAATGGAAAAAGAACATTTGACATTTAAATTACCTAGTTTGACTGCAGGTGCGGGAAAATAGATTTTTGAGTTAGAAAGAATGACAGCGGGAAGGACGTTAGCAGTGTGTGATGTAAAAGGATTACTGGCAGCTTTTTTTGGGTCGAGAGCTGATGACATTTGGAAACAAACAGGATATGCAAGTGTGACAGCACACAACACAACACATGATGGGGCGTCATTTAATAATTACTGGGCAGACATATGGAGGGTGCTTAGAGTACAGTATCCTGACATATCAGACATGGGTGTGATTATGACTAGGAAAATGGGAGAGGACAAAGATCCTGTTGCCTTTATTCAGGGGATTCAGGAACATTGGGATCTCGGGACGAGAGAACCATGGGGTAAAACAAGGCCACACCCTTGATGCAATCTTTAGCTCCTCTGACCTTATTTCGGTGTCTAGCCCCAAAACCCTCATCTGGACAGACCACTCATGGCTTTTCCCAAATCTGTGAAAGGATCGCCTAAGGCCATACATCCATCCCTCAACAGCTGAAGTTCTGAGAGAATCAGCACCAACCCAAAACACAACAGAAGAGCCACAGAATTACTTCACCCAGAAAAGCAGGAACAGTCAGGGCAAAAAAGTCACCCTATGGACCAAAGGATTTCCGCCCTATGCAGCTGCGGGCTGCAAGCACCCAGTCCAACCACCAAAACATAGCTGGTGTTCTATGATCAATAGAGGCGACCCCAGTCTACACAGGAATAAGAACCTAGAACCCTGCACCAGAGGCAGAGAAGTAACTATGCTTGGCTAGACTCTCGGAGAATCTCCGGAGAATCATGCATTAACCCAGGCAACACCCAGCAACTCAGCTTAAAATTCCACCAGGGGTCCGGAAAATGGGCCCTCCGAGCCCCACTACAGAGAGTCTTGAAAAGGACTGCCGGACCGAGATGACACAACATACCCTTAACGGCCAGTTCACCTCTCTGGGAAACCCACTACCATGAACCACCACGACAGACAGGGCTGGCACACTGAGTTCTGAAAAACAAACAGAGAGACTGCTGCCATAAATTGATACCAAAATGGTTAGTGATTCAGAACCTTGCTGTATCAACCAGTAATTTTAACAATGATTCAATCAAACAAAAGTGTTTAGATGCCAGGAAAAACACACACGTCAATAACAGGTATTCATGAAAAGTAAAATATTGTTTTACTAAAATTGTATGCATTGAGTAAAGACGTTACAAAAACATTACAAAGTATATAAATCCGGATTGCAAACTTCAATGCTGAACATATTGTACCTAGTCATTGTAAATATGCATCTACAGTGTTAAAGTATACTGTAGTTAACCACAAAGGGAAATGAGATGGATAGATCAATTGTGAGAGGAGCAAGAGACCGAGTGCTGAAAAGAGGTGTGCATGACCAAAGCTGGTCATCAGAAAGTGCCAGGAAAGAAAGGATCATATAAGAGTATACACATAAAAGTTTAATCTCTTATTAAAAACTTCAAACTCAAATCTGTAATGTAAAAATGAAAGATACGCAATTGTCAATGGGGAGTCTGTTGATTCAAACGGACCGTGTCTTAAATCCTGCTGTTCCAAGGTTCACTTGAATCTCAATTTAGAAACAAAAAAGAAAAATCACTAGTTGCTGTCTGTTTGAAGCCAGAATTACCCTACTTCAATAGTGGTTCATAATGGCATTATCTAAACCATAACCCAACACATTGGTGTGTGTGTCATTTTTTACATTTGGAGAAAGCAATAATTAAATGTGAACAGTACACTTCCTCATTTTACTATGTTTCAATGTTGTTTACTCAGCCTTGGAAATGTATATCAGGAGGGTCTGCCAACGACACAGGGGGCTGACAAATCAGAGAAAAAGGGAAATTTCCAGTGATTGCAGAGCCGATTCGACCAGAGAACCACACATGAACCCCAGGGGGAGTGGCATTTCGGCGGCAATGTAGTTGTGTCATCCGCCTTCATCAGGGCGTGATTTGAAGACCCTATTGAGTACATATACAAATGAGAACAATTTTAGGGTTAAGTGTGTGTTTTGGCACCAATTGAAATAAAACTCAGAGAAAAAAAAAAAAAAAATATATATATATATATATATATATATATATATATATATATATATATATATATATATATATATATATATATTCATCTAATTTCTGGCAAACACCAGGAAAACTCATGGTAAAAGGCCTTACCATGAGAGTCTGTGATCCCCTTTCTTCAAAACTGGCCCGTGATGAGCAAAGTTCCCCCTGAACTGTCGGGCTTAGGTCGATTGGAGGCGGACAGGAGTGCAGTGCTCCAATTGATTGTTAAAAGATTTCCAAAATGGAAGTCGACTTCGAGCATGTAAGAACTTTATGCTGTAAGGGGAGGGGAGAACAGTGACAAAGCAGAATGTAGTAGTGGTGCCATAAAATATCATTCGGAGCGAGCGAACAAGGTACCAGGTGCAGCTGGATGACCAGATGGGTCTTACCTGAATTGGATCTTATATGGATTGTGGGGAAAGAGGAGCAGAGAGTCGGCGTCCGGCGATCTTGATATGCGCTAGGCAGCTTGATGGTAGGGAGATCGTCATAAATGCTGTTTGTGTGCCAAAGCTGATTGAGGCATAGACAAGTTGGACACGAAAAGAAAAGAAAAGAAAAGAAAAGAAAAGAAAAGAAAAGAAAAGAAAAGAAAAGAAAAGAAAAAAATCACAAGAGAAACAGATGTAGATGAATAAATAAGTTAAGCATCACGCGTGTACTGATCTGCAGTGTGTGCTATGTTGCAATCATGCATACTATAGATCATGTCATACCACACTTAACCAGAAGGCGTGGTGTTCACGCGTTCACTGGTGACAACTGCCAAAATCCGGACAAGAGTCCCAGAACCCTGAGTTGAACCGCAGGGTTGTGGTGCTGGGTGTTTGGAAAACCGGTGCCGTGAGGAGCAGGCGCAGCTTCTGTGATAGCGATATGGCATACGCATTGCCTAGGAAACCCGAGGCACTCGTCGGCGTTGCTGGGAAACAAGGATGGTTCAGCAGCTGACGTGCTGGGTGTGTCTGCAGCAAACCAATAATCCCATGACCCTGATGCTTGCTAAAGAGGTGTGCTGCTGTCTACCTATCCGATGAGTGCACTTGATGCAAGCCACACATCATACCTCCAGACTGTAAATGCATCTAGGTTGGAAAGCAAAGTGTGTCTCTAAATGTCCAAAGCATGTGTAGTCTGCTTTAGAAACCTTGCAAATGTCAGTGCGAGGACTCTGATGTGCACTAAATTAAAAAAGGGGGTGTGCTAGGAGGGAAGCAACATAATTGTCGGTCCCCCGTTAATAGTATTGTGAGGAAGACGTGCCCCGCAGGACATTAAGAGGACAACGGCCACCCCTACTGAATTGACCCAGGAGGGCAAAAAGGGGTGTGTTGGGAAATATCGCACTGGGTCTCCCAGTGTGGCTGTGCAACCTATTTAATGGGTGGAGATTAGTAGGTGGAGATTAGTAAAAAAAATAAAAGGATGTAGACGTCACAAGCGCATGATATTTGCAAGCAATGTTGCTAGCTAAGACATTGTAGTGATAAAGGAGAAATCACCCCAGACGAGAAGTTGGGGGCTGAAACATGGGTAGGCTGGGACCGGTAAATTTAGGTCTCTGGGGGTGGGGGGTAGGAACTGTTCATTGAGGCCATGGTAAAAGGTATCCAACCTGCAAATCCACCTTTATTCCAGGTTCAATAAGCGTCCTTGTATGTTAGGACCCGCCCTAACTCTTTCAAGTACCCACCATATCAAGTAATTTGGTGTATGGTGGGCCACAATGTAATTTTCCACAAGAGGTGAGGACAGATTCTTGCATCTGATTCTCGATCAGTTTTCTAAGATTCTAATGTTAACGCTCTGCAGGTTCTGACCCACGTAGCGGAGCCCACATGGGCATTCAATGCAATAGACAACCTGGTTTGATTTGCAAATTGTTAAATGTTTCAGGGTCCAGGTCGCTTGTCCAATTGGAAATTTCAGGATTTATTTTTGAATTGACAGACAGTGCACGAACCACACGGTGGTGCCCTGTTATGGCACAGAGGTTTCAAAAACATGCACGGGGGCATCCTTGATGAAGAATGAATGAACCAAGTATTCCTGCAGATTGCATGATCTTTTGAAAGCAAAGCATGGCAGTGGTTCATCTGGTAGGTCCATCCTAGCCAATGGCCAATATTTGCAGTTTATTTGTTTAATATAAAAAGTCCGAGGGCCATGTGTAATGACACACGTGAGTCTGTCTTCCTTCCCCTGTAGTGGATGCTCTCGTTGAGTGAATAAACTGTCACTGTTTGTAAATCTAGCCCATTTTATGGACTGCGATATACATTTTCTTGGACAGCCTCAGTGGCGTAGTCTCTCCCCGAGGGATGATGCATTTTAGTAAAAGTCATCAAGGGATGTACAATTTCGCCGTAGTCTTAAAAATCAGCCATATAGTAAATTCTCCTTCATATGGGTCAGATGATTGCTTGTAAAATGTAGGTGTGTGTTGCAATCAGTCGGTTTCCGGAAGAGGTTGCATGTTAGGTTACCTTCTATGTGGCTGATCCTAAGGTCTAAAAAGTGTATACTAAAATTGTCATGGTCCTTGGTGAATTGTATATCAGTATTACAGGTGTTCAAGCAGGTAAAGAATTCTTTAAGGGAGTCAAGTTAAGTTTTTGACAGTACTGAGTTCCAAAAACATCCCAAGAAGGGGGGGCACCCACCGACAACCACAGACACTCATTCCTACCAATATGCTCACTCTCCACTTTGCATCAAAAAACAATAGAACTCAGCTACACCCTCGATTAATTCGACCAAGCTACACACATACCTACATCGCTCAGAGAGTACCTCGACAGCCTGGTAGAATGCAGCTATACCCCACAAAGAAAACTGCCTAGCAGCACACAAACTATCTTATACAGGCCAGACGGCAGACAGAATGCAAACTCAGAGACCAAACTCCTTGCTGCGCACATTACACTGATCACTCACATTCACCACACCACACATATAATTAGAATGCAGCCAACCTGTGCAAACCATTATGGCTGCACACATCCCATGTGCTCCCAGGTACTATATGCTATACTACTATCTCCAGTAATACAGACCATGGTCCGCGAGGGTGTTCATCTCACAGCACTTTGAGATCATACTATACAAATGCACCATAACCTAACATAACATAACATATTTCATGTCAGGGACTGGCTGAGCCAGTGCACCGACAGATGAAGAAACAGGTAGGGATGCAAGCAAAGCCATGGCCAGAAATTCAGTTGACTATTGTACATTCATTGTCGATTGTTGCAAGTGAAAAATAAGAAGAAAGCTGAAAATAGAAAGCAGGCGGAAGCCAAGTTTCTTCACAATACATTGTCAAAGTTTGCTAGAGAAGGAGCAGTATTGCGAGTGGTCAAGGTGTGGCCACATAAAATGTACAGTCAGCACCGCAAAGCAATGTAGTGGACCCTATCAATGAGTATTTATACAACTTTTGGCCACAAGGATGAGGGAATGCACCTAGAGGATGAGGTGTATTTCAAAACCCTCAAGGGGGAGGAGGAATTAGTGTGGTCAGCCACAACAATGTTGGAATTTTGGAGAACAGGACATATATCACAAACGTGTAGATGTAGAGGAGAAGGTATACAACCAAACTGGCAAGCTCGGAAAGGGGTATGGGCTACTCTCCACAGTACAATGCTAAACCACAGAGTACTATGCCAAAGATCACATGCAGTATCAGACAGACACACCACAAACACACCAAGCGCAGCAGATTCCACAGCAAACACAGTCGTTACAAGGGCAACCACTGCATACAAAGGGATCCAGGAAGTAAACCAGGAGCAATGACAGAGAGACCTCAAGATGGGACAAGGTGAACCCTATTACCCCGCAAAGAGTTACTGGATGTAATTGGTAACCCAGACAACAGTTTATCTATTTAAATCTATTAAACGTAACCTGTATAATAGTAGCATGAACCTGGGACAATTGTGAGTAACAATGAGAGCCTGACTATGGACTTTTTATGCATCACAGTAGTCAAGGTGGCGGGAGGTTTGATCAGTAAAGCACTTTAAGGGACACATCAGTGGAGATAACTCTAAGATGGCTCTCTTATTTTTGTTTGGGGTTCGACCCTCAGTAGAGGTTATCTCTCATTAATTGCCTGTCTTGAGTGTTTTGAAAATCCTAACAAAGACTGTCTCCTTGAATCAGACTGGTATCTTTCGTGGTGCTTTCAATCGTCTTCATGCTAGGGGCCAGAGACAACACAAAATTATAGATGGCCAGCTTTCAAATACAGATAGTGTTCTGCCCTAGAGTTTTGAGTGACATCATAAACAACTTGCATTTCACTGTCCGTGTTTATCAGATGTCCATTTTACCAATAAGGAAATACATAACTATAGTTGATATCTACCCATCTTTAATTCTCTATGTTTTAACTGAGCTCCTCTAAGTGACAGGGACCTGGATCGACCTAAGCAACCTAACATCCAACTAAGAGGCTATCCAAGTACTTCAGTTTCGCATCATTACTGCGACCGCTCTTTACAGCTAGTAAAACAGAGAATAACCTCAATCTGGATTAATTTACTTTTCCCCAACCAGAATATGACAATCATAGTAGGTGCACACCTGCAATCATTTTCCAAGTTCGCTACAACCGAATGTGCCATTAATCTTCCATAAATAGCAGAAAGGAAAAGCATGGCTGGAGTCCACATGTTAGCTGTCTTCGCTGCAGACAAGCTAAAGCAGGGCTGTCCAACTCCAGGCCCCGAGGGCCAGATCCAAGGTTGGAATTTCAGGAAACCCTCATTAATATTAATTAGATACATTTGCATACAATGATTCAAAATGTATGCTCATTTTGCTCATAAATATTAATGAGGGATATCCTGAAAACCCATCAGGTGTCCGGCCCTCGGGACCTGGAGTTGGACAAACCAGAGCTAAAGGCAAAGGAAGACCTTCTATCCAACTCGAGATGTGTTCCTGCACTTCCAGTACAACACTGCAAGATTGTGTGTTTATGTTATTTATTGGACATTTGTATGACGCCTGTACACATGTTTTTCCAGGCGCCACAAGCCAATATAGGGAGGGGACTTGAGAATCAAAAAGTAGAACAACAAAAACGGTTATATTGGCCTTGTCACAATCCTACCATGGAAGTGCAACACAAGGGGGTAGTGCAAGGGGAAGGGTGTGGAGAGAGAAGTGCAGGAGTGGGGGAAACCCTGAGGGTGGGAGAGGGCATGTGCTGTGCGGGCCGAGGCCGCAAGTGACAGGGGAGAGTAGGGAAGAGAGGAAGAGTGCGTTGGACAGGGAGGACCAAGTTGGGCTAGTCTGGGAATGAGTGCCCAAGGACAAGTGCTGAGAGCGGATGCTGGGGGTGGTCTGGCCCCTGTATGACTCTGAAGGGACCAGCTGTCATGGGCGCTACTCCCGAGGGGCCAGGACTGGCCCAGCGCCCTCGGAAGAAGACCCGACTTCCACTACTCCGGACCCAGCAGACCCCTACAGGGGCCCTTTAGACCGTGTCCTGGCGCCTTTGGCGCCAGGCTCATGAAGGGTTTCAGTCCCGGCGCCATAGGCGCTGGGCTCATATTGATAAACAGTGTAATAATGCTTGGGTGGACTTACCTGAGGAAGACCATGCTGCATATTTACCCAGAACAATCCAGTCTGGTTGAAGTCCCCAGCCATCAGGGCTGGGAGGAACTATTCCCTCCATTCAGGAACTCTTTTCTTACCTGGGTGGAACCGGTGGAAGAACACACACTGGAAGCACTTCTCTGCTATTTAAACCACGCCCGATTGAAAACACGTGCTTCGCGTTATTCTGCAGCAGCAGCAGGACGCTCACCGAGTCGGCTCCTGCATTCCAGGTCCAGAGTCATCTTCAGCTTCCGCGCAGCAACCTGTGGATGAAGAAAGACACAGAACAATACTTACCAGATCCCGGAATCCAGTCACCGGCAAAACCTGCAAAGAATAAACATAAGCTTCTCTGCACCTGAAAGGCAAAGGACATAATTAAAAAGGGGTTCGGGTGAAGGCAGTCACATTCATCTTAACCCACCAGTTTTTGCACGCGCAGAAGCGGCCGCATCAACCGCAGCATCCCGGCACCTGAAAACTAGAAAAAGGACATTAATAGAGGTGCCATTAAAAGCGGTCAACGATCATTATACTTACGTGCATAGGCACGTGCAGTGGCAACGGATATAAAGCCCGCAGCATCCCGGCACCTGAAAACTAGAAAAAGGACATTATTAGAGGTGCCATTAAAAGCGGCCAACGAACATTATACTTACGTGCATCGGCACGTGCAGCGGCAACGGAAAACTACGCCCACAGCATCCCGAGGCCTGAAACAAAGGAAAAGGGACATTATTGAGGTGCCCATCTTTTAAAGCCTAAAGACTACAGTATACTTACAGGAATCCACTCATGCAGTAACGGCGGCATCGCTCTTCGGCATCCCAGCACCAGTGCCACAACTAAGGCCGCAAAAGACTTGAGCCTCAACACTGAACTCATCCAGTGATGTAACTGGAATCCACGCACCCCTGCACCAGACGCAGGATGGAGAGCTCAGCATTTATACGCCTAAGGTGAGAGCTCGCCGAGACAAGTAGAAAGCTAGGCTGTGGGAGAAACTGGCGATTGGTGGGAGAAGGAATCCCATCAAACGGTGATTCCCCCTTTTTCTTCCACCTGCAGAAAACTTACCCTGCAAGTCAGACATTCGATAAGAGGAAGCCCAGTCCTGAGAGTCGTCCAAGCTCTACGCTTCTCAATTGAAGAAACGATAGCAGCCCAGCCGGGATCAGCGCCTCCGTGGGAATCAGGTGAGCGTTACAGAACGCAAAGCCCACCAATAACCTCCTACCCAGGCGCTATGGAAACTTCCGACACAGACCAACTGGCCCAGTTATTAGGGGAATTAAGAGCGGAAGTTCATGCTGCCCGCCAGGAAACAAATGCCCTTAGGAGGGAATTGATAATATCAAAAGAACAAACTGATGATTTCGCCAGACAATTATTACAGACACAAGCGGGGCAAACCCCGCTACCTAATTCAGGAGGGAGCTATATCCCAGCGACTTCAGCCAATCCTGTTCAAATCAACCTACCCGGAAATTTGCCATTGGCACCGCCTGAACGCTTCTCCGGTGACCCTAAAAGGTTTGCAGTGTTTATAAATCAATGCCGATTGCACTTTCTTTGTAGACCTGCAGCCTTTCCAACTGACCAGACTAAGGTAGCCTTTGTGCTTTCGTATCTTAGCGGCAGTGCCGCTGATTGGTCGATCCCTCTGGTTACACAGGATGACCCGATCTTTCGTGATTTCCTGACCTTCCAGGCAAATATGGAAAGACTTTTTGCAAGGCATTCCCAGGGGCAGGCCCTGGACAACGAACTCCTTTCCCTACGACAGGGCAATCAAGATCTTTTGGCCTACATTGCATCATTCAATAGGCTAATCGTGGAAACCAGATGGCCTGAGGACAAAAGAATCACGCTTTTTCACAGGGGTTTGCGTGGCAAACTCAAAGACGTCCTTGCCCAGGTAGTGAATCCTCCTCAGGATTGTTCAGAGTACATTGATTTGGTGGTCCAATTGGATCACAGACTACAAAACAGAAAGGTGGATCGATCCAGGTTTGAAACACGAGTGTTCCCTAAGCCTCAAAGTCACACCAAAGGAGTTGAAGCCGTCGAACCTATGCAAATTGGGGTTGTAAAGGGTCCCCTAACCCAGAAAGAACGCGACAGGAGACGACAAATGCAACTCTGTCTCTATTGTGGAAATTCAGGACATTTTCTTCGAGATTGCCCGGTGAAACCACCTAAGAAGACAATGGGAGCTTCTGATAAGAGTTCTGAAAAGCCTGAGCCGGGAAACGACCTCGCCCGACAAGTGTAGAGGTCCGCTTGCCGAGCGTAAAAACCAGTTTTTTGACCTCGCACTTCATAATGCCAATGGTCCTCGTAAACCCAGAGCAACCGGATCGTTGCATGCAATTAAGGCATACATTGATAGCGGAGCAGTTGGAAATTATGTGGACCGCGAATTGGCTTCCAGGATGAACTTACCTCTTTGTCCAAAGGTGGTTAAAGACGTCATTACCACGGTGGATGGGACGGAAATCGCCTCCGGACCAGTGACCCATACCACTACTGAAGTGACGATACTAGGCCAAGGCGGGCAACAGGAGGTAATTGTGTTCGACGTGATCAAGGCTCCTCAATTCCAAGTAATTCTAGGGATTCCTTGGTTGGAGAAACACAATCCTCAGATTGATTGGCGAGCAAGGACGATAAAGTTCCCAGAGTGCACACCAACTTGTTATCCACGACCCAACATTGGCCTAGCGTCAGTAACGGCTGACGGTCCACAATTACCTCTAGAGTATCGAGAGTTCCAGGATGTTTTTCAAAAGGAACAGGCTAACACCTTGCCACCCCACAGATCATACGATTGTCAGATAGATTTATTACCCGGTGCAACTCCCCCTTGCAGTAGGATTTACGCCCTTACCGAGCCTGAGAACCTTCATCTGCGACAGTATTTAGACCAGTACCTGGACAATGGCTTTATCTGTCCGTCGCAGTCCCCTGATCCTCGGCTCTGTTCTTCGTACCAAAAAAAGAAGGTGACCTCAGAACCTGTATAGATTATCGTGCTATGAACCAGATAACAGTAAAAAACCGGTACCCCTTACCTCTGATCCCGGAACTCCTTGACCAGGTAAAAAACGCCTGTATTTATACTAAGCTTGATCTCCGGGGAGCTTATCACTTGGTACGGGTCAAGGAAGGAGATGAATGGAAGACGGCCTTTCACACTAAGTATGGGCTATTTGAATACCAAGTGATGCCCTTTGGACTATGCAATGCACCGGCCGCCTTCCAATATTTTATGAATGATGTCCTCAGAGAGCTCATTGATGTCTGCGTTGTCGTCTACATAGAGGACATTCTTGTGTACTCATCTTCAGAAGCTGACCATCGAAATCATGTTAGGGCGGTCCTTGAAAAACTTTGCCAGCATAAACTTTTTGCCAAGCTCAAAAAATGTGTTTTTCATGTCACTGAGGTCGAATTTTTGGGATTTATTCTGACACCCAAAGGAGTCCACATGGACTCGAGAAAAGTAGACGCTATCCTCAAATGGCCGTCTCCTACTTCCGTGAAAGGCGTTCAAAGCATGCTAGGCTTTGCCAATTTTTACCGTAGATTTATTCCAGAGTTTTCACGAGTGGTACAACCCATCACCGCCCTCTTAAGAAAAAAATAAACGCTTTGAATGGTCCGCAGAAGCAGAACAAGCCTTCCAAGAGCTAAAGGCTAAATTCACCTTGGCGCCAATACTGAAACACCCACGCCCGGACCTCCCTTACATCGTTGGAACCAACGCCTCCAGCTTAGAAATGGGAGCAGTCCTATCACAAAGAGATCCAGAGACTAACCAACTGCATCCTGAGGCATTCTGGTCTCGGAAGTTCTCGGCGCCTGAGATCAACTACACCATCACAGACAAAGAGCTTCTTGCGATTAAATCAGCCTTTAAGGCATGGCGGCATTATCTCCTCGGGGACAGAAACACTGTCACAGTGATCACCGATCATCGAAATCTGCAGTATCTGAAAACCGCCAAGGCTCAATCCTCCGGACAGCTTCGCTGGGCTCTATTCTTTGCTGAATTTGACTTCGTGATCACTTATCACCCCAGCAACAAGAACGGCAAAGCGATGCTCTTTCCCGAATTGGAATGGGAGATAACGTTGCCAATCCAATCCAGAACCTGTACCAATAATTCCTGAACAAAGGATCGTGGGTCTGATTTCTTCACAATCCATTGAGGATAATGAAGAAAAAACTAAACAACTTGTAACCTCACCAGACTTACTGAACTGGTTACAAAACGGAAAGGATTTCACCGTAAGCAATGACTTGCCTTATTTCCAAGGACGATTGTTCCTACCACACGCCGATTTATAAAGACAGGTAATCTCCTGCTATCATGATTCATTAATTGAGGGTCACCCTGGCATTGCCAAAACCACAGAAAAGGTGAAGAGACACTTCTGGTGGCCTTCGTGGCGAAAAGACATAAAGGAATTTGTGATGTCCTGTGGTGTGTGCGCTCAAAACAAGGGTCAGAAGAAGAGGCCGGCTGGTCTTCTGCAACCATTAGACATCCCACCGTGTCCCTGGCATACCCTTTCCATGGACTTCATCACAGACTTACCCTCCTGTTCCGGGTACAACACCATTCTTGTTATTGTGGACGTGTTTTCTAAAATGGCCCACTTGATTCCGCTAAAAGGCTTACCTTCAGCATCAGTCCTAGCCAAAGTATTTATTGAAAACATCGTCCGGCTACACGGCTTCCCGTCAGTACTAATCTCAGATAGGGGGAGCCAGTTTATTTCCCACTTTTGTCGTAGCTGTTGTCGATTAGCTCAAATCGATGTAAGACTTTCGACCAGCCATCATCCCCAGACCGACGGGCAAACCGAGAGAACAAACCAGACTCTCGAGCAATATTTATGATGCATGCTACAACAGTCGGAGAGTAACTGGAAGGACATCCTTTGGATAGCTGAATATGCTTACAACAATTCAGTTCATTCGGGTACCGGGAAGAGTCCCTTCTACATCTTGTATGGGATTCATCCTCGAACCTCCAACCTTGATCCACCTCAAGATCTTGGAACACCCACCGTGGATCAATTGCACACCGTTATTACCCAAGCTTTTAAGGAAGCGACTGCAAATCTACAACAAGCTAAAGAGAGGTACTAAAAAGGAGCAGATCAACACCGAAGCAATGCCCCTCAATATCAGGTTGGGGATCAAGTCTGGCTGTCCACCAAACATTTATCGCTTAAAGGGCCTCGCACCTTCAACCCCAAATACCTGGGACCATATCCAATTACGGCCATAATTAATCCAGTGGCCGTTAAATTAGAATTGCCAACCCATATGAGAATACATCCTGTATTTCAGGTATCTCTTTTGAAACCCATGCAACCTGGAACCAGATTGACCAATCCTCCAGAGCCCATTCAAGTGAATGGGGAGCCCGAATTTGAAGTAAAAGACATTTTGGACTCTAAAATCATCAGATCGAAGCTATTCTACCTAATCAACTGGAAAGGCTACGGACCTCAGGAAAGGTCATGGGAACCCTATGACCACGTCCATGCTCCTCGTCTAGTCCAGAAATTTCACCAAACCTTTCCCGATAAACCAAAACCCCTGGGGAGGACAAGTTTCGCAGGGGCCTTGAAGGGGGGTGCTGTCATGGGCGCTACTCCCGAGGGGCCAGGACTGGCCCAGTGCCCTCGGAAGCAGACCTGTTTTCCACTACTCCGGACCCAGCAGACCCCTACAGGGCCCTTTGGACCGTGTCCTGGCGCCTTTGGCGCCAGGCTCATGAAGGGTTTCAGTCCCGGCGCCATAGGCTCCGGGCTCATATTGATAAACAGTGTAATAATGCTTGGGTGGACTTACCTGAGGCAGACCATGCTGCATATTTACCCAAAACAATCCAGTCTGGTTGAAGTCCCCAGCCATCAGGGCTGGGAGGAACTATTCCCTCCATTCAGGAACTCTTTTCTTACCTGGGTGGAACCGGTGGAAGGACACACACTGGAAGCACTTCTCTGCTATTTAAACCACGCCCGATGGAAAACACATGCTTCGCGTTATTCTGCAGCAGCAGCAGGACGCTCACCGAGTCGGCTCCTGCATTAGTGGTCCAGAGTCATCTTCAGCTTCCGCGCAGCAACCTGTGGATGAAGAAAGACACAGAACAATACTTACCAGATCCCGGAATCCAGTCACCGGCAAAACCTGCAAAGAATAAACCTAAGCTTCTCTACACCTGAAAGGCAAAGGACATAATTAAAAAGGGGTTCGGGTGAAGGCAGTCGCATTCATCTTAATTTACCAGTTTTTGCACGCGCAGAAGCGGCTGCATCAACCGCAGCATCCCGGCACCTGAAAACTAGAAAAAGGACATTATTAGAGGTGCCATTAAAAGCGGCCAACGACAACGTGCATTGGCACGTGCAGCGGCAACGGAAAACTACGCCCACAGCATCCCGAGGCCTGAAACAAAGGAAAAGGGACATTATTGAGGTGCCCATCTTTTAAAGCCTAAAGACTACAGTATACTTACAGGCATCCGCTCGTGCAGTAACGGTGGCATCGCTCTTCGGCATCCCAGCACCAGTGCCACAACTAAGGTCGCAAAAGACTTGAGCCTCAACACTGAACTCATCCAGTGACGTAACTGGAATCCACGCACCCCTGCACCAGACGCAGGATGGAGAGCTCAGCATTTATACGCCTAAGGTGAGAGCTCGACGAGACAAGTAGAAAGCTAGGCTGTGGGAGAAACTGGCGATTGGTGGGAGAAGGAATCCCATCAAACGGTGATTCCCCCTTTTTCTTCCACCTGCAGAAAACTTACCCTGCAAGTCAGACATTCGATAAGAGGAAGCCCAGTCCTGAGAGTCGTCTGAGCTCTACGCTTCTCAATTGAAGAAACGATAGCAGCCCAGCCGCGATCAGCGCCTCCGTGGGAATCAGGTGAGCGTTACACCAGGCCCCAGTCACAGCGGCAGATGGAGAGTTAGCAAAGGGGCGGGTGAGGAAAGGAAGATGAGAACAGGAAAGTCTTGAGAAGTTTCCAAAACTTATGAAGATATGGCTCAGGTCTGAGGGGGCAAAGGGCGTTTCAGAGGGAGGAACCAGCCAAGAAAAGGGATCTACCTTCCACTCTTTGCTTGGAGAAACATTTGATCTGCAGAAGGTTGGAGCCAGAAGACCAAAGAACTCTGGCCGGGGAGGTATTGAGTGAGGGAAAGCTGTATGTAAAGAGGTCCCAGGCCCCAGACAGCCTTGTGGAGGATGCAAAGGGTCTTGAAACTGATCCTTGCGGTCACCATGAACCAATGGAGAGATTTTAGGGCTGGATATGTACTGTCCTTGGGCTTTCAGGCAAAGGACAAGTCTTGCAGTCCTATTCTGGATTAGTTGAAGGGGGCAAAGGGAAGAAAGAGGCAGGTTGAGGAAGATGTTGTTGTGGTAGTCTAGCCTAGAGAGAAGCAGGGCTCTGGAGACGTTGAGCTTCTGGGGGAAGGCGAGGAAATGTAGAATGCCCCTGAGGAGATGCAACTGAAAATTGGACTTCTTGGCAAGGTCCTTGATGTGAGGAGAGAAAGAGAGTGAGGAGTGAAAGATTATCCCAAGGTGTTTTGCCTCAGAGGTGGGTGAGGGGTGAGAACCCAGGCAGACTGGCCAGAGAGAGGGGGGGCGGACAAGGAGCAGGTGTCCCAATGAGAAGGATCTCTGTCTTACTGGCATTCAGGTAGAAAAAGACTAACATGAAATGCTTCACATATGTGTCAGAAAAATTCCATTTATACTGTAAAGAGAGCCCTCTGGTATTATCTGCTACCACATTTCCCAAGGCTTTAACTGTGTCACTATGTTTTAATGCTGCTTTTGCTCAAAGCAGGTCTTTCTTTGGCCTGTCAACAAAATATGCCAGTGCTGCACAACTTTCATGCTATTTCTCGCCAAACCTGAAAATGTGTCCTGTTCAAATAATATATGCTAGAATTTCCACATTAAGACACGTTTTTATGATGTCATGTCCAATCATTCACCATTGACGGCAACAACATCACTGTCTCCAATGTGGGATGTTTTACCCATGCATCCGAGCCCTACCTCAAAACTGTGCAGTACTGACATGGAAAACATCATGATGGCCAGAGCTTCAAAGAACATGCACAGGGAAGTGCATGAAGAATAGACTGCCACTCATTTTTGCCGATGTTATGGGCACAGAAGGGCACGGCCTAAAAACACCATTGGACTACCCACACAGTAGCCTGAAACCATTGGGAATGGCAATGCTGATTGCCAAAAAGCAACCTAGAATTGTGGGGAATTCATTTTCTTAAATCCCAAAAATGGGTGCATTACCAGTACTCACCACTATCAGAAAGCCGGCGGTTTAAAACAACACCAGACTTTTTTTTGTGTAAAACTGAATAAATGAACCCAAAGCAGGCCAAAGAAAGACTTACTGAGAGGTGGATACAATCTAAAGTTATATTCTGAAGTGACTTGAAGGTTTATAACAAGACTGGCTGAGTTGTGGATTTCAGCAGTTTAAGTAAATTTGGACTGAAAGACACTAAAAATCTAAATGTTTAAAAGAAATGAGTGACCTACTTTTGAGTGTCACATAGGTTGCAATTGTTTAAATGTCATAGTTTTAAACTTAGAATCAGCATTCTAGCTGCATATGTAAAAATGGTTCATTTTATTTGAATGCAGAAAACTGGGTAACTAAAAGTGACATTAGCTGGGGCCTGGCTTAAGGAACTGAATTCTGCCCACCAGCTACCCCCGACAGGAGATGAGACTTGCACAACAGCTGTGTTCCCAGGCCTAGCTGCCCTTTTGCTGCTCCCACCAAAAGGGATATGACACTTCCCTGATGGAATTACCTGGGCTCTGCAGGAAATTGAACAAAGCCCTGTCCTGACTCAGGCAAATGTTTTATTATGGGGGCCGTAAAAAATGGCTTCCTCCTGGAAGGAAAGGGGAAGAGCACTGCCTGTGAGAGCAAGCTTGCTTGGCAGAACTGGAAAAACCAGAAATTCAACCTTGTGCTGGGGGGAAACCACACCCCTGTAGCCAGAATATGGTTTTAGAAAAAGATGAATAACTCATAGTACGGACTTGTCATAATTATTTAAATGATACCATAATTCTTGTGATTTTTCTGCCCACATTTTAAGAGGTTTTTAGAACTGGTGGCATGATCTGGGGGCAAGCTAGCAGTTAAGAGGGTATTACTTAAAATGTATGCATGTTAAAAATCTGACACTTCATCAAGTAATGTCCATACTCCTTGCGCACATGTGTATAAATTTGGGGTAATGTCCGATATTATGAAACCAGTTAAAAAGTGCAAATGTTGCCATTTCTGAATGCAAGCTCCCAGGAAGAGCAGATTTGGACAGGGTATACCTCCTGTGATATGTGATGGGTGCATGTAATTTTAAACAAATGTGTACCTGTGCAAATATGTCTTTTGGGTCAAAATATAGATTGTGTGTAATTTGACAGGGGTGGGTTCTCTGTACCATAAACAGACCTCATCATGATGACACTTCATTTCATTCCCCCAATCAAGGGGAAGAGGAGGAAGTGGCCAATGACAAGTGGAGAGGGGTAGAGCCTAGGAAGCTGGCCTCTCCACCCATTTTCAAAACACATAAAAGCAGACAGACATGACAGATAGGGACATTCAATTCCATCTGCTGCGGGACGCTCTGCCGGGAAAATCCATACGTTACCTCCATCAACCTCCAGAGAGCCAACATAGAGACTTCAATCTATCCACCTTCAGAGACCAAGACTTTACTTCAGAATTTGTAGCAGAGAGGTCAACTACAAGCTAAATCCCTCTTTAGCAGGCCTCAAATCATTGCCATTATCACAGCCAGGCAAGCTGTTTGAATTCTTTGCAAGAACTCTTGCCATTTGCCAGAGAGCAGTGTTGTATCCAGAGAGAGACCAGCTGAACCGGAGACCGCTGTATCCGGACCCACAGACCTGATCAGAACCAGAGACCCAGACCAGACCGCTGTTCGCAGAACTAGAGAGCTGACCCAGACGCTGTGCGCAGAGACCGTCCGTGGCGAGTGAAGAAAACCTGACCAGATCCGTGGCGAGGCCTATTTCTAAATATAGTGTGAGTACCTAGCAGAACTGTGCAGAACCAATCTCTTAGTTAAAATAATATAATTCAATCTATTTTAATCTAAGTAGAACTGCCTCCTAACTGTCACCTGTCATTTGCAAAGCTGTCACCTGTCATTTCTAGTTGCTAGCTGTAACTTGTCACTTTGAACTTTTAAAATTTCAAATCTGAAAAACGACCTTTACCATATCGCTCATATCTCCGTGTCCGTTTGTCTTAGAGACTTGCAGTAACTTTCCTCTGAAAGCTTAGAATCTTAGCTTTTCAACGAACCTAGAACCGCATTCACATTCCATAAACTTTTGCCGCAATCGTGAAAAACGCACTCGCGAATTTGCCGCGATTTGCAAATTTCTCCACGTGTGAAAACAGCAGTTTCCTTGCTTTCCTTGCTAAAAATTCGTTTGCCTCTTAAGAACCATCCCTGAATCATTGCTAGAGTGAGCCTGGACTAATATTAACTTGATCCCACTCACCCTGAACCTCAAGAGGGAATTAAAAGCATTTTAGCATATTTTTCACTTCATTGCCAGCACATATAAAAGCATTTTGGGCCTGTGTTTCAAACTTCTGTAGTCTAAGCTTGCTGGGGTGAACTGAATTACATTTGATTGCATTTTTGAGAACTGTGTGCTTTCCTTCCATTTCCTTGCATTGCAAAAAGGGGGGAGGGGATTGCCAGAGAAAAGTGATTACATTGTTTTGTTGAAATCATATTGAGTATTTTCTGTATTGCATTTTCATTCAACATTACATCCATCTGAACTTATATAAAGTATTCTCTACCACCTTACTCTTCTTTTCCTATTCACAAGTGTGCTAGTGCCAGACTATCCATTATTGATTACTGCTCAGATTAAGTGTGATATTCAATTATTCATTTATTATAACGTGTGATATATATATCTATTGTTTAAATTATCAAATAAACCTTTTAAACTTGCAAAACAGAACTACTTCTAAGCTCAGCGGGGTCAGGGGGATTCCAAGAGAGGGGTGTTATATAGGGGTAGTCATCCAGAACGCATGAACTGGACATAAAGATATATCAATAAGGGTTTCCATTCAGTATCCCAGACTAGGCATTGACTTAGCTGTAGTGTTGAATTGAATCCTCTTACACCAACCATGTAAAAACCTTAGGTATCTACCTCGACTCTTCCCTCACCCTGACTAGACAAATTAACGCCATCTCATCCTCCACCGCTTACACCTGCAAGCTCATAAACGCCTGCAGACCTTACCGCTCCATAGCCAACTGCACAACCCTTGCCAGAGCGTTAATTCGCTCGAAAGTTGACTATTGTAACGCATTATATTTAGACACTAGTCAAAAGAACATTGACAAGTTCCAAGTAATTCAAAATAACGCTGTCAGAGCAGCCCTGAACATATCTAAAACGGAACACATCTCTGACCAGAGACGAACTGCCCACTGGCTATCGATACCCCAGAGAATCGAATACAAAACGTTCTCTCTCACCCATAAATGCCTGACCAATCAAGCCCCCAAATACCTGGCTGACAATTTCACCCATAACAGCTCATCAAGGCCAACCAGGTCAGCCTAATCCCACAGTCTAAATGTCCCTAGACACAAACTCCAAAGGGCAGGCGGTGCAAGCTTCCCAGTCCTTGCCTCGAAGCTCTGGAACTCCTTACCACTAGCTCTCAGAACCGAACCCTCCTACCAGCGATTCAGACAAAATGCCAAAACATGGCTTATCGCCAAAGAAGCATAACCCCCACCCTCACTAACCTGAGTCACTTGTACATATATCCACTGCCAACACACCTGCGAAACTTGCTCCTGTGTCACCAGTACATATATCTACTGACATACCTAGCCTACATCTTGTGAAACCATGTTTGTGCAATCTTACCTGTAACACCATGTTCCACAACGGACTGTATCAATTATGTATAACATGCTGAAATCTGCATACGTAATCAATGTCCTGTACTAGAACAACTGTGTGTACTAAACAACCACGTATATTCTTATTGCTTGTAACCATGTCAAGCGCTCAGTTGCCATTTGGCCAGGCCGCGCTATACAAATAATAAACTAAACTAAACTAAACAATGTATGCATGTTTTGCCTCTAGCGTTCCTGCCGCTAGTGTCTTAACAAAATGTGAGACCTGTGTCTACAATATTGTCTGTGCTTGTCAAATGAATGTGGCTGTGCCCAAAGTATACCCTGTGGTCTGGTCTGTCTCAGCAATATATGCTGACATTGTCGCCCTTTCCTTCTGATAGTTCCCAAAGTAAATCATGCAGTCCATCTCAACCATATATGCCTATACATTCCTCACATCTGCCTCATGCCACCCTCAGGGACACCAAACTAGACACAAGCACATACACACATGCATTCTCACACTGGCACAGACACATTTGATTTTTCATAAACAGACCTTTTTTCAGCCCACTTTACTTCTCAGCAGTTCCAACAGCTCCACTCAGAAAAAAGTGAGTCCTGCCCCTGAATGTCTCGGAAGAGGCTTTAGGTTCTCTTATTGGAAGACTCATCATGTGTTCTTCTGTTTGTTGGAGCTCTAAACCCTCCTATGGGTCACTCGTCTCACAAAACACATTGTGCATGCCCCTTCATGCACAAGCCGCTGCCTCATGCAGAGGGCTACCCTGCCATGTTTAGTAAAGGCAAACTATCGGCATGACACTTAGGCCTTCTGTTCGTGTTGCAGGGGCACCACCGCAACACCCACTATGCATTGGCACCCCATTATTTGTTCTGCTTCTTTGAGATTTTTGAAGTTCTATATTTGCGGTAAAACCTAATGTAATGCTTGTTCACACTTCCTGTGAGGCTTTGTGATGTTACTGTTTTCGATATCTTTAGGGCAGTCATTACCTTCCCTCTAATTGCAATGATATGAGCAGTATTCGATATTAAACATTTTCAGGGCTTTAAGTGGGCAAAGGGTAGCCCTGGCAGCAGAGGCGTTGCTAGGCGGGGCTAATGGGGGTATAGCCCCAGGTACCCTGGTTGTAGCCCCAGATAAAAGCTCAAGAGGAACAACCAAAAGGCCTGCTAGCCCCAGGTCCCGACAGTGCCAACATTAGTGTAGCCCTATATCTTTTCCAGACGTAGCAACACCCCTGCCTGGCAGTCTTCCAACACTGTCCTTGAGTCGGGGCCCAAGCATAGCACCTTGTGTGATTTTACTCACAAACCTGTGAGTACATTAGGGACGATTAAATTAACACACCATGTAAGAAATCTGTGGAGGGAAGCTATTTGCCTAGTAAAGCAGGACAGCTAGCTCCTGACAAATTATTTACATTATAGGGCATTGCAAGTCCCCTGTAGTTGAAGTGACACCTATCATTTACACAACTTATGCATTGTTTACAGAAAGAAATAAAAAAATTAAAAAAAGAAAAAAAAAGGAAAAGGAATAACTCATCTCACATCACAACATTTCCTCATTTTCAACTTTGTCAGCGAGGTATTGTTTATATCTGGTCCCTATGTTCTTAGATCTTGTGGCTATTTGCAATGAACCTATGTATATTTCTTCATTATCGTTAGATCAAATCATGTCTTTTTCCCAGTCAGACTTAGTAGGGGGACATTTGCTTTTCCACTTCAGTAAAATCGCTCTTTTGGCCAATAATAGACTTGTTAACTCTAAACAGGTAATCTCCCTCAATTTTTGTTTACGGGGGGTCAAAGTCTCGGAACGGGAGAACAAAGCTGAGAGCGTTATACAAAAATGAGACTATTGACTACCCCACTCATAGTCCAAACATGCTAGGCTTGGTGGTATGTGTTATCTACTTATTTTGTGATTGATGCCTTCCAGATTGGTACCACATTAACAATTTTCAAAAAATTCATTTTTTTCAACAGTTATCACAAAATGCTGCATACTATTGAGACAATACATAGAACCATATCGCTTACACACCCTCAAGAGTGAACACTAAAAATCATCAATCATAAAAAAGTCCATATCAATTTATTATTAAGACAAATTTAGAAAAGTTAAAAAAGAGACAAAGCAGAACATACAGATATATGTCACAAATCAATGCTGCATGACCGACTTTATCTAATCTTAAAAAACAGAGTCAACTATAGGGGTTAGTTGAATTAATGAAAACTGACTTATATCAATGAGGCAGTATTTAGATACAAGACTTCAAACAGTTGGTAAGTCTTTTGTCAAGCATCGACATGTTTCGGCCCTTCTGAAGATTAAGGCACTATCTCTAGTGTCTCTACACCCATAGTTTTTTCAACGGCCTTCTTCAGGACAGACAATTTCTTTAAATCAGATAGGAAACCTCTTTCATATACCCCGACAAGTTTCGCGCAATTTGGGTCTGCTAGATGTGAGGCAAAAAATTCCATGGCGTTGTTAAGGACCCAATGGTGTACTGCTTGCCCTTCGGGAGGCCGCAAAAACAGTCTCTTATGTTTGCCTTAAAAACTTGTCCAAGCAGCGAAAAACAGCATCCCATTGGTTGCGTTCCCCAACGATGGGATGCTGTTTTTCGCTGCTTGGACGAGTTTTTAAGGCAAACTTAAGAGGCTGACTCGAAGCTGCATATTTTGCGGCCTCCCGAAGGGCAAGCGAGTACACCATTGGGTCCTTAACAACGCTATAGAATTTTTTGCCTCACATCTAGCAAACCCAAATTGCGCTAAACTTTTCGGGGCATATGAAAGAGGTTTCCTATCTGATTTAAAGAAATTGTCTATCCTGAAGAAGGCCGTTGAAAAAAATATGGGTGTAGAGACACTAGAGATAGTGGCTCAATCTCCAGAAGGGCCGAAACATGTCGACACTTGACAAAAGACTTACCAACTGTTTGAAGTCTTGTATCTAAATACTGCCTCATTGATATAAGTCAGTTTTCATTAATTCAACTAACCCCTATAGTTGACTCTGTTTTTTAGGATTAGATTAAGTCGATCATGCAGCATTGATTTGTGACATATATCTGTATGTTCTGCTTTCTCTCTTTTTTAACTTTTCTAAATTTGTCTTAATAATAAATTGATATGGACTAATCTATGATTGATGATTTTTAGTGTTCACTCTTGAGGGTGTGTAAGCGATATGGTTCTATGTATTGTCTCAATAGTATGCGGCATTTTGTGATAACTGTTGCAAAAAATGAATTTTTTGATAATTGTTAATGTGGTACCAATCTGGAAGGCATCAATCACAAAATAAGTAGATAACATATACCACCAAGCCTAGCATGTTTGGACTATGAGTGGGGTAGTCAATAGTCTCATTTTTGTATAACGCAATAGTAGACTTGTAAATGACATATTCACGTATTCCGATGTACCTGTTTGACATAATAAATAAAGTTCTAAAAAAAAAAAAATGACACCTATCATTCATGGCAATTGTGAAAATGCTACGTCTAATAATTTTTGAACCATCAAGATGTCTTGCGACTGCAAAAAAAACAAACCAAATAAACAAGAACATTTTCATGCAAATCGATGTTGCGCTTCAAAAGTTATAGTGGGTCAAAAAGGGTGGATGTAGTGGAGGTTTTTTTGTGAGCGTTTTAAAGAGATCTAGCTCTTAATCTTGATTGTTTTCAAGTGCCAAAAGAAAAGAGTAAATGCTTTACAAATTTAAAATATTCATACTCGGGGAAGGTGTCTGGAACATGGAGGGTGAATACACATTCTCAGCCCACTGTTTCCAGCCACCCGAAGTCCTTCCCTGGGTAGAACCAGGTTTTTAAAGTAATGTTTTAATGTGGGGGAGGCAACAGGGATCGTCACCCTGTTGACTGCCCACCCCCCAAAAGAAACCATACCCCTTCCCCACCCCCTCCTTAACTGCCATAGTGGAGCTTTGTGCTCTGGTTCCAGAGCTCCTCCTACTTCCGGCCACGCCATAGAAATGGAAAAGGTGCCCATTTATTCATTTTTCTTGGTAGATTGGTGTAGCACAATAAGAGCAAAAAAATAAACCATTCACACCGAGCATAAACCCCAGGGTGCAAATGGATTTCACCCCTGCATCGATGGGCGGACATTGCCGGTTACAGCCCCCAGCCCTCGACTAGGATCGGGCTGGTGGGCCGTTATCACCATGTCCGACTGCCAATATAGGGCTGAAAGCCATGTTAAGATGTGGCAAGCACAGTAAATGCCAGTTAGGAGAAGAAGAGTATTTAAAGTTAATTTAGGAAACAATCTCTGTTTTTATTATTTAAAAAATTACAGGAATAGCTTCCGAAATTAACCTAAAATGTGTGTTTGAGGGGTATTGCGGCCATTATTGTCTGGGGGTGTTGGACTGGCTTTAAAAGCATTTATTCAGTTCAAGACATTAAATAACAAGTGTGCAACAAAAGATTGAGTGGTGCTGAAGCATGCTTTCCATAGCCTTTGTGTTGATTGTACAAGCTGTTTACATGACTTAACAGTAATGGCACATCAGCAGTGAAGATCTCTCCATTACCCCACCTCCTTCATCTTCATCCCAGTACCCCAGCAGTAACCTTCTGCATTACCCCCACCTTCCTCTTTCTCGTCCCTGTACCCCAGTAGTAATCCTTTGCTTTCACCATCCTCCCTTTTCACCGTCTCAGTACCCCAACAGCAATCAGTTGCATATCCCCACCACCCTATTCCTGGTCCTAGTAGCCCATTAGTAATCCTTTGCATATCCCCATGTCCCTTTTCATCTTCCCAGTACCCCAAAAGCAATCAGTTGCAAATCCCCACCACCCTCTTCCTCGTCCAGGCAACCCATTAGCAATCCTAACTTCACCACCACCTCCCTCTTCCTCATCCCATTACTCCATTAGTAATAGCTAGCATTGGCACCACCTACTTTTTCCTCATCCCTGTACCCAATTAGTAATCCTAACTGTACTATCACCTCCCTCTTCCTCGACCTAGTACCTCAATAATAATCCATGTCAATACCCCAACATCTCTCTTCCTCATCAAAGTATCCCACTAGTAAATCATGTCATTGCCTCCAAATCCCTCTTCCTCATCCAAGTACCCAAATATTAATATATGTCAATACCCCCTTCCCATCTTCCTTATCCCAGTACCACAGTAGTAATCCTTAGCAGTACACCCACATCCAACTTCCTCGTCCCATACCCCAACAGTAATCCATGTCATTATGCTCACATACCTCTTACTTGTCCCACCACCCCAACAGTAATCTGTTGCAGTGCCCCACATCCCTATTCATCACCCCAGTACACATTAGCAATTCTACCATTGCCACCACCTCATTCTTCCTCATCCCAGTACTCCATTACCCCCTCTCTCTTCCTTTTCCCAATACTCCATTACCTTCACTTCCCTCTTCCTCATCCCAGTACCCCATTCATAATCTGTTGCATTGCCCCACGTTCCCATTCCTCATCCAGTATTTCAATAGTAATCTGTTTCATTAACCCGGCATCCCTCTTCCTTCTCCTATTAGCCCCTCAGTAGCCAAATACATTACCAACACCTCCATTGCCCTCATCCCAGTACTCCATTACCCCTTATCTCTCATTCTTTTCACAGTAATCCATTACCCATGCCTCTCACTTCCTCATCGCAATGCCCCATTAGTAATCTGTTGCCTTACCTCACCATCCTGTTCTTTATCCCAATACACCATTAGTAATCCATTACATTACCCCCAAATCCCCTTTCCTCATCCCAGAACCACATTGTAAATCCATTGCATTAACCCGTCTCACTAGTCTGAGTACCCCATTAGTAGTCCATTCTTATCTAGTGGACAATAAAAAGATGAAAAACTTGATAAATCCCTTGTTGCTTAACTGAAGAACGCATATTGATAACAAAGGATACAACATCAGTTATGCTATCAGAAGAAAAAAAGGCAGCATTAAAGCTGGTGGGAGATATAGCATATCAAAACTCTTGAAATGATGTGGAAAAAAACATTAGTTGAAATGGCATTGAGGTGCCAATTTAATGCAACAAAAGCTCTGGAATTTGGCAGCTATTGGAAGCTACGTCCCCATTGTGCAGCCAATAAGCACACTGATGGCATCACAAATGACATCCCTGATGATATCACATAAAACATCACTTAGGAAATGCCAGATGCCATCAGTGATGACATCATATAAGATATCAGGACACCACCTATGACCTCCTGAATGACCTTAGTGGTAGTACCAGCATGGGGAACATTTAATTACTGTATCTGAAGATATAGGGTGCATTCTAGAACAGATGCAATATTCCATATCTTTTATGCATGCCCAAAAACATTTATCAAGCATTGTAAATAAAGGTAGGATAACTACAAAATGTTGGTCTTGCACATATGAATCTCCAATTTCAGATGCAATACAGCTAGAGTTGCCAACCATCGGATCTCCAGGAGTTATACATCACAACTTCCATTAGCCCTATCCAGCATAGGCAATTGTGAGAGATCATGGGAGTCATGTTCCAAAACAAGTAGAGAAATGCAGGCTTCAAACCCCAGCACTAAAACAATTGCAACTTTCTTCCACTCAGTACATTAGTTGCTCTATTCTTGATAACCCTGTCCCCACAGCACATGAAAGTGTTTTCAACATGGTTGACCTTTGCGGGCCACGTGCCCTAACCGTTACCATTTGACATGGGCAAGGCATACCTTTTGATTATTTATACTTACAGTAAGCTGTCATATATAAACGCTTTGATTTGCGGGTATTGCACCTTCGCATGTATGTTGTATTCTCTGGTGTGCTGGTGCAAAGTCAATATTGTACTTCCGAAATGTCTACTTTGCGTAGGGGACTGTTTTTAGAATCGAGTGATAAAGGGTCTAGAGTGTTTCATGATGGTAGTTGTTCATTCAATACACAATTACTATGGTGTGCAAGAATACCATGGTTTTAAATGGGCAGTATTTTTAAATTCAAAGTGCAATCAAGTTTTGCACTTGTCTCCACACTTATATGCAGAAGCACGTTTTTAAATGTTACATCTCTCTTACTTTCGACATTCGGCTGTCCCAGGAAGTCACTGATGATGCCATATGTAATCTCATCAGTACTGTCAATTGTGATGTCATCAGTGTGCTTAGCAGCTGCACAATGGGGGCCTCAGTTAAGGTGGCATAGTATCTTCCATCACCTGCCAAATTGTATGGGTGTAGTTGCATCAAATCGCCACCTTAATGTCACTTGAACTATAGGTTTTTTCACTGAATTGCAAGGGTTCTGAACGTATTCACCTGAACTATCCCTTAAGGTTTTTTCACTGAATATATATGTATATTATAGGGCATCAGTCGCTAAATTAAGGTGAAAGCTTTGTAGATAGACTTTCCCCAAAATTCTATTGCTAATACCTTATGACACGCTGGACGAATTTGAAGTCTGTCACGGGCTAGCTCAAACCAGAAATTTTGCGAAAGAATGTTTAAAAAAAAAGTATTAAGAAAACAAAGAAATGCTATTTTCAGCCTTCTACAATTCATTTTCCCATAGAGAAAAATTGCAATTTGTGAACAGCTGAAGCACAAAATCCAGAGGATAAATTTGGACCAAATAAGAAACAACTGGGGCACAAAGCGTTCAATTAATTTCCTCAACTGGTTAGGGTAATTCCGTCTAGTAGTTTAAAAACATATTTGACAGAGATGCAGGTAGAGGGACGGGGTAATTGCAAGTTGCATTCTACGTCTCCTCTCTGCCATACAAACTAAAATGAAGGGGCAGGGGCGAAATAGCAGTAATGGAAGGCATGCCATTAACTTTACGCCACCCATACAAAACGAGCTCCCCTGTGAAGTTTGGAAATTGGGGGTGGTCTGGGGAGCCAGTTACATTTTGAACATGATTATTGGTGGAATACCAGTGAAATTTCATGAGATTACCACGACAATGCTGCAAGGTGCGCTTGGAAAAGAAACTGCGTCACACAAACTGAAGAATTATATTATGTGATGAGAGAGTGTCAGGGAGGGATCAAAGCAATTAAGGGGAGGGGAGGTACCAAGGAAAGTGGAGGCATAATAGGAAGTGGTTTCCGGGTAAACTATTGCAGGAATAGAGAGTGAAAAAAAAGACAATTTCCACCTGCAGTGATCACATCTACCAGGAAGAGGGCAATGGGTATGTGTGCCACTGGTCATGCCGAAGGTGGACTTGCTTGAAATGGGATTGCTGAATTTCAGGAGTTTTGTTGCGTTAAATCTGAGCAACTTAACTCTCCTTAAACACATTTTTTTCACTTCATTTCAAGGGTTTTGTTATACTATAGTTTCTTCAGGGTCCACTAGCCATGGCAAAAGGCAGTGGCCACTGTACCTGCTGCACCAAAAGGTTTCTTTGGCAACCACTAGCCATTGTCACTGTACATGTTGCACCAATACGTATCTTTGGGATCCACTCGCTGCCGTCTCCGGCAGTGGCCACTGTACATGTTTCGCCAGCAGCTTTCTTTGGAGCCAACTAGCCAGGGCCTTTCCACTGCCTTCAGCCGTGACCACTGTACATTGTGAAGCAATACATTTCGTTGAGGCCCACTCTCCATGTACATGTAGCACCAATAGATTCCTTTGAAGCCCACTAGCCGTGGTCTCTGTGCATTTTGCACTAATGGGTTTCTTTGGGGCACACTAGCCATGGTCTTCAGCCGTGGGTACTTTACACATTGCACCAATAATCCGATCACCCTGACTGTCTCTTAACTAATGTTTTTTCACTGATATGTATATAGTGGCCATGTAGTTATGGTTAAGTTGGTGTTTCCATAGGAAGAGCACTTTTTGGGCGGATTATAACTTCACTCTCCCTGGACGAATCCTCACCAAACAAGTATATGGCCCACACTGAATTATTTTGCAAAGTTTGGTGAGGATTCGTCCAGGGGGGGAAAAGTTATAGGGGGGTCCCAAAACGTTTGTTTTTGTCCCATAGACATAATGGGACAAAAACTTTGCTCACGCCGACAGCCCAAACTGCTGGAGGGATTTACACCAAATTTGCAGCAGGAGCAGCGGCTTGGTCCCGAAAGCGTGCTTTGCTTTATTTGGTGTAAATCCGTCCAGTAGTTTTTAAAAAAATGACAAAAATGTAAGTGAAAAAATTTAGTGATATCTGTGTTCGCTTCGCGGACACACTTCTCTGTTCGCTCCGCGGACAGGACAGTGATTGGGCAAGCAGCTTGCGTGATGTCCGCGGACATCTGACGTGCTCTCTCATTGGATGCGGTGAAAGCGTACAGTGCGTCTGGCTTCAGAGACGCCCGCCATCTTTGTTCCTAGCATGAGAGGCTTTGTCAGCAGGAGCGGGATCTGCCGCCTGCACAGTAAATTCGCCCCTGCCCGTGTCTGTCTCCTGTTCCTCCCACCCCCGCTCATGTCTCGTGTGTCCTTCTTGTCCCCCCCACCCCCACTCATGCTCTGTGTCTCCCCTGTTCCTCCAGCACCCAGCTCATGCCAACAGCACACGATGGCCAGCGGAGGGCCGAGGAGCAGGATCTGCCGCCTGCACACGAACGCTGTGTGTCTCTCTCCTTCCTCCCCACCCCCTGCTCATGCCACGTGTGTCTCTCATCCTCCCCCCAGCCCCACTCATGCCCCATGTGTCTCTCTCCCTCCCCCCTACCCCACTCATGCCCCGTGTGTCTCTCTCCATCCCCCCACCCCTGCTCCTGCCCCGCGTGTCTCTCTCCCTCCCGCCCACCCCCGCTCATGCCCCGTGTGTCTCTCCCCCTCCCGCCCATGCCCCGTGTGTCTCTCTCCCTCCCCACCACCCCTGCTCATGCCCCGTGTGTCTCTCCCCCTCCCGCCCATGCCCCGTGTGTCTCTCCCCCTCCCGCCCATGCCCCTTGTGTCTCTCTCCCTCCCCCCACCCCAGCTCATGCCCCGTATGTCTCTCTCCCTCCCCCCCAACCCCCCGCTCATGATCTGTTTGTCTCTCTCCCTCTCCCCCACTCCTGCTCATGCCCCGTGTGCTCTCTCCCTCCCCCCCACCCCCGCTCATGCCCCGTGTGTCTCTCCCCCTCCCCCCACCCCCTGCTCATGCCCCGTGTGTCTCTCCCCTGCCGCCCACCCCGGCTCATGCCCTGTGTGTCTCTCCCCTCCCGCCCACCCCCGCTCATGCCCCGTGTGTCTCTCTCCCCCCCACCCCCGCTCATGCCTGTGTGTCTCTCCCCCTCCTGCCCACCCCCCGCTCATGCCCCATGTGTCTTTCTCCCCCCCACCCCCCGCTCATGCCCCGTGTGTCTCTCTCTCCCTCCCCCCACCCCCGATCATGCCCCGTGTGTCTCTCTCCCTCCCCCCATCCCCGCTCATGCCCCGTGTGTCTCTCCCCCTCCCGCCCACCCCCAGCTCATGCCCCGTGTGTCTCTCTCCCTCCTCCCCACCCCAGCTCATGCCCCGTGTGTCTCTCTCCCTCCCCACCACCCCCGCTCATGCCCCGTGTGTCTCTCCCCCTCCCGCCCATCCCCCGCTCATGCCCCGTGTGTCTCTCTCCCTCCCTCCCACCCCTGTTTATGCCCCGTGTGTCTCTCCCCCTTCCACCCACTGCCCGCTCATGCCCCATGTGTCTCTCCCCCTCCCCCCACCCCCGCTCATGCCCCGTGTGTCTCTCTCCCTCCTCCCACACCCTGCTCATGCCCCGTGTGTCTCTCCCCCTCCCGCCCACCCCGGCTCATGCCCCGTGTGTCTCTCGTCCCTCCCCCTAACCCCGCTTATGCCCAGTGTGTCTCTCTCCCCCCCACCCCCGCTCATGCCCGTGTGTCTCTCCCCCTCCCGCCCAAACCCGCTCATGCCCCGTGTGTCTCTCTCCCTCCCCACCACCCCCGCTCATGCCCCGTGTGTCTCTCTCCCTCCCCCCCACCCCCCGCTCATGCCCCGTGTGTCTCTCTCCCTCCCCCCCACCCCCGCTCATGCCCCAGGTGTCTCTCTCCCTCCCCCCACCCCCTGCTCATGCCCCGTGTGTCTCTCCCCCTCCCGCCCACCCCGGCTCATGCCCTGTGTGTCTCTCCCCTCCCCCCACCCCCGCTCATGCCCAGTGTGTCTCTCTCCCCCCCACCCCCGCTCATGCCCCGTGTGTCTCTCCCCCTCCCGCCCACCCCCGCTCATGGCCCGTGTGTCTCTCTACCTCCCCCCCACCCCCGCTCATGCCCCGTGTGTCTCTCTCCCCCCCACCCCCGCTCATGCCCGTCTGTCTCTCCCCCTCTCGCCCACCCCCCGCTCATGCCCCGTTTGTCTCTCTCCCTCCCCCCACCCCCGCTCATGCCCCGTGTGTCTCTCTCCCTCCCCCCCACCCCCGCTCATGCCCCGTGTGTCTCTCTCCCTACCCCCCACCCCCGCTCATGCCCCGTGTGTCTCTCCCCCTCCCGCCCATCCCCCGCTCATGCCCCGTTTGTCTCTCTCCCTCCCCCCACCCCTGCTCAAGCCCCGTGTGTCTCTCCCCCTCCCTCCCACTCCCCGCTCATGCCCCGTGTGTCTCTCCCCTCCCCCCGACCCCCCGCTCATGCCCCGTGTGACTCTCTCCCTCCTCCCCACCGCCGCTCATGCCCCGTGTGTCTCCCTCCCTCCCTCCCACCCCCCGCTCATGCCCCGTGTGTTTCTCTCCCTCCCACCCACCCCCTACTCATTCCCCGTGTGTTTATCCCTCCCGCCGCCCACCCCCCCGCTCATGCCCCGTTTGTACACCCCTCCCACCGCCTACCCCCCGCTCATGCCCTGTGTTTCTATACCTCCCACCGCCCACCCCGCTCATGTCCCATGTCTCTATCCCTCCCCCCGCTCATGCCCCGTGTGTCTATCCCTCCCGCCGTCCAATTCCCGCTCATGCCCCGTGTGTCTATACCTCCCCATCATCCCCCGCTCATGCCCCGTGTGTCTCTCTCCCTGCCCCCCACCCCCCCGCTCATGCCCCGTGTGTCTCTCCCCTCCCCTCACCCCCCGCTCATGCCTCGTGTGTCTCTCTCCCTCCCCCCACCCCTGCTCATGCCCTGTGTGTCTCTCCCCCTCCCCCTCATGCCCCGTGTGTCTCCATCCCTCCCCCCCACCCCCGCTCATGCCCTGTGTGTCTCTCCCCCCTCCGCCCCACCCCCCGCTCATGCCCCGTGTGTCTCTCTCCCTCCCCCCACCCCCCGCTCATGCCCCGTGTGTCTCTCTCCCTCCCCGCACCCCCCGCTCATGCCCAGTGTGTCTCTCTCCCCCCCACCCCCGCTCATGCCCCGTGTGTCTCTCCCCCTCCCGCCCACCCCCGCTCATGGCCCGTGTGTCTCTCTCCCTCCCCCCCACCCCCGCTCATGCCCCGTGTGTCTCTCTCCCCCCACCCCCGCTCATGCCCGTCTGTCTCTCCCCCTCTCGCCCACCCCCCGCTCATGCCCCGTTTGTCTCTCTCCCTCCCCCCACCCCCGCTCATGCCCCGTGTGTCTCTCTCCCTCCCCCCCACCCCCGCTCATGCCCCGTGTGTCTCTCTCCCTACCCCCCACCCCCGCTCATGCCCCGTGTGTCTCTCCCCCTCCCGCCCATCCCCCGCTCATGCCCCGTTTGTCTCTCTCCCTCCCCCCACCCCTGCTCAAGCCCCGTGTGTCTCTCCCCCTCCCTCCCACTCCCCGCTCATGCCCCGTGTGTCTCTCCCCTCCCCCCGACCCCCCGCTCATGCCCCGTGTGACTCTCTCCCTCCTCCCCACCGCCGCTCATGCCCCGTGTGTCTCTCTCCCTCCCTCCCACCCCCCGCTCATGCCCCGTGTGTTTCTCTCCCTCCCACCCACCCCCTACTCATTCCCCGTGTGTTTATCCCTCCCGCCGCCCACCCCCCCGCTCATGCCCCGTTTGTACACCCCTCCCACCGCCTACCCCCCGCTCATGCCCTGTGTTTCTATCCCTCCCACCGCCCACCCCGCTCATGTCCCATGTCTCTATCCCTCCCCCCGCTCATGCCCCGTGTGTCTATCCCTCCCGCCGTCCAATCCCCGCTCATGCCCCGTGTGTCTATACCTCCCCATCATCCCCCGCTCATGCCCCGTGTGTCTCTCTCCCTGCCCCCCACCCCCCCGCTCATGCCCCGTGTGTCTCTCCCCTCCCCTCACCCCCCGCTCATGCCTCGTGTGTCTCTCTCCCTCCCCCCACCCCTGCTCATGCCCTGTGTGTCTCTCCCCCTCCCCCTCATGCCCCGTGTGTCTCCATCCCTCCCCCCCACCCCCGCTCATGCCCTGTGTGTCTCTCCCCCCTCCGCCCCACCCCCCGCTCATGCCCCGTGTGTCTCTCTCCCTCCCCCCACCCCCCGCTCATGCCCCGTGTGTCTCTCTCCCTCCCCGCACCCCCCGCTCATGCCCCGTGTGTCTCTCTCCCTCCCCCCACCCCCTGCTCATGCCCCGTGTGTCTCTCCCCTCCCTCCCCACCCCCCGCTCATGCCCCGTGTGTCTCTCCCCTCCCCCCCACCCCCGCTCATGCCCTGTGTCTCTCTCCCTCCCCCCCAACCCCGCTCATGCCCCGTGTGTCTCTCTCCCTCCCCCAGCCCCCGCTCATGCCCCGTGTGTCTCTCTCCCTCCCCTCCACCCCTGCTCATGCCCCGTGTCTGTCTCCTGTTGCCCCCCACCCCCTGCTCATGCCCCTTGTCTGTCTTCTGTTCCCCCCGCTCATGCCACGTGTCTGTCTTCCGTTCCCCCCGCTCATAAACCGTGTCTGTCTCCTGTTCTCCCCACCCCCCGCTCATGCCCCGTATCTGTCTCCTCTTCCCCTGACCCCCCGCTCATGCCCCATGTCTGTCTCCTGTTCTCCCCACCCCCCGCTCATGCCCCGTGTCTGGCTCCTGTTGCCCCTCACCCCCCGCTCATGCCCCGTGTCTGTCTCCTGATCCCCCACCCGCTCATGCCCCGTGTCTGTCTCCTCTTCCCCCCACCCGCTGATGCCCCATGTCTCTCTCTTGTTGCCCCCCTTATCCCCGCTCATGCCCCGTGTCTGTATCCTGTTCTCCCCACCCCCCGCTCATGCCCCGTGTCTGTCTCCTGTTCCTCCCAACCCCCGCTCATGCCCCGTGTCTGTCTCCTGTTGCCCCCACCCCCCGCTCATGCATGCCCCGTGTCAGTCTCCTGTTCTCCCCACCCCCCGCTCATGCCCCATGTATGTTGATCCCCCCACGGCCCGCTCATGCCCGTGTCTGTCTCCTGTTCCCCACCCCCGCTCATGCCCCGTGTCTGTCTCCTGTTCCCCCCACCCCCTGCTCTTGCCCCGTGTCTGTCTCCTGTTGCCCTCCACCCCCGCTCATGCCCCGTGTCTGTCGACTGTTGCCCCCACCCACCGCTAATGCCCCGTGTCTGTCTCTGTTGTTCCCCCACCCCCTGCTCACGCCCCGTGTCTGTCTCCTGTTCCCCCCACTCCCCGCGTCTCTCTCCTGTTGCCCCCCACCACCCGCTCATGCCCTGTGTCTGGCTCCTGTACCCCCCCACCCCCGCTCATGCCCCGTGTCTGTCTCCTGTTCCTCCCACCCACTCATGCCCCGAGTCTCTCTCCTGTTGCCCCCCGCTCATGCCCCGTGTCTGTCTCCTGTTCCCCCCACCCGCTCATGCCCCGTGTCTCTCTCCTGTTGCCCCCCACCACCGCCCATGCCCTGTGTCTCTCTCCTGTTGCCCCCCCGCTCATGCCCCGTGTCTGTCTCCTGTTCCCCCCACCCGCACATGCCCCGAGTCTCTCTCCTGTTGCCCCCCCGCTCGTGTCCCGTGTCTGTCTTCTGTTCCCCCACCCGCTCATGCCCCGTGTCTCTCTCCTGTTGCCCCCACCCCCTGCTCATGCCCCGTGTCTGTCTCCTTTACCCCCCACCACCCGCTCATGTCCCGTGTCTCTCCTGTACCCCTCCACCCCCGCTCATGCCCCGTGTCTGTCTCCTGTTCCCCCCACCGGCTCATGCCCCGTGTCTCTCTCCTGTTGCCCCCCTGCTCATGCCCCTGTGTGTCTCCTGTACCCCTCACCCGCTCATGCCTCGTGTCTCTCTCCTGTTGCCCCCCACCCCCTGCTCATGCCCCGTGTCTGTCTCCTGTACCCCCCACCCCCGCTCATGCCCCGTGTCTGTCTGCTGTTGCCCCCCACCCATGCCCTGTGTCTGTCTCCTGTACCCCCCCGCCCCCTCTCATGCCCCGTGTCTCTCTCCTGTTGACCCCCACACCCCGCTCATGCCCCGTGTCTGTCTCCTATTGGCCCCCGCTCATGCCGCTTGTCTGTCTACTGTTCCCCCGACCCGCTCATGCCCCGTGTCTCTCTCCTGTTGACCCCCACACCCCGCTCATGCCCCGTGTCTGTCTCCTATTGGCCCCCACGCCCCCGCTCATGCCCCGTGTTTGTCTACTGTTCCCCCCACCCCCTGCTCATGCCCCGTGTCTGTCTCCTGTACCTCCCCACCCCCCCACTCATGCCCCGTGTCTGTCTTCTGTCCCCCCACCCCCTGCTTATGCCCTGTGTCTGTCTGCTGTTGCCTCCCACCCCCCCGCTCATGCCCCGTGTCTGTCTTCTGTTCCCCCCACCCCTGTTCATGCCCAATGTCTGTCTCCTGTTCCCCCCACCCCCCACTCATGCCCCGTGTCTGTCTCCTGTTGCCCCCCACCCATGCCCGTGTCTGTCTCCTGTACCACCCCACCCCCACTCATGCCCCGTGTCTCTCTCCTGTTGCCCCCCACCCCCGCTGCTCATGCCCGTGTCTGTTTCCTGTTGCCCCCCACCCCCCGCTCATGCACCGTGTCTGTCTCCTGTTCTCCCCACCCCCTGCTCATGCCCCGTGTCTGTCTCCTGTTCTTCCCACCCCCCGCTCATACCCCGTGTCTGTCTCCTGTTCTCCCCACCCCCCGTTCATGCCACGTGTCTCTCTCCTGTTGGCCCCACCCCCTCACTCATGCCCTTTGTCTGTCTCCTGTTGCCCCCCACCCCTGCTCATGCCCCGTGTCTCTCTCCTGTTGCCCCCCACCCCCGCTCATGCCCCGTGTCTGTCTCCTGTTCTCCCCACCCCTCCGCTCATGCCCCGTGTCTGTCTCCTGTTGCCCCCCACCCCCCGCTCTTGCCCTGTGTCTCTCTCCTGTTGCCCCCGACCCCCCGCTCCTGCCCTTTGTCTATTTCCTGTACCCCCCAACCCCCGCTCATGCCCCGTGTCTCTCTCCTGTTGCCCCCCACCACCGCTCATTCCCCGTGTCTTCCTCTTGTCCCCCCTCCTATGATGCCCCTTGTTGACCTCTTGTTCCCCCCACCCCCCGCTCATGCCCCGTGTCTTCCTCCTGCCCCCCCCACTCCTCGCTGATGCCCTGTGTCTTCCTCCTGTTCCCTCCCACCCCCTGGTCATGTCAAGTGTCTTCCTCTTGTCCCCCCTCCTATGATTCCCCTTGTTGACCTCTTGATCCACCCCCCGCTCATGCCCCATGTCTCCCTTCTTCCCCCGACCCCCTGCTCATGACCTGTGTCTCCCTTCTTCCCTCCCACCCCCCACTCATGCCCCGTGTCTCCCTTCTTCCTCCACACCCCCTGCTCATGCCCCGTGTCTCCCTTCTTTCCCGCTCATGCCCCGTGTCTCCCTTCTTTCCACCCCCTGCTCATGCCCCGTGTCTCTCTCCTGGTCTTCCCGACCCCCCGCCGATGGCCTGTTGTGTTCTCTTTATACACCCTGCCTTCCCTTTCCCTGGTGTCCATCTTGGTAAAATATTTTCCTTCCTACACCGGGACGCCTGCCTGCGGCGTCCCGGTTTGGGAAGAAAAATCTTTTTTTTACCACCCCGGGTTCCCACTTTGATAACCTAGGATGCTAGTGGTCTTCCTCCATTGAAAAGGATGCAATGGTTACGTTGCACTGACAAAAAACTATGAAATTCAGTAAAAAAAAATGTGTTAAAGTGACTTTATGGTTAAGTTGCACTAAAAAAACCTATGAAATTCAGTAAAAAAAACTTTGTTAAAGGGACGTTATGGATAAGTTGCGCTACTAAAAACCTATGAAATTCAGTAAAAAAACTTTGTTAAAGGGACGTTATGGTTAAGTTGCGCTACTAAAAACCTATGAAATTCAGTAAAAAAACTTTGTTAAAGGGACGTTATTGTTAAGTTGCGCTACTAAAAACCTATGAAATTCAGTAAAAAAACTTTGTTAATGGGACGTTATGGCTAAGTTGCACTACTAAAAACCTATGAAATTCAGTGAAAAAACTTTGTTAAAGGGACGTTATGGTTCAAAGTAAAACCGAAAAACCCCTGAAATTCGGCAGTTATGGTAAGATAAGCAACCATAACTCGCGCCACCGTGCACTGCTAACACTAACACCCACGACATCAAAGATGACATCACAAATGTCATTGATGATATCACTGATGACATCACATGTGCATTTACTTTTCATAAAAACTCTGTACAAGGGATTCTTATAATGCTGACCAAAATCTGTCAAGGATCATTGGGATAAATATCATGAGCTAATTAGTGCATTAAACAATGCATTGATATAAATAGCATTCTATTATGAAGTTCTATCCAGTATACTAAGCTACTCATGCAGAAACATAGGCAGTGTGTGCAGCATACATGATGAAGGTGCCATATTCATAATCTTGCCATGTTGAATAGTGAAATGATAACTGCTTTCTTATTAGAGTTTTGCGTACTGTGAAACATGTAATAAGTAGATAATAAAACCCACTTAATACATAATTATAACAGACAAAACACAAAGAGACAACAACACATACAAATATGAGTATATACAGGGATAGTGAAGTAAACAAAAAAGCAGAAGTAGTAGCAGAAAGAGTTCATAACCTAACTGATTGTCTTTATGCAGAGAAACTATTGCTCTGTTTCAAAGCTGCTACTTACCATATGTATGTGTATCACATGATGTGACTGCACCCAAAGGAAAGGAGAGTGAGTATAATGTATACAAATATGAGCATATACAGGGAAGGTAGAGTAATAAAAATAAAACTATGAGAAAGTGCTGATAACCCTAATGATTATCTTCATGCACAGAAAGGATTGCTCTCTTTCAAGCCTGTGTCTTCCGCTATGTATATGTTTCATATGATTTGACTTGACCCTAAGTCTACAAATATAGTACCTTTTCAATTTTTACTTCCTGACTGTTACTGAAGAAAACTATGTGGCTTAGATATGTCAGTAAAGGAAAAAAAGGGAGAGCCAGCCATGTGATGTCATCAGTGATGTCATCAATGACATTTGTGATGTCATCTTTGATGTCCTGGGTGTTAGTGTTAGCAGTGCACGGTGGCGCGAGTTATGGTTGCTTATCTTACCATAACTGCCGAAAAAACTTTGTTAAAGGGACGTTATGGTTCCAAGTAAAAGCGAAAAACCCTTGAAATTCGCCAGTTATGGTAAGATAAGAAACCATAAATCACGCCACCACCGTGCACTGCTAAGACTAACACCCACAACATCAACGATGACATCACAAATGTCATTGATGACATCACTTGTGTACAAGGGATTCTTATTATAATGTTGCGAAAAAAGTGTCAAGGATCATTGCAATAAATATCATACCCTAATTAGTGCATTGAACGATGCATTGATATAAATAGCATTCTATTATGGGGTTCTATCTAGTATACTAAGCTACTCATGCAGAAACATAGCATTGTGTGCAGCGTACAAGATGAAGGTATAATATTCGTAATGTTATTATGTTGAATAATGAAATGATAATTGTTTTCTTAATAGATTTTTGTGTTCTGTGAAATATGTAATAAGTAGCTAATAAAACCCATGTATTACATAATTGCATTACTATAGACAAAACACAAAGAGACAAGAACACATACCAATATGGGTATATACAGGGAAAGTGAAGTTAGCAAAAAAGCACAAGTAGTAGCAGAAACAATTCATAACCTAACTGATTATTTTCATGCAAATAAATGATTGCTGTTTCAAAGCTGCTATTTACCCTATGTATATGTATCACTTGATGTGATTGGACCCTAAGGAAAGTAGTGTGAGTACAATGTATACAAATATGACCATATACAGGGAAAGTACAGCCATAAAAAAACAACAGAACTATCAGAAAGTGCTGATAAGTCTATTGATTATCTTTATGCACAAAAAGGATTGCTGTCTTTCAAGCTTGTGTCTTCCCCTATGTATATGTTTCATATGATCTGACTGGACTCTAAGGGAATTACTGTAAGAACCTACTTGAAGGATACGTCTACAAATAAAATAAAGTATTTAGTTTCTGACTGTTACTGAAGAAAACCATGTGGCCTATATATGTCAGCAAAAGAAAAAAGAGTGAGCCAGACATGTGATGTCATCAGTGATGTCATCAATGACATTTGTGATGTCATCTTTGATGTCGTGGTTGTTAGTCTTAGCAGTGCACGATGGTGGTGTGAGTTATGGTTGCTTAGCTTACCATAACTGGCGAATTTCAAGGGTTTTTCGGTTTTACTTGGAACCATAGTAGTGCAACTTAACCATAACGTCCCTGTAACACAATTCTTTTTTACTGTATTTCATAGGTTTTTATTAGTGCAACATCACCATAACATACTTTTCAATAGATGAAGACCACTAGCATCTTAGGTCCTCAAAGTGGGAACCCCAGGTGGTAAAAAAAAGATTTTTCTTTCCCAGGAAGGAAAATCTTTTACCAAGATGGCCACCATGGAAAGGGAAGGCGGGGTGTATAAAGAGAACACAACAGGGTATGAGCGGGGGGTGGGGGGGAATAGGAGAGAGACACGGGACATGAGCGGGGGGTGGGGGGCAACAGCAGGGAGACACGGGGCATGAGAGGGGGTGGGGGTAACAGGAGAGAGATACGGGGCATGAGTGGGGGCTGGGGGGAAACAGCAGGGAGACACAGGGCATGATCGGGGGTGGGGGGCAACAGGAGAGAGACACGGGGCATGCAAGGGGGTGGGGGTAACAGGAGAGAGACACGGGGCATGAGAGGGGAGTGGGGGGTAACAGGAGAGAGAGACGTCGGACATGAGCATGGGGTGGGGGGCAACAGCAGGGAGACACGGGGCATGAGCGGGGGGTGGGGGACAACAGCAGGCAGACACGGGGCATGACTGGGGGGTGGGGGCAACAGGATAGAGACACGGGGCATGAGAGGGGGGTGGGGGGTAACAGGAGAGAGACACGGGGCATGAGCAGAGGGTGGGTGGCAACACCAGGGAGACACAGGGCATGACCGAAGGGTGGGGGTAACAGGAGAGAGACACAGGGCATGAGCGGGGGGCAACAGCAGGGAGACACGGGGAATGACCGGAGGGTGGGGGGCAACAGGAGAGAGATACAGGGCATGAGAGGGGGCTGGGGGAACACAGGGAGGCACGGGGCATGAGCGGGGGGCATCAGCAGGGAGACACGGGGCATGAGCGGGGGTGGGGGGCAACAGGAGAGAGACACAGGGCATGAGCTGGGGGTGGGGGGAACAGGAGTGAGACACGTGGCATGACCAGGGGGTGGGGGGCAACAGCAGGGAGACACGGGGCATGACCGGGGGTGGGGGCAACAGGAGAGCGACACGGGGCATGAGAGGAGGGTGGGGGTAACAGGAGAGAGACACGGGGCATGAGCGGGGAGTGGGGGCAACAGCAGAACAGCAGGGAGGCACAGGGCAGGAGTGGGGGGGTAACAGTAGAGAGACACAGGGCATGAGCGGGGGTGGGGGGTAACAGGTGAGAGACACAGGGCATGAGCGCGGTTGGGGGGTACCAGGAGAGAGACAAGGGGCATGAGCGGGGGCAACAGCAGGGAGACATGGGGCATGACCGGGGGGTGGGGGGAACAGGAGAGAGACAAGGGGCATGAGAGGGGGGTGGGGGGTAACAGGAGAGATACACGAGGCATGAGAGGGGGTTGGGGGCAACAGCAGGGAGACACGGGGCATGATCGGTGGTGGGGGGCAACAGGAGAGAGACACGGGGCATGAGAGGCGGTGGGGGGTAACAGGAGAGAGACACGGGGCATGAGAGGGGGGTGGGCGGTAACAGGAGAGAGACACGTGGCATTAGAGGGGGGTGGGGGTTAACAGGAGAGAGAGACACGGGACATGAGCAGGGGGTGGGGGGCAACAGCAGGGAGACACGGGGCATGAGCGGGGGGTGGGGGGCAACAGCAGAGAGACACACGGGGCATGAGCGGCTGTGGGCAGGACGGGATAGAGACACACGGGGCAGGGGGTGGGGGGAGAGACACACGGGGCATGAGCGGGGGGTGGGCGGGAGGGGATAGACACATGGGGCATGAGCGTGGGGTGGGCGGGAGGGGATAGACACACGGGGCATGAGCGGGGGGTGGGAGGGATAGAGACACACGGGGCATGAGCGGGGGTGGGTGGGTGATCGGGATAGAGACACACGGGGCATGAGCAGGGGGTGGGGGGAGGGGAGAGACAAACGGGGCATGAGCGGGGGGTGGGTGGGAGGGATAGAGACACACGGGGCATGAGCGGGGGGTGGGTAGGAGGGATAGAGACACACGGGGCATGAGCAGGGGGTGGGGGGAGGGATAGAGACACACGGGGCATGAGCGGGGGGTGGGGGGGAGAGGAGAGACACACGGGACAAGAGCGGGGGGTGGGTGGGAGATATAGAGACACATAGGGTAAGAGCAGGGGGTGGGTGGGAGGGATACAGACACACGGGTCATGAGCGGGGGGTGGGTGGGAGGGATACAGACACACGGGGCATGAGTGGGGGGTGGGTGGGAGTTTCACAGGCACACAGGGCATGAGCGGGGGGTGGGTCGGAGGGATAGAGACACACGGGGCATTAGGGGGGGTGGGTGGGAGGGATAGAGACACACGGGGCATGAGCAGGGGGTGGTGGGGAGGGGAGAAACACACAGGGCATGAGCGGGGGTGGGTGGGAGGGATAGAGACACACGGGGCATGAGCGGGGGTGGGTTGGAGCGCTAGAGACACAGGGGGCATGAGCGGGGGGTGGGTGGAAGGGATAGACACATGGGGCATGAGCGGGGGGTGGGTGGGAGGGATAGAGACACACGGGGCATGAGCAGGGGGTGGGTGGGAGGGATAGAGACACACGGGGCAAGACCGGGGGGGAGGGATAGAGACACACGGGGCATGAACAGGGGGTGGGGGGTAGGGGAGAGACACACGGGGCATGAGCAGGGGGTGGGGGGAGGGGAGAGACACACGGGGCATGAGCAGGGGGTGGGGGGAGGGGAGAGACACACGGGGCATGAGCGGGGGGTGGGTGGGAGGGATAGAGACACACGGGGCATGAGCGGGGGGTGGGTGGGAGGGATAGAGACACACGGGGCATGAGCGGGGGGTGGGTGGGAGGGATAGAGGCGCACGGGGCATGAGCGGGGGGTGGGTGGGAGGGATACAGACACACGGGGCATGAGCGGGGGTGGGCGGGAGGGATAGAGACACACGGGGCATGAGCGGGGGGTGGGGGGAGGGAGAGAAACACACGGGGCATGAGCGGGGGGTGGGTGGGAGGGCTAGAGACATACGGGGCATGAGCGGGGGGTGGGTGGGTGGGAGCGATAGAGAAACACGGGGCATGAGCAGGGGTGGGGGGGATGGGAGAGACACACGGGGCATTAGCGGGGGGTGGGTGGGAGGGATGGAGACACACGGGGCATGAGCGGGGGTGGGTGGGAGGGTGACAGGGATAGAGACACACGGGGCATGAGCAGGGGGGTGGGTGGGAGGGGAGAGACAAACGGGGCATGAGCAGGGGGGTGGGTGGGAGGGGAGAGACACACGGGCCATGAGCAGGGGGTGGGTGGGAGGGGAGAGACACACGGAGCTTGAGCAGGGGGTGGGTGGGTGGCGAGAGACACTCGGGGCATGAGCAGGGGGCGGGTGGTAGGGGAGAGACACACAGTCCATGAGTGGGGGGTGGGGGGGAGGGGAGAGACACACGGCATGAGCAGGGGGTGGGCAGGAGGGGAGAGACACACGGGATATGAGCGGGGGGTGGGTGGGCGGGCTAGAGACACACGGGGCATGAGCGGGGGGTGGGGGGAGGGAGAGAGACACACGAGGAATGAGTGTGGGGTGGGGGGAGGGAGAGAGACACACAAGGCATGAGCGGGGGGTGGGCGGGAGGGCTAGAGACACACGGGGCATGAGCGGGGGTGGGGGGAGGGAGAGAGACACACGGGGCATGAGCGGGGGGTGGGGGGAGAGACACACCCGGGGCATGAGCAGGGGGTGGGGGGGAGGGAGAGACACACATGGGGCATGAGCAGAGGGTGAGGGGGAGGGAGTGACACAACACGGGGCATGAACAGGGGTAGGGGGAGGGAGAGAAACACATGGGGCATGAGCGGGGGGTGGGTGGTAGGGCTAGAGACACACGGGGCATGAGCGGGGGGTGGGTGGGAGGGCTAGAGACACACAGGGCATGAGCGGGGGTGGGTGGGAGGGCTAGGGCTAGAGACACACAGGGCAAATGCGGGGGGTGGGGGGAGGGAGAGAGACACATGAGGCATGAGCGGGGGTGGGGGGAGGGAGAGAGACACACGAGGCCTGAGCGGGGGGTGGGCAGGAGGGAGAGAGACACACGGGGCATGAGCGGGGGTGGGGGGAGGGAGAGACACACACGGGGCATGAGCAGGGGGTGGGGGGAGGGGAGAGACACACGGGGCATGAGCAGGGGGTGGAGGGGAGGGATAGAGACACACGAGGCATGTGTGGGGGTGGGTGGGAGGGATAGAGACACACGGGGCATGAGCGGGGGGTGGATGGGGGGAGAGACACACCCGGGGCATGAGCAGGGGGTGGGGGGAGGGAGAGACACACACGGGGCATGAGCAGGGGGTGAGGGGGAGGGAGTGACACACACGGGGCATGAGCGGGGGGTAGGGGGAGGGAGAGAAACACACGGGGCATGAGCGGGGGGTGGATGGTAGGGCTAGAGACACACAGGGCATGAGCGGGGGGTGGGTGGGAGGCCTAGAGATACACGGGGCATGAGTGGGGGGTGGGGGGAGGGGAGAGACACACGGGGCATGAGCAGGGGGTGGGGGTTGTGGGGAGAGACACACGGGCATGAGCGGGGGGTGGGTGGGAGGGCTAGAGACATACAGGGCATGAGCGGGGGTGGGTGGGAGGGCTAGAGACACACAGGGCATGAGCGGGGGGTGAGGGGAGGGAGAGAGACACACAAGGCATGAGTGGGGGGTGGGGGGAGGGAGAGAGACACACGAGGCCTGAGCGGGGGGTGGGCAGGAGGGAGAGAGACACACGGGGCATGAGCGGGGGTGGGGGGAGGGAGAGACACACACGGGGCATGAGCGGGGATGGGCGGGAGGGCTAGAGACACACGGGGCATGAGCGGGGGGTGGGGGGAGGGAGAGAGACACACGAGGCATGAGCGGGGGGTGGGGGGAGGGAGAGAGACACAATAGGCATGAGTGGGGGTGGGTGGGAGGGCTAGAGACACACGAGGCATGAGCGGGGGGTGGGTGGGAGGGCTAGAGACACACGGGGCATGAGCGGGGTGGGGGGAGGGAGAGAGACACACGAGCCATGAGCGGGGGTGGGGGGAGGGAGAGAGACATATGAGGCATGAGCGGGGGGTGGGCGGGAGGGATAGAGACACACGAGGCATGAGCGGGGGTTGGGCGGGAGGGAGAGACACACACGGGGCATGAGCGGGGGTGGGGGGGAGGGAGAGAGACACACGGGGCATGAGCGGGGGTGGGGGGAGGGAGAGAGACACACGGGGCATGAGCGGGGGTGGGGGGAGGGCGAGACACACGAGGCATGAGCGGGGGGTGAGGGGAGGGAGATAGACACACGGAGCATGAGCGGGGGTGGGGGGGAGGTAGAGAGACACACGGGGCATGAGCGGGAGGTGGCTGGCAGGGATAGAGACACACGGCGCATGAGCGGGGGTGGGGGAGGGAGAGAGACAAATGAGGCATGAGCGGGGGGTGGGCGGGAGGGATAGAGACACACGAGGCATGAGCGGGGGTTGGGCGGGAGGGAGAGACACACACGGGGCATGAGCGGGGGTGGGGGGGAGGGAGAGAGACACACGGGGCATGAGCGGGGGTGGGGGGAGGGAGAGAGACACACGGGGCATGAGCGGGGGTGGGGGGAGGGCGAGACACACGAGGCATGAGCGGGGGGTGAGGGGAGGGAGATAGACACACGGAGCATGAGCGGGGGTGGGGGGGAGGTAGAGAGACACACGGGGCATGAGCGGGAGGTGGCTGGCAGGGATAGAGACACACGGGGCATGAGCGGGGTGGGAGAGGGAGAGAGACGCACGGGGCATGAGCGGGAGGTGGGGGGGAGGTTTGAGAGACACACGGGGCATGAGCGGGGTGTGGGGGGAGGGAGAGAGACACACGGGGCATGAGCGGGGGGTTGGGGGGTCAAACAAAAACACAGACATGCCGCACGGACATGCGTTTGTGTGGCAGATCCCGCTCCTTGGCCCTCCGCTGGCCACCGTGTGCGATCGCGTGAGCAGGGGGCTGGAGGAACAGGGGACACACGGAGCATGAGCGGGGGTGGGGGGGATAGGAAGGACACACGGGGCATGAGCGGGGGCAGGGGGACAGAAAGGACACACAGAGCATGAGCGGGGGGTGGGCCAGACACAGGGCATGTGCGGGGGTGGGAGGAACAGGAGACAGACACGCTCCTGCTGACCTGACAAAGCCTCTCATGCGGGAAAGGAAGATGGCGAGAGTCTCTGAAGCCAGACGCACTCCACGCTTTCACCGCATCCAATGAGAGAGCACGTCAGATGTCCGCGGACATCACGCAAGCTGCTGGTCCAATCACCCTCCTGTCCGCGGAGCGAACAGCGAAGTCCGTCCGCGGACCAAACACAGATATCACTAATTTTTTTTGCCCTACTTTTTGGTCATTTAAAAAAAAAATACTGAACGGGTTTTCACCAAATTTGCAAAAGAACGCTTTCAGCACCAAGCCGCTGCTCCTGGTCCAAATTTGGTGAAAATCCGTCCAGCGGTTTGGGCTGTAGGCGCGAGCAAAATTTGTGTCTCCCCGTGTCTCCCTTCTTCCCCCCACCCCCCGCTCCTGCCCCGTGTCTCCCTTCTTCCCCCTCCCCCGCTCATGCCCCGTGTCTCCCTTCTTCCCCCCACCCCCGCTCATGCCCCGTCCCGTATCTCCCTCCTCCCCCCTCACCCCCCGCTCATGCCCCATGTCTCCCTTCTTTCCCCCCACCCCCCGCTCATGCCCCGTGTCTCCCTTCTCTCCCCCCACCCCAGCTCATGCCCTGCATCTCCCTTCTTCCCCCCACCCCCCGCTCATGCCCCGTGTCTCCCTTCTTTCCCCCCACCCTCCCGCTCATACCCCGTGTCTCCCTTCTCCCCCCACGCCCCGCTCATGCCCCGTGTCTTCCTTCTTCCCCCCACCCCCTGCTCATGCCCCGTGTCTCCCTTCTTCCCCCTGACCCCCCGCTCATGCCCCGTCTCTCCCTTCTTCCCCCCCACCTCCCGCTCATGCCCCGTGTCTCCCTTTTTGCCCCCCACCCCCCGCTCATGCCCCGTGTCTCATGCCCCGTGTCTTCCTTCTTTCCCCCCACCCCCTGCCCATGCCCCGTGTTACCCCCACCCCCGCTCATGCCCCGTGTCTCCCTCGTGTTACCCCCCACCCCCCGCTCATGCCCCATGTCTCTCTCCTGGTCTTCCTGACCCCCCGCTGATGCCCCGTTGTGTTCTCTTTATACACCCCGCCTTCCCTTTCCCTGTTGTCTACCTTGGTAAAAGATTTTCCTTCCTACACCGGGACACCTGGAGCGTCCCGGTTTGGGAAGAAAAATCTTTTTTTACCACCCCGGGTTCCCGCTTTGAAAACCTAGGATGCTAGTGGTCTTCCTCCATTGAAAATGATGTTATGGTTACGTTGCACTAATAAAAAACTATGAAATTCAGTAAAAAAAATGTGTTAAAGTGACTTTATGGTTAAGTTGCACTAATAAAAACCTATGAAATTCAGTAAAAAACTTTGTTAAAGGGATGTTATGGTTAAGTTGCGCTACTAAAAACCTATGAAATTCAGTAAAAAAAACTTTCTTAAAGGGACGTTATGGTTAAGTTGCGCTACTAAAAACCTATGAAATTCAGTAAAAAACTTTGTTAAATGGACGTTATGGTTAAGTTTTGCTACTAAAAACCTATGAAATTCAGTAAAAAACTTTCTTAAAGGGATGTTATGATTAAGTTGCGCTACTAAAAACCTATGAAATTCAGTGAAAAAACTTTGTTAAAGGGATGTAATGGTTCCAAGTAAAACCGAAAAACCCTTGAAATTCGCCAGTTATGGTAAGCTAAGCAACCATAACTCGCGCCACCACCGTGCACCGCTAAGACTAACAACCAGGACATCAAAGATGACATCACAAATGTCATTGATGACATCACTGATGACATCACATGTCTGGCTCCCCCTTTTTTCCTTTACTGACATATCTAGGCCACATGGTTTTCTTCAGTAACAGTCAGGAATTAAAAGTGGAAAAGGTAGTATATTTGTAGACTTATCCTTCAAGAATGTTCTTACAATAATTCCAGTAGGGTCCAGTCATATCATATGAAACATATACATAGGGGAAGACACAAGCTTGAAAGACAGCAATCCTTTCTGTGCATTAAAATAATCAGTAGAGTTATCAGCACTTTCTGATAGTTCTGTTTTTTATTACTGTACTTTCCCTGTATATGCTCCTATTTTTATATCTTGTATTCACACTACTTTCCTTAGGGTCCAGTCACATCATGCGATATATATACATAGGGTAAGTAGAAGATTTGAAACAGAGCAATAATTTCTCTGCATAAAGGTAATCAGTTAGGTTATGAACACTTTTTGCTACTACTGCTGTTTTTTTTCTTACTTCAATTTCCTTGTATATACTCATATTTGTATGTGGTGTTGTCTCTTTGTGTTTTGTCTATAATAATGCAATTACGTAGTAAGTGGGTTTTATTATCTACTTATCACTGTTTCACATTATGCAAAAGTCTAATAAGAAAACAGTTATCATTTCACTATTCAACATGGCAAGTTTATGAATATTGCACCTCCATCATGTATGCTGCACACAATGCCTATGTTTCTACATGAGCACCTTAGTATACTGGATGGACTAATTAACCCTTGATATTTATTCCAATGATCCTTGACACTTTTTTTAACATTACAATATTACAATAATCAACCCTTGTGCAGACTTTTCATGAAAGGTAAATGCACATGTGATGTCATCAGTGATGTCATCAATGACATTTGTGATGTCATCTGTGATGTCGTGGGTGTTAGTCTTAGCAGTGCACGGTGGTGGCGCAAGTTATGGTTGCTTAGCTTACCATAACTGGCGAATTTAGGGTTTTTCGGTTTTACTTGGAACCATAACGTCCCTTTAACAAAGTTTTTTTCACTGAATATATATATATATATATATATATATATATATATATATATATATATGTATATATATATATATCAGAAAAGCCACTGTGCATTATCTGCTCAGAAGAAGGGCTGCAGGCTTGAATCACTGTCACAGATGTGTCATGAATATTTGTGTTTGTTGTTATGTTTCCAAAATTCTCTATGATTTGATGAAACGCAGCAAGAAGTTCTCATGGGTGTTCACCTGAGTGATCTCAGGACTGGGTGAAGATGTCATGGACACGTAAACACCTTGAGGTCTGTCTTTGGCCAGCAAAAGCACCTTTAAAGTGGCACATCTTTTAATTTGAGAAGACTGGCGACTCCCCAGGGAATATGGGCATTCTATTAGCTTTTCCTTGCAGGGGATTAATACCCTCAGATGATCCAAGGACAGGTAGACAGCAGGGGAGCTGAAATCCTAAATGTACACTTAAGAAAAACTACTAAGAACAATTAGCCTGAGTTATTTATTAACAGAATTAAGGAGATTTAGACACTGATTGAATTGCTAATAGCACTGAATCATAAATGGATTTATTTACAGCCACTTTATTAAGAAACTGAGGGAGTTTTAGTACGCAGACTGGATGCAAACACGGACACCAGTGGCATGCTGGCCGGCTCACTGTGCGTTTTTGTAGGACCTCTTGATGAATTGTGTGCTGGAGGAACGTGATCCCTGCTTAAATCACCGACCTCTCCTTTTAGCCACTACCAGGATAATTTGGCCACACCCCTTTCCAGAGCCACCCTCCCTTCACCCATAAGTTTGTATCCCACTTAAAGCACTGAACGTTATGTTATCATTATTTTCATTATAACTCTGAAGGGTTAATAGCTACATATTTGCTATCTTCATGTTAAAATACAAATAGGAGATGATTAGCTCTGGCAAAGATTGTGCTCTCGAGAAGACAAAGTTTGCATTGTTACAGCAGCTTACACATAAATGGCCAAATCCGAAGAATGTGCAAACAAGCGTGCCCGCGCTAGCGCTACTGCCGTAATTACAGATACTGCTCCCTCCCTGCTTTTATCTTTTGTCCCATGAAGACATCAGATCGACATTCTTGAAGTGTTATCTTGCATAGGCTGGATTAAGTGGGTAGGGGGGTGTAATGAAGTTAATTATGTCCTGGCAGATGTTTTGCAATCTTTTACTATAGATATTTTTCCAAAGTAGTCCTGGAATGATGCCTTTGATACAGCCCAGATACTTGATTTGTGCCCATTGATGTTTTATGGCCCAGTTAATTTACAGCTCATAAGAAATTATGTATATTATTATATCTATATATTGTATACTATAGATCGAGGTGCTAGTCATGATGGAGCTAGGTCAGGGGCTATTTGAGTGCCTCCTCCCCCCAGCACTTCCATCAAACACCATTGCATTCCCTGCTACCTGCAGAGTAGTGACTTGTAATTGACAGGTGCCTCCTAAAGAACCCTTTGCTTCTTCAGTTACCAAAACTGTCCACTACAACTAGGCAGTGATATCAATGGGGTGGTAACTAAGACGTGGGTGGCACTAATTACCTGAGCAGATAAGAACAACAATACATGTTGTATAGGGCATGTCCTCACAAAAATGAAAAGTTTAGCTACAAAAGGGTTAGCCCATAACTTAGCCATGTTCATTAAAAAAAAACATGCTTACATTTAATTTATACAATTTGGACCACATGAATCAAAAAGACTCAACTGCCTCTGGGTTCAGGTTTTGAAACCCAGAAAAGAAAGAGACCTGGAGGGAGAAGTGGAAAGCTGTTAACAGAAAAGGTGAGTCTTAAGGCCTGTGAGAAACCAAAGGGTGTCTAACCACTAGTCCTCTGGGACTTGTCATCCAGGTGGCCATGACACAGCCATCACTTTTGGATCCAGTTCCTGGGGGTGGACCAGTGTGGGAGAATCACCTGGGTGAGGGGTCTTCAGGGAGTGGGGGTCAGGCAGCCAATTGTGAGACACAGTATTCCCACCTATTTTGTTTATCTGACCCATCCTATTCTTTAGGATTCTCTGAGTTCCCAAATTCCCCCTGCCACCCTTTTTGCCAAACAACACTGGGCTGTGGAAGAGGGTGACTGAGAGCAGCAACACTAACTTTCATACATCGTACTGGAGATGTCCTGCTAATCAGGCAAAAACGGGCACTTCACTCTAAGTGCATACACCTGATACCAATTAGTTCTCCTCATACGAATAAAAGGCAGAACCTAGAGACACACTCTGAGCAAGGCAGAACACGAGTGAGAGGGCTTTCAGGATGAAAGCAAACAGACTGGAGCAGTGCGTTGGACCAAAGGATGAGAGCAGCCGGTCAAAAACCCCAAGAGTTCCCTACTAGAGGTCATTGCCTCCGACAGACTGCCGAAGACACGTGGAGAGAGCTAGGTCCCACAAATTAAGACTGCATTGTGTTTCAAGGATGCCAGAAACCCTCCCGGGTGGACGGCAGAGTTGTGGATGCGAGTCCAAGCCTATGGTACTAACCTTGACTCATGAATTGGAAATCGAAAAACCAACTCACACAGTCAGTGAGTTGGCAAGTAACCTGAGAGACCAGGGTGTGTTGAAGTTTGAAGTACGAACATTATATCACAAGTGAAGCCTGCACACGTCTGGGTGAGATGCGAGGAAAGGCAGGCCTGTGAATGAACTTTGAAATAAGGATGGCTGTGAAATCAGTGACACTAAGTAACGGAGTGGTCCAGTGAAAGGAAGTAGCTCATTCGAAAGTCTCAGAGAAAGGTACATTGAACTGAAAAAGTGCATGAACAGGAAAAGTCAATTAAGCAAGATTACCTCCTAGAAAAGGGGGGGGGGTGAAAGTTAAACAATGAACCGGAACCTACGTGAACTTTTTGTTGAAGCGTTATTTGGAAGACAGGAAAAGAGACTTTAATGTGCAAGGCGAGGCGGGCCTCGACCCACGTTCTGGAAATGTTTATTGTGTTGAAAGCCAAGCCAGAGTGTTTCATCCTGCCTACAGGGACAGCTTTACTCTGTGAGGTCTAACATGGGGAGGAGAACTGGTTCAACCACATTTATTCTTTTGAACATTGATTTTTCCTTTGCATACATTCCTCCTTTATACACTTTTTGAACAAGAGATATGGCAGGCATAAGGTTTTGATAGCATAGACCATTTTGATTTGACAGACTCCACTAGGACTGTTTTTTTGTTTATCGTTTGATGGTCAAGACTTCTCCAATCTTAGTTATAGGGCAAAGTAGGAGTTTTTCCAGCCACAACAACTTCAATAAAGTTGTTCAAACTGTGCCCATTGTGTCAATGTCATACTTGTGAGACCATGCCTCACCTACATATTGTGTCAGAGTGGGATAAAAGTTGAGATCCAATGCTAGTAATTTCTATCACACGGAAAGGGGAGAATAGAATAATTAAAGTCCTTGATTCTGATGGAATATCCATCATTAAGGAGATGTTATTATCCCAACTTGAAATCCCAATTAACCACTGCATTTGTTTTTTTCAAAACCCAAGTACGATTAGACACCGGACCAATAGCCCATTATGAAATACAACAGTGGGGGCAGCTAGTTTTAAAAATAAGACCCCCCCATATATTCATTAGACCAGCAACTTAACCCACCTTTTCCCGAACCTTTATTTTTTGGGACCAAACCCCCTTCATCAAAATCAAGCTCAGAAAGGTCAGATGACTTTGAAACCCTCTCCAAGAGGTTGAGACCCTTTTCTTCTCTGAGTTCGAAACCCCAACAGAGGGTACCCTTACCCCTCCTGAAAATATGGCTGATATTGAAGCAGCCATGGCTCAACTGGCCAACCATCAGAATCAGGCAGAAGCCCGCCGTCAAGAAAATGTTATAAAGTTGGTTTAATTACAAGCTAGACCCCTGTTGCCTCAAATGATATTACAAACCTGCCAGGAAGTAGAAGACCTAGGGAATTGTTTTCTGAATTTTGAGCAATTAGCTGAACAGCTGGGATGGGGAGACAACTTAAAGAAATGCTACTTGGGACCTATATTAAAACGCAAGCTACAGACCGCTTATCAGTTACTTATTCTAGCCTTGGGAGCTACCTTCATATCCATCAAGGAAGGACTCCTTAGAAGAGTAGGCCAGACCAATAAGGTCCATCAGATTAAATCCCAGTGAGACCCCCCTGGAAGTAGGGGAACATATTAAAATCACTGACTCCCTTTGGGTCGGCAATAAAACTCTGGAGGTGTTAGTAGAAATGATTATCTTGGAACAGTTTACCAACTTTTTACCTCATTTTCTACATTGAGCCATATTGCAATTGAATTAGCGCACCCTTAACATGGCTGTTGTGACTGCCCAAAATCATTCAAATGCATTAAAATATTTAAATTCCTTACACAAAAATGAAGATAGAAACGTTCAAAAACCAACCTACCGCTCACAGAAGCTGACATTAGAATGAGGAGGACTCTCTAAAACCTCAGAGTGTGTCCTGAAAGAGAGGATAGAAATTAAAAAAAAAGATAATATTAAGGGTAAGGAAGAGCTAAGGAAAGAAGAACCCAGAGGGACTAAACCGTCACCACCCATCTGCTTCTCATGTAGGGAGATAGGTCATTTGGCCCGGCATTGTCCCAAAAACCAAAAGGAGGAGCCTATGGAAATTGGCTGCCCAAGAGGAGAGGAATGTGAAGAACAAGAGGTAGATCTAAAAACCATTAGCATATGTTTATTCCAATCCACAGTTGAGTGTACATAGGAGAGAGCTCTGGTAAATGGCAAAGTAGTGAAAGCATTAAGTGATTCTGGAAGTAAACTAACAGCCATAAGAGCCTATTTGGTCACTCCGGCAGATCTAGAACATGCAGGCAGTTAGAGTCATCTGTGTACATGGAGACAATGAGATCTACCCCCCAGTACCGGTATACATTAATATCATAGTGGAAACCCGGCTAGTGTCATTGGCCATTCTCCCTGGACTTCTGGAAGAAGTTATTATAGGGAGAGACTTTCCAGAGTTCTCCACTCTTCTTCAAGAACCTCCCTTTCTGCTCAGAGAATTTACACCACAAGATCGGTGGCTATCTGATTTCTATTCCCAGACCTCGCCGGTATGGGAATGGAGGAAAATAGTCCCTCATAGAGACATTATGGGTATCAAAACCCCTCAATCCCAGTTCATAGGCTACTCAAAGGGAACTAAGGTTAACATGCAGGCCCTACCAGCACGGGCTAAGAGAAACTCTGTCGATATGTGAGAGTCCCTTAACAGCATTTTCACTTGTCCTCTCCAGAGCCCTCAGACTAGTGGACTTTGGATAAGAACAAACCTATCCACCTTGAATAAGGGAAAGTTCTGTGAGAAACCAAAGGGTGTCTTGCCCGCTGGTCCTCAGGGACTTGTCATCCAGGTGGCCAGGGCACACCCATTGCTTTTGGATCCAGTTCCTGGGGGTGGTCAGTGCGGGAGGATCACCTGAGTGAGGGGTCTTCAGGGAGTGGGAGTGAAGCAGCCGATGGTGAGATGCTGTATTCCCTCTATTTTGTTTATCTGACCCATCCTATTCTTTGGGATTCTCTGAGATCCCAAATCCCACCCCCCCTTTTTGTACAAACACTGGGCTGAGGAAGAGGGTGACTGAGAGTAACAACACTAATTTTCACACATCGTACTGGACATGTCCCGCTAATCGGGTCAGGCAAAGTCAGGAACTTGACTCTAACTGCATACACCTGATACAAATTAACTCTCCTCACATGAATAAAAGACAGAACCTAGAGAAATATTCTGAGCAAGGCAGAACACGATTGTGAGCTGGGATTCTGGGATGAAGGCAAACTTCCTGGAGCAGAGCGAAGGACCAAGGGACAAGAGCAGCAGGTCGAAAACCCCAAGAGTTCCCTACTGGGGAAGTTGTTCTCGGGAGTATAGCTCAGCGGAAACGTGCTCGCCTTGGAAGTAAGACGACATGGAGCAACACAGGTTTGATACTAGGTCAGCACTTAGAAACCTCTGGGTATTAAGAGCGTTATAAATAACCTATCATATCATAACATACTGAGGTTGTTGCCTCCAACAGGCCGCGGAAGACACGTGTAGAGAGCCAGATCCCACAAATGAAGACTGCATTGTGTTTCAAAGATGCCATCACCCTCATGCATGAATGGCAGAGTTGGGGAGGCGAGGCCAAGTCTTTGGTATTTGTCTTAACGTGTGAATTGGAAATCAAAAAGCCAAGAAAAAGATGCACACAGCCGGTAAGTTGGCAAGTGTCCTTAGACACAGGTGTGTGTTAAAGTTTGAAGTAACAACAGTATATCACAAGTGAAGACTGAACGCTTGTGGGTGAGACACGAGGAAAGGCAGACCCATGAATTAACTTTTAAATAATGATGGCTGTGAAATCAGCAATACTAAGTAACAGAGTGGTCCAGCGAAAAGAAGCAGCCCACTCACGAAAGTCTCAGTGTAAGGTACATTTTGTGAATCGAAAAAGGGACTGAACAGGAACAGTGAAGTAAGCAAGGTGACCTCCTAGAGAAGGGGGGAGTGAAAGTTAAACCGTGAATGTTGAGTTGAAGTGGTCCTGTGGTGGTCTGTAAAGAAAGCCATGCACATTCGAAAGTCTTCGACGTCCAAAAGTGGTCCGAGCCCAACAGAGGGAGACCCGGAGTATAATAAGATGGCGAAGGGAGCCCCCTTGCAAGTTTGTGTTGACTTGTGTGATAAGAGGTCTGAGACCGACAGAGGGGAACCTACGTGAAATTTTGTGTGATAAGAGGTCTGAGCTCGACAGAGGAGGACCTATGTGAAATGTTTGTTGAAACATTATTTGGAAGTCAGGAAATGAGACTTTAATGTGGAAGGCCAGGCGGGGCTTGACCCACGTTGTGAAACTGCTTATTGTGTTGAAAGCCAATCCAGAGTGTGTCATCTTGCCTACAGGCACAGCCTTACTCCATGAGGTATAATGTGGGGAGGAGAGCTGGTTCAACCACATTTATTCTTTTGTACATAGATGTTTCCTTTCCATATATTACTCCTTTATAGACTTCTTGTACAATATATAAGGCAGGTATTAGGTTTTCTTAGCATAGGCCATTTTCATTTGGCTGTCTCTGCTAGGACTGTTTTTTTTGTTTATCGTTTGATGGTCAAGACTACTCCCATCTTAGTTATAGGGCAAAGGAGGAGTTTTTCCAGCCCCAACAACTTCAATAAAGGTTTTTTCCAATTGTACCCATTGTGAAAATGTCATACTTGTGATACCATGCCAACTCTACAGGCCCCATGAAAGGTAGCAAAAGTAGTAATGTTACATATGTCTAAAAGAAATTTGTTCCATAAGCAAGGGCTGATTGTTTTGCATCCAGATTTAGAGATTTTCAGAAAGAGTTTATTCTTTGATCTGAGTGTGCTAGTGTGCTGGTACAGATGCATTTTCCCTAAGATATAAGCATTAGGTAGAAGACTCAGTAATTATCTGATGAGGAAGCACCTGCTATGCTTAATCTGTGGCCTGATGATAATGTGACTCTGTATCTATGAATCTTACTGTTAAAATGGTTTGGAATCCCCTGTGGACAAGCAAAGAGGACAGGCCAAGGGAAATCCCACACTCAGAAAATGGAAGAGTCCAAACATTTGACAAACACCTGTTTTATTTAACAAAACCCATATAAATCATGGACAGCACAAATATTAAGCAAATCCCTGTGACTCTCGAGTAACTCAGAGTTTGACAGTAGCTTAAAAATGGCTATGACATCACAATTGACGTTTCATCCTAGAAAACCTCCAGCGGGAAGGGATTAGTTTGGGGAATCAACTAGATATATATTACATAGGGGTTAGTGCATTCATTGGCTACACTCAGTTGGCTCTGCCTGAGATGACATACCAAAAAGATATAAATGAAAACATGTCATAGTGCAGTGTAATTGGCGGTTGCAACATTGATGGACAAGCGTTAAAGGTGGGCAGGGATTGGTCAGTGGTCTCTTTCTCAGCATTGGCACATTGAACTGTTACCAGAAAATGAGAAACAATAGGGGTTGGTGAGAAAGGCACCAACATGCTACTTGTCCCAAAAAGGTTTCTATTTCTGATTGAGTTTTAGCTTTCAACATTGAACTGCCTTGTATCTTTTATCCCTAGAACTGGATGGGATCGAATGTCTCAGTCTGTCTGTCTCTCAAGCTGATGTTACGCTCACCTGGTATCTACAGGGACGCCACCCAGCTGGGTTACTCGCTGGTATGCTTCTCAGCTTTGCCCTGATGTGGTCTGCAGGGAAGGTTCTGCCTTGTGGTAGAATTAGGCGTGCTCTCCGTCCTGCCTTCTTTGCAGGGGCGCGTTGTCTTTCATGGGCGAGTGCGGTCCAGTTACTTCACTGACGCCGGCCTGTTTGATATTGTTCAGGTAGGTCTCATTGCTGTTCTTTAGTTTTGTTGCTATCCTGCATGCCTTTCTTTGTTTAAAATGTCTCTTCTTTCTCCCTTAGGTATGCAGAGCTTCAGCGCCTAGAACTGGCTTGGTTGAGCCCCACTGGTAAATGATGGCGCATTAAGAGTGCTATGATGCGGTAAGTAAGTGCTATGTGCAGCGCTGTAAATTCTTGCCTTTGCTAACCTGTGTTTTCCTTCCTTGTAAGTTGCAGTGTTCTTCAGCGCGAGTGGAATGTCCCGAGTGGTGCCAGCCGAGAGGCGACCAGCCAGGTAAGCCTTTTGAGCAGTTCGTAATTTGTAAATGTCTCTACTGCTTTCTTTAATGTTGCCTCTATCTTCCTCTTTCAGGTCGTTCTGTCCTGGAGGCGTGCAGATTCGAGAAAGCTGTTCTCAGCAGCTGCGAGTGTTTAAAGATGAAGACTGCAGGTAAGATGCTGCTGCTAATGATGTTCCTTTTGTCTCCTTGCAGGTTCTGCTTCTCCACGGTTCAAGGGAATAGCTGGAGATGGTGAGCGTCACGCTGTAAGCTGCAATGTAACGTGAAGCGTGTTGTCTTGCTCGGGTGTTGTTTAAGTAGCCCCAACAAAATAGTCCAGGTAAAGTAGTCCCTAGGCTACCACACCCAAAACACTAGACCGCATAGCTTGGTTCTTAGGAACCAAGCTATGTGGATGCCTCCATGTTGGCTGACAATACAATAAAGTAGTTCCCAAGCACATTGTTTTTCATGGTGTATGAGCCTGGTGCGATAGGCGCCAGGACTGTCCCCATTAGGGCTTTTGAAGAGGATGCCAGGCTCTAGAGGCCCGAGTCCTGACTCCACCTGGCCAATGGGTTTGACAGAGTGGGTTTTGGGAGAGGGTCGTGACAGCTGATGAATATACATAAACTTCCAACTTCAGGTCATGTGTGTGGAGACCACATTTTGGATTATTCTACTCAGCATGTATGAAGATTTTAGTCCTTATTAATGTGGGTGTCATTACCTTACTTGGCCTCTCGAGACTTAGTTGAGCTGCTTTCTCCTAACATTAAGTATTAGTTAATGGGAATCTGACCATCAAACATTCTTTGTTTCCTTGCTCGATCTGAGGGGAATGTTTCTCATGCCTGGCAACTGTTATCACCTGTTCTCCAGGGTGGCGATTCAAAATGTCCCTTCCACGGTAGCCTGGGCGAGGCATATGTACCTGTTGCCTGAGCTCCTCAGATTTGGCTTTTCCCCAGCAGCTCTGAGGCTTCTCAATGTCTCCCATTCACCTAAACTTGGCTGTGACCTCTCATTTTAGTTGTGTTCTGCATTAAGCAAGCTTTATGTGTGTTCTTGTGCATCTTGCATTTCAGCCTATATAAAGCATGTGTCTTCTAACCTATTATATGCAAGCATATTCTTTGGGTCTAAGTGCAGTTTGACCTACTGTTTGTGTAACTTTATGGTGGATGCGTATGTGCTTCGTGTCTAATGCACCTACGTGTGTCACTGTTCAGTAGTAATGTCATTTGCTTACACCATCTCGATCATAGCATGTTCAAATCCTCCACAGCTTACAGATTCATCCCCTCCATGATTCCTCTGGGGTTGGGTCGGTAGGTTTGTCTCAGTGAGTACCATCTCTCACACCTGCGATATGGTGCTGGGGAGGAGTTTGATGTCACATGTCATGTGCACCTTCTGCTTCTACTGCATCTGGGCAGGGGAGGGGACGACATAATGAATGACATATTAATTTGCCTGTCTTCATTCCCTCCTCTGGTCGAGTCCATGACCACACTCACGGAGGAACCTCCCCATTATTGGGTACTTTGGGGATCCATACATTTGTCACCCCCTCAGTTTACAGGAGGTCTTTACATGCTCGTCCATGCTCCAGGTCATGTAGTGGCACTATCCATCTGGTTTGCAGAACACCCAACATCCCACGTAATCACAAGGGTCTTGGAGATAACAGACTGTTGTACCTGGGGGAACAATGGGACTTTGTTTTATATGAAACAGAAGCAAATCACCAGTAGGAGTTTGCTCATCTGTCTTAGTGTCCACATCTTCCAGTATTTTCATAGCTACTGCTTTCTTGGCCGTCTTCTTACTCTGGGCTATGGCTATTCTGAGACACAGAATCCAAATAACACTATCGTAACTATGAGTACCTTGAATCCATTGGCCATCCAGGAGGGGATCAAGGAGAATAGATACACGAGCTGCACTGCAGTCACTTCCTCCTCCATCTTTGTTTGCAAGTCTGTTGTAGTGTTATAGCTTATGTGAGAGTCCCATTTTCATCATCGTGAGCAGGTATGTAGGTACAGCAGGACAGATCAATTTTTTGTGCATACACCACTTTTCATGGCCATAAAGAGTTTGATAACATACAGATTTTGAAAAGTCATGAGCCTCACAGCTCTGAGCTCCTCCTTTATGGTGTTGATGCCCTTCACTGTTGAGTTGAATGTTTACAACAGCTCCCAATGGGTGATTTGTAACAATTTGGCATTTACGTTTTGTAGGTATTCCAGCAATACTGGAAGTGAAGAACATCTCTTTTCTACTGAAAATTCTATGTTCCTCTGGTATCTGATTATGTGCTTCTTCTGTCTTGTCAGAGACATAATTCCCTCCCTTTACCAGTTTCACTTCCAGCAATCTTTTCATTCCCTGGTGTGCCTCCATTTTGGGAAACTCGTCAACTAGTATGACTTTCTGGTGTACTACCAAGGCTGGTGTATTCTGTAGTACTAGCAAATAGATTCCTCAACAGTTTGAGGGAATTGCATGTACGCTTTGGAGCCACAGGCCCAATAGTGATCCATGAGCACTGCTGTGCCTACTTTCATACTGCATATTTTTGATATGCGTTTACACCCTTCATTTGGTGCAACTTTTACTGGGCCATCATTCTGGAAATATAGTGAGGAATTCTTGAGGGGTATTATGGGCACAGGACCTGCGTAATTTTCTACCCAAATGAGCAACCCAGAATACTCCGCCAATTCATTGAAGCATTGTCATTCTCTGTCTGTACCACTTCTACTGACACTGTCAAAAGTGCTTGTGCTTTGCACCCCATCAGTACTTTGACCCATTTGTCGCCTATAAATACCTGTCCATATACCAGTAGCTGAGGCCTTTCCCAACATCCAGGTATTCCCCCTATTTCTCTTCTCCAATTTTTCAGATACTGTAAATCCTTTTGATGTATTATTCTAGCTTCCCCTCTATTTGGGCGGTCCAATATCTATTGTATCATGTTATCCCTGCTCCAATAGTCCTCTAACATTGCTTTTGTCTTTATGTACCTATCCTCATAGGGGAACGTTTTCTGTGACATCCACCGCAATGTGACCCATTTCCCTTAAAACGGGCTCCATGTTGTGCAGAGAGCCAGTTGCATTAGATACTGTGCTCTAGTCGCTGGGATTTCAGTGGCCACAAATGTCCTGGAGGCTGTCATGGCATAGGGAATGAGAGAACACACACAGCATGCCTCCCTTTAGGTCTTGCTCCCCACTGTCGTCATGTGCTGGTACCACATATTATTGGTCACATGTGCCAAATAAGCATGTGTTGTAGCTGTTATCGACTGGCCGTTTGATCCTTTTCCTGTCTCTAGTGGCACTCGTGAAGTGTTGGGTTACTACTTCTAGGGGAATGGGGCTCATATTAGCATATTATTCTTTAGACACATAGTAGGGAACAATTCTTCTTAATTCCAGGAGGGTAAAGAGGTAGAGACAGCAAAGTGCAAAGAATAGCACCACAATCATTTTCACTGATGAGTCCATATGCTGTGAGGGTGCATTCTTATTACATTGTCTATGAGCCAAACACCTGTGATTAGCAAAACATATTAAATTCATGTAATACTTTCATGTTGGTTTCCAAACGCTGGGAAAAACTGCTAAATTATAAACAGAGTTTTCGAATTTGTGAGTAGGGCAATAATTGGTACTTTACTGTTCTTAAGCACACTATAGGCCTCATTACGACCCTGGCGGTAGCCATGCTCTTATTAAGGGCATGGCTGCGCCAGTAATTCTTTTTTACCGGGTCCAAGAAAAGGGCAATGACCGGGTTATGCCGACCTTGGTAGACCCAGTAATTGCCCTTTTCTTGGACCCAGTAAAAATCAATCCCCATTCCCATTTGAGACCCATAGGTCTCAATGTGAATGGGTAGGATGCTAACAACGGGCCCACTAATGACGGGCCTGTTGTTAGCATCCTGGCCTGCTAGCAGGACCCTCTTTTCACGTCTGGTCAAACCAGACGTGAAAAGCGGGACCCGCTAGCAGGCCTCATAATAGCGCATCCTGTAATGAACGGTGCTGGTCCCGTACTGGCACTGTTAATTACGGGACCGCCAGGGTCCTAATGAGGCCCAATAACTGTTTTCTATGAATGAGAGAATAGCATTGAGGAATATCTGGAAAGGCAATATTTAGTGATTATCTATTGCTTTATCAAAAGTGCTTCTCTTTACGCTGCAGGTAAAAGGTTTTTAAGGACACCGTACGTGTGAGCAGATTATTGGCCTGTGTAAAAAAGGACAGTGTGCATTCACTAATTCTCTGTGAGTTGTCATCTGCACCTTGTCATAGACCATGTTTGCGCTCCTCTTACTTCTTCCTCTTCACCCTCAAATTCTGGGACTTGGGCTAGGGGGGGTCTTTCCATTGCAGGGTTTGATGTTGCAGAGTTGAATCCAGACACTCCTACCTACAACCTTGACTGATGAAGGGGTGACACCTTCCACGACAAATTGTCATTCGGACGTTGGCTTATGCCAGAAACAGGTGAAGTTCTTTATAAGGATATTGTTGCCTTGGTAAAGTGCAGGGTACTGAAGCACAACCTGTGCATCTAAGTATTGGTCATCTTCCTCATTCTTCTTCGACCTCCCCTGCCATGCGCAAAGCTGTTGGGAAATGAAAAAAAAAACACTAGCTATCATTGCTGCCAAATATTCATGCCTCTCAGAACCCAACACAACAGAGGCACTGTGGGTATCAGCACTCTAGTGGGAGGAGCAAGGGTTATGCACATGTGGCATTCCATCACCAGCTCATGAAGAGTCAAGTGACGGTCTGACCCAGGCTAAATTCATAATGCAAGCAGGGCTAAGGGTAGACAATGGTGCCATCCTTTTTTCAGAGTCATTTTTAATTTGGCTATTTTTTCTTTGGGAAGTCCATTGAGGTTTTCAAAAATTCCATTTGCTTGTGGGTGGTAAGCACAGGAGAATGTATGCTTAAATCCCAGTAGGATTGTGACATGCTCCAACACTTCATTCACAAAGTGCAGGCATTGTCAGATGGAAGGACTTCGCACACCACACATCATGGGAATACCTCTCATATGAGGAATTTTGCAGGACATGTGGCATCAGAGTGTATGCATGGATGAGGCTTGATCCATCAGGAGAACGGGTGTATGATTACCGGCATATATCTACAATATCGCTACAATTTTGGATCATGTCTACATAGTCAATATGCAAATGTTGAAAGGGCCCAGTGGGGCGGGTATTGCTCCTCCCACTTCTTGAAACATGTGCCCTAATGTATATTTTTGGCATACAATACAATACAAATGAAGGCAGAAATATGCTCTGCCAAATTTGGAGCAAACCGATCTTCTCTAATCTGTGCTGCAAGACTTCCCTTACTGGTGTGAGTCAGATAGTGGAGCTGTTCTAATGCTATTTTCAGGCATGCGAGAGGCATAACTGGTTTGCCAGTGTTGTCCTGCCGCCACATTGTATTGGTGGGGGATACATAGCTCCTGTTCCTCAGGTGGTCCACATCCCTGCAGCTCTATTATCTGGGTAATGGGCAAGTAGTTAAAACCTTCATGTTGCATGCTTGGATGCATTTATTTAAGTGGTGTGTCAAATTCAGAAATTGCAGGACAATATGCTGCTTTCTTGGCCTCTGTGTCAGTGGCTTTGTTGCCGCAGTAGATTATGCCCCCACCTCATATGCGCTCTGCACTTCACCGCGGCAATGGCCGATGGGAGTTGTAGTACATCTATGAGCCTGTCAAATAATGGTACGTGTGGCACTGGCAAGCCGTCAGCATGTAGGAAGCCCTCCATTTCCAACATGACAGCGCTGCATGTACTGATGATGTCATGTAGACAGAGTCGGAGTACACTGTGATCTCCACATCTCAAAGTTTCCATTCAGCCTGAATTTTACCACTGATGTCCCAGTGTTCCTCTAAACTGAATTCTGATCAATCAATGAAGAACAAATCAATAATGAGTATTTCCCCCCTCTGAGGGCATTTTCTCTGACATGGGGTATACCATCATGGTTCAGTCATGCAAATAATCTCCTTCTTCTACTGGCTCTGCTATGAGCATTGCTGGGTTCCCTACTCTGCATCTCACTACTTTAATAGCTTGCTTGAAAATGATCACCTCCTACCCTGATGCTCTCTGTGCGGTCAATGTACTTTAGGTTTTTCAAGGATGGCGAATAGGGCATGTTCCATGTGTAGTGTTGTCTAACAGCTTATTGTGATATAAGCTACCTTCTCAATTGCAAAGGCTGCTGCAGCCAACACTTGTTCGCAGGGATAATGACCTTTCATTACTGGATCTAGGATACCACTGTAGTATGCTAATGGTATGCTAATGGCATGTGTCCAAAGGAGGTTTTCTCTGTCAGTACTGTTGCAATTACCACCCTATTTGAATGCGAGAACAAGTACAATTCTGCACTGCAATTAGGAATTCCTAGAACGGGTGCTGTGCACATTGATCTTTTGAATTTGCCAAATGTCTCTATCATTTCCACTGTCCATGCTATTTTTTTGTCATCTCTCTGTGCTTCCATCGAGCCCTTTTAAGAGGGGTCTGACATATGTGCTATAATCAAAAACCCACACTGTGCAATAGTTGCAAAGTCCTAAGAAGTGCTGCATCTCTCACACTGTTTTTGGCTGTCATGTTTTCATAATTGCTTCTGCTCTTTCAGAAGTCTCCTTCCTGCCTTCTTGTGATATTAACTGCCCAATGTACACAACCTCCTCCTGACAATATTGTAGCTTAGCCTTCCTGCTACCCCCTGTCTGCCAAGACTGTCACCAACTGTATCGAGTATTTTATGTACTGTTGAATACAGAAGGGGACACACAGTGCCTCTGGGCCAATCTTGTATGTTTCCACTTTTTATTTCTATATGAAAATGAGGTCAAGTCTTGTGACTCCACATGGAGGGTCATGGAGAAGAATGCATTGTTCCGATCGACCATCGTGAAATGTTTGGCTTTGGATGGAATGTTGCATAATGTCGCTGGGTTGGGAACCAATGAGAATTCTGCCTTCAAAATATTGTTTAGTGGCATAAATTCTGAATAAATATCCACAAGCCCCCCCTTGCTTTTTTCACTGGGTATACAGCCGTGTTACACTGGGACTCTGATGGCACTAAGATTCCCTTTTGCACTAATGCAGAAAGCGTTAAAAAAATACCATCATCTGCTTCTTTGGACATGGGATATTGTATTACTCTTAGCAGGATTGCCTCTGGTTTCAATGTACTCTTAACTGTCCCTACTGCCTTCAATAGGCCAACATCATAAGGACTGCTTGTCCAAAGTGCACTCGGCACCTGTGCTAAATCATATTCAAGGAAGGACAGTGTCTTTTTTGTATCAGAGCCATTCATTGTGGCACTTCTCTCTTCTAATAGTGTGGTTTATGAAAAACACGACCTCAACATCTTCTACATCGTCTTGAACAGCTCTCCATCTGTCAAGGCAGTTAGTCTTGTGTCCCCGGTAAAAAGCAATGACTGCCCGTCATCACTCTCTCTTCCCTCACTATAACTATCTCCAGTTCTAGTGGAAACACGTGTCCTTCTTCCTCATCCATGGGGACCTCCAGCCCTAACAGAAATTCTGCAGGTAAACTCCATATTTTGCGCTGCATCCTAGGAAGCCATGCTAGTAGAGGATTTACCCCATATTGTGTCAATGTGTGAGTCGCCGCAGGAGTAGAAGGAGCAGAGAAAGTAGAGGTAAAGGTATCCACTGACACTCGTTTCATGGATTGAATGACTGTGAAGGTAGGTGGCAGTGCCAGTGTAGGCTTTGCTTGAGGGGCAAGACATTTCAGGTGAGAGGAGAGCAGAAAGTGCTCAGTCCAAGAGAGAGGAATGGTGAGAGGGTTAGAGAGGGGAATGGGTTAGAGAGGGAGAAGTCTGAGGAGATGAGAACATCCAAGTTGTGTCCGGCAGAGTGTATCGGACCAGAGGAGAAATGGAAAGGGAGAGTCGCAAAGGTTGCACAAGAGCCCAGAGGAGGGATTAGAAGCATCCAGGTGGATGTTGAGGTCTCAGAGGAGGAGGAGTTGAGTGGTTGAGGCATGGAGAGAAGAAGAGAGGTCAGCCCATTTTGAGAGGAAGAAGGTGACCTGGGCAGGCGGCCTGTAGATGGTGGCCATAGTCAGAGAGAGGCCATGAGAGATAGGGGGTCTGCAGGCTAGGCATTTAAAGGAGGAATAGGACTGCATAGGATTGACAGAAGAAGGGACCCACTCCAGAAAGATCAGGGCCACTGCAGCTCTGGGCCAGTTGGTTCTAGGTTCAGACAGGATCTTGTAGCCCCCAGGGAGGAGAGTGTCAAAACTTGTGACAGATTTGGCCGTGAACCATGTCTCGGTGAGAGCGAGGATATCCATGTCAAGGTCTCTGAGGAGGTGGCAGATGTCAGATGAGTGTTTCAAAACAGAGCGAGAGTTGAGAGTAGCTGCATGGAGCAGGTTGCCACATTTGAAAGACTTCCAGGTGGTTTGCAGGAGTGAGGTACACCCAACGGAGGTGGTAAAAAGGCCAAAGAGTGGGCAGAGGCAGTAGACAGAGTTGGCATAGGGGCCAGAGTGGAGGAGGAGGTGGGTGCCAGAGAGGTGGCAGAGGAAGAGGGAATAGGCAGTGGAGTCACAGTGGTGTTAGATGGAGCGGCAGGAGAAGGGAGGAAGTTGATAAGATGCGGGAGGTGCCAGTCGAGAAGGAGGAAATTGGGCTGAGAGCCCTGTATGATGACAGTACCATTTAGATAGACATTGATGATGGCCTTGAATGATTGGAAGGGGGGCACTAGGACCTCCTACTGGGTGCCACAATTAAAGGGAGAGGAGGAGAAAGGAGAGAGAACAGAGACCATACGAGGGGTCCATAGGTTTGGAGAGGGAATGACGAGGAGGATGTTGGTGAGAGTCTGTCTGGTGGAAGTGCTGATGTAGGTATCAGTGATAGTGAGGCTTGGGTTGGAGACCAGGATATCCTTCTTGAGCTTCTTCCTTCCAGATTTAGTGAGAGGGCTAGGACAGGAGACAGAGTAGCAGTTTGAGAAGATGGGAGATATTAGGAGCACCATAGAGGGTGTGAGGAGGAAAGAGGGGAGAGTGAGGGAGGAAAAGAAGCATAGATTTGACTTTCTTAAAATGAGGGAAAAAGGCCTAGAATTTAAACAACAGCAATGCAAGAAACAAATGTAACTGTCCGAGAGAAGTGAGGGACGGCTAAACAATACAGTTCACTGTGATACTTATGGATAGTGTGGTAAGAGAAATAAGAGTAATTGAAGGGGTGGACCAGTTTAGTGAGGTTCAGTGACACTACTCCCCTCCCCCCCTGACCGCACCACACTTACTTCTGCAGTCGCAACCGGTTGACGGCAGCAGGCTTCTTGCAACAGCACACACAATCTGGAGCTGCTTCTGAAAGAGCTGCCCTTTTGCCTTGGGTTTAAATTCACCAATAGGATGTTAAGCTGGCAGTGGCCAGATTGAAGGCAGGGATCAGCACTTACCCCTTGAGGAGGCCTTAGATCAAAATGGTTATGCCTGATGCTTGAATACATTAAAAAATCCCTCTCCTGGAGCAAATTTGGGGGACAATCTTGCGTGGGCCTTATCACCGACAAACCCACCAAAGATCAATGGAAATGTTCTATGGCCTTCCCTAACATTGTAATATTATATTGCCAATGCATAACTGCTCGATAATCCTCTCTTCTTCTTTGCTCCACATTTGCTTCGCTTGATAACAGTGTTTTGGAAATATTTTTAAGGCCCTTATGAGAGATTTGGAACTATATCGAGTCTAGAGAAAGAACTCATGCATACCATAGACCTCAGGTTGGATCATAAACCCAGACATGCCATAAACCAAGTCATGGGACAACAGACCACACATGTTAGACACCAAATTCTGGGGGGAAGTGAGTCGATGTAATAGACTACAGCATAGGTAAAATCCTACAAATGCAATTCCCAAACATCAACTGGGTCAAATCCAAATGTAACTAAAAACAAAGCCTAGACAAATAGCCCACATGTGCCACACACCACCGTTTGTGGGAAAGGCATTTGCCATATAATGCTGCCTGACCGAAAAATTAACATATGCAAGACACCAGAACCTGGGTAAAAACAAAACACAGAGCCTGGGTAAATACCCCACAGATGCCACGCAACTAATTCTGGGGACAGGAGGGAGGGAGCACATGCCATAGACCAGTGCCTGGTGAAAACCCTACACATGCAATTGACCACGGTCTGGAACACAAACCTGAATGCACAGCCTGGACAAATAGCCCACACATTCCATACACCAAATTCTGGTGGATAAAGCCCATGCAATACAACACTGCATGGCTGAGGAAATCCGGGCATGCAAGTCACAACAACCTTGGAAAAAACATACATGCCAAAGAGCAGAGTCTGGACAAGCAGCACCACTGTGAGCTGAGGTCCCTGCGAGCACAGAAGCACCAGACGCACTGCGATTTGGGACCCACCCTGGCCCATTCCAGCCTGCGGGACCCTGAGAGACGTCGGCCTTCAGGACACTTCGGCCTACTCTTAAAGTGCAACTTCGCACTAGCAATCCAGCAATTATATGAGGATTGTCCACAGCATTCTACTGCTATCGCAGCAGCAGATTCTACGGACAGCACCACAATTGGTGTCCCTCCCGACGAAGGCCAGCATATAGACTGGCTTCAATCAAGCCCTATTTTGGCCGAAACACACTTGTGTCGATCCCCGTGACACAACTGTACCATCCCCCTCTCGTGTATGTTTTGTAAAGACTGTTTTGTACACCTTGGGTGAACCAATCCTGGGACCATCTCAAGTCTCAGGCGCACTTCCCTTGCATAGTAGGTTTTTTCTACCTCATCTGTCTTTGGAATGTGCCTCCCTGTGGAGTTTTGACCTCAATACCTCTGAGGTCGACACTTACCCGTGTTACCATCATTCACAATCACTCTTGTCCGTTTGTTTTCTCAAAACCTTCGTGCTTATCGAAAGTACTGTAAAGTAAATTGTAAAATCAACACAAAATGCTCTGTGTCATTGTGAAATAAACATACACACACAGAACAACTTTATGGCTTGTAGGATCTTTTCATCCTGATTATTTTGTTCTTGTACATGGACAAGCAGCCCTGACATTATATGCACCAAAGGCTGGGAAAATAGCCCACACTTTACATAGAGCAGGAAAACCAGGCATGGAAGACTCCATACCCTGTATACATTGCTTCACTTTGCTGTACCCCAGTATCTGGCTGCGAAACTCGCATGTGCCTTGAATCACATTCTGGACCACAAGGATGCACAATTAATCTCACATGATGTCAACACATTCAATGCAACAGCATGATCAAATTGTTAACACATGCCATTTGGCGCAGCACGAAAGGACTGCCACACAAGCAATCCTCAGGCTGTGGGAGCAAACGAACAAACCGCACAACCACAAGTGAAATGAAACCTGCTTGCTACTTCTCGAAAGGAGTATATGACATGCTTTCTGAATGTGTCCTCTGTTTGTTTAAAGGGACAGTAGCCCTTTTGTGTGTTATGACCTTTTTTGTGGGTCTCCCAATGGATGGAAATTATAACCGAAGCAAACACAACTAATGCTATGGATTCTCTGAGATAGCATCGGATGACTAAGTTGTGCACCAATAAACGGCTTGCATCTGATTTGTCAAGCCTTAACTAGGCAACTAAATACTAGCACAAGTTGTAGTGTCACTTGCATTAGTGGGTCCATATCGCTGCACCTTAAAACGTCCTATGGGCAGCAAAACGGCAACGGCCTTTAACTCTCAGCGGCCCGAGGCCAGTAATGGTTAGGCCTAATTCGATTTCTGAGGGGAATTGAATTGTGGTGTGGAAGTTAATCTAGTGGAACAGTTCCAGCGGTTTATATGTATGTGGTGTGTGCTATGAATTGGCCTCATTACGAGGTTGGAGGTAGCCTTGCCGGTTTTACCCTCACGGCTACCTCCAAACTCGCATCCGGCTCCGGCACCCGTAAATGGGCAAATACGGGCTATTCTGGCCCAGCCAGACCTGGTAATTGCCCTTTCGTGTGTGCCGGGCGCGGTACATTCCCATTCCCATTTGAGCCCAATAGGGCTCAATGGGACTGGGGAGGGTGGTAGCACCAATACCGTTAATAACGGTACCGGTTCTACCATCATCTTCTGCTCGCGGGTGCCGGTACGGCCACCAGGTCAGACCCTGTGGCTGCAAGGGCACCCGCGAGCAGAACTCCTAGTATAGCGGTACAGTAGCAATGGTGCCGGTAGCGATACCGGCACCGTTGTTGCCTTACCGCGATACTTGTAATGAGGCCCACTGAGTGTGCGTGTGTTCTTTTGATTTCTATGACACATTTATCATGTTAACTTTCTTCAGTGAAATTTACCACAAAAGTGAAAAAAATATCAGTATTTTTCTAATGAATTTCATTGGCTAGCCTATTGTTGAATGCCTGTTGAACGTTTTTTCTCCTTTCTTCCCCTTTTCTATGGTGGTTCTCCCTATGCCATTTCTCCTTTGCTTCTTTGTTGTGCAGTTGTTCTCCCTAGGCCATTTTACGGTGATTTATTTTTTGTGCGGTTATTCTCCATTCTTTCTATTTTGTGCTGTTGTTCTCCCTATGCTGTTTCTCCTTTCTTTCTCCTTTGTTCGGTAACTGTTCCTGTGCCATTTCACCTTTCATTCTTTTTTTTGTGGGTGTTCTCCCTAAGCCATTTCTACTTTCTTTTTTGTATTTATTCTTGCTATTACTTTTCTACTGTTTTTCGCTTTATGCAGTTTCATTCTGTACAATCCTTCTCCTTATGCCATTTCACTGTTCTTTCTTTTTGTGCAGTTGTTCACAATATGCCTTTTCTCCCCTCTTGCACTTTTTGAGCATTTGTTCTCCCTTTCAGTTTCTCTTTTTTTTCTTTTTGTTTGACTTGCCTCCCTGATCCGTTTCTCCTTCCTTTCTTTTTTAAGTGGTCAGTCTCTGTATGTCATGTTTCTTTTTTTCTCTTCCCATTCTCCCTTCCTCTTCTGTTCCCGTTATTTCCTGTGACGGCCTTTGTCTCGTAATCCTCAAACACTCTGACGTTCACGCTAACTTTCCTTCCAACAATTTAACGTACCTTGAATTTTCCATGCATTTCCCTTCTCTTTAAGTTTAACTCAAACTGTAACCATCCCCTTAACACTAAGGGCCTGATTCATGGAAATGTGTGCAGAAATCTCACAGGGGCCGCGTACAGGGAGGGACACTGTGCGAGCCTGCATGCAGAATGAAAAATGCACACCTCGCATATTCATGAAATTCACTGCACAAAGTAAACGTAATGGCAAGTCTCAGACGGAACGCCCCCAAAATGCCCACACGCAAAGGAGAAAGAGTCAGAACAGCTACCTTTGCTCCTCGGCTCGCTAATACATGCACCCTCAAAACAGTGCATGGTGTCCTCCGCAAGCAGGCCTACATCTCGAGGATCCTGGGCAGAGACCTCGTAACTGTATCCAGCACCTCAACAAAATGCGTTTAAGAACTCAGTAATTACTCGGGAAATCTGCGTGCGGACCACTGTAAACCATTCCTTCACCCCACTAACAGCATATGCGCACCACTAACTTACATCAGAACCCCTGGTTGAGTACACACACCCTGAAATCCAACATGTAACCCCACCTCCAAGCTACAAATACTACCCACAAGTGTACTTACGCCTGCCTTCGGGTGGCGGATCCTATGAAGGACTTGCGTGGCCATTTCCTGGCTGAGAGGTTGCACGATCGAATCCATGAATGCGTCTTGTGCCGCGCAATTGTGGGCATGTGAGGGTCTGCCTGCAGGCCATCCTTCGCAACGCCCATTTTTTGTCAAGTTCGTCACCATTTTTGGTGTTCCGCCCCCTTCCCAGCACTGTGTGTAAGTCACACCAATGCTCTGTGTGGAGTCTCGCGCAAGTCCCTCGACGGCTCCTACTTCCCAATGGGACCACATTTGATGTGTTATTGTAGTGCCATATAGTAGTGGCCTATGGTAGTGGTCATAGGCAGCAGCCAATATTTGCCTCAATGAAAATCCGACATGATCGATGGATCTTCTTTTGCAGTCTGGCTTTCATCCGAGAATACCAGTCCAGAGGTTGCCGCGAATTTCGATTTTTGCCACTTTGCTCTGAGCGCTATCCTCTAATTAGTGTATATCATTTTCATATATTCTGCCCACAATATTGTTTTGGTGATTCCCTGAGTTGCGCTAATATTCCTGCAGTATTCACTAGGTTTTTCTGTTACCGTGCACAGTCAAGTGTAGATTTCTCAAACTTTAAAGTAGTGAAATGCCCTCTTGGAATGGAGTGATGCATAGCCCTAGGTAATTTTCAGGTCACCAGTTGCCAATGATTTCTACTGAATGCAGTTAGTGCATGTGGTGCTCCTCAACTATTTCCAAGCTACCCAAACTGCTGAGCTGCTTGTCCAGCAGAAATACATGTGGGACATTCTGCTATCTAAAAAAGAAAACACCAAAGGAAACTAATGAACATCTTGAGAGACCAATATAATAAGTTGCCAGGTGCACATGGAAGTTTCTTCGTAGAGATTCAGTGAATGTCCAACAACACACAAGCCAGCATCCGGTGCCAATAGAAGCCATTTCCAAGCAGGATTGTCACCACTGTTAGTGGCAGTGAGCACAATGATGACCAGGCCATCCAAAACAACTAACCTTTCTCTTACCAATTGGAATTGTCTATAATTGCTTTGACCCGATGGGCTGCCATACATATAAGATGCAGGCGTGCTTATCACCCTGTACAAACGGAGGTTTGCCACACTATACACATACATGAAATACTTTATGTTGTTGCGCTCGTGCAAGGGATATTTAAGGTTAAGATGATTTGTGTTTGGAGTTACAGAAAATAACATTTCATATTCCATGAAAAATTCTTAACAACTGCCACAGCACATTATGAAAGCATACACCCTAAAATGGAAAATTTCAGAATTTTTCAAGGAGAGGTTGACATTTTTTTTTTTAAATGCTCTTTTACTTGCATTTTAAATAGCTTTTAACATGGGGTTTTCCCATCGGGAAAATAAACAATTTGTCGGCCCAAATATCTTAAAATTGGCAGCTTCTGTTTTCGAGATTGTTGGCATAAACCTTATCTTATTAAGATATGGTGCAATGGAAAACAATGAAAATGGAACTGGTCAATTCTGAGGTATTCAAATGTAAATATTTAATATATATATAATGCACATGAAGAACGAATGTCTATCTTTTATACTAATTGTACATGTACCCATAGGGGATGTACATTTCAAACATGTACACTATTATACGTATGATACACACCAAACACACCAAACTCAGGACTAACTTTGATGTGAGTTTTTATAGGCATATGACATGTGCATGATGTGTAAATGGCATGGATGAATGAAGTGTGCAATTCTTATATGCCTCCTATATGCATAACAATTCCCATCAAAGTCAAACTTGATTTTAATGTGAGTTTTCATATTTATAAGAGATGAGTAGAACACATATCTTTTATATGACTTCAGACCAAACTCTCATACATTAAGATGCCAGACATTTACACACCAAACACTCATACACCTTACACCCCACAGAGTACCACCATGCCAACTCACGCCACGCACACTTATAACACATAGGCTCCCATTACACGGTTGCCGACTTACCGATTTACCGTTTCCACCGCCTAATATCCTAGCCTTTCGGGGATATAAGAGGTGGCAGAAAAGGCGGTAAATCCCCATTTCATAGAGTCCCATAAGACTCCATGGAGGGGATTGACAGCATTTTCACCTCCAGCTATTCCGGTGCCAGAAATACTGAGTGTTTTTTGCCAGCCGGGGCCTGATTTACCTCCAACTCTTTGCTGGAGGTAAATCAGTGAACCCCACCTGCAAACATGTAGTTTGCGGGTGCAGGAAAAGTGCTGGTCACAGAATTATTTCCACTCTAGAAAACTTGTAATGAGGGCATAATCTTACACCTCCCAATCTTATGCCACACACTCTTCCACCACATGCTCTTAAGCCATACGCTCTTTCCCCAAATACGCTTTTGCTACATGCTCTTATGCCACACATTCTAACTGCATGCATTCCATTTCCAAAGTTTATTCGGATTCCTCCATTAAAAAAAAATACAATAAATAATCACACATTTCACAAGAAAAACTACATCATACAAACGTAAAAACAAATTCTGATCCTGATAAAACAGCAACCTATTCAGAGATTGATATTTAAAGCACAACCTTCCTCATGGCCCCATATTAAGTTTTTGTTTAAGTAAACCTTAGCTTTTGGGACTGGCCTAGGTAGTTAATCAGGTTATGTTATTTTACTTGGTATTTATATAGTGCTCTATATATCATTGGTATGACCTCAAAGCGCTGGTAGGTTGAACGCCCTCAGGAACCGAAGTTCAGGTCAGTAGAGATAGATGATGTCATATGGTGCGTGGGTGCACCAGTTATGTGTGCAGCTGGTGTAATTGTTGGATGCTAGCTGCATCCTAGCGTTAGGTGTGATGTTGAGGACAATAGTCGGATGTGTTTGCAGTCTGGTGGTTGGACATCCAGACTGGGTTTTGCTGTGTTAGGCCTGAAGGACGCTTATTTGAGCAGCAAGGCCGGAGTGTCATGGGATAGCTGTGTTCTAGTTGTATGATGGTGTATTGAAGAGAGTAGGCGTAGTGATGTAATACGAGTGATGCTTCATCATTAAAGCGCCCAAGACCAGGCACGTGAACAGGATGGCAGGGAACAAATCGACACACAGACACACAGTGACAGTGGGTTGGTCTTATGGTGACAGAAAGGGCATACAGATATATAACAGGGTGGGGGACAAGAAAGCAGAGTACAATAATGACACATGGGCACGGTGGACACATATGGTGTCGAGAGGGTTGGGTGATACATTGGGATACATAGTGGTAGTCTGGTTGCCCATTAGAGTAAGAGCCCTCCAGCCTGGAGTGGCAGACAGGACTTCTTGGTTAATTGGAACTAGCATATTCACAAGGAAGCATCTATTTCCCATTAGAGAAACAGCCCTCCAACCTTGAGAGGCAGACAGGTCCTCTTGTGTAATGGGAACTAGCCTATTCACACTGAAGCAATTATTTCCCATTAGAAAAAGGGCCTTCCAACCTGGAGAAGCAGAAAGGTTGTCTTGTCTAATGGGAACTAGCCTATTCAAAAGATGAGGCAGAGTGTAATCATGCATGCTGAGGCAGATATGCTGTGGTAGTGCAACAATGTTTTGACTCCAATTCATGCTGTTCATTATTTACTATGCATGGTCACACTGCCCACATAGCCACACTTGCCGTCCTGTTCATTCATGCATTGCTTGCCATCACCATGGTGGGCTGGTTGTGCCTCTTTCTTGTTCTCATTGATATGCATTATTTGTGATCTGTGGCCCAGTGAAGTGTCATGTACCGTTTGACTGTTTCAGGTCAGGAGTGTTTGGCTCTGCATGCATTCTCCAATCACCAGCTATTCCCACCCAGGTGCAGTATTGCCCCCCCTCATGCATCCCCAGACATCAGTACCCCAAAGCACTGCCATGGGACGGTTGTGCAACTCACCAAGCAGCCAGGCACGTGGTCCATTATGTCGCTCCATTTGATGGGGTACCGTGAATTTACCCAGTAACATGGCATCATGTGTTGATCAAGGAAATCGGGAGCAGCAATGGGTGATGATCTTCCTGGAGTCACATACCATTTGCACATTGATGGAGTGGTATTGTTTGCGATTGCGGTACACGGCCTCTATGGCATGGGGGACTATCAATTCCACATGGGTGCAGTCGATGGCACCGACACAATTGGGCATGCCTGCCAATGCCTGGGAGCATACTTTGGTTTCGGCTATCTCATGGGCAGTCCTTGGTAGGGATATGTTGGTGCTTGCGTGCTTCAAGAGGGCATCCAGCACTTGGTTCAGCATGCATGAAAATAGTGGTTGTGAAATGCCATGCAGCTGGCCCACTGTGTGTTGGTAAGTGCCTGTGGCCAGGAAGTGTGACACAGACACCACCTTTAGTAGTGGGGGGATGGCAGTGCATATGTGGCTGGCAATGTCGTTCTGTATCATGTGCACTATGGTGATGATGGTGTCATGGTCCAACCGGTACAGGGTGTGGATCTGCTCAGGGGTAAGGTTGAATGAGCTGAGTCTGGTGCGAGATATTGCTGGCTGCCTACGAGGCTCTGGTGGCTGCGCTGGTGGTAATGGATGGGCCTGTCTCAACCTCCTTCTCCTCCTGTGTCTCCTCTTTGCTGCCTGTTCTTGCTGCTGTTGTTGTTGTTGTTGCAGTTGTTGCTGTAGTTGTATCAGTATAGGCAGGTCTTCCTGCGCCATGTTTTGCAATGCTAGTGGTGGCATTTTGGTGTAGGAAGGGGTGTGGTGTTTAGTTGTGCTCCTTTTGTACTGGGCAACTCTGCATTGCCTACACCGGGGGAGGGGGGGTTTGTGGTGTGTGGGTGTGCTCAGTTCATACTGGCGCAACCTCCTTTGACTCCACCTGTGGGGATTGTGTGCACCTGTGGCAGCTGCCTTGCTTGAGGTTTGCGGGTGGTCCGCGATGCCTGTTTTGCCGGCATCATGCAGCCCGTTATTACCGGGTTTGCGATGCCGGTATTTGCATGTTTGCGTGGGTTGTAATAATCCCCTATTACCGGCATGCCGGTATTTAATACCTGAAGAGGCGCGTGTACGCACCTATGCCGCTTTTAGCGGCATCGTTGTTTGGTATGCTGCTAATACCGGGGTTCCAGGTCGGAATGCTATGGAACGGTGAATGATGCCGGTATTTACATACCGGCATCGTTTTTCCCTTTCCAGCATACCTCGTAATGAGGGCCAAAGTCTTGAGGGGCAGAGTACAACACGGTAAACTTTCAGTAAACTATCTAGATGTGACACACTCTTAAGGAGTAGAGTATAACACAATAGTCAAGATATGACACAGTCTTAAGAGGCAGAGTTTAGCATAGAAAATTATTCAGTGCATTGTCTAGCTTTGTTAGGCTAAGAGGGTGGTATGCAGCACAATATCTCTTGGGCACAATATCTAGATGTGACACAGTCTTAAGAGGCAGTGTACAAAACAGCAAACTTTCAGTGCACTATCTAGATGTGACACAGTGTTAGTGGGTAGAATACAACACAGTACATTTTCAGCACACTATCTAGATGTGACACAGTCTTAGGGGGGTAGCATACAACACTGTACACTTTCAGCAAACTATCCAAATGTGACAAAGTCTTAAGGATTGCAGTATAACATAATAATCAAGATGTGACACATTCTTAAAGGGCAGAGTACAACACAGTAAACTTTCAGTGCACTATCTAGATGTAACACAGTCTTAAGGAGTAGAGTATGACACAATAATCAAGATGCGACACAGTCTTAAAAGGCAAGTGTATCATGGAGAGTTATTCAGCGCATTGTCTCAATTTGTTAGGCTAAGAGGGTGGTATGCAGCACAATATCTCTTGGGCACAATATCTGGATGTGACAAAGTCTTAGGGGGTAGAATAAAAAACAGTAAACTTTCAGTGAACTATCTAGATGTGACACAGTCTTACGGAGTGGAGTATAACAAAATAATCAAGATGTGGCACAGTCTTAATGGGCAGAGTACAACACAGTGAATTTACAGCAAACTATCTAGATATGACAGTCTTAAGGAGTAGGGTATAACACAATAATGAAGATATGACTCAGTCTTAAGAGGCAGAGTGTAGCATAGCAAATTATTCTGTGCATTGTCTCGATTTTTTAAGTTAAGAGGGTGGTATGCAACACAATGGGCCTCATTACGACCCAGGCGGTAAGTTACCGCCTGGGCCGTGACTTTACCACCATGGCGTAAACTATGTTTACGCCATGGTGGTTGGCGGACTTACCGCCCCATTCCGAGGTCGGCGGGGCGGTAAGTCCCCAATCCCCATTTACCCTTCCCCATTCCCATTTTTGCCCCATAGGGCATGATGGGAGTGGGGAAGGCGTTAATTACGCCACCGTAAATTACGGTGGCGTAATTAACTCCATGGTCCCTTAGCGCCATGGATTTTAACACCTGCTAAAAGCAGGTGTTAAAAGCGCCATGGCGCTAAGGGACCTCGTAGTTGGCGGTAAGGGGTCAGCGCAGCTAACGCTGGCGTTAACCCCTTACCGCCAGGGTCGTAATGAGGCCCAATATCTCTTGGGCACAGTATATTGATGTGATGCAGTCTTAAGAGGCAGAGTACAACACAGTAACCTTTCAGTGCACTATCTAGATGTGGCACAGTCTTAGGGGGTAGAATACAACACAGTAAGCTTTCAGTGCACTATCCAGATGTGACACAGTCTCAGGGGGTAGAATACAACACAGTAACCTTCAGTGCACTATCTAGATGTGACACAGTCTTAGGGGGTAGAATACAACATAGTAAACTTTCTGCACACTATCTAGATGTGACACAGTCTTAAGAGGCAGACTACAACACAGTAAACTTTCAGCAAACTATCTAGATGTGACACAGTCTTAAGGAGTAGAGTATAACACAATAATCAAGATATGACACAGTCTTAAGAGGCAGAGTGTAGCACAGAGAGTTATTCAGTGCATTGTCTCAATTTGTTAGACTAAGAGGATGGTATGCAGCACAATATCTCTTGGGCACAATATCTAGATGTGACACAGTCTTGGGGGGTAGAATCCAAAACAGTAAACTTTCAGCGAACTATCTAGATGTGACACAGTCTTACGCAGTGGAGTATAACACAATAATCAAGATGTAGCACAGTCTTAATGGGCAGAGTACAACACAGTAAACTTTCAGCGAACTGTCTAGATGTGACACAGTTTTACAGAGTGGAGTATAACACAATAATCAAGATGTGGCACAGTCTTAAGGGGCAGAGTACAACACAGTACACTTTCAGCGAACTGTCTAGATGTGACACAGTTTTACGGAGTGGAGTATAACACAATAATCAAGATGTGACACAGTCTTAAGAGGCAGAGTGTAGCATAGCAAATGATTCAGGGCATTGTGTAGATTTCTTAAGCTAAGAGGGTGGTATGCAACACAATATCTCTTGGGCACAGTATCTAGATGTGACTCAGACTTCAGAGGCAGAGTACAACACAGAAAACTGTCAGCACACTATCTAGATGTGACACAGTCTTAGGGGGTAGAATACAACACAGTAAACTTTCAGCAAACTATCCAGGTGTGACACAGTCTTAAGGAGTGGAGTATAGCACAATAATCAACATGTGACACAGTCGTAAGAGGCAGAGTGTAACATAGAGAATTATTCAGTGCACTATCTATATGTGTTAGGCTGAGAGGGTGGTATGCAACTTATTATCTCTTGGGCACAGTATAAGTGCCAAGGACGAGGTATTTCGTCCTTGGGATTACCTCCCCAGTGCCAAGGATGAGATAGCTCGTCCTTGGCACTTAAGGGGTTAATGAAGGAGAACATGTTAGAAGGCTTTCCATGGTGAAATACTGAAATCACCAAAAAGGCCTTTGCACTGGGGGGAAGACCCATGGCAGTTAAAAGATTAAGAGGTAGAAATCAACTCAGAAAACATTTTGGCATTCAATCTAGATGTGACACAGTCTTAAGAGACAGTTGCTATCATTGATGATTCTGTCTGGGTCCGGCGCAGGCCAAATTTCATAATTCTATCTAATGTGGCTTAGATGTAGAGTAATGTTCCCGATTACATCATTTATAGTTCTGTTTAAGTGTGGCATCAGAGGTAGGTTAATGTAGAGTGGCAGGGCTTTCTGGAGTAGAGTAATTGCTCTACTCCCCACCGTCATAAAGAAACTGTAGTAGAATACAGTTAAAAATCAGAACCATCTCCTCCTTGTAATACCTGATGTTTTGTGCCAAAAAGTTGGGCTTTAGCCACCCTGCTCTCTCCCTTCTGTAATGTGGGCAGACCAAAATAAAGTGTACCAAATCTCCGTCCACACCCAAATAACAACACACAGTCTTACGATTCATGCTCTTATGTCATACGCTCTGATACCCCTCCCACTAATGTCATGTGCTGGCACGCCACACGCTCGTAAGCCATGATTTTAATGCCACCCATTTATATCACACTCTTATGCCACATGCTCATATGCCACATGCTTTTATTCCATGTGTTCTTATGGCACACACACCTAGGCCATGTAAACATACACCACACATTCATACACCACAGACTAAAATTCCACACTCGTATGCCACATGCTCACATAACATTCCCTGACACAACACACAACATAAACTCACATATTATACAATGACACATCACATGCATATATCCCTTACAGCTGGCACACAATATGCCAATTGATCACATAGGAAACACTATTCAGCATGTGTATGCTATAAACTCACATGCCATGGACCATACACCATACATTCAGATGCCAGACTCTCAGATGCAATACACTCATGCGACATAACATAAACACATATGTTATAAACTCAAATGTCATACAGTCATACGCCATACACGCACGACATGCACTCATACACCAGACATCAATACCCGTAAGCCGTAACATTGACACTCATACGCTACAAACTTACATGCCAGACGCTCACATACCAACATTTATACACCTGTGAGGAAGAGCCAAATGCCTCTACCAAAAGTCCCACCCCTATTCTGCCTATATGTTGGAAGCCGGAAATTGCGACATGCACAACACTGATAATGATACCTATACCACAAAAGATCTTCAAAACAAGGTATCCATTGAGAAAGCCCTATAAGATGTACCAGCAGAGAGATGACAGCCTCTTAGGGGAGATCCCTGAAGAAGTGTGAAGCAGTGAATGGAAGAGGTTGGTGACATCACAAGAAATGAGAGTGATTAACTGAGAAGGATGATCAGAGAAGAGAATGCATAGACCTTATGGAAATTGATGACAAAATAAGGAATTGAGGGAGTGTATGTAATGCATCAGCACCAACTGGATATTATGAACCAGTCATAGATACTGCAAAGAATGAATGTAAGCATCATTGGTCGAAACAATTGTGAAATTGCTGACATGTGTCAATGATAAAGGAGGACCTTTGCAGATAGAACCTCTAGCTAGTGCATCCTTAGGTTTTAGAAACAATGGCACTAGAAAGGTTGGAATGAATCAGCAGTGTGGTCGAATTTTTGATGTACAGGCAATGAAGGACGGAACAGTAGTGTTAATGGACCACTACTGGGCCTGTGGATCCAGAGCTTATAAGAATTTGCCCAGAGATTGGGGAGGGCTGTGTTCCAAAGTACTTATTCATGTTCCAGCATTGGTGATTCCAAAAACTGACCTGAACATTGGAGAGTTTCCAAAAGCAGATGCTCATATGAGGAAGAGGAGATAATTTGGATTTCTCAATCGGACAAGAAGGGAGAATTACTTTCAGCTAAGTCAATAGTAGCCTTCGATTCTATTCCATATGAACACAGGTTGTTCAGTCAGACCGCTGCAGTATTCACAACTATCTTCATGCCAGTGATCCAGACGATGGTGAATGCGACAATGGCGAATGCGAAGTGGTTGCAAATCACTTGCTAGGAGCTCCTGCAGACAACACTACCATAACGGGATCCAGCGCAATCAAGGAAGAATTGAGAGCCGTAAGACTGATGAATCTCCAGAATAGGTATGTCCTGGACATGTTTACAGCAATGGATGGAAGTGTTTGTGCCAAAATCAGAGAATCATGTTGCACATTCATACCTTCTCACGATGATGAGAATGGGACCTTGACAGAGGCCATAACATTGCTAATAAACCTGCACATTAAGATGGAAGATGATACAAAAGATATTGCAGATGACAGCTGGTTTGCATCAATCTTCTCATGGGTTCTACAATGGATGGCGAATATGTTCAAGTTTCTTGGAGCACTACTGGTGATGATCATGTTTGGATTCTGTGTGATCAGGATAATAATCGCACAGTGTAAGAAGACAGCAAAGAAAGCAGCAGGAATGAAGATCATGATCAATGTGGAGTCTGGGTTTGGACCCAAGGAGCTGACAGATGAAGAAATCAGAACATATATAGAGCTAAGCATTCTAGCACCTGAGGGAACAAAGTTCCTGTATACGAGAAACCACAGGAAGTATGTGGGATGATGGATTTACTGCAGTCTGAATGGGCAATGTATCCACATGACCTAGAGTGTTGATGACCATGTAAAGTCAGCAAGATCTCTGAAAGGAGTAATAAAGATATGCACTCCAAAGAAGCACTTTTTCAAATGAGGATGTCTAGATGTGAAGAATGGAATAAGGAATTGAGTAACAGATTATGTGCGAAATGAAGATTGCACATGTGAAGAACAATGAAGACAATATAAGTCACGTTTTAACTTTACAGATGCTGTAACGCAAGTAGACTAGGTAATCATGTAGGCCGAATATACGTAATGAATAGACTGCAAGCAGTGCCACCAATATATATATATTTATATATATATATAAAGTCTGGATATTCGATGTCGCAACTTTAGTAAGCCAGGACCCGTGAAAGAGAAGGGCTGAAAGTGTGGCACAGTAGAGAAAAGCAGCTGAAAATCATTGAAGGATCAAGAAGGCTGCCTGGCCCAGTGTCAAGGGTTGGGGCAGCCAAGAACTGGTTTTCTATTCAAGAAGATACAAAGAACGTGAGAAACAAGGCAAGCTCCTGTTAAGGTGTGACAGAAACACTATGAGTGCCAAGTTTTATTCATTCAATATCATTAAACGTGAAGAAAGGAGCTCAACCGGGGTCTCCTGTCACGCGGGATGGATGGAAATAGAAAATGGGCAAGCTGCATCGAGACTTGAAGATAAGAACGTGCTTGCACTCCCTTATATTCTCAGGAGCAGTGATACTTTGCAAGACCGAGTTCAAAGACTACTCAAATCGGTAGACGGCTTGAGTGATAATGGATGGTGGGCTAATTGGGTGGGGAGGCATGGTCAAGTCCACTCACAAGCACTTGGGGTACCAGCTTGCAAGCTGCTAGCGAGTCAAATATTCCAGAAAGGTATAAGCGTGCTATCCAATTATAGAGGGCCATGTATTGAAGAGCCCTATAGTTTGAGAGCCAATGGTGTGTTGTGTATCTAACAAATATTGAGGATGACTTGCACAAGAGTTGGGCATAGGTTGTCCACCTGACTATAGAATCCAATCACAATCCAATCCCCTACAGAAAGTATACCTAGAGGTTCCCTGTATACCTATCACAATCCCAAATAAGTTTTCTTAGTTTGCTATGTAGTATGACGTCACTTATGACAAAATGTTTCTATATAAGGATGTTTTTTCATGTGAGGCGTTGCGCTTATGCTGTGAGATATCCGTTGATGTCCGTTGTATTCCCTGTTTTATACAATTGAAAATAAAACAGCTTTTGTTTGCCAACTTCCTGAGTCAGTTTGGTTATTGGTGTGAGTACGATTCTGCATCCCCATCCCAAGTAAATTAAGTGCTTCCACATTGAAAAAGGACCTAACGGTTCACACCACTCATACATGTTACACCTATATGGCAAATAGCATACAGTTATACACTGTGTACTCATACACACATGCCATACACTCACATGACACACATTTATGTGTAATTCAGTAATACATCACATACTCATGTGCCATACAGGCATACGCAACACAGTCATGAGACATGTTTATAGGACATATGTTTATATGCCATATGCACATACACTAATATTCCCCTATATTCCTTACACTTATATGACATACACTTATACAACATACACTCATGCACTGTGCACCATACCCCCCCCAAAGAAAACAGAAATAGAATTGATAAATATACTTAAAAAAAAAGAGTTAAGGTTACTCTAACAAAAAGTAAAATCTACAAAGAGTAGAAATAACAATGCTAAAGTAAAAACACTCCATCTATTCCAGAGCAAATTCAACCATGAAACTCAAAATATAAACACTCACTTTATACTACTGCAAATCCATATTTTAACACTCACTTAAAATGTCAGGCAGGTTTAATCAGTTGCATAGTCCGAGTGATGATTTCCCACTGTCATGGGAGGCAGGTGCAGGTGTGATGTGCGGTCTTACTGGAAGGAATTAAGACCGGAATTGACTTGCACTGTAAATGCCCCAAAATGACAAAAGGCCACCAGGCAGGAATTGTAGCTGCCTGGTTCAATGTTAGCCAGACATTGGCACTCATTAGAAGTTTGCCAGTATCCCGCCAGTAATTCCAGCGGGATACCGGCAAATGGACCCACTGTTACTGATGCCTGATATGTCGGAATTATCAGCACAGCATATTACAGGTGCCGGCAATGTCAGGTAATTCCCATTCCATGGAGTCTAGAGGACTCCATGCGGGGGTTGCCGGTATTACTGGCACTGGTAATTATGGTGCTGGTAATACCAGCCGTTTTTTGCTGATGGAGGCCTGAGTTACCTCCAGCGCTTGGCTGGAGGTAAATCAGGTAACCCCACGGGCACACTTGTAGTTTGGCAGTGCGGCAAAATTGGCAGTATTGGAATTACTGCCTCTTTTTCCAACACTGACAAAATTGTAATGAGGACCTGGCTAGGATCACCTGTAACTTGACTCAGTCTTACAAGTGGCCTGATTTTACTCCACAAAGGTTTGTTCGGTTTGAGTTATTTTCATTTCTTCCCAGATGCATTAGTAGGATCTCGCCCGCTATGGTCCTTGAGGGGTAAATAGTTGGGGTGCATTATACGTTGGGGTGATGTAGTTAAGCTTCTGTCTCTGGAGATGAGTAATTCCAATACATGGAGGACTGCCTTGAGGAGTGGCGGAGATAGATTTGAGAGGGTGTGTTGTTCTGTCCTTGTGGGTGTGGTGGGAGTGAGGCCTCTTTCTGTTAAGCAGATGTTGTTTAGTGGCAGGAAACATCTTGCATGTATGATTGGAAGGATACACTTCATGCGTGTGACTGCGTTTTGGCTTTTTCTGTGACTGACTGTTAGTCTTTCACTGATGTGTGACTGCTGATGTGCCACATATACGCCAAAACTATTGCATTAGAGTACAGCTAGGGAGAAATGGCATATAAGGAGGGGTACAAAGATTGTAGGTGTTGTTAGGTTATTTACCCACTCATTGACTGCCAATGGACATGGAAATCTTGTTGGACATTCCAACCCACTTCCTGCCCCTTCCTGCCCAAAACACATTCCCCTGGGATATCTTTGAGTTAGCTATATCAAGCCTTAACATCAAATGTTGGGCTCAAATTGCCCGCCCGTGTTTTTTCAAAACAGTTTTCTGATATTTAATGATGTAATTAGAGCTTTAAAAGTGCTACTGAAATAATTGAAATATCTTAACCAGGTCTTCCTTTAGCCACTCAATCTATAAGCACTCAGCGTGTTCTTCACTGAAGTCCTGTTAAAAACCAGCAATGGCAGAGCTAACAGTTTTGGCTTGTGTATAAGTATAAGCCATTTTCGAATAGATCAAAAAAAGGTACCTGGTTCAATCTTGTCCCCTTGGGTTCCTTAACATTATATAAAAAAATGATTAGGTTACAGGCTTCATATAGACACTATTTTTACTTTTTACCCAAAAATGTTATTCATTAGAAAATATTAGATGCTTTAAAAACTTCACCAACGTCTGGTGTGAGTACAAAAATAAATGTCATTCCATCCACAGAAACAATAATGACCTCACATAATATGTCAGTTTGTTTCCCTACAACACAAATGAAAATTATTCACAAACAAACATTCACCAAAATGTCTACATACAATAATTGCAACCTTTTCTTGAACACAGGACTGACTTATTGACTCCTATTTCTAAATTTCTAATGTTAGACATTTGTTTTAATCCATCTCAATTTAGCGGCCTCATCACCACAATTCTTCCATTTGTTAATCCCATATTTTCTGTACAGTGAGTTCTTTTTTTGTGATACAGTATGAATCGGCACCCAGTGTGTCGGCCTTCTGGGCTTCTTAGCACTTTTTTATGTCTGCCTTCACCAGGACAGATATATTGTTCAACATGCCCATCTATGGGATCATGTGCAGCATGCCTGTGAAATACACATTGGCCTGATCAATGTGTGTAATATGCAAGTCTATCAGAAGCTTAATTTTACATGTAATCGGGGGACTACCTCTATTTTTGCATGCCACAGCATACTGTTCGCTTCTTCACTTCTTTCAACAACTCTTCTGTTTGAAAATTACATTGCCTGTAACACATAATGGGGCAATCTCAGTCAGTTAGACTTTTAATTTCTTCTCTCAGTCTGGAGATTGGAGAGATAGCTAGTTTCTCAAAAGCGGAAGTGTCGGACAGAAGTCTACAGTGTCTGTTACAACTATTCCCTCAGTCCTTATTGACAGGTTTTATAGTCACAATGTTGTCACCCATCAGAGTCTTGAGGGCTGCCTTTCACCGGGGCTCAAATTATCTTTATGATAATTGTTTCTTTTCATAGCCTAGAGGGTTTCCTTAATGCCTTTATTCTCAAAAAACACTATCTCTGTGGGAATGTCATGACTTGGTGGGATCAATCTGGATTTGGGTTTTAGGCCTATCAGATTTTCAAGTTCCCTAGATATGATATGATAGGTTATTTATAACATGCTTAATACCCAGAGGTTTCTAAGCGCGGACCTGGGGATCGAACCCGCGTTGTTCCGCACGTTGCCCCTGAGCTATCCTCCCGAGACAGAGACATCATGGTTCGTTTGATGTTTTGGAAGATACACATCGAAAAAGAATTTGAGTCTAATATTTTTGAAAAGTGTTCATAACTCAATTTCTGAATTAAAGGCATCCCACCTTAGTAACTGGTTCATACGATAATCCTTTAAGTAAGTGTATTAACCTCAGGAAACGCGAGTCTACGGGAGGACAGATTGACTATTGCCAATTATTCCTCTCTTATTGATTTGAGTGCCGCATACCCAGTTGCTTTAGAGACCCGTGTTATGCAACAAGTAATTAGTCATGAATTTTTGCCAGGTTGAGGACTGATAATAGAGAAAGTAATTAGAATAATTTCTTGTATTATATCCTCACATTTCCACATGTGAACTTGAGGCAAGATTCTGCAAATGAATATTGAGTCCTCACCCCTCAATTAAGAGGTTATGACTCAAGCAGTATTTAGAACTGAGTGGCTGCATAATGTATAGTCCCTGTTATGTGTTACAGGGCAATGTACTTTTCAAATATAGGAGTTGTTGAAATAAGTGAAGAGTATGCTGTGGCATTCAAAAATAGAGATATTGCCCTGATCATTTGTGATAATAGAAGAAATATTTCTTAAAAAAGTTATTTTAATTGAGCTTTGGATAGACTTGCATGTTACACACATTGACCAGGCCTGTTTGTATTTCACAGACATGGTGCCCAGGATCCCATAGGTGGGTGTATTGCAGTATGAAGACCAGAAGGCCGAAAAAAAACTGGCTGTCCACCTATACTCCATCATTAAAATAAGAAAACACTGTACAGAAAATACAGGATTAACAGAAGGCAGAATTGTGGTGATGAGGCCTCTAAATTGAAATGGATTAAAATAAATGAATAACATTCTAGATTTTAAAATAGGATTCGGTAAGCCAGCCTTGTGTTCAAGATAAGGTCGCAATTATTGTATGTAGACGTTTTATTGTGGACGTTTTTTTGTGAATAATTTTAATCTGTGTCATATGATAATTGCACTGACATCTTGTTTTTGAGTTAGTTATTGTGTCTGTGGATAGAATGAAATGTATTTTGTACACACACCAGACATTGGTGTAGTTTTTAAGATTTTAATAAATACACATTTTTAGTCAAAAGTAGAAATAGTGTCTAGAGCCTGTTTCCCGATCATTTGTTTATATTAGGCATTTTCTAGGCACTGCTATTTGATGCCCAAGCACTCTCACCAGTTTGCACCTGCTACCATCAATGGACTTTTAATACCACTATGGCTGAGCCTGGCAAATGATTTGCCCATGCCTACACAAAAGCCAAAACTGTTGCAAGTACCAGTGATTGTTTTACTGTCCCTGTCTGTCTGTGCAGCAAAATTGCTTTGCTACTATTTTTATTCTCACACCTGCACACCTACTGAGTGTGAGGATATCTCTGCTTGTTAAAGGAAGCTACAGATTGGCCGGGTCTAGGTCTTGCATGTATTGTATTAATTTCACACTCTGGAAACTACTCTAGGGAGCGTTTTGTGCTGTTGCACCGCAAAGCGTCTTTGGTGCTAGATGGAATTACAATAATTGTCAAAATAATCAGACAGACTCCAGGACAGACTCAAGGAAAATGGCAAAGTGCTATTTTATTTTCAATTCAATAAAGCAGGGTCAACTGGCAGACATCGGACTGATGAATGAAGACTCACACAGCAGCTCGATCACATAGAGGTCTTATATCCCAATATGCGTCACCAAGCACGTCATTCTACGTGGCAAAATACACAACATATCAAGGGTAGGGATTGGTGAAGAGAACATATCTACTTAGAGAACATATAAGGATTAGTGCATCATTGGATAAACCTTATGTGTAGGACATGCCTTGAACTACTTCTAAACACATATAATATTGCTTATACCGAACAAAACATCAGTGTATGTTAGGTTGTCCCCCAAACCCCATTGATTGGTTGGCATGCTATTCCAACCTTGCACTTTTGGCTTTTTAGCTGCACGTATGTGAAAAAAAACCTAGGTGGTTGAATCCCGTCAGACTAATCCCGATTTTTCCAATTAGTCCATCATCTCTCTTTGGTAGGCAATCAGCCAAAGTCTTTTGTCTATAGTTGACCTTGTTGTCTGCTCACTGTCATTGAACATTCAAGGGAGTGTGAGCACACCAATATTTTAGCTAAGGGCTCTAATGAATAGCCTTTGTTTTCGTTCTGAGTCACATGTGAAAAGACCATGGATTTGTCAATTTCAGCCTTCCATTTACTGCTATTTGATTTAATATACAGGGTGTGGTTACTCCTTTTGGCCTCTAGAGACTTGCTCACTCTATCTCATATGAACTTTATGCACTTTTAATTGAGCAGCAGTTTGACTTTCACAGATGTTTTCGTCTTCTTCCATCTAAGAAGAATGTCCCACATTCAGAGCTTATCCATGTACTCCCTTTGTGCTTTGTGCTTATCCTTTGAAAATAGCATCTTTGCTTTGGGCCAACCTTGACTCATCATCGGCACTGTGCACAAAACTCTTTTCCTGCGTCTCATGATTCTTACAGACTCTGCCCGTCTCTGAGATAACTTGGCTAAATTCAATGTGAGCCAGTGTCCATTTTTCTAATATGGTCATCCTTGCCACATCATATATTCCTCTATAGAAAGCTTGAAGACATTTTCTTTCTACCTTGCGTTACTGCATATTTACAGGTATTGGTCAGGATCTTACTTCATCTTCTTTAGATCTATGATTAATTTAACTTTAGCTTCATGTTACTCTTAGTGCTTCAATTACATTGTTACCTAGTATTGTCATATTGTTTCAGAATAAGTTCATGTATCTTCTTTATGGCATCACTTTGTCCTCGCCAGAGTTCACTCTAACATCCATCCATGATATTGATTGATGCATTCTGATATTTTGGCAGGTGACATCCACCAATGTAACTACTTTCTTCCATGCAACATCCTTCCACACTTTCAGTGCCAGTTTACATTCTGTAAGGCTGTCTGAGTGCATAATCACTCTCATATACTCAATGCAGTACAGGAATGATGCAGGGAGTCCCATCTATGGCTCTTTTTCGACTTTTCCAATATGACGGTGGTGAGGGGGCAAATAACTGGCAGGGTAGCGTCTACCTGCTCATCTACAGTTTAAATGCACTGTCTTGCTCTCTCACACTTACATTCAAATCCAGATGGAGTAGAAGAAAACTCGCCAGATAACGCTGGAAATTGAATGACATGCTCCCCTTTATGCGTGTAGCTCCGCAATTACCTGGTGCCCCTCCAACCCCGAAATGAGAGCATGTAACCCCACTTCAATTAGCAGGATTTATTTATAGTCTCAGTAGCATGCAGCATGTGTGCTTAAGCACAATATCAACTGCGTTTTTACAGATTCTCACCTCTCGCCCGATTACATGGTCATAATGGCTTCTAGGATCCGTCTACTAGTTTCCTTGGTTGTGGCTCTGACGAAGATAAGCGGATTACGAATGATTGCAGTGTGCAGTATAAATCCAAGTAGCTTAACATAACATAACATAAATTGCCCCACACTATATGCTTGTGGGGCACTGAAATTAATAATCTGACTGTTTCCAAGCCTCAGCTTTAAAAGACTTTTCAGAAATATCCCATAAATCTTTCAGCATTGAGGATAACCATTGGAAACTACATTGCACATGATGTTCAGCATAGCATATACTGAGTGGTGCGCACGACCCAAAGATATTGGGCCTCATTCCGAGTCCGGCTTTAAGTAACAGTAATTACCGCCATGGCGTAAATACCATGTACGATGTGGTCGGAAGGCGCTATTTCCACCATATTCCGACTTCGCGTGCACGAGTATTCCGCCATCGCGGTAAACTCCCTTGCGGCATAGCGCAAAAGGTCCCGTCAAACCCCTTACCGCCATAAACCTAGACGTATTTAACACCATCACCTTCGATGGAATCCGTAATTAGCGGAGACCGTAATTTACGCTAACCGTAAATTACGGCCACCGTTAAATACCGGAAACGGAAATAACGTCATCGCACAGGAACGGGAAGCATCACGGCGGCCATATTTAAAATCACAATCCATTGCAATCCTCTCCATACAGGACATACAGGACTCCATTCAGGACTCAGATCGACCAAATATACAACAGAGAACATCATCATGCCTAAAGTTCTGAAAAAGGGCGATGCGCGCATCCGAAAAGAAAAATTCACCCAGGATGAGTTACAGGTCCTGGTCGACACTCTGCATGAACATGCAGATATCGTATTCTGCAGCGACATGCGTAGGCCCACCATCCTCAGAAAGAAGGAGATATGGGAGTTGGTCGCACAGAGGGTGAGCGCCGTTGGGAACACCCCCCGCAGCACAACGCATTGCCGCAAACGCTGGGATGACCTCCGTCTCAGGGTGCGGGCCATCATGTCAGCAAACCATCAGCAGGCCCTGGAGACAGGAGGAGGCCCAGGCTCACCCATTAAAATTATGCCCTGGGAGGAAACATGTGCGGAGATGATGGGCACAGAAGCCATCGAAGGTGTGGGCGAAATGGATTGCGGTGATCCCTCATCCGCTGATGCAGGTGAGTGTCATGAGTCCAAACAGTACATGCATCCCTAATGTAATTCACCGCAAAGGGCTGGCCAAAGAGTCACATCATGTTTGCTTCGTAGCCCCCCCCCCCTGCAACCATGTCATAACAAGTGGGACCCAGGATGATGTCAGGTGCAAGGCTGACACCCATATTGGCCATGCCACACAGAAAGCTGGTCAATGTCATTCACCACAGTACTCCGCCAACATGATTGACCCCGCCAACAGTATGCTTTTACCATCCAAGCCAAGTTCACTCACCGACCAAAATATCACCAAGACGCTGCTCTCCCAATGTGGCACCATAGGCTTGAAGTCATGATGACCCCCAGATCTTTGATCATGCTGTCTCTCTCTTGCCCCCCACAGGTAGCGGTCATGAAAGTGAGGAGCAGGAAGGCTCCCGGCCAAGTACCTCCCGGGACAGGGGCAGGGTACAGCGCATACCTGCTGGCAGACATAAGGCCCATACTACACCACCTGCTCCAGCAACCCCCATGGAGGGTGTACAACCCCCACCCGCGCACCTGGACATGGCTGCAGTTCTGCCGGAAACATGCCCCACGCTGCACCCTGAGGAATCCAGCATGTCAGGGGAGAATGCTGCCATGTGCCTCCTTAGTGTGCCAGACAGCCCCACATCCTATTCCGTGGTCAACGTGGAGGAGACCAACGTCTACAGCCCTGAGTCACCATCATACAGCCAGGTTGCACACAGCGACTCCGGGTCGAGTGATGGCCCAGGTCTCACAGGCGAAGGGGTAACACCTGTCTCACATCAGCCCACTTCCCCTGCCGAAACACCTGAGAGGCCTGCAGGCCCAATACCGAGCCTGCCAACCACATCCCCCACAACGGCCGCAGAAGCTGTGCACTCCCAGAACCTCACGGCCATGATTGAGGAGTTTCTCCGGGACAACCGGGAATCAGGGTTGGTGCATCACAATGACCTGCAGGCTCTGGGCGAGGTCATCAATACATCCACAAACCGGCTCTGTGAGGTGCTCGGCAGGATTGCTGATGCCCTGGAGGCAGCAACCCCCAGACCTCAGCCCCAGCAGGAGGAACCACCCTCCCAGTGCTCCTCCACGCAGACCAGCCTGGTCCGCAGGTCACAACGCACAATGCGAAAATGATTCCTCATGCTCGGGGCGTGCCCATTGACTATGAAGCCACACACATGTGGCCTATGTAGTATTGATGGGACCATTGTGGGGCTGTTGTGGGGGGAGGGGAAGGGGGGTGAGGGTGTGCGTGGGAGTTGGGGGGGAGGGGGGTGAGGGTGTGCGTGGGAGTTGGGGGGGACGGGGGTGAGGGTGAGCGTGGGAGTTGGGGGGAGGGGGGTGAGGGTGGAGGATTATTTGTACACGTTTTCACATGATTATACAATACACAGTTTGGTGTATCCTGGAAAACAGAGTGGACATTGATCATTGTGCATGTGTCTTTTAATGTCTCACAGTGCATGTAGTACATGTATCCCCACACCCAGTGCCCAATGTCCTGTCATCCTCACCCCCTCAGCTGACTTGTGACTCAGAAATATTGGTCAATCAATGCTTGTCGCACGTGACGTCCCTCCTGTGCATCAGCCCCGTGATGCTGTCCTGCCATTCCTTCCTCCTCCTCCTCCTCCTCATCTGGTGGTAGCAGACCCACGTCAGGGGGCAGTGGCACGTTCCGATGGATGCACATGTTGTGCAGCATTGCACATGCCATGGTGATCTTGGCCACCTTCTCGTGGCTGTAGATGAGGGCCCCACCTGACCGGCTGAGGCAACGAAATCGTGCCTTCAAAAGGCCGAAGGACTGCTCTATCACCACCCGTGTACGGGTATGAGATCTATTGTAGTCCTCCTCGTGCCTGTTTTGTGGGTTGCGGACCGGGGTCATGAGCCACGGCTTCAATGGGTAGCCAGCATCACCTGCATGAGAGTGGAATGAAGGTAAGTGTTCGTGCAATCATGGTGGAGAACTGGGCTAATCTGACATTGCAGCAGGTGTTCACTGGCCATGCACACATGTCCCAGGATACAGTCACCCCATTACATCGTACAATGGCGTTGACTGTCCCACCCTTATGCATCTCTCTACCCCACCCTTTACCACCCGGGTGGAGTATGCTGACAGCCTACTCACAGCCCCAATGGACTGCCATGGCCCATTCCGGTTACTCACCAAGCAGCCAGGTACGTCGTTCAGCATGTCGCTCCATGTAGCGTGGTAGTGTAGAGTTGCGCAGGACCAAGGAGTCATGAGTTGATCCGGGGTATCGGGCATTGCATTGTGTGATGGCTTTACTGGCATTACACACCATCTGGACGTTGATGGAGTGATATTGCTTGCGGTTGCGATACGGCACCTCCATGGCATGGGGAACCACCAATTCTACGTGGGTGCAGTCGATGGCACCTATGCAATTTGGCATGCCTGCAAGTGCATGGAAGGCAGCTTTGGTATTATATGTATCCTGGGGAGTCCGTGGGAGGCATATGTAGTCCCTTCTGTGCTTGAGGAGGGCTTCGAGCACTTGGTTGAGTATCCGGGAAAATATGGGCTGTGAAATGCCATGCATGTGCCCCACTGTATGCTGGTAGGTCCCTGTGGCAAGGAAGTGGAGCACAGACACTACCTTTAGTAGAGGGGGGATGGCAGTGCTGATTTCTATTAGGCTCACTATGTCGTTATGTATCAGGGCCACTATGGTGGTTATGGTGTCCCGGTCAAGCCGGTACAGGGTGTGTATCTGCTCTGGTGTGAGGTTGAAGGGGGTGGGGGCTGACGGCGTGGTAATGGTGGCTGCACCGGTGGGGCATGCTGGGCCTGTCTCTGCCTCCTTCTCCTCCTGTGTATCCTCTGTGGTGGGGGCTGTGGTTGCTGTGGTTGCTGTTGTTGATGTTGTCGTAGTTGCTGCCTTGCAAGCAGGGCCTCCAGCTCCATGAATGCTGCGAGAATTGGTATCATCTTGGTGTGGGAGTGGGTGTGGTGTGTGGGTGTGCTCCTTTTGTGCTGTGCCTGACTCTATGGACTCCACCTGTGCTGATTGGGTGCACCTGTTCCTCTTTCTGGCACTGTTCAGGGTTGTTAACACCTTCTCTGCGATGCCGGTAATTACGCCATGGCGTTAAGGTACTTTGCGCCTTTGTGGAGGCCGTTTTTATCGTGTCCGCTTTACTTGGGATCAGCACTGGTTAACGCCTTAGCGTTATTTCCGACGTGGTGTCTCGGGCGCGCGACACTGGTCCGCTATTTACGCCGTCGTACTTTACGGCGGCGGTAATTACGGTGTGAAGGGTCAGAATAGTCCACGGTGGAAAAGGATGGCGGAATTACATTACCGCCATCGTTTTTCCATTAGCGCCGGACTCGGAATGAGGCCCATTGGCTTGAACATCTGGGGTCCAGCGAAAATATTTCATAAAATGTAGGCAATGTATAGGAGCTATTGTTTTAGAGGTGCATTGTTTAAAATTTGAAAGCAAGACTACTTTTGCCAACCTTTTCAATACTTCATGTTCAGTGAGACTTTGCACCAGCTGTCACGTGTATATCAAAAGTATCGAAAGGGGCTGCGCCAAGTCTGAAGACTTTTTTCTGCCTATCTCAAATGAGGTCAAGACCCTGTGAGGCCCAGAGAAAACCCCACACTCTGCCACTCTGCAGAGTCCAGCCAACACTGCACAACATGCCGCCTTGTGGTCTCACAGATACTTCACTAGGAAACAGTTTCTTTGTTATGAAAGAGCATTTTAATTGAGAAGCTTTTTCTAGATTGATGATTGATTTGATCAAGTTCAATTTTTGTGTTAAACAGGGTCTGATGTCAGAGGCCTCTCGCCCTAAGGCAAATAAATTGTATCTGTGCTTTCTGGACTTTAGCAAGGCATTGAACATGGTGCCCTGAGCTAGACTTTGGGTGTAGCTTCAGACTTGGGGTGTTGACCCATGCCTCCTCCATTTGATCAAAATGCTGTATGCTGAGACACGTGCATGGTCAGAATGAACCAAGAGGACAGGACTACCTTGCCCATATTGACTAATAAAGGAGTAAAACAATGTTTTAGACCCTAGACACATCGCGTGGAAACTCAGCACATCCCCCGTCCGCACCACAGGCAAATCGCATGGAAACTCAGCACATACCCCGTCTGCACCCTATTTTCTCCAAAACAACACGCGATACCCGCACAAATCCACAGGATGCAGACCCCTCCTGATGGTACACCCACACCCCAGTCCCCATCACCCCAGCCTGCAGGCACCCTCCACTACATGGGACCCGATAGTCCCCATCATCCCAGCTTGCAGGCAGCCCACAACACCTGTGACACCCCAGTATGCAGGCAGCCCCAACTACATGGGACCCCCTAGCCCCCATCACCCCAGCCTGCAGGCAGCCCACAATACCTGGGACACCCCATTCCCCATCACCCCAGCCTACATGAAGCCCCCACTACATGGGACCCCCATCCTTCATTACCCCAGCCTGCTTGCAGCCCACAACACCTGTGACACCCCAGCCTCCATCACCCCAGCCTGCAGTGCAAGTTACGACACATTGAGGCACATGTGCAATTATGAATGGTCACTGTCAGACAGATTCACTCTTAGGTCCTGTTTTTCTGGTATGTTGTACTGGCCAATTGATGTTCCTGGGTACATCATTATGTTGTTGTGTGAGAGTGAGTTATTTCTGAGCTTGTTCCATTGATAGTTGAACGCTGTATGACAGTAGTGTTATGTGTTGGCCATTTCTTTGTCTCTTTTGACATTGCATGCCATGCTATGGTGTGTCAACCAGGTGACATGAAGTGTGGGAGGGATTAGGTGACATACTGGCATTCGGATGTGTACTTGCATGGTGTTAGTGGCATACTCCATCTTCCATGTTTTCTTTTTGTACACACCAGATTGAGTTAGTTTAAGTTTGAAAGGGATGGACACAATTTAGCACTTTGAAGGACATGTTCTCGGGGTTGTAAGGTTGGCACAGATGATTGTCCCTTTGTCATCATCGATTGTCACCTGGAATGTGCCAGAGCTGTGCGCACTCCGCAGGGGTTGGATTCTAGGTGAAAAATTGTGCTACCAGCTGGGGACGGGCAGGCTTGCCACGTGCCCTTTCCCCTCCCCTGTGCAGCTACCCTGCATGTGGTTGGGGATGTGTACGCCATGCCGTGTTGCAACGTTGTGCAGGACACATGCTGCCACAATGATCCTGCACACTACTAGTGGTGGATATAGCAGCTCACCACCAGAGTGGTCAAAGTAGCGGAAACGTGACTTTAGCACTCTGAATGTGCGACCAACTATGGCCCTAGTTGCAATATGGGCTACGTTGTGTCGCACCTGGGGTGGTGTGGTGGGGTTATTGGCGTCATCATGTATGCGCTCAGAGGGTAGGCACTGTCCCCTGTGGAAGTGACATGGTTTGTCAGTGTTGTTGTTTTGTCTTTGTGGGACATGCATGCATTTGCAGGGACATTTGTACTCACCAATGAGCCATGTGTTGCCATGTCTCCCAGTTTACAGGGCCCGATGTAGGGGTGACATTCTGAATATGAAACTATCATCATGGGTGTACCCTGGATAGTTGGCATATACAGAGGTAATGATTCCCTTGGCATCACATACAACCTGCACGTTGATGGAATGGCAGTGCTTGCGATTGCGATAGATGTGCTCTGTGGCCCTAGGTGGAAGTAGGGCCACATTGGTGCAATCAATGGCACCAAGCACTTTAGGGAAGTGCGCCACCCGGTAAAAGTCCTGGACCACGGTCTGCCGTTCTGCATGTGTTCTGGGCATGTGTATGTGCCTGCGGGATGAGGGCTGTGCAGTCATGATTGTCAACACTTGGTGTAGGCAGCGTGACTACATGGGCTGTGAAATGCCCCTGACTATGGCAGTTGTCCGCTGAAATGACCCAGTGGCCAAAAAATGCAGTACATTGAGCACCTTTTTGAGAGCACAGGGTGGGTGATGCATGGTCATCTTCCCACCCTGTGACCAGGTCTATTATGATATGAGGTGGGAACCTGTACCTGCCATAGATCTGGTCATCAGGCATCCCAAAAAAGGCTGGTCCTTGGTAAACAAATGCATGCCCTGGCTATCCTCCTCCCCCTGCGGTGTCCCACGATTACTGCTGCGAAAAATGGTACATTCATCGTAGCGGTATACGCGCATTGGTTTTTCGCGTGCCCTTTTTATGCATTGTTTTAGTGTACAGTGACGCTTACGCCAGCTTTTGCGTGTCAGACGTTTTTCCGGATTTGCGCTTCTTTTTCCCCGTTGAGCCCTGTTCCATTCCATGAATACATGTTGTTAGCGCGCGTGTGGGCATTGCGAGTATTGTACTGTGTTACTTCCTACGTAACGCCCACATTTACGCTTCTTTTTCCCCATTCCACGTGTTCCACCCCCTTTTTAGGTGACTGTGCAAGACGGTATGCGCCTTCGCTGGACGTCTCGCGCAAGGCATTTGTCGTGTCGCAGTGATGTGTTGGACCCGCAGGGATTCAGCGCAAGGCTCGGGTAAGCCCCGTGGATTGTGTTCCATGAATCAACAAACGGGCGCTTGCTTGCGTTATGCGGTCAAGCACCCCTTTTTCAGCGCTATTTAATTCCATGAATCGGGCCCTTAATCTTTAAATGATAAGAACTGAAATAGGAGCCTCTTATTGTGAAAGCACACACAAAGAACCAGTTAGCTTCCCACAAAGTGGCGCAGACAGGCTGTGGCATGAGCTGCAAAGCCCACCACCAACTCTAAAGGGCCCAAAATGCAGCATTAAACACAGGAGAGGGGATTGGTGTAGCGGTGGAAGGAAGCTGCTGTTTTTCATGAGTTAACTGGACTACTGATCGCATCGTCCAACTCCAGGCCCCAAGGACTGGATCCATGTTGGATTTTCAGGATACGGCTCATTAATATTCATGAGATATATTTGCATACAATTATTCTAAATGCATGCAACTGTATGCTCATGCATATTAATGAGGGATGTCCAAAAAACCTGTCCTGGAGTTGGACAACCCTAACACACTTAAAACCTTGGGAGGAATTTAAAACCCTGGTAAGGCAAAACCATGTTGCCAGGCAGAAAGAAATCGGTGGACTTTTCTCATGAAAATAAGCAACTGGGTATGGTATTGCACAGTGTGATGTTGAGACACCGAGGGCTCTCTCTCGTACTGTATATTTGAAGTAGTCACTGATCAATTAAGCCTATAAAACATTCTGTAGATATGTGCTCACAACAGTACAACTTATGCTGATCTTTCACCTTTCCTTAGTTAGTGTATTGATCAATTGTAAACGCCAAATATGACATGCATGTTGATGATTTGAGTGCCATCGTGGTTCACAAGATAGCTCAGTGTGTCAAACACTTGTTGCACAGTTCTGTGTTCGTATGCCAGATCACAGTTCCCAAACTTGGCAAGGAAGACTTCGAATTTCCTGTGCCTGAGGTTGATAGACATGTGCATATAAACTTTGGTGCTGTTAACAACTACCAGAAAGCACTACTTCACTAGCATCACATCACTATGGTGCAAGTCTAGAGCTGGGTCCATCCAAACAAGGTGAAACATGAAAACTGAGTAGTTACCCACAACGAATTAATGTACTAATTAGGAGAGGTGACTAGATAGCCACTTGAAGACAGTGGAGCCAAAGTGTCAAGACCCATGTACCGCCTTGGCACCTGAGGATATGTGCTGCTGAAAAGACAATTTTAACTCGCGGTATAGTACTGTGCTGACTGCAGAGAAAGGATTTGCATCTGACATTTTGAAGGCATTGTTCATTCCCTTAGTTGCTCTTTCTGTTCATGTATGCTGTTTGAATGGAGAGACAGGAGAGAAGGATGAACAAATGTCACACGCCCTTAGCAGGCAGTCCTATTTTAAGATCTGCATATTTGACTCATTAAAAGCTTTGCATTTGTGTACAATGTCCAAAGTTCTTCAAATCATAAATCACAATATGCAAGTCTGTGTCAAACAATGAGTATAAGCATAGACATTCTTATAGTTGGTGTATTTACTATATTTTATTATTATTATTATTATTATTATTATTATTATTATTATTATTTTTATTATTATTTGTTTATTTGTTTATTGTTTTTGGCTCTAAAAGAATCTTTGCAAAATGAAAAAATGATTCTCATACATTAATATTGCATGCATTAAAATATAATAAAACACTAAAATGTTCCACATATTGATATCTCCAAGCATTAAAGATTCTGTATCACTCAACGTACTTTAAAAATGTCAATTAAACCTCAATCAATCAGACGTCCCACATATAAAAAAACATGCAAAACCATTATAAATCCCCATCTTTATAGTTCATTGTATACAATTGGTTCTCATGTCATCAGATCTACCCTCTTTCTCTTCCCAGGTGCTCATTCACTAGGAGCCTCAAAATAGAGCACCATAGCCAATATAGGTCGATCTGTAAGATCACTGGGCCTCATTACGACCCAGGCGGTAATGTTCCATCATTACCGCCATGGCGTATTGAGCGTTTACGCCGTGGGCCGATGGCGTAAAGAGCGCCACATTACGACCCATCGCGCACGAGCATTACGCCATGGCGGTATTGCAATTAACGCCATGGCGGAAAAGGCCCCTACCGACATCGTAAAGCGAGCAAGGCGCACTACCGCCACTGTAAGTAGCGGCCACCGTAATTAGCGGCCACCGTAATTAGCGGCCACTGTAATTTGCGGTGGCCGTAAAAAGCAGGACCGGAAATAGCGTCATCGCGCCGGAACGGGAAACCGCACGTCGGCCATCTTTAAAAACACAATCCATTGCCATCCTACCGAACAACACCAGATCCAACCCTGACACCTGTCCCAACCAATCACCCACCCATCCAACTACCCAAAAATGCCTAAAGCTGTTAAGAAGGCATGTGACCGCCAGCGCCAGGAAAGATTCAGCCGGGAGGAACTCTGCATGCTTGAGGAGACCCTGCAAGACAACGCAGCTGTCGTTTTCTCCCCTGAAATGACCAGGACAGCGATAGGGAAAAAGAAGGCCATCTGGGCCCTGGTGGCCGAGCGCGTCAGCGCGGTGGGGACCGTACCCCGCACCTCACAGCAGTGCAGGAAGCGCTGGGACGACCTCCGCATACGGGTCAGAGCGGTCATCTCTGCGAACCGCAACCTTGCAATGGGTACCGGTGGAGGGTCGGAATCCCCACTAAAACTCCAACCGTGGGAGGAGATTTGTGCAACCACGATTGGCATGGGAGCCATTGAAGGCGTCGGAGGGATGGAAAGGGGAGCTCCGACATCAGGCGATGAAGGTAGGTGCCTCAAACAAGACATGCCATAGTCACTGCAGTCCATTCATGTGTAGCACAAGGTTGCCCTAGAGTGTAAATGCAACACATTTCCACACTGCCCATAGCCACATGCGAGCACCACCCTGTATACACTGCTGGCACCCGCATACCTGCATCCACATTCCACACTAAAAGGAGACAACCTGCATGGCCCTGCCTGAAATCTGCCTCATCTACTGACCAGAATAATGTCTATCATTGTCATTCCAAAGTCCGCAGACCCATCAATAACGCCCTCCCTCCTTTGCTCCACCACAGGCACAGATTCACACCCCGAGGACCAGGACACCCCTGCGACGAAGGGAGCCAAGAAGGCCAATTATACCGTCCCCGCACCCTCGACCTCAGCTGCAGTGAGGCAGACCCCACAACAAGCAGGACCCACTGCAAGCATACCGGACGTCCCACCGGCAAGCACCCCTGTAGTCAGCAGGCCAGCAGCAGCTGCTCCACCTCTACCAAAATTTCCTGCCACAGAAAGCACCGGGTCAGCGGCCAGCAGCAACATGGGTGAGACAGCTGCAATAGCTGCATGTTCAGACTCAGACATTGAGGAGCACGAAGTCAGAAGCCCCACTGACCTACTACATTCCCCCTGTTTGTCAGACGCCAGCCCCCATGAGGATCACACACAGGGGCACACAGAGGTAGAGGAGTGGCCTTCTACCCCATGCCCAGTCCTCAGTCCACAGGAGGGGAGCAGCCCCTCCATCACACCACAAGCACTGGCCATGGGCCAGCAGGGGCAGCAGTCCCTCGAGGACATCACAGAACGGCAGCAACAACTGTCCACGATGCTGGCTGAGCATGCCGCGGAATGTGTGGGGGCTAGGGCAACCATTGAAAAGGCCACGGAGACCCTAAGGGCCGAAGTTGCGCAGAGCACTGCCACCCTGAGGGATGCCATGCAGGCCATGTCCAGGGACATCTGTGCTGAACTTGCCGGCTTGCGTCGTGCGCTCACTGAGCTCACCCACACCCTACAGGACGTGCATGCACGGGGGCAGGCAGGGACATCCTCCACTGCCATTTCTGCACAGAGCAGCCCCGTCCGACGTTCCGGACGTAACCTGCGCTCCACAGCCAGGGGTGCCCCGGGGGCCGGGAGAGGGGGCTTGTAACAGCCTGTGCCCACTGTCACAGGCATCTGTTGACACCTACATGGGGTGTGTTGGGGTGTGCAGGGGGGAGGGGGGAAGGGGTGTGTTGGGGTGTGCAGGGGGGAGGGGGAGGGGGTGTGTTGGGGTGTGCAGGGGGGAGGGGGGAGGGGGTGTGTTGGGGTGTGCAGGGGGGAGGGGGTGTGTTGGGGTGTGCAGGGGGGAGGGGGGGGGTGTGTTGGGGTGTGCAGGGGGGAGGGGATGTGTCACGACGTTTCATAGTTTAAATACACTTTTTTCTTTCCCAAAATGAAATGTGTGGACATTTTCATTGCGTATGTGTGCTTTATTGGTGTACAGTCCACAGTGTGCATGTCCCAGAGACACACAGTGCCCCAAGTGCAGTCTCCATGTGATTCACACCAGCCACGTGTGCTAGAAGCAGTGGTCGATGATACTTTGGCGCATTGCACGCCCCTCCTGTGCGTCGCCTCCTCCATGGGGTGCCGCCCCATCTGCGCCCTCCTCATCCTCATCGTCAGGTGGTTGCAGTTCTGCGTCAGGGGGCAGGGGCACATTCCGTCTGACGCACATATTGTGTAGCATGATACATGCCATGACGATCTTTGCCACCTTCTCATGGTGGTACAGGAGTGCCCCACCAGACCTGCTGAGGCTTCGGAACCGTGCCTTCAATAGGCCGAATGTCTGCTCTATGACCACACGAGTATGTGTATGTGCACGGTTGAAGTCCTCCTCCTGCTGGTTCTGCGGGTTACGGACTGGTGTAAGGAGCCACCTCTTCAGGGGATAGCCTGCATCACATGTATGTAGGCGAGAATGTATGTGTCAGTCATGTCGTCTGATCAAGAACATGATGTGCCAACATGGCTTGCATCCAACTGTTAGTTTGGCTCACTTCTACATGCACTCATTGATTCACACAATGCAACCAGTATATGCTCATGGCTCCCATGGCCTGTTTTGCATGCCATCACCCAATGTATGCAGAGGGGTTGAGTGCATTGTGAGTGCCCATCCTCTGTCTCCGTTCTCTGTGTTACTCACAGCCAGGTGGAGTATGCATCATCCCCCCCCTTTCAGCCAGGTGGAGTATGCATCATCCCCCCCCCCTATCAGCCAGGTGGAGTATGCATCACCCCCCCCCTTTCAGAGCCAGGTGGAGTATGCATCATCCCCCCACCCCCTTTCAGCCAGGTGGAGTATGCATTGGTACGTCATTCACCTGCCCACTTCCATGACATTGGACTCACCGAGTAGCCAGGATCTTGGGCCTGCATGTCGCTCCATGTAGCGTGGTATTGTGGAGTTCCTCAGGACCATAGAATCATGGGTTGATCCGGGGAATCGGGCACAACAATGTGTGATGATCTTGTTGGAGTCACAGACCATTTGCACGTTGATTGAGTGGAACTGTTTCTGGTTGCGGTACGGTACCTCCATGGCACGTGGAACCACCAATTCCACATGGGTGCAGTCGATGGCACCAATGCAACCGGGTATGCCGGCTAGTGCATGGAAACCCACTTTGGTGTTTGCAATGTCCTGGGCAGTCCGTGGTAATGAGATGTGGTCGTCTGTGTGCTTGAGGAGGGCATCGAGCACTTGGATGAGTGTTCGTGAGAATTATGGTTGTGAAATGCCATGCAAGTGCCCCACTGTGTGCTGGTAGGTGCCTGTGGCCAGGAAGTGGAGTACAGACACTACCTTCAGTAGGGGGGGATGGCGGTTGGAGTATCTATCATGCTGACGATGTTGTTGTGTATCATGTCTACGATGGCGGCGATGGTGTCCCGGTCCAAACGGTACAGGGTGTGGATCTGCTCAGCAGTGAGGTTGAATGGATTGGCTCTGATGCGTGGGATTGGGGGCTGCCTGCGTGGTGGCACTGGCTGTGCTGGTGGGGCTTGCTGGGTCTGCCTTGCCCTCCTTCTCCTCCTGCGTCTCCTCTGTGCTGCCTGTTGTTGTTGTTGCTGTTGTAGCACATGCATTGCTATCAGGTCCTCCAGCCCCAACATTGCTAGTCGTATTGGTATCATTGTGGAGTGTGACTGGGTGTGGGAAGGGGTGGGGTGTGCTCTTTTTGTACTTCCTGAGTCTGTATTGCCTTCACCTGTGCTGTTTCTGTGCACCTGTGGCAGCTGCATTCACTTTACATGGCCCTTTATGGTTGGTTCGCGATGGCGTAATTAGCACCATGGCGGTAAGGTACTTAACGGGCTGGGTGATGGCGTTAGGTGCATGTCCGCTTGGGTCGGCATTTGCGTACCTTTCCGCCATGGCGCTAAGTACGGTGTGGCCGGTCACGTGCGCGCACCCTTAGCGCAGTTAGCGGCAGCGTTAACTACGATGTCGCTAATGGCATCGTAGTTAACGGTCACGGGTCATAATCGGACCTGGCGGAAAACGATGGCGGTAACCATTTACCGCCATCGTTTTTCACTTAGCGCCAGGGTCGTAATGAGGCCCACTGTCTCCACATTGAGGCAAACCGTCCAAAATCCTAATGTTTTAATTGCGTTGTACACAGGCACATATTTCCATGGATACGCTGATGGAGTGATTTTAATGCAGCGCATTCAGTACATACGTGTCTTGGGGTTTCAAGATTCTCGTCTATTTTGCATATTCTGCAAATCTGATCTTTTTTTGTAATTTTTAATGAAGCCCCTTTGAATATTAACAAAGTCAGCTGATTAGTCTGCAACCAGATTATAAATTGATGCACCGCCTGGTTTGGACCTTGATAGAGATACGATTGGGCTCTCAGGTATCGATGAGTTGCATGGGAGACATAACTATAAGATCATAATACGGCCAAATATACAGTTACTTTCCCAATCCCATTTTTAAATGCATTTTCCAAAGGAAGCCTCTAGAGTGGCATAGTCCCTACTTATATAACTATCATGGTGCTAGCCAATTTTTCTAAACCGACTGTCGTTCAATGCAGTGAATTCACACACTGTTAAAGCTGAATTATTCTGAAAGTCTGTACCAGTTACCTCTAGAAAAGAACATTTTGGGTGGAATATGGCTTTTAGAAACAATTCCCCTCTCCTCTCTATTAGCTGACCCTTTAATGATATCAAACCCAATTCCATTTGTAGGTATTGGATCCGTGTCGAGGGCGCCAATTAAAATGCAGTAGACAATCCAGATGAGAGATTTTTGGTTCACATACTTTTTTATATTGATACTTAAAGACTTCCATTTATGACTGAGATATTAAAGATGCAACCATTCTGCTTCTGGATAGCTTGTTTCTACGCAGATTTAAACATTGGGCCCCATTACAAGTTTGCTGGTCCGGTTACAACGGTATCAGTAAGCTTGCCGGTACCGTTGTTACTGACTACGAGTTCTGCTCACAGGTGCCTTCCCGCCCACCATGTCTGACTGAATGGTGCTGGTGCTACCGGCCTCCCTACTCCCATTGAGCCCTATGGGGCTCAAATGGGAATGGGTAGTAAAGGTTTCCAGCCCCTGGAAATGGGGAAATACAGGGTCCGCCAGGGTTGTAATGGCCCAGTATTTTCCCATTGGCAGGGGCTGGAAAAATTCTCAAGTTTGGCGGCAGCCTGCTGGTTTTACCGGCAAGGCTACAGCCAAACTTGTAATGAGGCCCAATTTGTCATGTTGGTTTGTCATGTGATGTGTACTTTCCAAGTGAGGTCTACAAAACGGATCATTTTTTCTAGTTCATGAAAGGCAAACATTCACAAATAATTGCACTTTACTGTATCTCAAAGATAGGGGAAGAATGGGATGAAGTGACAAAATGTTATATTGGCCCGCAGTGTGTGACCTTGGGAAGCTTAGTTAATCTCATAGTACCTAACCTGAAAACATTCTCATTTCCTAATATTTAAAAATTGTTAGCTCCTAAAAGTGATTTAGTTTCTATAACTAGCTTTTTCTGATTCATGTTAGATATGATTCGTACCCATTATCTTTTTTTTTTTACTTCCAAATAATCCTTAGTTTTTTTGTCCCATTATGAGCCTGTCTAAGAAATGTGTCTCATATTTATTTTTAAAAGCCCTTTTTATTTAATATTTGACATCACTCGAAAAGGTACCAAAGTGATTCCAAAGATGCATATACCCATGGTCAACTGAAATATACTTTAATAGACTTAAACTAGTCCCAATGCAGTTCTCATGAAGCCTCCTTTAAAATATCCACACACATGGTGTTCATGACTATAATGTTGCCTAATAATAGTGACCCTTGGTATATTGCATACTAGAGTTTCTTTCTTGGCATAGTCATGGTAACACTCCCTAAAAAAAGATTGGCCTTTTCTAATCTCAGTCTATGTTCGGGTATGTGTGTCTTCCTGGTAGCTTCTCATCTATAACCCATATCTATGCTGTGAGATGTGCACATTACATATTGCTTCCAATCATTGACATTCTTTCAAGCTGCAGCATGTGTACAATTTGTGAGGCTGCTAATATGAGTTCTGTTACTATGTTGTGTGCCTTTGCCATATGGTTACTGATCTCTGCCCTGTTTCTACACTACTGCCTGTATCATTCATTTGTGGCTGATGTTGTTAAATTGTGTCTTTTTTATGTTAGAACACAAGCACACTCATCGTGGGAAGCTAATGTTGCCTTGCAATGCCACTTGTTTCGAATTCTCATTCCAGCATGGATGAAGGGAGTAAAGGAACTTTCAGTGAGGAAGTATCCTGGCTTATTTTAATCGCAACAGATCAAGATATGGGATGTGATTGGGACCAAGTGGTGTGGGTGAGCATGGCCAGAGAGTTTTAGTGTGCCTTATTTTCTTTGGTTTGATGGTTCCCCAAAGTGGTCTTTGCCCAAACTACGTTAAGTCGTCCCTGACTTAAATGGGTCAGACACATTGCAGCACAGAAGACAGCATAGGCGATAAATAAACCACCAGATTCCTTTCAGCACCAGGGCTCTATCAGCAGTTTGGATTACGCCATTAGATACAATAAAATAATGGCATCAATATTGGGCCTCATTACGAGCTTGGAGGTAACCATAGCGCTATTAGCGCCATGGCTTCCTCCAAATCCTTACCTACTCCGCCCTGGTGAATGGAGCTATTACCGCCCCATTCCAAGGTTGGCGGGGGCGGTAATTCCCCATTCACCAGGGCCCTTCCCCATTGCCATTTGAGCCCCCATAGGGCTCAATGGGAATGGGGAAGGCGCTAATAATTGCGGTACCGTTATTAGCTCCAAAGTCCCTTTGCGGGTCCCGTCCTTAACGCCTGGTAAAACCAGGCGTTAAGGGAGGACCCGCAAAGGGAACTCGTAGTAGGGCGGTAAGGGATTACCAGTCGGTGCCCTTACCGGTGCTGGTAATCCCTTACCGCCCACCTCGCAATGAGGCCCAATGTATGTGCCTCCCATTGATGCGAAGAAGCCTGGGTACATGACTCATCTTGTCAAGAAATATTTCCCTTTTCTGACTCCAGGATATTTGATGTTCATGCTGCAATATTCAATGGTGCACAGGAACTGCATATCCATATTAAGATCTCTTTCCCACACAGAGTGCTCTACTATTAATAAAAAACACTGCAATCCACTGCAGAAAGACCCTATTGCTGAAGGTAAGACACATAAAGCCACACATATCGATAATGATCCCAGCTCTCTCCAAAGCAGAAGGCTTGGACTGGTCATCTATTGCAAGGAATATAACACCTTTACTTGCAGATTCACAAATGCCATGCATATTATGCATAATACCAAGATGCATGCATGTTTCAAACAATGACTACAAGCAGGTCACTCTCACACAACCTCCATGGGGTTGTGTGTAAGTCTAAAAGAGGGACAGCCACACTGTAGGGATCTGAACTTGTTCTATGCCAGGTTTGTAAAATCTAACAAGTATTGGGTTTTATGTTCACTTCATATTTCATTCTGCTACATGCATTGATAATATGCACAAAAGGCATGCAATGCAAATGCCAGTTCTTCTAGAACATGATTTGACATGGTGGCTTTACCATATTTTAAAGAAGGAATGAAGTCAGGTGAGAAAAGTGCACCCTATTTTTTCTGCATTTCCACCTTTACCAGAATTATGAAAGTTCATATCCAGCAGATTGTTAGCATGTATTTTAATGTTCTGCAGCAGAAGATAAAACATGCATATGCTCATAATTCTGCCAAGGCCCACACTCACTTGTACTTACGGAGGCGATAAAATGAATCATGCTTAATTTGGTAATTTAAAAATGCATTACTTAAAATGTTGTGAAGATACGGCACTCGTGATCCTGTGGACTGTATGACTTTCCCTGTGAGAATTATTTCTGGTCAGTGTGAATGTTTGAGTCATTCACATTGTAATACGTGCAGCTGGCAATTAGCCATCTCCATTTAGCAATTTAACCTTCCAAAACAAAAACAGCAACAAATGAATAACAACAAAAAAACGTTCTTTATGTATATTCATTCAAATGTGTTATCAGATCACATTCAACAAACTGCATCCCTTTGTCAATGGGCCTCATTACAAGAATCGATGTAAAAAATGGCCAGCATGCCAGTAACAACATGTCCGTGTAGCCTCGATCCCGCAAACAGCGGCTGATCACAAGTGTGGGAGCACACGCATACCTGCATGCCAGTAACGGCCCTCAAACCCCCAGATAGAGGCATCATCAAATGCGCACATAACACCTCCGCCATCAGCAACCCCCAAATAGCAGTATCGATATTAACAAAGTGGTATGAATGGGCCCGTTATTACCAGACCCGGAAGTAACATCACCGCGCCGGAACAGAAAATGCACCGGTGGCCATCTTTAAAAACACAATCCATTGCCATCCTCCACAGACTGGACCTTCTCAGGCTAAACTCCAAACACACCCTGGAGAAAATGTCAAAGGCTACCCAGAAAGGCACTGCCCACCTGCGGAAACCAAGATTTAAGGACGAGGAGCTCAACATTCTAGCAGATACCCTTGTAGAGAATGTGGACATGGTCTTCTGTGCTGACCTCAGGCGTCCAGCACAGCTCAGAAAGAAGGAGATCTGGGAGGAAGTGGCAAGGAAAGTAAGTGCAGTTGGCACCAACAAACGCAATGTGCGAGACTGCAAAAAGCGCTGGGATGACCTGAGTGTCATGATCTCTGCTTCCAAAAGGTCAGGGTTTTCCCAACTCCCTTGGAAGCAGATCCATAACCCAGGTTCCGAGTGCCAACCAGTCCCAATTGGGACCTTTTTGACCCAGTCCTGGCGCCAGTGGCACCAGGCTCATAAATATGCCCAGTCCCAGCGCTGGAAGCGCCGGGCTCATAATGCTTGGGTGGACTTACCTGCAGCAGACCATGCTGCTTACTTGCCTGCCAGTTGAGTCTCTGATCCTCTTCTGTTTGGAACTACTTTTCCTGTTGGGTGGGGCAGGAGCCACTCCCTAGATTCAGAACACTGGAACTCTTCTGTAAAGCAGGAACTCTTTTCTTACCTAGGCGTGGCTGTGGAAGGAGACACCTAAGCACTACAGGAGGCTATTTAAACCACACCCGATTGATGAATCTTGCTTTGCGTTATTCTGCATCCTCAGCAGCAGAACGCTCATCGTGTCTTCTGCATCTGATCCTGGGCCTAAGGAAAAAGGCTTACCATTCTGAATCCAGTCTTCAGCAACACCTATAAAGACAAGAAAGAACAGGTTAGCATTACGGTCTTCAGTGACAGCTCTTCACTTACCTGGTCCATCGGCTGTCACCAACGCCTCGTGCTGCATTCCGGCATCTGAAAGACAAAGGCTTACCTACTCTTCGTGCGCTCCGGAGGTCTTCACACTGCATTCCGGCATCTGAAAGACAAAAGCTTACCAACTCTTCGCACGCTCCGGAGGCCTTCGGCGCTGCATCCCGCATCTGAAAGACAAAACAAGGTGCGTTTAAAGACATTGGGGAACTTTAATACTCACGTGCCATTACTCCTTTCCACATCTAACCCAGTGGGTATTCCGGCACCCTGCAGCCGCCCCGAACTTGTACCTACAAAATAAAAGACAGTTAGAGCGCATCGTGAAGCAGGCAACAAGCGCTTACTTACGTGCTTCCAGGCGCTTCTATTCATCACACGGGCTCCATCTTCAACTCACTTCAGCCCGCCATCCGCCATCGCCGGAGCCCTGCAAAACAAGAGACATCATTACTAAAGACTTTAAAGACATTAGAATTACTCGAAACTTACCGTTCGTGCAGTAAACGACGGACAGCAGTCCTCTGAAGTCAAGAGGCCTGCTCCCCTTATCCAGTGAAGAAACTGGTTACAGCACCCTGCCTCGAGGCAGATGGAGAGCACGGCGTTCACTTACCTAAGACATCTTACCCTTCGAGCCAGACATACAGTGCACAGAGGTCCAGCCCAAAGAGCCAGCCGTGTGTTACACATCACCTTTGAAGATACGGTATACGCCCAGTCAAGACTGGCGCCTCTACGGGAATCAGGTGAGCGTTACAGAACGCAAAGCCTACCACAAAACTCCCGTCCAGGCGCTATGGAAACCTCGGATACCGACCAGCTAGCCCAGTTACTTGGGGAACTAAGGGCAGAAGTGCATGCAGCCTGTCAGGAAACAAACGCTCTAAGAAGGGAACTGATTATTTCCAAGGAGCAAACAGATGATCTCGCTAGACAATTGCTACAGTCACAAGCCGGACAGACCCCGTTACCCACATCTGGGGGAAATCGTCCTTCTACATCCTCTATGAATCCAGTGCAGATCAACCTACCCGGGAATGTACCTCTGGCTCCGCCCGAACGATTTTCTGGTGACCCAAAGAGGTTTGCAGTATTTATCAATCAGTGCCGGTTGCATTTCTTATGCCGGCCAGCAGCCTTTCCAACTGATCAAGCTAAAGTAGCTTTCGTGCTTTCGTACCTTAGTGGCAATGCGGCAGACTGGTCGATCCCTCTAGTAAATCAAGATGATCCGGTCCTCCATGATTTTCAAGCTTTTCAGCTCAGTATGGAAAAACTGTTCGCAAGACATTCACAGGGGCAGGCCTTGGACAATGAGCTTCTTTCGTTGCGACAAGGTAATCAAGACCTTTTGGCTTATATTGCATCTTTCAACAGACTGATAGTGGAAACTCACTGGCCTGAGGACAAAAGGATTACGCTGTTTTATAGAGGTCTACGCGGGGAGCTCAAAGATGTGTTAGCCCAAGTAGTGAATCCCCCACAAGATTGTTCGGACTATATAGACTTAGTCGTTCAAATAGATCACAGACTGCAGAACAGGAAGGCCGATCGTTCCAAGTTTGATGCTCGAGAATTTTCCAAACCGCCAACTCCTTCCAAAGGAGTAGACTCCGGGTAACCCATGCAAATAGGGGGTCTGAAAGGTCCTCTAACACAAAAGGAGCGGGAAAGGAGAAAACAGTTGCAATTATGCCTCTATTGCAGAAACTCAGGGCACTTTCTTCGAGACTGTCCGGTGAAACCTGCCAAGAAGGCAGTAGGAGCTGCAGTTACCAAAGTTGCAAACTCTGAGCAGGGAAACGACCTCGCCCGACAAGAATAGAGGTCCTCTTGCCGAGCGTGAAAACCAGTTCCGTGACCTCGCATTTCGTGATACCTATGGTCCTCATTAGCCCTGATAATCCGGATCGATTACATGCAATTGAAGCTTACGTCGACAGCGGTGCCATCGGCAATTATGTGGATCATGAAATGGTTTTGAGGATGAATCTAACTCTTTGTCCCAAGGCTGTAAAGGACGTCATTACTACGGTGGATGGTACGGAGATAGCCTCCGGGCCAGTAATGCATACCACTCAAGAAGTGACGCTAGTAAGTCAAGATGGACACCATGAGAAGATCGTGTTCGATGTGATCAAGGCCCCTCAGTTTCAGATTATTCTAGGAATACCTTGGTTAGAGAAACACAATCCTCTGATCGATTGGAGAGCAAGAACGGTCCAGTTTCCAGAATGTGTCTCTACTTGTCACCCTCCACCTGGTGTTGCACTGGCAGCAATTTCTTCAGAGACTCCCCAGTTACCTCCCGAATACCTAGAATACCAAGATGTTTTCCGGAAGGATCAGGCTAACTCTCTACCTCCTCATAGGTCTTATAACTGCCAGATCGACCTGATACCTGGATCTACGCCTCCTTGTAGTAGAATTTATGCCCTCACCGAGCCTGAGAACCTTCACCTTCGACAATACCTGGATCAATACCTGGCAAATGGGTATATTCGTCCTTCCAAGTCCCCTGCTTCTTCAGCTTTGTTCTTCGTTCCAAAAAAGGAAGGAGACCTTAGAACTTGTATAGATTATCGCTCCCTGAACCAGATCACCGTTAAGAATAGATACCCGTTACCTTTGATCCCTGAACTCCTGGACCAAGTCAGAAAAGCATGCATATATACAAAGCTGGATCTTAGAGGAGCTTACCACTTGGTACGAGTAAAAGAGGGCGATGAATGGAAGACGGCCTTCCGCACCAAGTATGGGCTATTTGAATATCAGGTCATGCCCTTCGGACTTTGTAATGCCCCGGCCGCCTTTCAATATTTTATGAACGATGTCCTCAGAGAGCTCATAGATGTGTGTGTTGTTGTTTTCATTGACGACATCCTCGTTTATTCTTCATCGGAATCTGAACATCGGAAACACGTGAAAATGGTCCTCGAAAGATTGCGTCAACACAAACTTTTCGCTAAGTTGGAAAAATGTGTTTTCAACGTGACTGAAGTTGAATTCTTGGGATTCATATTATCACCTGGCGGAGTGCGTATGGATTCAAAGAAGGTCGATGCAGTTCTCAAATGGCCATCACCATCCTCCGTAAAAGGTGTGCAAAGCATGTTAGGCTTCGCTAACTTTTACCGCAGGTTTATCCCTGAATTCTCTCGAATAGTCCAGCCCATCACTGCCTTGTTAAAGAAAAACAAACGTTTTGAATGGTCTACCGAGGCGGAACAAGCTTCCAGGATTTGAAGACTAAATTTATCTCTGCACCAATCTTAAAACACCCTCGCCCCGAACTCCCCTACATCGTGGAAACTGATGCTTCAAGCCTTGCCATGGGGGCAGTTCTATCACAAAAGGACCCGGTAACCAATCAGTTGCATCCCGTGGCATTTTGGTCCCGCAAATTCTCGCCTCCTGAAATCAATTACACGATTACTGACAAGGAACTTCTGGCTATCAAGTCTGCCTTTAAGGCTTGGCGGCATTATCTGCTGGGGGCCTGACACACCGTTACTGTGATTACGGATCACCGAAACCTGCAATATTTGAAAACCGCAAAAGCCCAATCCTCTAGACAACTCCGTTGGGCATTATTCTTTGCCGAGTTTGACTTCATAATTACCTATCGACCTGGTACAAAAAACGGAAAAGCTGATGCCCTTTCTCGGATGGGAGTGGAAGAACACTTGATCAACCCTAAACCTGTACCAATCATTCCCGAACAAAGAATTCTGGGTGTAATCGCCACAGAATCCATAGAGGAAGTTAAGGATAAAGCCAGGCAACTTGTAACTCCAGCAGACATACAGAATTGGCATCTGCAGGGAAAGGACTTTGCAGTAAAGGACAACTTATTGTATTTCCAAGAACGATTATACCTACCCAGCACAGATTTACAGAAAAAAGTAATCTCTTGTTATCACGATTCTTTAATGGAAGGACATCCCGGTATGGCCAAGACCTCAGAAAAGATCAAGCGCTACTTCTGGTGGCCGTCTTGGAAAAAAGATATCAGAGACTTTATAATGTCCTGTGGAGTATGTGCCCAAAACAAGAGTCAAAAGGAAAGACCAGCAGGCCTCTTACGCCCTATTGACATCCCACCTCGCCCTTGGCATACGCTTTCTATGGACTTCATCACCGATCTACCTCCATGCTCCGAATACAATACGATTCTAGTAATCGTGGACTTATTCTCCAAGATGGCGCATTTCATTCCGCTCAAAGGCTTGCCAACAGCAGCAACTCTGGCCCGAGAATTTCTCGAAAACATCGTCCGACTGCACGGTTTTCCTTCGGTTCTAATTTCGGATCGAGGTAGTCAATTTATTTCTCATTTTTGGCGAAGTTGCTGTCGGTCGGCTCAAATTGATGTGAGACTATCGACCAGTCACCACCCTCAGACCGACGGACAAACCGAGAGGACCAATCAAACTCTGGAACAGTATTTACGCTGCATGCTGCAACAAACTGAAAAAACTTGGAAAGACATCCTTTGGATAGCCGAATATGCCTACAATAACTCTGTCCATTCGGGAACTGGGAAAACCCCGTTTTTTCTTTTGTACGGCAGTCACCCTCGAACCTCGGAGTTGGATCCCCTCCAAGATCTTGAAACACCAGCAGTAGACTACCTGCATTCTACAATCACCCAAGCCTTTAAGGAAGCTGTTTCTCACCTTCAAAGGGCTAAAGAACAATACAAGAAAGGAGCAGATCAACATCGGAAGGAAGCCCCTCAATATCAAGTAGGGGATCAAGTCTGGTTATCCACCAAATATCTACCTCTAAAAGGGCCACGCACATTCAACCCAAGATACCTTGGTCCCTATTCCATCACTACCATAGTAAACCCAGTAGCGGTCAAGTTGGACTTGCCCCCGCACATGAAGATACATCCGGTCTTCCACATCTCTCTATTAAAACCCGTGCAACCTCAAACCCGACTAACCAAATCTCCAAAACCTATCCTAGTTGATGGAGAACTCGAGTTTGAAGTCAAAAGCATTCTGGACTCCAAGATCTCCAAATCTAAACTATTCTACCTAATTGACTGGAAAGGCTACGGCCCCCAAGAGAGATCCTGGGAACCTGCTGAATATGTCCACGCTCCTCGCCTAATCAAAAGATTTCACCGAACATTTCCTGACAAGCCAAAACCCCCGGAGAAGCCCGGTTTGGGAGGGGCCTTGAGGGGGGGTACTGTCATGATCTCTGCTTCCAAAAGGTCAGGGTTTTCCCAACTCCCTTGGAAGCAGATCCATAACCCAGGTTCCGAGTGCCAACCAGTCCCAATTGGGACCTTTTGGACCCAGTCCTGGCGCCAGTGGCACCAGGCTCATAAATATGCCCAGTCCCAGCATAATGCTTGGGTGGACTTACCTGCAGCAGACCATGCTGCTTACTTGCCTGCCAGTTGAGTCTCTGATCCTCTTCTGTTTGGAACTACTTTTCCTGTTGGGTGGGGCAGGAGCCACTCCCTAGATTCAGAACACTGGAACTCTTCTGGAAAGCAGGAACTCTTTTCTTACCTAGGCGTGGCTGTGGAAGGAGACACCTAAGCACTACAGGAGGCTATTTAAACCACACCCGATGGATGAATCTTGCTTTGCGTTATTCTGCATCCTCAGCAGCAGAACGCTCATCGTGTCTTCTGCATCTGATCCTGGGCCTAAGGAAAAAGGCTTACCATTCTGAATCCAGTCTTCAGCAACACCTATAAAGACAGGAAAGAACAGGTTAGCATTACGGTCTTCAGTGACAGCTCTTCACTTACCTGGTCCATCGGCTGTCACCAACGCCTCGTGCTGCATTCCGGCATCTGAAAGACAAAGGCTTACCTACTCTTCGTGCGCTCCGGTGGTCTTCACACTGCATTCCGGCATCTGAAAGACAAAAGCTTACCAACTCTTCGCACGCTCCGGAGGCCTTCGGCGCTGCATCCCGCATCTGAAAGACAAAACAAGGTGCGTTTAAAGACATTGGGGAGCTTTAATACTCACGTGCCATTACTCCTTTCCACATCTAACCCAGTGGGTATTCCGGCACCCTGCAGCCGCCCCGAACTTGTACCTGCAAAATAAAAGACAGTTAGAGCGCATCGTGAAGCAGGCAACAAGCGCTTACTTACGTGCTTCCAGGCGCTTCTATTCATCACACGGGCTCCATCTTCAACTCACTTCAGCCCGCCATCCGCCATCGCCGGAGCCCTGCAAAACAAGAGACATCATTACTAAAGACTTTAAAGACATTAGAATTACTCGAAACTTACCGTTCGTGCAGTAAACGACGGACAGCAGTCCTCTGAAGTCAAGAGGCCTGCTCCCCTTATCCAGTGAAGAAACTGGTTACAGCACCCTGCCTCGAGGCAGATGGAGAGCACGGCGTTCACTTACCTAAGACATCTTACCCTTCGAGCCAGACATACAGTGCACAGAGGTCCAGCCCAAAGAGCCAGCCGTGTGTTACACATCACCTTTGAAGATACGGTATACGCCCAGTCAAGACCGGCGCCTCTACGGGAATCAGGTGAGCGTTACACTGAGGCTAAGAGCGAGGAATATCCTGTTGGCCAATCAGAGCCAGGGGCTGGCAACAGGTGGCGGAGCCCACTCACCTATTAAATTGGCAAGATGGGAGGAAAGATGCAGCACATTGATAGATGTGGAGTCCATCGACGGAGTCAGTGGAGCGGAGTTTGGAGTGCCATCATCGGCAGATGAAGGTGAGTGTCCCTACAAACACCTGGCAACCAATCATCACAGTTGACCAACAAATGTGACAGCAATGCGAGCCAAGACATGGCCCACCATACACACATACACACATCCCTGTCCAGATGCTTGCCCCATCTCTGTCACATCCAAATGCATGCTGCATGCTGCTCCCATACACAAATACACACCCGACACACAGATGACCTGCACATGTCACACAGCACGCAAGACACAACACACCTGTAGGCCCCACAGCAGACACCTTGGTGAACATGTGAACACCTGAGGGATGGCAATACCCCCCCAACCTTGCAAGTACCCAGCCCGCCGCAAAAACAGGCATGCAGCTGATCACATGCCGCCAACTGCACAAAGACCAATGCATGCATGATGCAAGCACCACCATCACTGATGCCCTGCCTCTTTCTGTCCCCCACAGGTACGGATGCAGACACCGAAGAACGTGATGGCAGTGCACAAGCCACGACACCAGTCAAAAGGCCCAGGGGCCAAGATGATGGCACCAGGCCATACACGTCGAGGGGATCAAGGATGGTCCAAGTGCCACGCAAGTCAGCAACCAGTGCCCAACCAGCCACATTGCCACCTATACAGGACCAGCAGACACCTGCCCACCTTTTCAGGCCCGTAAATGAAGGCACCGCCCGACCTGCTGAGGCAGCGAAACTGTGCCTTCAACAGGCCAAAGGTCTGCTCAATGACCACACGCGTGCGTGTATGGGCACGATTGAAGTCCTCTTCATGCCTGTTCTGCGGATTTCTGACAGGGGTGAGGAGCCATGCCGTCAGGGGATAGCCAGTATCACCTTCATGGGAGCAAAAGAAGGTATGTTTAAGGACACAGCTCAGTTTCCATATGTGCTCGGCCTGTACATTGTTCATGTTCACATGCAGTATTCCGTTGATGGCAGCTATTGACTTCACATATGCACAACTATCTGCCCTGTACAGTACATGCCAATCCATGGTGCTGGCCTTGGGTGACGTACATAACTTAGGGGCCTTGACATTGGAACCACCAGCCACCCAGATGGATTCACAAGGTCCATGATGTACACACATGTGAGGGGTGTGTGCAAGGAGATGACTCCAGATGCATGTTGGGCAATGTTGTATGCATTAGGCTGCTGTACTACATGATACTGCTTGTATGATATGATATGATATGATATGGTATTTGTAACGCGCCTATACACAAGTGTTTCAAGGCGCGACGAGGCAGGGAGGGAGGGAAACAAGGGGAAGACAGACAAACGATCCTACTAGGCCAGGTGTCATTCAGATAGTGTACAGACTATGATGCATATGGGTCATTGTAGACACCATGCACGTGACCCTCGATGTCCACACACTCGTCACATTAAATGGCACAATGTGAATGTTGGTAGTGTCCGCCAGTGTTGGGTACAGTACCTTAGGTGAGGCATGGTGTTGACTTGCATGCTTGTACTCAGGTGGTGTTGGCAATGCCCACGACTATCGCACCGATGTAGTTGTTGCTTGCTACTTGATGTGTTCAATTTGATGCATCCTTGTTGCATGTGTACTGCCATTTATTTACATCTGCACATGTTGCCATGGTGTTATGCACTGTTGCTGTCGGGGAGGGGCATTGACAGCAGAAATACCTGAGTTGGAATTGATACTGCACACTCATGAATGCTTGTACTGCGAGGGGCTTCAATGCGGTCATGTGTCTTCAGCTTCGTGGACATGTGATGGTGCATTGTGGTGCTGAGGGCATGGTCAGGTGATGTCCATTGGACATGTTCAAGGGTGTGTGCTGATTGTGTGTGTGACATTTACACATTGCTATGCGGCCAGAGTGCATATGCATGTACGCCCCCCAACACTCTCCCATGGTCCAGAGGGCAGTCTCCTTGCATATGCATGTATGCCCCCCCAACACTCTCCCATGGGCCAGAGGGCAGTCTCCTTGCATATGCATGTACACCCCCCAACACTCTCCCATGGCCCAGAGGGCAGTCTCCTTGCGTATGCATATACACCCCGCGAACACTCTCCCATGGCCCAGAGGGCAGTCTCATTGCATATGCATGTATGCCCCCCAACACTCAACAATGGCCCAGAGGGCAGTCTCCTTGCGTATGCATGTACACCCCCCGATACTCTTCCACGGCCGAGAGGGCAGTCTCCTTGCGTATGCATGTGCGCCCCCTCAACACTCTCCTATGGGCCAGAGGGCAGTCTCATGGCGTATGCATGTACGCCCCCCCCAACACTCTCCCATGGCCCAGAGGGCATTCTCCTTGCGTATGAATGTACGCCCCCTAACACTCTCCCATGGCCCACAGGGCAGACTCACCCAACAGCCAGCCATGTCGTACTATGTCTCCTTCCATGTAGTGGGGCAGTGAGGAAGTCTGCAGCACCATGGCATCATGCGTGGATCCTGGGTATCTGGCACAGCAATGTGTTATCTTCTTGCTGGCATCACACACCACCTGTACATTGATGGAGTGGTATAGCTTCGGAATATTGTTCACTACCTCCACGACATGTGGGACTACCAACTCCACGTGGGTGCAGTCGAGGGCACCAATTACATTGGGCATGCCTGCCAGTGCATGAAATGCTGTTTTGGTGTTGTTCGCCTTGTGTGGTGTCCGTGGTAGGGATATGTAAGCCCTTGCGTGCTCTGGAGTGCATCCAGCACTTGGTTTAGCACACTAGAGAAGCATGGTTGCGAGATGCCATGCAGTTGGCCCACTGTGTGCTGGTTGGTGCCTGTGGCCAGGAAGTGGAGCACAGATGCCACCTTCAGCAAAGGGGGCATGGCAGTGCGGATGTTGATCAGGCTGACCAGGCCTTTATGTATTAATTCCACTATGGTAGTCGTGGTGTCCCTGTCCAGCTGGTACAGGGTGTGTATCTGTGCCAGGATTGAATGGATCGGCCCTTATACGTGGAATTGGTGGCTGCCTGCGGGGAACAACTACTTGCACTGATGGGATTTGCTGGGCCATTCTCACCCTCCTTCTCCTCCTGCGTCTCCTCTGTGTTGCCTGTTGTACTGCCTGCTCAAGGAGTAGCAGTGCAGGCATGTCCTCCAGCTCCAGTATGGCGAGTGCAAGTGGTATCATTTTGGTCTTGGAAATGGTGTGTGTGTGGGTGTGCTCCTTGTGTGCAGGGCCTGGCTCCATTGCCTCCACCTGTGCTGATTGTGTGCACCTGTGGCAGTTGGGTGCACAGCAGTTTCATGTGAACGGGTGATCCCCGATGCCGGTATTGACGGCATCATGGTGGCCCTTCTTACCGGCATCTGGATGCCAGTATGTGCATGTCCGTGCGACTCGTGATGTCCCCTTCCTTGTGGCATTCCTGTGCTATGGGCACAGTGCCGGCGCGGATGCACGCATTCCGCTACGGTGGTGCATGGCCACAGCAGGTCCTTGTTGATGCTGGTAGGACCGGCTTCTAGGGTGATAATGGTACGGCCCGGTAATGGATGCCGGTATTGCCTTACCGGCTCTGTTATTACCAGACCACCAACCTCGTAATGAGGCCCAGTTACTGCATGCAGACACCCTTATCACACATTTTATTTTGTTACATGTCTTGAAAGTGCAGACATAAAACTCACAAGATTATTTTTTGGGGCTCACATTACTTTATGTCTGAGGGTAATAGACGAGGGTATGTGATTGAAGGTTAAAATTATTCAATGGCCTAGAATAGTTTACACTTTGGCCTGGTCCATAGAGCACACTAAAGAAAACATCCCATTACATTAAATACATCTCCTTTGGTTACCGGGGCCCTTGTACTAGGATGCCTGTAAAATGTGCAGGCCAACTCTGGCAAGAAAGCTACGTCTATGCCTTCTTTCAAGACGATTCACATATATTACAGACAACAAAGTTTCAAATGATCTCCCTTATTTTCATATATGCTTATGTAACAAATCAAAAATCGTTTTTTTTTGTCGAATGTCACAATTTCCTCACATGAAATATGAACCATGCTTTTGTCAAACAATGAAAACAGCCTTGTTATTCTTTCACACATTGGGCCTCATTACAAGTGAGGTGGATCGGGTTAACGGGACCCGCTAAAGGAGGCGGACCCGTTAAACCCGTTCCGCCTCATTACAAGATCCCCTCGCGGGACCCGGTAAGTAACGCCTGGTCAAACCAGGCGTGCTTACCGGGTCCCGCGAGGGGAAGAGGGAGCAAAAAACGGGCCGATTACGAGCGAGTTGTTTGCTCCCTCCCCCATTCAGCCCTATGGGGGCTGAAATGGGAATGGGGAAGGTCCGGGCCCGGGTTCCAGGAGGGAGGAATTACCGGGCCCTCCGAACTCGGAATGGCCTGGTAATTCTCCATTCTGGGAACCCGCACCCGATTTTGGCTGCATCCATGCCACCAATAGCAGCATGGCTACCGCCAGAATCATAATGAGGCCCATTTTGTTACAGTATGAATCAAAGGTCTTCATTATAAGTGTATTGGTGCAGTAAAAATGTGGCAGTAATTACACTATAACTACTTTTTTGGATGTAACAGAATACCCTCTACTTTTAACTTGATGTCAAATTCCGAGTTTGACCTTCAAGTGAAGGATTTACCTCCAGCTAGATGCTGAAGGTAGCCCTTCTAGCGTAAGCACACCAGTCAGCAGATTTATAGCACAGAGGTATTGCTCGAAGGAAATCGGAGAACATTTCCCAAATTACTGCGAAAATGGGGAGTTACATGGTTTTTCCACCACTCTTAATCCAGCTGCAGTCCTGACAGATCGAGGGATGGCAACGATAACCATTTTTGACGGTGATTTGGCAGATTTAGCTCCAAAGTATGCAAAACTCATAATGAGGCCCTTAGGTTTACAAACCCAACAGCCTCACAAAGGCATTATGGTATTTGAAGTCTTCCATTCAAGGTGAGGGAAAACAATGCTGTCATCATACTCCTTGTTTTGCTTAACATGCTTCTGTAAGGCTTTATATATTTGTCCATGTGTTTATTATCAGTTGTGTGCTTTGTTAAAAGCTAAACATGGGGTTGAGGAGGGGAAAGGAGGAGAAGGCAAGTGAGTTATGATAATTTACTAGGTCATGGGAGGTTGGAAGAGAGGTTGCTGGCCAGGAGGCTGCAGAGGTTGTTTTCCCTAATCATGTCTTGTGCTGATTGTGTTAACATTTGAAGACCTGTGAAATGTTTTACTCTCACTACCCTGAGACCTCCCTATTTAATACACTCTGCTCCAAACACACAATAAGGCACGCATGAAGTAGAGGCACATGCCCTGTTTGCCACAAGCCCAATCCTGAACATTAGTTCCTTGGAATTAATTAAAAGCATATTTCAAATTTTTGACAATATGGCCAAAGATATACACAATAAAAAAACAAAAAAACACTGCAAAAACAGTTTACTCCAGTTTGCAAAACACACAATCACAATAGTTGCACAACATTCCAAAGTCAATGGGCCTCATTAGGACTCCGGCGCTAAACCATGGTGCTATTAGCACCATGGTCCATGCCGGAGTCCGCCATGGCGGAATGGGGAGTTACCACCCCATTCCGAGGTTGGTGGGGCGGTAATTCCCCATGCCGTCATGGCCCTTCCCCATTCCCATTTTTGCCCCATAGGGCTCAATGGGAATGGAGAAGGCGCTAATTACGGTACCGCAAATTGCGGTACCGTAATTAGCACCAAGGTCCCTTTATGGGTCCCTACTTTAACGGCTGGTAAAACCAGCCATTAAGGTCGGGTCCCGCAAAGGGACCTCGTAATTAGGCGCTAAGTGTTTAACGGCGCCGCAGCCTTTTACGGCGCTGTTAAACACTTAGCGCCTGGGTCATAATGAGGCCCAGTTTGTACTTTATGACCTAAGTTGCTTAAAAATCTTCAGTAAAGAATATGTTCACCAACTATATATATGGAGATTTATTAAAGTCCAGATTTGGAGACTGGTCTCCAATCCCAACTTCATCACTTAACCAAAGTGAGGGCTCCTGGGGAAATCGTTTTTATCTCACTATGGTTTATCTGCCAAAATTAGAAGTGTCTACACGTGATTGAGTTCACACACTGGGCCTCATTCCGAGTACGGCGCTAACCAATGGCGCTATTAACGCCTTGGTTGACGCCGTACCCGGACCGGCAGCGCCTTGGTGGATGGTGGAATTACCGCCCCATTCCAAGGTTGGCGGGGCGGTAATTCCCCATTCACCAAGGCTCTTCCCCATTCCCAAATGAGCCCCCATAGGGCTCAATGGGAATGGGGAAGATGCTAATAACGGTGACCGTTCATTACGGTCACCGTTATTGGCTTGGAGGCCCCTTTGCGCCCTCGACTTTAACACCTGCTCAAAGCAGGCGTTAAGGGTGAGGGCGCAAAGGGAACTCGGAGTATGGCGGTAAGGGATTACCGCCACCGGTCTCGTTACCGGTGGCCGCTATCCCTTACCGCCATACTCGGAATGAGGCCCACTGTCTGCTACTTCAAAAAGGTCGCACTCATGATAATGTCCCATCTACAATAACAGTCTGCAGTCAAATATTGTGCATCACAAAGCTTGTCTCTTGCATTAACCCTTGCAATGTTGTTTAATGCAATTTCCCACAATCCCCTTGCGTATCAAACACTCAATCTGCGATGACATTTTTTGTGATGTCACTACATATGCAAATTACGATGCCCAGTGAATCTTTTGATGTCCAGGGCTCTGAAAATACAGGGGCCATGCCTAGTCAAGAGCACACGCAAGCATGTGTGATTTAGATTTAGGCTGTGCATGAGTCATTCTGCCACTGATTTTTCTATCCTGTGTACCCTGATCTTATGGAGGTAGTGTGTGTGGTGTTACACGATTTGTTTGCGCCATTTTTTCAAATGTATGGATTTGCAGGATAGGCTTATGTAAGTACTGGGTTGAGGACTTGAGTGTTGGAAGTTTGGCTTGAGTTTTGTAATTTGTTCCTTTTTCTTTTTTTGGTTGGACTTCAACTGTTCAATGAGAGAGACCTATAAAGGCAAAGAAAGCAATAGGTGAATGAGCGTTGGAGGCACTTGTAGTTGAGGTGATATGTCTGGAGCCTCAATTATTTAGCCACAAGGGTCTGCAACCTGCTGCTCTCCAAATATTCTGGGCTATGACTCCTGTGATCCTTCACCTTTGACTATACTCGTATCGGGTGACGGGAATTGTAGTCTAAAACATCCAGAGAGCCAAAGGTTGCATTGTCAGTTTCGCGCATCATCAGATCACAACTCAATGTTTGTTCAGAAATACCCAGGGAAAAGGATTGTGAACAAAGTGAACGTTGTGGCAATGCAAACAGGAGTTGCTGAGAAGGGCTGTTATGACAATTTTAGGGTGTGTGAGAAGGTGTTAGAAGCAGAGGTACTAGGTGTTACTGAACTTTGGCATCAAATTAGTATGCAGCCAAATTCCAACTGGAAAAAGCTATGCTGATCAGGCCATATTGTTTCTTGCTATTCGGCTCCAGTTGAATAAATCGTCCTCTCATTTGAATGCAATTTAACAACTCAGAGAGAGAAGTATGGAGTGCAGATTGCAAAACGGAATGGAAATAGACAGTGGGCCTCATTACACGGTAGGCGGTAAGGGTTTACCGGTACCGGTATTTTACCGGTACCGGTAAACCCTTACCGCCTTACTAAGAGGTCCCTTTGCGGGTTGGTACATTAACGCCTGCTGTTAGCAGGCATTAAAAAACGAACCCGCAAAGGGACCAGGGTGCTTATTAAGGTACCGCAATTTGCGGTACCGTAATTAGCACCTTCCCCATTCCCATTATGCCCTACGGGGCAAAAATGGGAATGGGGAAGGGCAATGGAGGAAGGAGGAATTACCGCCTTCCCAACCTTGGAATAGGGCAGTAATTCCCCTTTCCTTCGAGGCGGTACCGGTAAATTACCAGCATGAACCATGGCGCTAATAGCGCCATGGTTTACCGCCTACCGTGTAATGAGGCCCATTGTCAGCATTCCTGATTAATTATAAGAGTACAGGCATATGTTTGTGCAGTGAATGGATGGGGTGGTGGGATGAGTGAGAGGTCAGCATGGTGTGTTCCTGTGGGAAATACCTATGGAGAAACTTAAATTCAGAAAAGGCAGTAGAGACCCGAAGGGCTGAAGTAGTCAGTTATATGCCAGGCAGAGTGTTATGCACCCACCTTAGACGCCTCTCAGAGAAACGTCATGTTGGGAAATCTCTGCAGTTCCCCATTGGGTCAGTCTACCAGAGGCGGTAAAACACGTTTGATTTGAGGGCTTGTATGGGAAATAGTCAGAAAGCTGTGCCCTATTGGTGAGATTGGTAAGAGTGAAGGATGTTTGGAAATCAAAAGAGTTCTCCACAGTCTGGCTACCTCTTCCAAGTCAAAATGACTGGGAAAGAGTCAGTTATGTGAAAGGCAGATCAGAATATGGCCGACATTTAGCAACCCATATTGGACTCATGAAGAGCCTGCTTATTGGGAAATCCTTTCAATAACATTACAGGCCATGAGGACCCTTTCTGTGTGGATAGGGAGAGAGAGAGAGAGCACTGATGTCTGCTGGTGTTGGGGGTGGACTGTTGAAGAGCACGAGATATAGAAGACACAACGCCTTGCATCCTCTAATGTGGTGGGGAGGAGGAGGGGCAAGAGGACGTGGATTGAGATTTGGAAGATGTTGGTGACTGTCCAACAGGCAAGTGCTTTCCTAGAGCTTTCACTGTTCATGAAGATTGGTTCCTATGTCCATATTTCCTATCTGTGATTACCCCTGTTCCAACCCTGTGGGCTGCCTGGGAGAGTCCTCTCCCCTGTTCGGCATATGGGGAAGAGAGTCCCCACTTTACAAATAGTGGGAAGATGAAGTCCAATCGCCTCACGTTTACACTGGACTTGTGTCCTGAATGAGCAGACAGAAATCATGTATACTTTTTAGCTGGAAGGAAGGTTCAAAACTCAATTTGCATTTAAGCTAGGAGCAGAAACTTCAATTTGCAAGCTACAAACCCGGCACACAAACGTTGATTGCTTAGTTCTTACCATACAAACAGAACACACTTTCTTGCGTGTCAAGGTGTAATCATCAGCCAGCAGCAAGTAGTATTGCACATTTTTGAAGCAAGATCTAAGCTACACGGCAACTCTCAAGAGATTGCAATGTGTGTGATTCACAATAGCAATTGCGAATTAAAGTATCCACTTTGTTCATTGCGACCAAGCACTTTTGATTTGTGAAGCCTGCAACTTTAAGAAGCACCTATTTTGCATATACACCATCCTTCCATACATATGGTTCCAGCTTTTTTGTTAATCTCCCCCTTTCTGCTTATATGCTTTAAATAAGGCTGATATGTGTGTGCACTAAAATAAACAATGCATGAAATATGTAAACACTTTGTATAATACTGCTTTATTTTTTTTAAGTGTTTTCTGAGTATTACAAATACGTTATTAAATAAAACTATTCCACCTCATTTGCCTTCAGCTGAAAAATGTACTAACAATAAGAAAGCTTTTTTTTGTTGTTTTTTTTTTGTTTTGTTACTAACTGTATTGTATCGGGCTGAGCACTAACTATGGTATATGGTACATCCCGCGAGGTGTCTCCCTCGAGTGATTCCTCTCACACAGCAGCTATTCTGTGTGGCATTTTGGACTGAGTAGCAGGTGTTGACCCTTTGTAAGATGTTGTAAAATGTAAGATACCACTTTTTGCCATGTTCTGGAGCTGAATTTCACGCACTGATTATGTAACATTGTCCTGCGCTCCAATTGCAATTGATGCACCTGTGCAATACACGTATGTTTTGGAAATGACTGGGCGACAGCGTTGCTGATGCTGACCCGGAAGCAGTGCCTGGTAAAGTAGAAGGAGAAGAACAATATGAGCCTCCTCAGGAGCCACCGGAAGAGAAACATCCATCTTATCAATGCATCAAGGGGCATCTCCGCCCTCTGTGCTCCAGGCTGATGTCACCAAGGATCTGCGTGAGAGGCAGCTGCACCTCTTAAATAGTACACAGTGCCAATGTGTCCCAGAGGAGAGTCATCAACCACACAACCATCGCCAGCAAGTGTTGCATCACCTGTAATCCGGAGCCCCGCATGATTCCTGCTGTTGATAATAACTTGGCAGCAATCAAGGAAGCAAGCTTGGAAAAATGCATACTGATGCCGGAGCGCGTATTGAATGTATTTATTTATTTATTTATTTATACATTTGTTACAGCGCACAAAACCTTCCAGTATGTCGACGCTAGTTACTTTAGGGAATGTTGTTTGCCAAATGCTTGTGTAATTCAAGCAGGTCTCTCAAAGGTCCCTAAATGATGAACGGGTATGTAGACTCAGCGGCTACCAGCAGTTCTTGACCTCGGGCTGTTCAGCATTATACCGGTGAGGGATATTCTTCCACAGCCTCTGGTACGGGTCATGAAACCATCTAAATGAAGGCCAACTAGGGTTCCAAACAAAAGGCAGAGAAGACTTCTCTGTGACGGTAGCTGTGGCAAAACAGACAGGCTTATCAAAAAGGAGGGAGGAAGGCTGGTAGTGAAGTATAGTCAATACTTCGTTATCCCCAAAGAATTCACCACACTGGTATACTGAAAAATATACACTTTTAATACAATCACACGTAGAAGATCTATTAGGGCATGAAGTACTTTGGGCTAAACATAACATATATAAAAAAAAGACAACAAATACATAAAAGAGTAATGGCCTATAACGGTCAGAAAGACAGTCCCTATAACGGTGACAGAGGTGTACAGAGACCCACAGGGCCGCTTCATTTTGATAGCGCGGGAGTTATGGTGTGAGATTATTATGGTTATGTCTACGCACCCTCTCTTCACCAAATAGAGTTACTGGAGGAACTATAGGGATGCTGACGTGATATGGGGTAGACCTTACAATAACATGGGGGGACTTTAATAACGTCATGAGCATTGAAAAGGATAGAACTAGATAGGGGGCGAGCACCCCTATCTGTGTTGCCAAGACAACACTCGCAATGTTTGCAGAAGTATTGGGCTGACAGATGTATGGACAGAATTACATCTGGGGGATGCTGAATTTTCGTTTTACTCACGAGTGCATAACACCTTCTCCTGAATCGACTACTTCTTTAATCCCCAATACTGGGCTGGGGAGGGTCTCGGAAATGAAATACCTACAATGGGGCACCTCGGATCACTCCCCGTTAGTCATGAAAATAACTGGGAAAGAACCAAAGGGCACAGGAGAATTGAGGCTAAACTCTTACTACCTGGCCAATGAGGAAATGCTGAAAGGGCTAAAGGAAGGGACGGAGGAAAATGTAACATTGAATGAGGGGACATTGGAAAGTAGAAAAACCCTATGGGAAGCATATAAAACGGTTCTCCATGGGAGAGTTGTCTGTCCAGATGAGGGGTGTAGGGGTGACAATGGTGATGAGGTTGGTTGAGCTAAAGATTCCATCAAGGGTATGGCTGGCAGTGTGGGTGGGTCCCATTATCTGCTTGGTAAGGTTGAGTGACTCCAGACTAGCGACCAGGGGTTGAGTCATGGAGTTGTTAGGGGCATCAAACCAGATGTTTAAATCCCCCAGTAGGTTGAGTGCAGGGTTGGTAACCAATGTGGCTGCTAGAGAGTCGCATAGGGTGTTGGCGAAGTGTCTGTCGTATCCGGGGGAACTGTAAATGAGTAGGAAACTGTGGGAGAGTGATGGCGGGAAGGAGGGTTTGACTAGAAGGGATTTACAGTTGGCTGTGCAAGGCTGTGTTTCGAACAGTGTGATGGTTATGTGTGGTTTATGCAGGAAGGCTATTCCACCTCCTCTCGAGGGTCTCTTGTGGGTGATATGAGGGAGTAGTCGGTTGGGAAGGCTTTGTGTGCGATTGATTTGATGTCACCTGAGAAACATGTTTCAGTGATAAATATGAGATCAGGGTTTTTTCGAGGGTGAGGAGATCAAAGATGATGTGTCTGTTCCAGGCCACCGAGTGGGAATTGATTAGGAGGCAGGAGAATTTGTGGGATGGTGTGGGATTAGTGCTTCTCTGGGTTTTAAGTGCGGGAGGTGTAAAGCGTTTTGCTAAAAAAAGAGCAGGGGTACACTCTCTTTCCACAGCTGGATCCCTCCTCTGGAAGAGTTTTCCCCTCCCTCTGCGTCTTGAGCAGGACTTACTGAAGTTCTGAAAGCCTCTCAAGACTCACCACTTGTCCTCCTCCTTTCCTTCTTCCTTCCTCTGCTAATCCCACAGTTGCTGTTATTGGTGTCTTGGACCTTAATGCATCCTCTGGGTCTCCGACCATTCACACCCAATCTCCCCAGCATCTGTCTTCCTCAGCACTTGCCTCTGCACACCCTCCACATTAGAGATTCACACTTTCCACCCAACACAGCACCTGGCCGCATAGCATTTACCATACCTTGCATTTCATCTGTGGCTCACCTCGAGCATGGACACCATAGCACCTACCCCACTGCCCTCTTCCTTCCTGCACTTTCACGTTCCGAATACTCACAAGGCATAGTAGGTTTGGTCATGCCTTCCACTCTGTATTTCTTGTATTTAATTGTAATACTATCCCATGTTCCCTCCCTGACTGATTTTATTTCCTCTATAAGCGCCTAACAAGTGAACAATAAATAAAGAAAATAAATAAATAAAGGTTTCTCCGTTCACAGCATCCATACTTATCCATACTACAAAAATCAACAGTACGTTCATCAAGGATACAATCAATAAGAATCTGAAAGTTAAAACATAACTGTTGAGTAAATATAAAATTATTAAAATACGGACCGCTATTATAAAAGCAAAGTTAATTACTAACATTCCATAGCTACAAATTGGAATTACAAGATATAAATGTCTTCCTACAAAGCCACAACCTATGTTTATACTTTGCTACTAGCCTTATATTCCTCTCATTATGTGAATGTCTACAATAGACCATGGGCCTCATTACACGACATGCAGTAAGTGATGACCGGCACTGGTATGTGCACCGGTGCCGGTAATCCCTTACCGCCCTACTACGAGGTCCCTTAGCGGGTCCCTTCCTTAACGCCTGGTTTTACCGGGACTTCAGAGCTAATACTTGCCCATTATTAGCTCCTTCCCCATTCCCATTGAGCCCTATGAGGGCTCAAATGGGAATGGGGAATGTTTCCCAGAATGGGGATTTACCGGTCCCGCCAAGGTCGGAATGACCTGGTAAGTCCCCATTCCAGGAACACGGACCCGGAATGCTGGAAGGGGGTAGCCATGGCGCTAATAGCGGCATGGCTACCGCCTACCGTGTAATGAGGACCCATGTCTTTGTTAACAGTTGTGATTCCAGATTCCCTTAGCATAGATTTTAGACAATGACAAACGGTACATAGAGGTCAAATTAACTAAAGTCCCAAAATGAAATCCAGTGTTTAATGATGTAGCAAAATGAGGATGGATATAATCCAGATATTTGTTCATATCCTGGAACCTCTTTGATTGCCCAACATGCACATATCAACAATGTTTTCTGGGTTTAAATTATTGCAAGATCATTAACAACTAAATTGTAAGCTAAGGTAACCATTGTCTCAGTTCTAATGGTGATTTATAGCAAAAGGATTTTCCCAAAGGACTAGAAGGCCCATAATATGAAAAAAGCTTTTGATATATTTCATCCAGGAAGAGACAATCCTCCTTCTTGTGATTATACATCTCCTAGAGCTTCTCTGTATGTTGCATGGAAGTGGGAAGTCCATATCCTGACCCAGTAAAGTAAGGGCCACAATTTCAACATATAAAATATGCTCCAAAAGTTAGTCTCTATATAAAAAGGGAAATTGGGAGTGCTCATAGGTAAACTTCTTCAGAAAAGTGTGTTGTGCAATTGATCATTTGGATCCTAAATAATAGCCCCACAATTCAATTCTGCCCATACTAGTGCACCTTCTGTTTCCTGCAATGTCTACATTCTAGACCAAGACCTAGAACACCTTTTCCATGGGTTGAGGCATATCTCACTATAGCATTACTAGTAATATCCAGCTTGAGATATGATTTCCCTAATTGGCTTGCCCAGTCGCAAGTACTTGTGAGTCTGATACAGAATAAATCATATTGATCCACTTGCACAATACTCTCTCCCTTCGGAGATATGATAAACTCTGGTGTCTTTTTGTGGGATTGATGGAACACCATAGATTTCAACCTCCCGTAATTGACCAAAATCTGCCTACTTCCAAAGGATTCCAGTAATTTACACCTTCGTGGAAAGGCTATTGTCATGTTGGACTGTTTTTGAAGCACCCGTTTGCAGGGGACCGCCGAGGAAGGTTCCTGTGTCCTGAAGGAAGGGCTTTGTTGTTGTGTGTACACACAGGCCCGACAGCGAATACATCCTGAGCTCTGTCATGAATGCATTTCCTCACCAAGATAGCAATAATAAGACATCCAAATGCTGTGGCTGCATGATTGTGTAACCTCTATAGGTACTATGTCAAAATGACATTACTTGTATTTAGAGTTTAATGTGCCACCAGTTATCTGGGATACACAACAATTATATTTTGAACCAGAGTTTCAGACGATTAAAAAGCCACCTCTGCCTAGCGGAAACGTATGTTTCAGCAGCTGCACAGGAATGCACATGTGTCCTTTGATCCACCCTGCTGCCACTGCTGGCCAGTTGCTGGAGGTCTCAGGAAAAATGGTCACAGCAAAGAAACCTTCATGTACTATGATACCAGCATGGAGCATTATGAAAGGGGGAGGGGAGGGCTGATTAGCAGGCTTCCTCTTCAGAAAAATAATTACCTGCATAATTGTATTGCTAAAAATAATAATCTCAGGCTATTGAAATCTCAGTTGGCATTCTGTCACACGTAAATTGAGCGCCCGTCCCAATCTCCATCGCACATCAAATCGATATGCTTGAATGAGCCCTGGAGCACAATGTCCCACACATTTGGACAACAGTCCTCGAGTGGCAGAGGTAGCGGTGTCCGAGTTTGACCTGACCCCCAATGTCGAATGGTAAGGTGGTATTATCCAGGTTGAATTCGCGCGAAAACAGGCGAATCAGCAAATGTAGGACAATTGTACAATATTGAGGGAAGCCTTATTCATGTGGTGACTGATCAATGGAAGATCACACGAACATCATTGCAAAAGTTTCAATAAAGGGAAAAGTGACTTCTAATTCAAAAACAAATACAGTCTGGAAAGTCAAAGATGACGCATAGTTTTCATATCCAGATGGGAAGTACCAACTTGTAGTAGCCACCTTAAAAAAAAAAAAAAAAAAAAAAAAAAAAGGCTCCATTTGTGTGGCCCAGACGTGAGGGAAGGCAGGCTGCGTTTAGCTATTGCAGCAGTCTCAGATAAACCTCATGCAAGGCACCAGTGATTCCATCCATCCTCCAGAACCTTCCATTAATGAGCCTGCCTTGTGGTGTCCCAAATACATAGGTATTCTTCACAAACCAGCATGGACCTGCCAGCGGTGTGCTGAATCAAGGGCAGCGGGATGTCCATTCACTTTTTGAAGGCTGGAGACGTATGTGTGCAGTAGTATTAGAGGGAACTAGCTGCACACACATGCCCATGTATACAGCAGCTGGAAGCCCAGATCCCCATTGCGTGCCCACCCACCCACCATCAGTGCCTCAGTAAATGGTGAGTGTGCAAAACAATGGGGGTTCACTGTAGCATTGATCGGTCACGTTCGGCTGCTATAGGCAAAGCTGATGTGCAATGGGCCACAATGGATTTTCTGGTAGGAAATGTATTTATTTATTTATTTCATTTGTATTGCACACATGCAGCCTTGAGCCATTGAGGCGCTGTAGCAGATACAGTTCAATTGGTCAGAAAGTGAAAAAGAGTCCTATTGTAGTTATGTAACACAGCAGAACTAGGGTTGGCACATTTCCAAGAAAAATACAATTTCATTAACATAGTGGTAGGTCATGCAAGTTAAGCATACAGTACAGAGCCATAGTGTGGAATAGGAATGGCGAGAGGGTGGGGTAGGGGTACTAAGGGGTGGTTGGCTGTGTAAGAGAATAGATGAGTTTGAGAGTTTTACGAAATACCCAGTAGGATGTCTCAGCTCATGACAGCCATTTTTAATTTTAAATCTGATTGACATCGAGAGTGAAGCTTCAGCTGTCTATGATGTCACTCGGAACACTGGGTTGAAAGGGAATCGTTGTTGAGAGTTTCCATCTACAATGTTATGTTGTTTATGGCCCTTCATGTCCACCACCTCCTGTCTCTCTCTCCCCCTGACCTTCAATGTTCCCATGCACCAGCAGTCCAGAACAGGCATAAGGGAGGCATAACCAACTGGTGCCGAAAGCATAGTGCCGGCCACCCTCACCCATCTCCCTTGATGGCAGTGGAATAACGTTGCTGAAAATGTGGGGGGGGGGCATGTCATCTGAAAAAAAAAGTGCCCCATTCAAATGAATGGGGACAAAATCGTGTGCCATGAAAGTTGGGGGGAGGGACAAACACCCTCTTGCCCCCTAAAATTACACCCATGCTTGATGGTTACCTTCCTCCCCTCTCCACAATAGTGAATACCCAGGGAGGCCGGAGACACTGCTGTGTTACCCTACGGTGAGGGCACAACAGTGCAATATGACTTCTATATCAGACTGCAGTGAGGTCATAGCTGGACGATACAGAATTCGGAAGCATGTGTATGCCAGTTGTATCCTAAGTAGGCCTTTCCCAACAACAGGGTTTGCTACAACAAAAAGAGACGAGTTATGAGCGCGAGTGTATTCAAGCAATGACTGAAATGTATTGAAAGAAGTAAACACAATGGAACAGATTTACAAAAAATAGAGCAAATGAAAGGAGCTAAGAGAATGCGCTCATTTCATTTGCGCTATTTCTTTTAATGCGCATGTCTCCTTCTTCTGAAAAGTGACCTGGGCACTTCAGAAGGGGCTGGAAAGTGGTGCAAAGATGTGCTGTCTAGACCATTTGCATACATTAGTGTCAGGAGCGCGTTCCTCGCTTGCACTAAAAAAAAGGTTTGGAGGATCTGACCCCATGTGTCAATGAGAAGTACCAAGAGTAACAGCATTTACCCTGAAAAACAGTATAATCACACTTGAGTGCATCATGATAGTAAAAAATAAATAATGCATACATTAAAAAGAAAGCAAGCAAACCCAGCCAAGGTTTTCGGACCTCGCCGCCGCCGGGCTTATTCACAGGAAAAAGTGAGGCAGCGCACTGAGCACGTCCTCAGCTGTTAAGCAGTTTGATTGTGAACACAGTAAGGATTGCCCCATCATGCAGCGCTGTTGATTAGGCTACTTTTTGTTGATGTATTGTTTTTCCTTCGTTCAATAAATGTGATTAATTGCGCTAATGCACTAGTGGAGTGCTCATAACGTGTCTCTGTTTGATAAATGATTTCCACAATCCTTTATTGAGCACCCGCTAGTTATGTTTCTGAAATATTTGGAAGCACTTATGCATCCCCGTTTTGCATATTGAGTGCTGGCAAGTGAATGTTAATTGCCGCTACAACAAGCTACAGAAAGAAAGGAGTCGCACTGATGGACATTGATGGCGATGGGCTACTCCAAGGCCGCTCACGGCAAATTGAGTAAGCGACATTACTGAGGATTGCGGTTACGCTAAGGACCTCACTATGAGGTTGGTCGTATTGGTAAAACGTGTGGTATTTTAAAAACCTCCTAGCCTTAAAATGCCAACCTAATCATACGTGGAATTAGAAGGGATATTTACTGCCTTAGGAATATAGATGGTATTGCAAGGGCTGAAAAGCCCATATCTACCCCATGCACTTATTTTAGTGTACCCCATGTAATAAAGAACACATGTGATCACAACTTCCATAATTGGGTAGTATTTTAAAAACAAGCTTAATGGCAAATGAACCTGTGTTTACCTTTACAACCATAGTGATATTGAGGCACTAAATATGGTGCACAGCAGGTCAGCGATGAATCAGGAGTTCCAACAAAAAGACTGCAGTAGGAATTACTTGGAAAGAAGATGGACAGTCACAATGAGTCTTGCTCACATTATTGGTCAGTTAACATTCTGCAAATTGTGATAGAGGTAGATGAAAGGATTATTAGTATCCAACCCAACTTCAGCTAAGAAAAAGCTTTGGAAGAAGGATTGGGTTGAAACACTGGACCAAAGACTACAATTCAAAGTGTATCCAAATGCAGGAGCAGAATGTCGAGCATACAATGTCTTGCCTAAATACATGGTGAGGTTCCCTTGCAACGTGTATAGATCACAATACCTAAGATTTTGTATGAATCTGCTACCCACTATGGAATGTTATTTGCGAGGAAACAATGAAAGGACAAGCAATGGCCCTGTAGGTTTTGTAACATCTGGGGTTCTAAAGAACGTTGTGCCATTTGTTGTTATTTTGCACTGTCTAAAGCATATTAGAACATTGCATTTGGGAGAGATTTTTGATGAAATCGAAACACTCTCGCTGGACTATTGGTGGGCTTCTTCGTGTTGTGAGAGAGTTTCAACTATGACAGCTTTGGACACTTTTTTTGCAGCTAAATTTAAAGAATGTGATTTGAAGAAATGTTGTTGATTTTAAGATAAGTGTAAAGTTTGATGAGATTTTGTTTTTTAAATTGTATCTTTTAACTGCGTTATATGGGGAATTGTAATGATGAATTGATTTTTACATAAAAGTTCATATTGAACCAAAATTAAATAAAAATGTTATGGCCAATGTCACACATCGAATGAGCAATGATGACTCATGAGGCATGCGTGCTAGATAGTTACAATATGCAGATGGTAGGGGAACCCATGCCTCACGCTGCATTTCCAAGTGTTTCTGTTTCCCTTTTACTGGGTTCCCTGCTTCTGTCTGGAACAGCTAAAGACAGACGCGCAGAACGAAAAATATGTCTGGCGTTGCTTTTATTTTATTCTAGGTTGGTTTGTATGGTGCTTCGCTACTCTGAAATCTGAACTACTTTTCCTAGAACGGCAAACGAATTTGTATTTTTCTGGATTGGCCTGGATCCTACCTCGTTAATCAAATGCTTGAAGCATTTGACAGAATATAGACATTTGAGAGGGCAATGTAGGTTGCTGCTGGTGTGTTTGATGCACCTCATTTGGGATGCTCTTCATCTCAAAGGGGAATTTACCCAGAGTAATTTGTTTCCTGGTTTTGCATAATTTATGCACCTCCCTATGTATCTGAACACTTACGTTTCACTGAAAAAATAGTAGGTCACATCATACTGTGCAGGTAATCAGAGCATCAACAGGAGAGCAGTGAAAGGGGAGCCCATCATCCTGCTGGTTAATACATTGCAAGCACTTGCTAGTTTGGGAAGATAAATACTTCTGGAGTCAGGCTGTGCAACATATAAGACGAAACTATCAGCTCACCCCAGGCTGATGAAGGCAACGCAAAGAAGGGGCGCAGTCACTGGAAAACCAAGTGTATTAAAGCAGCCCAGAGGCTGCAGTTGAGAACATGTGCGGCTTCAGTTTGTCCAGCCGGATGGCAATGTACATCTAAAAAGAAATAATGAGAAAATATGGCAAAAAAACATATGTATGTCCCTTCTACAAAGAGAAATTGAAATCCTAACTGGAGCAAATGTGGCATGACATAAAATAGAACTGGATTAGAAAGGGATTAGTTGTCGAGGAACAAAGGAGATGTCTGCCCTTCTCCAAGGAATGTATGTGAGGAGACTTAACAGTAAGTCAGAGCAATTCTAACTCCCAAAGGTTCACACTAAGATCAACTAGTCAAAGAAGCCTTTTAAATGTATTACTACAATCAACAATTTGTCTCGTTAAAGGAGAAGTTCTCTCAGTGATAATATTGGCCCAGTGGATAAAGCATGTATTTTTGAGCATGAATCGTTCAATCACTTTTTTTCCCCAATACATCTTCATCTTACCTTTGATTTTCTGACATTTAGACATGTGAACCCAACAAGCCAGATACGGCCATCTTGTGATAATCTTATCCCGTCATCAATCACACTAAGTTCAAGGGCCCTGGCGGCAGTAAATCATAACACACGCCCCTCAAGTTGACATCGCCATGTCAATCCAAAATGCAGTACCCCTTGTCATAACTTTGTTTCACAGCGTAGTCAAACGTCCTCTGTCAGCAACTACGCCATCACGTTACTTAATGCAAAAACAGAAGATACATGTACACACACACACTTAATGTGTACTCACTTTTCAATAATGTCTTATACTCTGGAATTTACTAAATAATTATGTTTCTTATTGCAACAGAAACACTTGAATGCATCCATCGGAGTCATTACAATCCTTGTCTTACATAATAAATGGAAGAACAGATGGTTTGCTCCAATCCATAGTAATCACGTAAGTTCGACAGTCACATTCCATGCAATCATTCAGATTTCATTCTTTGATGTTTTAATCCTAGTATTAGAATTGTGCAAATGAAATATTGTAAGGTAAAATATAATTCTATGCTGTTCCATCAATTTTCTATTAAAGCACATGTTGTTCTGGTTGGGAGAAAACAGTATGCATTACACATCCATAATAAAATGTTGCTCTCTGCATGTGGGCATTCATGAAATGCGGCCATGATGGTCATGATGATGGGCACCACACATGGGCAAACAGGAACTGAACGATTATACTAGAAGATTGAGGTAATGGTGATGCTCGAGATTTGGTTGAAGAACCCATTCGTGGGTAAATGGTGACCATGACGTACACCCATTTATAGGATGTAGCTATTAAGATATACTCAAGAAAAATACATTTTAGTACCCATTGCCAAAAGAAGTAACACTATTAACTACATTTAAATAAAAAATAACGTTTTATGTATGCATTATATTCTTATGAAAAAGCGTGCTCTCTGCGTTAAGTTGAAGATAGATGTACAACATTGAACAAAAAAGTTGGAAACAAACCCCAATTCATGCTCTTGTTTGCTAGTATAATAAAGGTTTGGGTGTCACAGAGGAACATAAAATGTGGGGTACTACCCTAATGTCCCTGTAGATAACATCAAACAATGAGAGAAGTGATTAGGTTCCTCACAGTGCCCTACCCCATTCAAAACAAATGTACATTTCAAAGGTTTCCCAACCAAATGGTCAGTACTTAGGTTATGGTATAAATTCAATTTATTTCCATTGAGCCAGCATGTGTTACGAGCCCACCTCTTCAATGTGATACAATAACTTGGCTCAATTATAAGCACATAACCCAACAGAATCATATACGTAACTGTGTGCTGTTAGTAACATAAAAATGATACTACAAATGCATTGAATTTCACGTATGTTCCTGTTTGTTAGGGAAGTTTATTGGGGGTCACCAGGAATCACAAATACGACCGCTGGAAACTCCTGTGTGACCCCTGACTCTGTCTCTCTGACCCCAGGGGTCTGCAGAGGCAAATAGAAAGCGAAAGTAAAGAGGGATCTCAGATGCAAGCCCTCTTTAGATTCAATTCGTTTTAATGGCAGTCTGACTTCAAAAAGAAATTGTTTCCATTATGTTTTTTTTTTAAGTTAGACTGACTTAAAAAAGAACCCTCTCCCCCCTAGTACATGAAAGTCTTTGTCACCCCTGCTCTGTGCATGAAAGGAACCAGAGCTGGCTCCTTGCATGCGTGGAGCATGGTAGATAGACCTGCCTGCAGAGTAGTTCCTCGTCGGAGCAGCAATGGTTTTGAAAAGATAAGAAAGTGTGTGGTGCATGCATGAAAGGAGGATGTGTATATGTATATTATGTATATTATATTATATATTATGTGCATTATGTAATGTAAGTGGGTGCATGATGAATGGGCTGATGGGAGTGTGACTCAATGTTGGATGGGTGCAGTATAAATGAGCATGCACAAGGTGTGCTTGTGATCCTGAAATGAAATGCACTAACGTGAAATAATTCCAAATTCTTACAGACATTTAATGAAAGTAAAATATTTCTAATTAAAAAACTGCATTTTTAAAACATTTTTGAAGGTACATAAAAACGACTATATAGATCGGGTAGTGGTCCTGTCTGTAAAAATCCTATGCATTGTCCGTAGGCATTGGGAAATTGTTCACAGATGGCACGAACGACACATGCAGGTATGACATGTCGAGGGGCGTGTCTTAACACGATGCAGTGAGAAGCAATCTGCCGGAGCTCCCAGGATCAATCCTGCAATGATCCTTGGTACATGGACCTGAGGGCTGATATTAGAGGATAGGGTGTTGGAAAGTCAGCTGCATAAGCTGGTGAACACATGAGCCAATTGAACAACTCAGAGGGAAGATATATATTTTTTTAGATCTACAGCCGTGGACACAACCAAGGTGGTGGCTGCTACTGATTCCAGGTTGTCCTGCAAGTGATCTGAATTGGTGAATCCTGCTGCACGGAGAACTCATTGCCCAACGCGGAGAGAGTTAGACTCTGTGCCTGCCGAAGCAATCATTGCTGGCGAGGGAGGGTGACACTCGTGTGATACACATTGCCTGTCACCTGGCGTTACTGGCGGATCCTGATCATGAGGACCCTGCACGGGTCGTTGGAGGGACACTAGATGGCGTCCTTGAATTCCCTGCCTTGAGCAAACCAATGGATCCCATGAAGCAGCGGGTGCAGAACGGTGAGAGGAGCATGAGTTCCCGGTGGCAAGGGTCTGATTCTGCTGAGAGGTATTGCTGCCTGCCTTAACTGTTGTTGGGCCCTCATGGGATCTAACGCTTGCTGTCTGGGACTCTGATGCACAGTGGGGCTATAACCTTGAATCTGGATGGTCACTAGTGGGGGTGAAGGCTGGGTGGAGGCACCTATAGACCCTAGAATCCACCTCTATAGCCATTTGGTCATAATGAGATGCAGTACTCCCTAACACTTACCTGAAACACCCAGTTGGGGCGACTGTATGTGCAAGGCTGCCATTTGTGATTGGTGAAGAACACACCCTGGCTGAAGGAACCACTGTTCTGCACCATATTATCGGAGCTGTGGTGCATGAATGCTAGGGCCTGATTTCTGGGGGGTTTCTTCCTTCCCATTGAGATGGCGGGAATGCTCGCTGGCCCACAGGAACTCTCTCTGAATATCCTGCTATCATCAGGGGGAGTATTGAGCCCTGTGTCTGTACCCACCCCATTGCCCCCTGTGTGGAGCACAGCACTGGTGCGGACTGTCTGGTGCATCGACTTCAGATGGAAACCCCCCCCCCATTGGTGCTTAATGATTGCAGTATATCCTGCCACACCTGCCTAGGTTGAGCTCATTGATTCAAGTGGACCTATTTCCTATGCCCAGCTGGTGTGTTTGCCCTGGATACTCTTGGTGTGCCTGATATCAGTGACAGGACACAATCTTAGAATTTACCTGCCATGGACAGACAGCTGGAAACTACAGGGACCTGGCCTGGTTTGCCTGAGGGAGAACTGTGACCTATGAATATTGCATCGAGTCAAACATGCTAGAAACCAAAGGGAAAGGGAGCCAGAGGTAGACCATCATGGATTTGTTTGGGACTAAGAGGTCCCAAAAAGAGCTCCCTCGTGGACCTGATGAGGCCACACTGACTGACGCTGACGCTTCCTGCCCACATGACCAGGAGGACAAGGTGCTAGCTGCAATTTCAGTGCTACGTACATCTATAGAATTCAAAATTGATGAAGTCAAGATAGATGTGAACCTCCTACGACAGGATGTCCAGTCGCTGTCCGCCCGAGTGGCAGCCAATGAGGGATAGATACTGGCCACAAAAACCAACAGAGAGATGGTGAAGGCTCAAGTGTATGAAATAGTGAGCAGGAACAGACTCCTGGAGCAATGAGCCGAAGATGCTGAGGGCAGATCCCGCCATAATAATATCCACATTTTGGGCATTAGGGAAGGGGAGGAGGGACCTCACACCACTCCCTATATTGAAAACCTATTATTACAGGAAATCGACCCAGGCCAGCTATCCCAGGGCTTTATAGTTGAGAGAGTGCACAGGTTTCTAGTTTGCGGAATGCCCCTGGGGCACCTCCCCGACCTGTCATTGCACAATTTCTGAGACTGAGAGACGATACTCAAGTTCTCTCGAGAAGGGGGCATGATTAAGCATTGATCATCCTCACTGGCTATCGATCCAGATTATACCCCCCAGATGCAGAAGAGAAGGAGCATGTTTGTCCCAACCAAGGAGAGACTATGCAGTCTGGGTATAAAGCACATGCAATTCTACCCAGCTACACTAAAGGTGATCTATAAAGGCAAATCCTTATTCTTTGAAAACCCTGATGAGGCTAACCAATGGTTGGACAATTGTGGCATGTCATCCGACTTTCCGAAATGGATGTATGATCTTGGGACTGGTTCACCAGCGTTCTACTATATCCAGAAGCTGGAGGCCACTCCATATGACTAAGTGACCCTACTGGAAACCAAGTGCAGGAGCTGCTAAATTGAGGCTCCTCAATGGCATCCCGGGAGCCGGATCTGTGATCTACTGAACCGAACTAGGAGCACTTTTCTGTGGTGCATGCAGCCCATGACAACTGGGAAAATGTGCCATGGGGGAGGCTACCCTGCAGACTCTCCATTACCTGTGGACGTCTTGAGCATTCCTGCTCATGGGGAGTGGGCAGGCTTGAATGGTATTATTCACTATTGAGCCACATTTTCTATTAATTGGTATGGCTTGTGTTAATTTGGGTGCATTATTGTTGGTTCTGAGCAATGTTATGGCGAAGGTCGTTATGTTGCGGTCCTTGACATGGTTATCGATGACAGGGGATGGAGAGATGAGGGAGGGGTGAAATGAGGATGTGAAGGTAGGGTGTAGCGGCAACTATTTGTTTGTTTGTTTGTTTGTTTATTTTATTTGTATGGCGCTCCAAACCCAGAGGTAGAAGGGCGCTTAAGAATTTGGTTACAGCGTTGAGAAGTATCTTTGTGTTGCATACTTCGTACAAGTTTATAATATATACATATATATACAGTGGTCAATAAACAGAACATATGCAGTACGTACAATATACAATTTTCAGAATAAATACAGTGTCTAAGCCAGTTACCGCACGGGTCTAGAGTTAGTGGTGTTATTCTTTGTTTAGCAGCCAGCTGATGACCTGCTTCCTAAAGATCTGGAAGGATTCAACAGTTTTGATGTTAAGCGGTAGGGAGTTCCAGAGTTGGGGGGCAAGCACTGTGAAGCTTACCCCTCCAGCTCTTTTTAGGTGGAACCTGGGCACTAGTAGGCAAAGAGTGTTGGAGGATCTGGTGAATCTGGTGGCAGGTTTCAGGGTGAGTTTATTAGCTACATAAGGTGGTGCTAGGTGATTGAGGGCTTTGTACGTGAGGCAGATGGTTTTTAGATCAATTTTTTGGCGTATGGATAGCCATTTGCAGGCTTTCCTAGTAGCAGAGATATGCTCTTGTCTGGGAATGTTGAGGGCTGCGTGCAAGGCGTTATTTTGTATTACCTGCAATTTGTTGAGTACGGATTGATTAGCACCTAGGTACAGGCTGTTACAGTAATGCAGTTTGGATTGTATTACGGCCCTGGCAAGGGTGAGGCAGCTGTTGGGTGATAGGAGGGGTCTGCTGGCCCTAATGAGCTTGCCGGTATAGGCAGCGGCTGAGGTGGTCATATTGGTATGTTTGCTAAGGTTGGGGTTGGCATCTAGATAGAAACCAAGGGTTTTTACGCTTTTGGCTATGGGAATGGAATGACCATCGATGGTGATGTTATTATAGCTAGGGTCAAGTTTAGTTAGAGTGTTGGGGGAGCCGACGATTAGGAGCTCTGTCTTCTCATCATTCAGGCAGAGACCATGGGAGGCCATCCATGCCTGAATGATGGAGAATATTTTGGTGATCTGGGCGGAGTCTTCTCACTATCTCTGGTAATTACCAAGGAGTATCTGGGTGTCATCTGCGTAGTTTGTGTAGGTGACACCCAGATGGTCCAGTTGGTCAAATAGAGGCTTTGTAAATATGTTGTACAAAGTGGGGGATACACAGGAACCTTGTGGGACCCCGCATGTGATGGGGATGGGGTCTGCTGCAGCTGTAGTGGAAAATACTTGTATGGTTCTGTTTGCCAGAAAGGATTGTATCCATGTAATGGCACGGGAGGAGAAGTGGGCTGCGGTGGCAAGGTTATTACAGAGGACTTCATGGCTGACCAGGTCAAAGGCCGCTGAGAGGTCTAGGAGGAGTAGGATTGCGGCATTGCCTTTGTCTTTAATTTCATCAATCTGGCTTTTGAGATCAACAAGGGCGTTTTCAGTTCCGTGTTGAGGTCTGAAGCCAGATTGACGTATTCCTAGCAGTTGGTTGGATTCTAGGTATTCCTGAATTTGGATGTAGGCTACTCTGTACAGGATTTTCAGTAGGAAGGGGACTTTGGTGATGGGCCTGTAGTTTGTGGGTGTGGCCGGGTCGAGGGATTGTTTTTCAGAAGAGGGAGAACCCATGATTGTTTTAAGTTGCTGGGGATAGAGCTATTGGTGAAGGATAGGTTGATGAGTTTGGTGATGAAGGGGAGAGCTCTCTGGCTGCATCTTTTATGATCTGAGCCGGGCAGCTGTCTCCTTTACAGTTAGAGGGTTTCAGGGAGGTGATGATTTTTTGAACTTCCGGGATGGTGACTTTTTTGAACGAAAATCCTGCGCTAGTGTTGTTAGGTGTGGGTAGGCTAAGGTTGGTGACATTATTGTTGAAGAGTTGTTGCCGTTTGTTTTCGATTTTAGTTTGGAGTCCGAAAATGTTATTGTTGAGGGCGTTCTGGATGTTGGTGCACCAGGATTTGTCTTTCAGGCAGGTTTCCGGAGGTGAAATAGGGTTTTCTAGTTCCTTCAGAATTTTGAATAATTCTTTAGTGGAGGATCCTGCCTGAGTGATCCTGGTGTTGTATGTATCTGTTTCGGTCCGGATTATCTCGCTTTTGTAAAGTGAGGATAAGTTAGTGAGGTTGGATTTGTTATCTGCAGTGGGGTTAGTCTTCCAGGTGTGGTGAGCCTTAGCTTTCTCTTTCCTGAGTAGTTTGATCTTAGGGGTGTACCACGAGTTCAGATGAGCTTTGGGTTTAACTTTGCGTATTTTCAAGAGGGCAACGGTGTCCATTGCTCTGGCCATGGAATAATTGAAGGTGTCGATCAGCAGGTTTAAGTCAGCGTTAGCTGGGAGAGCATTGAGGGTAGGTAAGACCAGTGCTAGTAGGGCTTCAGCAGTGATGTTGTGTTTATTCCTGGTGGGGCATGCTGGTGCCATGGGGTGCTTATTGGGCAGTACCTGATTGGTGTTAACCTCAAGGGGGATCATGTGGTGATCGGTCCATGCCAGAGGTTGGGGGTCTTTGCAGGTTGTGTTGCAATTGTGGGTTGCTACCCAGTCAAGGGTTCTGCCTTTTTGTTGGGTGGGGAGTACAATGAGTTGAGTGAGACCATGATTGGTTAGGACATTGGCTAGGGATGCAGCATGTGCATCGTTTGGGTCTTGGTAGCCGAGGTTGAAGTCTCCGAGGATCATGATTTGTGCTGTTGGTTTGGAAATTTCGGTGATGAGGGATGTGATGTCTTCTTCGAAGGTCCCAGGGAGCCTGGGGGTCTATATATGAGGTGGATGGTGATCGTGGTTGTGGGGGAGGTTTGTAGTTTGGTTGTGAGTAACTCGCAGGATGTAAATGCGACTGTGTCGGTTGGTCTAAGGCCTAGGGTGGATTTGGAAATGATCGCTACACCTCCACCTCTAGCGTTTGGTCTGTCCGCTCTGAGGATAGTGTATTTGTCTGGGATGGCTAGCGATAAATAGGGTCCGGACGCCTCATGAAGCCAAGTTTCTGTTAGGGCTAAGAAGTCAAGGTCATTGGTAAGGATGATGTCTGCAATTTCTGTGGGGTGGGAAGCCAGGGATCTGATGTTGAGTAGGGCACCTTTTAGTGGGGGAGGAGTGGGCTTGTTTGGTGCAATGTGCTTTGTATTAGTTTTGGTGTAAGGTCTGGAGTTAGGTTTAGAATTTGTGGTGGGGAGCCTGTAGCCTAATCTGTCATTGCGGGCTGTGATTTTGGGAATAAGGGAGGGGGGGTGTTGGCCCGGGCGGCTTAAAGTGGGTGGGAGGTTTGGTGGTCATTTTGGTTTGGTTAGACTTAGCAATGGGACTGTGGTGGCTGTTGGTAGGTAGGCCATGGATGAGGATGGATGTGGATGTGAGAGGGTGGTGGTAAGTGGAGGGGAAAGGGGGTGTGGAGGGTAGGAACGGAGTGGGGCAAGGGGTGGGGTGGTGTCTCCGGCACCCTAGTGTAGCCAGGCCGTCCTGGTGGGCTATGTAGCTATTGTTGCTACAAGGTGCATTGTCCTGTATTAAGCAGAAAGGTAACATGGTTAGGACGAGCCAGAAGATCATGGTCTGTGGATAGCAGTGGAGTCTAGTGGCGCTGGTGGGGAGCAGGCCAGACTAAGATAGTTGGTGGCTGGTTAGAGTCGGGTGGAGTCTGTCAGGTACAGCCTGTGCACTATAGTATCTAGATTGGATACAACTAGTTGTGAGGTTGGAGCATACAACAGGGGCACCTAGATGTGACCATTCCTGACATTGACTAAAATGCATACATCAGGGGGCTCCTAGGTGTGACAATTCCTGAGATTGACTAAAATGCATACATCAGAGGGCACCTAGGTGTGACAATTCCTGACATTGACTAAAATGCATACATCAGAGGGTCTGTTAGCGACCATAGGGCACAACTCAGTTCTGGTGGTCTGTTAGCGACCATAGGGTAAGACACAATTCTAGTGGTCTGTTAGCGACCATAGGGTACAACACAATTCTAGTGGTCTGTGTGTATCTGCATTGCATCACAGTATGGTTTGAGAGAGGTGTGCAGCCGTGAGCAATGTGTGAGGAGGACTGGTTCTGAGTACAATTGTCATATAATGGTTGGGCAGCTGCAGTGACTAAAGCAGTGACCGTAAGGCACAACACAGTCTAAATGTGGTCTACTAGTGACCATAGGGCACAACACAGTCTGAGTGTGGTCTGCTAGTGACCATAAGGCACAGCACAGTCTAAATGTGGTCTACTAGTGACCATAAGGCACAACATAGTCTGAGTGTGGTCTGCTAGTGACCATAAGGCACAGCACAGTCTAAATGTGGTCTGCTAGTGACAATAAGGCACAACACAGTCTGAGTGTGGTCTGCTAGTGACCATAAGGCACAACACAGTCTAAATGTGGTCTGCTAGTGACCAGAAGGCACAGCACAGTCTAAATGTGGTCTGCTAGTGACCATAAGGCACAACACAGTCTGAGTGCGGTCTGCTAGTGACCATAAGGCACAACACAGTCTAAAAGTGGTCTGCTATTGACCATAAGGCACAACACAGTCTAAATGTGGTCTGCTAGTGACCATAAAGCACAACACAGACAAATGAGGTCAGTTAGCATTCATGAACCAAACAGGTATTAGGCTCTATAGATAGACCAGCACTTGCCACCGGAGTAAACGGGCGAGTGCAGAGTGAGGCAGCAAAAAGGAAAGGGTATAGAAAATTGAGTGATATATTGTGCGTCTTAGCAACCAAGGCCAGGTAGGCTGCAATCTATAGCTAGAACGCCTAAATTCAGAGTCCCCGTGGGACACTATAGCACTTAAGACAGTGTGGTTTTCAAGACCGTGTTGTACGAACTGGATGGCCATCCATCTAATACACTGGCACAATGGGCATAAAGTGTTGGGTATAGCAGAGTGCTGGTTTACTCACATGGCCAGGTGGTATATGGATGCTTGATAGCATTGGCTCATCAGTGACGCCTTGTTAGTCGATAAAGTATACAACGGAGGCCCAAGATAGTTCTGCAGACGGGGTAGCGAGTGTTCCGGAGCCTTCACTTGCCAGAACTAAGGGGCAGCATATGTGGCCCAGGCCCACAGTGCTCTGAACAGGCGCAGGAACAGGCCTTTATATGGCCTTCGGACTGGCCGGCGATTCCGCCTGCCGGCGGATCTTCATGATGAAAACGAGGTTCAGCCTCGATTTTGCGCCGCACAGCGCCCGGCATGGGCGAGTCAGGCACCGTATGGGGACAGGGTCAGGCAGGCCCTACTCCGTGCAGCACGCTCTGTGCCTGGATCCTCTGCTGGGTTGGATCCTCTGCTGGGCTGGGGGGGCTCCTGCCCTCACCCCTCTATGAGGATGGATGAAGTGGGGGGACCTGGGGCGCAGGAACAGGCCTTTGTATGGCCTTCGGACTGGCCGGCGATTCCGCCTGCCGGCGGATCTTCGTGATGAAAACGAGGTTCAGCCTCGATTTCGCGCCACACATCGCCCGGCATGGGCGAGTCATGCACCGTATGGGGACAGGGTCAGGCAGGCCCTACTCCGTGCAGCACGCTCTGGGCCTGGATCCTCTGCTGGGTTGGATCCTCTGCTGGGCTGGGGGGGCTCCTGCCCTCACCCCTCTATGAGGATGGATGAAGTGGGTTGACCTGGGGCGCAGGAACAGGCCTTTGTATGTTCCTATATATACTACACACCTATGTGCTGCTAAAATGTAGGAACTGAGACAGGGATACAGATTTTTTAGACAATGGCTACTTAGGGTCATATCATGGAACATCTGGGAAATGTCCTGCTTCATGAGGATTGCCTCCTACTGTAAGGAACTCATAGAGGCAACAGTAAAGACAGACACAAGTGATCACAGTTCAAGGGTGTTTTAAATATATTCATCATTTACAATTGATGGCAACACCATGAAAGTAGAGCACGAGGTAAAAAGACTTGATTTCTATCTCGACTCTCACCTTTCATTATCCAAACAGGTCAACTCTCTAGCATCCATCACAGCCTACACTGCAAACTGATTTGCACTGGCAAACCCTTCCTCTCTGAAAGCAATTGCATTACCCTAGCCAGAGCCCTCATCCTTTCACGCCTGGACTATTGTAATGGCCTCTACCTAGGAGCCTCCAAAGCCATTATCAAAAGAATCCAAATCTTACAAAATAATGCCCTTCAAGCAGCCCTAGGCATCTCCAGAAGAAACCATATATCCAAGACTAGCCGACAGAACAACTGGCTACCTACCCACGACAAAGTCATCCTAAAAACTCTATCGCAGACATATAAATCGCTCAACAATGCTGCACCCATCTACCTGGCTGAGAGATTTCATAAGCAAACCTCCACTAGACCAGTAAGACTTATCAATAAAGATCGTCTTGTCATAACTAGCTTCAAACGATCCACAATTGGCGGTAATAGCTTCCCGGTGAAAGCGTCCAAATTATGGAACACTTTGCCTCCCAGCCTTAGAACAGACCAAACTTACCACAAGTTTAGAGCCAACACCATCATTTGGTTAAAATCCAACAACCAGCACTCCTAACCTTTCGCTCACTGCCACAACAACAATAGCATGCAACTATTGATCCCCTGGATTCCATTTCTGTATATATTTCCCTATGTCCATATGTGTCATGATCTCTGCTTCCAAAAGGTCAGGGTTTTCCCAACTCCCTTGGAAGCAGATCCATAACCCAGGTTCCGAGTGCCAACCAGTCCCAATTGGGACCTTTTGGACCCAGTCCTGGCGCCAGTGGCACCAGGCTCATAAATATGCCCAGTCCCAGCGCTGGAAGCGCCGGGCTCATAATGCTTGGGTGGACTTACCTGCAGCAGACCATGCTGCTTACTTGCCTGCCAGTTGAGTCTCTGATCCTCTTCTGTTTGGAACTACTTTTCCTGTTGGGTGGGGCAGGAGCCACTCCCTAGATTCAGAACACTGGAACTCTTCTGGAAAGCAGGAACTCTTTTCTTAGGCGTGGCTGTGGAAGGAGACACCTAAGCACTACAGGAGGCTATTTAAACCACACCCGATGGATGAATCTTGCTTTGCCTTATTCTGCATCCTCAGCAGCAGAACGCTCATCGTGTCTTCTGCATCTGATCCTGGGCCTAAGGAAAAAGGCTTACCATTCTGAATCCAGTCTTTAGCAACACCTATAAAGACAAGAAAGAACAGGTTAGCATTACGGTCTTCAGTGACAGCTCTTCACTTACCTGGTCCATTGGCTGTCACCAACGCCTCGCGCTGCATTCCGGCATCTGAAAGACAAAGGCTTACCTACTCTTCGTGCGCTCCGGAGGTCTTCACACTGCATTCCGGCATCTGAAAGACAAAAGCTTACCAACTCTTCGCACGCTCCGGAGGCCTTCGGCGCTGCATCCCGCATCTGAAAGACAAAACAAGGTGCGTTTAAAGACATTGGGGAACTTTAATACTCACGTGCCATTACTCCTTTCCACATCTAACCCAGTGGGTATTCCGGCACCCTGCAGCCGCCCCGAACTTGTACCTGCAAAATAAAAAGACAGTCAGAGCGCATCGTGAAGCAGGCAACAAGCGCTTACTTACGTGCTTCCAGGCGCTTCTATTCATCACACGGGCTCCATCTTCAACTCACTTCAGCCCGCCATCCGCCATCGCCGGAACCCTGCAAAACAAGAGACATCATTACTAAAGACTTTAAAGACATTAGAATTACTCTAAACTTACCGTTCGTGCAGTAAACGACGGACAGCAGTCCTCTGAAGTCAAGAGGCCTGCTCCCCTTATCCAGTGAAGAAACTGGTTACAGCACCCTGCCTCAAGGCAGATGGAGAGCACGGCGTTCACTTACCTAAGGTGAGAGCGTTAACCTTTGGGGTTCTACAGGAGAAGAGAAAGGGAAGAAGAGAGAGACATTCAATAACCCAGTTCATTAATCCCACATTTTCTATCTGCAGACATCTTACCCTTCGAGCCAGACATACAGTGCACAGAGGTCCAGCCCAAAGAGCCAGCCGTGTGTTACACATCACCTTTGAAGATACGGTATACGCCCAGTCAAGACCGGCGCCTCTACGGGAATCAGGTGAGCGTTACAGAACGCAAAGCCTACCACAAAACTCCCGTCCAGGCGCTATGGAAACCTCGGATACCGACCAGCTAGCCCAGTTACTTGGGGAACAAAGGGCAGAAGTGCATGCAGCCCGTCAGGAAACGAACGCTCTAAGAAGGGAACTGATTATTTCCAAGGAGCGAACAGATGATCTCGCTAGACAATTGCTACAGTCACAAGCCGGACAGACCCCGTTACCCGCATCTGGGGGAAATCTTCCTTCTACATCCTCTATGAATCCAGTGCAGATCAACCTACCTGGGAATGTACCTCTGGCTCCGCCCGAACGATTTTCTGGTGACCCAAAGAGGTTTGCAGTATTTATCAATCAGTGCCGGTTGCATTTCTTATGCCGGCCAGCAGCCTTTCCAACTGATCAAGCTAAAGTAGTTTTCGTGCTTTTGTACCTTAGTGGCAATGCGGCAGACTGGTCAATCCCTCTAGTAAATCAAGATGATCCGGTCCTCCATGATTTTCAAGCTTTTCAGCTCAGTATGGAAAAACTGTTCGCAAGACATTCACAGGGGCAGGCCTTGGACAATGAGCTTCTTTCGTTGCGACAAGGTAATCAAGACCTTTTGGCTTATATTGCGTCTTTCAACAGACTGATAGTGGAAACTCACTGGCCTGAGGACAAAAGGATTACGCTGTTTTATAGAGGTCTACACGGAGAGCTCAAAGATGTGTTAGTCCAAGTAGTGAATCCCCCACAAGATTGTTCGGACTATATAGACTTAGTCGTTCAAATAGATCACAGACTGCAGAACAGGAAGGCCGATCGTTCCAAGTTTGATGCTCGAGTATTTTCCAAACCGCCAACTCCTTCCAAAGGAGTAGACTCCGGGGAACCCATGCAAAAAGGGGGTCTGAAAGGTCCTCTAACACAAAAGGAGCGGGAAAGGAGAAAACAGTTGCAATTATGCCTCTATTGCGGAAACTCAGGGCACTTTCTTCGAGACTGTCCGGTGAAACCTGCCAAGAAGGCAGTAGGAGCTGCAGTTACCAAAGTTACAAACTCTGAGCAGGGAAACGACCTCGCCCGACAAGAATAGAGGTCCTCTTGCCGAGCGTGAAAACCAGTTCCGTGACCTCGCATTTCGTGATACCTATGGTCCTCATTAGCCCTGATAATCCGGATCGATTACATGCAATTGAAGCTTACGTCGACAGCAGTGCTATCGGCAATTATGTGGATCATGAAATGGTTTTGAGGATGAATCTAACTCTTTGTCCCAAGGCTGTAAAGGACGTCATTACTACGGTGGATGGTACGGAGATAGCCTCCGGGCCAGTAACGCATACCACTCAAGAAGTGACGCTAGTAACTCAAGATGGACACCATGAGAAGATCGTGTTCGATGTGATCAAGGCCCCTCAGTTTCAGATTATTCTAGGAATACCTTGGTTAGAGAAACACAATCCTCTGATCGATTGGCGAGCAAGAACGGTCCAGTTTCCAGAATGTGTCTCTACTTGTCACCCTCCACCTGGTGTTGCACTGGCAGCAATTTCTTCAGAGACTCCCCAGTTACCTCCCGAATACCTAGAATACCAAGATGTTTTCCGGAAGGATCAGGCTAACTCTCTACCTCCTCATAGGTCTTATGACTGCCAGATCGACCTGATACCTGGATCTACTCCTCCTTGTAGTAGAATTTATGCCCTCACCGAGCCTGAAAACCTTCACCTTCGACAATACCTGGATCAATACCTGGCAAATGGGTTTATTCGTCCTTCCAAGTCCCCTGCTTCTTCAGCTTTGTTCTTCGTTCCAAAAAAGGAAGGAGACCTTAGAACTTGTATAGATTATCGCTCCCTGAACCAGATCACCGTTAAGAATAGATATCGGTTACCTTTGATCCCTGAACTCCTGGACCAAGTCAGAAAAGCATGCATATATACAAAGCTGGATCTTAGAGGAGCTTACCACTTGGTACGAGTAAAAGAGGGCGATGAATGGAAGACGGCCTTCCGCACCAAGTATGGGCTATTTGAATATCAGGTCATGCCCTTCAGACTTTGTAATGCCCCGGCCGCCTTTCAATATTTTATGAACGATGTCCTCAGAGAGCTCATAGATGTGTGTGTTGTTGTTTACATTGACGACATCCTCGTTTATTCTTCATCGGAATCTGAACATCGGAAACACGTGAAAATGGTCCTCGAAAGATTGCGTCAAACCAAACTTTTCGCTAAGTTCCAAAAATGTGTTTTCAACGTGACTGAAGTTGAATTCTTGGGATTCATATTATCACCTGGCGGAGTGCGTATGGATTCAAAGAAGGTCGATGCAGTTCTCAAATGGCCATAACCATCCTCCGTAAAAGGTGTGCAAAGCATGTTAGGCTTCGCTAACTTTTACCGCAGGTTTATCCCCGAATTCTCTCGAATAGTCCAGCCCATCACTGCCTTGTTAAAGAAAAACAAATGTTTTGAATGGTCTACCGAGGCGGAACAAGCTTTCCAGGATTTGAAGACTAAATTTATCTCTGCACCAATCTTAAAACACCCTCGCCCCGAACTCCCCTACATCGTGGAAACTGATGCTTCAAGCCTTGCCATGGGTGCAGTTCTATCACAAAAGGACCCGGTAACCAATCAGTAGCATCCCGTGGCATTTTGGTCCCGCAAATTCTCGCCTCCTGAAATCAATTACACGATTACTGACAAGGAACTTCTGGCTATCAAGTCTGCCTTTAAGGCTTGGCGGCATTATCTGCTGGGGGCCCGACACACCGTTACTGTGATTACGGATCACCGAAACCTGCAATATTTGAAAACCGCAAAAGCCCAATCCTCTAGACAACTCCGTTGGGCATTATTCTTTGCCGAGTTTGACTTCATAATTACCTATCGACCTGGTACAAAAAACGGTAAAGCTGATGCCCTTTCTCGGATGGGAGTGGTAGAACAATTGATCAACCCTAAACCTGTACCAATCATTCCCGAACAAAGAATTCTGGGTGTAATCGCCACAGAATCCATAGAGGAAGTTAAGGATAAAGCCAGGCAACTTGTAACTCCAGCAGACATACAGAATTGGCATCTGCAGGGAAAGGACTTTGCAGTAAAGGACAATTTATTGTATTTCCAAGAACGATTATACCTACCCAGCACAGATTTACAGAAAAAAGTAATCTCTTGTTATGACGATTCTTTAATGGAAGGACATCCCGGTATAGCCAAGACCTCAGAAAAGATCAAGCGCTACTTCTGGTGGCCGTCTTGGAAAAAAGATATCAGAGACTTTATAATGTCCTGTGGAGTATGCGCCCAAAACAAGAGTCAAAAGGAAAGACCAGCAGGCCTCTTACGCCCTATTGACATCCCAGCTCGCCCTTGGCATACGATTTCTATGGACTTCATCACAGATCTACCTCCATGCTCCGGATACAATACGATTCTAGTAATCGTGGACTTATTCTCCAAGATGGCGCATTTCATTCCGCTCAAAGGCTTGCCAACAGCAGCAACTCTGGCCCGAGAATTTCTCGAAAACATCGTCCGACTGCACGGTTTTCCTTCAGTTCTAATTTCGGTTTGAGGTAGTCAATTTATTTCTCATTTTTGGCGAAGTTGCTGTCGGTCGGCTCAAATTGATGTGAGACTATCGACCAGTCACCACCCTCAGACCGACGGACAAACCGAGAGGACCAATCAAACTCTGGAACAGTATTTACGCTGCATGCTGCAACAAACTGAAAAAACTTGGAAAGACATCCTTTGCATAGCCGAATATGCCTACAATAACTATGTCCATTCGGGAACTGGGAAAACCCTGTTTTTTCTTTTGTACGGCAGTCACCCTCGAACCTCGGAGTTGGATCCCCTCCAAGATCTTGAAACACCAGCAGTAGACTACCTGCATTCTACTATCAACCAAGCCTTTAAGGAAGCTGTTTCTCACCTTCAAAGGGCTAAAGAACAATACAAGAAAGGAGCAGATCAACATCGGAAGGAAGCCCCTCAATATCAAGTAGGGGATCAAGTCTGGTTATCCACCAAATATCTACCTCTAAAAGGGCCACGCACATTCAACCCAAGATACCTTGGTCCCTATTCCATCACTACCATAGTAAACCCAGTAGCGGTCAAGTTGGACTTGCCCCCGCACATGAAGATACATCCGGTCTTCCACGTCTCTCTATTAAAACCCGTGCAACCTCAAACCCGACTAACCAAATCTCCAAAACATATCCTAGTTGATGGAGAACTCGAGTTTGAAGTCAAAAGCATTCTGGACTCCAAGATCTCCAAATCTAAACTATTCTACCTAATTGACTGGAAAGGCTACGGCCCCCAAGAGAGATCCTGGGAACCTGCTGAATATGTCCACGCTCCTCGCCTAATCAAAAGATTTCACCGAACATTTCCTGACAAGCCAAAACCCCCGGAGAAGCCCGGTTTGGGAGGGGCCTTGAGGGGGGGGTACTGTCATGATCTCTGCTTCCAAAAGGTCAGGGTTTTCCCAACTCCCTTGGAAGCAGATCCATAACCCAGGTTCCGAGTGCCAACCAGTCCCAATTGGGACCTTTTGGACCCAGTCCTGGCGCCAGTGGCACCAGGCTCATAAATATGCCCAGTCCCAGCGCTGGAAGCGCCGGGCTCATAATGCTTGGGTGGACTTACCTGCAGCAGACCATGCTGCTTACTTGCCTGCCAGTTGAGTCTCTGATCCTCTTCTGTTTGGAACTACTTTTCCTGTTGGGTGGGGCAGGAGCCACTCCCTAGATTCAGAACACTGGAACTCTTCTGGAAAGCAGGAACTCTTTTCTTAGGCGTGGCTGTGGAAGGAGACACCTAAGCACTACAGGAGGCTATTTAAACCACACCCGATGGATGAATCTTGCTTTGCGTTATTCTGCATCCTCAGCAGCAGAACGCTCATCGTGTCTTCTGCATCTGATCCTGGGCCTAAGGAAAAAGGCTTACCATTCTGAATCCAGTCTTCAGCAACACCTATAAAGACAAGAAAGAACAGGTTAGCATTACGGTCTTCAGTGACAGCTCTTCACTTACCTGGTCCATCGGCTGTCACCAACGCCTCGCGCTGCATTCCGGCATCTGAAAGACAAAGGCTTACCTACTCTTCGTGCGCTCCGGAGGTCTTCACACTGCATTCCGGCATCTGAAAGACAAAAGCTTACCAACTCTTTGCACGCTCCGGAGGCCTTCGGCGCTGCATCCCGCATCTGAAAGACAAAACAAGGTGCGTTTAAAGACATTGGGGAACTTTAATACTCACGTGCCATTACTCCTTTCCACATCTAACCCAGTGGGTATTCCGGCACCCTGCAGCCGCCCCGAACTTGTACCTGCAAAATAAAAAGACAGTTAGAGCGCATCGTGAAGCAGGCAACAAGCGCTTACTTACGTGCTTCCAGGCGCTTCTATTCATCACACGGGCTCCATCTTCAACTCACTTCAGCCCGCCATCCGCCATCGCCGGAACCCTGCAAAACAAGAGACATCATTACTAAAGACTTTAAAGACATTAGAATTACTCGAAACTTACCGTTCGTGCAGTAAACGACGGACAGCAGTCCTCTGAAGTCAAGAGGCCTGCTCCCCTTATCCAGTGAAGAAACTGGTTACAGCACCCTGCCTCGAGGCAGATGGAGAGCACGGCGTTCACTTACCTAAGGTGAGAGCGTTAACCTTTGGGGGTCTACAGGAGAAGAGAAAGGGAAGAAGAGAGAGACATTCAATAACCCAGTTCATTAATCCCACATTTTCTATCTGCAGACATCTTACCCTTCGAGCCAGACATACAGTGCACAGAGGTCCAGCCCAAAGAGCCAGCCGTGTGTTACACATCACCTTTGAAGATACGGTATACGCCCAGTCAAGACAGGCGCCTCTACGGGAATCAGGTGAGCGTTACAATATGTTCGCCCATTGCACATCATGTTTTGTACATACGTCTTGTCTGTATATAATCTATCACTTGTTATAACCGTGTGTAACCAAGCTTTGCATATACGTGTAATTGCTGCGCCCTGTTACCCCCTGGTATGATGTGCATTATAAATAATAAACCAAACCAAACCAAACAGTATATGTAAGTTGGAATAATGCCTAATCTAAACTTCATCTAAGAGGGGAGCAAGCTACGACCATCAAATAATAATAACGCAGTCCTAGTGGTGTCTTGTCAAATAAAAGACACTAAAAAAATGAACTATTGCCAATCCTTCCAACTAATACAAAAAGAGTGTGGTATAGTGTTCGCAAGAAAGAAAGATGTGTTCACAAATGATAAGTCAGGATGAGGTAGCCGGGGTTCTCCCTTCCCCAGATTTTGAGCACAGGACAAGGCGGGACTCCTAAGCATAGCATAGCTTTCCCAGAAAGAGATGACAGTTCCTTTCTCAGGTATCAGGACCTTTGGTGGTTAAGTCTCATTTTTACAAAAAGTCTCTTACCTCCGAGGACCTCATTTGTTCAAAAATAACAGAAAGTTCCTTTCCAATGTACGTTGGGTGATGACTTCACCCCTGGGCCCCCCTTTTGCGGGCACAGACCCTTCTCATATGTTTGCCTCCCTCCACCAGGTTCACTACAGCATTCACTTGTCATTGGGTGATGGCTTTTCACCCATGGATCTCTCACTTCTGGGCCCAGAGCCCTCCCGAATGTTAGCCTCCTTCCATCGGGTTCACTGCGGCTTTTTCCAAATGATCTCAACTGTTGCATTCACAAGCTTTCATGTCTTTTTAAACAATTCACTGTGGACCTTCCACTGTCGGGTTCACTCCTGTCAAGACAATGTTCCTTTTGTTTTCTCACTTTTCGGGATTCATCTTACTTAGCTTTCCAATGGTTTGTCGGCAAAGACTTTTTGAGTGTACAGAAGATTTTGCTAGACCCCTGTATGACCACTTTGATAATTTCCTTGCGGCTCTCCTAAGGCCTTCTGGATTTTTAGTAGTTTCCACAAATGTAGGATCAACCACAGTCTCTCGGGTGAGTACCCATGTGGTGCCGGACCCCTCTCTGCTGGTGTTCCCTTAATGTTAACAGTTCTTTGCACTTACCTTAATTTGCCACTTTGCGACTTTTATTCACAACAGTTCAGTTTCTTATCGGCTCTCCTCTCGACTCAGCGGCTGTGATGGACTGCTTGGCTGTTCTTGTATCTGGAGTCAAGGATGGTACCACGGTAGCAGGCATCTATTTCTGTCCTTCTTATCAGCATAGGCATGCTCTGTGTACCATTGACATCTGCTGCTGCAACACATGTTGGCTATTGTTCACGGTTTTACTATTCTCTCTACAGAAACTTTGCAGGTCTGGTTCGGAAAGGGCAAGGTGGCTTCTCTCCTTGTCACCCTCTTGATTCACGCAGCCTTTCCCCTCCTCGTGAACTGCTGTCCTTATGTGGCTGTCCCAGCTCATCATTTGATCTCGTGCTCAACCTTTTATCCCTGTGGGGAAGGGAAAGGGCCGTCAGGTGTGCATGTTTCTGGTCAATTGCCTGACTTTGCCTGACCCTTGTATTGGGACATGTCAGGTAAACATCTCTGGTATTAGTCTGTTGATTTTCGTGATGTGCGAAAAGTGTTTGTGATGGAAAGTGGGGGCAGAGAGTGTGAGTCTCCTACGTGGTAGGATGGGGAAAATCTGTTATAAGAAGGGGGCTACCACATCTCAACCGCCAGTGTCCCACTTCCACTCCCCGAGGAACCCCCATACAGGTGATCCTCCCTCACTGGTCCACCCCCAGGAACTGGATCCAATAGCGATGGCCGTGTCCTGGCCACCTGGATGACAGATCCCTGCGGACATGTCAGGGAGACACCTTCCGGTTTCTCACACTACCTAAAGAGGAAGAAGGTTTCCATTGCCCTGCTGCAAGAGATGCACCTGTTGGGGGAGGAACTCCCTAAAATCATTGTCAAATTGAGGGGGGTCTGGTATGGTTTGTCATACTTTAGGTATGACAGGGGGCACCTGATATGGGTCACTGGGTGAGTGACATTTAAATTGACTAAGGTGGAAACAGATGGCCAAGATTGGCTGATAGTTATACAGGGATTCATTGAATACAGAGGGGTATGCATAGTAAATTCATATGCCCCGAATCATGATGCTTCTGCTTACTTTTACTCTTTATACACAAGGCTGACACACTTTAGAGATCTCTTCTGAATATGGGGAGGTGATTTAATTGCACTCTATGCCCCATGCTAGATAGATCGGACTGAAGATACACCTGGCGTTCCCCTGTAGCCAAAGCCTTGTCGGCTGTTATACAAGACCTCTCTCTAGTTGATATTTGGTGGGCCCTCAATGGGGACACTTGAGGCTACTCCTACTACTCCGCACCACATAAGGTACATACCAGGATAGATTACCAATTCACAGGGAAGGAATTTCCGATTGAATTTGTGGAGGCGACTTACACAGGCCAGACGATTTCACTCTCCATTGATTATTACCTGGGCCATCCCAGATTCGGTTGCCCCGGTCCCAACCTGGCGTATACCTTCAAATGCCCTCTCTGATGAAGTATTCCATGGCGTGAAAGAAAGGGGTTTTTTAGGCGCACTCCCTTGTATTTTGTGGGAAAATGAATTTCTAGACTATATATAGTTATTTAATATTATTTTCAGGTGCGGGGGAAGAAAAGTGACCCTGGGTCACTATCACCACAACATATATGTAAGGAAAAGAAAGAAAGAGGATCCAATGGTAGGAGCACTCCAGTCCCCTGCACTCTATTGTAAATCCATCATCAGATGGTTCATCAAATTTGAGTATACAGAGTGATATTAATCAATGATGCATGAATTTATAAACAACAAAATAGACATTCATTTAGTAAAAACCAAAAGAGTTTTACTTAGGATAACAAATTCGTTTTCATTTGAACTTCAAGTACGGAAACCAAATTTACTGTCAACAAAATATATTGATAAATATTGGTAGTCCATGTGAATAGTTCAGATAAAGAGGCTGATGTGTTTCGGGATAAGCATCCCTTCTTCTTGAGCCAAAAAGTTTGAACTTCAATGAAAAGTGAGTGAAGATACTTCTTCCCTAGAAGTGGTGATCTAATATGTTTCAGCTCCTCACACATCAAGTTTGAAAAAAGACTCCTCTCCTGAGTATGGAACACCTGTCCAGAGCAACTGGCTGTTCAGTGACTCCTCTGGCTTCCTTTCTTCCTTCAACTGCAAGCTTCCTTCTTGACGCCAGCCAGTTTTATGCAATATTTCACATCCCTGCATCTATGTTTACATCTTCCTACTCTATTCTCTACCTGACTCGCCCCATTCAGTTGTGATTCCATGGCCACATAGCAGATGCACTGCAGCGATACCTAGACATTAACACGGGCAGCGTGGATAGATGGAGTATGATCTGGGAGGTACTTAAGGTTGTGGTACGAGGTGAGGCAATTGCTAAGGCAGGGGGCATTAGGAGAACCTTGACATCAGAGCTGGGCAAGTTAGAGGATAGTATACAGGAAGCCGAAGGGAGGGATTGTGGGGAAGGCCCAAATGAGGAGGTGTTGTCTTTACAAATCACATGCACTAAGGCCTGGGAAAGGCTACGAGAATTTGACTATGGCACATATATCTCCAGAATGCATGGTGAGGGGTACACGACTGGTCATTTGCTAGCGTGGTTATGTAAAAATGAGAAGCCTAGGCATGCAATAAGTGAAATCCTCGATGAATTCAGTGAAGCTTGGAAATCCTTGGAAATCCCAGTCGGCCATTAATGATGTATTTAGCAGATATTATGAGGGGCTTTACAGTGCAAATGGGGAGGTAGATGTGAATGAGATCCATGATGCACTGATAGACATTAACCTTCCCAAGCTCACGGCAGATGAAGCTGCAACCTTAGACGCGCCTGTAACTGAAGAGGAGATATGGAGTGGTATTCTGTCATTGCACTATGGTAAGACTCCTGAGGGAGATGGATTGCCGTCCTAGTTTTAAAAGAACTATATCGATAAAATGGTGCTAGCGCTCCTTTGAGTTTTAGAGGAGGCTTACAAGACTAGTCGATTGCTTGATTGCATGTGCAAATCTACAATTCTACCGCCCAGGAAACCACAATGTCTATTTGACTCATATAGGCCACTATCAATGATAAACCAAGATGTTAAGATCTTAACAACACTATTGGCTGATAGACTTAAGCGTGTCATTGCATCCCTAGTACACTCTGACCATATGGGATTCATCCCAAACAGAAGCACATCACTGAACCTGCATAGGCTTCAGTATTTTATAGATAGATCCCAGGCGCAGGATGCTCCATATGCAGTGGTCTCATTAGATGCCATGAAGGCTTCAGATTCTGTGTATTGGCGATGGATGCATGCTGCCTTAGAAGGATTTGGGATTGGCGCTGGATTTGCCCGCTGTCTTCAAATGATTTATTCAGCGTCGGTGGCTCATGTGCACCCAGGTAAGCATGTATCTGATGCCTGGAATATTCACAGAGGAACAAGGCAGGGATGCCCTCTGTTGTCAATGCTATACATAATTGCATTGCAACCGATGGCAGAGTTTCTGCGCTCTGAGTTCATAGATGCTGGTAAATCGATAGATGGGACATGCCATTTAATTCCGCTGTACGCTGATGATTTCCTTTTATATATACACAACACTGTAAATCATCACCCTACGGTGCTGGAGGTGCTGGACAACATTGTGAGACTCATGGTCATCTCTTTTAGTAGGGAAAAGTCCTGTATTTTACCACAGGTGGGTATCCGTACTTGTAGTCTAGAAGATCTTCCAGAATTGGGGATATGCTGGGAAACACAATCGTTTCGGTACCTGGGGAGTCAACATTTGGCACCAGCCTAGGAACATGCACATGGACAACAAGATGAGAGGGGTGTGGGGGATTTTGGCGTCTGTGGCTTTTTTGGAACCGGCTACCACTCTCATTGATGGGGAGAGTGGCATTAGTAAAGATGGTGATACTCCTCCATCTGCTGTATTTTTTTGCTAACATTGCACTCTTTATACCATGCTATTTTTTTTTTATTTCTTGCTACCCTTGTAAGTGGAAAAAGGCATAGACTTGTGTTACCTGCACTGCGACTGTGATATGAGGATGGGGTGTCCAGTTGCCATGGTTTGAATTGTATTATTTGGTGGCACAGTATGTGGCTCAGTGGTTAGCGGATGATGTCACACCGGGCACCTCATTGGTTTGTGGTACTCGGAAACCGGCATTTCCTAGGGAGGCCCTGTGGATTACAGACAATTGTTTCTCGCTTACGCCGGCTGTACTTACAAGACCTTGGAAGGAAGATTTGGCATTTGATGACAAAGATCCTGGACCTACGGTGTGCATATTCCCCTAACATCCCTCTGCGAGTCTGTGTCTGGATACATGCGACTTGGCCCTGTTCCTGGAAGTGGCAGATGCCTATGGGATAGGCAAAGGGCATTTTCTGGGATACCTGAGGCTTACTACATTTGCCAGGACACAGGAGCTTGTGTTGCTACAGGAACCCGAATGAGATGAGATATTAACTACACTGTAAAGCCTAGTAGATGGGTGTAAACCCGTAACACGTATATATCAGACTCTGCTCGGGAGCTCTGGCACCCGTGTTGCATGATAAGAGGTATGTGGGAGACAGATTTCGAGTTCATGCTGGACGATAGGCAGTGGGATGCAGCACTGACATTTGTGAAGGAGGTTTCAAGGAATGCACAATTTCTGCAGTTATAGCTGAATATTTTGTATAGGGCATACATGACCCCATGCAGGATTGCACACTTTAACAAACAAGCACCCCTGGATACCTGTGGTGTGGTGGAAGGTCGGCAGTCTTCCTCCATATGTTCTGTCTATGCCCAATGCAGCGCTCCTTCTGGCTCTGAATTCAACAGGCAATAGAGGCTGTGGGGTTATGCAGGTACAAATAGAACCCTATGGAGTGCTTGTTGGGTATATACCCCTCCGTGATAGAAATACATGGACCTGGCCTGCATTCTTGCTAAGCGTAGAATTGCTATGTCTTGGAGGGTGAGCGCGGGCCCCTGCTATGTGCTATGGTGGAGAGATTGGATGAGATTGGCCATAGCAGAGACGGAATGGTGAAGGGTGTATGAGTGAGTCCACTGTTAACCTAGAAGCTTGGAAAGCCCTTTTACAAGCGATGTTGCCCCACTCAGATGATAAACCTACCTGAGTGAATACTGATGCATGTATACTTGCACAAGGTGGGTCATTCCAAGTTTGGAGGTTGCCATGGTGCATGGCTGCCTCCAAACACGGGTCCGGTCTGGCTGAATGGGGACTTACCGGGTCATTCCGACCTTGGAGGACCCGGTAAGTCCCCATTCAGTAAACCATTCCCCCTTCCCATTTGAGACCCCATAGGGCTCAATGGGTAAGGCACTAATTACGGGCCCGCAAATAGCGGGCCCATTGTTAGTGCCCTGGTCCCTTAGGAGGACCCGCAAAGGACGTGTGATCAGACCACACGTCCTTTGCGGGTCCCGCTAAGGGACCTCGGAATAGGGCAGTAAGCGTTTACCGGCACCGGCATCCTTATCGGTGCCGGTAAACCCTTACCGCCCAACTCGGAATGAGGCCCAAGGTGTGTAAGCTTAAAGTTAGACTCTGCTAATGTCAGATTGTGGGGCGTGTGTTATGATTTACTGCTGCCACAGCAATTGGACTTAGTGTGATTGATCAACGGATAAGGCTATCACAAGATGGCGGTTTCTGACTCGTGCGGTTCTTGTTTCTAAATGTCATCGATTGATTTATGCTCAAAAATGCATAGCCTGTCCATTGGGCCAATAAAATTGATGAGCAAATTTCTCTTTTAAGTAGAACTAAGTAAATGTATAGAGGTTTCCAGACTTAATGATATGAGGCAGAGGAGAAAAAAACAGGAATTGTGATTCACATATTTATGGTGGGACGCCAACCAAAATCCACATTTGTAGTAAAGGGTCTAGCTATGCGCAGAAATGTAAAATGCCAAATATTGCTATGTTCCGAAAAATAACAGTGCACAAAGATTCCTTTTCTTTACTGTGTGCCAAAAGTAGTATCAAGTGTGACTTCCCTGTTGCTGATTGGCTGAGACTCCATTGTCTGCCGCCAATGATAAACAGGAAGGCTGTCTCCTATCCTCTCAGCTTTTGCTACTGCTGAGGTAGAGAGGGACGACATAGTCACCTGTTGGCTGGATACCAAAATGAAACCTCCTCATTAATCTATGTAGCCACGGCCCTGTTTTGAAACAAACTGACTCTTGGCGGATTTCTCCTGCTGGGGAAAGGAAGAAAGCTTACAGTTGCACTTGAAAAAAAAAAGAGACATGTTTCTTATAATAATCCGGGTGTCGATGGGTTATTTGAAGGGGGATGTGGTTCCTGGCCTGAGCATTGAGAGTCATGGACAGCGCAGTAGTTTAGGTTCTCTTCTGGGGCTGCCTTGCTTTACTGGGAACATCTGATTTTACCAAACATCTCAACCTACTAAGCCTCCAGGGCAGGAGAAATCCAATGTCTTTGTTTGTTTGCCTTAAGAGGTATGGCCACTACCACTCGTTCCCTAAAAATGCTGTACTGTATTGGAGACCAACTAGGAGACCTTCTAGAGCCGATGATTAGCTCTGTCTGAAACCCACTAATGCTTTTATCGATGCACCAGGATGACAAGACATTCCCGTTTTAGGGCCTCTGACCTCTGCCATAGTTTTGGGGAGGGGGTCGGGTGGCCACCTGCAGAAGCCCAGCTGCACCAATAGTGGGAGTATAAATCTACACATGTTAGTGGTTGCGCTGCCAACAGGAATGATACGATCTCCCCACCCACTTTTCTGTTAACAGCCACATGCAATAATATATTGTGCCATAGAGATTGCTTGGGAAATCGATTCAAATCCAGATCTTGAACAGGAATCGGAGTAAGCACTAATATGTGCTTCACATGTTTAGAGTCACAACTAAAATCACACAATTTACATACAGGGATATGCCTGAAACCTCCTTTGCCCCTTTCACACTATCACATTGCAGTCTTACTGTTATGCTGTTGGCCTGTCACATTTTATATGTTGAAAATATGGTCCCCTAAACTACATATTCACTTGGAACCTTCATTTGGTAACCTTCTGGATGAAGTGCATCTCACACGTCTTAACAAGGTCATAGACTAGAGCTCACAAAATTTTGTTAACACACTGTGAACTTCAATGTTTGAAAACATTTGACGATTGAAACTCACCTGAACCCAGCTGTGGGACGCGGTCAGAATGTACATGACATTCCCTGAAGGCCAACTATCCAGTGTCATGAAGACACTGGGAAAACACGATGAGATATGTGAATACACTTTACGAGATCAGGGACCTCATTACAAGTTTGCCGGTCCGGAAACAAGGGTGCCGGTAAACTCATAATGATTCATATTTCACTTGTCAAGATCTGGTAAGGCTTTTCCCAGGACCCTGTACACACCTTCCCTCTGGCTGTAGCGTAACTTGTGTAACTTTGTGTAGCTTTGTTTGACTTCTCTGCTTCCCTGTTACTGCATGGAGATTGCATACAAAGGTGAAACAGGTCACTTATCCAGCAAGTAATCTGTATGATACTTATAGCCTCTGCCCAGGCTCTCCCAGACGTTAATCATAGTAATTGGCAGAGAGCTTCTCTGATGACTGAAGTTCTGGGGGTGAGTTTCCTCTCCCCACAGACCACTGGTTGTGAGGTTTAATGGGGTATTTTTTTATTTGTATTTGAGTTGGTTTTACAAAACCTAAAGAAAATGACATCAAATTTACAACATAAAAATTACAGATCATAAACAATAAACAATTATACTATACTGTAGCACCAGCGATATAGCCATTTCTGTAATCATTTTTCTATAATCTCATTTCTAAAAAACATATTCATAACTAGTTGTGCTGTCTTTCTGTATGTTACTCAAAAAGTCGTATTTTTATGAGTCAACGTTCAGAATTGGGGTTAAAAGTGTAAAGAATAAATCTACATTGTTTTACAGTTCAACTACAGAATATGTCAGGAGGGTTTTGTGACCGGAAATAATTCTATTCCAGAAATGGAGTACCTTGGGCACTCTTGCTGGTGCTCAAGGCTTGCTGCAACCAGGTCCCAGAGTTTCCCCGATTTCAGGTAGGTCAGGAGGGTTTTAGGTGATTGGTGGAGTTCTGTCTCCTCCCTATCTCAGGATCATGAGACTATTGCAAAGACTTTCTTGCTTTCCTCTTTGCTAAGCCAACACTCAACACGTGACTGGGAGCATGCCACTGTGGGTTGCCACAAGATTTCAAGCTATCTGTCATCTAACCTCCTTGACATACAGCCTCATGCTCAATCCTATTCCAACTTCTCAGAGACAACAGGTAGGATTATTGTGTCTTTCGCTCTGTGTTTCACTGTCCCAAACCTCCTTGCGTCTTCCCACCATCCACCTTTCTTCTCCCTCTTTCCCTCCTCCAACGACCGTGTTTTCCTCCTTGCCAGTTCTGCACCTTCCCCTCTACTGATGTATAATCGCTCTTTCAATTCTTTTTACTTCTTAACTTTTCCAATTGCTTCTGATCTCTCCTTTGCTCCTCGGTGTTCACCTTCTCCAACTCTTATACTTGTGGCCCATATCCTTGAATAATACACATGCACATTTCACTTTTAAAAAGGTGCTAAATTGTGGGAAACAATTCTGAAACACAGCTATGTGCCTCCTTAAAATCCAGATACATTTTAGAAACAGTTACCAGGACAATTAACTCCTGGGAAAAATAGTTACAGTGTTAGTAAAATCAAAGGTAAGTGCTAAATTCAGTCCTTGACCTAGAAATCCCTAACCCCCAGATGATATGATAGGTTATTTATAACACACTTCATACCCAGAGGTTTCTAAACGCAGACACAGGGATCAAACCTGTGTTGCTCCGTGTTGTCTTGCTTCCAAGGCGAGCACGCTGCCCCTGAGCTATCCTCCTGAGCACAGGAAACAGCTCCAGGGGACAGTAACTACCCCCAAAGTCTCTTTAATAGAGAGAGTTCCAAGGTGAGAATAATGTTCCATTGGTACAAAAAGGACAATCCTACTAGGCCATGCGTGTGTATGGGGAACAATAAAGTAAGTCTCAGTTCTATCTCACAGGTGCACGCTCTACGGCAAATGACCCCAGCTTGGACAGCATAAGACCCCAATGAAGAGATCTGTAATTACCAACACCAAGACCCTACCAACACCAAGACCCTGTGGTAAGTACTGTAAGGGTGCGGTAGTAGGAGACAGACACAGAAACCTTGGTTTACTTGGTTCACTTTTATTCAAAGTAAAATAAAACAGGGAATTGGAGAAATGCCTTGCCAGCACTACCATAATAAGGGGCTTCCCTACCTCAACAAAACTAATGTCTCTGCCAGAATAGACAAAATAACGTTCTCTGTTCTGTGTCCAAAACCTAATCTGACCCTCACACTCTAAACTCAACAAAACGTAAAAAAGGGGAACAAATATCTCTTGGCTGATCTCCTACAGCCTTTCAGGTCCCAAAAAACAAGTTCCAAAGGAAAATTCAGAAAGAAAGTTCCAGCAAAACAATTAAAGTGCTTCAAAAGAAAAGTTCTGCCTGACTCAAAGGATTTGCCTTCCTTCCCTTTGACAGTTTTAAAGTGTCGAAGAATGCTACTCCTCTTGAACTAACGTTAATCCTAGTCTTGGTTTACTGTCCTGCCAAGATCTGAGTAAGCCTATTATACTGTCCTATGTGAAAAAAATTGTTGTAAAAAAAAGACCAATTTATAAAGACCGCTCTGTGACTGCAAAGAACAGTCTTTTCAAATCGAACTGTCAATACCTGTATCTAGGCATCCAATTTAATAATGATCCAGCTGATAAACCATATTACAGAGTGTTGAAAGAAAAACTTAAAACGGGAATAAATCAATCTAAGATAATACAAGCCAAATATGGCAAATTTTCCTTGATGCCTGCTGTAATTTTTTACAAACAAAAAGTTGTACCCATAGTAACGTATGCGGCAGAAACCAAAGCAGTTATGAAAAAATCTATATGGGTTAAAATGGAAGGCGAATTCTGGAAGTCAATATGTGGCCTTCCTACCTCAGTATCAATGTGTCTGATAAGACATGAACTGGGCCTGGTCTCACTAAATGCAATCTATCTCTGGAAAATATTGAGTCTGTATCGTAAATATGTGATGGCCTCTGAAGATGATGGTGTGATGTATTTGATGGGAAAACACATTTTGAATACTGATAATTTGAATATTGCCAAATGGCGCAAGTGGTGTCTCTTGGCTATGATAGATGCAGGTATTGATGATGAGCTACTGGTAAATAATCCAGAAAGAGCAAAAAAAAAATTATGGATGTGGGATTGGATCGAGACTAGAAATGCATGTGCTAAATTGAAAACCTTCAGATGTCATTCATTTGCTGTGAAAGAAGTCCACAAAATAGAGCAATACCTCATCAAATTTCCCGATCCTAAAAGCAGATTCAATTATCTGAGATTAAGATTGAATGTTTTTCCTTCAAATGAAATACGATTTATGCGAAGGTTGACTACTAATGCGAATTGTAGATTTTGCAAGGAGTCGGGACAAGTTGAATCCTTAAAACATCTAATTGCTGTATGTCCTGCACTTATTGGAAAGAGATGTACCTTCTTTAAACATTTGTTTATCAACCAGGTCATCACTAACCATGAGGTGTTATGGGAGAAATTATATCATAGCCAATTGGTCAAAATAAATTTAGCTATACTAATGTTTGTGGAGGCGCTAAAGCTGAAAGATGGTATTAACATATGTTTGCTGGAAAATGTGTAACTGTGTAGGAAAAGATGGTTTAAAACATATTTCCAGAAATCGAATATATTAACGGACGAGAATTTGAGATGATAATGGGTAAGGTGAAATATGGTTGAGATCTCCGAAAATGCAGAATTTAGTGTGATTACTACAGGGAGCATGTAAATCAGGCAGTCTAAAATCAAATCAAATGAAATTTTAATATTTATTAAGGTTTATGTTGCAATTTTGATTCCTCTAATGTAACAAACTCATATGTAATGATCGATTTTCTTGCTATGTTCCATTCTGTGTAACGTGTCAACGTTTATAATGTATAGTTTATTGTGTGTCTTCTTTTTGAAAGGCTGTTTTTTTTTTACAGCTAAATCAAATAAAGGAAAAAAAAAAAAAAAATACTTGTAACACACACGATTGCGTGCAGGGGCTTACAGGCATGGCAAGGCCCAGAAGAGGAGCCGGGGGGTGGGGTGGGGGGGTGAGAGAGAGAGAGAGAGAGAGAGAGAGAGGGGAGAGAGAGAGAGAGAGAGAGAGAGAGAGAGAGAGAGAGAGAGAGAGAGAGAGAGATTTTTGTTTAAGAAAGTCTAATCTATAATTTTATTTTGCCTTTTTGCGGGCTGCACAAAATCGAACAAAATAAGCAGGAAAAGACATAAAACATATTATATGCATAAGCTCTTTTGATAGCCTGTGTCCTTTCTCATGCTTCACACTGATCTATACCTTTGGTATACTTTCCTGTCAAGGTCTGTGCATCCTTATTTTAATCCAATATACTTGGTTTACTAACCTTCCAAGTACAACTTGAGTGTTCAAACTTTGTTACCTTTTTAATTCCACAGTAGCTTGGGTTTTCCTTGTTTCTCTTGCTTGGTATTATTACTTTGTTTATTATGCACCGTTCTTTGGGGTTTAGTGGCAAGACCTTTCTTTGGGGATCAACTCCACCCTTCATGCTCTGTGATTACCCACCCAGACAATCTGCATCCATTCTCCCCAAGCGGTATCTTCTTAAATGGGTCTGTGGTGTGGCTCATCTCACAGCTGCTTCTTTCCTCTCTAAACAGGCTTCCCAGGATGTTTTTTTGGCGCTGCTGACACCAGTCGACAAAGTCCTTGTCCTTCAGGCTCTTCTGCCCACCTTGGCGGTGTATCGTCTGTTGCCTGCCACTTGTAGGTGCTGAAGGGGTTGTCTGGGTCTGATACCGAACGCCCTCTGTGTTCATTTGCCAGTTTTGCTGCTCCCCACGAGGTTGCTGCCGGTTCTGCTTGCGAACGCTGCCTACGTTTGCATAGCCTCAAAGCGGCACTGGGCTCGCCTAACACTCTCTGGTTCATTATGCTGCTCCTCCTCGGGTCGCAGTCGGCTGTGAGGTGCTCCCCGTCACCAGTAACACCCCCGAGCAATAAAAGCCTTCTTTGCGAATGCTTTCCGCATTCAGATATCGCACTTATATGCTTCTCTCAGGCCGTATTCCGGTCTGATGCGAATGACAGTGACGACGAATGGAGCAGAGCAAAATGAAGGAGGCACCCCGATAACCCGGACGGTGTCCTCCTCCTGTACTCCCCCGTCTGGGAAGAGGGGGAGGCGCCGGCCAAAAGCGCGCTGGAAGAAGGGGAAAGCCTGCGAAAAGGAAAAGCGCGGCAAAAACTGAGGAATGCCCGCGAAGGGCAAACAAAAGAAACGGGAGGGGTTACCCCCTTTATAGCGGGCAGGCTCCTTACTGCAGCCAGCATTCAGCCGCAGCAGAAGGACACCCGCCCGCCTACACGGAGAAGAGGATTTCGTTTTCCCGCCGACAACAGGAAGGTTTCCTGTGGCTGTGACTCGTTCATGCTGGTGTTGTGCTGGTTTGTGATGCCGACGAGTTCCAGTGCACGAAGGGTTCCGGTTGCGGGCGTTCCAGTGAAGAGGTGCGTTGGGAGTGGAAAAAACTAGGTGAATATCAAAGGCAAAGAGGTTTTAACTTGTGGGGCTGGTGGTGGGGTCAAAGTGCCTTCCGTTTGGGGCTGGATAAGTAGATATGCTTTGCGGAAGAGGAGTGTCGTGGATAGCATACGCCAGTATATTTACCAAGCTCAGGGTTGGTATGGAGTTGGTGCAGAACGCCCACTGTTGGTAGCGTAATTTTGTCGGGGGCATGGAGGACGGAACGGCCTCTGTACTTATTTTCCCCATGTGACCGGTGTACCCTAGGTTTCCTATGTTCCCTGTGTACACAGGTTTTTCAAGTTGACCATCCTGCGTGTGTTTTGGGGCAGGCAGCTCTGGCGAGGTCGGGCGGGGCGTTTTGGGACAAACTAATGTTACAAGTTATGGTTAAGATTGTGCCCTCCGGTTACCTGTTGTCTCAAAAGTTAATGGCGGTGTGTTGAAGGCAGCCGGCCCCGTCGGCAGTGCCGCAAGGTATTGGTTAAGTGCTGAAAAGGAATGTTTTAAAACAACAGAGGTTGGACGAGCGCATTGCACGGTTACCGTGGTTATGTATGAACAGCAGATGCAGCTTAGTGTTCACGGTGGACGAAAGGGGCTCCAATACATATGATGGTTGAATGGGAGGGACATGGTTTTCGAATGTGCGGGGCGCCGCATGCCCGCACAACTTAACAAGGAGAAAGCAGAACATGTAGCGGGCTGTTTTGCATGAGGTATAAAACACCGTCAAAGGGGCCCGTGTTGTTCAGCTAATCAGGGGGTCTAAATCATGGGGCGGGGAGGCCCCAGGGGATTCGGCGGGAGCGATCTAATGAAACTAGTTAATAGATGTAGCGCCAAAATAGTACAACGGGAGCGATATAAGGTTGATTCATGGTTAGCTCACCGTGTCTCTTTGCGTTACACGCCTACCCCAGGTGTTACGTTGGGATGAGTCATGGGAGGTTTGGGCTCTTGGGGTAGGGATGTGGCGGGTACAGGAACAACTGGTTGGCGCACAATATGTGCGATAGCCCGCCGTGTCTCGTTAATTTACAAATCTTGCCATGCAGGGATCCCTGGGTCCTCGCTTAGACACTTCCGGGTGTTAAAGCGCGCTATAAATATGCAACAAACTAAGACAAAAACAAGTACACAACTAAAAAACAAACAATTCCCGTAACAGCGCCTTGATGCCCGCGGGCTGGGTAAGTGCTTTAAAATGCAAAAAAAAGATCAGAACAAATAGCGAAGTAAGCGGTTGAGTTCAAAGGAGCCACTGTACATGCTCCCGCCTGGGCTGCCATATTTCGGGGTAGGGTTGTGGCGGGTACAGGAATAACGGTTTGGCGCACAATATGTGAAGGATAGCCCGCTGTGTCTCTTTCATTTACAAACCTTGCCATGCACGGGGTATTATGCTGGGTTGACTCATGGGAAGGGTGACTCGGGCGAGTAGGAAATGGCGGGTTCAGGGACAATGCTTTTGGCGCGCAGTAGGATAGGATATGAAAAGTTACGGGATGTGGCCGAGGGGAAAGACACCATGGTGCCATTTAGGGATGGCAGGGATGTTACACAGTCGGGTGAATCATGGCAGGTGCCTGGTATCGCCGGTCTGCCGCGCCATGGGTAAAGGAATACGAGGTGCGCTCCGCACGTTAGGCTTTAGCCATAAATCCCCTGGCAGCGGAAACTTCAAGGGGGCTTCCCTTTTAACAGCTTTGCCAGGGACAAGACAGGCAACTAGTCACTGCCTAAGGGGAGGTAAATCTATGGTTGACCTGCTGTGTCTCCGCGCTTTGCACTCCTGCCTTGCCCCAGGTGTTACATGGAAGTGGATTCATGGGAGGTTTGACCATTGGGGTAGGGAGGTTACAGGTGCAGGAACCACTGCTTGGCGCGCAATATGTAAGGGATAGCCAAGGGTGATGGGGCAGGTTCCAGACCACGGGTGGGTTATTGCTATACAAGGGAGTGTGATAATAGGTATGGATGGTATCAGAAACCTTGCATGTGCTGCGGTAAAAGTACAATAATCGTACGGCATGGGCGTGCAGAGTACGGAACGCGTACATCCCAATGGGAAGGATAGGTGGTCAGTAACGCGGGGGAATGAACGGGCGAGCGGGTTGGGACGCCTAGTATTGTATGGTTACCCAAACAGGGGGTTTCTGACCAATTTTGGGTATGGATTTCTTGAATGGAAGGCTGTGCCTGGTATGATGTTTGGGGTGATGCAGAGGGACAGCAGACCGAAAATCATAACAATGCGGCCCATTCGAAACAGGCAAGGTGGTTGGCATGGTATAAAGGATAGGACTGTAAACTGGCTTTTCACCCGGCTGTGGCTAGGGCGCTAGACATTTGGGGGACCAAGTACAGACTGTGGTACATGATGGCGCGATGTGGCCATATATCATGCCAATTTGTGGGATAGGAATTTTGGCAGGCACGGAGGAGCGATGGGCTGGTAATGGACAAGCCAGGTGCATGTATGAGGAGGCAGAGTTGCTTAGTTTCGCCACACGGCAGGATAGGGCAACTATAATGCACCCATACCCGAGTGTGTCAAGGGCACTTTTGCAGCTCCATGGACGAACCACACATAGTCCAATCGTGAGGCAGTTTACCATTGTATCACTGGCAGTGGCATGCCTATGGTAGTATATGCATGCATGTAGCTCTAAAGACCTGTAAGGGGTGTCTGTACTTCTGCTCTCTATATGGTAGAGGAGAGGCACAGAAGACCCCAGCCAAGATTCTCTATTATGGTAGCAATGGACAAGCAATCAAGGCCTAGCTTCTCAGGAGGTGATGCAGGCTGGTTCTTAAGTACAGTATAGACCCCGAACCCCCACAAAGGAATGTCCACACACTGTATTACTGTGAAAACAGTCTTTATATAATTAATATTCAAAGGTATGTACACGATCACAATAACGCACTTTGTACTCGGAAATCAACAATGATAAATATATACAATTCTAAAGTGGTACCACCAATGTTATCAAATCTCATTAAAGTGCATCAATTGTATGGTTAAAATGTCACACAGATCAATAACGAGGAAACCAGCAATAGAGATAGGAAGGAACGCAAGATGGTTGAAACAATAGGCAGAATGCTGAACCCTACCAATAGGCACAGTTCTGTGTGGAGATCCCCCCACCTGGGCAACCTGTAAATAAAGATATATAGCACAAGCCCAGTCCATGTAATGTTCAATAGTCTTATTTCCTCCTATTAAGGTTTTAGCCCCCCAATGTACCTGGTGGAGTAGAGTTCTCCGAAGATGCGTCGACCGATCCTTCTGAAGTGACTCCCTTTAAAGCAGGAGCCACGGATCGTCAAGAGGCGTCGAGGAACTCGGCGTTTGGTGTCGGGGAATCGATGGCCCTTCTTGAGGGCCCTCCCTTTAAGGCAGGAGTCACGGGTCGTCGAACGTCTGACGGTGAACAGGTTGAACTTCGGCAGTGAAGTGGCAGCTTCGTTCCTAGCGGTGCTCGTCAACGACAGAGCGTTGCGTCCTGCAAGGAAGAGGCGTACGGGGCTCCTCAGTGACGACAGTTCTGGACCGCAAAGAGATGATGAAGAACTGTGGCACAGCAAGGGCGTCAAGTCGTCGGCGTCTCTGTGGTCCTTAGTTGGCGGGAAGCCCACCGGCAGATGCTCCTCGGTGCATCGACGGTCGGGCCTTCTCCAGCGGGATAAAGCGGGCGACGATGCAGATGAGAGCGTCCGATGATCAAAATGAAGTTCTTAGGCAAACAGGAGCACGGCGGCTCCGGTCGGCAATGGCGGTCGTCGACAGTGGCGGACAACAGACCGGGTGCTTCTCCGTTAGATTCCGCGGCAGTCCCCGTCTCGGGTCGGCAGCCTGTCGAAGGTCTGCCTACCAGGGAGCTTTGGCAAAAATCAGCTGGTGCACGATGGTCCCTCGTAGCTTGGGAAGAGGGCACCTTACCAGGTCCTCTCTGGGTCAGTCCTTGGAGACACAGCAGCTTTCAGATTGTGAAGGAGAGCAACAGCAATTCTTCTCCTCCAGCAGGGATTCAAGGTCAAGCTTCAGTTACTCCAGTTACTCGTCGTAGTGGACTTCAGCTTCTGAACATGATTCCTAGCAGTGAGAGGTCCCCAGATATACTGTTGATCTCCCATTCATTCTGCTGGGTCACATTCAAGCATCCAATCACGACTAAGGGCATTCATGCAGGCAGGCAGCCAATCAGGCACACGGGATATTCAGGCCATTCACTTCTCTCCAGACACTCACAACAAGTTATGTGTATTGGGACAAGTACTGAGCCATTCAACACTCCAAGCTGCATTCATACCGGTTTCAGGCAGGGCTGTCTCAGTCATTGTGTCAACCACCAGATACTAGACATCCACAACAAAGAATGCATATTCGTCACACACTCGATTCACCCGGGTCCCACCCACAGGAGGTACCCACAACATACATCACTGGGAAGGCTCCAGCTAGTCTGGCCGGGCCTTCACAACAACACCATATATGGCACTTCCATCCAACAGCCAGTCAGGGGGAAGGACATCTCCCACGGGATAGACACCCTCATCCAGACGGTCAACATACCTTCTGGAAAGGCCATCTGCATTATCGTGACTCTTCCCTGGTCTGCGCTCTATGGTGAAGTCTAGCCCTTGCAGGCTAATGGACCACCTGAGCAGTTTCGGGTTCTCACCCTTCATCTGCATAAGCCACTTCAGGGCTTATGATCTGTTTGGACCTTGAAGGTAGACCCCGTAAGGTAGGGCCTAAAACACCTAAGGCTCCAAACTATACTAAAACACTCCTTTTCAACAGTAGCCCACCTAAATTCTCTACCCTTGAGTTGTCTACTGATGACTATGATAGGATGTTCTCTCCCTTTGTCATCTAACTGGGACAAGACAGCTCCAATTCCGGTGTCGCAGGCATCCGTCTGGACGATAAAGGGTCGGCTGTAGTAAGGTGCACACAACACAGGTGCCCTACACAGACTTTCTTTCAAGCCATCAAAGGCCCTCTGACAGTCTTCAGTCCAATTAACCTTCCTAGGCTGCTTGGGTGAAGTCAGAGCTGTCAGTGGTGCAGCTATAGTTCCATAGTCCGCCATGAAATTGCGATAATACCCGGTGAGGCCCAAAAGGCTCTCTCCTGGGTTTGAGTAGTGGGAGTCTCCCCGTCATGTACATCCTGTACTTTACTGGGGAGAGGTTGGATTCGACCCCCTCCTACCTCATGACCAAGATACATGACTTTCCCCTGAGCTAGGTGTCAAGTGCTCTTCCCAAGTGGAACTGTAGACGGCAATGTCATCTAAATAAGCCACACAAAAGGCTTCCAGCCCACTGAGAGCAATATTGACCAATCTCTGGAAGGTGGCAGGGGCATTCTTCAACCCAAAAGGCATGACCCTAAACTGGTAGAGTCCCTCTGGTGTTGAGAACACCGTCTTTTCCTTGGCATGGTCCGTCAGAGCTATTTGCCAATAGCCTGAGGTGAGGTCAAATGTGCTCACAAATTTGGCAGCACCTATGGTGTCCACGAGCTCATCAGCCCTGGGCAATGGGTGCGCGTCAGTTTTGGTGACGGCATTGATTCCTCGGTAGTCCACACAGAACCTCCAATCCTTGGTAGCTGCCTGGGAACTTGTCTTGGGGACAAGGACCATGGGACTGGACCAGGGACTGGTTGAGGGTTCAATAACACCCAGATCCAACATCTTTGCAACCTCAGCCTGGATGTGGTTCTTAACCGTATCTGACATTTGGTAGCTCCTGCTCTTGACAGGCACGCTGTCACCAGTGTCAATCCGTGCTTACACCACATTTAAGGCCTGGCATCAGCGAAAACAGAGAGGAATACTGCTGGAGCAAAGTCCTGCAGGCCCTCTGCTGCTCGGTTGTCAAATTTGGAGAGAGATGCACTCCCTCCACTGAGCCATCCTGAGGGTTGCTATGCAGCAAATCTGGAAGGGGCTCACTCTCATCCTCTTCTTGCTCGGAAGCTAGCAAGAGACATGAGACTTCTGCTCGCCGGTGGAAAGGCTTGAGCCTGTTTACATGGAATACTTGAGGGGCTACCCCTGGGATTCCCATGTCAACCAGATAATTGACTTCGCCCATCTTGGAGATTATCCTGATAGTCCATTTATCTGCCAATGTTCGAGGCTTGGTAGGCTCCATCACGAGGACCTCCTGTCCCAGAGTCCAATCCACTTGCGATGCTTTAAGGTCATGCCAGTATTTGTTCAATTCCTGGCTGGCCTTGAGATTCGCTGTTGCTTGACCCATCATCTGTGTCATCCTCCGTCTGAGGCCTAACACATAGTCCCTCACTTGCTTGGCGGGACCTGAAGGGGTGGCTTCCAAGCCTTCTCTGATCAAGGCTACGGGCCCCCTCACGGGATGTCCAAAGAGTAACTCAAAGGGGCTGAAACCAACACCCTCTTGAGGTACCTCTCTGTAAGCAAACAGCAGGCATGGCAGGAGGAGATCCCATTTCCTCCTTAGAGGCTCTTCCAAAGGACCTAGCATGCCCTTGAGAGTTTTATTAAATCTCTCAACCAGACCATTGGTCTGGGGTGGTAAGAGGTGGAGAACTTGTAGGTTACCCCGCACTCTTTCCACATGGTTTACATGTAACTAGACATGAAGTTGGATCCTCTGTCAGAGACAACCTCCTTGGGGAATCCAACACGGGTGAAAATGCCCAGGAGAGCCCTGCAACCACCTTGGCAGTAACAGTCTGAAGGGGTATAGCCTCAGGGTACCTGGTGGCATGATCTACCAAAACCAGGATGAACCGATGTCCACCTGACGTGGGAGGGTCCAGAGGACCGACAATGTCGATGCCCACCCTCTCAAATGTTGTGCCAACCACTGGCAATGGCTGCAGTGGGGCAATGACACTGCCTCCAGTCTTGCCAGACAACTGACAAGTTGGGCAGGTCCTGCAGTGGGACTCCACTTCTACTCCCATCCGGGGCCAGTAGAAATGGGCAGAGAGCCTCTGCTTAGTCTTCTTGGTACCAAGATGACCAGCTAAGGGCACCTCATACGCCAACTGCAGTAGGAAGGGCCTGTAAACCTGGGGTACCACCAACCTCTGGAGGGCACCAGGTTCAGGCTTAGTGGGCTCACTAACAAGGAGCTCACCCTCCCAATAAATACGGAATGCCCTAGGCACTTCTCCTTGTGCCTGGGACAGGGCCTGTTTCCTCAGACCCTCGAGAGAGTGACACTCTCTCTGTCCTCTACAGAAGTCTGCTTGGGAGGGTCCCCCTTCAGCTAACAAGCATTGAAGATCAGGATGATCCTCCGGGTTGAGAACCTCTCCCACAGGAGAGTCTTCTGGATCTTCTCCCACAGGAGTTGAGATGGGGTTTACCACTGGACCCAGCCCATCTGGAGCATGGATCCCAATGGGTGCTGTAGGAACAGCAGGAAGAGAAGGAGCTCCCTCCACAGAGGTGGCCTTCTTACTCTTCCTTCATCTTGCCTTAGGCCGCGCCTTCGGCTCGGGTACCTAACTCACAGCCAGACCCGGTGTCACCTGTGACCTATTGACCGCAGCAGCAGTCATGGGAGGACCATCCACGATCAATCCCAACTTCACTAGATCATTACCTAACAGAATGTTAGCAGGGACATTGCCCTGAACCAGGACAGGAAGCTTTGCTGTCTTGTCTCCAATTTCGAGTGTGAATCGGGCTACAGTCGATAATTTGGGAGGCCCACCAGCTAACCTGGTGGTTCTCAGAGGAACACTTACATAGTCCTCTGGCTTGAGCAGGGTCCTGTCCACCACTATCATGCTTGCCCCAGTGTCTCTCAAACCAGTAGAAAGCTGGCCATTCAGGAGGACACTTCTCAAAAACCTACGGGTGTTCTGTGGGATAGTCGCCAGTACTTCTGCGTACTGGTCCCTGGCCCCAAGGGACGCTAAGGAAATCTCTACAGGAGCACCAAATGTGATTCCTGTAGAGGAGGAGGGGAGGACAGTGGCTTCCACCTCAGACATGGGGTAAGGGTAGGTCAGGCTGACAGCCTGTACTCCAAGTGCCTTACCTTTACACTTGGAGTCACCCTTTTTGTGATCCAGAGCCCCACAGTCCCAACAAGTGCCGGGAGTGCGGGGTACGGTACTGGAACCACCGGGAGCCTGCTTTGCAGCAGGTGGACCACTACTCTTATTCCCACCCACAGATAACTTATCCCCACTAGATTTTTGGGTCTTCGGAGAGGAGGGTTTAGGTTTACCCGACTGTGACTGCTTTGGGGACTCCTCAGCTTTCTGAGAGGCCCCCTTTTCTTTGTCCTTGTCCTTCCCACTGGAGTCCTTAGGGGACACCCGGTGGGAGACCCACTTGTCAGCCAACCTAGCCAGCTTAAAGGGATCCAAAATGTTCTGGTCAGCAACATACTGACGCAGCTCCGGTGACCAGGCTTCAGAAAAATGCTCAAAAAACAACAGGTGGGACAATTCAACAAAAGTTTTCACCTTGTAGCCATCATTCCACCCCATCATGTTCATGTGCGCAGCACTCACCCAGTCAACCCAAGACACATTCTCTCTTTTCTTAAAATCCCTGAACCTTTTAAGGTATTGGGTAGGTGTCTTGCCAAACTTGACAATCAACGCAGATTTCATACACTCATACTGACCCCTTTCTTCCACACTCAGCTTCAGAATACAGTCATACCCAGTCTGAGGCACTCTGCTTAGCAAACACTTAGCCCAATCTCTTTTGTCAACATCATGAATTGCATAAGCCATTTCAAACGCTTCAATCCATTGGAGGATATCAGAACACTCCACAAACATAGCAACCAAATCTTTCATGAATTTAGTTGCTGGGGACCTGACACTCTCACTGGATTTCGCTGAAGTCTCCACTCTAGCTTTCTCTAGCCGGATTCTCTGACATTCAGTGTCCTTGTCTTTGAGTTCAAGATCCCTATTCTTGAGTTCAACTTGTTAAGCCAACTCCTCCTTCTTATGCTCAGCATCTATTTCCAACTTGCGATATTCAAAGGCCAATTTCATCCTTAATAACTCAAGCTCCAAGGAATTGCTGGAGTTCGGAATAGAGGCAGCAGGAATGGTGGCATTCCCAGAAACAGATTCAGTAGAAACCCCAGGGGAAGAGTCCTCATTGGTTGCATTCCCCCCCTCATCAAGAGTTTCACCATCGGTCTGGTAGTCCACCAGGGCAGCTATCAGCTCCACCCTAGACCTATCCACAAAGTCTAACTCCCTGGCTTCACAAGCACTCTGGAGAGCCTCTAAGCTCATCCAAGTCAATTTACCATTTGCAATAGACTCCATTGCTTGTAATGCAGTTATTTTGTACACAACCAAACCTTAATTTAATAAAGTGTGGATATTTTGTAAGTGGCACGGTTATACACTGATTCTTAAAACTATAAGCATCCCACCACTGCCACCTGTGTTAAGACTGGTAGGGGTGTCTGTACTTCTGCTCTCTATATGGTAGAGGAGAGGCACAGAAGACCCCAGCCAAGATTCTCTATTACGGTAGCAATGGACGAGCAATCAAGGCCTAGCTTCTCAGGAGATGATGCAGGCTGGTTCTTAAGTACAGTGTAGTCCCCGAACCCCCACAAAGGAATGTCCACACACTGTATTACTGAAAACACAGTCTTTATATAATTAATATTCAAAGGTATGTACAAATCACAATAACACACTTTGTACTCGGAAATCAACAATGATAAATATATACAATTGTAAAGTGGTCCAACCAATGTTATCAAATCTCATTAAAGTGCATCAACTGTACGGTTAAAATGTCACACAGATCAATAACGAGGAAACCAGCAATAGAGATAGGAAGGAACACAAGATGGTTGAAACAATAGGCAGAATGCTGACCCCTACCAATAGGCACAGTTCTGTGTGGAGATCCCCCCACCTGGGCAACCTGTAAATAAAGATATATAGCACAAGCCCAGTCCATGTAATGTTCAATAGTCTTATTTCCTCCTATTAAGGTTTTAGCCCCCCAATGTACCTGGTGGAGTAGAGTTCTCCGAAGATGCGTCGACCGATCCTTCTTAAGTGACTCCCTGTAAAGCAGGAGCCACGGATCGTCGAGAGGCGTCGAGGAACTCGGCGTTTGGTGTCAGGGAATCGACGGCCCTTCTTGAGGGCCCTCCCTTTAAGGCAGGAGTCACGGGTCGTCGAACGTCCGACGGTGAACAGGTCGAACTACGGCAGTGAAGTGGCAGCTTCGTTCCTAGCGGTGCTCGTCGACGACAGAGCTTTGGCGTCCTGCAAGGAAGAGGCATGCAGGGCACCTCGGTGACGATAGTTCTGGACCGCAAAAAGATGATGAAGAACTGTGGCCCAGCAAGGGCGTCGAGTCGTCGGCGTCTCTGTGGTCCTTAGGTGGCAGGAAACCCACCGGCGGATGCTCCTCGGCCCGTCAACCGTCAGGCCTTCTGCAGCGGGACAAAGGGGGTGACGATGCAGACGAAAGCGTCCGATGATCAAAATGAAGTTCTTAGGCAAACTGGAGCATGGCGATCCGGTCGGTGACGGCGGTCAGTGACAGTGGCGGACAACAGTCCGGGTGCTTCTCCTTGAGATTCTGCGGCAGTCCCCGTCTCGGGTCGGCAGCCTGTCGAGGGTCTGTCTACCAGGGAGCTTTGGCAAAGTTCAGCTGGTGCACAATGGTCCCTCATAGTTCGGGAAGAGGGCGCCTTACCAGGTCCTCTCTGGGTCAGTCCTTGGAGACACAGCAGCTTTCAGATTGTGAAGGAGAGCAACAGCAATTCTTCTCGTCCAGCAGGGCTTCAAGGTTAAGCTTCAGTTACTCCAGTTACTCGTCATAGTGGACTTCAGCTTCTGAACACGATTCCTAGCAGTGAGAGGTCCCCAGATATACTGTTGATCTCCCATTCATTCCGCTGTGTCACACTCAAGCATCCAATCACGACTAAGGGAATTCATGCAGGCAGGCAGCCAATCAGGCACACGAGGTATTCAGGCCATTCACTTCTCTCCAGACACTCACAACAAGTTATGTGTATTGGGACAAGTACCGAGCCATTCAACACTCCAAGCTGCATTCATACCGGGGAAGGCTCCAGCTAGTCTGGCCGGGCCTTCACAACAACACCATATATGGCACTTCCATCCAACAGCCAGTCAGGGGGAAGGGACAGAGTCAGGGCTTCCCAGGACTTTGGGAAAACAAGGTAATGGGTAATAGAAAGCAAGAGGCCACAGGGGCCATTTTGTTTTCCATCCGGAATCAACTGATCCTAATGGCAGGGCCGGGGTATTCCAAAATGGAGGATACTCCGCGCACCTGTCAAATTCAGCATGGAGCTGCCACCAGCCCATACCCTGCACAGGTGCCCAAAAACATACACTAGGGGCACAGGGTTGCACCCCCACCCATGGGTGCCATAAGGGTATCCCACGGGTCGGTTCACCAAACCAAAAGAGAGAGAGCTGCACCGCCAGGAGTCCCACATGAACTCCTGCGCGGAAAACACGACAGAACACACGATAAAAAGCGATAAAGGACAAGGATTCAGAGGCCCTGTCCCTCCGATGCATTTCCAGCATCACAGTAGCCCACGGATGTTACGATATGGCAGTTATAAACAAGGGTTTCAAGGCACATTGTTACGCGAAAGGGTGCCCCCCACCCCAATTTATAGCAGCGCATGGGATGTACCAAGCATATTCCAAGGGTGACGTAACTGGCTAGTTTATCGCTGGAAACTGTATGCTTATGGTCAGAGGGTGGGGGTCTGTGCTGCAGGCGTAAGAATAAATCTTGCAAGGTAGCAAAGTTGTAAAGTAATGCTGTTGAGATATGTTTGTCCTAGGGTTCAAGGTATAGCAGTAGAATAGCATTGGAGCCTGCTTTGCGGCGGCTCAACAGTCGGTGTATGGTTGATGGGACTATGTCACACCCAGTTGCCCCACCCCTTATTGGGATTAGGAGTAGGTGCCCATGGCCCCGGCTCCGGACGCTGGTGAACATATTATGTGCAATGTGCAAGAACAGGGGTTTACCGGCAAGGGTATGCACGGGGCGGAAGCAATTGACCAGTTGCCCTGAGTCAACCAGGGGGGCTGTGGGTATACTCACGCTATGGTTAAGGCATACCGCCGAGTCCCAACCACGATGGGTTTATTACAGAACATGGGCGGAAGCCAGAAGGAGATAAGTGAAGGGCTCTGCCAGTTGGAAGAGGGACAAAGTTTTGAGCCGAGGTTTTTTGGGCAAAAGGCTGCACAGAATGCAAAGGGTTTCTTTTATGGGCGGTCTTCATGGTTTGTGCGCATGAACACCGTCCTGAATGGCTACCGAGATGTAGAGATAGTCACAGTGGGAGGTGCATTCAGCATGGGTCATGCAGCGGTCGAGGTCGGATGGCAAGGTGAGGAAAGAGGATGAGGCTGGTCACGGGGCCATCCTTAATCGAACCAGAGCCCCTCGTCAATGGTATGGGACATACGCGATATATGGGTAAGGCACGGTAGCAACCAGCAATTACATTGAGACAGGGTGGTTCTTGCTGAGCAGAACCCTTGAAATTATGGAACAAGATGCTCGGGAGTTGCTGGTGAAATGAGGGCAGGAGAGGGTTCCTTTAAATTATGGAGCAAGTTGCCCGGGCATGGCGGTTAAGGAGGGAGTGAGATCTAGTGGCATAGTGCTTAATGAAGATACGCCCAAAAGCATGAGGTTTTGAGTTTGATTCCTCCATAGTGCCTCGTAAGTTTGTCCCAGAAGGATGGCTCAGCAGCAACATGCTTGCCTTAGAAGTAAGATGACACAAAAACAACACAGATTCGATCCCCGGGTCCGTGCTTAGAAACCTCTGGGTATTTAAGCGCGATATAAATACGCAGTTACGATGGAGCACTCCTTAACAGGTGTGACTGCTCGCTTTGACATCCGTGCAGAACCTGCCGGCACAGGTTTCGGATCCGGGCAGGGCCAAACTCGGTCTTGCAGTAATAATATACAGCGCTCAGAAGCAAGGGGGTTCATAGCCTTATATAAAGGCTGAATTACCACCACACTTGGAGAACAAGATGGCACGAAGCAGCTCAGGTTCAGCACCAGGTCCACCCTGAGAACTTCTGGGTTTGAAACAGGTTATAAGTAACCCAGCACAGCATATAGGCTGGTTAAATGTGGCAGAGGCAGATGTGTCCCCTGAGCAGGCTTGCCCTGGTCAAGGCAGACAATGCAAGGGGCAGATTTGGACCAGCGCCTCTTGGGAGCCTAAAAACGGCGGTGGTGGCTGGTGGTGGCAACAAGGGCACAGCTTCCTCGAACAAACGGCGCTCTCTCAGCCCTAAAAACACCTGCAGAAGCAGGCGGGTAGCAGGCAATGAAGGTGGGGAGAGTTGTGCCTACTAAGGTGATGGTTGGAAGAAAGGGGTAGGCAGTTGGCCACGAAGCTGTGGGAGAACGGGGAGCCGATGGTGCGAGAGCAGGTGAAGGTAGGACGGAAAGGTGGATGGGACTGAAGTCCCCCCCTAGATCAGGCACAACCAGAAAAATTAAAGTTGACATGCTGCCTTCTCATCCCATTAGCACCAGCCGGTCTGGGTGACAGGACACTCAGTTGGGCCTAGGGCAGAGGCAAACTGGACGGTGGATCAGGAGTGGTTGACGGCAGAGAGTTCATGTTAGGGTGGCACGGGGTGCCAGGGGTGAAAGGGTCGCAACTGCAGGGCCGACCCTTTCAGGCAGATTAGGAGATAAAGGTCCGGGTGCTCTAAGCGGTACATCAGAACGGAAAAACTATAGATTGACTTGCCGCTTGTCATCCCATTAGCACCAGCCTGGAGGAGAAGGAGATCGGTATAGGTGTTAGGTCACTCTTTGGTGACTAGGGCGGGGCAAGCGGGATGGCAGAGCAGGAGGAGCCGCGGTCGGCGAATTTAGGAATGGGTGGCACGGGGTGCCGGGAATGAAAGGGCCGCAACTGCGGGGGCAGGTGCGCAAGTTGCTGGAGAATCAGCAAAAACCGGACATTTGGGTCATACACTGGGGAGGTGACGACCTGACAAGCCCAGGAAGGGGGGCTCTAATGCGGAAATGATGATCTCATTCTTATTGCAGGAGCTGCCAGGTCAACTTGGGGAAACGGAAATTGTACGGTCGAGGTATTCCTGAGACCGGAATAGAGAGGCGCGATTCATCACGCAGCAGTGAAGAAGTCTAAGCAGAAGCTAAATTGTGCAATGACGAAGTTCTGCAAGGGGCAGAGGCTTTGGGCAGATCAGGCATGGTCTGATTCACTTGAAATCTCCGGAATATTTTCTCAAGGGTGGAGTGCATGGATCACCATTGGGAAAGGAGCTGTTTACAGGAAGCTACGCACAAAAATCCTGGGAATGTAAGGGAACGAGCAAAGGGGGAGCCACGGTGGGCGGTAACCCACCCGTGGCGTGGCGGTGTTTGGGCGAAAAAACACAAGAGACAGACTCCGGATGAGCCAGGAGAAAGTCGGAAGGGTCTTCGCTCTTCTCAAACCAGCGCCCCTTGGGAGCCTAAGCGGCAGGGGTGTCTGGGGGGAACAACAAGGGCTCAGCGTCCCCCAAGGACACGGAACTCTCCCCGCCCAGGAGCACCTGCAGGGGCAGGAGAGGCTCAGACGCAAAGGTTGGGAGAGTTGGGCCCATTCTGGACTCTTGGGGAAGGAAAGGGGGAAGCAGCTTATTTGGACACGGGGCAGTCGCCGCATCTTCTGAGTGTTTTCCACTAATGTGGGCAGTATGGTTTTATGATATTGTGGAAATAAATCTGCGGCCTTTTTATGCCAAAAAACAAAGCAAGACTCATTCTACACTTTTCTGGGTGGGAGAAAGGGAATGAGCTATTGCTATGTGTTGGGCCCAAAATGGACAAATGCTAGGGTTATGACAGTGATGAGAAATGGAGCAGAGCAAAATGGAGGAGGCACCCCGATAACCCAGGCGGTGTCCTCCTCTTGTACTCCCCCGTCTGGGAAGAGGGGGAGGCGCAGGCCAAAAGCGCGCCGGAAGAAAGGGAAAGCCCGCAAAAAGGAAAAGCATGGCAAAAACTGAGGAATGACCGCGAAGGGCAAACAAAAGAAAGGGGAGGGGTTACCCCCTTTATAGCAGGCGGGCTCCTTACTGCAGCCAGCATTCAGCCACAGCAGAAGGACGCCCGCCCGCCTACACGTAGAAGAGGATTTCGTTTTCCACCCACCCACCCTACGAACAGAACAAGCAGAGAAGCCTGGTCGTCGACATCGCAGGACGACAAGGCGGTGTGGCGGTGTTTGGCCGAACAAACACAAGAGACAGACTCCGGATGAGCCAGGAAAAAGCCGGAAGGGTCTTCTCTCTTCTCAGACCAGCGCCCCTTGGGAGCCTAAGCGGCAGGGACGTCTGGGGGGAACAACAAGGGCTCAGCTTCCCCCGAGGACACGGCACTCTCCCCGCCTGCAGGGGCAGGAGAGGCTCGGACGCAAAGGTTGGGAGAGTTGGGCGTATTCTGGCCTCTTGGGGAAGTAAAGGGGTGAGCAGGTTATTTGGACACGGAGCAGTCGCCGCATCTTCTGAGTGTTTCCCACTAATGTGGTCAGTATGGTTTTATGATATTGTGGAAATAAATCTGTGGCCTTTTTATGCCAAAAAACAAAGCAAGACTCATTCTACATGTTTCTGGGGGGGAGAAAGAGAATGAGCCATTGCTATGTGTTGGGCCTAAAATGCACAAATGCCAGGGTTAAAGCTTTCCGCATTCTGTCACCGGTCTCGACTTTTGCAATGATACTTTAACTCTACTACTGTTTCTCCATCTCTGTCCATGGCTGCTGACACTTCTCAACCAGGAGAAAAACTAGAACGTTGGTTGTGCTTTTCCCTTTGTTGTCTTGCATCCATGCAGCACCTTCTCCTCCCACTGTTCTTTATATTTGTTTCTGGTTTAAATCTACACAAATACATTGCTCATGTATAGGTGTAGTTATAGAAGAGGGGGTCATGGGGAGTTTTAGATAGCATCTTTGTTTTGGCATGGGAGTGTAGTTTCCTCATTTTATCAAAAGACGAGATCCTCCAACTCGACAGAGTACACGCAAAATTGGGTTTCAGAAAAAAGTATCCAGAGACGCAAAACAACCTGGTAAGCACTGGGATTTCGTTCTAGCTGCAGTTCACAGGATCTAGCTCCCAGGGACTTGTACCCTGGGACAAGGAAGACCCCCATAAGAGAACAAAAGAACAATCACCCTTCCCATTATCAAGCACCTCGAGCCAGCAGGCAAATACTGCGAAGGAAGACTCGAGGAAGATGAAGGAACAATGCAGTGAATGTCGACTCGTTGAACATGAGAGCGGCACACCCTCAGAAAATGGTCCCATAGTAGAGATAATGGTGGAGGAAACCCATCATAGCCAAAGAGGCAGATGAGGTGGGATACTGATATCCCATTACCCTTCCAGGAGATGGGGTGGGTGACCCTGGTGTAAAATGGCAGAAAGCAGCGGTAAATGGCATGGGGATAGCTCCAGCACATAAGGCCCAACACAGCACCTTGGTGGAGTCAGCAGGAGGATGCAAGAAACCCATGAAGACTTCTAGTAGCAAAACTTTCTCCAGCAGGTAAGTAAACCAGCGTCTTTGGGAAATTATAAGACAATATAGAGAGATAAATAGCAGGGTTGTCCCTTTTGTGATGCTACACATAGGTACTGGCTAAAGCCAGCCTACCAACCACAAGAGGGGCTTGGGAGAAATGGGAGAAATGGTTCAGTTGGCCAAACAATCTGGGTAGATGGCCCTTAAAACGGACACATAGCCTAGTCCACCCCTATAGGATGTGAGAGGCAGGGCCCAGGCACTTATACTGGTCTAAACCAGTGAACCACATTATGGATGCTGCCAGGTGAGTTTATAAAGGGACCGCAGGCCTCATTACAAGTTTGGCGGTAGCCTTGCCGGTAAAACCAACAGGCTGCCGGCAAACTTGCAATTTTTTCCGGCGGCCACGAATGGGCAATTACCGGATCATTACGGCCCTGCCGGACCCGGTAATTGCCCATTTGCGGGCGCCGGAATGGAATGCTCCCCATTCCCATTTGAGCCCAATAGGGAGCCCAATAAGGAAGTCGGATGCACCGGCACCATTCTGAATTGGCACCCCCGACCAGCATGTAGTTTTCCGGTCCGGGAACTACGGTACCGACAAGCTTACCGGTACCGTAGTCCCAGACCTGCAAAGTTATAACGAGGCCCCACGTGTGCATAACAGTAATTATGAGCCTACCTCGTGGCTCCCAAAAACAAAGGAAGCCCTAAAATACAAAATGGGCAGGAACAGGACTTAAAAATATATCTTGATACTCCAGTGCCTACCAAAACGGTAGATTGGGATGCTGATGCTGTACAATGGTGTGCGCCCCTCGTGAAGTCAAAACTTAACTACAGCTGCCACCAGCCTTCTCCTTAAAACCAATGTAGGATGATAAAATTATCCTAGGGCATGAACAGCGTGGACACTCTTGGTCCATATTTTCTTAATGAGTCAAAAGGGTTGCAATGGCAGGAGGGCTTGAGTAGACGTCCATCTGGCCACCATAAAATAGTCCAGAGATCTGGGCATAAGCAAAAAGGTTATGGCCATAAAAAGTGTCCTTGGAATCCCCAAAATAGGAATTTCTATCTTAACGCTTGTAACTTTTGATAGCCCTTTAGAATCTGTATTTACCTTCTGATGCCCCCCTCCATACTCATCTTCTTTCCTCTGCCTCCTTCTCAGCCACTCATTCCTCTCACCCTCTTTCTTGCTCCACTTCTTGTTGTTCCTCCTCTCCTCCTCTACTCTCTCCCACCTCTCTTCTCACCTTCCTATTTCTCTTTTCTTCAACAACTGATGTTCTTCCTGCCCTTGCATGCTCTCCTTTCTTCCTAGACTCCTCCTCTGCTCTTCCTCCTCTCTGCTCTCACTCAAATTCTCTTTTCCAGTTGCCTACAAAACTCCCTTTGCTCCATCTCAACTCCCTTTGCCTGCATGTCTCTTTCACTTCGGCCTGCCTTGGGGGAGCATTGGTAAATCAATGAGTGTCAGCATGCAGAAGTCCCTTGAGCACCCAATAGTGTTTGTTTATGTTTTCAATAAGTGGACTGGAGTTATCTCCTGTAGATGACGATAGACACAGTTAATGTTGTGTTAACACCCGATCCAGTGGGCCGGATCGGGTGTTAAGGCCATTAGCACCCTGGGTTACCAAAGCGGCAACCTGGGGTGCTAAAAGAAAAAAGATGTTCCTTCATTAAACAGGATACAGCATGTGTTCCATTGAACAAAGGAAAATCCTTTCTCAAGATGGCTGCCATGGAAAGGGAAGGCGGAGCTACATACAGAGCCCCTTGTTCCTTTCCATGGAGGCTAGCCAGAGTGCTCAGGACAGCGGGGAGCAGCTGCGGGCGGCGGCCAGTGCTGCCGCCTCTAAAAGGTAAGTGGAGGGGGGGGGTTGGGGTTTATTCAGAGATTTCAGCCCACATTCTGCAGAATCTAATTGGCTGCTCCCCCTGCCCTGGGTGCTAATGAAGGCTAAAAACGTTGTGAAATGCCTTCGAGGGGTGGCAGGTTTAGCAGCAATGTCTGAACTATCTTGAATGGTAACTGTACGTCTGCCAAAGGGATACAGGAATTTCTTCTGATGCAGCGCAAGTACGGAGATTTTATTATTTTTCCCATAGTTATCCAAACACCATTGGGAATTATAGTGTAGAAAATCATTTATAGGAATTGCGAAAAAAAAGTGGCCTTCCTGCAGCAATTCCCTGCTTCCTGTAAGTGGTTTTCTGGTGTTCCCAAGGGGAACATCCCCATGCTACCCCGTGGGCTGGCAGCAAGTGGCGTATGGTGGAATCAGCCCTCTTTGGCATCCCGACCATCCACCTCCATGGCTAGTCGTGGGACTTCATTAGAAAAATCCCTCCCTTTGAAGAGCCCATTGCGTGGGTTTTAGAGACATTTTGGGAGTTGGCCGTAGGGCGAGAGGAACCCAAGAAACCTTGGGACCTCTGCCAACGACCTCTGCCAACCTCCGCTGGATTCCGAAAACTCTTTCCTGGCATTTCCGGCTCCCTTACTTATGTAGTTTGTTCTACGGACTGCTTTAAAACCAGGTGTCAATATATTTGAGGTTAGTGGCAAGAATTAAATCCTTTAGGAGTCTGGGCATTACTGCTACGTTGTTCTGGAGTGTCTGGTCTCGACTGAGAATTCAAGGTGCACTTTTGCGTTGATCTCTAGATCCCATACACACAGGTCATCAGGGCCAACTGGTTTGGTATTTGTTGGTCTGGGTTAATCAAAACAGACTAACACCTGTCAACTCCCATAATTTTAATTCCAACTTGATGGGGAATTAATAACTCTGCCCTGCCATTGGTAAGTTGAGGATGTCTTCATCATCTACATCTTTCAGTGGATTCAGACGTTACTGGTTTCATCCACCAGACACCATAGTCTAGATTGTTCTCCCTGGAGCACAGTAAAGGGTAGTCATTGGCTCAGAGGTTGTAGCAGCCCTTTCCATATCTCCCAGCTTCCAGCAGGCATAGCATGTTTTCTTCCTTCCACTAGAGAGCTTGGTCTCCAAGTCCTTGGCATCAAGGGCTTTACAGCAGAGGGCTAAGATGGGCCCCTCCTCTGAAAGGACCACCATAGGCCACACATAGAATGTCCACATTCCACAAGGGTTCTCACTTCGGCATTGCAATTATGGGCTTCTGTGGTGTTGCGTTAGTAGGGACAGGACTCCATTGCAGGACTTGGTGGAAACTGACTATTCTCTGCATGGCCGTTCCCAGCAAGAGAATATACAATTGGGGCTCTGATGAGGTGATAGCCTATATCCCTTAACGGTTGCCAATGATAAACTTTTTATGTTAAATGTCATGTACTCTAAAATGCCAAGCCTTAGTGTCTAATACTGAATCTGCCCATTGGCCTTAAGTATTTGACAAGCTTCCTATGGTTCACTGCTGCATATTGGAACAATGGATTGAGGGTTCAGAATTTCTTATCTCACTTGGCAATATCCATCCACTATGATATGGTATGATAGGTTATTTATAACGCGCTTAATAACCAGAGGTGTCTAAGCGCAGACCCGGGGATCAAACCTGTGTTGCTCCATGTGATCTGGATTCCAAGGCGTGCACGTTGCCCCTTGAGCTATCCTCCCGAGACTATCCACCGACAATTGCAGAACAATACCTCAGGGTTATCTTTGGGCACACATTTCTGTAGCATAAATACTGCAGAAAATTAATTACTGCTTCGCACTTGGAGGAAGCGATGGGAACAATCTTCTACTTGAGTCCTTGGATCATGAAGTGCCTAGAGTTCTTCTGAAAGGTGGTTGAGTGTGACCTTAAGATAACCCTTAAACTGCCTTTAGATCATGGATCTGAAACAGGCAACATGTAATTGAAACCTTTTCCACAGCTTTTCTACGTGGCTGTGACCCCAGGTATTGGTGAGGCTATCAAATGGGGCAACGGTCTCTGATGGCTCGAGTTCTTCTGTTCCCGAGTTGCCTTTGCGACTAATCAGAGGGACCCTTCCAAGAGTCACTTTGAACTTCCCCAGGTTCTTCTCAGCTGAGAGTTGGTGGAATCTCCCATTTTGGCCTCACTGGAGGTATTCTGCTTTGGTGTTCTCTGTCACGATGCTGGATCCAATCTGGCCTAGGGGATCACTATCAAAGCTTTCCATGTAGGGTGATGGGATGGTCAGCTGTGAAGTACCTTCGGGTGTAGTGCAGCCTCTTGGTATGAGCTGGGGTTGGGTTCCAGCTGGAATCTCTGGGAGTCTTAGTCCCAAATTGGAACATGGGTGAACTAATTCACGTTGCCATCTAAAACGGGTTTTACAGTTGGGTAATCTGATGTATCTACCACAGATTATGTCACGTCTGACATCATATGTCACAAGGCAGGCTGTTAAGAGGTGGCCAGCCAAAATGTCCGCTCCAAAACATCTCTTTATGTTTTTATTTTTACTTTTTTTTTACAGTGGGGGTGGAAAACTTAGACCAAACTCAAGAAGGTAAGAATGTACTCATTATCAGCACATTAGTTCTTTAAGGGCAATCCAATCTTCTCTCCCTTCATCTCTCTTTCTCTTTGAAGGTGCATTTCAGGGTTGTGTAAAGTGTCAATGTCTATGAGAATTGAAAGAACCAAAGCATGGTTGAAACTAAATGTCCTGGTTCTTTTCCCTAATGACAACTACACACATCGTAAAAAAGATGTGGGGAAAACAAACTTAAAGGAAAACAAAGTAGAATATCTCGCCACCCTTGGGATTTCCCACTGCCCCTCCCCATCGCTCACACTCTTTGGGTGCTGAGTGTTTTTCTTGATCTTCTTGATTTCTTGGTGATGTCCTTTGATGACTTGTATATGGTGTGGTGATCTCCTGCTGATCTATACTGTATGGAGTTGAGCTCTGTTCCAAAATATCAGGGTAGAGGAAGTCTCCCACAAATGTCCATCATACGTCGAGAGGAGTATACCACTGAGCTTCCAATGACAATCTCCATATCCCTTTCCCAGGCCCTCAGTGCTTGGGTCTACCCATCTGATCTCTTGATTCCTTAATGTTCTGCTATGTGTTCATACCTATGGAGCCTCATTATATTCTCTCCTATTTCTCCTCTCAATCCATTATCTCCACCTGCACCTTTTTGATGTTCAGCAACTAGCTCATTCCACCACCCATTTGACCCTAGGTCTCATCAGTCTCAATGAGTGCCTCCTTTCATAGAGTGTGCTGACTCCCTTGGAGTATAACGTGCCATTTCTGCAGTCTTTCACTCTCCTACTATACCTGCCTTCTCTCGTTGCTCCTCCTCTCCCCTTATCTCACCAGTCTCTTCCTCTGTCTCCTCTTTCCTCTAACCCTTATTCTCATCTTTACAAATCCAGTTATTCCACTTCTCATCATCTCCATGTTCCTTACCCATCTGCTCTTTCTACTTCTTAATGTTTCTCCTTTACTCTCTTCTCATGCTTGTCTTCCTCTTTTCTCCAGTAACTGGTGTGTTCCTTTCCTCTTCTTACCCACTTTTTCTTCTATCTTCTCAACCACCTGCTTTCCTCTTTTCTTCTCCTCTTCTCTCTCGCTCTCCTACATCTGCCTCCAGAACTCTCCTTGTTCCTCGAAAAACATCTACCCTAAACGGAGTTTCCTCTCGTGTTATAGGCACCTAGCTTCACATCCAGGAAAGCTCAATAGATATTGGCACAGGTGTGAGTGAATTGGGTTTCATTACTGGATTGGTTCATTATCCTTGGGAGAGGATCTTTCTTGGCCTCATGGACCCTAGCCGAAGGGACACTGGTTACAAATGACACAATGGTTTTTAGATCTGATACAGCCTGTGCACTGAGTGTTTAATTTTGCTTTCAAGATTATACTAATGCACCAATTACATTATTGTGAATCCTTTAAAGGGATGGCATCAAACGTTGTTCTCTTCTGGCGATCACCTTTCTCCTGCTGGTGGCATGGTGGATTATCCATGGGGTCATCTACATGATGGTCCTTGCCCAGAATCAAGTGATTTGTGGGGAACTGCTCTTCTTGGAAACATCACCATCCACCTCCATGCTTACGCAGTGGACATCATCATAGGGCCCAATGTATCAGGGACCGCTTCACATCTATGGGGCAGCTCCTTATAGGGACAGAGATCTGGACAGCAAGATTCTGCACCATTGTGTGGGGGGGCAGATTTTATCTCTCTAGTCTTTTCAGTGGTTTCCTAGGCAGGGCCTATTGATTACTGCTAGAGCTGAACCAATGGCAAACCTTACCACTTGAGTGCACACAGAGACATTGTAAATTTCCTGGGACTACAGGAAGTCAGGTAGTCTACTGGCCTAACTAGGTTTGGCTAAAATTAAGTGATCTTTGTCTAGATGAGATAGGAATTAATAGATAAGATCTTAGCTACCATGTACAAGAATTACTGGTATGGATGGTTCTAAAAAAACAGAGGCAAGGTGGCATTACGGTCAAACAATATGTCCTGTTTTGCTCATAAGACCCAGGGAAGCCTGGAATTGTCCCTCACAATCTTCAGTCATGCAAGTAAAATAAACTTTGTGACTCATGTCAGACTGGGACAATTGCCCATGAGCACAAAGGTGTTGGTGCCAGCGAGAAGTTGTGCATTTTTCCTTGTAGCTTCAACCAGCCTGAAAATGTGGTGCATTGCTTTCTGTTCTTTGCAAATAGCAGATATGGCTTAGATTCAGTTTGTCCTTCTTTCTAAAGGCGGAGCTTCAAAATGAGCTGTGAAGCCCGCGGCTCCATTCAAGGGACTTGACAATCTGGTTGTCCGTATTTTCAATCTGTTGCTAACTCCAAGAGGCATTGCTTGCTGGCTTGCTTGTTTTTTTGTATTTTTTTTTTAATTATTATTATTTTTTTTAACATAGGGTCAGTATCTGTGTATGGAATGGTTTTACAATATATTTTATATTAATGTTTGTAAGGTGTTATTTTATGTGACAAATAACACATTCATCATTTAACTTCTTTCAGCAGAATGCCCTATGGAGTCGCTTGAAGGAGATTCCAAAGTAGCTTTACCCCACTACGCAGGTCATTTTCCAATGGGGCGTCACATAATTGAAAGGCATAAAAGCCTTGCATAAGGCTTTTAAGCTTTCCATTCACATCACTCCCCATTTTCATTGATGTGTAAATCAGAGAGGAGGGGCAGATGGGAACGTACGTTTCGACTGCTCCCTTCCACTCGGCCATACAAATACTACAGCATGTGAGCCAGCATGGTTTTTCATGCTGGTGCAAATGCTGTGGTTCCTATGGAGTCCGCCGGCACTTTTCAAAAGCCGGCGGACTCCATAAGAAACTATTGTAAAAGTCACCTGCCAGAGCAGGCAGCATTTACCCCAATTTGCACAGCCAAGTGAAAAAGGGTGGCGTACAAGCATCTACACTGCCTTTTTGCCCTCCCCTTTAATGAGGAGGGTACAGCGGCTGGGACCTGTGTACAAGAAAGTGTAAACTTAACGGGTCCCAGCCACCGAATTAGGAGGACTTCCAAAATTAGCCTGTTTATGCCTGCCCCTGCTTCCCCTCTTTCTCAAATCAAACATCCCAACAGCCTGAGACCCATGATGCCCCATCCTCATTTCTCATGTCATCATCTGAAACATCCAGAGACTCACTGCCCTTCCGCTGCTTCATTTCTTATGGCACTCAGCCAGGCAGCCAGAGACTCACTGCCTTTCCGCTGCTCCATTTCTTATGGCACACAGCCATGCAGCCAGAGACTCACTGCCCTTCCGCTGCTTCATTTCTTATGGCACTCAGCCAGGCAGCCAGAGACTCACTGCCTTTCCGCTGCTCCATTTCTTATGGCACACAGCCATGCAGCCAGAGACTCACTGCCCTTCCGCTGCTCCATACCTTATGCCACTCAGCCATGCAGCCAGAGACTCACTGCGCCTTCCCCTGCTCCATACCTTATGGCACTCAGCCCTGCAGCCAGAGACTCACTGCCCTTCCGCTGCTCCATTTTTATGCCACTCAGCCATGCAGCCAGAGACTCACTGCGCCTTCCCCTGCTCCATACCTTATGGCACTCAGCCCTGCAGCCAGGGATTCACTGCCCTTCCACTGCTCCATTTCTTATAACACTCAGCCATGCAGCCAGAGACTCACTGCCCTTCCGCTGCTCCATTTCTTATGGCACTCAGTCATGCAGCCAGAGACTCACTGCCCTTCCACTGCTCCATTTCTTATGGCACTCAGCCATGCAGCCAGAGAATAAACTGCCCTTCCGCTGCTCCATTTCTTATAACACTCAGCCATGCAGCTAGAGAATCACTGCCCTTCCGCTGCTCCATTTCTTAAGGCACTCGCCATGCAGCCAGAGACTCACTGCCCTTCCGCTGCTCCATTTCTTATGACATTCAGCCATGCAGCCAGAGACTCACTGGCCTTCCGCTGCTCCATTTCTTATGGCACTCAGACATGCATCCAGAGACTCACTGCCCTTCCGCTGCTCTATTTCTTATGGCACTCAGCCATGCAGCCAGAGACTCACTGCCCTTCCGCTGAGTCATATCCCCCAGGAGATTGAAAAGAAAGGTTATGAAAGTGTAAAAGCCAGGCGTACTGCTTGTATACTTCCACTTTCCTCTCTAGCTCATTTTTATGACTTTACATGGCGAAGGAGGATGGTAATGTGGAGTTTGCATTTCTGCTTTGATTTCCGCCTTTGTCTTGGAATAGCACCACCAGGTTTTACAACTGCATGAGGTCCTCATCCAAGCGTAAATTCAAAGGCTTCCTATGGAATATGCCTTGGTTTGGCATCTGTTGACCATGCGGATTCCATGGGAATCCCTAATAAAAACCTTGTTTGCAAAGCGGAATCTGCAGCAGTTTATTCTTTTTTAGAAAGTGGAGAGTACAAGTGAAAAGTAAAGGAGTGTTCACCTGAATTTATGTTTCACATTTGCACTATGCTTTGTAAATGTTGAAAATTGCATGCGGGAGACCCAGCATCATGTAAGTGCAAACGTTGGGGTAAGCCTCCATGCAATTTGTAAATACTGCAAAGTGATCCCTTAATCGTGTTTTTTTAGAATAGATTAGAGTATAAAATAATAGTGTAAAAGCAAGGTTTAATGCTTTGGAATCCGAATAAATATTCGGAAAAAAAAGAATGGGAGATTTGTTCGAAAATTGCCTGCACGAAAATGATGTACAGCCGAAAAATCTGAATAAATCCCCCATTCGGTGTCATTATAGTGAACAAGGAGAGGGGGCTGCGTGGGGTGGCCCTTGCACCCTCCTTCACTATAATGCCATCGGGGATGCGGAGCTGTTCCACGATCCCGATTAAACGTTTTTTTTTTAAAAGGGGACCTTGCGGCACTGGTTTCCGATGCACTTAAGTGAAGGGAACCGGCATCGCAGAGGGATGCTGGAGACGATGGCAAACAAGGAGGTTTGTTGCCAACAAGTAAGTAAGGGGGTGGAAGGGTGAGGGTTACCAGAAATGTTCAGGGGAGCGAAAACGAAAAGTAATTTTCGTTCAAATTACTTTCGGTTTTTCTCCCTTGAACATGTCTTATTCTATCTATTCATGGACAACCGACTGTTTTTACACCTTCATTTTGCGATCCAACCCAAATTCCTGCTGACACAGGGGGGAGATATCATCCCTCCTCCATCTTGTGTGAGCACTTCGTTTTGCACCTGCAAGAGATTTTCATTCAGCCGTATAGCGAATGGATTCCTATGGAATCCCCCTTGCATACCTGCTAATGAGCAGATGGATTCCATAGGTATGGATTCCTATGGAATCCCCCTTGCATACCTGCTAATGAGCAGATGGATTCCATAGGTCTCGATTAGTAAACACCAACTGCAACGTGTCTTTTGCTGGAGGCGTTTACTTTTTTGCAAAGTGGAGGGTAAAAGTAAAGAGTAAAGTCAGTTTGCCTTGATTGAAGCCTCCTTGCAAAAGTTGAAGCTTGAATGCAGGGATCCACACAGCAAGTAAGTTCAAACGTTGATGGTCCCCTACATGAAAGTTGCATTTATTTTAAAATGGCCCCCCGAGAGTATCCAAAATGTCACATGAGGATTACATAACTTTGCTTGCAAGTCAGAAGAATCATGGGTACATAGTAGGGACCAGAAACATAATCATCCATTCCCGGAGTGACACACAGAAAGGGAACAGCCAATGAGAAGAAATGACACACATTTGAGCAGGAATCGGAGAGTTAAGGAAAAACACAGTGCTGAGCAGGAGAGAAAATGCACTATGTAGTTAGAGGAGAGAGCAGGAGAGTGAGCAGCCTACTGATATCCCAGGACGCTAGGAAGCTAATTGATTCGCATGTTGGGGCATGCGATCCTGTAAAGAATATCTAGGGACTTGAGAACTTGGGAATTGCTGGAAACTGAAGCCATGGGCCCAAGGAAAGCCTAATAAACGCAGAAACCGTGAGTAAACAGTCGCTTGTAGAGGGACATTAAACGCCTGTGTTTTGCTTCGTCCAGGATAGATAACGCACACTCGTCTGTTTTGCATGATTTACATTGGTTCCCTGTAGTGAAACGGGTTTAGTTTAAAGCATTGTTGATTGTTGACCGTGCTTTTTACAGTGAAAGTGCGGAATACTTAGGAGTAAGGTTTCACCCGTACATTCCGGGTCGTCCCCTCTGATCTCAGGATCGCTGTCTCCTCTAGATTCCTCGTTTTCGTTTCTCTAGAACTGCGGGTCACGCGTTTTGGGTGGCAGCTGCAAAGCTATGGAATGTTATGCCTATAATTTTGAGGGTCACTGAGAATCATTTGGCATTTAAACGTCTTTTGAAAACATTCATTTTTTAGCTACTCGTTTTACGTTGGTTTGTGTGCAGCTTCGGTTGGTTTTCTTGAGCATTAAGATGCCTTCTGGTGAGCGTGCGCTTTATACATTTGTTAACATAGCATAACATCATGAATGTGTTTGTCTCTACTTTGCAGTGATTTTCTGTTTTTTGGGTATTGACTATTTAGCACTCTCTCACTCTGGCGCCACCACTCTTGCAGTTAACCCGTGTTCCATAACCTGCAGAATTTTGCTCTGTTTACAAGTACTTGACCTAGTACCGATGTTCTGTTAATCCCAGTTTTCGGGGGTTGCTCCAACTTCACAGCATTCCAGATCCCAATTCTAGTTTTCTTCTTTCCTTCCATTTGTGGTGAAGGTGAGGTTCTGGCTTTGATCTTCTTATTTACCTGTTCCTTTCTTTTCTTGGGTGCAGTGGGCATGCGCAGTTGCATCCCCCCACTGTGTTTACAAGCTTCTATGCTGACAATATTGCAGTCTGGGAATGGAAACTGTGTTTGTTGAGAGCCCTAACCAACCTATCTGATAAGAACCCAAGCTCAATACTCAATCACCAGAGGGGGGAAGATCTATACCCAGTGACTCCATGTAGATCACAAGCCACTGGTGGATCACCTGAGGCTTCCAAGTAACTCCTGGCACCAGAAACTAAAATGAGCAGTGTGTGTTTATTTTAGTGGCACACGTCCATGGACCTCTTCTCTGCCCTGCCCCCTCTCCTCTTCCTTCAAAGGAACAGTACAAATATGTGTGCACAGTGGGAGGAGGGGTTGCATCTGGGCTTGAAGGGCTAGAGGCAGTGTCCCAACAAGTGGTTAACTACCAATAACAAAACTAAATGGGAAATGTGTGTTGTGGTCATTGTCACCAAGAGATGCAAATGGTGGCTGATTATAAATTGAAGGGGTGCATACAACTGCATGCCAGGTGAACAAAACTGGTGCTGTGATTGTTCCAGTCTCACTCTGTTTCTTTAGAATTGTTTTACTTAGCATTACTTCTCATGCTGGTAATTGTAGGCTTTCAATCAGAGAATGGAAAATAAAGTTACAGCTGTAATTGTGTTTTGCTCAGTGTGCCTCTGTGTGTGCGTGTGTGTGTGCAGTGTAGAAAGACATCTGTGTGAGTCCCTGCTGACAAGACAATAGGCACATGTAGCGTTATGTGTTGCTGTTTATGGTAAAACTGTGAATTGATTTCTTTTTTATTTGAAGATACTGAGTTCTCTGTATTAAAGTAGTAGTACCCCAATTGTATTAAAGGTTAACATGGAATTTGCAGTAATATAGAAGAGCCCAGCTCTATGCATGTTCCAATGCAGGAATTCAAGTGCTAATTTCAATTTTGCATTTAGGTAAAGGTGGCAAACTAGATGCACTGTATCCGGTGAATATCCACTTCTACTTATAAAACTAAACAGGATTGTTATGGTATTGTGATTTATATCTCACACTGCTGCCATTTTCATGGTCTCCGGGTGCTCTTGTAGTTCTGAAAAGAAAGGCAGGCTCAGGAGTGTTAGTTAGTCGTATGGGGAGAGAAAGCTCAAGGGAGCTGTGTTGTGATGTTGGTAGCTGCAGTTCTGAAAAACTGGTCACTGTGTGCTGTTTTTGATTTTAGTTAATGGTTTATCTGTGATTTTGTGCATAAGTGTATATGGGGTGGTTTGCATTTCTGTGTTTTTGGTTTTCTGTAGTGTGTTGGTTTGAGTTGGGTGTTGCAGAGTGTGTGCAGTTTGTGGTGGTTTCAAGTTTCTGCTGTGATAGAGAGGTGCATGTTTTGTTCGGTGTATGAGCGTAAATAGATAATGAAAAAGGTTTGGTCTTTGTCCAAGTGGCAAAATTCTAATTCGCTAAAGTTCAGAGGGGCAGAATTCACTGTGGCAGAACCTCACAGTCGTAAAACCTCAGTGGCAAAAGGGAGAATTGAGAGTTGAAACAATTTGTAAAGTCAGAATATTGCGACGTCATTTAGTTATTCTCTGTGGTGCTGTGGACAGGAGGGGGGGGGCTGCAGCACAGGAATGAGTGCCAGACAAACAGCAAACAGGGAATTGCCCTTACCCTCTGCTCTTCATCAGCTGGAATGTAAAATGACATGTGCTATCAATCCCAGGACTTCAAAAAAATGATTTGAGGGTTCTGTATCAGCCTATGTTTTACGAACCATGAGTACGAATAATTAGGTGAGAAAAGGGGGTTCTATATATATGTATGTATATATTTGTATATGTATAGGATTAATATATCTTAAACTTAGTTACTAAGTAACAAAACACTGTACAAAACAGGGTGATGAATACAGAGAGGCAATACTGAGGCTTGGATGAGAGAACAATTAATAGGGTTGATCCCCTTTTGCTTTGTAAACAAACCTGAAGACATACAGAGATTTGTGGGGAACCTGTATCCACGTGTTTACATTCTGGCTGGGGATTTTCAGCCTTTCAATACTGGGATGAAATTGTGCAATTATGAGCACTTGTTTTGCTACAAATTCTCTAATGCTTGGAAAATTCCAATAGATGCCTGGTCACCAAATGTATGCAGGATATGCCTGCTCTGTGCCGGCATTGTCACTGTAACACACATCTTGATGCAATTTCAAACAATCAGCCATAAATAGGTCTACCATTTTTTGTATCTAAGACAGGAATCCTGCTCTGACATTCAGGGTAAGGATACAATACAAAAGAGAGACCTAGAGTAGGACACCTGACCCTTGCTATGCTCTAATATACAACAAAATCGATAATATTGCTTTTATACCAATTAATCAGGTGACACAACCTGTCGTATGAACAGTATTAACAAAATTCAATTTTTTGTTTTAGTCAAAAATTAATTATTGCATTCTTTCATTCATTCGATCTGACACAAATGTATTCATATATTTATATAGACACTAACACAAATCATCACAGGACATAATTCCATTACATCATGTGATGGATCAAAAATGTGAGGCGGACAACTGTTTGATGATTTATCAAAACATGTAATTTCATTCTCAAAAGAAATATGATAAAATGCCTCACAATCCCTACTCTGCTAAGGATATTCCTGCCTAACCAAAGCTAAGAGAAAACACTCTAACACGATATCTGGCTCTCACACTAAGCAAGAAATACATTAAGAAATGATATGGAAATATAACGTAACATGAACAGCATTCATAGTTTCTGAATAACCCTTTGATATCATGGGTAAATTCACTTCCCCGGGATTCAACGTCAACTCTGCTAATGTTCAACTGAAGAAAGACATTTCTCAAATCAGTTCTTGGTGTGTTAAAGTCAATGCAAGGTTTGTTAACCAAAGTTCCAATGATAGCAAACGTGAAATATCCACTTTCCACTTCTAACAAATAGCCCCATTGATAATCTCAACCACGATCCCTTGTCACCTCTTCAAGGCGATTTGCCACAGTTCAAAAGGAATGCAATATCCACAACAGTCAGTGATACACAGTTCTTCGTTAACAGTTAATATTTCCTTGGTTACAGTTTTAGAATTCACAATGATATATGTGTCAGGATGAGCCCACAGTGCTGCTGCTTCCACTTCAACGACTTCACTTCTACTTGATTTACCATGGGAACAGATTACTTTTGTCTCACAATACTCGACTTGTTTAGGCTACTACAATGTTGCATCGACCGATAACCAGATATACCACCACAGCATCAGTAATTTGGACTACTACGAGAGCTTCAGTGATTTGTACTTCTAAATAGGCTTCAACAAGATACACTTTAAAGTACTTCAACATCTTCAAGTAGGCAAGACACAGTTCCACTGAATATCTCTCTTCCAAAAGGGGCAGCCTCTTTGCCTCTCTTGTCTGTCTGCCACAAGAACAACCTGTGTTTTTGTATTGAATTGTATTCCCATGTGAAAGTAAAAGACAGAGTTCTGTCCTCTTTGGAAATCACAATTCGGCTCACACAACCACTCTTTTATATAGTTTTCACACGTTAAAATGCTTCAACAATTGTTTTATCAAGGTTAGGTACTCAGTAATGCCCTTTGTATAGTTCACTCTTCTTAATTAGTATCACGCAACCACTCCTTCAGGTAGATACAGTTTGTTAGGGGTTTAACAATGGGTTTAAGCAGCCTTTGCTTTTCACATGAGCACAAGGACTTTCCTAATATACGCAAGTGCTACTTTTCCATTGTTCATGTATTATAACTTCAACAAACAACTTCAGCTTTCTTTAAATCACGCGCGAGTGAATAGGGAACTGGATACTCTTGCTGGCAATGCTTGCACAAGGTATTAGAATGCCAGGCTTCTCTCACCGGCTTATTTAAAACTTGCTCTGCGGGTCACAGTGCTTCCACAACTTCTGCCACATCTTCTACTGCTTCTGGCTTCTTAGAGACCTACATCCTTCCTCTCTGAAGGTGTATCCAGTCCAGCCACATGTTCATGGTACCCCTCTTGCTCCTGAGACCCACGGCTTAACAACTGTTCCTCGCCTCAGTCTCCAGCACGTTCACTGCACAGCAACCACGGAAATCAGGCTCCTATGGGGAAAGACAGCTCTACTGCATGCCTTCTGCTGCACAGCCTCTGGACTTCAGAGTTTGTGGGAACAATACCCTCTAAGAGCATGTTCTGACGCCCCTCTTGTTCTCTGACTTCTGTTTCGTTTACCAGCTTCGTGCCTTCTTTCTTCTACTTTTACTGCTACAGCTGGCACTCCAGTCACAGTTCCAGCTCCTTCTAATTGCATGCACCTGAGGGGGCCTGTTATGCCTCCCAGATTCCTTCAGGTGTGGGCTGGTAGGCTTAATTGACTGACTATTGCTAGAGCATGCCTCTTCAGCCCTCTTCCTTGTCTCAGTACTTATGGGATTACAGGACCTGTAGTCCCCCTGAGGAAAGTCATTTCTTTTAAAAATTGGGTTCATTTTAAAAGTAGATTAATTTTCTTTAAACTCATTAAAAGAAGGGCTTTTAGAACTGGTTGTTACAGAGGAAGACATCTGATTTATGACACTTTTACCAGATCCTTTTACATTTTACCACTCGGAAATGCCTTACAAGATTTTCCTGTTAACAAGGCTTGCTCAGATTTAACAGAGCTCGTACCCAGAGTCAGATATCTTTTATGCAGGTCAGAGACATTGTAATATGCAATATGCCATCACCAGTTTTGGCAACCCACAAATTCATTACCTTTCAGAAGACAAATACTGCTTTTTATCCCACAGGATCCACTCACCAGCCTAGGCCTTTTCTCCCCCCGAGGTGAACATCCAGCAGTACACCACCCACTAGGCCAAGATCAGGAAGTGTTTGCCATTCCCTGGCCACCTGGGAGGAGACATTAGGCAGGGCTTCAGTGAAGGATCTGTAGGATTCTTCACAACTGTCAAACCAATTGCAATGCATTAACGTGCTACACAGAGGAGCCAACTTGCTACATCTGTTATGACAAGGGTAACATGGAAGGACAGTTGCAAATACCCTGGGGTTTAAAACATTCCACGGATACCCACTTCATTATTGTACATGCCATGTATAATAAACAACAACTGATTATTTTTCTGGATATTGAATCATCATGTTATACAGCCTGAAGTATTCCTGTACCTAACCAGATAAAGAGCTGAGACAGCAGCACTACATCTAAATGTCATTTGGTGTCAACACATGGTGTTTTGATCCTCTAAAATGGAGTGCACTCATCCAGGGAACTTTCTGACACAAAAGACAGGGCCATTGTCAGGACACAAAAAGATGAGTATAAGGAGGAGTCGAATTCATGCAGTTCTAGCAAAAAGGAGATGATCACTCCAGACCCAATCAGTGAATAAAAAACAACATCCAATGCTTATGACCAATACAAGGTGTGTGCCTCAATATAGGACTGACCTTATTGTGGTGTTCCAAAAGAGTGCAGGGCTTCTTATATGATCAGACAGGTGGCTGGCAGTAATTTCTTTTTAAATTGCTTGCACCCACCAGCATAATTATGCTACTGATCTTCATTATTTTCTTGGCAACACTATTTAATAAATGAAAATAGTCTCTCAATTATTTGTGAGCTTCTGGCTCTGAACACCGAAATCCCAACCAGAAAAATCTTAGGTTGTATAACAACAGGGCTAATGTCCTCATTACTGACCTTTTCATGTGTTGGATGATCATCCGGCAGTGAGCTCATGTCAGGATCCCTCAGCAATCAACTCTTGTAGGCTCCTCCTGGGTTTAATATGCTCTGACTTCCTTACTGTAAGGAAAATTAGGAAATATTTTTTTTCTCCTGGCCCCTTAAAATAACTCTTTTTAACCTTTTTGTGCATCCAATATTTCATTCTTAAATGGGCTCAAAATGTCCTGAGTTCCGTCTGTGCGTCACCCCACGAATGCTGCTTACAATTTCCACAAAAAGATTCATATCTGCTTAACGTTTCAGCGGAAACCACTTATCGTCACACTGAACCTCAATAAAGATTAGGAGAAGAAAAAGAAATGTTGCCATCGAAAGCTTCAGTCCTGGTAAACATACTGCAGCATCCAGTGCTGCTAAACATGCCTCCCTACTCTCAACTTTGCTCATACCCAAGATCGACTAGGAAACTGACCGCTATTGCTGGCCCATTGATACAATGGAGGAAAAACTCCACACTTGCATGTCTTGTTATCTACTTATTTTGAAAACCTTTTTGAAAATGTTACTCCTAATGTTGGTGGATGACTGACCACAGCCATCTTGGATTTCCTTCCTTAAAAAGAAGAACACCCCTGTCAACACCATTTACATTTAGACATAGTGCTGCAGTCTAAGCTCTTCATCCGGTAGGTACAGGGATTTGTCAGGTTGTATAACGTGGTGTTTCAACATGCATAAAAATAAAAAGTTGTTGTTGATGATACATGGCATGTTGAATGATGAAGTGGGTACCCATGGGATGTTTTGAACCCCAGGGTATTAGCAACTGTAGATATGTCCTTCCATGTTCCCCATGACTCCTCAAATGTAGCAAGAGTGCTCCTATGTGTAGCACTTGAATGCATTTGCACTTTGTTTGATTGTGTTTTGCTGATTTTGCACATTGTTTTGTACTGTGTATGGAGACAAGCATATGTAATGGAATTATGTGCTTGGATGATTTGTGTTATTGTCTATATAAATATATGAATACATTGATACATGTTTTTCCACAATATATCTATGTGTGAGATTGAATTAATGAGACAATACAAAAATTAAGTTTTGACTAAAATGAAAATATAATGTTTTGTTAATACTGTTAATACGAAAGGGTGTGGCACCGGATTAATCAGTTTGAAAGCAATATTATTGACTGCGCTGTACATTAGAGCATAGGTCAAATGGCCTGCACTAGTACTCTCTTTTGCATTTAGAGCTGTACATGCAAGGTAGGCTTGGCCCATTGGTCATGCACCAGAGTGACCTGTATGATTCCTGCAGGGAGAGGCAGCAATCCTGCCAGGTGTTCTCTGGGATAATGCCTCCTTCATAAAGGGCAGGCAGGAAGCAGGTCACCACCCATTATGAATATGGCACCCCTCACTACCATACACTCTTTACTGTTAATATAATCATTCATATAGTCTGGCTGGGTTGTTACATTATTTGTGCACGCATCAAGTCATCGCTATAAAACAGAAAATGTGTTTACCCTTGTGATTTACACTTTTTCTGCATATACAATTCTCACATGGTTCACACATTTTTTCAATCTTGCCAATTATTTTGACATAATAACTTTTACGGTAGTCAACAAAGTAGGCTTACTTTTTGATGGCTGAATTCTGTGACTTAGAGTGTGAGCAACATGAATGAATTGGGGATATGCTAAACTGGCAGCAGATTTTATTTTTTGACAAAGCAGAATGTGGATTTATGATGAATGTATTTAACACATTGATTGTAGAACGCCTCGAATTGTTTTTGCACATGCAGCCGCAAAAGAAACAATCTATTGTATTGACATTCTGGATGCAGATACAGGCACAGCATCAAACAAATGGCAAAAGATGAACCATGCAGAGTGGGACACCGTTTTTTTTTCTTCCAATCTAAAAATAAATTGTACATCTTTAATTTACCATGCCCAAGTTACAGTGGGAAAAAAGACGAATATTGAGAGGCTTTTGCATTAATACACACACATTTTGAAAATAATGTTCCCATTGGACGCTAGCTGCGATTTTAAAAAGTAGCTAAACTAAACAATGCAATGCAAATGCTGTTACAAAAGCACCCTTCAACGTTGCAAATTATTTATAAAAACAAATGTACACTAGATAGGTGCAATTGTGAAGGGCTCAGTGACTCCCATTGCTGAGTCTGTTGTAAGAGATCTTAAAAACTGTCCTGAATGTTTGTCTTCCTTGTCAGGTGTGCAGTTAAGTGCAAACATTATTGCAACAAGGGTACCTGCACTATCAGCCCATGTGATTGCATATCTCTGTTAATCTGCCCTTTTCAGACACGTACTTCCTGAAATCAAAACTTTCATTTTGTCTGACAGCATCTGAGTGTTGTTGCTGTTTCAAGCTACCCACCAGATTACTGAGCACTGTTGGATAGCAAGTAGTGTCAGCCCTCACATTGAACGTCTCAATTGGTTTCCTACATACTTATGTGCTTGGCAATTTTTAGCAGACAGCTCCTAATGAAATGAAGATGTTTTGGAGTTATTAATATCATGGTAAATGCATGTTATTCCTCTTTATATGAAAAGAAATGAAATTCCCAAAAATAATCTTAGTACAAATTCTCATACTCATGGACATCACTACTCCAGTAGCTCTCGGAATAGGACGACATTACCTAGTAGAAAAGTCCTACCACCAAAAGTCTGACCCTCATTTATTTGCATATGTATGGGGTAAAGTTAATTAAAATGAATAGGTGTAAGGTGGGCGAGCTGTGGTGGGGTCTCCCTCCACATATGTATATATATATATATATGTGAAGAAATTGAAAACAAATATGAAAAAAACAGACTTTTGGTGGTCAGACTTTTCATCTCGGTAATTTAATGCAGATCCATAGCTCTTGACAGTAGCTCCCATCTATTGGCCATTAACTATAAGTAGCTTTTGCTAACATAAAGGGTGGAGACGCCTGATCTAGAGGAACAACTGAAAAGGAGGAAGCCAACCTGAAAACCAGCATTTCCCTTGTCAATGTAGAAGATTCCCAAAGGACGTAAGGAGTAAGCACTCCAGAGGTCAGGGGACCCACCCCACACAGCACGAGAATGCAGAAAAGAAAAAAATGCAAGGGCATACCTGATGGAATGAAGGTGAAGCTAAAGGGGTAAATGTGGTCTGCTTGTATTGATTTTGAGGTGATATGGGGGTGATGGAGGCCATGAGAGAATATGAGGGTGGAAAAAGTGATAGGGGTGCTTTTAGGATGTGCATTGGGCATGTTAGTAACCCTAAAAGTGCCCCACAGAAATATGTGGAAAATAGAACTATTGTTCCAGAGTTCCTTGAATTTTTGTAGGACACTTTTGTGGAAGTGTGACCAACCTCAGTCCTCATCCGCAAATGCTTGTCTGTAAATTAGAGAACATGCGCATCAAGCATTGACACCATGCTTGTTGAGCTTGTTGAGCTCAATGTAATCATTAGGAGAATACGACTCCACATTCAGGGCTAGAAATGTTAGAGTTTGTGACTTGAGTACTGGCATTATATAATATCACTCAAAGTAAATACTCCCACATACAAGAAATATCTCCTGAATTGGTAGCTGTGCCCAAAGAACTTTGAGATTTTACAGGGACACAGGCAGTATGACAACAATGAATACATAACTTATCGGCAATGGGTGAATCCCCTGGAGGCAAACATTTGGCGTTGTATTCTGCGTGTCTGCAAAGCTACTCTTATACAGGCTATAAGAACGGAGTCGCGGCTCACCTCCTTGAACCCGATTATTTGCTTGAATAGAGGTAATCTATTCATAAAGATAATGTGTGATGTATCATAATCCGTGTTAAATCTGCTGAGATCAGAAATGATATGGGGCACATGTAAATCCTTAGTTGAATTTAAGATTAGGAACAAAGAATATTTCTCCAAATTGTCATGGTCTCCCGATTCGTATGATGGCCTAGGATCCCCGCTGTTAGCATTTAAAAAAAAAGCCTACAGATGGGACCGGGCATATAACCATGACTACATCAGCAAATTATCCTCCTTAAATGCTTATTCTAAACTATTCTTTCTGTATTGTTAGGCGCAAAAGTATATGGATCAATTTCCTACCCCAAAGGTAAGGCGATTGTTTATGCAGAAAAGGTAGAATAAATTGCCGGCTATGGAGATAAAGGGTGCTTGGACGTGAATGCGGCTTCCAATCACTGATCGAGGATGCCACCTTTTTAAAGAAGTTGGAGTCATAGAATCATTTCGGCACATACTTACAGTGTGTACACATATGACTAAGTATTATGTGAAATACTATACACATCTTGCTGATAGTCTGCACGATTTTAGGAGTGTGATTTTCTGGTTAAACTGCCTATTATGATGTAGCTTTACTGGAGCACTTGCCCAGGTTCCTACATGGCAGGCTTTTGATTTGGTGCTCGATAGGTGGATTTAATAGACCCATGAAATCATGGGAGAGGGACGCCTATGACAAACATTAGTATGTACCTATGAAATGGTGATGTCAAAGGGTGCTGAAATCAGTCACAATTTTCTCGGATTAGAGCAGAGTATTGCAAAACATGCACATTTTTTTACATGATATGTAATTGTCCTGTTTGTTGCCTTCGTAGTGGTCTTTCATCTGTTTGTAATTGTTTCTATTTAATTGTTAAAGAAAATGTTTTTCTTTTGATATGTATTTATTTTTTGTGAAAAGCTCCTTGTGTGCTAAAACAAAATAAAAAAATAAACAACTTAACATGATGCCATTGCAATGCTACACAAGGAGAAATGTAGGACTAGTGCCAAGAGGACAGAAAGGAAACCAGAGGCAAGCATAGAGCTTCGGAGAGGCACATCACACCCAATACAAAAATATATCATGATTCGTCCTTGTAGAGTAGGAACATGGGGGAGGGCATACTCTGAATGGTGCCAGTGTATCCGATGTCCCATTCCCATTCAGCCCTATGGGGCCGAAGGGGGATGGGGAGTCCCTCATTACCGGCACCCGCAAATGGGCAATTACCGGGTCCGCCAAACTTGGCATGACCCGGTAATTGCCCATTCGCGGGTGCAGGAAAAAAATGGATACCGGCGGAATCCATGTCTGTACTACAGGCACGGCTACCGCCAGCCGCGAAATGAGGCCCACTGTACTACTGATGCATTTAAGGGCTGGCCATATCACAAGTTGGCCGCTAAAGGGGCTATTTTACCTCCAGCTTTTTTTCTGGAGGTGAAAATCCCATTATGCCCTGTTTTCGGCATAATTACCACCAGCTGTGATAGCTCACGGTATTTGTCCTGAAAATTCCCCACTGGGACAATGGGCCCGATGGGGAATGGGATTTACCATTAACCACCAACCCTCGATCCAGTGGTAATACCGCTGGACCGGTTGGGACTAACGCTATTACAGTTGGGCAGTGTTACAGCCGAGATGCCGTCCAACCCGTGATGAGGCCCAAATCCTTAATCCACACTCCTTTAGAATGTTTGTAATAATCTTCTTAATTTACACAAAATGTGTGTCTGTGGCATAAATTCCTGGGTGCATATTTTTATGAGTATTTTGTCACGTGGTAGGCATCAGCTGTCTGTGTGATCTTGGACACATTTCTCTATAGAGTTTGAGGCAGAAACTTTCCTAAATTATATGGTTCCAAATAAAACAAATATATAATTAACTATTACACTATTTTTTATTTCTCCTTTTAAATATCATACCACTCAACATTACTCACCATAATTCTGTTTTTGTGGGGTGGGTTATTATTAATCAACTGAAGTTAATGCATACTTCTACTTACTCTGTTTCACTATCGTGTACATTTAAGAAATAAGGGGTCCTCCAGATTAAGAAAGGGAAAGGCTACTTATTCACAATCTTAACTTTCATCAATAAAGGGGTGGTTATGACAAGACGCATAGTCAGAAAGTACAAAAAAAGTTTGTAAAAATGTTATTTAAAACCCAGTGTTTTTGCATTTTGATGTATCTGTCCAAAAAGATTGGCTTTGTTTTAATCTGGGTTGTTTATTGCCAGTGTGCGTGCTATTTGCAATCTGCTTTAACATCGTGATTTGCATTTGGGAAACAGTGTGTCGAGAACTGTTATAAAGCGTTGCTATTGGGGATTCAGCGTAATTAATCCTGATGTTAATTTTATGTTTTAATTTGTTGCCTTCTCTTAGGTATAGAAACTCACTGGAGCATTTGAACATGAAGACAATGGATCTTTATGGCAAATCGCAGACTGTTTCAGAGGTACCTTCTGTCGGCTTTGGGAGAGTGCAATATTTGACTCCTTTACATTGTTTTTACGCAAGTGTATGAGAAAGGCACTGGAAATTGACTTGTCTCTGTTTGCGGTAATAAGAGTGATTCTCAGATGTTCTTAATATGTTTGAAATGATGAGCTCATTTGTGAGGTTATTTGCCTCTGATAGATACAATTAACTGTTTAAACAAAGCGGTACTTTGCATGTCAGATCCATCTTAATCTGACCTTGCGGCAGTGTATTATATCACAAGGTTATAGAGAAAGTGGTGTGGGCAGGGGTGGACTGGCCTATAGGGAACTCTGGAGATGTCCCGGTAGGCCTCTGCACCCTGTGTCTCTCTTTTGTGTGGTATTTCCACATTTTCTCAAAAGGGCTGGGCTTGCTGAAAATGTGTAATATGGGGCCACTTTGAACATTATTTCCGGGGCCTCTTTTGGTTCCCAGGCCACCCCTGGGGGTGGGTTCTACAAGAATTCATAGTACAACAAAAAATACACTTCAATCTGGACATGTAGACGGGTGGTCAGGGCATTGACTACATGGCTATCACAGCAAACTGTGTGTCCTTTTTTCCTCCATCGGCCTAGAAGGGTGCTGGAGCAATGCAAAGGAAAAACAGGGGTATGAACTTTGGCCCCAGATATTGTTGTGCATGCAAAGTTTTCAGGGCAGATGCCACAATGGGATTTGATATTGGAGGTGGAGGAGGTAGCGGAACAATGGGTAAAACCCTTATATTTTGCAGATGGACTTTATTGCAGCAGACAATGGATCTTAATTCCTTGATGCCCTAAGGACTTGCAAGACAATGCACATACCCAATGGCCAACTGACATGTCCTTCACCTAATTATCGTACGTTATCAGCAATTGCAAGCCTGTGAAAGAAATGGTCTTTGGTGCTCAGAAGATCAGTTCACATGTGAGCTGTGCCTACCATGTCAAAGGTGCACTACTCCAAAGCAGTCACACAACATGTTTCCACTGCACAATCTGAAGACCTCTGTGGCTACCTGTGTGAACCCTACTTTCCAGATGTTGGACAGGCTACACAAGCTGTTCATGCCATCATTCCATCACAGAATACTGCAACACTCACAGCAGAGCTCTATACCTGCCATTTCTGACACTGTGTAAGTGGCAGCTTCTGTCTCCTGTCTACTGCATGCTAGGATGTTTCCGAGAGGCCACCAAGTGGCACTGATGCTGAGGGCCCCGATTTCAAACTTGAAGGGTCCCCTACATGTAGTTGTGCTTAAATGTAACTTTGTGAACAATCTGGCTTCCTTTCTGGGCCCACTTTCCAAGGTAAAAGTGGTTGCTACTCGCACAAATATGTGAGGGAAGGAGGACTGTCAGCAACCCTCATAATGAGGAGACACATGCAATTGATACTTTGCTGAAAGCTTGCACCTCAATTGAAGAAAGAACCCAATTGAAGGACGAACGCAGGCAGCCGGAAACCCACACCAATTCAAAGATTTCCAAAGTTAGGAATGACAAGCATAAGAAGACTGATGGTGTTGATGGGATTTACATCACTGACAATTGTTGAAATCTTTGTGAGCAGCGCAGCTACAGTAATGGGGAGTAGAAGATATAGGACACCCTCCTGAGTTACCTGGACACCACAGATCTAAAGGGATTATGAATACACAGCAGACCATAAGCCGTACAGATGTTTTATGCTTTATCTACTGGACATTTCACCTGTGGGAAGGGATGATGACCTATTACAGTACTGGTAGAGCGAGATATCTGTCTGTCCAGAGGAACTTGTACAAATTGCTATTGATTTGATAAGCTGTAGCCCGCAAATGTGCAGTCTTTGAGAGTTTTTAGTGCAAACAGCGCTATTATCTTTAACTGCAAGACTATGGAACGACATTACCCAGAGCCAACACACCAGCTTGGATGATGATGAAGATGATTTGTTATCTGCTGAAAGTCAAAATCCAAAAAAGTGGGAAAGCGTTGCTTTGTAGTGGATCCAGATGTGGGAAACAGATATCTGTAGTAGTGACTGAGAGGTCATGGCCAGTTGCAGACTTATGCATAAAATTGCCTTTTGTGTGAGTAATGCTTTTGAATTTCTTCAATGTTTCTTGGGCTCTCACAATTGGTGCATCCACCCCTTAAAGTTCTTGAGCTCTCTCACAGGACACAGCCACCCTCTAAAGTTTGCAGGCTTTATGGCTGGGTACATTATGCCACCAATGGTCCTGGGCTCTCTTACAGGGTACAATCACTCACTAAAGTTCTCAGGCTCCCTCAGAGGATGGAGCCACCCACTAGGATTTCATGCTGTCTCACAGAGCACTGCCAGTGTCACTCACTAAAGTTGCCTGCTACTAAAGTTCTCAGTTGCTCTGACAGAATGTTAAGTATCTTGCATATGGGAAGCCTCCCTGTTAGTCCAGTCTCTTTCCCATGATTGCCTCATTCCTTCCAATCTGTGCAAGGACCTACAAAAGGGAAGGATGATTCAGCAGCATGTGCCTCTCAAGTTGGCTTCCACCACTGTGTAGTCCAGCTCAGACTAGCTGAAAGGTGCCCTGGAATGCAGGTAATAGGTTCCAACATGCCTCAATGCATGGCACACAGGGTTCTCACCATAGGCAGCCCTGCCGGGGACAGCCATCTGCTTCCTGCATGCGCTTGAACTTCTTCATGGCATTGATGTTTTTGTAATAGTTGTCATAAGCCTGCTTTCCGGGTTCTACTAAACCAAGTTTGTAAAGCACAGCTACACTAAATGCAACAGTAAACGCACCAATGATATAGAATCTAAGAGGTTTGGCCAAGAGGCCTCTTATCTTCTGTTTGGTTAACAGGCCTGCAGATATGGTGATGTAATACATATCTCTTCCAACTCTGTGCCCGCCAGTGGTGTGCTAACCCAAACTGATTATCGAGGTGGCACCGGCAGCTAGGTCCATCTTCCCTGCATTAATCCAAACATCTATTGTTAAAGGAGGGGTTGTGGCACGACGCAAAAAGCGCCCAGTGGAAATCTCATGTGATGAAAACCCATACTTCTTATTCTGATTATTTCACACATACAGTAAAAGTGTGGGTAGGACTTTGGGCAATCTTAGGCAATTACGTTTATACACGTTAGATAAATAGTTCTTGATATCTCTGTAACAGCATTCTACTATGCCTCTAGATTGGGCATGATCGGAAAAATAAAAATGCTGACAGATATTTAAACTCTTGCATATATGTCTAACCACTTGCCCAGTGAAATGTGTGTCTCTGTCAATGTTAATAGCTGCAGGAATACCAAATTGAGGTATAATATTATATATAGAGAATACAACATCATCAACAATGGCTCACTGATATGCATCTAGAAGGAGTTGATGAACAACTCTCAGACTCAACAAAGCCATTTTGCTTCACCATTGACAGCAGCCTGTCCTTCCACAAACACATAGCCAAGAAGGCCCAAATAGCCTGGCTCAGAATATCTACCCTTCAAAAAATCAAAGCCATCACCCAAGCCGCAAGACTGGACAGAAGTGCAACCCCTAATGGTTTTGCACATTGATGGGGGAAAATGCTTTCCTCACAGGGCTTCCAGCTGTTCAATTGGCTCCCCTAAAAGCAGTCGACCACGCTGCTGCACGCCTTATTATGGGAGCATGGACATTTGACAGATTCACCCCCATTTTATGCAAACTACATTGGCTTCCACTCCAAGCCAGCATAATGTTTAAGACTGCATGCATAATCTACAAAGACGTCATTGGTAGCACACCAGGGTACCTGGCGGTTAAGCTCCACATATCTGGTGGCACATGCTCGTTGTTGCGCAAATCAACCAACTGATTTGAATCACAACTTTGCCGCAAGAGAGGCCCCACAAACAATCCTTCTCTTATCATGCACCCACCCTCTGGAACTCGATCCCGGTGTCGGCTCAGAATGCCCCCAAAATTCTCCAATTACACAAATCTCTCAAAACATAGCTCTTTCAACAACACCTGACCCGGGAATAACTCCAATTAACGCACATACCGACACACAGACCTCACAGTACAGCGCTACTGTTAAATGATGCCTGTCCAAATGCTGGCTACCCACACTCTGTACAGCGCTCCGCTGCTCTCGAGCTAGGTTTGCGCTTTAAACAAAAAACACTACATAATTGCAATGTTCGGCTCTTATGACAAGCCAAATTGCTCACTACTGAACTTTTATGTTAAAGAAGCAGATCATAAGACCAAAGAGGACAAAGTTTGACTTTGCTGTTCCAAGTCACTCAATCTCAATTTAATGCTTAGTGGGTTTTTTTGTACAGGTCCAAATGATATGTTTTTAACATGCAACGAAGCTTCTGTTTATCTAAAAGGTGCACAGAGAGCATAGAACATTAATCTATCTAACTAAACTCCCCCAAATTATAGATTTACCTTGCAAGTTATTTTCGATAAGGGATAAACAGATTCACATAGTTTTTTACATAGCCAGCATCGAGACAAACAAAGGGGCAGGGTCCAAGTTCTCACCAATCACATTCACTCATGTTTATATTTATATGTTCAGGTCACGTGGCTTGTCATCCTGTGACCAGTAACCCTACTCCAGTGACCCTACTCCAATAGCTCTACACCAGTAACTCTACTCCTAGATCTTCCTCTGCTCACAACTTTTAACAGCAACCGTGTCCCTACTAGCCAGGTAACTCTATGGCCATCCGGTCTGGACATGTAAATGTCCAGCTCTGAGTGCGTGATCACTCAGTAGAGCTAGAGATCTCAAAAGATGCTCTCTTCTTAATAAGCAGACGGCAGCCCCTCTGCTGCTGCCGCTTCTGCTGCTGCTGCTGGAGGTTTTGATTCAATCGTTAGTGACATGGCTGATACCAGAAAGTGGGATGCAAATCTAATTGTTTCTATAATCACCACATCCCAAGGCATCTCATCAGTTGGCTTCAGTGGAAGAAATACATTACATCGTTTCAGTGCATTGAGATATGGATTGTGTGCTATTTCAAAATGAATTGTTTACAATGACCCCTGTCTTCTGAATATTGACCTTGGTGACCTCTGCAGTGATTACATCCGTTGGACTTGCAGCTTTATTAGGAAAGTTACATCTTAACCACAAGGGCAATCTGCTTCAAAACACTGACAGAGAAATCCACACTGCACCACTACAACCAATAAGCGATTAACATTATCTGTAAGATTGTCTAATAATTACTCCATACAGAAGTGAAGTATTCATGTAATTGCACATGTACTTTTTCATATAAGATTTGTTTGAGGTTCAAAGTCCTGATACAGACTTCATGTGAACTACTCTCAAACCCTCTTGTTTGAAAAATCGTATTGGAAACCAAGGGAATTTACAAATCCAAAAATCTGTTAATCAGACATTTACTTGAACTACTCGTCACCTACCAATCTATTGCCACATTTACTAACACACCAACCGCCCTCACAATCTCCTTGGGGGTGGTATTAGCAGAGAGGATCACCTGGGAGGGGAAGGGCCCCAGGGGACAGGAGGACTCTATAGAGACGCAGTATGTGATTTCCTCAAAGGAAGACATGTCAGTACTACTCTAATGTGTAATGGCTTGCTGTCACAGGGAAGTTTTCTTTCCCGAAGCCAACTGCTTTGATGTTGATGAAAAATGCCATAATCCATCATTTACTGGAAATAACACCTCCAATAAAGCCATGCATAGATATAATGGTGAAGGTCCCTTTAATACACATGGGAATGGTAAAAACAAATCTCACAACATTAACATCTTAGAATATGAAAACCTTAAATTTGTCATGGATCAGGACTACAAATTAACTCCTTATAACACTGTTGTAGAAGATACAATTAAGGATAAACATGAGAATAATATATTTGCAAATCACAGTCAAAACAGAAAAGGGGAGTTCAACATTGAGGACTTCAAGCCCCACAAGGCTCAAAGTACTGGGACGAGGTGGGATGCAAAGGCTCAAGGTTGCAAGTGGCAGTCTAAATACCGCAATGATCCACACCTGAGGAAGACTGGGAGCAGGGCTGGATTGGGAACCAAAAGTGGCCCTGGATTTTTTTTTCAAATTGGCCCCATATTTCGTCGAAGGAGCTAGCATAGCGCGTGAGCCCAACCTTTCTATGAGGGGATTGCGAGTATCCCCCAAGAAGATGTTGAATAACATTAGTCCAAATTAGTGCATTTAAACCATGTTATAATCATATATGGATTTTAAAAATTCATGTTTTAAGTAAGTTCATGATCTCATAAAGTATATCTTCAATGATAGATGGACAAACCACAAGTGCAATATCAGGCTCAATAAACATAAGAAACATATCAAATAATAAATGGATTGTAACAAATGTTTTTTATTAAGTAGCAGAACAAGATGCACATATAGGGGCACATTCTTAAAAACGAATGCAAATAAAACAGCTGAGATAATGCAATTTTTTATTTGCATTAGTTTGAGAAATGGGCAGGTCACCATATTCTCAAATGCACTTCATTCTCAAAGGAATCTCATCACTTGTGCCAAAATATGTACTGACAATCTGACCGAGTCTCCAAAGGGCCCGGGCAGAGCTTTATAATACACATACTGGGCTTCCCTAAAACATGCAGGGGCCTTCGAACACATAGGTAGTGGCCCCACATCTCAAAACAGTGCATCTAAGGCCTTGTGGGGGCCCAATCACATACAAGGACTGCACAATACATATAGGGTCCATCAGCACTATAGGAGACTCTGCATTACACAGGAGCCCCTCAGAACACACAGGGGCCACTCAGCACGAACTACGCGCCCCCCATACATGGCCTTATTCACATGCGGGGGTTGGCCCCTCGGCACATAAAATGTTGATGAGTCCATTTATGGGGTCCATCAGCGCATGCAGAACTCATCAACACTTTCAAAGAGTGCTTCGGTACATGAAAGGCCCCTGCATATACAAGCCATCCTCAGCAACTCCAGGCCCATCAGCACACAGTGGAGCACCACTCATACAGGCAGGTATAGGCCCTTGCCACACTGGTAGAGGCGCATAGATGGGGCGGCGTTACCCCATACTGCAAAACAATACCAGGACGCGAAAGGGGACAGGACAGCATTGGGGGAGCAGTGGTAAGTGGCGACATGGGAGGGAATAGTCAGGTAGGCAGGGAATGGTCTGGGAAGTGGAGGGGTCAGGTAAGGAGAGGGCGGATGAGTCATGGCAGTTCCACGTAGTGCCCCCAGATAATGAAAGCGGGGAGGCCTGTGAAATATTGGTGGACGCTGGTGGTGTCCCCCAGAGAGTTAGCAAGTGGCATAGGTGGGTGGGAGAACAGGGAAAGGAGGGTCATCTTTTTTCCAACTCCAGTTGCACAAACATTTAAGCACAATGGATCTTTTTTCACCCTTCACATAGAACCGAATGGGAAACCATGCATAGAGGGGCCCAAAGCACACATTGGGCCCCATGAAATACAGGAGCCACTCTGCATGCACAAAATCTCCTCACAACATTCAAAGATCTGCCAGCACATAAAGGGGCCCCTCAGCACAAAAAGGTTCTCAGCACACACACACAGGGGCCTCTTGGCACACATCGGGCCCCATAGCACAAGCAGTGCCCCATCTCATATACTGTGCATATTCAGGCTACACAGCACAACGAAGGCCTCTTCTGCCCATAAGAGCTGATCAGCACACATGCAGGTCCTCATTGCACACGCATGACACCTCCACACAGCAGAGTGTGCCTCATTCTGCCCCGCCCCCATAGCACATACAGTGCCAAACTCCACAAAAAGGGCCCCTTAGCAGCTACCTCAGCAGACAGAGACCTTTCAGTAAAGGGGTGAGTGGCCCTGTAATCCAAAGAACAATGAGGAAGGATTACACAAATAATAACAAATTGCTCTTTTATTCTCTCTCCCTATCACACTCTATCTCCCTCTCTCTAATATAGTCCCACCTCTCTACTTCACTGTCCGTCTACCATTCTCTCCCTCTCTCTCTCTCTACTGCATTCCCTCTTTAACACACCCCCTATGCCTCTAGCCCACTCTCTGTAACCAGTCTTCTTTATGTGTACCTCGCTCTCTTCACCACACACTCTACACCAATTGTTCTCACCTCACACTCTCTTCCTCTCCTGCACCCTACTTACCTCTCACTCACCCTTGTATACATTGTGCCACACACCCTGAATTTATTTTCATCCTCCCAACAATGCACATTCATACGCCATTTGCTGGCAGCGCCCTTGTTTTGACACCCCCCTTGCTCCCTGTCTCTCTTACCACCTTGCACAGAGCCCATGATATCATCTGATGATAAAGCATTTATAACGCGGCTATACACAAGTGTTTCAAGGCGCGACCAGGCAAAGGGGGGAACAGAGGGAAGACAGAGACAGCAATCTTATTACCATCTTATGCACCCTATTTATTTCTCTAACCCTGTTGACATTTGAACCTTGGGTCTTTTTCACCATTGCAGGTAAAGCTCTCTTTTGCACCTTAGCTCTAACTCGCATACACTCAACAATTCATAAGAAATAGTCAACATATTTCATCTAGTAAACTCAGTCACTTGGCGTGTTACAAAATTCAAAGAAATAAAATAAGTCAATAAATTAAGCTAGTTTATACCCACACTACAACATTCATAATAGCAATGCCAACTTATCATTTCCAATTGTAAACGCTGGATATTCAAAGCCCCCCCCAAACATACAATGTCCAAAAGCATTTGATAGAATGCTAGAATGACAGTGGATGGAAATAAGCCAGAATATAACCGGAACACACGACGACTCAGGAACATGCCGCGCAACTCAAACACAGCGGACAGAGCAAAGCAAAGCAGAATTGCAGCTGCTCTCCCAAGGCAATGCAGGGCCCGGTAGCATACCTCGCTCTGACCAGGCAGGCTTGCATTGAAACTCATTCCTTCCCTAATGCCACCCACCCTTCCCTCCTCAGAAGGCCATGTGCTATATAATGCCAAATGCAGGCCCCAGCAGCATAACTCGGTCTGACATCATTCCTTCCCTAGAGCCACCCACCCTTGACTCGAAAGGAGACCAAATGTAGGCTGTCATTACTTGTACTCAAGCAGTGGGGCCAGAAGGTGATGTCACTGATTGATGCCAAGACATATGGACATATGCTGTGGAAATGAGGTGACTACTTTAGTTCAAGAGCCATTTTACTGCCACTGGGTAGAAACGTTTGCAGCAGGTAAAACGTGAGTGTGCCAGGCAGGCACCAACTAAATGATATGTACATTGCTGCCGGGCAAGCATAAAGTTGTACCTTCTAAAATCCCTCGCCCCATTCAAGTCTATAGGCGAACTGAATTCTACTTATTTCCGTCTCATAATCTCCCACTTGTGAAGGGGGAGGGAGGGGTATCATTATGGAACCATCCACATTTCGTGCCTAATGTGTTAAAAACGTTGGTCTTGGGGCACATCTGAGCAAAGCGCCTATTGCACTCAAAAGCTTAGATTGCTATGAACACTGCATGCTGATGCTCCCTATACATTCCGTACCCGGAACACAATAAGAAATTAACATATTTATCAACATGAAATCATTGAGAACCATGCTAGACTCGCACAAGCAGTCTAATCACTGCACCAGGCCAGCTACTGCTCGTTGAAGATTCTGTGCGTCACTGGCAGCCACAACTTTTAAAAGAAAACAAGCGATAGCCCCCATCTCGCGCACGCTGCCATTGCCCTACATTCCCCAGGCAGGGAACCTGGACAGGCAGTCCTGGAGAGCTCTGTCCTTGGGAATGATTTGAGGGACTGGCTGCCGCTGCAAATAATGCATGATTCAAGAAAAAGATGATGTTGTTCAGTTAAGTAACTTGACTTGCAGGCTTTAAATTAAGTTACTTAACTGAACAAAATCATGCATTTCATCAACAGTAGCAGTGAATGGCCATCACAGACCAGAGGAGACCTGATTTGAAACTTCTCCGAACGTGAAAAGGTTGCGAGGTGTGCCGGAGTGCATGTGCTGCACCCCGTGGTGACCCTTGCAGTGTGCACGCGATGCCCCTGTTGTGCTCCCTTCAGTGTGCATGTGGAGGGCACGTGGTGCCATGGGTCCCATTCTGTGTGCAAGGTGCCTTTGTTATGTGCTGGGTCTTATATAGCGCTCTTTTTGGTATTTGCATGGCCACCTCTTGGCGCTTTATGATGTGCTCGGTGGTGCGATAAGGGAACCCCACGTGGCCTTTGGAGGGGTGGAGTGAGGTGACTCTCGCCACAGCCACGCGGACTGGAGGACGTGTAATGGGTACACAACCTTTGGAGTGTTGTGGTGACGTGCACGGATGATGCCACCTGAGACAGTCTGGGCTGAGACGAGCCACTTGCAGACACCGGCCGGAGTCTGACCTGGTGCCGGGGTCGGGCTGGGGAATAACATTATCTCGAGCACCTTGAACAAGTGGCCCACAGTTGCAAGTGGCCATACATTGCTTTTGTGACGGACTGTTTGAGTAATACCCAAGGGCGAGGCTTTTGAAAAAATGTGATGCAAATTGGGCAATTTAAACAAAATGTATTCACCAACACTGGTCAAAACTAATAGCTGCAGTGCGAAGTAACTTGTCAAACCGGTCCACATGGGCCAAAAGAGTGGCCCACTTTGATTAAAAAAACAGGCCCAAACTAGCATTTTGTTGTGTTTTTGGTTCGGGCATTGCCTTATTGCCCTACCAGCAGAGACAGGCCAGGGTAGGTCCTGCTGCATCGACACTCGGCTGGGCTCTCCCTCACCCAGGTGCTGAACCCACACCAGCCGAGCATCGATGTGCCTACCCAGTCTGGCCTAGAAGGTTCTACGGCCCAATAACAGGGCTCTGGGGAATGATTTCAGGCAGCCACTGAAAGTTAACTTTACTTACGTGGACAATCTCGAGTCGAGACTCGAGATACATATCATCAACGTGCAGTGTGTCTCGCTAGTCGCTTCTCACCTGGCAATCGATCGATCTTGTGGCTTGCAATGCCAGGCCTCATGCGGCCCAGGGCAGCTGCCTGCCTGCTAATGTGTGCACTGTGCGCGCAGGCGCATCCTGGGCTGCAGGCAGGGCACGTGCGGTTCCAATCTGGTGCCCAGCCCAGGAGGCCCTGCACAGGCGGGGGCCCAGCCCAGATGCTGGAAAAAAAAATGACAGTGCCTCTGCCTCAATCAGTGGTGGCAGCCAATTCAAGGCAAACAACCCAGACGGAGCCGAGGAAAATCACGCAATGTGTTTATGCTAACACATGTGTATTCTTCCACTCAAAAAGAGGCCCTACAGGACAGAGGCCTACCGGGGGATGTTCCGGTGTCCCGGTGAGGCAGTCCAGCCCTGACTGGGAGGTATAAAAAGGCCTCCTCAGTTGCAGGCTATAGAGAGTAGCAGAAGGAGCAGTAGTATGAGGTCGTGTGAATGCCGTAACTCCACCTTACCGTTGAAGTGGAAGGAAACTATGGGAAATGCAGGAGCTGCCATGATTAGCAGATTGAAGTCTGGTTCTGAGAGGCTCTCTGGTGGCAGGTCAGTGCCTGAGTGTACCAGGAGTGAGCAACGCTCCATTCCCGAACGTCGTGGGCCGTGGGAAGCAGAATGAAGCAGGCTGGCGGGCAGCGTGCAGCAGAGAAGGTAGAGGACCTGGAAGCAATGGAGCAAGCGGACACGTGGGCAACTACCGATGAGTTCACTATCAGTATGTGACCCTGAACGCTCTGTGATTGCCCGCTTGCACAATCTAATGCTTTTGAATATCAAACTGATATAAAGAACTTAAAGCAGCAGTCTAAAAAACAGTTGAATACCAAACTGATACCAAGAAGCTAAAGTGGCAGAATAAGAGCTCTGGGCCAGAAGGGTATCATAATATGAGTTACGGTTATAGGGCCTCATTACGAGTTTGGTGGTATCTGAGAGGTAAATCCACCCAGATACCAGCAAACTGAATTACTGTTACAGCCACTTGGTCTGGCAGAATTACTGCCAGATTGAAAGTGGCAGTGACGGAGTTAATCCCCATTTTTATAGAGTCCATTGGACTCTATAGGAAATATTTGGCAGAATTACCGCTGGTGGAATTACCACTGCAGTAATTCTGCCGATTTTGCAGATTTTCCGAATAAAGCAGGAACATTTACCTCCAGCATAATGCTGGAGGTAAATCCCCCAATCCAGGGCCATACTCGAAGTATGCCAGTGCGGGAAAAGTGGCGGTAATTTTGTTACCGCTAATTTATCCTGCACCGCCATACTTGTAGACTTACTCCAAAACAAAGGAGGGCATTATGAAGTCAAGGGTATAAGAACCACCATCGATAATGACAAAAGAGGGCAATTAAGAACCAAGTTGCGTGTGAGTCATATTGCCAAAATGAGAGAAACGCATTTTGTAAATGAACTATACCAGCATTGTGCAAGTCAAAGAAGGGAGTTGGAATAGAACCGATTATCAGCAGTTGGTTAAAAGAAAAGTGAGGACACCGAAGTCACAGGAGAGCTGCCTTCCTGATAAGAAGTATTCAGGAAGAGAGGAGCATAACCTGCACTGCATGTGGCAATCATAAGTGTAGAATAAACAGCAGTAATGTGTTTCCTGTCTTCCCAAGAGAAGTAATTAAAACTAATGTATTGGAATGTCAAAAGACTTTGGTTGAAGTAACCTCATCCCAGAAGTACTTGTAGTTGTAGCAGAAGGTTTCAATAGTCCTGGTAGGCAAGTACACCCGTGCATGGACTTTGTAGTAGTAGACCTGGCAGGTGAGAGGACCAGGTGGAAGTATTTGAAGTAGTATAGAGTGGATGATTCCAATGAAGAAGAAGTGGCAGAACCACTAAAAGAAGTTGTGAATTGTGGAGTCATCCTAATAAATAATCATTTTTGTTGATGCAGATGAACTGTGGAAATATCTTTATTACTTAAAAGACCTTATGTTAAAGTCTCTACCACCAGTGCAGATATGAAGTAGATATGAAGTAGTAGATATGAAGTAGTAGATATGAACTGGTTGAATATTTGGAACGGTTGATTCAAAACCAAGAAGAGGCTTTCTTGAAACACAATGGACTTTATTATTTTTAACTTTGTTACAAAGTGGGAAAAGACCAACTTTGAACTTTGGAGTAAATATCCTGTTGAATCTGAGGAAGGGGAATTCACCCAGGTTACAAGAAGAAACAGTTACCAGGTTTTGAACAGAACTGTTAATTTTGTGTTAATTTAATTGCCATTTATAACCGTATTGAGTTCTTGTATGAACAAGTGTGAGGGACAGATTGCTTTTCCTAGAGTGTTTCCTTTAGCTACTTTGATAGGCAGGGAAATCCTTGTTAGGTTAGGCATAGTGAGGCATTTATCAAACCCATTTAAGTTAATAAAATGGCATTTTATGAAAAAATCTTCCCAAAGTTATCCGCCTCACATTTCTGGTGCCTCACATTGTAGTAAGCTCTGTTATACCTTAAGGTCCTTGTCATCTCAAAAAAGTCACTTTAGAATACAAATAGTTAGAAAGGGGGGAAGAACCATAATGATCACAGTACTTCAACAACAGGAGTTCTCGAATGCCACAGTACAGACAGGCAAAAGCCTAGTTCCATTAAATACAAAGGTTAGCAATTATTGCTCACTCTGCAGAATATGGGCCCCACACAATCCCAATGGCCAGATATGTCAGAAACTTGACATCTTTTACTGTTACATAATAGGTGTTAAGCAAGCTATGACAACCAGTAGGGACATGTGTTGCCCATGGAATTCATCCAAGATGGCAGGTGGATGAATTATAACATTGGCTACAAGCCATGGCGCATCTGGTAGCCAACCACTTCTACCTGGTGAATCTGTAGTCCACACAAAGAGCACCCCTGTTCATAAGACATGCTCATACAGCACACACTGTAATGCCTTCAAGTGATTGCATGTGCATGGCCTAATTCTGTGCAGGGATAAATGCAGAATGGGCAACAAGGAAGTGACAGAGAAGATCAGGTGAGTTGGAGAGAAGAGAGAGGTGGAAAACTATAGAGGGAGCCTAAAGTATGTCAGAGAAGCAAGGAGGGAGTGAGAAAATAGAGGTAGAGGAGAGGAGGACCAGGAAGACCGTAAAGTCGGAAGAACGGAATAGCAGAAAGGAGGAGGAGGATAGGCCAAGAGAAGGGGCGTATAAAACATGTAAACTCTAAAGCTGTTGAAAGAGGCTATGGTAGGTAGGCAGCATGAATGGGATGGGGCCTTAGAGCACTGGGGTTCAACAATTGCATTGGGGTCTGACGTCTGATGCCCATACAGAACACCAGGGGCCCCAAGTGTGGTGGCAACAGGTATTGCACACATCCAGGAGGTTCATAATTAAATCTCAACAAGCTCAGGACAAGATAAGTAAGGGGCATTTTAGACCCCACCGTGTGTGAGTGACTGTTTTCAACAAAGAAGACATAGTCACTTCGATGGAGCAATGAAGGCTCTGGGACGGCAGTCCTAAAGAAGCTGTCAGAAACTTCAGATATTGATATACCCTTGTTGTGTAATGGTTTGAAAAATAAAGCTAATGTGAAATTCGACCTGATTCCAAGTCGTCTGTTGACCTACATGGTTGTGGCCCGGGTAGAGGTAGGATGTGCAGGTTGTTTAAAGTGATGCATAAAGTGGTTGTGGTGAAGGCTTCATGAGACCAGCAAGTGGAAGATTGTAACTGCTACCTTGTAGTTCCCTTGGAATCTGTAATCACAGAGGGAGCCTTAAACCCAGAAGATACAGATATGCACACCGGGGAGTCCGAGTGGCCTTGGATATCTCATCTGTGCAGAGGTATGGAAAGTGGCAGCCCAGAGCACCCATATTCTGAAGGAAACATGTGCTGGGAGGACAGCGTGTGTAACTGTGATTAATGCCAATGGCTCTCCCTTCCCCTTTTTTATAAGGTGGATGCAGAAGGTGTCTGCATTGGTAAAGGTCACGAGTTGCAGATATTTGGCATATCCATGGTGCATGCATGCATAGTGTTCCAAAAGGATGTATCCTCGAGCATGTGGTGAGGACATCACTACTGCCACTATGTTAGGAGGTCTGTAACCATAAAGACACACGGCCTGCTTGGTTAAACTCAATAACACCCTACCTCACTCTCTAAAGAAGGCTTGTTTGCTGTATTCCAAAGAAGCTTTCTGCTTGTTCCTCTATTATATTAGTGTTTTAATCAGAAATAATTTGAATTTCTTTGCTTCTTCTGATAACCACTAAAACATCCGTCCAAACATGGGTATCAATTTAATCTAAAAACAATTCATCATAAAACATCAAATACTTTATGTGAGAAACATCATCTGAGTTCCCTTACTGAATAGCTTGTATTACATGGGCATAACCAAACAGTGAAAACGTTGTTCTTTTTCCAAAAAGTTAACATATTCTGTCCTCAGTATACATAATGATTATGTTTCAGTCGAGGCTGTTGGTGTAGAACCTGCACCAAGGGGCGAAAACTTTATAACAGGGTGTTTAACTTACTCAAGTTTTAATATTGATGATTTTATCTTGAAACCCCTAGATACAATCCCCTCATATCTAAAAGAAATTCCTGATAGTAAATATGCTACAATTATACTGAGACCACGGGTACGTTTATGGCCCGCCAAACTACAGTCTGTGATCTGCTCAAAAATGCCAAATTTAGACACTTCTTGACATTTTTTTAAACATAAAGAACAGGATGAAACTTTAATGCATTTCATTGTCTCATGCCCTATCTTAGCCCAACGAAGAAGAGATGTGTTTTGTAAGTATTTTAGTCAATATAGGATTTTAACTGAGGAGATTTTATGGTGGATGATTTTTAATGCTGAATCTGTCTCTGTAAATATTGACACAGTTAAGTTATTATTGGCCTTGAAAATTCATGATGATGTACTTTGCCTTAGTTAATGAATCTGTAATCTGTGTGATGAATTGAGATCTTTATTTATCGAATCCAAACGATATACACTGAATCTATTCTATTTTACTGGTGTTATTGTAATGTTAGTATTTCAATTTATTGTGTTATTATTGTTAATGGCAGATGTAGAAAATTGTATGATGAAATGTTTGATCTATGTACATCCATTTTATTTTGTTTAATGATAAAAATATTTGAAAACTTGTAATTAACAACTAAGACAAATAAACAATACAAAAAAAATAACGTTCATAGATTGTATGGACCTGGAAAACTCTCAAAATGCTAAGGAGGAATTAGTGCAATTACACAAAACAGGAAATGTTTCATTTTCTTCCTATAAAGTGTTCTATTTATAGTTTCTATTCTTACCTCTTACTAAGGATTATCTTGAAATCTTGGGTAAGGTTGAAGTTATAATCTGTTGTATACTGAATATCGCAGGGACTGAACTACGGTTGAGGGATAGTGCTAATTTACTCAATAGAAAATATATGGACCCTACAATGGGTATTTTACTAACCTTAGATTAAGCGTGGGGTAAAATTCTGGATTATATTGTATGCATGCAAAGTGGGTGGACGGTATATGGGAAAACTATGGACAGGCAACTCTCAATATGCAGTGTCGGGTGCCCATAATGATCACGCTGGCATCCAATGAAAAATAGAATGTTTTGTTGTTAATGTATTCAATATTCATGACAGTGGAACATACAAAGACGAGTAGCAACATTCGTGAGGTAAACAGATAACAGTCATCATTTAGTAAAAGGGGATAAAAAGACCCATATCTGGCGTAACGTCCTGACAAACACTTTTTGTTCTTGTCTTGACATTTGTGCGCTATCTGATGCTGCGCAGAGTTCCTGCCATGCTACCAGCTCGAGAGACTAAAATGTCAGTCTAAGGGCGAGGCATACACACATCAGTCTTTAGTTGTGTTTGCAGTGGGTCGATGTAGGGCTGCTCATAACAGCATGTGTTACTCCGGGATTAAGAGGGCAGTCCTTTATCAACGTAGTGACTCTAGTTCCTTTATTTTCAAGTGGGCTGAGAAGACAAGTATTACATAAAAGTTGAGACGTGTTATGCAATAGCAACTTTATAAATAAGTCTCTCTTTTAGCGTTTTTATTGTTCAAACATTTTGGTCCGTGTGGTATCCATATTATATGTTTTCCCATTTTTGGTTTTGCGCTTTGTGACATAAGTCACAAATATCGACAAAAACATTGCTACTGTAAAACATAAAGGAGAAGGGGAGTTCCGGAGCAGTCTATTGGTTGTCATGGCAGCTTACCAACGCTTGCTGATGAAATGGCCGAAGCACCAGCTGGGCCTTGTTTTTTTTTTTTCCCCATTTGCTTGGCTTTGTTTTTTCTCCATATGCTTCGCCCATTCCTGCTTTCATGAGTGCACCAAACGTGATCGGTGGAGTGAACCATCACATCGCAGGCCTCCCTTCTCGGGACAGGGCGAGGGCAGCCATTATCAGCTGCTGCTGTTGCAGCTGAGATTGAGGAGGTGCTGTCCATATGGAGGGCGGATGTGGAGCGATTATCCTGTTTGAGTAAATGCAGTGAATGAATGTTGTCCACTTTTTCCCAAAGAACACGTGGTGGAAAGATGTTGGAAGGTAAGTTATGACTTGGTCATGACTGGGGACCCACCAATCCGTTTGTGTCATTACTGAAGCTACTGCAGCGATTTGGTGTACAAGAGCGAATGTGTGGTTAGGGCGTTCTAAGACTTGTGTGGGCTACAGGGGGAGATTTTACATGGTGCGTTTTACAGGTAGCGATGATATTCTAGTGGTCTATTCATCAACTTACAAGTATGAATGTTGCATTATTAAGTTGGAGCCACACGAGCTGTATAAGTTAGCTAGGATGGCCTTTTGAAATCATTAAATATGCACGCCTTCAGGTTGCTTTGTAGATGCATGCCGCATTAATGGCATTTGAGAGGTGGTCTGGGCGCATGGAGGTGTGGATGGGAAGGGAATGGAACTAGATGACAGACGGCAAGATAGTAATAGATTGTGCTAGTAAGATGGTCGGTCAATTGTTGTGGCCGGGCAGGAGGAAAAGACAAAGAGGAAGGGACTACAATTGGAAGGGACATTGGGTTATGGAAGGCCTCGCTCAGAGGTATTGAGGTTGGGAGAGCGTTTATTGCTGATTATGCAGAGTTTGGACAACATTGGAGGAACCAGGGTGGGTGTCATGTAGGAGGGCCTCGTACGTAGGGGGGGCAGCACCGGCCCCCATATTACCAGTGTGCAGACGAATCTCAAGGAAATTACACCTTAAAAACAAAAGTATAGGGACTTTCACGAAATTGGCCTTTGTGAGTGGGAGTGGGGTTGTGATGTGAAACATGGCTAGTAGCCCACCTTAAGGAGAGAACCACCTTAAGGGAAGGAGAGGAAGCCAAGGACAGGAGGGGAGAAGAGGAGGGGTGAGTAGAGCCTGGGGGCAGAAATCTGGAAAGGGAATAAAAGACGGTTGAAGAACTCCTGGTCTCCTTGTATATATGTGAATGGTGTGTGGGGCTCAGGCAAGTGGGGCTCCAGTGAAGAGAGGCCAAACTCAACATAACAACTGGCGATGAGGAAGAAACGCAATCCACGTGTGAGAAGGAAGCCTGATGACCCTGAGGTAAAAAAAGAACTGGAGAAAAAAAACGTGAAGGGAACAGGAAAGACTGCCCAAGGAGGGTGCCACAGGAATGATTGCCCAAGGAGGTGCCCACGGGTGAGACTGCCCAGAAGGAGGGGGGTGCTGAAAAAAAGGCAAGCAGCAGGAGTGCCTGCCTCATAGATGGCAGCCCGCCGCAACGTGGGAAAAGATAAGGAAGCAGCTGGAGTGCCTGCCACATAGACGGCAGCCCGCCGCTATGTGGAAAAAGAAATGTAAACAGCATGAGTGCCTGCCACACAGACAGCAGCCCTGCCGGAACGTGGACAAAAAAAATAAAAAAGGGGGAAGACCCAGGTGTCCCTATCACAGAGACAGCAGTCAAACTAGGTACCTCACTGTCCCAGGTCCTGTGAACGTCAGTATGAAAAGACCTGTCCGCCATCTGTCTGCCATACACCGGGAACTTGTGCCAGGAACCACACCAAGCAGGATGGCGGGGTGCAGTCAAGCAGTCTGTCTGCCAATTCCGGCCCATGGAAGGAGAGAAGAGAGGAAGGCACATCGACCAGCCATGCTGCCAGCCCGGTCAAGAATATATAACAATAAACACAACAGGAGCTAACACACTATAGAAAGGGCAAACCGCACAGGAGGAAAAAGCAGTTAACTCTAGGAGATGCGCGCCTACCCTCAAAACAGAAATAAGAGCTCCTTGCCTCACCACAACATCTGCCCCATCGAAGTCCATGCTCCCGCCAGAAAAGAGCACTGCCACGACACTACAGGGGTCTGCAGGGCACTGCACCATTGAACGCACGACCAGAAAGTCAGACTGCACTCCAACGTCCTTGAGAGAAATGGAACTACTACAGCAGCATAGACTACATCCACCCATGTACAAACTGACCAGCCCACAAGTTGATGGAAGGGAAATGGTAACACCGACCTTGGAGAAAAATGGAGACCACAAGGGGCAAAATGGGAACACCACAAAAGAGGAGTATGGAGGTATGAGAAGGGCATCCTGCTGTGAGAGGAAAGAGACAGGAACAGGCAAAGAGAACTCCGACTACAGGAGGGGCAAGCCCAAGGGAGCTAGGCGCAAACTGAACATTTGGCCCAAGATGGAGGTGAGCAGAACAGCGCAAGGAAGAACCAAAGACGAACACACCCCAGCAACTAGGGAGCAAACCAGGGACAACCATTTGGCCACCACGAAGGAAGGGGGCATACCACTCTCCACGGGGGAGACAAACACAAAAGAGACATGCGGACGGCTACCAAGGAAGGAGAGGAAGACACAAAGGAGCAGGAGGAGAATCAGGAGAATGACAGCACGGGAAGAGAAGACAGGAAAACAGCACGAGACAACAGGCACGTGAGCAGCCTTAAAGACCAACAGCAGCAAGTAAACTCACAGCAAGGACACAAGAACAGACCTAAGAAGGCTACCCGCCTCCAACAAATGAACGGTCAAACAGGAAAGGCTACAAGACCAACTACCAATAGGAGGGAACTGAACGATATACAAAAGAAGGACACCAGACAAATCAATGCACAACAGAGACATCACAAGCAGGGTATCAGGATCAGATGGAAGGGATGAGACAATGAAGTGCAGAGAGAGCACAGTAAGACGACTGAGAAGGAGGTGCCCAAGAAACAATGAGAGCAGTGTTACACCTATGGGAAACGAAAAACAGAAGACAAAGAAGGATACCACAAAGACCCTCACAGAGGTTCGAGGACCCCAGACAGATCAGGTCTCTCGGCAGAGAGGTCATCCCTCGAAGCGCTTTGAAACACATTGTGTATAGGCGCTATATAAATAAACTATCATATCATATCATATCATGGAGATTTTCCCACCTGTAAGGTCAATCAGTACAACCACAACAGATTCCAGTTAAACAGCTTTGCCACATCAGCCGTTATTACGGAAGGTGCAAAGCCTACCCTGTACACTTCCGGGAGAAGGCTGGACTGCAGAGGTGGCACTCCTAAATCTGACTGTGATCAGGATTACCCCTCCGGAGCATCAACAATGATGCTGTCAAGGGAATCTTGCAATGAGACTATCATACCTCAGAACGTAGCACCCCACATAGCAGTGGAATACATCATGGCTGCACTTTATCTACATGCACCACCTGCTAGGGATGACACTCGACTTATCAAGGACAAGCAGCCACAACAGAACAGAGAGCTGGCATGGAGACAGCCTGCTTCAACACGGGAGGCTCCTCAAGTAGTGCAGGCAGGGAGGAGGGTACATCCACTGCTCAAGATAACTGGCCAAATAAGTGCAGCTGACTGTGGGGAAAGTGAATGCAAGCATCTGGTCCCCCCGAGGGGGGAACTAGGTCACAGCCTCTGCCGTGGCCAGCACAACCGCAGTTGCTGCACAGCAGTCCTCCATACAGGCGCAAGGTGCAAGAGCAGACTCTAGTTACCAAGAATGCTGCATGCAGCTTGGCAGGAGTATCAACAAAATGGTCAGTCTAACTGGGGTGCTAGCAAGTCTACCGGGCCAGAGTCATCAACAGCTAATATGTTGGTAATGGGATGTCAGAGGCCTCAACTGTATAAACAGCCAAGCAGCATGCCTCAGGCCTGCAACAGCACTGCAGAGATCCCTGCCGCCACTGATGTGACTAGCACACGTACTGCTAACCAGGCTGACTCCTATCCGACTGCCATGACTCCAGGTGATAAAGAGGCAGTCACAGACACCTCGATTCACCATCACGATGATCCCTGGATTGTCACTACGACCCAAACACAGGACTGTATTATAACACCAACTATGACTACAACTCGTCGACTTCACAGTACATGTACTGGGAAAGTGGAAAGCAAACCTATCTCCCAGCTTCAAAAAATGCCCCGCAACAGCGGCAACCAAATGGCATGGCCGCCAACACAGAGGAAGAGAAAGAAAGAAAAGAGAAACACAAGAGTAACTGCTTAGCAGATTGCCAAAGGTATAGAGTGGTGTGGTAAGAGTTTGAATGGACAGAAAGAAGATCCTAACAACTGTCAGACATTGCCCTCCAAGGAGAAAGAGAGAAGGGGATCTGCAACAGCTAACGCCAGCGTCACCTTTTTTGAACGAAAGGGTGCTCAAGCTGAAAGGCAACTAATGATGCCAGAGGTGACAATATTAATGGGAAAGAACAAAGTGGAACATGAGTGAGTGGCAGAGGGTGAGGAGGTCAACTGTGCCAATGTAAAAGAGAAATACACCGAGGAGAGACAACAGCGTGGACCACGAGCACAAATGCCGGTGGATGAAGATCTCGCCCCAGGAAGTATCGCTAGCCCCAGGAAGTGTCGCTCGCCCCAGGAAGTATCGCTAGCATGGCATACAGGACCCGGGGTGATTCCAGAGAGGAAGAACAGCGAAAGGAAACAAGACCAAGGAGAATACCACGACTGCCTCCAGAAAGCAGGAGAAGTAAAATCAACCACTACAAAGATGACAAGCAAGGGGAGGTGTTGTGACGTGAATCATGGCTAGCCCACCTTAAGGAGAGGACCACCTTAAGGGACGGAGAGGAAGCCAAGGACAGGAGGGAGGAAGGGACGGGGGGCAGAAACCTGGAAAGGGAATTAAATATGGTTGAAGAACTTCCGTTCTTCATGTATATATGTGAATGGTGTGCGGGGCTCATGCAAGTGGGGCTCCAGTAAAGAGAGGCCAAACCCAACACAACAAGGGGGAGGGGCTGGTTGTGGGGTATATACGCACTGTTCACAGGATAAACCCTAGTATGTTTCAGGCCCTCTTTCAGCTGGCTGTCCAGTGAAAAGGGGGCTATTAACATTATCTTTGTCACCTCAGGATGGTATGCACCAAGCAGCATGGTTGACAACGGCACAGGAGTGCTAACCCTTATGGTGAGGTGGTCAAACAAGCCACTTGCCCCCTTAATAACACATCACGGAGGCCTGGGACACCGATCTCTTCTCACACACAATACACTGCATTAAATCCACAGTTTCCCAGAACCAGCATACTGAATGCAATGTGGAACCACATGGAATTGTTGCACATTAGCAAGTGGTGGGAGGTAATTTCTGGCAGCTCACGTGAAAATAGCTGGAACACAGATAGATACAGTTCCTCGTCGGCTGCATCTATCATTTAGGGCCGTCAGCTGGTGCCAGTTCATTAGCCACAGGGACAGTGTATTTCCCAACTTCGGCTTCCTGGGGCCATGCTCTCATGCCAGGACAAAATGGCAAGCTGTTAAGAAGCATTCCAGGGGAGGGACAAGTGAGGGGGCGATCCGTTGCACAGGGGCTGGGGGTGATAACAGGTCTGCTGCAGGGTGTGATAACGCCAGGGTATCAACATTGTAAATCGCATGGCGAAGCCCTGAGCAACGAGCACGCTTTTCCAAACCTCCAGTGCATCGCCAAGGTACTTGAACATGACGGAACTAGCGAAACAGGCAAGAAGCAGTCAGTCGTCATTTCTTCCCCGTCTACTGTAGGGATGAGAGGGAGGACCAGCCCTGTGTGTTTGGTTTAAAATTCATGATGCAATTATTGTCCATCTAGAAATGTAATTAAGCCTGTTTGTTAATAATGAAATGCAACTACAAAGATGTGTTCTGTTTAATTATTAGCACATCATAAGTCCAGGGTGAAAGCAGGACTTACACAACCAAAAAAAAAACAAAAATGTAAAAAAGGCACAGTGAGATAAGATTATTTGCCCAAGATCACACACTTTAGTGAAGTGTTGAAGCCAAGATTTGATACCAGTCGAATACTGTGTTACTGAACAGATCTTTTGGATACAAAGTGTTTCAACCGTTCCTTAAAGAAACACCTTGAAAGTGTACAACTGCATAGGGAACATGTTAAGCAAGACAGTATAATTGTAATGTATTACATTACTTCTCTCCAATTAAGGGACGGAACATTTGAATGCAAATGTACAATCAACACTTAAAGCCCCAAATCAAAGAGTAGGGTGATAAGTATGCCTGTTGATCAGGCTCACACTGGCCCAGAGGGGACTGGTATTTTTAGCCCATATGTGATGTTAGAGGAGGGGGAGAAAGAAGAAACACATGGTTGATTACCCATTGGCAAGCACGGATGGTGTCAGGGCCCTTCAACAAATGAAGAGGATGGAGTGGGCCTCGAGCCCATGGAGGGGTCATCCCAGAGACGGATCCCTTCCAGTACCACCACTGCAAAAAGCACCAATACCAAAGCTGTCAGAAGGCCATCCTTCAAAGTTGCGAGGGCATCACGGTTTACCAGAGCTGACACAAGGCCTGTATAGCGCTATAGCTGCAACATAGGTCTCCTATACCGGAAGTGAGCTAAAACAGCACCTCTACTATGAGGGGTGCCAGGGTAGGCAGCCCCACTGTATCTAACAGAGTAGGCTCTTTGTACCAAAGATGGAATTACCCATGCAACCAGGGCATTTTTAGATAATATTGTGCCCAGACAAAACACTAAACTGCCCCCCATATATAAGTATAAAAGTACATAAGCATATATAGGGAATGCACAGCCATGTGGGGCTAGCTGGGAGTTATTCGGGAAGTTCTTTCTCTCTACCCCCACCTCGCATGCTACCCCCTTCCCCCAAACAGCCTTAATTGCACCACACACCTTAGCCTGTCTCCCTATCCCCTTTCATCCGTCCTCTCACACTCTCGCTTTATTTGTTACCACTCTCACTCTCACCCTTTCTTGCTAATATTTCCTCGTACTCGTTATCGATGGCAACCTCTATCAATGGCTTCCTCCATTGCTCTATTCCCCATCTCATTCTATTGCACGCATGCACCCCTTATTACATCCTCCTTTCATTCATTTCACTCTGCTCTTTGCACCCTGGTGCCCATAGATGCATAATGCAAAGAACAACAGTTAACGCCAAAACTATTGGCATTGCCAAAGCTGGTTTCTCTTTTTATCACCATTATCCACTGTCATATTAAAAGATAATATGCAACCAGTACCTTTATGCATTAATTCTAATTGAAATAAACTGCATTTATTAAAATACATGCACAGCCATAAAAAACACGGAACTGTGATATTCCACATCAATGTCATCTCCATTTTTACCTTAACAACAAATGGTTGATCCTGTGAGGGATGCTGACCTAAGATATATGCTGACATCTATTTCATGAATGTTAATACTATTTTTCATACAGCCTTTTCACACTGCATGCTGCCAGTCTGCAATGAGATTGGCATGAAATGCAGGATTGACAGCATAGGGAACCACGCAGAAGTAACTGCTTTTGATTTGTGTAAATAAAACTAGACATAAAGCAGATTATTTACAATCTGTATTTATGTGTCAAGATCAGTAAAAATGGAAAACGTGGAGCCTTAATTATGAGGTTGAATCCAATCAAGAATAGAGGGGGAAAACACAACAAGCACACCTATTTAATAGTGCAGTATTTTTAGATGTAAGTATCAAGAATAGTTGTCAAATTCACTAAACAATTGAGGGTATTTTGTGGTGCAGGGGAGAAATGCTCAGTCAGCCTTGGTATCTAGGCTAGGGGTGAGGGGGCTAGGGGTGAGGGGGTGGGGGGGGGGAGAAATCTGAAACAAAGCTTTCCTAATTAGGAAACCTGCGTCCCCTGCACACTTTTTGAATGGCCAACGCCTAAAGTAGTATTTATAGGGCACAGTCTAGTGTCAGAATCTCCATGTAGGATGGAGGGAACTGAATAGACCGTCCTGTACTTTCAAAGCAATTTAGAATATTAATTGGGGAGTTTTTTTGTGACCTCATGACATGAAGTACAATTTGAATATAGCAAGTATACGATTTGACAAGTTAGGAATTGTAAAAAACAATGTATTTCTTTATCAGTTGCAAATGGCCCACTGTGTTTCGAGTAAGAATCACTCTTCATCAGGGGCTAAAATTCATGTTCATTCAATTTCTATAAAGAGAAAAACATTATATATAACCATTAGAATATGTCTAAATGAAACACGTGAATCTACCACACTGTGGATGTTTCTAGAAATTATTGAAACAATTAAAAAACAATTCATAGTAGTTACATCATAAAAAGTTCTGAAAATTGCAATCAATGTGCAAAGTATGATCAACAAAGTGTCAAAAGACAATTATGTAAATATAATAATTCCACAGGTCTATACTCTAGTTTAGATATCCTCTAGGTGGACATATTATAAAGTTGGCAAGAGTGAACTGTTCTAGTGGCTGTTTGAAAAATAACTCATCTGTGGGTATTTATAGATAGAACCTACTGATCAATTTCTAGGAGGAGAGAAACCCATGTTTGTATGCTAATGTGCAAAGGCAGGATCCTCTTCTTACTTATCAATCACTAGAAGTTTACTTCTATATCAAACGTAGTGTTTTAAAGATCGTTATCGTGAATATATTCGTGGGTTTTTATGCCGTGGTGGGGTTGGACTTCTTAAAAAAGTGCCTGTAAAGTTATATCACTGATTGGTATCTGTGTCCAATATGTTAATTTGGAGACAAAAGACATTTCCTTGGAAGGCGGATACAGAACTTACCAAAAAAAAGGGGCGATAAGTGTCCTGTCAAACATTCATTGGAAGTAAGGTTATGGGATTGCAAATCGCTGAAGTCACAAACTGGAGATTTGGATGCAGCACCAAGTCGAAGGTAGTAATTCTGTCAGAACCGATTAAAAGGGTCCAGTACCGAGTTCTGAAAAGATGGTAAGTATAGTGTGAATATTTTAATTGTTATAAAAAGGCTAATATATGCTTCCAATTTTACGTAACTTACTTGTATTTTGTGTTCAAATAGAGAAAAGCGAGGTAGCCAAGTAGAGATCTGGTTGCGGCACCAAGTGGAAGGGGATAATTCAGCCAAAGCCGATTTAAGTTGTCCAATACCGAATTCTGTAATAACGATGATAAGTACTAGATAAGTTTTAATCTTTAAAAGACAGTCTAGTCTAAAATAGTGTTCTTAGTAACTTACTTGTGTATAGTGTTCTCTAAAGAACCACTTGGTCGGAGTGGAGACATCTGCAGCCTGGAGCCGGTAGAGCGATGTCTGCCATTATGCCCTCTGGGCTGTGTTTATATATTGGTGTGTCACTAGTGATGTCACTTGTGCATGCGTGGGTAACGTCACGCGGGAGTACGTCTGCTGTTCAGTCAGCAATACATATTGATTTTAACGTCACAGATGAAATCAAAGTAAGCATCTGCTACCTAGAATATGATATATGATGTGTTCACTTAAACGAGGTCCAATAAAACTAATCAGGGATATGGGAGAATGACGTCACATCACGCACACGCGAGTGACGTCCCACCAACCTATTGTACGTTCTCAATATGCGTAATTAATGACTACACGAAGTTATGAAATATGTGCTCTCTAAGGTGAAGTCCTACCCCACCACGGCATAAAAACCAGTGAATATATTCAAGATAATGATCTTTAAACCACTACGTTGGAAATAGAAGTAAACTTCTAGTGATTAATAGGTAAGAAGATGATCTTGTCTTTGCACATTAGCATACAAACATTGGTTTCTCTCCTCCTAGAAATTGATCAGTAGGTTCTGTTTATAAATACTCCCAGTTAGTTCAGTTATTTTTAAAACCGCCACTAGAAAAGTTCACTCTTGCCAACTTTATATTATGTCCACCTATAGGATATCTAAACCAGAGCATACACCTGTGGAATTATTATATTAACATAATTGTCTTTTGACACTTTGTTTATCATACTTTGCATTTTGATTCCAATTTTCTGAACTTTTTATGATGTAACTACTATGAATTGTTTTTGAATTGTTTCAATAACGTATATTAATGAATAATTTCTAGAAACATCCACAATGTGGTAGATTGTGATAGATAGATATAGACATATTCTAATTGTTATATATAATGTTTTTCTCTTTATAGAAATTCAATGAAAATGAATTTTTGCCCCGATGAAGAGTGATTCTTACTCGAAACGCATTGGGCAATTTGCAACTAATAAATAAATGCATTGTTTTTTACAATTCCTAACTTGTCAAATTGTATACTTGCTATATTCAAATTGTACTTCATGTCATGAGGTCACAAAAAAACTCCCCAATTAATATTCTAAATTGCTTTGAAAGTACAGGACGGTCTATTCAGTTCCCTCCATCCTACATGGAGATTCTGACACTAGCCTGTGCCCTATAAATACTACTTTAGGCTTTGGTCATTCAAAAAGTGTGCAGGGAATGCAGGTTTCCTAATTAGGAAACCTTTTTTTCAGGTAGCTTCCAATCAACACACATTTACTGCACCTCTGGTAATTTTAGTATGAATCAATCAATTTACAAAGCTTAACGTGACAACATACCTTACGTGCTAAACATTGCCTAACACTGTTACTGTCATGCTTTGGACTGCTATACTGCAGGAACTGATATCAGCCGGCACTAACCAACACACATTCCAAACACTATCTAAAGAGATAACATGTGCATTGGGCAGGCAGATGAACGTGAACCATCTGGACAGTTCAGAGTGGATGTCTTCCCTCAAGAGTGCAGTGAGAAGGCAGGGTGAGATCTATAGTTATGCACTGTTACTGTTACTGTTACTGTTACTGTTACTCCAGTGAGCCTGGAGGAGTTATGAAGCATAATTAGTACCCGGCGAGGGGGGTGTGGCGGCCTTCCATCCAATGGGGAGGCTCAGACGCGGATGTTACCACATGGTAATCCCATCACCCTGAGCCTCCTCATCAGCGAATCAGGTACGTCTTTCTCTGACACCCCTCCACCAGGATTCCCACCCCCACTTACCTTCTTTTCTGTCCATTTTGACCACGCTCCCCAGCGCGTCCACTCCCGAAATGCGACAGGCCGTCATGGAAAGGAAGAAGGGACTACATGTAGTCCCTTCTTCCTTTCCAAGACGGCCATTTTGTTTGTTTACTTTTTTTCACTTATTTTCAATGGCCGCCATGGAAAGGGAAAACAAACTTTGTTTTCCCTTCCCCGGTGGCCCTTTTTTTTTATTTAGTACCCCAGACTAACGGGCCGGTGTACTAATGGAAAAAAGCCCCTCGCCTGCAGGCCACTACCGCAAAGGTAATGCCCCTGGGGCCTTCGTTAAGGCCCTGGCTATGCTTGGGCCTAGAACTATGGGCCCTGGGGGCATTACTTTATGAGATAAATGCCCGCCGGCTCCGGGCTTATTGCCTAATCAATACTGAGGCCTGCCCAGAGCCATACACCCTCCCCAAGTGCTAAGCCTCTCCGACAGATCTCTATGCCAAGACATTCATTCTGGTGGGTGTTGAACACTGGTGGAGGAAATGTGACTTTGAGCAGGCAGAACTTGTTGTAGGATGAGAAGACGTAGGCATATATAACAGCAGGAACAATTCACAAAGGCAAGTATGTCAGATGTGGTCTTTGCTGGAACCATGGCATCTGACGAAACACTACAGACAAATGATTCTGCGAGGTAGCAGGTTTGGGCATGGAGCCCACCAGTGCTTTAAGTGGGATGCCAAATCGAGGAGGGGCTCTCATTGAGGGGCTTGTCCTAAGTATGGGTGTACTTAGGCCATGCCCCTAACACGAGCACCCCTTGCAGCCCTTTTCGTCAAGGAGTTGCATTGTTGAAGGGTTGCCTGCAGGGGTCGCTTACCTCCGCAGGCACATATGTAACCACATAGCTCCTTCTGTGAAAGGTCTACCTGCTGCATGTTGACTTTTTATTCAGAAAAGGGGGGGGGGCTGGGTTGACTGGCCTCTCATTTGTTACTTGGTGAAGACCCAACAAGCAGCAGGAAGCCGTTTAACCGAGCAGCACTGGATGGTTTAAGAGCTTTGTGCTGCATGTTGGCCTTTTACAGAGAAACAAAAGGAGAAGCTGGACAACCCAGTCCTTCACCTGTTTCTTAGTAAAGAGCCAGCATGCAACAGACAGCCCTTTTAACCTATGCAATGCATGGTTAAAGGGCTGACTGAAGGTGTCAGCTCTTCAGATTAGAAAAAAGAAGAGGCAATGCCTTCTCTTTTTTCTATTCCAAAGTGCTGACACCTGCAGGCAGCCCTTTAACTGTGCAACACTCCAGCTAAATGGGCTGCCTAAGGGGTCAACATGGCTGGGGCTAGTTGTGGGTGAACCCTCTAAAGGGCCCAGGATGGGGGCCACTTTTTGGAGACTGCCGGGGCCCCAGCACACTTAAAGACCTGGAACCCATTTGAATGGCCAGAGGTTTACACAGATGGGCTACATTTTTAAAAAAAATGTTTTTATTTGTTATAGCTGGTAAACCAACTTTTCAAATATTCCGTTCATTTTCATAAAACATAATCAGACATCTATACTTACAAATGGCTTAAACCTAATTGTACAAAATTGAGACAACAAATATGCATACATAGTCTCTCTCAACTTACATGTCACATGTTGGTTACTCTTCACAGTTATCAAGTTTTAGTTTCAGGAAATATTATATTTAAAAATTGTACAATTGCAATCTGTATAGTTATTCTCGGGTTAGAGAATAAAAGATTCCATATTTGTGTATGATCTGTATTGCTCTGAACAGACAATTTTTTCCCAAAACATTTAACTCTCATATCATGTCATGCAGTGCACTCAATTACAAGATGTTTTAACGTTTCTCTTTGGTCCTTAATTTGACAATATCGACAGAAGTTCTGTTCCTTTGATATTACTTTCTTTCTAAACAATATGTCATTTGTTTCATACTGATTTAGTCTAAATCTTAGATATTTCTGTCGGCATGCATGTGACGGAAATTTCAACAGATACTCAGATATAACACCATATCTTTTAATACCAAATGCATCATAATTGAAATCTTTAAGTCTTGTACAAAGTTCCATGTTACCAATCCAATCAGCTTGATAGATTTTACTTTTTGCGCGATCAGGATTGGTCAGAAGGATCTCAATCGATACCGAGGCATCGGATGCCACATTTAGAATGTGATTTCTCCATTTTGTTGATATGCCATTTTTTGCTGTTAATAGATTTCGGGCCAGTACATTCAAGAAGCTGGGCTTCCCTAAACCATCCAGCATTTTTCATAAAAGGGCACACTGCTTCATTTTCTGTTGAGAGCTGGGCATGAGGGAAGAAATTCTGACAAGTTCACTCTTATGATGCCTCTAATGTGAACTGGGACCCATGCATTCCGTGGTCTGCACAAGAACCTAAAATGATTTCTATGTTAGTGCAATGCATTGATGACTTTTGACAATACATTTTCAAACGTACTAAGTCACTATTCCTTTTTGATGAAAATAGCCGTGTGTGGCACCTTTTCACAAAGTTTACAATGCTATTTAATTGGCAATTAGATTGTCTAATATAGTTCTTATTGCAATTGCAAAAAATCACAAATATTAAATGGAGTGTTAAAATTAATGCATGTTTCTTTTTTCCATGGATGCACATGGCCAAGATCTAACTGGGTACTGTGGTGTGTACACTTGCACACAGAGCAGCTGCCACATAGATCATTGTCTGCGACATGGCGTAAACTCCACAGAACGTTTGGGAAAAATGTAACCTTCCTGACAGTTTCTACAAATGTTTTGAATTAGATCAGTACAAAGCAATATTGTGGAGGAGAGTCTTAACTCACCTTCAGAGTTGTGGTCATTAGTGGTAAACCGTCAGGAATTAGGAGTTCAATCATTACTGAGTAGGGTACAATGGAAACAGCGGCCCTGTTTTTGTAAGTTGGTTTGCTCGCCCCAAGACTTGTATTCTCATTTGGGAACAGTGGCTATGTTATTAAGTGACAATCACGTTAGCGATTTTGCAGAATATTGCAAAAAGTTACTTGCTGACCTGGATCACTCATTGGAAGTTCTAGTATCCAATCCCGGGAAAGTCAAACAGGTGATACACCTGAGAGATTGGATTAATACGGGAGAGCAAATAATCAGGTATAAGCTGTATGGACATCTCTCCTTAATCCACAAGATGGCTGGGATGGTGGAACCGTATGTACTTAGATTACGTGATATGAAGCAGCAGAATTAATTGATGCAGTTCAATTTTAATGTATTGAGTGCTAAAGAAAGTATTTGTATTCAGAGAGCTCTTTCAAATAACTTTGCCTTTTGTCGATTTTACAAGAATCAGGAAGTTAATGAAGATTTGAAACATTTGCTGTTATTCTGCTCTAAAATGCCCTCTCAACGCATTGCAATCTTTGGCAGGTGTGTGCATAATTTGGCATTGGTAGATGCAGAGAAGCTTTGGCTCACGATGCTGAGCGTGGCTCTGTTCCATTAAATATGACAGTTAATAGATTTTTTAAATTGTGCAACCTATACTAGTAAACATTTGTTTCTTTATGCTGTATACACCACAGGAGTCCTCCTTCTAGAATGATATGTTGATAGGAAAATATTAATTTGTGAATATTTATTAATCATAATCTGATTTTATGAAAGCATTACATTTGAATTGCCTATGTAGATGCATTGTAAAGGTTTGATTTTAAACCATGTACAATGAAGCATTTAATAGAATTGAACAAATATGTTGCTAATTGGAAAAAAAGGGTCTTACCATCTGTGGCAGACCCTTGTCCATGATGCCATAGGGCATAAGATTAATGTTCTTGTTAGAATTTATAAATCTGGAAATAGGTTCCAGCGTACTAAAGGATTGCTAGTGGTGTCTCTAGCATACTTATCATGCAACACCTCCCTGTTGATGTTGCAAGGCTTTACTTATTAATATTATTTTTTTAAATCAATTTTAATGGGAAGACTTTTTGTCTCAATTTGATGGTGAGGGCCTGTGCCTCTATCTCAAAAACAACTATTTCCACAGGATTTATGTATAAGCAAAGACATTTCTCATACAGTAGATTCACTCTCATAGAAATTGCACTCAGCTGTCAAAAATAAGATGGGAATTACTGGCCATGGACATGGTAAAAGAATGGAATGGAGACCTCCATCTCTTAAAAAAATGTGTCAATACCAGAAAATCTATCGATGTTTGGCTTTTAGTGCAGGAACCTTTCAGTTAAAGGTCTGAACAATTTAGCTAACCAACATAAGACATGTTTTTGTTTCTTCACCTTCCCAGGCTACTACAATGCAGACCATAAATTGGCACCATAAAACGATGTGGTCTAATGAAAGAAGATATATCACAGAGTGGAAGTTTATTTCTCTTCAAATGCCAGCAATTAACATTTGGCCACATTAGTAGCTATTGGAGCTCCCCTATAAATATCCTCAATTTCGTGATAGGGCTCCTCTCTAAACTGAAACGTGTTTTGAGTCATGGTGATCTCTGCACACCAAATTAATGCTTATAGGCTGTAGTTGTGCACCTGCAGATCCCTGGTGAGTCTGCAGATAGGTTCTCATGACATCTACTGCTGTTTGTCTAACCTAAATTGAGTTTAGAATAGTAGGGGATCCTTTCCACAGTGTTGATTACATGTGTTGTGTCTTATATTAATTTGCTTAATTTGTGGAATATGTTGACTGAAGAAGTGATTAATGTGTTTGGAAATTACTATAGGGGGAAATTGATCCCTCACACATTAGGGTGTCTTGGAGGATGTGTATATTCTCTTGTATTTCAGGAGTAAAATAGCTGATTCATGGTTGGAAAGGCAACCTGCACCCACCTCTTCTTGTACTCGTGTTTTAATGATCCTGGTATGATGATAGTAGTGTCTTTGTCAACAATTTAATTTCTTTCGGTGTCTCTCAACAGGCAGAGTCCTTTTACTTTACATTTAGAGCCATCCATCAGAACTACGGTGCCCCATTTGGGTGTAGGCTTTAAGATTAGCACACTGTCATTCAATAGCAATTTCATAGCCTCCTTTCATTCCATTTCAGTTCGAACTGGTGATTTGTCTGTTCTCTCAAAAAACCCTTTTCACAAAAAACATTTGCTTCAGTGAGCCTCCAAGGTGGAAGGACATCCCAGTCCTGTCCTAACTTCAAATATATTTTCTTTCGGAAGCTTTGAAATTGACATCTGAAAAGGATAAGACCATGCTCATTCTTATAAATAGCCTAAACATGTCTTCAATACCTGACTTCCTGCTTCTGTTGGTTTGAAAGGTGATAGGCTGATCACCACTGTCAACCACTCCAAATGATCCAAGTTGGACCCTGATCATTCTAATCTGCTACTTCTCATGCTAAAAAGACAGCTGGTGGTAGTTGCCCTTTTTAGTACCATGATTACCCTGAATAGAATGGGCCTCATTACAGGTCTGCCGGTAACCCTGCTGTTCTACCAACGGGTTGCCGCCGGACCCATAATTATGTACTGGCACCTGACTTCCCGAAGACACCAGGAGTTTGCAGCCCAGAAAGTCAGGCGCCGGTAAAATGTGGGGACAGGAAAGCACTGTCACCGTTGCTAATAGTGCCGGTGCTTCCGTGACCGGCCTGCCTACCGTGGCTACTGTGCCCGGCAGGGTCAGACCTGTCAGGGACAGTGGCTCCGGCAGGCAGACCTGTAATATGCCGGTCCGGAAACAACAGCGCTGGTACGTTTACCGGCACCCTTGTTTCCGGACTGGCAGGGTCATAATGAGGCCCAATGTCTGTTGTTTCTTGTAGTTTATTTCCATTGCCCCTGTCTTGCCTTCCTGTGACTCCAGATGGGCCTGGCTGCGGGGGTTAGGAGACTGATTCTTCTTTTGTGCCATCTCTGCTTTAACTGAGCAACCACTAACATGTTGTCATCCCCTGGAGAATGTTTTATACTTATTGCTTTGGACTGAAGCATGTTGAGGATAAGATAATCATCATGTAAAAGAAGGACTAAACGTGTACGGCATGACAGCCTCATGCCCCGCGTGTCCTTGTTTTTGCACCCCACCCTCCCATGTGCCCCCCATAACTGTCTTTGTGACCTCCACCCACCCCTAACCCCCGCTTCACTGCTTTTTTCCCCACCCATCCCTTGCCCCCCATTGACTGCATTTGTGCCCCCCTCCCAACCCTTTGCCCCATCGGATTGTCTACGCTGGCCCCTACACTCCACCTGACCTTCCCTCCTCCTGTCAATTTCAGGCAATACATCAATTGCTGTCTGGAATAGTAATCGTAGCCACCTATCTTTCACAGCCCCTACCCCCCCCCTACTCTTTTCTTGTTGAAATCTGGTGTTACCTTGACTGCTGACAGGCATAGTAATCATAGCCTTCTGTCTTCGCAGTCACCTGCCCTCTCCCCTCCCTCTCTCCCCTTTCTTGTTAAAATCTGGCTTTACCCCAATTGCCTTTAGGCATAGTAATCACAGCCACCTGCCTTTCTCATCCACCTGCCCTCCCCTCCTTGTATCCCTCCCCCATCTTGTAAAGTCTGGCACTACCCCAATTGCTGTCAGGCATAGTAATTGTATGTGCCTGTTTTTTCTCTTCTACCTCCCCTCTCCCCCTTCTATCCCTCCCCCTGTCTTGTTAAAGTCTGGCACTACACCAATTGCCACCAGGCACCGTAATAGTAGCCACCTGTCTTTCGCAGCCATATTTCCCTCTTATCCCCTTCCCTCTTGTCTTTCGCAGCCTCTTTCTCCTCTTCTCCTTCCCCGCTTTTTTATATCCATTAGCACTTACTCCGAACATTTGTCCTGCGATCTCTGATAGCAGCTTGTCTATCTCCCCCTTTCCATTCTTGTCTTCTCCTCCCACTATCACCCCAGCACTATTCTGAATTGTCATCTGACCCATTATGATAGTCGCTTGTTTTGTTCCTCTCCTCCTCCCTCTCTCCCCACCCCACCTCCTACCCACATCCCGCCTCTTGTTATTCATGCACTTCATCAATTGTCGTCAGGCATAGTAATTATACTGCTGGTTTTGTCTCACTCTTCCCCTCCCCTCTTTTCCTTAATTGTTCCTTTGCACTTGCACTACCTGAAATGTCACCAGGCTGATTATGATAGTTATGTTTTCACACTCTGAATTGTTTCAAGGACTTGTAAGAATGAAAGTGTTTTCTCCCATGTTCTCTTCCTCCTTGAAGTGCTTTGAAACACATTGTGTATAGGCGCTATACAAATAAACAATCAATTCAGTTCAATTCAATACACTTTATGGAAAATACTTTTTAACTGATTGTAAATGTCCATGGATCTACGTGATCCGACCGCGGCAGATTTTACCATTTTTGGGGAGAAGTTGGACCCCCACCAGGGCTTCTGGGGGTCCCAGCTATAGGAGGCCCCAACACCTTCCATTTTGCCCAAAGAAATGCGGCAGAGTTCCAAGCAAGCAGCAACATGTTCCAAACTGTGTTTATTTCTGGGCATCAAAAAAAAAACACAGAGGGCTTTGTGCCCAGTGAAAATCCAGGCACTGTCTCCCCCGGGGCTGGCTTGCAAGCCAGCTTTGTAACACACTGCAGGCTGACATCACAAAATTGGATCAGCTCCCAGAAGCCCATCTCATCCTGAGATTGGCTGCTAAGCGGTGGGTGGCCTATAGTGCCCTTATAGGAAGCCTGATTATTGGACATTTGGACCTTGGTGTCAGTGGGCTACCTTAACTGCTCCTCCCCCATTACCTAATTCTAAAATTGTTGTATTGTGAATTTGTTCCCATTAGTTTTAGCTGAACAGGCTTTTCGCCCCTGGCCCTCAGCGTTCATTGGCCAGAGCTGAGCCATTCTTGTTACAATTATGTTTCAAATGATTTGTGGGTCTTGCGAAAATGTCTTTCATTCCCAGAGAAAAAACACTGGGCCCTGAGTGTTCTGCTCTGACTTACTCGTATTTGTGAAGAATTAAAAATGCTTGTCTGCCAGAGTTTACTGTCGTTCAAAGAAAGGAATCTTATCTTATTGAAATACCTTGAGCTGCTCCTGGGTTTGCGGCTGGAGTTCAGTGAGACAGTGTACTTGGCTGTAATTTTCCTGAAGCATGGATTTACACTGTGCCTTTTGATTAGGTTAATTCATATGAGCATCTGCAAGCCTTTAAACAGGAATTCTTGTGTTTTGTAGATTCTGGTATTGCTGCATTGAGGCTAATGTAGCATGTAGGTTGCAGTGTTGGTGAAGTGGGTGTCTTTCAGCATATTTGTCACCCATGGGCACACTGGGGACTGGTGCAAATGATGGCTGTGCTCCTTATTCTTCCTGCTGTTCTTCCTGTTGATGTGCCTGGGGTGAGGGGACAGGAGTATGATCTCGATTTTCCCTCTTCAGCCCCCCTCTGGTCGACTTGTCGACCACACCACCAAGCAACATTCACCTTCTTCCGGTAGGCATATATTTGTCAATTCTCTGAAGTGTCCATAATTGTTCACATGATTGTCGATGACCAGTTCATGTAGGAGTGTTCTCCTTCTGCGTTCCACCACACTCACTTCCCTTTGTACTTCCCCGGATCACAGGGAGTGTCCACCTTTATTACTGCTGGAACCATGTCGCGCACCGCTATCTTCTCCCTTAGTCCGGCTCTTCCTTTCACCATGTCTTTTATTTGCATTCCAATCACTTCTTCTGCTGTTCTCTGACATCATGCAATGGATCTTGATCTTGCAGAAATGATGCTGCGCTCAGTACTAGTGCTTCAGTTATCATCTTCAATCCACCAGCCAGTCATGTTGGCATCCATGACCATGGAAACGTTAGCCAGTTCTTGTCTTTCTCTGTTCACTTGTGTTTTCTGCTGAACAGTCTTTTGTGTGCTGGTACTTTATCCAATGTTGCTTCTGATTTGCTCGAGAAGTAGTTCCCCCCTCCTTTCACTGCTCGGTCTGTTTCTCTTCTTCCGTTGTTTGGGATTTTGGTGCTTTGTTCAATCATCTCTTCTTCCTTCGGTTGTTTTCCATCTTGCAGAAGTCGTCACACTTCACATGTTCCTTGGGCACCACCAGCAAGGGCATGCTGATGTGCACCAATTAACACTCTCCTCCCCAATTCAGTGGTAGTTTCTCTTGATCTTTAGATCCATATGCTCAATAGTAGTCCATAAGCACTGCTGTTCCTGCTCTCATCTCCCTACTTGTCTCAACCTTCTTGCATCCAGCATGTTCATCCATTTCTTTTCACGGTTGTGCTGGTAACATAAGGCCGATGCCTTCAGAGTGTTTATTGGCATTGGTCCTTCTTCATTCTTCACCCAAGTCACCATCTTCGCACTCTTGTCCCACTCCGTTAGGCACTTATCATATTTTTCTTTTTTTTGCTGCTTGCTCACTGGTGCATTTGCTAGTTGCTTCTTCTCTCTCTGGACACATACAGTTGTTCTTCAATGAGCTGCCAGTAGTTGTTCATCATGGGTAGTGTCTTGATGTAATCGTCTTTCATAGGGGATTGCCTCTTTTTACATCAATCTCAATGTTGCTGTCTTCTCTTGCAATCTTCTTCATGTTTGGAACACTTTGAGATACATGGGCTTTGTGCTTTGCTGTACGTATTTCTGATGCAATCAATTCTCTCAAGGCACTCTAGGCATAGGTGATTAAAGAGCAGTCAGGGCAGCTCTCCCCAGTGGTGTCCCTACCAATTTTGTACATGTTTGCATGTTGTTGGTTACTTCTGCTATGTGTGTGAGGTGTATGTTTTACTCCCTTGTGTCTGCAGTTACACTGCGCTTACCTCTCATTACTTTGGCAGCAGTCTTTTCCTCACCCTCTGACTCCTCTTGATCTTCCTGCTTGGGTTAGGGAATGTTAATAGGGGGTACTGCGGTAATGCTCACTTTACATATGATTTTCAATGACCACCCCGCATTATTCCATTCATCATTAACAGTCCCATCATGAGGATAAGAGTCCTTATTGGCTTGCTCATAACAACTTACGCTGCTGGGTCCTTGCAGCTGATGAGATGATAAAGTTACCCACCTGAAAATCGCAAGAATACGTTAGTACTTGTTAGTAACCTCAAGTTCCGCAAACTAAACAATCACTAAGGGCTAAAATGAAACCTCCCCCCGGACATTTCTTGTTGAGTGTTTCTCAATGTGGGTCGGACAGTATATGCACTGTATTCAAGTTGGGGAAAAGTCTGGGCTAGGTATTCAATGGAAGCAAGGAAATATACTTCAGGGAAATGTGCTCTAAGGGGTCTGGGTTTTCTGATAGAGTGGGCAAAATGAGTGGGAAAGGCTTCCGAATGGTTGAATGAGTAGACCTCAGGGTGATGAATGGGAGGTAACATCAATGAAATTTCCTAAACAATTCTAACAACACACATACGCAACAACCTGTATGTGCGAGAAAAAGAGAGAGAGCAAAACGTGTTACAGCTGTTTGGTGCACAAAATAGAATTTCAAACTGATTTCATCAAACTATACACACAGGGGTGTCGGTCCCTATTCTAGCTGCTTGTGTGCATTGGACCATAGGATGGCCAGGTTTCCCTAACTCGTGAGTGTTTGTGCTGTCTTGCAGTTCATGAAAAGCTGTTGCGTTGGCCCAGTTGATTTTTGCTCCCTCGTTGCCAGGATGGCCACCGCTTTGTAGGGTTTGACGCCTTACACATCTAACAAAGTCTGTCAAGAGGGCAAAATGTCCCACTCTAGTCCCTAGCCATTTAAATGTAGTTGTCTGTTGTCTTCAGGCCTGCCCTGGGTCCTTTGTATCTGTCGAGAAATGAAAAAGAAGCGCTTGAGACCTGAGAATTGACATATTCTTCAATTTCTTGACCTAACCTCTCTGCACTACTCTTACACTATTCAGTGTCCTAGTGGGAGGAGCAAAGGGTACATTTATGCACCATCCTGTCACCACCTGGTGGCCGTTCAATGGCGGTAGGACCGTAACTTGTTGCACAATTTGAAATTTACCTGGAAAACGGGTAGACAACCACTGTCCTGTAGCTGTATCCTTAACACATCTGGATCATCTGCACTTAATTTAGGTGAAGATACTCATGACACACTTGGATCATATACACACTATTTAGGTGGTAGTGTACAAATGGGCCCTTGTGTTTTTGTATTTACTGTACTTGCCTTTAAGCTATTCATAGTGTGTGCCAAGCTAAACAGGGAAACATCAGGGTGGTAAATCTGTCATATAGGGTGGCTGTGTCTCTAAATTAAGAGGATCATGTTCCTTAATTAAGAGAATCACAGGGTTTTTAGATCTTTCTTCTATGGCTCCTCTCACAACTTCTCAGTGTGTGCCCCGCTGTGAACTGCAGGCACTTTAAGATGGTACTAATGAAATTTTCTACCAAGTATTTGCTACCTGTCCCCCCTCTTTTTATCTCTTTTTTCTTTTTGTTTTTTTTCTCTATCAATCCCAACCATCACAATTTACTCCCATGCCCTGTATCCCACCCCATGTCCACTTGTTAAACCCTACTCTGTTAATTACTCATTTAAGTCTAGCATTGTATTACTCCACTACTTTCATTACTGTTGCAGTTAAACACTATATGTCTCCCCTCATGATCTACTCACAAATATTAATACCACCATTATTCTCCAATTCGTGCAGCAATTACCTCTTTCCCTATGTATGTTGGCTAATGCATTTGTGCCAGTGCTGTGTTCAAAAGCGCTAGTGGCATTACTACTTGCACCTTGTTATTTTGTCGCCAAAGGATGTCTGTTGGGAACATGGATCATCCACCCCTTACCCAGAGTTCTCTCCTCCCGGGATGCAGCTCCCTGCAATTCCATGATGTGTGTCTCTCGTCTATTGTTGTACCCCATTCACATCACCATGTTCCTCACTCCTCTCAGGGCAATGTGTCTCTCCTTCAGTTTTCTGCGCTGTGTTCTAGGGCCAGTGCGAGAGCCATTAGTTTTGCTGTGTGTGTGTTTAATAATGAGATGGTAACTGTGTGCCCCTAAACTTCTCACTTGTCCTGCCTTCCCTCAGTCTCACTACATCATTCCCTAACCTCTTGACCCCATAAGTCTGATCAATAGTCAGTGAAGCGTCAATGAAAGGCACGCCTCCCCCCTCAAGTGCACCTTTCTCCTCCTTGTGTGTCTCATTGAATTGCTCTGTGTTATTTGTTTATGCATGAGCCCAGTCTCCTTGCTGAAAGATGTGTGCTTAGAATGTAGCTGAATTTACTGTCTTTAAATGCACCCCCCTTTGTACCATGCACCCCACTATGCCTAAACAATCTTCCTTACTTTCAGCATGTGTATGCCTGGTGTTGAACAAGTTATGGCTTTGTCTGTTAATAAAATAGTCATATCCAGTCTGCTCATGGTGTCACAAATGTCCCTTCCCTAATGGATGGCCTAGTCACCCCACTGTCACCCAGAAAGGAAAATGTTTTGTTACCTATCACCACCCCTATGCAATTGTCCTCTGCAGGATTGAGTGTGCATGAATGTGTGTGGCAGAGTGAGACAAATCAAGTTTGTCTGGGGATGTCCTATTAAAAGTATAATGTCAATCCATTTCCTTTGAAAGGGTTGTTCCCCACCAAGATGACCACTCCCACTCATCTAACCAGTACTGTTGCTATTGTGTCAGTGTTTTGTATGGGTGCTGATTACTGTGCAGTGCCGCTGGGTTGTGATGCTTGTAAGTCCTGGGGTAGTGGTGCTGTCATTTGTTGTATCTTTGTCTGTACCTGTAGTGGTGACAGTGCCTGGGTTGGTGCTCGTGGTGTCTGCTGAAATGATCCCTGTATCTGTCCTTGCTGCTGCTGGCAATGGGCATAATAATTTCCCAGTGCCCCTGCATACTATTGTTGTACCTTATTCCCCCCCCCCATTTTGCTTTGCTCCCCCAAAATGACAGGTTATTGAAACATGTCCTAAATGCCTGCAGATCCAGCACTGTAGTGACTACCTTTCCTGTCCTGAAACACCCCCTGGAATGTTTCCTGCATTCTGTGGTCCCTGCTGTCCATAGGCTCGAAATCCTCCCTGATTGTCGTGCATCTGTGGTCCAAACTCGCACCCTCCTTGGAGTTCCCCCCTTCTTTGAACCCTTGCTGGAGTCAACCCTGCCCCATGTATCCTCCCCTCATGGGCGGTGCATATTGTGGTTGTTGCTGATACTGCTGTTGTGGCGCTGGTGCGTGTGAGTGGGGCTTGTTTTAACTGCCCCTTCCATTGCATGCTTTAATAATTTATTTTGTACCAACTTGGCCTCATCTGTCTTTCTCTGCCTCTGCCGTTTGTTTAACCGTCTTCTCTTGCCTCAATCTACAATACAAACAGTCAATTTCTAGCATGCTATACTTGCTGCCTCCCTTCCATAACCCCATGTATGCTGCACCACCCCCTACTGCGCCTCTATCATGTTTGGCTGTGATGTCTTGTTCAGTCATTCTCTCCTCCTCCCATCTCTTCCTTTCCCATTCCAGTGCAACCCACTCACTGACCATTTTTATGGCCCGTTCATCCTCCTGCTTTTGTACCCATTCCTTTGCCATCTATTTCTTCTCCACGCTCTTTTCCCATAAGCTCTCTATCTTCCTTCCTCCTCCATTCCCTTTCTTCCCTTTCCAGTTCCCCCGCTCTCTTCCTGTCTCTCTCCTCGCACGGCACTTTCATTTCCCGGTCCCTCTTCCTTCTCTCTTCTCCCTCCATTTGCTCTGCCCAGTCAAGCTTTGTGTGCTCCTTCTCTCCACTCTCTGTTGGTGTGGTTGCTCCTTGCACCTCCCCCTTTATCTTCCCTTTAATTTTGAAAAAATAATTGTGCTGCTATTTATTCCTCTGTACCTGTGCCTTCAAATCTGCTTTCATGCACTGCAGCCCTCCCTCGCTTGCTCCTTTGCTCATAGTGGGTTGTTCTGCACCTTCCTGTTTGTTCTTTTTAGTGTATTGTGATGGTTTGTATGTGGTGTTTAAATGTCCTTCTTCTGCTTTCAGTTCTCTCATGGAATGCAATCCTTGCTTACCATCTGTGTCATCAAATATTACACTCCCAGAGGTGCAGAAGGGTGAGACCCCTCTTCCCTCTGCTCGTACTGGTTCAGCATCTGCTGATGCCTCGCCACTTTCCTTTCCTTCTTGTGCCACAGCTCAACTTAGCCAGGTGCTTTTGAGCCTCGTTCCCGTGTAAGTGCTGTGTATGCGTCTCAGTAGCAATTGCTGCACGCCTCTGGAGAAGCCACCTATGGGCATCCATTGTCTTATTTATTTGGCTTCAGTACTTTTGAATCATTGCACATTATGTTTTACCAACTTATCTTGGCATGGAAGCAGTGTGCCACATAACAGTTGAAGGGGAGTCATTTCTCTGCTACCTGTAAATGCATTATGTTTTTACCTCACCTCAAGTAGAGAATTTCAATAATCTGCTGTTCAGGGAGCAAAAGTTAGCAGATAATGTAACATTTCTTTTTTTTTCTCTTTCTCTTAAATTTCTATGAGCCTTCTTGGCTCTGCACTTTAGCCAGTGCACTACACGTGCAGCCCATCTTCACCAAACCATTGCCTTCTCCGGCACACCCCCACAATATTGCACATGTGCCTTCCACACACCGCCTCTGGGTCAACTCTCCTTCCTCTGCAAATCCACACCAGTGGCTCCTCAACATCAAAATTCTGTGTCCTATGCATCATTCTAAAGGTGACGTCACCAAACTGACAACACAGTACAAATGAACAGACAAATGTGCATACACAGAACAATAACCCATTGCTTCCAATCCCACACAACCCAACAAAGATCCCAAAATAAAACCCCACAATCCCCACAGCTGTCTTCCCACTCACCAGGGTGGAGTATACATTAATCATTTTCAAATATAATCAGTCTGCACTCGCTGTGTCGCCTCGCGTGTGATATGCTCCCTCACCAGGGGAACTTAACCAGCAGATTATCTCCCGCAATGTGAGGCAGACTCTAGCTATCTCCTGTGGGTATCCGTCATCTATTACCGAGCTAAAACACTCAATCAATAGGAATCCTCATCTACTCATCGAACTATAACATAGACTCATAGGACTACCACACCCCCGTACATGTAATCGCCATCCAGACCAACCAGCTCGGCACTCTGTCCGACACGTGGGGAGTCACTACCCCACCCAATATCCTCATAAACAGAAGAAGGGACCACTACCTCTGCGCCAATCCTGACTACAATTCACATGCCGATCACCACTGATACGCCGAATTTCACGACAACGTATAACCACCTGCCACCCTATTTACATTGCCTCCCCCAGTCCCTATCCAAACAATACAACTTAAAATTTCTGCAACATACTGATCAGCAATACATCCTAATACTTAAAACATTTGCCTATTGTTTCCCCACACAATCACACCCTCCCCTCAAAGCCCATGTTGCTGGTTGCTTGAACTTGTACTTACATTTCCTATTTTGCACTGACACTTGCTCTGCTACCAGACCCCCCATCAAGGCGCTTCACCGGACCCCTTCTTCTGCAGGGCTCTCACCTGCCTTTAAATGGGGTATTTCCAAGTGGCCCCTGATGCCTTTACCCAGGTACGTGTTTTCCGGTGGTCTTCAGGTGCAGGCGAGGGTCCCACAGCTTCTCTGGGTCAGCGGCAGGGAGGGCAGTTAAATGGAGGGCTTGTGCAGGCAGTGCCCATCCAATAAAGGCCTTACAATGAGCAATGAGCCTCACAGAGGGCATCAACTTGTTGGGGAGAAATTGGACCCCCAACAGGGCTTCTGGGGGTTCCAGCTATGAAGGCCCCAACACCTCCCATTTTGCCCAAAGAAATGCAGCAGAGTTCCAAGCAAGCAGCAACATGTTCCAAACTGCGTTTATTTCTGGGCAGCAAAAAAAAAACACAGAGGGCTTCGTGCACAGCGATAATCCAGGCACCGTCTCCCCCGGCACTGGCTTGCAAGCCATCTTTGTAACACACTGCACTGCTGACATCACAAAATTGGATCAGCTCCCAGAAACCTATCTCATCCTGAGATTGGCTGCTAAGTGGTAGGTGGCTTATAGTGCCCTTATAGGAAGCCTGATCATTGGACATTTGGACCTTGGTGTCTGTGGGCTGGCTTAACTGCTCCTCCCCCATTACCTAATTCTAAAATGGTTGCATTGTGAATTTGTTCCCACTAGTTTTAGCTGAACAGGCTTTTCGCCCCTGGGCCCTCAGCATTCAGTGGCCAGAGCTGAGCCATTCTTGTTACAATTATGTTTCAAATGATTTATGGGTCTTGCGAAAATGTCTTTCGTTCCCAGAGAAAAAACACTGGGACCTGGGTGTTCTGCTCTGACTTACTCATATTTTTGAAGAATTAAAAATGCTTGTCTGCCAGAGTTCATTGTCGTTCAAAGAAAGGAATCTTATCTTACTGAAAGACCTTGAGCTGCTCCTTGGTTTGCAAGGCACATTGCTGAAGTCAGCACAAATCCCCACTGCGGCTGGTGTTCAGTGAGACAAGTGTACTTGGCTGTAATTTTCCTGAAACATGGCTTTACACTGTGCCATTTGATTAGGTTAATTCATATGAGCATCTGCAAGCCTTTAAACAGGAATGCTTGTGTTTTGTAGAGTCTGGTATTGCTGCATGAGGCTAATGTAGCATGTAGGTTGCAGTGTTGGTGAAATGGGTGTCTTTCAGCATATTTGTCACCTATGGGCGCACTGGGGCCTGGTGCAAATGATGAGTTTGCTCCTTATTCTTCCTGGTGTTCTTCCTGTTGATGTGCCTGGGGTGAGGAGGCAGGAGTTTGATCTCGATTTTCCCTCTTCACCATGACAGAAAAGTTTGCATGTGAAATGTACGTACCACAAAAGGTTTGTACATTTCCCATGAGAACACACATTTAAAACCCTATACACTCACACCCCACCCACACCCACAACACACCCATGACACCCCCCACCCACACCCTCCATACACCCCCACCCACGCCACCAACATAACCAAACCCTACTTACCTTTTCTTCACGCTGTGTCTCTGCGGCACTAGTTCCCTTTCACTTCCGTGACTGGGAACCGGCGCCGCAGGGTCCTTTTCTTTTTTGTTTTTTTTTACAGACAACTGCAGGGGTTTCCCCCGCAACACCCCACTCACTATGCTGTAAAGTATAGTGAGACTGTAAAGTATAGTAAGCGGGGTGTTGCGGGGGACACCCCCGCAGCCCCCATTTCTTTTTTTTCTCAGTTGTGCTGCGGGGGTTTCTCCCGCAACACCCCGCTCACTATACTGGTAAGTATAGTGAGACTGGAAAGTACAGTGAGTACACCCGCAGCACCCGGCTTTTTTTTCCCTTGTTTGTGCTGTGGGGGTGTCACTACAGTGAGAGGGGGTTGTGCGGGACAATCCCCCAGCCACAAGTCCGACCCCACCAAACACCTAAACTCACACCACGAAAAGTTCAGACTTTTGGTAGTCTGAACTTTTCGTGGTATTTGTTTTAGGTATTTTGGTGGGGTTGGACTTTTAAAGTTGGTCAATTCGTCCGATACCAATGTCCATATGGTGTCTTACTGTAAGATATCACACAGAGCTGAAATGGCTTCCACATGCTTGTTCTTTATGATTGTTTTCATATGATTGCTTCCAAATTTAAATGTGTTAGTGGCTGTGATATGAATTAATGAAATGTTAAATATTTCTGATTCAAATACTAATAAAGAATGAAAAGAAGCAAAAAGCTTCAGCGTGATATGACAAATTAGTTGCCTCTAGTGGACACTATAGTGTGCTATTGTTACATAATTGAGTTCTAGGATTATCCACCTGCCCCCGCTCTGTTTAATTAGTCTTCTGTAGCCAGATCAGGGATGAAGAATCGTCACTGGCACATAAGCCCTAGTAATGTAGGCAAAGGAAGGGGTACACTACAAGATTATTCCCCACTTACCAATGAGGAACTAGAGTGGAGGTTCATTGAGGGGAGCAAAAATATGTTAACACACACTCATGCTCACACTCTCTTGTTGAGATGAAAGAAGAAGAGTGTCTTACCTGGCTCTATTGAAGAGTAATTGCTTCCGAAGAATGCTGGAAGAAAAATAATCAAGATAGAAAAGTGTCTACATTTGAGTGGGACAACATAAATATCAATTCCTTAGGAAATTATATGATTGTAACAAAGTATTTGGGATAGTGGATGTGTCAAGGCCACCATTGGTGGTTCCCTAGCAGTGCGTATGCAAGGCCACGTAAAAGGAATATGTTTCAAGGAATAGTCGCCTTTTGTGAATTTTATCTCATCCATGGTGGGCTCAATTCGTGTATGTCAGGAATGCACCACGCTCACGTTCTTGTGCACACAGCTCACCTTTGCAAGTCAGGTACTCGCTCATTAACTCCAATCTTGTGTATACATCACATAAAGCTTCAAGCATACAGCGTGGCAATCCATCTTGCAAAGGTAAAACCCCTACGCGCTGCGTCTCGTTCCGGGAACGCTGCGGGTTGCCTTGGAAACGCTAGCAGCCTATCTCTAGAGTCCCAGTGGTTTGTGCACGGCGAGATGCAGTGCATCAAGTCAGCTGATCACTTAAAGACTCCGCCCACTTAAAGACTCCGCCCACGATTCAGAACGCTGCTTCTCATTCTTGTTTCTAGTGGTGTTTTCATTGTTGCTCGTTTTGCTCTTGTTTACCTCGACCCTGTTTCTGCATCTGGACTGCTCTCTTCTGTGTCCTCGGTTTATCTACAGTGACAGATTTTCGACCCGGAACGTTCAATGGACATCTTCACATGCTGTTTTAAAATCATTGCTTTTGTGTTACGACCTCGGATTTTCCCATTGGATTGCTTTCCTCCTATCCTCAAACTGTCACCTTGTATCACGGAACTTTTCAAGAACTTTCTTTGAACCTTGCTTGGATAGGCGTCCTTGTTCCATCATGAATGGTCTGTTACGGAACTTTGCTATTTGTATTCACCTCCACAGTACAGAATAAGGAGACCTGAATATTCTCCAGGAAATATTGCTCTGTTAGATACTGGTAAGATCGGTAATGAACTCTAGTGTTTTTTCTACTGTCTAATAGTGAATTGTAAGCTTATAATTCTGGTTATATTTCCAGGGTTACAACTTCCATACACAATATCTTTGGCAGACATTCTAAACTCTTCTTTAGTGAGTATTACTATTGTTATTATTTTTGGTATACTCAGGTATGTGTTCTTGGCTAATTTTTGTTAATTTCTTTGCAGCCAGCGGTGTACCAGGGCGAAACTAATTTTCAGGCAATGCTCACCTCAATCTGTCCTTTTGTACTCTTGAGGGGTATATTGTCAGAAAGAACCAATAACTTCACAACGTGTCAAAGACTGCCACTATGTTCTGTTTGTAGACGCTACGTCTAACAGTGTATGTGACTGTACCTCATGCCATTGACGCCAATACTGACCTGCGCTTACAATACTGACCTGCACTTAACCTTAGTCTACAGGCTACATGAATGTGCTGATGTTTACACAAGAGTGGACATAGGGAATGTCTCTAGTGAACTTCAATGCACAGGTTCGTAACAACGATATGGGCACAGTAGCCCTTAGGATTTAGTCACTTTGTCCTTTTGGTAGGGGAGGGTGTTGCTTCTTTTATGGGCACTTCTCTGGGAAGTTTTTGTAGTTATCGGTGGCCTACCACCTCTAAACAAGTCATGTAGAGCCTAAAGGTTTGCAGAAATCAGCATTATCCTGTTCTAGCCTGGGAAGCTGCACAATGAGCAGGGAGTATTCTGGGCAAGTACTCTCATTATCCAATGTCAATGTTGCCCTTCCACGATTGACACGCATGCATGCTACTTTGTGCTGGATCTGGTAATCCTAAAATCTCTAGAGAATAACACAGTGAGTCGTGCATGACAGTTTCTGAGTACATGCCAACAGTGGTAGATGAATAATTGAATAAACAGGCTTTATTAGCATTCCTCTGAAAACTGAAAGTATTAAAGGTACTGTCTTGAAGCAACTGCGCAATGAGTATTCAGATAAGCAGTGTTTTAAGTTTCTTTCTCACAAAGATGTTATTAGTTGTACTGTAGATATTTCAAACGTGTTGCATAGCTAGGGTTCTTGGATTGTGAGTATTTTGGAACAGGTGAGCTGCAGCACTTTTCCAGATAACAGTTGTGTTTGGTTAGCTGTGCATAGATTGCAGTCTCTAATGTGACAGTTTATTTTGTTACACATAAATTTCTACTCAATCAACTAAGAGGATTTGGGCCACATGTTTTTTGGATCTTCTTTAGTGGAACTTATTTTGGAACCAATGGTGGCCTTCATGATTAGACCAGGGGCCTGGTGAACCAATCCCGGCCCAAGTACTGCGCTCAGCCAAATCCCATGGTCAGGATTCAGTGGATGCACAGGATCTCATGAGAGCCGTCATCAGCCCCAAAAAGTGCCCAAAACCGCATGCAGGTTCAGTGGTGCAAATCTATTCAGTCAGCCAATCAGAACCTCCAAATCTCCAGGAGAGATTGTGTGGGTTGCGTGGAGATTCAGTAGCACTGTAACAGGCCTAGCTCACACTCACTTTCCTTTTTGGATTTTGTTGGGGTGTAAGAGCAAGACTGCACAGTTGTATTTTGTTGGACCTGGGAGGTCTTCATTGACAGTGTGTTATGTTTCTGTGTTTCCTGATCCGTTTCTGATTCTTTTTGTTTGCTTGTCTGTTTAACCTTACTTTCAATCAAAATGTTTATAAAGCATCAAAAAAGGATCTATCTGTCCTTTCCCCTGTTTCCCCCCTTCCCCTCCAATAAAGCAATTTGCCTTTGCTAATTCCTAATCCCATTTTGCTGTGGGTTTCTCCTACTGGGCCTTTTATTACTTCTTCTATTTGCTTCCCTTAGTTTGTACTCCTGCTGGTTTGTTGGAAACCTAAAAATGATCTTCCATTTTCTAGTTGAGCCAAAGACTCCTTCATGTTTTAGTGACCATTCACTGTGTGTCGGATACCCCTTTTCAATTGTCTATGGGGATCTCCTGTCAATCGATTTCCTTGTCCTTTATTTTTTGTTTGAGTCCCTTTTTAGAAAGGTACTGACATTATGAAGCAGGGCCACGTGCTGTGTTTGAAGGAGAGGTGAAGGAGGAAGAGAAGGCTCAATTGTCAGGGGAGGGATTTTAAGTGCCACTACAAGGTCTGAAGGCGGATGTTGTACCTTGTCTTGTTGTGGGGGCAAATGCCACAAGTTGACAGCCACAACAGATGGTTCCATAAGAGGAAAGTCAGTGGAAGACAGCCAATACCATAGGTGGAGTAGGAGGTGGAGGAGTTTTTGCTTTCCTATGCTACCATGCAGGGATTACTTGTTCAAGAGGTGGTGGAAGGAGGTACAAATGCATCTAGGGAAGATCGGGATGCCCTTGTGCTCATAATTCGATGGGGAGGAGTGGGGACATTGTAACCAAATATACACTACAGTGTTTTCTCGATAATGCTTTAATAAGACTAGGAGTTGGGGAGGAGGCGGTGGTAACTAAGCAGAGAGAGGTTGTAGCAGAGTTGTGGGGTACCAAGGAGATGGACAAGGAAAGGTTGCAAGAGGACCGGGATGTGGTCTCCTAGCAGATTGCTCGGATGGAAGGGGTGGCAGCATCTGCGCCGGACCTTGTAGATGTGATAATGCAATCACACTCATTGCTTGCACATTTGAGTGGGTCATGGGCATTTTAACAAATGAGAATGGCTACCTCATCATGGGTCGGATACTATTTTAGCTTGTCGTAGGTGGACTCTGAAGGGGAAACAAATGTGTGTTATATGCAACTTACATATGACAGAAATCAAAGGGGGTATACCAAAAAAAGAGTTGCACCTTGCAAGCCAAAAAATGCACTAGAACAAGAGTTGGTGACCTGGTATTACTAGTCCTAAAGCAGGCATTTGAGCTTTCAATGGCCTCTTTTTCACAGCAGTGATGACTGGAATAAGGGAGCTTCTACAGGTTCCACACCTGAGGACCCATCTGATTGTTGCCAGCACGGAACACATGGCAAGCAGCTGTCACTCCCCCCATTCTTTGATCCTGACTAATCACCTCCATTCGCCTTGCACACTGCATCAATGAACTATTCACCTGCAGGAGTGTTGCCACCATTGTGACCGCTGCAGCTTATTATTGATGTACGATGGAATCTTGTGAATGTGGTTTTAATTGCAGGGTGACTTATGGATTTAGTGAAGTGTCATGTTATGCTGTCTGTATTGCTAGATGGCCAACATTAATGGGGTGCTGAACCCCATTTCAATGTAGGATGCTGTGGAGAGGTCCACTTTCCAGCAACATCTTACTATCTTGTAGGTGATCAATGGGACAAAATGCAAGAGTCTTTGAAAAGGTCAGGTGAAGCGATGCCTTTGGATTTGAAGCCAGGGGAAAGTCACCAAATATTCAAAATATGGGAGAGGCTCATCAAATGTGTGAGAGAGTCTGCCATGAACCTCCTGCCTGGTTTTGAGGATGAAAGGGAGGTTGATACAGGTGGCCGGCTGCCTCCCCAAGCCAGTGAATAATGAGCCGTGGGTGGAATGTGTAGGATACCGGAGTCACGCTCCTTTGTCTATGTTGCTGGGCATTGGCCAGTCTCGCAGAAGCCGCCAGCCAACCTTTCCCAGTCATGGACAATAAAACTCTGCCCCTTTTAATTAAAATTGTCCCTGAGCATGCCTCTCCAAGATCTATAAGATGCACAGACCCTTCTGGCACATCTGATCCATCCATGAAGTCTACGAATGAGCAAACTTGTCAAACAACTGCAAACACCTCCAGAGACAAGAAATGATGGGTAGAAACCAACCTGGATGTATATGCACAGTAACAGCATGCAGAGTTGTTTCTTTACCAGAAAGCTCAAACTCAAGGCCTGATATAGGTTTAGGCCAGGCCACTCGTAGGTATCCAGCAATTGGGAATCAAAGGTGCAGATACTTAACCAGAGAGCCACCCATGGGGAAGTGAGATATTTCTATATTTAAGCCAAGCAGCTCAGCCTACAATTGTGGGCTGTTGCAGCCAGCTGCGGCTGGAGGAGCATGGAGCATGATACAAGGACTGTGGACAAGTGGAGACTGTTGTAGCTGAGAGGGGGAGAGGGAGTCACAAGGAGTTGGTTAGAGTCTGAGGAAGGAAATCTCAGGAGGTGGTGAAGAGTTGGAGGAGGTGGTTATAGCAGGAGGAGGTGGTGGAGGTCTAGAGGAGAATATAACATCGGGAGGAGGTGATGAAAGTTGGTAGAGATGGTTATGTTAGGAGGAGGTGGTAAAGACTTGGAAGTGGGGGTTATATCCAACAAAGTGGCAAAAGTCTCCAGGAAGTGGAAACATCAAGACATGCTCGAAAAGAGCTGGAGGAGGTGGTTATAGCAGGAGATGATGGTGATAGCTTGGGGAATGGGGTAATATCAGGAGGAAGTGGTAAATATTTAGAGAAGGTGGCAATATTAGAAGGTGGAGACACTCTGGAGGAGGTAGCAATATCATTAGTGGTAAAGAATTGGATGAGGTGGCTTCATCAGGAGGAGGTGGTGAGAGCCAGGAGAAGGCCATCATAGCAGAGGCGGCAGTGACCCCTAGGAGGAGGTGGTGACAACTGAAGGAGAGGGTGCACCCAATGCAGATCAGTTGGTAGAAACATGAATGAGGTAAAGACCAAGACTGGAAGCTCAGAGTATTGGGGAAATAAGAAGAAAAGTGACAAGCCTGAAGGTGGAAAATGGGCTAGAGGAGTAGCATGTAGTAGCGTAGACTCCTGACTCCAACCTGTCAAGAAGCTTAATTTGTACTCACAGTGGACCTCGGAGACCTCTGCAATAATCACCCCATCGCACACCTTCCTTTCCTTAGCAAGATTCTTGAAAGAGCCATAGTCACTCAACTTCAAGCACACATAATCAAAAACAGCCTTGTAGACGCCTACCAATGTGGCTCCAGGTCCAGATGCAGCAGGGTGGCTGCCAGCATCCTAGTAGTAGACAATGCTCTTTGTATCCTTGATGGCTGCTACCCCTGCCTCCTTGTACTCCTTAATCTTTTTTCAGCCTTTAACACAATGGATCCTCAAGACCTTATTGGCATACTACACAACTGTATGAGACTCAGGAAGACTTTCCTCCAGTGGTTCACGCCATACATTGTAAACTGCCATCAGTTTGTCCAGATGGATACGTCCAGAGCACCCACTACACCACACCACACCACACCGCAAGGATCCACTCTCTCACGCTTGTTCTTCAACCACTACATGGAACCACTGGAATCACTTCTTGCAAGCCACGACATCCACATCCATTAATGAATATGCAGTACTCAACTCTATCTCAAAATATCCATGATCAAAGTGATACACCAGCTCAAGGGATGCCTCCCATTGATACAAACCTGGATGTCCAGGTCATACCTCAAACTCAACAACACCCTAATATAATGTCTCCATCGCTCCACACCTCTCCAAGCGCACCCTCTTCCTGACAAGGCTGTCCATCATGAACCGAGAAATCTTCACCCCACAGCCGATTCCATGCACCAAGACCATAGTATTGCACACTGACAACCATCTCTCCTAAAAAATGTACATAGCAAAAAGAAAACATACAGCTTGATACCAACTCTCTCTTTTGTGGACAATCAAGCAATTCCTTTTAGACAATAGCTTCTGAACCGCAGTACAGGCACTCATCCTTTCTCACCTGGATGGTGGAAATGCCCTACTCACAGACCTACCCACCTTCATCCTGGCACTAATGAGAAGTGCTCTCCATGTTACAACACACTTCATGAAAGGCCTCCACAAATGTGATCAAATTACGTATACCCTTATCAAACAACATTGGTTGCCCCTACAAGCATGCATCACCTTGAAGACTAGCTAAATTTACAAAACCATCACTTTGTATGCTCCCACCAGCGTAGCTGACAAGGTCACAATCTCCCACAGGGACCTGCCCTGATTTGATCAGTAAAATGCAAAAAAGAAAATCCCTTGAAATAGACAGGCATTCTCAATGTATGTCTACAAGCTATGAAACCTCTTGCCTATCAACATTAGACTCACAGCCACCTTCATCCAATTAAGAAACAAGCTGAAGACCTTGCTCTTCAAGCAGCACCTTCTTCATTCACCGTAGAAACTCCCAATCCCATCCGCTGGCTTTCCCCATCTTAACTCTTAATTTTGAGCTTGTTGATTAGCTGTAATTTAACACAACCATGCTGCATCTTGTGCTCCCTTACCTGTATTTGGTTCCATGTGTTAATATCCCCGCAAGAAATATCGCGATACAAAAATATTGCCATGGACCCTGCGGGGGACACCCCCGCAACCCCTGAATTATTTCAAAATGTGCAGTGGACACTCCCACAAACCCCGCTCCCACAAAATATATCCTATGGCAAGACAAACGGCCATATGTATGGTGATATTTTTGGTGGTGATATTTTGTAGGGATACCCTGTATTTCCAGTAAAATATTGTTGTACAGTTTTTTCTGCTGCTTCTCAAAGCTAGGTTAAATAGAATACAATAAAAGAAATACATACACAACATAACATGAACACATTATAAAATAATTATAGGTGGTAGAGGCAACATGTCAGTGCATCATCAGGCCTCAAACCAGCTCAGGTTGCTGGATTCCTTTTGCTAGATATCCCAGGCTACAGGACCCAGGAAAGCATCTAGATATTTAGGAAGGAGTGGAAACCCTTCTGGGATGAGACAATGAGACATTTAATTTGATTATGCCTATGATTTTTCCATAGACTAATGTGTCTTTTGTGTTCCTCCTTTCACACTGTAACACTAAAGAATATAAACCACACATACTGAGCCCAATCGTTTGTGTGTGCTACCTGGCCTTTGTGAAAGGGTCACTATGTTCATAGGTTACAGATGTCTCTTTCACAGCCTACACTTTTAAGGCATGACACCATACACAGCACTTTAAGTCACAACTTTGCCTGCAGAGTTAAAAAAGGAGTGAAAAAGTGGAAAAGGGAGTTAAGATGTTCATCTGAATTAAAGGCGCTTACTTAAAATAAATTGCATGGACCAGATTTCACACAATCCTATTGTTGGCCCATGATAGCATGCATCTGAGAATGTCTGATTCGCCATACTGTTATGATATCTTCTGAATTTTGGCCACCAGATGCAAGGTATATAGTCCCATAACCCATCAACACCAGGGACAAGACACATGAACAAAGCAAAACTAAGAATCTGTCATATTGGGATTGATATATATGATATGTTATAGTATTTTTAAAAATACATAATATTTCAAAAAGGTATGCATGGAGCTATTGCACTATTAAGTGGAGATATCTCAATACATAACTATCCGCAAACCAATTTCAGTTAAAAGATTATAAAGTGCTAAAGACTAGCACTTTATAGTCATTCAATGTATTCGTTGTTTGCACAAAGTTATGTGCTGTGATATATTTATATGTAGTATATGTATTTAATGAATTATATATTTTTAAACTAATACAGGTAACATGAACCCTTAGCTATCTCCCACTTCATAGCGCGATATCTCAGGGCATCCCTTTTTGAAATAAGATATCTTTTTATAAATACTCTAAAATATCATGTATACCTATCCCATCTGATGGTTTCTTAGTTTTGCTTTGATGATATCCTCTGAATCCATAAATCCAATCACTTATGTCCCAACTGTTCTTACATAATTACAGTTTTCATCCACATCAGGCAAAACACTGCCAGCGAATAGGCTCATGCATCTTTCTTCTGTCGTGGTTGAAAAAAATCACAATGTGCATTTGAAATGATGGAGACATATGGAAAGGGCATGGCACCACCAATGTTTTCAATGTCAATATTAACTGGGCAGAGTCAAGAAGAAGCCACTTTGAAGATGATGTTAGGTGATGTTACACAACCCGAGGCAGTCTTGTAAGCCTTCTTGAACAATACACATGGTTAGTTCTGAAAATGTACCAACAGTCATTGATTGTTTGGGGCTGAAGTTGTATTTTCTGAAAGAACTGTTTACATGTTTGAAACTGTGAAATGCACAAGAAATCAGCACAAAATTGACCATGCAGCGCAAAAACGAATTGTTTAAAACGTGCTGAAATATCAAATTATCTAATATTGCTTTGGAACTCAACTGACTCATGCTATGTGAGCAAGCATGAAAGACATCCCACCTACAAATCACGTGTGCATCACTAGTGGGTAAACTTCGATGAGTACTCAAACTCTTATGTTTCTGGTTGCCATGCAGTAGGAACAGAGGTACCCAGGAAATGATCATGTTTGGAGTAACTGAGAGAACCGAAATAATTCACCTGGCGTATTGGCTGTCTGGTTTGGAGGTTCATTGCTGTAATTGAAAACGTGAAGAAGAAAGACTAAATAACAGAATAAGAGTATCACAAAAGCTAATGGCAAGTTAAATTATTACACACACAACTGCAGTAAGGCACTAGAGCTATGGTGAGGCAACAGCATTTTTTAGGGTGACAGAGGCTGGGAGTTGTAAGGTGACTGGCTATTGGTAACAGTTTCAATAGGGGCCTTTTAGCGTTCAACACGGCACCAGCAAGATGTGGGACCCAACTTGGTTGCAGCTTTCCACCAGCACATAGTGTCCTGGAACAGAATGCAGCTGGTGTGATAGTGTTGTTCTCTGTCCTGTACGAGGCATTTGAACAGTTGAATTTTCTTGGTGGGCCATAGTGTGTCTTGTGCTCACCTGGCCATGAAAGCGGGAGCTTTGGATTTAGTGGAGCAGCTGTTTTGCACTTTCAATCTACAGAGCTCTCTTTGGAGGACCCTCTGTAAAGGTGGTGAGTAGGTGTATCATTTGGCCCTTCCTCTGTACAAGTTGCATTGTCCTCCTCCCTCACCTCTGCTCAATCATTAGTTTGCAAAAGCATGTGTCATGGCCTGGACTCAAATGGGTCAACTTTACCTTGTTTGCATGCATCACCATTAGTCTCAGATGCACTAGTTGATGTGGTTGGTGGTGGAGCAGGAGACCAAGTACTTCCCATAATTTGATCCTATGCACTATGCGTTTTTTACTCCTGGTTTATCAGTGGATAGAATGGCAATACCTCTCTCCATGTGGCCCAGAAACAGTGGGCTGACGCTCCTTCCCTCCTGCTGGCTGCACTACCTGCACATGTACTACCTTATCTTGCACTGAAGTGTGATTGACTGTTCTGATACTGTATACGGCATTAGTGACTTCAATTGTCCAGCCACATGTCTGGCATCTCAGATGTGCACAGCCTCTGCTGTGTGTGAAAATGACCTCAGTGTTCCTCCTCTTAATGGAAGGTGCCTGCCCTGGAGACTACTGAAACCCATACCATAGACATGGGCAGCGCCAGGCATTGGCTTGGGAGGGCTGAAACCCTCCCACTTTGAGGTAATAGGCATCACTCTTAAGTGACGTCCAGCCTCATTATTAATGTGACGGTATGGCGGTAGCAAACACAGTGGCAAGGGAAATAGGCCTGCTGACTCAATATCAATAGACCCCCAAGGGTCTTCAAACTCTGAATTTCACTCCCTGGGGGTGGTACACATCCCACAGCATGAAGCACCAGCAAAGTAGCCTTTTCTGCATTGCATCAGAGCCTGAGGCTCAGCACAGTGAATGAGCGCATTAATGGAAATAAGTGCAGCCTGAAAGAAAGTTTCAGGCTGTGATTATTTTATCAGTTACTGAAGTCAGCAGCAGAGTCGTCTGAAAGAGTGGAATGATGTGATCACTGTGGCTTTTAAACAGAGGAAAACAACTGAATGGAGAGACAACAAATTGGAAAGGGTCTGGGAGGGGGTGAAACAGCAGAGCAGGATAAAAGTAAAAGCGCAAAGGCATCAGTAACCCATGCAGAGGCGAAGGGAGAAACAACACGGAAAGGGTGGGGAGTGACAGCCACGGACATGAAAAGAGTGAAGGACATGGGAGAGAGAGGGGGGCGCGAGAGGATGAGAGAAAGAGGGAGAGGCAAAGAGAGGGGGGGTGCAGAGAGACAGATGAAACTGAACAGGTGGGGAATCAACAATGATAGAAGTATTATAATGAGTAGGAGCGATCACAAAGCAAGAGAATGTGAGAACGAGGGAAGCAAGAGATTGAGTGGAAGGGGAGATAAAGCTGAAGGTAAAGAACGAGGTATATAGAAGACAGGTAGATAGATGGGAGCGAGAGAGCAGCACTTCAGAGAGACAAAGAGCTATTGAGTTTGCACAAGTGGTATATAACTTGATCATCCAATCCAGGCTTTATTCTTTGACTACTGGGACCATTCATCTTGATTGGAAGGAAACAGCCGGACTGGATGACCTACTCATGGATGGCATGTGGCAACTTCAGTGCTCTGGAAAAGGGGTGAAAAGGAGAAGGTGGATGCCGCTCCTCTGATCCTTGCCCCCTCACCACCATCTTATTGGAGTAGCAGACAAAGAGCTACAATTGGGAACCCATGCACGTGTTTATGTGACATATCCATATCATGTCGATTGTATGAAAGAGGATATGCACTCAAACAACTGTTCAGAAGAGACCCTCATGTTGAGACATTGGAAGGATGCTACTAGGAAAGGTGCCCACTACCAAGATGTCAGGATGAGATTCTGAGTAATATGGATGAACTCTAAACAAAATCTGAAGTTGACAGAATGATGTTGTAAAGGAGATGTATGAACATATGCTGAAATTATATGAAAATACTACAAATGGACAATGTAACTGAAGCACAAATAGAAAGATGAAATAACGTGCTAACCAATAACTGTAACTACGCTTTAATGCAAGGTAGAAAAGATACATAGAAGCTTGCTGAAAAGAGTTATACATACAACGTTTAAGATGGCCATTGGAAGAAAATGGACAACAGCGTGTGTTAAGAATCAACCCTGTTACCTCAAAAAGATGAGCCCAGGATTGCAAATTGAAGAACTGATGAAGAAGCTGGTTTTGCATGCAGAATAAGGCAATACCTTGGCCAAGGATCAAGAAGGTTATTTCCAGAGATTGGTGCAAGGTACAAAGGGAGTCGAAGGAACGTACTACGTGCATAAGAAATATTTCTGCTAAGAATAGGAGAGACAAGGACATCTGCAAGTCCCAAGTACTGAACAATCACGAGGGCAAACGCCCATGTGAGGCATAGTGAGCAAGTCTCTAAAAGCCAGATAGGGTAATGGCACCCTGTTTAATAAAATCAAATAGTCTTAAATGAAAGACTGAAATGGACAAAATAGGGGTCTTCTAACATGTGACTCAGAAGTCGAAAACATGGGCTATTCATTAAAACCCAGATGGAGACAGTGGTCTTTTCACATCCCCTCAATGTTCCAGAATAGTGAGCAGACTACAAGGTCAACTACAGACAGTATGCCTTGGCTAAGGATCAGGCTGATGACATATGATAAACTAATTGGGAAAACAAGAAATTAATTGATGCATCTCAAGCACTTAGGTTTCGTTTCTACTCACGTGCTGCTAAAGAAGTCGAAAGTCCAAGGTTTGTTGGGGTTGTCAACCAACCATAAGGCCTGCCATGCACTTTCACATACAATGTTTCAGTTACTAATCCACTGCTATATTCTCTGCTATAATCAATATACTTATCTAGAAGTAGCTCAGAGTGTATCCTACAGACAAGGGACAGCCAATGAAGAATCGGTATACATTCTATAAGTAGATATGTTCCCCTTAACCAATCCCTCTCGTTAATAGGTTTTGTAAAATGCCACGTAGGATGACATCATAGAAACGGATGTATTAACTCTGAATAAACAAGAGGAAGTGTGATTATGCAAGAATCTATTTGGATAGCTGTACAACTCTGGCTTTCTATCATTGAGATTAAAGCAGTATTTTACCATCTTTCTTGGGTCTGTCCGTTTATTTGGTCCAAGATGTTTATTGCCAATTCCATCCAGTGTATAGAGGATGCTCTAAAGTGCTACAGCACAGGGTAGTAAGAGAAAATAGAAAACATGATGTGAAAATATAGCAGACCAAAAGGAGGAGAAAGGAGAGAGATAATGCGTGGAAGAGAAGAGAGAGAACAAAAGCGTGTAAAAGAGAAAGAACCTGAGAGATGGTAAGAAAGAATGTGAGGGAGGATGATCCGAGTGACAGTAAGAAAGGATGACTGAAGAGGCATAATGGAGGTCAGAGAGAACAAAGACACTGCATGAAAGGGAAAGCTGGATTGTAGGTATAAACAGAAGAAACTAAACAAAATGTAAAGTACAGGTGGGAAGAAAGGAGCAAACAGAAAGGAACAAGAAGGAGCAACAAAGACAGAGGGCACTAAACAATAAGGGAATGAAGCCGAAAATGTATCAAGAATGAAAGAGGGGTGACGGGCGCTGCCCCTTCTCCACCATTTATAATTATTACTAGGTAAAGTGGTGAACCGTGAGCTCAAAATAGGAAGTGGACTTGAAGTGGGATATAGGCAGGCCCTTCAAGGTCAAACAATGGGAGGCAATATGCTCCTTCATGGAGGCAGTGTGTCACAATGTGCGACTAAGCATAGAACAATACACCATATTACAGAGGACTAACCTGACCACAATATGACTTCATAAAATTAACCCCAACAGGCCAATCGAGTGCCTGAGGTGTGAAGAAGGGAACGTCTGTTTTTTGTCATTTGGTATGGAATGTACGCGCTTGAAACAGTTTCGGGAGGCAGTGTTGGATGAGATTCGAGATATGGAGGCCCCATGGAGCAACCTGACGATGCTGATGTGTTTACTGGGACAATTCCCTCTAAGTAAACCCAAAGCACAGCTGAGTAGAAGGGTTGACTTATCTATACGCTTCTTTGCCAGGATCAGGCTATGGCATGATTTCGTCCACAGGGACCAGGATCACTGACTTGAAGGGATGCTTACTGAAATAGACCGGAGCTGAGACTTTCATATTGATATGAGTAGAATTGAGATATGCAAATGTAAACATGTCCAATAGAATGGAATGGACAATATTGCTGGATGGCTTGCTGTACCCTTCTGATGGCAGGCCCCCTTAAATCACAAACGATTGGTTACTTATATTTATCCTTGGTTAATAGGGGCAACTTAGATGTTTAGTCGGAATGACTTGATAGTAGGTTCTGTAGACCTGACAGGGGTTGTTGGCATGCATATATAAGATGTGTAAACGGGGGTTGGGGGAGGACAGGACGTTCAGTGAGTTGGGAAAGTTATTGCATTGATATTCCTGTGTGTTTGCACTTCCTTTGGCAAGACGTGAATAAATGTCGTGAGATTATATGCATGACTTCAAAATGTATTTTATTTTAAAAGAATGCAAGAGGAAATATGGGAACAGAAAAGGAGTGAGTAAGTCAACAGACAAGACACCTGAAGGTGAGAGGGACAGAAATGTAACAGGACAGGGGAGGGACAGAAAGAAAAGAGGAGCGAGTGTGAAGAATTTAGAGGGTGGAGAGAGTGAGCAGCACAAGGCGAGTGATGACAGAGAAAAGAAGGCAGTGCACATTTAGAATCCAAAACAAAAAAGCATATGTTCTAAGGGAGCCTGTTCCATTCTGTGTACATTCCATCCTCAGTGATCAGGCTTTGGATCTTTTACATTGGAAAAATGTGCTCCCTCCCATCCACCTGCAATGAGATACAATGAGAGACGTCCCCTACAATTCTCCTGCCGCAGAAGTATATTATTTGATTCTCATGGTGTTCTCATTGGTATCCAATGTCACCCTGCTAGTAAACCAAATCATATCTGGACCTCAATAGGATAGCCCCCAAAGACATCCAAGCTTGTCCTCCCCTTCAAAGCTAAACAGATTTAGTGGTATGCATTGGAGAGGATGAAGGGCGGCATCTTGGCATGCCGCAATCCATTGCCAACCCCTTTGTAAGCTACCAGCTGACCCAATAACCAGGGAAAGGTGGGGGTTCACCTTTAAATCATTTTCTTCAAGAGGGGCTGGCCTAGAAAAGTGTGAAGACCACTGCCCTATAGTGAAGCTAAAGGCTTAACTGTTGAGCTCACCTTTTATATGCTCCATGCCTCCCACGATTAGCATCTTTGTTAAACTAAATAGCCATGGAATTGGGGTGAAGGATGCACCTATGGGCAAAAGGAACCTGAAATAGCTATTCCGCCTCCTGGCCTCAAAGGAAGGGGTTGGGGGCACAACAGTGCGATTCGTCTAATGGTCCACCCTCACTTCCAGCTTTCAAAACCTTTGCCCAGCCCACCCTCCCACCCCCCAAAAAAAAGAAACTCTGAATCTGGCTATGTCCCTGCCTATACTTGAGAATATACCTGAATGCAGAAGAATTGAATTTCCCCAGATCCCCTCCAAGTGTCCCAGACAATCCTGTCTTATGTCATTATGTGTGGCTATTGCACAACATCTCCCAGCAGGATATACATTTGTGAGGGTAGTCAATCTGGCCCCATATCAGCTACGATCCATTGCCCATCAGCACTGAACCAGGCACCCAACTCATCTCTTAGATGTTCTTATTTTTCGACCCAAGGGAAATATGATAACACAAATTAACCCAAAATTGTATCAGTATTATGGGGAGACTGTTGCTGACCTACCAGTGATGCTTCTACTTTCAGCACTTATTGGCAAGAGTATAGAAGCCCTTCTGATGCTGGCCTGCACGGAAAGGTGATATAATTTCAAGCATCATAAAGCCATGAACAAGCACACCACTTTCTCGTAACTTCATAGATGCCATATCAGCATTGTGTGTCCTAGCTAGCTGCCATCACTACACAGCCACTACTGAAACAACTGATGGGAAACAAATAGGAAAGGTGAAAATAATATACAGATATAATGGAGAATACCTATGAGAAGCATTATTGTACAATCACTTTAATCAGTATACCTATAAAAGAGCCAAGGAACAGAGGTCAGGGGGTGTTCTGTGGGTATGTGACACTGACCCTTTAAGGAAAGGCCCAGGGGAGAGGAGGAAGGAAGAGGAGGGCCCCGAGGAAGAGGAGAGCAGCAATTGAAATAAAGAGAAGGTTTGAGCAAGAACTGGCTGCGTCTGTTTAGTGGGTGATCCACCCAATCTCCAAATGGTAACAATGGGCAATGAAGTGATACGGCCAGCGCTGATCACTGCTGCATTCCGCAACTCTTCCTCCCCCGGCAATTCCGGCATCCATCGATCGCTGCAATTGTTAGCTCCTCCTCTCGGGCGATCTTGCCATCCTCTCATTGCTGCATTCCACAGCTCGGTGATTCCACCATTATGTCAGCCCTGCAATCAGCAACTCAGCCAGCTTTCTCAGCGACCCGTTGATCACTGTGGCATCGCTGGCGTAAGGGGGGTCAGACACACCATTGTGCCATCTGGCGCAGTAGAACTACGAGCATTCCATCACGTTGCCCGAAAAGCTGTTTCAGTGGTGTAGTTGACATCCAAGATGGCTGCTTGCATCACAGCAATCAGTCTTAATTCGGCAGAGCCAAACGCTCTCTGTGTTGCAACCCTCTTCACTTCATTGTGTTGGGTAAGCCGCTTGTTGCCATTCTTTTGGTTCACTCCCTCCTGCTGGCTTCCCACTTTGGATGCATCGGCTGTTTTTGCCTTCTGTGTTCTTTCGTGCCTAGCATGGTCCGCATTGGCTTCTCGCTACTTCTTTGCCGTCTGTGTCCTCCTGGGATTTACTTGTCCTGTGGGGTTCTCACTGATGCTTTTGTTTCCTGAGTTCCACTACTGTCCATTCTCTAAGCTGCCCTGTGTGTTCTGAGGAATCCAGTCCAGCCTCTTTCTTCAAACCTGAATGAAGGTATATTGCCAAGTGCTCTCTACTAAATTCACCATCCGGAACATCGCCTCGATACTACCATTCCTCCAAACACTGAATACTTTAAACATTTACTCTCAGAGGGATTTTATGCCTTACGGCTTTTCCCTCGCATCTTGGGGCATGTCATACCTTACCACCCCAATGCCATCGTGTGGTCACCTCCACTGTGTCATTGTGGTGGCAGGTCAAGACAGGCCTTACCTCTTTCAGGATCGACTGCGGGACAAGTCTAAGACAAAGAAAGGGAAATCTAAGTCATCTCCATAAGACACAGGCACTTCTGATTCTGACGACTACAAGGAGAAACCCAAAACCCCCAGTTAAGACTCTGTGTCAACTGCCAAAGTTGAGACCTGCTCCCGGTTAACCTGCTGTACATCTATTGCTGCAGCCTGCATTAATTCACAACTCCACCTGTCCAACGATCCCACTGTCTTCTCATCGCAACAATCAGCAGCTCAGTGACCCCGCCATCCTGTCAGCATAGCAATCCGCAGCTCAGCCTGCTCCCAGCGATGCTGTCATCTGTCGACTGCTGCAGTGTGCGGTCCTCATTTCTCAGAGATCACGCCATCCCATATCTCCTAGCAAACCAGCAATACCACCATACACACAACACTGCAATTTACAACTCCGACAGTGTCACCAATGTTGGCCCAGCCCATAGCCCATCCTCCCGGCAACATGCCATTCCCCTTCAATCTTGCCCACACAAAAAGAGAAGTAGAGCAGTTACTTAGAACATAGCTAGGGTATAATGCTCATCAATCATGGCAGTCTTGTTTGGAGTTCCCACCAAACAGATCTCCGGCAAGCCGGCAGACTCACCGGCTACTATGAGAGAGTCTGCCTGCCAATCCCACTACCTGCAGTCACACAGTTACTGCTAATAGGGCCGTGTGCTACCTGGCCTCCACCAACACTCACCTGTTCCCAACTAACGGACGGGTGAGTGCAAGCCCATAGTACGTGACTTACCGTCCTGGTAGCCATCAACCTCTCTCCAGCTTGCAGTAACCACATGTGAGCTTGACAGTGAATTACATTGTGGCCCGTGTTTCCTAACATTTGTGTGTGTGACTGTGACCAGATTTCAAACAGCCCATACTGGGTATCTGTTGTGATGGAGGGCCAGGCATGGGAGCAACTTGCACCACAAGGCCTGATCACGAGAGTCTCCTTTCTGAGGTAGCCTGCACTTTTCCAACTACAATCACACTGCAACAAATGGCCCCAGTTGCTAGAGTGGTAGGAGGGCGTCAATGATTTTGTACAGGCTCTGGGGGAGGATAAAGGAAATGCCATCATGGATATCTTTGTGAATTTGGTGGGGAAGGAGATAAAAGGCATCATAATGACGATCCCAGAGGCAGAAAGGGCACCCTATCATGCGTTGACCGGAGCACTAACACAAGAATTTGTCATAGAACCCAACAGAGATTACGCACGGTACGGTTTAATCAATGCTTGCAGCTGACACATGAAACTGTGGATGAGTTCATCACCACGCTCAGACCGAAATGAGTACACTTTCAATTTGCAAACTTTTGAGGTGATGAGGCTGCTCGCCTTCGTGTGATTGAAGGATGTGTATCAACTACAGAAAGAAAACAACTGCTGAAAACTCCTTTGCAGATTGATGAGGTCATTGCACTGGCGAGGGTGCAAAAATGGGTAGATGTGCAGGCATAGGCCATGGATGGCCTGACAAAGAGGTATGAGAAAGAGCAGACAGTGGCAGCCTTCTCAATGACAAACATTCGAGAGAGAGCTCCCACCGGGGGTTCATACGCACTACGATGACCCAAGAAGGGCGCCGCCGTCAATTACTTCATTTAACACGCTGCAGGGACACATGGCTACTATGCTTGCTGGGAGATGATAGTTGCAATGAGACGTGAACGGATGATTCCTATTGTACTTCATTGACTGGCTGAAAAGCCAAATGGGAAAAGGGGTCTATCTTGATCCTAACTCAATGAGAGAGATACATTGAAAATGATTGTGCATATTTTTGGTTGGAGGACAGAGAACTTTCCCGTGTCCACACCAGGAAGAAGAAACTAGGAACTTGCTTAATATACCAATCACGGGATGGTGCTAAAGAAACAAAAGAAAAAGAAAAATACTTAAGAAAATATCAGATTACATTTACAAAAGTGTTTTGTCAAGTGCTTTTAGTCCTGAGGAAGACGAACATCAGTTTTTGTTCAGAACAAAATGACTTGGTCGTCAAAATTAAGCATAAATGGAAATTCATTCATTAACTATTAGATGAACATTGATTATACTTCTCGAGAATACCTCTTGTTGACTTAAATACTTGAAAGGAAACACTACAGTGAAATTAGATGACACAAAGATGTGTTTTAGATCTAGGTGAAGGGAACTGTTGTCTTCGCAAGTCACTGTTCTACACAATATAATTGGCGTTTTTTTCACAGACAATTCTTTGAGGTATATGTGAGATACATGTCTGGTTTTTGTATTATCACTGGTTTACTTGTAACAATTGAATGACATTTTGCATTTATTATACTAAAGAATGAAATATGTATTACAATATGAATGCTGAGCTATCACACTCTTTACTATCTGAGTCCTGAACATGAAATATTGAATACAAGTTCCGTTCAATGAGACATCACCTATTGCAGTTTCCTGTGGGCCAGTACCAGCAGCCAACTCTCTGGTCCAGACTCCAGAGAATGTGTTTTAGATGCAGGTCTGCATTCTTGCATTGAGGGACCTGCCCTGCAATATCCCAAAGATGCTCCAGATGTGTCAGGGTAGGACATTTCCACACTGTCTGCAGAGAGGGCAAACCATTTCCAGACTGTGGATGCCCTAGGTCAGGGTGCCACAACAGACCTTCTGGAGACTGACGCAAGCTTACCTCCAGATGCCACAATGGGAAATTAGAGCAATGGACCAGTATCCAGAGTATGTTGAAGACCCATCTGATGAGCAACATCTCCTATATGGGGGTATGGTGAACTGGATGCATACCCGCAGAAACAGTATCAGGAGTATGAGGAGGTCCCTCCAGAAATATACACCAAATGTACAGGTGAATGTGTCAACCTCATGCACTGAAGTCCCGAGGTTGAAGAGGCTCCAAAAGTTATGATTGATATGGGAGTTGCCACGCACTGCTTCCTCGTTGACATAGTCGCCATTGTGAACATAATTGGGAACAAGAGTTCCTTCAGACAAGAAACAGATACAGCCTGGTGAAATCTATGGCATGGATATTTCAATGGGGTACCAACATACCACTACCGTCATTGGGACAATTTCAATGCCATCAATTGCACAGGGGACGGTTGTCATCCTCCGTCATCCATGTGCTCAGAAGCCCCACCAGTGGGTGATGCCTACTAAGCTACTTGACAGCCAGATAGTTAGGACTTATAGATGTCCACTACCATCGACATGAAGTAGTACTCTGCAGTGAAGGCCTGGCTGATAATGTTGGGGTGAATTCACTGATGACCTACACAACTAGGTCAAAAGAGTCCATCTTGCAGGCTTTTCCAGATCTATTTAAAGGACTGGAGAGATTACTAGGAACTGTGATACATCTGTACATTGATGAGTCATTGTAGGCCATGTCACAACACCCGAGGCGGGTAGGATTCCACGTGCAGCAAGCAGTATCACAGGAGTTGAACATGCTGCTACAAAGCAACATAATAGAAAAAGCTACAGGGCCCTTGCCGTGGATCTCACCACTAGTTGTGTTGCCCAAAGAAGGGTGACAAATAAGTCTGTGTATAGACATGAGAGTAGCCAACACAGCAATTCAGAGACCTAAAATAGAGCACATGATCATGCAACTGAACAGGGCCACAAGATTCTTCAAGATTGACCTTAATCAAATTTGTCACCAACTAGAACTCCACCCTGCATCACGATCCATCACTTCGTTTGCAACCCACGATCGCCTGTTCAGATATAAACGCCTCAACCTTGGCATTTCCTAGTCAGCTGTGATCTTTCAGGAGGCCATAGACAGATATTACTATCAGTGCCGTCAGCTTTCAATTATTGCGATGATATACCGGTCTATGGAAAGTCGCAAGAGGAGAATGACAGGGCGCTAATGGAGGTGTGCGCAATGCTCCAAGCGGCAGGTCTCACCTTAAACGCAGAAAAATGCAATATGAACAAACGAAAATTGTGATTTTATGGATACATCTTCTCAGATGAGGGAATGGAGCCTGACTCCAAAAAGATATGTATGATCACTGACCCAGCATCACCCACCCAGGTTGCAGACGTGAGATCCTTCCTTGGCATGGTGGGGTACTGTGCCAGATACCTGACCTGATATGCCACCATCACAGAACCATTGAGGTGCGCACTGAAGAAGGAGGAGCCATTTCAGTGGTCTGCAGAGGGCCAATAAGCGATTGAGAGGATAAAAGAAGATCTGTCAAATGCCGTGATCATAGCATACTTCAGTCTGGAGCGGAACACCGAGATAATAGTGGACGCCAGTCAAGTTGGCCTATGGGCCATTTTGGCACAAAAATATACTGACGACTCCCCCCAATGCCACATAGGGGTTTATGCTAGCAGAGCACTATCACCATCACCCTATTCCCAGGCTGAGAAGGAAAGTGTGGCAGCAGTGTGGGCCTGCGAGTACTTCTACCATTTCATCTTTGGGAAGAAGTTCACGCTGGTGACTGACCACCAGGTGCTACTGTTCTCTTTGAAAACCTAATGACAAAAATGCCAATGTGCATTGAAATGTGGGAGATCAGACTTCAAGAGTACAATTATGACATTATCCACCATCCTGGAGGGTATAACAACCCAGTGGACTAAATCTCACGCCATCCAGGCAGGACACAGTAGAGAGCGAGGGAGGGTGCGAGAACATCAATTACATAAGATCAGATGCCCTACCCTCTGTGCTCACCCTGGACCAGTTTGCGAGAGCATCAAGGGTAGAGCAGTAAATCGTCATGACGATTGAATTTACAAACAACGAGTGGAGAGACTAGAAGAGGAGATTACAGAACCACCCAAATGCCAACTGAAAGGAGATAGAGAGAATGGCCAAAATAAATGCGGAACTCGCTGTGTCTGACCAACAAATACTGCTAAGAGTGTGCAGACTGATTGTCCCCGCGTCACTGAGGATGGCAACTGTGTGTACAGCACATGAGGGTCATAGAGGAGTAGAATACATAAAAAACAGCTATATCAGAATGTGTGGTTTCGTTCATGGATGGGATGGTGGAGGTCACAGTGTGGGGGTGATTCCCATGCCAATGCACAACGAGAGGGGATCCTCTGTTGCCCCTACAAGAGACTGAAATCCCGGAGCAGGTGTAGCACAGAATTGCAATGGATTTCTATGGGCCTATGGAGACAGGGGGCTACCTGATAGTATTTATAAACAGGTGTTCATGATTTCTGATCATCAAGAAGACGAACACGACTGCATTTACACGCGTGGCAGGTCATTGATGAAGTATTCAGTGAGTGGGACATCCCTCACACAGTAAAAACTGACAATGGCCTCTATTTAATGGGTACGACTTCAGCAAATTGGCAAGGCATCTAGGATTTGTGCACCAGAAGATGACCCCTTTGTGGCATCAGGACATTGGGATGGCAGAAAGGTTTGTGGCATCCATAAAGATGAGCACTAATTGACAGGCTTCATGCAGGATGCTACGGCACTATGGAAATACATGGGGCTACTGGCAGGACACTGTCTGAATTGATTGTGGCATATCAAAGAAAGACACGGGTTCCCATGGAGGAGTCGAGAAACAGGGCCTGCAAGGAAGAGATAAGAGAATGTGACACTGGGGTGAAAACAGAGGCAAAAGATTGGACCGACTGAAAATGAGGGGTGAGACCAAAGAAATTCAATGAAGGCAATATGGTATTAGCGAAGCAGAGAATGCAGAGGAAATCTGATCCAAAATACGAAACAACACCACTATGAGTGACAGAAATTAAAGGAACCATGGTAACCCCCCAGAATGAGAGAAAGGAAGTGACCAGTAATGCCTCGTTTTTTAAGCACCTCATTGGAGAAAGTAATACACTTAAGAGCAATACACTAGAAAGTTACCAATAACGTGAGTACCGTGAACTTGTGGCTGTGGGCGAGAGCAGAAAGAACAGTGCAGAGCAAGAGCAACGATGGGAACAGGTGAAGGGAAGAGGTGTACCATCGAACTCTGCTGAAGACGATCAGAAGACGAAGACGGATTGAAGAGTTATGAGATGGACATAAGGAGATATATGAGGGGAGATGTAATGTGTCGATGTGACACTGGCCCTTTAAGGAAAGGCTCATGGGAGAGGAGGAAGGAAGAGGAGGGGCATGAGGAGGAGGAGTGCGGCAGTTGAAATAAAGAGAAGCTTGGAGCAAGAACTGACCCTGTGTGTTTAATGGGTGATCCACCCAAACTCCAAAGGGTAACAGAGCTCACGCCATGTTTGAGAATGGAACGAAGTGGAGGACAAACTGGAATGCAGATGTCCGGACAAGAGGGCACTGACCCTGAAAGCTGCTTGGTTGAAAATCTTTCATCAGTGATGCTTTCGGTTGAATGAGCATTTGCTTGAGGCTTTGAAGACCCGAAAAAGAATCTCCCAAGAAGCCAAAGCATTGCTGATGGCACATTATTTTAAAGCATGTCAAAAACTCCAAACAGGTGATATGAAGTACTTGCTGATAGAGTGGTTTATGTGGCATTGCTGACTGTCCCAGGAGGACGACCTATGGTTAATGGGCGTGAGTTTCAATGCCTGACTATAACCCTTAGCAAGGGACAAAGGAATGCTGTTTCCTAATAGACTGCAAAAAAGTAAAGAGGGCGCTATATCCCTTGGCCCGAGACTGCAAAGAAGCAAGCAGGAAATTATATATCCCTAAAACAGAGATTTCCAAGAGGAGGTTGGGGTCTATATCCCTTAGACTGTAAGTGGCAGCCATAACCGCAATGGGTGCTGTAAACCTAAAACTGTATCTTAGATTAGGGAATTAATGGAAAATTCGCATTTGACTAGTTAGACCCATGAGACACTTTGAAGCTCATGTTGCACCAGTACGCAATTTGAAGCGGGGACCTGGTGCATTTGCACTTAGGCCTAGCCAGGGCCCCGCTGCCAAGCTAAATTGTTGTCATTTGCACGGCAAAGTGCAAATGTGCAGGGCAAAAGGTGCTGTACACGCATGATAAGCAGCAATCAAAATTACAAGTAAACGCTGTCCGAGAAGCACACATGTCAGACAGTGTTTCATTTTACTTGTGAACCATGCTTCCCATGGGCAGTAAGCAGAACACACAGTTAATGCTCCCTGACGTGGAGCATATTGGGCATTGTTTACTTGCATTTGTGCACACTGCCTGCATCCGAGCATGGCAGACAGTGTGTACACTGGATCTCTGGGGTCTGCTGGCTTTATGTTGGTTCATAAAGCCGACTGACCCCATAGGGATCTCCAGCATTTGCCCCGGCATGAGAATGTGTAGGGCGCAGAGGAAGGGAGGCAGCGGAAACCCAAGTTGTGGTCCTCCACTCCTGTCCACCATACAAATTAATGAAAATTAGCCATGGCATCAATGGAAGGCGTAAAAGCCTTATGCACCTTTTCGTGCTCTAGACATTTTGGTACTTAAAATGAGACAGTAAGTGTGCTCCACACTGAGTTACAGTATCTGAATATGCCATTTTAATACACCTTCTGGGCCTACAAAAGGGTGGTGTGTCCTGGATAACGTGACTGCAAGGCTCGATAACAACAACAGAGGCGACTGGATAGACTCTGGGGGTTACTGTGCATACCACCTCAAGGGGCAGGATCATGGTGTGGGTGCTCCCACTGGCACCCAGAGTACCCCAGAATCCTTCAAAAGTGACTCCATCACTAGTTAGGCCTACTAGCTCCAAGTCCATTGCTCAGGACATTCACCAAAAGATAGGTAGACAGGAACTCCTGAAGGGCCGAAGGTGGTTGAGGGATGACAGATCTAGAACCTGAGAGACCATTTTGATTGCTTGTCAATCACATTTAATGGTATTCTTTCTGTTGTGCTGAAATTCAGCAAAACGTAATTCGTAACTATACACGGCCCTGACGCATTCTGGTCTCTCCCTGGTATCCAGCAGCACACTTTGCACTATCAAAAGTCCAAAATCAACTTTAACTTTAGCTCAGGCTCATTGTCAATGAACAAGTCCTCAGGCAACGGCTGTTTGAAAAGCTAAACAATGAACGTAGACTGAACATGTGTATTGATGGATAACTGCATGATCATTGCATTGAGTTTGAAAATAGTAAAACAACATGCAAAGTTTAGACAAGTCACATATGGAGCAAGTTTCTGCCTTTCTGTAATTTCTTTTTAACATTGTAGAATTGAACAAACTAAGTCATACTCACAAGGTGCCTATGTGGGTCAAACTGGACGATGAAAAATACACTGATGTCAACCTCAATTACAAAAGGAACAGGAAGTGTTACTGAAAGAGAGTCTGAGTAAAGAAGAGACCTGGCAATAATGCAAGGGCCTTAGGGTAGGAGTGTTCACAATGTTCGCAAGACATCACTGAGTTGGAAGGAGGTCATTATGGTGTCATTATTTAAGAAGGCAGGCAGTGCTGACTCTTTTGTGAAATGGTATGGGAGACTCATTTTCATAAGACTTCATTAATGGGTTAAGTCTTCTGGAATTCGGGCCAAGGAGCAGTATGGTTTTCGTAGGGGAGTTGGGACCATAGAGCAGGCATTGCATTTCCTTCTGATTTCAGACAAATATGTATCAGGGCGTGGTTCACCGTTATACTTGGGTTTTATGGGTCTTAGTTCAGCCTTTCATAATGTTAATCAGGAGAAGCTTTGGCAATTTCTGTGGAGTACAGGCCTCCCCAAAGCTCTTCATGCCAATTTGCGATCTCTGCATGAAAACTCGACTTCCAAGGTCCATATATCTCACAGAGGCGAGTTGTTGCTGAGTTTTAAATCCACACGAGGTGTCACCCAGAGCTGTGTCCTGGCTCCTCTGTTATTTAATCTTTATATTAATTATTTATTTAGCAAGTTACATTCCATAACACCAGACACGCCAAGATGTGCGGGCAGTTCCATCCCTGCCTTTGGTTATGCATACAATGTCGTATTACTCACCCATACTCCTAAAGCATTGCAATTACTGGTTACTGGGTTTGTTGATTTTATGACAGCCAGGACCTAAACCTTAACACTGTTAAATCAAAGGTGATGTGTGTGGGGCGTCATAGGGACAAATTGTCTAGGATTCTCACATCCACTGGGAATTTGGAATGGGTTAGATAATACCCCTATTTGGGAATTCTTTTTAAAAAACACTATGGTCTGTGGTCCTCAGGTGGCGAGTTGTGCCAGAAAATGTGCCCAAGTAATTTTGGGGCAGTTCTGTGCCTTAGTAGGAACCTGGCAGGGTGTTCTCTGGAGACTATTCGACCCATCTACAATGGCAAAGGGGTATCAACTGCTAGCTACGTGACGGAGGTGTGGGGTCATTCCTGTTTAACCCCTATTCAACAAAAAGAGAATCACTTTCTGCGCTGTTTAATCGGACTATCGACTGGTGCTCCTACATATTTGTTGCACATGGAAGCTGGTTGGAGATATATTTGTACATCATAAGCCTAAAACCATTGACATTGTGGGCAAAACTGTGGCGTACCCATGTTATTGAGCATCATCTCACACCTGTGTATAATGGACTTATTGTCGTCAGAGGTAGGTGGCCGCAGCTTGTGTTTGCATTTTATAAAGCAGATGTTGTTTTCCATTAGGATATAGCAATGCACTAATTAGGCCCTTCGAGGAAAGGGCTATTGCTATTCAAAAAGTCAAAGCTGCATCATAGATGAAAAAGAATTAACTTGGCGAAATGGTGAGATGGGAAAGCCCTACAGTGTGCTATTTTCTAGAGCACAGTCTGGTGAACTTCCCAAGCTCGTTTGTTAATACACACAAAAAGGTTATAATATTTAACTTTAGAGTATCTCGCTAGCCATTATCTTCTATATCGTCCAGTAGTAAGACCCAGACCATAACTACTTTATGTCTATGTAATGGCACCAGAGTCGAAGATTTGACCCAGTTTATGTATGTTTGCCCTATTTTAAAGATACCTAGAAGGAAGTTTCACCCACCTATTTTTACATCATATACCGTTCGTACATTAGGCAGGGGCAGGAGGTTAGTGTTCCCGTTTTAACATTGTATTTTACTAGAGAATTCATACATATTTTTATTCTGTATGTTAATTGTGTACTTTTATGAAATTGACATTTTTAAATAAAGGTGGTATGGTATGGTATGGTATGGTATGGAGAAGTTCTTGCTTGGTAGGAGAGTGCCCATGGACCCCTGGCCAAGAGTGGAAGAAGGAGCCCATACATATTTGCAGGCATCTCTGAAACTTAGAAATAAGCATGCTAGGGCACTTTAAACATTTTGGAACTAAGTTGACGGAGCAACAACCCTTTCTTGCTTGCTTTGGTAGGGAATTGGATGCTGGACTTCAAAACATCTGTCCTCTAAGGTTAAACCCATGGACCAGATGTATGTTGCCGATGAATCCTGACACTGTAGAAAGTTAATGTTCCTTTTTACAGAGCTCCAGTATTAGTTTCTCTTACCCATCGTGTATCCTCTGACCCCAGGGGAGAGTGAATCATAAGATCACCATTGACAATTGATCCAAAGGTGGCTACATCAAATCTAGGAAGCCAATCGGAGAGAGATACCCTTTTCATTCTGGGTCTTACCTTTGGAACTCTAGTGTACCACATACGGTCAAGAAGGCCTTTGTCGGTTTATTGTGAACATTTCCACACATAATTAATCTTCTGCAAAGTAGGATTCTCTATTAGTATGCCTTTTATTTTGCCTACGTAGCACAAATAGCAAACTACGCCAATCTTTTTTTTAATTTTTTTTTTTTTATTATTGAATTAGTTGAATTTAATCAACCTTACAATAATAAAAATGTATACGTCATACATAATTTCACAATGAAAATATCAATAACATAACAGTCAATCAACTGCATAATTCTGTTCATACATTTGAAGGATCAGTTAAAGGAAGAAAAAAAAAAGAAATAAACTAATATCAACATATTTGCATTCATGATCTTTACATATATATACTCGTAATTCATTCCTGGTACATTCATAGTTCGTGGCTTGTTGGCAATTGTTTCTTCACATGCATTTATAGTCAATAATGATACATTTATTTGCAGTAGGTCATTCAAGACATAATGTATATCCGTCTTGAGAAAGGCGCTATGCAGTGAGCTCTGGTGTTAAATTGAGATTCAATAGAAAATTTACTGTAGCACATTGTGTCATTGACTTATTGCAGCTGAAGGTGTATTGAGTGCTCTGAGAAACCACATAGTTCCAGTCTGGCAAGTCATTGCTGTGGATGCACTCAACCACTAGGTTTCCACTCGGTGGCAATCCATTCCATGGTTCTCTACACCTGTGGACACGTTTCATTCTGATTGATTCCTAATGACATCCATTGCACCGTACCGTACCGAAATACTCGCTCTAGTCCAACCAACCACACCTGCACTTTTTCTCTGGCTGACCCAGCCTCTCAAATCGATCAATCAGACTTGATAAAGACTGTTGTGCTTCCCTTTAGGTATTAGCAGGACCTGAGCCAATATCTACATGTGATCTTATTATCGCTCAGGAACCCTGAGGTGAATTCTGCCTTCCGCCCCCACAATCCTCATGGTATTATTGATACCTCAGGCGCCTAGAATCATAGACCAGCCATGATGCCTGCTGAAACTGTCCTCTTACAGAACCTATCAACTTTCTGACAGGACCTGTTCAGACAATCCCACAAATAACTATGCGATAATACCCAGTTCTGAGGGCCGTACTGGGTGGTAAACAGGCCATTGGCCAAGTCAATAGGCCTGAGCACAGTGAAGCCTTTTAACATGGGCCAATAACTGTTATTTATTATTGGGTAGAGCCTGAGGGGGAATATTACTGCTATTAGCCCCCCAGGAACCTCAGTGGGGTTGTAAGGGCTATGAATTTGTTCAACGGAATGGCCTGCGGTGAGCATGTGCCCCATTGTTTTACACCGCTGTCTAGCAGCGGAGTGGGGAGCTTGAGATAGGGGAGGAGGGTGAAAAAGCAGGTGCGGGCAATGCCCAGGTGGGTGAAGGAGGGCGAGTACCAGAGTGTGGCCTGTGAGCAACAGATAAAGCTTGGGTTCTGAGAAACCTAGTTGGCTGCTGCGGCTGTCTAATTGAATTTCCCTAACATATGGAGCTTACTAACAATAATAACCCTTTGCTTCCTCCATTGAAGTAGCTGTGCATTTTCTTGTCATGCGTGTGATGATGACTGAGATGCTGGTAAAGGTGTGGTCCCTCCTGCGACTGGTTTTAGTGGCCCTGCCCTGACTACTGATGCATCCCTGGCACCTTATTTTGCACCATTGGGCTGACATACCTATCGGCAGCCTGTGCCAGCTGTTTAGAATTTGACAGCTTAATTAAGGTGTTGCTGTAGTTCATGTTTATTGGTATGGAATTTGCAGCGATCAACACTGGAAACTTAAATGCATCCCGGCAAGAGAAGCAGAAAGCCATTGGTACGATGGTAACTTAGAGAAATTGTAGCAGAGCAGAAAGTTTTTTAGGTTCCTGTGAAAAATCACAAATGAATGTAGCTCTCAAAGATCAAGAGGTGCAGTGCTGCAGAGGCGGCAGTGTGAGCTGGAAATCTGGGATCTTTTCTGGACTTTAATTTTGATTGTGAAATGATCAGCAAATGCTGACTTGATTAACGAATGCTGAATCCAGTAAATAATTTGCCGTCTTCAGTTACAATCAAATTAACCAATCACTCACAATTTCCTAGATTGTTAACTCCAATTGATCCACTTTGCTTGTTCAGCACAGGCTTTGCCCATGTTTCTGCGGCTCTGCTGAGGCTTCCGTGATGAGCCCGAAAGCAAAGTACTGTTTTAGGATTTTGCCAATAGCTTCTTGTTTCATGTTTACATGCATCCCTCTTTTTTTTTTGTCTCCAGTAGGACAAACAGCTTTGGAGCATAATAACAAAAGTCAAGACACCGGGTTGGTCAGATCACCAGTGGTGAGAAATTAATTGTGGGTTTTCAGCAGTGTTGATGTGTTTTGTTCGGATCACGAAAGGTAAGACATGGGAAGGCCACTAATGCCCAAGGCTAGCAGGAAAGGAACTTCGGCCACTTGCTTGCAATGCTCCTCCACCTTTCTTCAGTTATTTTTGACATATCCAGAAGGCGGCAGTGAGTTTCAGCACACATACAAGATGTTCTACCCATGTTAATGATGTTACAGGTAAGCTTATAAAACCAATGGCTATTAGCAGTTTAAGCTGAGAGTTGTTATATGGACTGTGACTGGTCACACTTGTGTGTCGAACATATCTAAAACAGAACACAATTCTTGGAGGAAGTGCGTCCAAATCATTGTTTTTTCCTCACTTGTGTTGCAGCACTACCTATTAGTGAAGAGAAGCTGTCAACAAGATTCCAAACACATTGGGGGTAATTCATGGATTATTTGCGCCGAAAAAAACGGTATTTGTGCACCATCTGCCCGCAAATCCCCATTTGTTAAACAGGGATTCGCGGGAAGAATGGCGCATAAATCCCGTTTTTTTCGGCGCAAATAATCCATGAATTACCCCCATTGTTGGTAGTCACTTGAGTTGTTTTGGTGCGCCTCTAACCACGAGAGGGTGGAGTTTGGTCCCGATGAATGCAATGGATAGCTATTTGCGGAAAGAGGTTGAAATCTGTTGCGCATGCCCCAGCAATGCATTCGACTTACCTCTACATTCATAGTCTTATCTGCTGTTTATTAATTACATACATTTTTCGTGCAGCAGCAAAACACACTGTATATGATGCACGGATGGTTTTAATTTTGTGTGGCAGCCAGATCAATATGCAGAGAGTATACGGATGGATAAGCAACATGCTAAGTACTTCGAAAAATTGCATTGTTTTCTCTTTCTAACAGGTGCCACACCCACTGCCACTATGGACATTTGGTCTTACGAATAAGAAAAGCATAGTTCTCCCAAAAGTATAAAGTCTAGTATATTTTGAATGCATCCCTTTTTCCGTATTTAGGTATACTGTGAAAACATCTTCTAAAAAAACTCCATACTTCAACTTAACATATTTCCATATTTGCCAACATTCTGTGACCAAAATGATGTAGGATTTGTCAAGTTTCAAAAATAATAATTTGCATAACAATGACATCACAGGAAAATACAAAACATACATTGTTGGCACCGTTGAAGCATTCTAATATACACAACCCATCAAACAGCACAACATGGAAAGATGTTCAAATGTAAAAAAAAATTATAATTCTGAATGGTAAATTAACACCAAATTCAATTACACAGAAGTTAATCACACAGCTGGTAGGCAACATTTGTCACTACTGTGTAGCAGCAGCATGGGAAATACATATGTATTCCTGCAGTGCAAATTGAACACTGAATGACTTGGAGACTGATAGACCCCTCAGTCTGATAGGCCGATGCTGTGTGATGGTGTTACCCTCTGCCACTTGCCTTCACTGGTGGTTCACCTAAGGGTTGTGTGGGCAAAAGTGCAGGACAGAGTCAAGTAGCTGTCCGGTCAGTGGATTGGTATGAGCCTAATCAAAGTAATCACCTACTAGCCCACTGCACAGACGGACTTATTAATGTGTTGCACGCTTTGCCCTGCAGCCTGCCTTAGAGTCACACTAATTACCTGCCACTGTAAAAAGCAGTAGGATTTGTCGCCCAAATCTGTAGGCGGTAGGACTACTTAAAAAGCAGTAGCCTACTGCTTAAGCTGTAGGGTTGGCAAGTATGTATTTCTGAATAATGTTGACCGGAAAACCATATTGAACCAAAGGTAAAAGGGTTAAAAGAAAGACATACAAACTTGGGAAGGGCGGCAGCCGGCAGGTACGAACTCAAGGCAGTGGAAATCGTGGAGCGATAACACACTGAAGCACTCTAGGGACAAAAGTTGGCAAATTCAGATGTTATTGTGAAAGACGTCTTTTAGAAATATTCCTCCTGGAAGGAAAGGAGCATTTTGGGTGGATGCCATTCTGAATTTTTGGAACCGTTAGTCTTTCCTGCGCACCACTAGGTAATCTATATACATTCTTATTCAAAAACATCTTGGATAAATGTCCTGCCTTGTACCTATCAGCTCTCCTATTATTTATTCATTTTGTATGGAACACTTGGGACAAGTCCGTCCAAAAATATGGTTCCCCTTTTCATCGGTATGCAGATGACGCACAAATGTACTGTACTGTCTGAAGTATGGCAGCTTCGTAATCCTTATCTCAGTGTCCTTCGGATGCCTCGAAATGGACGAAAAACAAAGACATATAAATCTCGCCAAGACTGCGATCTCGCTAACCGGATGGGAAGCGCTCGCTTCTATTGAAAGGCGTCTACAGGGGACCGCTCCATAACTGGGGCTTCGCGAGCCTTTGAGCGGAAGCTGAGCGTCGGGCCGTTTTATGGGTTGCACAGCTTTCATTAACGCCGCAGATTAACAGTCATCAAGAGCAGCTTTGTTCAGCCTGGATTGCTGCACGCGATAACACCTCACTCTGACAAATCAGATTTTGAAAAATTGATCCATGCTTCTTTTTTCCCTTTGCTCTCTTGGCAGTGTTCGACTAGTTCTCATGCAGCAAGAAGCGTGTGGGTTGCCATGCTATAAATACAGTAGCGACTGCAGTGAAATGTGTCATGCAATACAAAAAATGAATGCACAGATACAGATAAAACTTACAGTATTAAAGGGTCTTTTGGACCACCAATTATTTGAAGCCCTTCCCGCGTGTCCTGGGTCTAACTCTCTTACTATTTGAGGCCCATTTGGGCGCAGTGTGAGAGGTGAAAACAGCCTTTGGAGCAGCAAAGAACAAAAGAGCTTGATTTACAAAATTGCTTTCAATGGGACTTTCCAATGTTAAATATTTGTTTAAATCAGGCCCTAAGTCTCTGAACGGCCTCTTCACAAATGGGTGTATTTATTTGGGAATCTTGTCTAGTGAAACAGGCCCTTCTATTGTTGCTTCAGCCAGGGGCGTTGCTAGGGGGGGGCTATAGCCCCTGGTCTTTTGGTTGTAGCCCCGGATAGAATCTCAGGAGCTACAGCCAAAAGAGTAGCTAGCCCCCAGTCCCAACAGTTCTGACATCAGCTTAGCCCCGGGTCTTTTCCAGACCTAGCAACTCCCCTGGCTTCAGCATGCCTACAGTGGCAATCTACCTTTAAAAAACTGTAAGGTCAGATGTCACTTCCAGCGTTCATAAAAGCATGCAAGAAAGTCAATGATGGTAGCATGCAGTGCTGTATATAAGGGTATCACAGGTTGCCTAACTATTCGAGGTTTATAAGGGGGACATGGCCAGTATGTAAGAGAAGGGAGGCGCATGACCTCTAAAGTATTCTATTGAGAGCGATGGGAGCCTGGTGACTGCAGTATTCGTGAGAGCAGTATGCGTAGTCACTGAAGTATTTGAGGGAGGGAGAATGGTTGCTGTTAGGTACATGCCAACATTATTCATTCCGAACAGGAGATGATAGTTCAGTTCTGGTTTTAACTTAGCATTCTGGGACTTGTTTTCCTGAATTTATAAGGGGGAAATCTAGAACTAGAAATCCCAGGATGTCCGGTTAAAACCAGAACTGGACTAACACCTCCCAAATGTAATGGATAATGTTGGCATTGTAGCGGCTTATTGAGAGTGCAGCTATAACACGGGGAATTTGTTCCCTTCCCACTCAAGGTGTCCCACAACAAACTACTTAACAGATTCTTTTCTTCATCCCTACTTCAGACGCATATCATGCCCCTTGGATCCCTCCCCCTGAGCTAACAATGAGTCAAGAACCAGGGCGGTTGGTGGGAAATATATGGGTATTTATTTAAATAAAAGTAATAAAAATTAGCACAAAAATGTCAAACACCACTTTATCCGTGGCACAACACAATGAACTTCTCTCAGCATAAATAAATCACAAAAGTGAGTTGAAAAGAACACAATCACATTTCTTCACTTTCTGCAAATTTCACTTCAAGAAATAGTTACGCTGATCCCTAACGAAAGCAATTATCATGTAGTATTTAGCGATTTTGATTTTCCTGCAGGCTTAAAAGTCTAGCAGTAGCAATTCAAGATTGGTACAAATACATATGGCAATAAAGATTACCCCTGCTAACTGCGCAGGTAGTATTAATTCTATTAAAGTCTAGGAGGCGAGCATTATGCTTCAACTTCATTTATTACTACTCTTCAGCAGTTTCAACAAACTATGACCAAAAAACAACATTGAAATGTCCCAAGTGACTTTCTCTTTTTTGAACTACGAATCCCATAGTCTCTGTAGTCCTTCCTGCTCCAGCTCAGCTATGACCACTTCCTGTCCCTGAGCTCCTCCTCTCCATACGTGCACTCAATGTCTTTTAACCATAAACTTTTCTTCCGCCAACAGAGCGAAAACTTCTTCCACACCAACTGGGTGTCCGGCTGCTCTCCTTCTCCTTATTTGCCACTGCACTCAACTATTCTTCTACTCTTCCCCTAAGGAAATATAAACAGAATATTAGGTTGGTGCTAGGCTTTGTTATCACATTATCACAAAATCTGCATACAGAATATATATGATCAACAAATAACAGTGGGTGGGAACTAATGCTTGCCTCCTACTCTTTGATAGAATTAATACTCTCTGCGCAGTTAGCAGGGGTAATCTTTATTCTATGGCAAGACTGGAGGCAAGCATTATGCGTGTTCAAAGCTGCCCCAATACCGTAGTCGCTATATTTTCAGCCAGCTTAAAGTAAAATTCACTAAAGGTGCAATCATGTGCCCAGTCTGCTGCTGACAGAATATCTTGAAGGGGTACTCCTGTCGTATACGCTTTGGATGCCATCGCTCCTCTTATGGAGTGGGCCCCATACTTCTGTAAATCAATTCCTGCTGCTAGCATTATCTCCCTGACCCATCTCCCGATGGGAGCTGTCTTTATAGCATGAAAAGGCTTCCTACGCGCTATTAGCAATTGCGTCGTACTCGCTGCCCTATTCTCAGCTGTTCTAGCCTCATACTCCTTGATGCAGCTTGCTACACACCATTTGGTGTTATTCGGGAAATATGGGTAGTGCACTGTGGAGGTGCCTGTTTTAGTCCTTTGTACTAGTACAAAGGTTACTCCTTCTGGCGCAAATGTTCTCCTATTAATCTCTAATGTTTTGATATTCGACACTTGTTTACACAATATGAGGCACAGCAGCATCGCTAGTTTGCCTGATAGCTGCTTTAGAGATAAATATTTGTTTGCTGGCCATCCTTCTAATAGCCGTAGCACCATTGTCACGTCCCATAGGGCCTTGTATTTAGGTTCTGTCGGTACTTTAATCTAGCTCCTCTAATGAGCCTACTAACCGCTGGGTGTTCTCCTGCAGGTACTCCCTCAATTGGTAGGTGCCCCACTGAATCCCCTTATGTACAAAAGATTGGGCCAAAGAGACAAGCCCTTTGATGATTTTCCTTGATGGCACAGCCAAACCGTGCAGTAAGTCTACTTCCTCGGACACAGATCGTACCTTGTGATCCGTGGTACTGAATGATCTGTGAATAACGTGTTGTTATTTCCTGATGGAAGCGGCGAATGCAAAGTGAGATCAGACACAAGATTCAGAAACATTTTTGAAAAAGGAACTGTTGGAGAGTGTGGAGATGAAGTGGCTGTTTCCCCAGGCCCCACGGGCTCAGGGAGAGTCTCCAACGCACTCTCCATGCTGTTTGATGACAAAGGATGGCTGGTTACGGTATTGGTGAAGGGTGCTGTGTCTTCTGTAGCGTGTGGCAAAGGGTAGGGAATCCTCTTGATGTGAGACGCGTGGCTCCAATGCCTTCTTCCCTCAACTAGCACAGCGTTCTGTGTGACCAGGACTTGATGGTGGCCCGCCAACGAGGTGCAAGGCAAGAAGATCGCTCAAACGACTTGGTGAGGACCCAGTCTCCTGGCCGTATGCTGTGACCGTGGCCCTCGTAACTTACAGGTAAGGCCTCTCGCACCTGGTGATAAATCAAATACAGATTTTAAGTTAACTGTCCACAGTAGTCAGAAAGAAGTACATTTTCAACTTTGTGGAGAGAACAGGGCTTCGGTAAGTTCCAGATGTTGGCTGGCCTACCCATGACCACCTCAAATGGAGAGAGTCCAGTCTTAGTTTGAGGGGTCATTCTCATAGACAATAACACGATCGTAAGGCGTCTGGCCATTTCAGTTTGGTACCGGCACAAGTCTTAGCGAGCTTGTTCTTGGTGATGCCGTTATGTCTCTCTACTAATCCAGCACTCTCTGCATGTCTAGCCTAATGGAACCGTTTATCGATCTGTAATCCCGCGCATATCTGCAGAATTACAGCAGCAATAAAATGTGGACCATTGTCCGACCAGATGACTCTTGGCAAACCAAACCTATGAAAATATTCCTTCAGCATGGTTTTCGCCATTGTCATAGCTGTGGCATCTTTGACAGGAAAGGCCTCAACCCATTTACTAAAAGCACAGATAACCACTAGTACGTATTTGTAGTTATTGCAATGCTCCATTTCAATAAAATTGAAGTGGATTACCTCGAAGGGGACAGAAGGTGGACCAAAACTACCCCTAGGAGTCGATGTGCCCTTCCCCACATTATGCTGTAGACAAATCACATATAAAGCGCTCGTCTACTTTAGAGATTTTGTCATTTACCCACACATATTGCAACATTTTGGTGACTTTACGTGCACAAATATGGGTGGGACCATGAGCCATAGCAACCATCATCATATTGCATGCATCAGGCAGTAACCATTTTCCCTCTACTTTGTCCACCCAACACCCATCATCATCTAATATTGCCAAACCCTCAGCCCATTTCTTAGATTCCTCTAACGTGGCATCAGCTTGAATATTTTTCACGGATTCAATACCCTCATTCAAAGTACAGGCATTTTTAGCTTCCCTTGAAATATACATTTCTGAAGAGAGATCAGTGGCAGACTGTTTGGCTATCTTGTCAGCAAAAGCATTCCCTTTTCCTACATTATCTACAATCTTCTGATGCGCTGCGCATTTCATAATTGTTAGCTGAATGGGGAGTGCAAGCGCTGAGAGTAACCGTACTATCAAGGAGCCATACTGGATTTTAGTGCCATGTGAGGTCAAGAAACCTTGTTCTGGCCAAAGTCTGCCGAAGTTGTGAACCACCCCAAAGGCATACTGACTGTCAGTATATATATTTACGGTAAGCCCTTCGGAAAGTTCACAAGCTCGGGTCAATGCTATAATCTCTGCGTCCTACACAAAGTTATGCGTGATTCTTTTGGACTCCACCACCGTGCTCATTCTGGTGATTGCATAAGCGGCTGTGGATGTACCATCCGGGAGTTTGAAGCAGGAGCCATCACAAAACTGCTCCCCCTGTGGGTTATTCAAAGGAATATCTTTTAAATCGATTCTGCCTTTTGTCTCTTGCTCTGTAGTGTAAAGACAGTCATGTGACTCTTCGTCACTGCAAGCAGTACCTTGCGGGAAAGGAAAAAGTTCAGCCGGATTAAGGACACTACACCTCTTTATTTGAATGTGCGGTGCAAACAAGATCAATTTGTATCTCGTCAATCGTGCAGAGGTGAGATGTTGCGTTTGTGTTCTATTTAATAGAACATCTACAGAGTGAGGTACCATTAGGGTTAAAGCATGGCCTAGGACCATTCCCTCGCTCTGTTTTACGGATGGAGCAGCAGCAACGCCAGCTCTCAAACATCTTGGCAAAGTGCATGCAACAGGATCAAGGGCGGAAGAAAAGTAGCCGCACGGCCTATTCTTCCCTCCATGTTCCTGAGTTAATACAGCCAAAGCACATCCATCACGTTCATGCACATACAACACAAAGGCTTTTTCATAGTTTGGTGTGCCCAGTTGGTGCTGAGCACAATGCATTCTTGAGCAAATCAAATGCTTTCTGGTGTTCCAAGTTCCACAGCAATGGCGAAGAAATGCCCTTCTTCGTCAAAGCCAACATTGGTTTAATCACTAAGGAGAAGTTCGGGATCCACTGCCTACAGTAGGAAGCCATTCCTATCAAGGCTCTGACTTCCTTCTGTGTATTTGGGACAGACATACTAGAAATGATTTTTATCCGTTCAGGCGTTAACCTTCTTCCCTCCTTTGACAGGAGATATCCTAAATAGGCTACCTCCTGTCGACCATATTGACATTTTCTAAGTGAAGCTTTGTGTCCATGTCGAGCTAATTGAATAAGCAACAACACAGTGCCCTCCTTACAGGCGCTTTCTGAGTCAGCAGCTAAGAGTAGATCGTCTACATACTGGAGCAGTGTACAAGTGGTAGGCAACTCGAGTGTGCTCTTTCAAGGCCCTACTATAGATACTAGGACTCTCTGTGTAACCTTACGGTGCACGGGTAAAGGTAAACGAGTGTCTAATGACTGCTCCTCCTCGCTCCATTCGAACTCAGACATGTTCAGAGTGTGCTTTGTGCCTTTGATACCTGGTGGAAGGTGTCTTTTGCTGCCCACTTCCTACTCTCCAGTATGTTTATTTTTTTTATTTTATTTTATTTTTTCCTTTTTGTGGCTGCACCAGACTGTATATAGTTCTTTACTATGCCTGTGGCGGCTTTTATGCTTTCTCTTCCCTTTAATGAGTGGCTGCCGTCTCGTGTATGCTGAGAGGGCTTGCTTGCCTTGCCTCTCCCAGCTTCCTCCTTCGTGGAGCTGAATACTTGAGAGATTCTGATGAGAGGGCTTCTCTATCCGTTGAGCGATCTGCTTGCGCTCTAAATACTTATTAATTCATAACGCTTCTGTGCGAGCGTTTCACTCTGGTGTGCCTCGGGCCGTGTCGCAGTGTAAATATGACGCAGCGTGGGTGCACTGGGCAAGGCTCTGCCCACTCCAGGGTGGGGGCCGAAGCGCTATGTGCTCAGAGCTCTCTACAAGGGCTTACTCTGGGCATGCCTCGGTGCTCGCCTCCGCCTCCGCAAGGGAGGGGGCTTGCGCTCCTGCATGCCCTGCTCCTCCATCATGAGGGAGGGGGTCCGCGAGGTGGCTGGAGGCTCCGCGGCTAAGCGGCGAAACCACTAATGTGGCGAGCATACAGCACAGGGTCCAAGCGCTGCCGGAGCTCCCTGTACCTGGAATAAACTCAATGCCACGAAAAGCGCCTCGGCGAAACTCTGTTTAACATTCAGGAAAGCCAGCTGCATCTCAGGACACTCCGGAAAGAAGGGCAGGGTTCTGGTCACTCCACTCTCAAAGATGGACTCCTGCTCTCCACCAGAGGACCCGTCAGCTTTGAGGCCTTCCTAGAAATAGACAGCTCCACTCAGATGCGCTCTCAGCAATCTCCTCTGGTGTTTCCTTACAGCTGTCATATAGTAAGTTTCAGCAGCCCTCTCTGTCTGTGTCTTTGTGTGTCTCTCCCTCCTAGTGCAGTCCCCCTTATATAGCATGAGATAAGTAGGGGCAAGACCCTCTTTTTTGTGAGGGGGCCTGACTCTAGAGGGTTAAAGAGGAATATCAAAGAGGATTAGAGTCAGAAGCTATCCTTGTCATTGACGCAAGGGCAGGTCACCTGTGTAGTAGCAGTGGAGCTAGATTGATATATGCTAGCTCATAGAGACCACCAGGAGCAAAAAAATAAAATAAATAATAATACATTTTAGCTTAAAAAACGAAGTTTAATTTAACAAAAGACACATAATTACACAAATAGACATGTGCCTCAGGTGGCACGTGGGGTAGGCATAGCATAAAATACTATAGTATGCATTTGTGTGGGTTAGTAGATAAGACAGATGACTGTTACTTCATGTATTGCTAAATCAAGTAGCAATACGCTAACATTGTCTGTATCGGAAAAGATTAGTGTTCATGGACGAGTAGGTGCTGCATACTATAGTATGCTATGCATACCCCACTTGCCACCCGAGGCACATGTCTATCTGTGTAATTATGAGACTTTTGTTAAATTAAACTTCGTTTTTAAAACAAAATGTATTATTATTCATATGTTTTGCTCCTGGTGATCTCTATGAGCTAGCATATATCAATCTAGCTCCACTGCTACTACAAAGGTGACCTCCCCTTGCGTCAATGACAAGGGTAGCTTTTGACTCTAATCCTCTTTGATATTCCCCTTATATAGCAGCAATGACACCACCAATTGTAAAATCTTGGGGAAGTAGCCAGCAATAATTACTGCAATTAAGATTGGACAGTTACCCTTCTCTCTCCTCCCAAACCCAGCTTCCAATTCAGGATTGGTTTACCAGTCAGGAGCAACATATGGTAATTCCCATGTTTAATCGCCATTTGTTCTCCTTCCAAATTTTTGGCAGAAGCTAGTTATGTATCACAACTTCATAATTGTACTAGTAACTGCCATAATATATATATTTTCTGATTCAGCTAATCATGGGGAATTAGATAGGCTGACCACCAGGTCCATACCATATAGCACAGCCATGTGGCACATTTCTGCTGTTTCCATAAAAAGCATAACAGTTTTGAATATGTAAGTTATTAACCATATACCTAATTTTATTCTCCACCTGCTCACCAACTCTCACATGTGGAACATGGTCAGATCAGCCAGAAACACATAATAGATAGCCATTACAGTTCCATGAGTCGCAGGTGGATACATTTTATATCTCCAAAATTGCCTGGAAAATACCTAAAAGATGCTACATAGATGAAATGGATAATGGGACCCATTTTTCTTCTGACTGTTCTCCTTTAGGGATGTGGATCTTGTAGCAACAGTTGACATGTTAACTACAATTTCAAAGGCATCATGCCAAGATGGGAGAATGTCTGCTCCTTGGCATGATTCCTTTGAAAATTTCACAGGTAAACCCTGTCACCTACTTCAAACTCTTTCTTGGTGGTGTTTAGATCACAATTGGTCTTCATTCCTTCATCTGGCTTTTCCGCCTTATGGTTGCTGAGAAAAAGGCCTAAATGATAATAGTCCTTTTAAATTAATTGTAAATCGTCATGTGGGACAAATGGGCCTTGTTCTGCCTTCCGGCCATTTGTTTTCAGTGGGTCAGACCGCACCCAGAGTTTTTTTAAATTAGTTTCTTTGTGTTGGAAGCTTGCTCTTTGAAGTTGTTGCCTCATTTTCCTATATATTGGTCATGTTGCTAGTCAAGCAGATCTTATCCTGCAGTCAATGCCTTCACAGTCAGGAGGTCTGGAGAGCACTGAATTTCAACACCTTGAGCAGGACACGTCAATGCAGTTAATAATTAGCTGGGGGTAAAAAACAAAATCCAAACTGGGAGTGGGAGATTTCCTTGTGAAGTTTCCCGCAGCAAGCAAAAGTGTTTGTCTTGGGCTGACTTTTTTGCATGAAAACAAAGTGGCTTTTAAAATGTCTCTGGTGTTTTGTATGTGAAACATATTATACCTTGCTTTTTGTCAACCCTCACATCATGTCTTTTCCCTGACATTTTTCTGTGAGCAGTGATACATGTTTACATTTAAACTGCTTTTATTTGCACACACCTGTGCAAACTGTTTTTGTGTCACTGTTTAAATAGCCTGTTTTCCATGTGACAGGGATCCTTGAGTCCTCCTCCTTTTGTAAATTAAAATGCTGCTTTTCCTTTGGTAATACTTTTCCACATGGCTCTTCAATTTTACTTGAAAAATAAACAGGGCCAAGCCGTTTTTGGTTCTGTGTTTAAAATCCTGATGTTCATGGGATAGGGACTTCTGTGTGAGGCCTTTTAATGCACCCCACTTGCCCCCTGTTCTTCCATGACTCTTTGTCAGGGAAGATCAAGGCAGAGTGGGGTTTCATTAGGCGTAATATCCTTCATTACGGAGTGGACACTCCAGTCTCCCCTTCCATCTCTGGGTTGGGAGTATGGAATAGCAGCCCCTTTTCTTCCTTCATTTGGGAGTGGGCACTCCAGCCTCCCCTTCCATCTTTGAGTTGGAGGGTATGGCACGGCACCCTTTCTTCCTTCCTTTTGAGGTCCCATGGATTCTCACCAGATTCCTCTCTCACCTCCAGGCTGAAAGTTAAGGAGGTTAGTTCTATAATAAAAGATAGAAAAAAGAGTTTCAGTACTTTTTACACACATATTTCCCAGGAAGATTGACATAGGGCCTCATTACACGGTAGGCGGTAAGGCACCGTCTTTACCAGCATGGTGCGAATATCGTGTCCATGTAGGAAGTAGGCCGCTAATAATGTGGCATCACGAGTATGCGGGCACGAGCTTAGTGCCATGCCGGTAAGGACCCTACCGCCATGCCGGTAAAGACCCCGTAAAGGCCCTTAGTGGCACCGAAGAAAGCGCTGATAGCACTTCCGCCCTCCCACAACACGGCATTAGCGGTGACCGCTAGCGGTCACTGTAAATAAGCAGAACCGGAAGTAGCGTCATCGCACAGGAACGGGAAATAGCGCAGCGGCCATCTTTAAAAACACAATCCATTGCCATCCTCTGCCCCCAGGACCTGCATCCCCACCAGAGCCTTCCAAAATCCTTCACAGACCCACTGACAATGCCCAAGGCAATTAAAAAAGGAGCAGAGCGGCAGCGCAAGGAGCATTTTTCAAATGAAGAGCTAACAATGCTCACTGACACGCTTGCTGCCAACGCAGAGGTGGTGTTCGCCAATGACATGCGGCGTCCCACCCTAATAAAAAAAAAGGAGATCTGGGCAGAGGTGGCCCGTGAAGTCAGTGCGGTGGGCACCACCCCCGCACTGTGAAAGATGTCAGGAAGCGGTAGGACGATCTCCGCGTCCGTCTACGTAGCATCCTGGCTGCCAACCGGAACCTGGCCATGGGCACAGGAGGCGGTGGAGGATCCCCAATAAAACTAATGGAGTGGGAGGAGACCTGTGCAAGCACCATAGGGGTCAAATCAATCGAGGGAGTCGGAGAAATGGAGCGTGGTGCGCCCACATCATCAGATGGAGGTGAGTGTCCACACAAAACACTGCACTGTGAAAGATGAGGTACTTCCGCAAATGTGAGCCCTAAATCATCTCATGGATGTGGCCATCAAACATACATGCACACAACCCAGCCCATATGTGTTTCACATCCCAACACACACACATGCATGCATCACCACAGACACGTGTCACCCACACTCATGCATGAATGACCCACCCAACAGTCTTACAACCTGTATGCCCAAACATGAAGTCCAAATGCATAGAACAGCATGAACAACAACATCTGCATGAAGCACGTTGACCAATCACCAATGCCATCCCCCTCTTTGTCCCCCACAGGCTCACAAACTGACAGCGATGAGCAGGACACTGTGACGCAGGCTTCCCCTGCTAAGAAACAACCCAGGTGAAAGGAATCAGGCAACATCGCCAGCACCTCGAGGGGCACAGGTGAGAGTGCACTCCCGCAGAGGGCCAAACCCACCAAGCCAGCCATGCCACCAAGACGTGAATGTACACCTGAACCAATTGCAGCTCCCACTCTAGTAATCCCCCCCATGCACTATCCACCCGCGGAAGGGACACTGTCTGCTGCCAATAGTTCCATCGGCGAGGCAGCAGCCACAGCACCCATGTCCGATGTAGAGGACACTTGTGACTCGGCCATACAACAACATACGCCCAGCCCCCAGCAGTCAAAAGAACCAAGCCCACGCCCCACATCACATTCCAGCAGCCATGGCTAGTCTGGTGATAAAATAGTGGCAGGGTGCTGGAGTCCTCCGGTGTCATCACCTGATGCTGGACCAATAGAACAAGGTGTGGCACCCACAACACAAGCAAGACACAGTGGCCATGACATGGCCATCATCAGACAGCGGCAGGAGGACATCACTGCGCTGGTTGGCCAGCATGTGGATGAGGCAGCACGTGTGAGGGAGGAGTGCAGGGAGCATGCAAGGGACATCAGACAGGCCATAGAAGCCAGCACCAACAGCCTATGTGAGGAAATGTCACTTGTGAGGCAGGTCCTCACACGCATAGCAGACGCAATGGACAGGCAGAACCTCCCACTGCCACCAGAACAACCGTGCACATCCTCCACTGCCAGCTCAAGGCAGACCAGCCCCCGGCGCAGGTCCTTGCAGGCTATGCGGCGCACAACCTCTCAACCCCCCAATGGTGGCAGTGGGGATGGGAACTAGGGCCAGCCAGATGTTGCTGACATATGCACAGCTATGCAGCACTGATGTACAGGCCATTCATAGGGGTGTTGTGGGGGGAGGGGGAAAGGGTGTTTTGGGAGTGTTGTGGGGGAGGGGGGAAAGGGTGTTTTGGGAGTGTTGTGGGGGAGGGTGGAAAGGGTGTTTTGGGAGTGTTGTGGGGGCAGGGGGGAAAGGGTGTTTTGGGAGTGTTGTTGGGGGAGGAGGAAAGGGTGTTTTGGGAGTGTTGTGGGGGAGGGGGGAAAGGGTGTTTTGGGAGTGTTGTGGGGGAGGGTGGAAAGGGTGTTTTGGGAGTATTGTGGGGGCAGGGGGGAAAGGGTGTTTTGGGAGTGTTGTGGGGGGAGGGGGGAAAGGGTGTATTGGGAGTGTTGTGGGGAAGGGGGGAAAGGGTATTTGCGTAGTTGGATCCATGCACTTCTTTAACTAATAATACACACTGGTGACAAGATAAATCACAGGAGTGGACATTTTCATTGTGTATGAGTGCTTCATTGGTGGACAAGGCCCAGTGTGCACTTCACCACAAAACCCAGTGACCAGATACCCACACCCATTCAAAAAAGTTCAACCATGTGTATTTGAAAATTTGGTCGATCAGATGCTGGCGCACAGCACGTCCCTCCTGGGCATCGCCACCTGCATGACCTGCAGCCCCGTCTCCTCCCTCCTCATCCCCTTCATCATCCTCAGCAGTTGGTTACAGTTCAATGTCAGGGGCATTGGCACATTCCGTCTAATACACATATTGTGCAGCATGACACATGCCATGGTGATCTTGGCCACCTTCTCATGGCTGTACAGGAGTGCCCCGCCCGACCTGCTGAGGCACCGGAACCGTGTCTTCAAAAGGCCAAATGTCTGCTCAATTACCATGCGGGTACGGGTATGTGCACAATTGTATTACTCTTTGTGCCTGTTCTGTGGGTTCTGTACAGGGGTAAGGAGCCACCTCCTCAGGGGATAGCCAGCATCACCTGCATGGGTGCAACAATGGGTATGTGTAAGTGTTTACATCAAGTGGAACCTGTACATATCACACAAATCAACTTTGCATTGTGAATGACATCCAGAAATCCCTTCATGCATGGAGGCAATCAGAGTAACTGCAATGTGGGAAGGTGAGGTAGTCCTTGCAAGTGGACATGCACCGTGCATGCCTACGGCAGTTATTGACATGTACTGGGTGAGGTCAAGTCATTCGTGTCTCTTGGTCCTGGCAACGTATGTACCACACTGCTAGTGTACTGCCATCCCGAAGTTGATGTCCCCATGCTGTGATGTGGCACTTAAGTAGTGGTGTACGGGTGTGGATCAGTACAATGGCTACAGGGGATCCCTTTGTATGAACTCAAGGCCACATATCCGTTGTGCTGTTTTTCAGCGTTCATTTCCAATGTCCATTTTGGCTGCATGTTGCTGCTTTGTGTTATAGAGGGTATGGTATGATGTGCAATGTGCATGTGGATGGATATGGCATGTTTGGCGTAATGGATTAATTTCTTTGTTGTGCAGATTATTACTTGCATGTGGTTTAGTGTCAGATCCATTGTGGGCTGCCTGGTGGACAGTGGTGTAAATCTGTATGTCCATTATTTATCCTGACAACTGTTCACACCCAGTTGGAGTATGCATATCCCCCACTCCCCAATCACACCCAGTTGGAGTATGCATATCCCTCCCCCATCACACCCAGTTGGAGTATGCATACCCCCAATCACACCCAGTTGGAGTATGCATACCCCCAATCACACCCAGTTGGAGTATGCATATCCCCCCAATCGCACCCAGTTGGAGTATGCATATCTCCCCCCCATCATACCCAGTTGGAGTATGCACCCCCCATCACACCCAGTTTGAGTATGCATATCCCCCCCAATCACACCCAGTTGGAGTATGCATATCCCCCCCAAATCACACACCACATCACACTGATATGTGCTTGCCCTGCTACTCACCAAGGAGCCACAAATGTTGTCCAGCATGTCGCTCCATGTAGCGTGGTATTGTTGAGTTCCGCAGGACCATTGAATCATGGGTTGATCCGGGATATCGGGCACAACAATGTGTGATTATCTTGTTTGAGTCACATACCATTTGGACGTTGATGGAGTGGTATTGCTTTCTGTTTTGGTAGACTGCCTCATTGTCATGTGGGACCACCAATTCCACATGGGTACAGTCGATGGCCCTGATGCAACTTGGGATGCCTGCCAGTGAATAGAAGCCAACTTTGATGTTGGAGATCTCATGGGCAGTCCGTGGCAGGGATATGTGTTCACTTGTGTGCTTCAGGAGTGCATCGAGCACCTGGTTCAGCGTGTGTGAGAATACTGATTGTGATATGTCATGCATCTGCCCTACCGTATGCTGGTAGGTGCCTGTGGCCAGGAAGTGGAGCACAGTTACCACCTTCAGTAGAGGGGGGATGGCAGTACGGATGTCTATGAGGCTCACAATGTCATTGTGTATCATGTCCACAATGGTGGTGATGGTACCCCGGTCCAGACGGTACAGGGTGTGTATCTGTTCAGGTGTTAGGTTGAATGGACTGGCTCTAATCCTGGGAATTGGTGGCTGCCTCTGTGGTACGACTAGGTGCACTGGTGGGGCTTGCTGGGCCTGTCTCGCCCTCCTCCTCCTCCTCCTGCGTCTCCTCTGTGCTGCCTGTTGTTGTTGGTGCTGCAATGCAATCATGTCCTCCAGCCCATGTAATGCTGCTAGTATTGGAATCATCTTGGTGTGGGAAGGGGTGTGGGAAGGGGTGTGGTGTGCTCCTTTTGTGCTGCCCCAGTCTCCATTGCCTCCACCTGTGGTGATTGTGGCCACCTGTGGCAGTTGGGAACACTGCACATGTCCCTTAACTGGTGGTTTGCGATGCCAGTATTTCCGCCATGCCGGTATGGGCTTTTTGGGCCTACTCCATGCCGCTATTAGCATGTCCGCATGGCTTGTGATGGACTCCTATTTCTGCCATGCCGCTATTGCCGACATGAGGGGTCGTACGCCCGCAACCTGGACGTTATTAGAGGCACCGTTCTTAGCGGTGCCGCTAATAGCGGATAGACCGGTCGTAATTGGCAAGAGCGGTTAGCGATACCGGTAATCCTTTACCGGCATCGTTTTTCCCTTACCGCCTACTGTGTAATGAGGCCCATAGAATGTACAACAACAACAACATACAATTATAACATGACATTTTCACCATTTCACAAAACATATTTTATTTTTTTTCTTCATTTGTACAATAACACCAAGTCAATTACTCCCCTATATATATATATATATATATATGCATATATATATATATATGCATATATATATATATATATATATATATATATATATATCCTTCTTAGTTTTCATCTGATTTTACATCCTTCCTTTTCATTCTTCAGATGGTTCCTCTGCTTGACTTTCTTTTGGCTCATTAATCAGTCATAAAGCGTGTCTGGGGTGACAACTTTCCAACTGAATAATCTGGACCCATTTTTCTTCTGTCTGTTCTCCTTTGGGATGCAGATTTTGTAGCAACAGGTGATATTTTAACTACAATTTCAAAGGCACCATGCCAGATGGGAGGAATTTCTGCCCCATGGCCTGATTCCTTTGAAAATTGCACAGGTAAACCTTATCACCTACTTCAAACTCTTTCTTGGTGGTGTTTAGATCATATTAGGTCTTCATTCCTTCATCTGACTTTTCTAAGTTGCGCTGAGCATAAGCAAAAGCATGATCTAGGTGCTTCCTTAAAATTTCAATGTACTTGTGAGTAGTGGACACATTTACCAGTCTATGCTCCTGGGTCCTATAGAGCAGATGCTGTGGTAACACCATTTTCCATCCGTTCATGAGCTCAAATGGAGACTTCTTTGTTGCAGAAGATGGTGTAGACCTAACAGCCATCAGGACAAGTGGCAATCCAATGTCCCATCTGGGTCCAGTGTCTGACATGAACTTCTGTAAGAGACCCACAATAGTTTTGTTGTATCTCTCTACCCCCTGCCCCCGCTTGAGGCCAGCGTTAGGCAATGTGAAGTTTTCTTTTTACCCCTAAAATCGCCCACATCTTTGCCATCAACTAACTGGTAAAATGGCTTCCTCAGTATGACTCAATCCTTTGTGGGAGGACAAAATGAGAGAAGATGTGGTTGTTCATTAGTGCATTTGCTGTCTATGCCTTACAATTCGGGGCTGGAAGTCATTCTACCCACTACGTGAACAAGCATGTCACTGTCAACATGCACTTGTTTCCTCTAGAGTAGTGCATCACTGGCCTTATGAAAACGACTTGCAAATCTGGCCAAGGCAGTGTCATTCCCCTTTTTTGTAGGGGAGATCTGTGTGTTCTTTAACTCCGTTAAAATGGAGCACACACAAGACACAAAAAAACTCCAAGAGGTTGACAGAGGAATTGGAGTCACAAGCAAACCCTCATATTAAGGGCAGAACCCTTATTACAACAACGAAAAAACTTGTGACTCAGGAAAGGACCGCTTTCTGGGAGAAGCGGGAAGTGCTATCACATGTCTTCAACTCATACCAGATTCATCAAAGATGAGGGACAACAATGTTGAAAGATCTAAAACAATTGCATATTTGAATTAATAACAAATACAAGTGCATTATACAGATTAAATACAAAAATGATGTAATTATCAACTCATGAAACTAATCAGAAGTGTGTTGATAAAAAGAGAAAGAGAAAAAAAAACATCACTATAAAGAAATGATGCAACGTAATTCCACATGTAAGTCCCAATAATCGGAGTCTAGATGGTTCAGTGGCTTATACAATGTGATAATACCTGATCAAGTTTCAATTACTTATACACCCACTCATTGTCATTCGTACCAAATATACACACTCATGAATCTTTATTCATTCATACACACATGATAAATTTAGACAATAATTAAAACAAGCCCAACATGTTTCTTTCCTTAGGGGATTATTCCATGGAAATTCATCGGGGGCAAAATTAATGTTGAAGTCATTGCATAGTGACACTGATTAGATTCTCTTGCATTTGGTGGTTTTCTTCAAGGTTCAAATGCTTTGGTTAATTTTTATAAATATTCCAATCTTTACATTCAAGGAACTCTTGATGGAAGACTTCAAGGAATAGCTTCCCCTACAAGAAAGCGGTACACAAAACAGAATATCAGTTTACTGATAAATGTGTGTAGTACAGATGTACTTGTACTCCGGACACTTGAAAAATACAGTTCCGGGTATAGCAAAGCTTACAAATAGCTGCGTTCACACGGTTTCAAATAGTATACATGGCTCAAGTCCCCCTTCCCCATTCACGTCAGAGTGCTAGTGAAAGTATCTTGACTCACTCAAACTCGGATTGACAAAGAGAGATTTTGCAAACCAATCAGCCTAGATATCGAAGGGTGGCACTCCCTTCAACGGGGAACAATCAGAAGAAGAAAATACAGAAGGAGAGAAAGCAATGAAATCAAGAAGAAAACCTCCCAACCACAAGTCAGACCCACCTCTCTTAACCTTGTGTTCTTATTGTGGTAACCACAATCTGGGGTATGTCAAGTCATGAGGAACTAATGTACAAGATGGAGGGAATACCCACCATCAACCGGCTGGAAGGATAACCCAGCTAACTAACCAGAGTATATGGTAGCTGCTCCTCATAAGGCTTGAATGGTCATCAGTCCATTGATGTGCAGGCTGCAACTGTCTGAGAAATCAGAGGTACACGGTTACCTCCCCACACAAGATGAAACTATATTCATTACAGTTAAGGCTCCCCTTATAAAGAAGGAGAGACCCTTAATTGGGGTTGGTAATTCCATACCTGTCTGGTAGTTAATCACAGACTCTAGGTGTCTGACACTCGTGGTACTCGGGCCAAATTGCATTAGCTCAGCTCGCACACATCGAACGTCAGGTGACTATCACGTTCCAGTTCTAAAAGGAATGACACAGGTGACAGTCGCATGAGTTAGAGTACTTTTTGGTATTATTAAGAAACAGATGTCATTCTGCAGCCTCTTTAACTGAGTAATCGCCTTGTCCATTAAGTTACCTGTTGAGTGCTGGTGAAAGTGCACTCAAAATGCAAAACCGATCTTCTAGCCTGTGTAGTCTATGAACGGATATAGCGTGTTAGGTGCATGCGTAGTCTGCATCTAGTTTGCACAGTGTTATTTCTGTTCCTGCCCGGTTGATGTAGCCAGCGTCACATTAACTATTCGGGAGAAATAATATTTAAATATTACCAAGCGTTTTCTTCCATTCCGATTGACAGAAACTGAGCATTATACCCACTTCTATTCTAGTCAATTACTCAAAGTTATACACAGGCGTGGGAGGCGCAATCGGCTAGGTCTAAACTCCCTGCTGTTCACTCGGACAGCTTGTTCCAATTGACAATCGACTATAGTCTGTCTGTTAATGTGGTGTATCCGCACTCCTCATGTGATGAGGAGAGTAAAAAGGTTTTGGCAATGGTGAACCCAGCTTATCCGTCTTAACGGTAACCCGATTGCAGACACGCGTCTTACCTTCGGCATGAGTCTGCTGCTGCTTAGTAACATCAAGCTGTTGAGCTAGCCGCGCCGTGTCATCCGATGTCTGCCTTCCGGGTCCATGAACGCGTGTGTTCGTACTACGTGCAAGTACGTGTTTAAGACACATCAAGAGTATAATTGTCCACCAATCAGAATGGACCAATTAGGGCTCCTGGTCTGCGTCGTGTCACATGACCAAAAGGTATAATGTGATCCACGCCCTCCATGATTGTACGCCATGGCCACCGCCGTTACACCGCCATGTTTATTGCAATGTCCCACAGATGATCAAAAACACCGAAAGTTGCGAACCCAGTGCACGAGGGCGGGACCCAAATGGCACACAGAAACACGACCTACATCCAGGCCACATGGGTAAAGGAATTCAGTATCCACCCTTCTCTGGGTATGTTACATGAGTATACACAAGCAAATATCTGCAGATCTAATAGCACAGAGAACCATCACTTGTGTACACCCATGATTTTCCATTCAGGGCTCACATCAGTGTCTTTGAAAATTAATATGCCCAGTCAAAGTTCTCGTTAAAAGCAACTAGCATACTTTTGGACAAAAAAATGAACTCTCGTTCTTTTTTTAGCAAGGTGATTCTGTCCCTGTTGGCATCATTACTGGGCTTCAATTTATAGATGATAGACTAGGACAAATCCTGTATCTGGTGGATGCTTTCTATCCAGTGGTCTACCAGTGGGGCATTTTTTGGTCCGATTCTTAAGGCAACTGCGATGTTCACCTATGCTCAACTTCACTTTTCTCTCTGTTTTACCTATGTAAAGTTTGTTGCACGGACACCAGATCACATAAATAACCCAACTGGTATTCCAGTTGGTCAAAGTCTTCTGTAACCAGTGGTTTTTAGACCAATGTCTATGGATAAGCTTTTCTTTGTAAATGCACAGCATGTACAGGAACCACATGGAAAATGGCCTGTGACTGCCTGTAGGCCCCACAGTTGTGAAGAGTGGGGGGAGTAGTTGGTCTAAGTGATATGTCATTCCGGGTTATTTGTTCCTTGGTGTTCTAGCTCCGTTTAAAAGCTATGATTGGTCTTGCAATGGGGTTGGAGCCCTTCTCCTTTGCAAATCAATTGTTTGATAGTATTCGACATGTGTCTGTCGGTGTTTACAAACACCAAACGGTCATTCTCAGTCTTGTCAGATCTCTGCTGTTTGTATTGGAGAAGTGCTTCTCTATTGTTGTTCTCAGCTCTTTTACGTGCAGAGTCAACGATTTTACTCGGGTATCCTCGCTTTAGTAGGCGTGTATGCATCTTGTTGGCTTCTGTTTTGTAATCGACTCTTCTTGAACTATTCCTCTTTAGACTGAGGAACTGTCCTAATGGGAGATTGTCTTGTACGTGTTTTGGTTGAAAGCTATCATAGTGTAAAACCGAGTTCTTATCAGTGGGTTTGTTAAATGGCTTTACATAGAGTACTTTTAAGATGTTATCTGCCATGATGGTAATGTCCAGAAAGTCAACCATCTGGTTACTGTAAGAGGACATGAATTTCAGGAAAGTATTTTGTTGGTTAAGCCATCCCAAAAATCCCCCCAGTTGTCCTGTGTTACCTCTCCAGATGGCAAAAATGTTGTCAATGTAGCGACGCCACAGCCTGATGTTCTCCTGAAAGGGGTTGGTATCAGACATAACTGTCCCGACTTCAAAAAACTCCATATAAAGATTGGCTACACTTGGCACCAGTGTTGCGCCCATGGCTGTGCCCTGAATTTGTTTAAAGAAGTTGCCATTAAAGTGGAAATAATTCCCGGTCAGGGCCATTTCGGCACACCATAAGATGAATGATATGGGTGTCTTAATGGTAGTATGGTCCTTCAACAGTTTCTCCTCTAACATTTCCAATGTGGCCTGTTGCGGTATGTTGGTATAAAGTGCTACCACTTCTAGACTCAAGAGTAATTCGGTTTGGCAGTCAAACGGTATTCCTTCTACCTCTGTGTCGTGCCCTGGACATATGAGGCAATTTTTTTCACTAGAGGTTGTAGAAACATGTCGGCAAAGCGGGATAAATGTTCTAAAACAGAATTCACGCCGACACAATGGGTCTCCCTGGTGGCTGAGTTAGAGATTTATGAATCTTGGGGAGCACATAAAATTGGGGGATTAAGGGTTTATCCTTGACCAGGAAGTCAGCTTCTTTCCCTGTAATCCAACCCCTTTCTTCAGCTTTAGAGATTTTGTTAGAGATGACCTGCACCAATCTCGGCGTGGGATCGTCTTCAAGAGGTTGGTAGCAAGACACCCCTTAAGGTAAATGTTGAGGTCCTAGCCCATATGTGGCCAGTAGGCAACCTCATGCAAGATTTCCAATGTTGTATGAAACCAAAACCCCTATAACCGGCGGTCATGGACATGGTTCAATGTCAGGCTTCGGAATGAGGTAGGTATCACCGACTGGTCCCAGCTGGATAGGGTTCTCCTTACTAACAAACCGTCTTGGATCTGGAACATCTTCGAAAACTTCATCAACACTGAGAGAATCTTCTTACCGGTATAATCTGACTCTGTTAGAGGAAAGCTTACTGGGTCTTCAATGTGTCAATACCATTTCCCAAGGATTGGGCCCTCTTTCTGTGCAGTGATCAAATCTGCATCTGGGGTATCTTTGCTCCACTGCGCTGTCGTTAGTTCGCTGTTAGCCTGAGTTTGTGACCTTCTGACATCTACCATTTGGATTTCCCCTGCAGGGATATCATTTCTATGGAATCCCCCTGCAGAGCTCTGGTTTTAGCCAGTCTTATATGGCCTCTCTATCTTGGAATGACCTCTTAGCTTCTTCCAATAGATAGTCATCTAATTGGAGGTCACTGATCATTGATTGACTCGATCAGTTTGGCATGCTTTAGGGGTTTGTTGTTGGCACAAAGCATGCCTTGATTCTTCCAGTTAATCAGTTGCTCCACAAACCCATTCCTGATATAATAAGAGTCAATGATTATGACCAGTTCATTGAGTTGGTGGAGCACTGCAGTGAAGATGGCTTGATAAACCGCCATCAACTCTGCAACCTGACTACTTCAGGGTCCTATTTTATAACCAGCAGACGGTTCTGGGGTATCATTCACCCAGGCATTCCCAATGCCAACAACCAGTTCTTTTCCCCATTGTTACCAGTATGGTAGGAGCACCCATCCACCTACACTGTGGGTATCCCCTGACTTGTGTCTTCTTCATAGACTTTTTATGGGGAAGTTAAGTACTCCTCCATTTTGTTGTTGGTCAATAGACTTTCATCCTCAAGACCGTTTTCTTGAGCACAATCATTCAAGTCTGCCAAACTTTGTGCTAGGGGACTCTTCTTGTTTTGGCCATATCTGACCTCCACAGGAAAGCCTTGTATGGACAGAATCCAGGAAGTATTTCTGGAATTACAAATGTTCCCAGGCTGGATTCTCTCACTTTATAGATATTGCAAGGGTTGGTAAGGAGTCTCGACAATGAAGTGCTCCCCCTATATGAATGGGCTGTAGTTTTTCAATGCCCACACCGTTGCCAGGAGTGCCTTCTTGCAATAATGGAATTTTTCCTCGACAGAGGACAAAGTCTAGCTTGCGTGTTTGATGACTTTGTGGACCTTGTCGTGCTTTTGGTACAATACCACTGTTAGTCAAGTATCTGAGAACCCTGTCTCCAAGAGAAACTCCTTGTTTTCTATGGGGTAAAACAAACAAGGAGCCTGGGAAAGGCTTCTTTTCCGTTGTTTATCTGCTTCGGATTGTTCTGGACCCCACTCCCGCTTGGCTCTGGCGTTTCATAAATGGATCAAGGGTCGTGTGACCTAAATGCAGTCTTCAATGAACTTTCAACTATAATTAGTAAGTCCAAGAAGGCTTCCTAATACTCACAGAGTGGTAAGGTCTTTTCATTTCAATAAGGCTTCCACCTTCTATGCCTGGAGATTAAGACCCTCACCGGCGATCTTGTGCCCTAAGAAGTTCACTCAGGTCTTACACCACTGTGCTTTCTGGAAGGACAGTTTTGCTCCGGCATTCTGCACCTGGGTTACAACATAGCGTATCTCTGCTATATGTTGCGCCACAGTTGAGCTCTTGTTCAAAACATCATCCGCATAGGCCAGGTTTCCCCTTTTGCCCAAATCGAGCATGGCCTTATGTAGGAAGATTTTGCACTCATTGCTAGAGTTTATGTATGCAAAGGGGGTTTGGGTCCATGTGTACTGTTACCCCATTACGGTAAGGGCAAGCTTGTACTGGTCTTCCCTACTGACAGGTACTGTCCAGTAACCTTTGGTCAGGTCAATGGCGGTGTACACTTTGACCCATGGATCTGGGTCAGTCCCTAATTGATGTTGGGAAGGGCCATCTTGACATGTGGACCCATTTATTCAACTCCCTCAGGTCTGCACATATTTTCCATTGGCTGTTTGGTTTGAGGATCCCCATTACCGGATTGTTAAAGGTACTGTGGATCGGACAAACTGTCCCATGGGGTTCTAAATTCCTAATAATCTCTGTGAGTGGCTCCATGGATGCGAGAGGTAACCGGTATTGTTTGAAAAATACTGGAGCCATCTTCGAGTCCTTGGGAACAGTGGTTGAATGAATGGATGTGCGCCCACAGTCATATGAGTCCAGTGAAAAGATATCTTGGAATTCCACAAAGACCTGTATTATCTCTTCTCTTTGCTCCTTGGTCTCACAGGCATCAGCAAGATTTATTCTTTCCTCAACCATGTGTTTGAAACCTGGGAATGCCTCAGGCTTGGCAATTTCAGCAGTATCCCCCAGTTGGGTGGAGAGATCTCTTTTGATGGTGTTGACCTGAACAGGGGATTCAAGGTAGCGGTACTTGACTCTGAACACTCCCTCCTCCCTCCTACTGTCACAGGTCACCTCTTCCACCCCGTATGGCCAGGATGAGTATACCAGGAAATTCCCTCCATGCCTAGTAAAAATATCTTCTGGAGGAATACCATCGCTGATGTCGAAACAGTCATTTGGGATTGGTCCCATGATTGCATTACCTAAATCAATAAAATAAGGTTGGCCACCAACAACCTTTCCAATAAAGGTGTCTGCGCCCAAAGTGATACTTCGAGGGTTGCTTTTATCCAACAATATTCAAATGCCGTTGTGTTAATAGGTCTATTAGAGGTATAAGATTTAAATGCAAAGCTTGCTGTTGGAGATGGGAATTTAGATTTATATGTGCATCCTGATGCTTGAGGTTCTATCCTTGCTTAATTTTAAGGGGAAGAGTAAATTGTTACACCTGTCCTGGGATGGTAACCTCTTATCATACTTGAACTTCAACCACATAAGGCAGCAATGAAACCAACCAACTCGGGAGTATAGCTCAGTGGCAACGTGCTCGCCTTGGAAGCAAGACAACACAAAGCAACACAGGTTCGATCCACGGGTCTGCGCTTAGAAACCTCTCTGTATTTAAGCGCGTTATAAATACGCAACTAAGACAAACAACTATGCAAACAACTCCTGTAACAGCACCTCGATGCCCCCGGGCTGTGTGAGCGCTTTAAAAATGCAAATAAAAATAAATAAATAAATGCATAAAATAAAATAAAACAAAATGTTTTTTAAGTATTCTCAAAGCCCATGGGGTTACCCGCCAGTTGGGAACAGGCTTTATGGTTAATTAGGTCCAAATTGATTGCAAATCCGTTGAGAATGTCACTTCCCAGATCAAAAGCACAAGGTACATCTATCACAACCCAAAAATTATGGTCTATGGTTTTGTTGCCAATGGCCATTTTTAGCATACACCTGCTAGGGAGGAGATGTTTGTAAATTGGGGTTTCCAGACCTACTTGCCATTTGTCAATTAATTTAAATGTGGGAGTGATCTGATCTTTTGGGAGTTTCCTGAATAATTCTTCACTGATAAAGCTCCATCCATTATTCAGGCATACTCTGGCGAGCACCGGTTCCTCGCCCTCAATTAACTGAATGTGGAAAAACAACTGATCGCCCTTTTTCTGAATGTCCATCAGACTTTATGCAGGTTCTTCCTGGTCTGGTTTCACAGGACTCAATTTTTCTTCTGATTTTGGACTGGTGTAAAACTTTAGGGTGTTCCCTTCCAGTGTGGATTGCCACTTAAAACTGGGAGGAAGGTTGATTTTCAAGAATGGAGAAGGGTTCCCAACACCAGTTTGTTCTCCTACAGAGATGACAGTGATGTCTGGGACTTGGTTATTCTTGAAATGAAACTCTACATTCTCAGAACATTGATTAACTACATGATAGGAACCATTCAGGCTTACATAACTGGTACTTATTTTTAATTTGATAGGGCGGTAAGTCTGAGTCCAGATAACCTGGTTTACTCAGTCGATCAGAGGCGATAACTTCCTCAGGAGATGGTTTCCCAGCAAACACAGTGTGTCCTCTGGCGTCACAACTATCACTGGATGTTTCGGCCGGTGCCGTCCAATTTTTATGTCCATATCTGCAGTCACTTTGACGGAAATATCCTTCCCATTGAAAATGTATAGTTGTCCGGGAAGTGGTGTGATTGGAATTTGGTGGCCCTCCCCCATTCTGAGTTTAGTTGGTCAAAGGCCCTTTTTGACAGGAGGGTGGCTTGGGATCCAGTATCAACCAGAGCTAATAATTCACATTGACCCTGCACCTTTACCAGTGCATAATAAAATTGCCCTTCTTTCTCCTCCAAGGTCAAAGAAAATGTTAGTTATGTGACAGCTCGGTGGTCATTTTCTAAACATTGAACTCCGACACTGTGTGATCTTGGCCAGTTTTATGTGTCAGAGTTTGGGAATCTGTCAAAAAACATTGCAACTCGCAATGGGAGTTGTTAGGGAATCTTCCTTTTCCCCGGCTCCTTGTCTGTCCCCCGTTACCTGGCAACAGTTCTCAAAACGTGTTTGGAGAAAGGACACCTCCCCGTTTCACTTCTGTCTGCCTCACATGTTTGAGGTTGAATAGTTTCTGGTTCTGAGTCGGCCTCCATACTTACACTGTCCCACTCACAGTCTTTTGGGACTCATTTTTCTTTGGGAAGGATCCCCCCTTTTTGAAAGATAAGATCTACTTAGCTAAATCCTCTAGGGATTCTTTTCTTTGAAAGGAGATAATCCGGAGTTCCTCCACAAAGTGTGTTCTTCTTTGGCCTCTCCTACATACCCTTTGTTCTTTAAGTTCTAAAAATTTGGGGGTAGATAAGACTTTTTCAGGCTGAGAGGTTTTTAGTGGTTCTGTTTGGGTAAGAAAGGAAGCTTCCTCTAGGGCTTGGCATCTCCCCTCTACCTGGGCCACCTCCTCCAGAACCTGTGGTTTGTCAGAGGTTTCCTCCCGTCATTTCCCCCCCAGGGGCATCAGACCTGGGTGTTGGGGAATTCTGGGAAGCAGTGCTAGGTTGAGAGTTGGACTGAGCCCTCAGCATGCCCCCTAGGTTATAGGTCAGTTGCTGGAACTGTTGCTCCAGTTGCAAGACCTTGCCTGGGTGGTAGGGAGGTCTCAAGTCATACCTCTGCTGCTCCTGAAAAGGGTAACTGTAACTTCTCCCGGAGTAGCTCGGGTACTGGAAATTCCCCCCATAATTTTCCATCCTAAATCTCCCTTCTCCCGGGTTCAGAGATCGATTGTCCTGAGACCGGGGAGATACAGGAGGATTGTTTTGGAAGTTCTGATTCTGGGGATATCTGGGGAAAAAGTTCAGATTGGGAGGTGGAGTCATACTTCTCTCCTGAGGGACGTTTAGAGGGATGTTTCCTGGGGCAGTGCTTACCTAATTAGTTCCCCCCCTTGGGTTTGGGTAGTGTATATATACCCCAGGATTTGATTAGTACCCTTGTACCTAGGACTTATATAGGTGTCACGGTCAGAGGGATAATTGTTCTGGGCCACTGCCTGACTATCATTCAATAGAGCCAGGTTGGGTGGTCCCTTCTGCTTTTCATTTTGCTTGTTGTCAGGAGGATCACCTTTTGGTCCCCTCTTTCCAGGTCCAATAGAGGGGTAGTGTTTACAAATTCCACCTTTCCAGCAGCAGTTAGATGGTTTGGGGGTTTTGACAGTATTTTTACTCTCAACAGGCTTTTGGACCTCATACATCCTGCTGGCCTGTTCAATCACCCAATCCAGGGTCCTATGCTCGTGAAAGTCACGCACTAACAGAGTCATTATGTATTTGGGGAGAGCATGAAACTATGTAGTTACAAACTCCCTACTATTGGTGTTCACCCGTCTGGAGGTCTGAGCAGATGCCCACTTTAACTCCTACACAAACTCCCTAGGTGCCTGATCTTCCCCACAATGCAAGTTATATGCAGCCTTACGGGCCTCTTGTGGGTTTGTATGTTTGTAAACATGTTTCAATATGGCCACCTTACAAGTGAACCATTTGTGATGATCCGGGTCCTCCAGTCCTGCAAAGAAACTGGAGAACTAAGATGAGAAAGTCCATTTAGCAAATGCTATACAATTCACATCATTCCTGATCTGGAATGATACCATCATCTGCTCATAAAGTTCCAGGTGCTTCCCAAGCGAATACTTGACATTCTTGTGGTATGGGGTCGTCGACGGGTGTGTCATCGGCTCCGTCTACAGCCGTGACTGTCAGTGGGCCACAATTGCTGTGGACGATGCAGCTGGAGGCGTATGGTGGTTTGTTGCTGACGGTGATCCATGGCAATCAGGGTCCGGCTTCGGGTCGTTGCTCCCGGTGGATATTCTTCAACAGGATCCGGTTGCATATTCAGTCTCCTCGGGTCTCGAGGAGGAACATGAACCAGGTTTCCATCCATCAGTGCTGGGTCTGTAGCAGGCTGGTTTGTCTACTCTGAGAAGGGCTTGGGCGCCCCTGCATCCATTGGTGAACCCTCACTCTCTGTGCTCCATGCAAGTGTTAAGTATGCTCCAGTCACTGTTGGGACAATTGGATGCACAACTTCCAACGGATCTGAGCCCGCGGGGTCCAGTGGTGCTTAGTGTGCCTGTCGAGGCCCCTCGCTGAGTCTCACAAGGAATTCCCATCCGGTGCGGCCTACATTGATGTCGCCAGTGGGGTTGGAGCTTCCACAAAGTCATCCAGAGGAAAGGGAGCTGGTCGATTCCACCGGTGCATGTGGTGCAGCCGCACCTGCCTGTCTTGCGACAGGAGGTCGAACTCATGTTGGCAAAAGGGGCGATAGTACCAGTCCCGGTGTCGGAACAGGGCCAGGACGTGTACTCCTGGTATTTTGTCATCAAAAAGCCCAAAGGAAAGTGAAGTCCTATTCTGGATCTTCGGCCATTGAACAAGAATCTGCAACGCCTGAAGTTCAACATGCTTACGCTGCAATATGTGATCCGGGCGATGTAGCTGGGAGAGTTCCTGGCATCACTAGATTTGGAGGACGCCTACTTCCACATCCCGATGAGGCCAAACCATCGCAAGTTCCTGCGCTTTCTAGTCTGGGACAATCATTACCAGTTCTGTATCCTCCCCTTTGGGCTGAAGTCTGCACCCAGAACATTCCCAAAATGCCTAGCTCTAGTCGCTGCCTTCCTCCACAGAGGGGGGCGGCATAATGTATACCCATATCTGGACGACTGGTTAGTATGGGGGCTGTCGCCAGTAAGGGGGTTGGAGTCTCTCCAGGCGTCCATGAACCTGTTATAACGGCTGGGGTTCACAGTAAACTTCGCAAAATTCTTTCTGACGCCATCCAGGGAGTTGGTTTTTCTCGGTGCTCAGTTTCTCACACAGGACAATCTGGTGAAGCCTCGGACGAGAGAGTAGTGAAGTTGCTTTCCAGAGTGGCCGAATGGGGCCAAGGAACTCTGGTCTCGGTCCGCAGTTACATGTCGCTGCTGGGATCCATGGCGTCCTGCATCCCGCTTATCCTGAACTGTCCCTTGTTCATGCGACCGATGCAGGAATTTCTCACAGACAGCTGGTCGCAGAGTCAAGGGTTATGGTCGGACATGGTGGTCGTCTCCCAGGTACTGGTGGAAGCCCTGAGATAGTGGGCATGCACAGACAATCTTGTATGGGGCATGTGCCTGCTGGAGCCGGATGTTCAGTTCACAATAGTGGTGAATGCCTCCCAGGTGGGTTGGGGGGAGCCACTTGACCAGTCGCAGATCCATGGCTTGTGGTCTTAGGAGGAGGCAGTGTTGCAGATCAACGTACTGGAATTGAGAGCGGTGCACTGGGCCCTGAAATCCTTTCTACCTCGCATCCGAAGCACGGTGGTTCGAGTGTTGACGGAAAATACCACCACAATATTCTATTTAAGGAAGCAGGGAGGCGCACATTCTCGGCTCCTGTCCAGAGAGGTTCAGGAGGTGTGGCGTAGGGCCATTGCTCAGGGAATTCACATGACAGCTTACCATCTGCCACGGCCCCAGAATGTGCAGGCAAATGCTCTCATCAGAGACGGGGCAATGGCATGAGTGGATGCTGAAGAAGGAGCAGGTGACGAAGATCTTCAGGAAGTGGGGGTTTCCCTCTCTCAACTTGTTTGCCACGCCAAAGAACAAGCAGTATCCATTTTTTGCCAGCATAGTGGCTCATCTATAGTCAAAAGGAGACGCGTTCTCGTTCCCATGGACGGGTCTCTTCGGGTATGGGTTCCCTCCGTTTTCGCTGGCTCGGCGGACATTTCGGTGGGTGCGCAAATACCTGTGCAGAGTGATCGTAGTCGCCCCTTTCTGGCCCAAACAGACGTGGTTCTCATATCTCATTCATCTAGCGGTGTCTGGGTGTGGTACAGGTTCTGCTATCGCAGGACGAAGGGAGAGTGTGGCATCAGAATCTGGCATCTCCCAGCCTGGCTGCATGGCTCCTGATGACTCTGAGTTCGGTCATCTAGGTATTTCACAGGAGTGTCATTAGATCCTGGAGGCAGCAAGGGTGCCTTCCATTAATATCTCTTACAGTAGAAAATGGGAGAGATTCTGTGCCTGGTGTGAACAGCAGCCGGGAGTGCGGCCATTGGCGGTTTCACCGGCCCAGGTTCTTCCATACCTGCTGCATCTGGCGCACGGGGCCTTGCGTTGTCTTCAGTAAAGGTGCATTTAATGGCCATTTCCAGATTCACCAGACGGTGCCATGCTACTCCTCTGTTTAGTGACATATTGGTTAAGCATTTTCTGAAAGGACTTTTTCAGACATTTCCCATGGACAAAAGGGTTGCTCCGGTATGGAGTCTCAGTGTGGTTCTCGCTGCTCTCATGAAACCACCATTTGACCCCATGTTGACGGTGTGCTTGAAGCTCCTCTCGTGGAAATTCTCATTTCTATTGACAATCACATCTGCCAGAAGGATTTCAGAGCTTCAGTTGCTGGTCATTGACTCGCCGTACCTGCGATTCATGAGAGACAAGGTTCTCCTGTCTAGTAATACGCACTTCAATCCAAAAGTGCCTTCGGCATATCACAAACACGCTACAATTGCCTTGCCCTCATTTTCACTAAGGCAACCACACTGGCGGAAAGAGCCCTGCATTCTCTTGATGTCAAGAGGGCGCTGAGGTTTTATCTGGCCTATACTCAGGACTTCAGACAGTCGAAACAACTGTTTATGGCATTTGGTCCCTCCAGCAAGGGACGATCCATTTCCAAGCAAGTACTTTCCCGTTGGGACTCATCCACAATTTAATTTTGTCAAGAAAAGGCTAGCAAGCCCTCGAGGGGCAATCCTCATGCCCATTCTACAAGGTCCACAGCGTCGTCATTGGCGCTCTGAGCTGGAAACCAGCTCATTGACATTTGCCGGGCTGCTTCTTGGGAGGTGCTGCATACCTTGACCAGACACTACTGTCTGGGTCAGCAACATGTGGAAGATGTGCAGGTGTGACGGGTGGTCCTTCAACGCCTGTTTCAATAAGGTAAGCCCCACAGCTTCCGGGGTTTGTCTTTTACTCTATCACTTGCTGGTTCTGTTATCATGCATGTTGTTGGATGTTATTCGTTATGTTCATGGTTATGGCCTGGGGGCATGAGGTTGGTTTGCCTGTCATGCACCTCCAAATGTTGGTCGTACTGCTATGTAATCTATTCACAGCATGTGAATCCATGAAAGATCCAATGCTAGAGAAGGGAGTACTTTCTTACATGTAACTCCATTCCTCCAGCGTTGGTATCTTCCATGGATTCACATGGGCCTGTCGGCCTCCCCCTGCAGGCAAGCCGTGATTTGGGTTTCCTCTACTTTGGAGGATAAAATCTGAAGGGAAGCCACCGCCGCGGGGCTATTTATACCAGACGTCCTATTGGTGTAGCCTAAAGCACCCAAAAAGGATGTAGCTAGGACACTAAGGTATCAAAGTTTTCCATAGGAAAACGCTAGGTTAAAGTTATAGAGGTTTCCCAGCCTGACGACGGGAAATATTCACAGCATGTGAATCTATGTAAGATACCAACGCTGGAGAAATTGAGTTTTAGGTAAGAAACTACTCCCTTCCCAGGACACACTGGTCCATCCACGTTCTCTTTTGTGTGGTATAGATGAATGCTCACCAATATCAGACAGGGACTGGCCTTCTTGATCAGTTGGGCTAGGCCTGGGTAAGTCTAACTGCCTCACATGACCATGTTCTTGATAGGTGGCATCCATGAGGTTGGTTCCCATTTGTGCATGAGAGGTTGTAAATGACTGGCATGAGGCCCCTGTTGGGAAGGGTACCTCACCTTTATCATTGGGCCTTGTCCCGTATCCTGATTGGTCAGGGTGCCTCAGGGCCTCTTTATCATTTTTGATTTCCTCGGTGAGTCTCTCACACCTCTGTCTCTCTTTATTTATTCGCTGTTGGTACTCAGAGATCTGGCTCTTTAATTCTGCCACTAACGCCTGAGTAATCTCATGCACCCTGCTCTGAGCTGCAAACCAATATTTTGTTTACTGCACCTCATGCTGAAGTGATTCATTTTCCCTCTGTGAGCCTTGTATGCTGTTGGCATATTCAAGGTGCTTTTCCTTCAGCAGACTAATCTCTTTCTCTTGCTCATCCCTACAATTATCTGCTTTTGATAGTTCAGCTTCTATTTACCTCACTCGCTCTACAAGCTCATTTATTTCTTCTCTAATTCTGGTCAGTTCCTGAGAATCTGACTGTTCCTTTTCTACCTCCATTTCCAACTGATTTATCCCCTGTAATGGGACGCTGTTACCCTGATTCAAGAAGTCTTTTTCCTGAGCCATCCGCACCGTCTGTTGTTTCAGAGTACTTACCTGCTGTTGTATTTGATCAAAATCATCTTGGGAATCAACCCCTTTGATAAATAACTGACTGTTTTAATTTTTCAACTGCTTTATTTGCAATTGAAAGGCCATAATGTCGTCTCAAATTATTATATTATGAGCAGCCTGGTCATTTAGCTGGTGTTACAGTGTGCTCAGATCATCTACACACTCTTTATGTTAATTTTTTAGTGCAGAAAACTGTGTTTCAGGCTCTGCACGTTCTTGTTGGTGGGTTTCTAACTCATTGTTGAGTTGTTCAATTAGATCCTTGGCCTGTGACAGGTCTCCAGGCTGATTGATCCTACTAGCCTCATTATTTTGCCAACATTCTTAAACCAAATGCAAATGAAAATATAACTGAGCAGTTAGCTGAGCCATGTCTATCTGTTGATCACAAGCAGATCTGGTTGTATAAAATGCCTCAAATGCTTTGTGCAATATTCCACATTCCAGTCAAATATCATTGCATACTGAGGTAACCTCCCGCACAATTCTGGTATGCCAGTATCCTTCATCGCCCTCAACCCATTCTCCTTTAAGAAATAATTTTGCTAGGAGAGGCTCCCTTGCTTCACAAATGTGTACAGTAGTCATTTTCATAATGGCTTTTTGCACCTTAGTAAAACTTTTTTATGAAGGGGCATAAATCACTGAATCCTGCTTGATTTCCTCACATAAATCAATTCTTGCACACTCTTACTTTGTCACCTATACACCTCCCTGGAACTCAGGGGTCAAGTCCTCACAGCATTTTAACAAAACATAGATGACGTTCCCTCCACCTTAATGCAATTGCATCAAAATGAATAGTCTGTCATAATGCACGTGTCATGGGTTAGAAATAGGCAACTAAATCCCGGCCACAAGCTCCCAATTTTTAACAGTTTATTGAGAAGCCATCCTCAACACAGGGATATCCTTCCTTCTCCACTTACGGTGTGACACAACAAACTGTGTAACAGATTCTTTTCTTCAGCCCTGCTTCAGACACATATCATGCCCCTTGGATCCCTTCTCCTGAGCTAACAATGAGCCAAGATCCAGGCCAGTGTATGGGAAATATATTGGTATTTATTTATATAAAAGTGATAGAAATTAGCAGGAAAATGTCAAACAACACTTTGTACGCGGCACAAAATAATCAACTTCTCTCGACATAAATAAATCACAATAGTGAGTTGAAGAAAACACAATCACAATTCTTCACTTTCTGGAAATTTCACGTCAAGAAAGAAAGAAAGAAATTACATTGATCACTAACGAAAGCAATTATCATGTAGTGTTGTGCGTTTTTAATGTTCCTGAAGGCTTAAAAGACTAGCAGTAGGATTTCAAGATTGGCACAAATACATATGGCAATTATGGTTGTGCCAACATTTTTGGTTTAAAAAAAACACAGGGTGATTCAGTGGTTTGTTTTGCAGACCCCCCTGCCCCTCTACTTTGGTCAGGGTTGGGGAAGTCAAACAGAAAAAAATGGCATGATTTGTGCAATTTTGGATTTCAGACCCCCTCCACTGAAAGGCCTGCATCAGCAAAGCTGGATAAAAAGGTTGAACTGATTTAAGAAGCATTGTTAATTTTGAATTTTGACAAAATTCACCCTGTAGTGTTCTGCCAAATGGGGAATTAAACAAATGAATATGTTTTGTTAAATAGGCTAAGGATCTTCCCAGCCTACTATAAAGGCAAAGGATTAAAGGCAAGCATACTCCCCCACCATCTTGTTTCCCACGGCTCAGTTCTACATACATAGAAAGCCTCCGTTTAAAGTTCAGGAACTTCAGCTGTATCTCAGCACACTCTGGAAAGATAGGGCAGGGGGTTGGTCAATCCACGCTCAAAGATGGTATCCCACTCTCCACCATAGGATACAGTTAGCTTTGAGGCCTTCCTAGAAATAGACACCTCCACCGAGATGCAGTCTCAGCAATCGCCTCTGGTGTTTCCTTACAGCTGTCAAATGGTAAGTTTAAGCAGCCCTCTCTGTCTCTCTCTCTCTCTGTTTCTCTGTGTCTCTGTGTGTCTCTCCATCCTTGTGCAGTCCCACTTATATAGAAGCGATGACAGCACCAATTTTACAATCTTGGGGAAGTAGCCTGCAATAATTCCTGCAACTAGGATTGGACAGTTAACTTTCTCTTTCCTCCCAAACCCAGCCTGAAACAAGTCTGAATTATTTTAGTGGTCTGGAACAACATATGGCAATTCCCAATTGTAATAGCCATTTGTTCTCCTTTCAAATTTTTGGCAAAAATGAGTTATGTATATGTATCACATATTCATAATTTTACTAGCAACCCGACACAATATACATATTTTCTGATTCAGCTAATCACAGGGAATTAGATAGGCCGACCACTAGATCCATACCACTTAGCACGGCCATGTGGTGGTTGTTTCTGCCATTTCTATAAGAAGCATAACAGATATGTATATACAAGTTATGACCCATATCCCTAATTGTATTCTCCACCCGCTCACCAACTCTCACATTTGAAACATGTTCATATCAGCCAGAAACACATCTTAGATTGTCATTATAGTTCCATGAGTTGCAGGTGGATGAATTTTATATTTCCTAAATCATCTGGAATTTACCTAAAAAATAGTACATAGATGAAATCAACCTGCCTTATGGTTGCTGAGAAAAAGGCATAACTGAAAATAGTCCTTTTAAATTAATTGTGAATCTTCATGTGGGTCAAATTGCCCATCTCCTGCCTTCCGGCCATTTGTTTTCACTGGGTCAGCCTGCACCCAGAGTTTTATTTTATCAGTCTCTTTGTGTTGGAAGCTTGCTTTTTGAAGTTGTTGCCCCCATTTTCACACATATCGGTCATGCTCCAGCCAAGGGGAACCTCTCCTGCAGTCAATGCCTTCAGAGTCAGCAGGTCTGGAGACCACTGAATTTCGACACATTTAGCAGGACACTTTATTGCAGTTGGTAATTAGCTGGGGATGTACAATCCAAACTGGAAGTGGGAGATTTCCGTGTAAAGTTTCTCGCAGCCAGCAAAAGGGTTTGTCTTGGGTTGACATGTTTCCATGAAAACAAAGTGACTTTTCAAATATCACTGTTTTTTTGTATGTGAAACATAGTATACCTTGCTTTTTGTCAACCCACACATCATGTCTTTTACCTGTCATTTTTCTGTGAGCAGTGATACATTTTTACATTTAAACTGCTTTCATTTGCACACACCTGTGCAAGCCGTTTTTGTGTCACTGTTAAAAAATCCTGTTTTCAATGTGACAGGGATATTTGATTCCTCCTTCATTTGTAAATTAAAATGCTGCTTTTCCTTTGGTAATGACAGGTTGGCTGCTTTTCCACATGGCTCTTCAATTTTACTTTATGAATACTACATAGACAAGCTGTTTTTGGTTCTAAGTTGAAAATCATGCTGTTCATGTGATAGGGACTTCTGTTTGAGGCCTTTCAATGCACCCCACAGCACGTATGATGGATTATTTCATGAAGGTGGGTGAAAGCTTCCTACAGTATTCAGGTGAGGCAGTACATTGTCACAGAAGTATTTGAGGTCAGGGAGTTCAATCAATATAGGTATTGAGGGTGTGATGCCCCCCCAACCCTGAAATATTTGGATATGCGATCGTGCTCACTGAAGTATTTGAGGCAGGAACAACATGCTCACTGAAGTATTCGAGAGAGAGCAAAGAAGATGTTTACTGAAGTATTTGAGGAACGGAGGAGCATGGTCACTGAAGTATTTAAGGAGATGGCACATACTCACTTAGGTATTCAAGTATGGGGTGGCATGGTCAGTGACCTAGTCAAAGGAGAGGGGCGCATGCACAATGAAGTACTCAGGTGATGGGGAGCATACTCACTAAAGCGTTCAAGTGAGGATGTGCCTGCTCACTGAAGTACCCGAGGTAGACGCCTTGTCACTGAGATATTTAAAAGCAGGGAGCATGAAAGCACTTAAGGGAGGGGAACATCTTCACTAAAGTAATTACTTTTATTTAATTTTTAAAAATTATATTCTGATTTGGTTTCACAGAGGGAAACCTTTCGCAAAAATATATAAACAACGTTATACAAAAAAAGGCCATAAAATTACTCATCAAAAAAAGTAAAAAAGTTTACATCTTTAAGATTAGAGCCTAGTTAAAATATGTACATTCATCCAATACATTCTAAAATATTGTTTAAATAATTCAGAACTGCAATGATCAGTGAAAGGTGATCAGCCAAGAACAAGTTAGAACTGTCCTTTATTTTCCATAACAGACAGGGATCATACAGGGATCATTTGTATTTATTGGTTTTATAGAGCGCTTTAATCCCAAGCCCTTTACAAATCAACAACAAGAATACATAGAACATGGAACAGTTGAAGCAATAACAATATATATGAATCAAACCAGTAAAACAGCATTTAGAATAATTTGAGTATGAGGATGAAGAAGGGAGAAGGAGGTAGAGAAGGAAGGAAGAGGGAGAAGGTAAAGGGAGTAGTGTGCGTTTGTAGGAAGAAGGGAAGAGTTAGGAGAGAAAAGGGGAAGGTAAAGGGAAATAAGACAGGGGTCCAAGAGGGGAGAGAGAAAGGGGAAAGGGGAAGGGGAAAGGTACCAGCGAGAGGAATGAAGAAGTAGTGATTTCAAAGAGGAGCGGAAAATGGAATAGGTGGGGATAGGGCTAATAGAAAGAGGTAGGGAATTCCAATGTAGGGGAGCGAGGAGCTGAAAGGAGCGGAAATGAGAAGGAGCACAAGGGATAGGGGGAACAGAAAGTAAGAAGAGATCGGCAGAGTGAAGAGAACGAGAGGGGGTGTAAAATGACAGAAGAGACGAGAGATATGGAGGGACAAGATCATGAAGAGATTTAAAGACAAGACAGAGAAAGTTAAATTTAAGGTGGGAGTGGAAGGGAAGCTAGCCTAGGTAAGAGAGTGAGTTGGAGATGGAGTCATGAGAAGAGAGAAGACAAAGGGTACGGATTTCAGAGTGTTAGAGGTATTTGAATGGGGGGAGATGGGAAGCAGGGGGTGCAGGGATCATGCAGGGATCATACAGGAAATGGGAATCTCCAGCAATCACAGCAACTGAGCCCATGTCAGGTGCTTTTGTCGAGGTGTGTTGTCATAAGTCAGGGCTCTTCCCCAAAAACCTAAGAGAATACACAATTGGGTGTTTGCAATGGTATTCCCTATAGACTGCACCTATAGATGTTAGCTGACTGGCCCTCTCATGTCAGGTTGCTTTGCCTGAGACTTCTCCAGAAACTATCTGTTACATTGTTTCATGGTTGCAGGATTATCATTGGCCCTTGCCCTTTGCCATCCACCCCTGGTTTTGTGTTCCCTGATTGGCTGGAGCTGGTTACCTCAGACCTGGGACGCAGCTCTGTTCTCAGCACTCTGCGTACCTTCTCAAGGTGATGAGAAAGACTGTCAGTCTCTTTTCGAGTGTGATGGTCTGGTAAAAAAGGTGCTGGTAAGCCTAACAGCATTATTGTTTCCGGTCCGTCATCCTACGACTCCGCGGGCGGGTGCCGTCCCACCCACCACGGTCAGACCTGGCTGGCATAACGGCAACTGCCCCTGGAGTTTCACGGAACCACTGGCACCGTTATTAATGGTACTGCTGCTTCCGTGTTCCCCATTCCCATTGAGTCCTATGGGACTCAATGGGAATGGAGAATTAGAAAATTACCGGTGCCTGACTTCCCGGCTGCCACACTCAGAATAGACTGGTGGCACTGGGAAGTCAGGCACTGGTAATATTTTATAGGTCCGGTGGCAAACCAGACCGGCACGGCTACCGCCTGACCCATTATGAGGCCCTATGTGTCCCCAATGTTGCTACTGGTATAACCACTTTGCCTTAGAGAGTGCCTGTAGGTTGCAACGTTGTAAAACAACACATGTATAACATAGTGTCTGCTTCACTGGGAACTGCTCCTCTTCCTCCCATGGGTGAATGGCCATTTATTCGGCTGAGCCACGCCACGTGGGTGAAGACCACAAAACAGAGCTTTCTGGTCTGTAATTAGTGAAAAAGTATTCTGCTATTTTTCATGTGGCTCCTTGTCTCTAAGGCCAGGAATGTTCCGCTCGTCTCTGGCCTTAGCTGCAAGCACCAGACCTGGACAGTGTGCTGCAGAATATGTTTTCCTTCGTCCCATATTCTGAGGCCTGTGGCTTCATGTAATTCTACTATGGTTATGCTATGATTTCGATATATCTTTATGGTATTAGTTTCCTTATGGGTTTGTGGTACTTGGTTCTTCCAAGTACCTTATACGATCCTGTAGTTCTATATGGTTAATTGCAATAAGAGGCTGCAAGCTTGCTCTGCGCCTCTTGCTTTTCTTGCGTTTCTGCATTTCTGAGTTATATACATTTGGCTAATGAGAGGAAATAAGAAAGGGTTTCAACAATACATATAGGTATCTGTCCTCAATCTACAGAGCGGTGTAAGCACGTTCTTTGTGTATGCACGTGTATGTCCTTGTAACTTTGGCAGGGATGCGAGTTTGCTTCATGGCTAACGTTACTATGTCATGGTGTCTCTAATGATATCAGCACAGCTAAAATTATGTCATTAGACGATCAGGTCCAGTGAGGCACTTGCGTCCATAACCAGTACTGAAGCACCTGTAATCAGGAAGACGACAGCTGGATATCATTTGAATGTTTGTCTCAGAGAATATCTGTTTGCATATGTAGATGTCACAGGCCCTCCTGGGGGCTGCCCAGACAGTGACTGGCATCTTGGATTTCTGGCTATTGGGCTGTCATGGTTAATGGGGGTCCAGAGGGGCATTCCAGGGGCCCTCTCTTCAGTCCCCCCTCTAGTCGACTTGTCAACCACTCCACCAAACCTATTCACTGTTGCTTTTGGTTGCCATATCCTTGTTATTCCTCCAAGATGTCCATAGTAATTTGCATGGTCACCGAAACTCCATGTCATATAACTGGAATCTCCTTCTGGGTTACACCGTACCCATTTTACCCAGTATCTATTGTCCATGGGATCATAGAATGTTATCATCTTAGTCAGGAACACCTAGCACTCCTTTATCTGTGTCCTTATTTTATTTCTTTCCTCCACCATCTTATCTTCTTCACCAATTGTATTTATATCTACTATTAATTTCATCCCTATTGTCTTCTCTGTCATCATGCGGCAATGCGGGATGCAGATCCTAATCATACATAGTGTTACTAGTACCAATATTAGTGCTCATACTAATACTATTAGTCTGTCTGCCATCCATGTTGGCATCCATGAGAATATATATGACAGCCAGCTTTTATCTTTTCCTGTTCCTTTGGCTCCCTCCTCTATTTTGGCGTGCATTTTTGACAATCTGGTAACTGCTTCTGTCAGTGTGCCATTTGCCTCTTTGATTGCAGGCGTGAATGTACAGCAGAATAACCCGATTTTGGTGCAAACTCCTCCTTCCATTGCTGTGAGAAGGTCTAGAACATATCTGTTCTACAGAGCCATCAACCTCACTGCTCAGAGCTTTTCTTTTATTGCGTTGAAGCCATTTACAGTTGAGTTTATGGTCTGAATCAGCTCCCATCTTTTAATCTGGAGCCATTTGGCATTAGTGTATCTGTACAGCCGGAACTACTGATGCGAAGAACATCTCGGTTCCGCTGATTAATCGACATTCAGGTGGTAGTTCGTAAAGTTATGCTTCTGATGCTGATGAGAAGTAGTTCTCTATTTTTACTACACTCACTTCTACCGACCTCTTCTTTATTCTCGTATTGTCCATCTTAGGGAAGTCTTTTGTTTTGATGTCTTTTTGTGATAATACTAGTGCTGGTGTATTGTTGTGTACCAACAAACATATTCCTCCCCAGTTGGGTGGCAGCTTCTCATACGCCTTAGATCCGCACACCCAATAATGATTCATTAATATTGCCATTCCAACCTTCATGCTTGGATGCTTTTCTGTGTACTTGCACTCTTTGTTTTCTGCAACCTTTACTGCACCATCATTCTGGAAACACAATGCTTCTTTCTTTGATGGTATTATGGGCATTTGTCCAGCTTCATTGTCCATCCAGGTCTGTAACTTTGTACTTGCATTCCATTATTTCGGGCATTTATCATTTTCTGCTTGTACTGTGTTTACTGGAACTTGTAGAAGCGTATGTGCCTTGCTGCTGTTACGCTCACCTGGTATCCGCAGGGGCACCACACGATACTGGATGGAGGGCTAAGCGCTATCCCAAACCCCTCTCTGCTTGGTTATGTGACAGATGCTGGGTAGCGCCTATAACAGGAAAATGGAGGGTTATTCTGTTTCTTTCTTTCCCTCCGTTTCTTCTGTCTTCTCTGCGTCTTGCTCCACTACGCTGTTCTCTAACAATGTCTCTTTTGTTTTCATAGGGATGGTTGCGATCTCGGAGTTGCTGCGCCAATGGCGAAGACCATGGTGAGCTATTGATGCGTGGAGCGCTGCTCTGTTTATTGGTGTTAATTGCTAACCTGTGTTCTCTTCTCTTCTTTGTAGAGGTCTACTTTAAATCCGCCGTATTTTGCCGCTTCTGGTAATTTTAACACTGTTTTTTAATAGTTATTATTGCCATTCATTTTATTCTCACTTGCACTTAAATTGAAATCATTTTAGACTGCTTGCACCATTGTTAGCTTAGTTAAGCTGATAACGTGATTACTGAATTGTATTTTACTCTGCGCAGTTTGACTGCAACTTCCCTACTTGTGCTGTCTGGGCAGTGGAACTACACTTCCCAGCAGCCTTGTAGTTTCTGTCTGCCTCATTAGTTCAAACCCGGCGCGAACGCGTGCTGGTCCGTGGCCGGACGTGTGGACGTTTGGTGTTACTCGGAGCAGGGACCTTTACCTCCACCCTGCTCTACGGGTTTCTCAGGGTCTCTCGGCGCACCCTGTGACTAGGTAAACAGGGATATGGACATGCAGGCGCAAATCATAGAATCACAAGTAAGCCCGAGGGAGGGGGAGGAGGCCACTAGTCACGAGGGGGAGGGGGTCTCATTTACCGATACTCGCAGGGAGGAGTTGGAGAAGTGGATGAGCCTGAACATTGGGCTTCTTAACACACGCTCCCTAACTAAGCATGCTATCAACATAAATGACATGATATCCTCTCACAATTTTGATATACTGTGTATAACTGAAACCTGGCTCAAAGACCCAGTGGGGCCTACATGTGAGCAGCCATTCCAGAAAACTACACTATTTACTATGATAATAGAGTGCAGGGAAGGGGAGGCGGGGTAGTTATTATTGCCAAGAACAGCCTTAAACTCTTCAAGGTATCTGTAGGATTCAGCGGATGTGAAGCATTGCACCTCAAACTGATTTTTTCTCCCAACAATTGCCTTAACTTGATAGTTATCTACAGACCACCATCATTGGTCTCAGACTTCTCTCTGGAACTATGCTCTCACCTAAGCACATTGAGACCCGGAAATGTGTCAACGGTTGTTATGGGAGATTGGAACCTCTGGCGAGGCAATAAGAAGGACAAAGGGGCCATAGGACTGGAAAAAGCTCTGAATAACCTCGACTTCACAGTTTTTAATAAAGACTCCACCACCCCTCAGGGTAACCAGTTAGATTGGCTGTGTGGTCACAACATTATAATACAAAAATGTAATACAACTCCCTGCATCTGGAGTGACCATTATCTGATTTCGGCCAACCTAAAACTGCCCTGTTATGCTCATAAGCATAACCCCCATATCAAGGTATCAATTAGAAACTTTAAAAATTTAAATGAGCGGAAGCTCAAGCCCTGCTTAGACAAAATTCTGTGCTCCTTTCAGGATCACGACTCTTGTATTGATCTGCTTGACAAATATAATAAACATTTATCTGTAGAATCCGTGGCACCGCTTACCACTAAGCTAACTAGGAGAATTAGCAATAGCCAAAAATGATATACTCCAGAGCTTCTTGCACTGAAGAAGGAAAAACGGACTTTGGAAAGGAAATGGATCACAGATAAATCTGCAAAGAGTTAAGCGAGCTGGAAAGGGAAGGATAAGGAATATAAAGACAAAATTAAGGCAGCTAAGGCTAATTTCTTTAACAGAGAAATCGAGCAAGCTGACAACAACACAAGTAAACTCTTCAATATCTTGAAGAATATTGAAAAGCCTGTATCTCTTACTCCCCCTTTCGCACCTTCTGAGGAGGACTGTAATACGGTGCTAAATGCATTCCAAGCAAAAACGGAAAAGGCGAGACAAAACATTATCAAAGCCAGAACTTCTCCTAAACAGGAGAACTGCCCCATAGAAGTTAAGACTACTGCCAGAGAGCAGCTCTTTAATTTCGACCCCATCTCAGAGGCAGATATGTTGGAGGTGCTAAACAACATGAAACCCACCACTTGCGCTGAAAACATTCTGCCCCCCCGGCATCATTCTCCAACACAAGGATATCTTTGCTCCCGGAGAATAGTAAATGCTTCATTTCAAGAGGGCATGGTGCCTAAAGATCTGAAGAAAGTCACTATTACTCCACTGGTTAAAAAAGCGGGCCTAGATCCCAAAGATCCCAGGAACCTCCGCCCCATAACCAATTCAAACTTCATTCTTAAACTGTTGGATAAGGCAGCTACTCAGCTACTCCAACAATTCGTAGAGAACCAGGAAATCCTGCACCAGCAACAATCTGGCTTCAGAGCATTCCACAGCACCGAAATAGCCATGCTAGATTTGCAGAATCGGATGTTGACTATGCTGGATGACAACAAGTTGGGGATGTTGATGCTGCTAGACCTTAGCGCCGCATTTGATCTGGTGGATCACCCCCTCCTTATCAAGGCTCTCAGAGAGAATGTTGGTTGCTCGGAGGGGGCCATTGACTGGCTTCTGTCCTTTCTTTCCAACTGCCAAGCGAGAGTACACTGGGGTAACAGTTTCTCTGACCCTTGTGATATCCTATTCGGAGTACCTCAAGGGGCCAGCTTATCACCAATGTTGTTCAACATCTATATGCGCACCTTGTGTAGCCTATTGGTAAAGCCGGAGTGTCATTTACAAACTACGCAGATGACACCCAACTCATACTGGAGTTAGGGGGTAGGAATCACACCACAGACAGTGAAGTGATCACCAGGGTTTATAAGATCATTGACGACTGGGTGCAGGTAAACTGGATGTGCTTGAACGACTCCAAAACTGAACTGATGTTGTTTGGCTCCAGTCGTCAGCTGGAAAAATTGGGGGCAGAGTATAACACATTCCAAATCAAGAACACCACAATTCAGGTGGTCCCTAAGGTGAAGACACTAGGGATGATGGTCGATGCTGCGGTCGACTCGCATGTCCAGACCAGTTTCCTCCAGAAAAACACAGCTTATTATCTCAGGCTGATGAAAGCCATCAAACCACTGCTGAATGAGGGAAATAGGGCAACGATAGCCAGAGCCATCATCCTCTTTAGACTCGACTACGGGAATGCCCTGCTGTTGGGGGCCTCTTCCAAGGATCTTTCCTGCTGTCAGGTGATCCAAAACAAGGCGGTCAGGTTAGTGAAAAATTTGAAGAGGAAAGATCATGTTACGGAAGAGAGGCTCTCTTTACACTGGCTGAGAGTAGAAGAACGTATAAAGTTCAAGGCTCTCTGCCTGGTTCACAAGTGCCTCTATGGCACAGCGCCCGCCTACCTGAAAATGAGTGTAGTGCCCTATAATCCCAGGAGAAATCTACGATCAGGGGGCAAATGCCTATTGATCGTGCCCAAGTTTAAGCTGAAAACCGGGCTGGGCAGATCTTTTCTTGAACTGGCTCCCAAATTGTGGAACAGCATCCCTGAACCCCTGAGGTTGGAAACTAATCACTCCACCTTTAGGAAGGTGCTGAAGACTCACCTTTTCAGATGAGAAATCGGGTGACGATACCTCTCAGAGGCCTTCTGGTGGTTAGCAGACCCTTTTAAATGTCGTATGTCACGTAGTATCTGTTGCGTATGTTTAAGCGCCCTGATGCCCGTGGGCTACCGGCGCTCTACAAAAACTAAATACATACATACATACATACATACAGTGATGTTCCGGAGGGATGAGCGATCAAAGCACTGCTTGCCAAGGTAAGTACTTTGTTAATGCTGACCTTGTTCCTTCTCCCTTGCAAGTTGCAGTGAAACCCGGAGATGGGCGAGGTAAGAGAAGCGCAGGGTGCTGCCAGGACTTGCTGCTTGCCCAGGTAAGAATTGTTATTAATGCTGTCCTTGTTTCTTTACCTTTGCAGGTTGCGGCGAACTCCGGTGATGGGGGAGGGAAGCAAAGCGCAGGATAGATTCAAGGCTTGTTATTTCAAAGGTAACTATTCTTGCTCGCTACATTATAATACAAAAATGTAATACAACTCCCTGCATCTGGAGTGACCATTATCTGATTTCGGCCAACCTAAAACTGCCCTGTTATGCTCATAAGCATAACCCCCATATCAAGGTATCAATTAGAAACTTTAAAAATTTAAATGAGCGGAAGCTCAAGCCCTGCTTAGACAAAATTCTGTGCTCCTTTCAGGATCACGACTCTTGTATTGATCTGCTTGACAAATATAATAAACATTTATCTGTAGAATCCGTGGCACCGCTTACCACTAAGCTAACTAGGAGAATTAGCAATAGCCAAAAATGATATACTCCAGAGCTTCTTGCACTGAAGAAGGAAAAACGGACTTTGGAAAGGAAATGGATCACAGATAAATCGGCAAAGAGTTAAGCGAGCTGGAAAGGGAAGGATAAGGAATATAAAGACAAAATTAAGGCAGCTAAGGCTAATTTCTTTAACAGAGAAATCGAGCAAGCTGACAACAACACAAGTAAACTCTTCAATATCTTGAAGAATATTGCAAAGCCTGTATCTCTTACTCCCCCTTTCGCACCTTCTGAGGAGGACTGTAATACGGTGCTAAATGCATTCCAAGCAAAAACGGAAAAGGCGAGACAAAACATTATCAAAGCCAGAACTTCTCCTAAACAGGAGAACTGCCCCATAGAAGTTAAGACTACTGCCAGAGAGCAGCTCTTTAATTTCGACCCCATCTCAGAGGCAGATATGTTGGAGGTGCTAAACAACATGAAACCCACCACTTGCGCTGAAAACATTCTGCCCCCCCGGCATCATTCTCCAACACAAGGATATCTTTGCTCCCGGAGAATAGTAAATGCTTCATTTCAAGAGGGCATGGTGCCTAAAGATCTGAAGAAAGTCACTATTACTCCACTGGTTAAAAAAGCGGGCCTAGATCCCAAAGATCCCAGGAACCTCCGCCCCATAACCAATTCAAACTTCATTCTTAAACTGTTGGATAAGGCAGCTACTCAGCTACTCCAACAATTCGTAGAGAACCAGGAAATCCTGCACCAGCAACAATCTGGCTTCAGAGCATTCCACAGCACCGAAATAGCCATGCTAGATTTGCAGAATCGGATGTTGACTATGCTGGATGACAACAAGTTGGGGATGTTGATGCTGCTAGACCTTAGCGCCGCATTTGATCTGGTGGATCACCCCCTCCTTATCAAGGCTCTCAGAGAGAATGTTGGTTGCTCGGAGGGGGCCATTGACTGGCTTCTGTCCTTTCTTTCCAACTGCCAAGCGAGAGTACACTGGGGTAACAGTTTCTCTGACCCTTGTGATATCCTATTCGGAGTACCTCAAGGGGCCAGCTTATCACCAATGTTGTTCAACATCTATATGCGCACCTTGTGTAGCCTATTGGTAAAGCCGGAGTGTCATTTACAAACTACGCAGATGACACCCAACTCATACTGGAGTTAGGGGGTAGGAATCACACCACAGACAGTGAAGTGATCACCAGGGTTTATAAGATCATTGACGACTGGATGCAGGTAAACTGGATGTGCTTGAACGACTCCAAAACTGAACTGATGTTGTTTGGCTCCAGTCGTCAGCTGGAAAAATTGGGGGCAGAGTATAACACATTCCAAATCAAGAACACCACAATTCAGGTGGTCCCTAAGGTGAAGACACTAGGGATGATGGTCGATGCTGCGGTCGACTCGCATGTCCAGACCAGTTTCCTCCAGAAAAACACAGCTTATTATCTCAGGCTGATGAAAGCCATCAAACCACTGCTGAATGAGGGAAATAGGGCAACGATAGCCAGAGCCATCATCCTCTTTAGACTCGACTACGGGAATGCCCTGCTGTTGGGGGCCTCTTCCAAGGATCTTTCCTGCTGTCAGGTGATCCAAAACAAGGCGGTCAGGTTAGTGAAAAATTTGAAGAGGAAAGATCATGTTACGGAAGAGAGGCTCTCTTTACACTGGCTGAGAGTAGAAGAACGTATAAAGTTCAAGGCTCTCTGCCTGGTTCACAAGTGCCTCTATGGCACAGCGCCCGCCTACCTGAAAATGAGTGTAGTGCCCTATAATCCCAGGAGAAATCTACGATCAGGGGGCAAATGCCTATTGATCGTGCCCAAGTTTAAGCTGAAAACCGGGCTGGGCAGATCTTTTCTTGAACTGGCTCCCAAATTGTGGAACAGCATCCCTGAACCCCTGAGGTTGGAAACTAATCACTCCACCTTTAGGAAGGTGCTGAAGACTCACCTTTTCAGATGAGAAATCGGGTGACGATACCTCTCAGAGGCCTTCTGGTGGTTAGCAGACCCTTTTAAATGTCGTATGTCACGTAGTATCTGTTGCGTATGTTTAAGCGCCCTGATGCCCGTGGGCTACCGGCGCTCTACAAAAACTAAATACATACATACATACATACAGTGATGTTCCGGAGGGATGAGCGATCAAAGCACTGCTTGCCAAGGTAAGTACTTTGTTAATGCTGACCTTGTTCCTTCTCCCTTGCAAGTTGCAGTGAAACCCGGAGATGGGCGAGGTAAGAGAAGCGCAGGGTGCTGCCAGGACTTGCTGCTTGCCCAGGTAAGAATTGTTATTAATGCTGTCCTTGTTTCTTTACCTTTGCAGGTTGCGGCGAACTCCGGTGATGGGGGAGGGAAGCAAAGCGCAGGATAGATTCAAGGCTTGTTATTTCAAAGGTAACTATTCTTGCTCGCTAATGCTGTTCTTGTTCTTGCAGGTTATTAATGGAATCCGGATCTAGGGCTTCAGGATCGGGCCGCCAGAGAAGCAGATGAGCAGGAGCTGGACACGGTGAGCGTTATGTTGCAGGAGTGCAGAATAACGCAAAGCATGTTCTGCTGTTTGGGTGTGGTTTAAATAGCCCAGGCAAAGTAGTTCCAGGCCAAGTAGTTCCAGGCCCGGCCACACCCAAAACACAAGACCACATGGCTTGGTTCTAAAGAACTGAGCTGTGTAATAGGCCTCCATGTTGGATTAAGGTCAAAAAATGGTATTGCTTTATTCTTGATAATGAGCCTGGTGCCAAAGGCACCAGGACTGACTCCATGTATGTATCTGATGGAGTTTTAAGGCCCTTGGGACCAGTGTGAAGGGCTTTAGCCCCACTGCTGCCAGGGGACTATTATACCTGAGGGGGTCAGGGGCATGGATCATGACAGCACTCCCCCTAAGGCCCCTCTCAAGGTATTTCCTCTGTCTGGCCCTGGTTTTGTCAGATGGTTCCGATGAAATCGTTTTACGAGGCATGGCGCATGGACGTGCTCGCTAGGCTCCCATGTCCTATCCTGAGGGCCGTATCCCTTCCAGTCCACTAAGTAATATAACTTGGACCTGGTGAGTTTAAAATCTAGGATGTCCTTGACTTCAAATTCGGGTTCTCCGTTAACCAGTACCGGATTTGAAAGAGGTTTTAAGAGTGACATGTAAAATACGGGATGGATCTGCATATTTGGTGGTAAAGCTAGTTTTACTGTCACAGGATTTATAATAGCCTTGATGGTATAGGGCCCTAGATATCTGGGACAAAATGTTTGAGTTCCTCTTATGGGCACGTGCCGAGACGCCAACCAGACTTCATCTCCAACTTGGTAGTCTGGGGCTTTTCTTCGGTGTTGATCAGAGAATCTTTTCTGTTTTTGTTTGGCTTGTATCAAGTGTTCTGCTGCCTTTTTGAAGGCTTGAGTGATGGTTGAATGTAAAGTCTTCACCGCTGGCATTTCCAAGGCCATATGGGTATCTAATTCGGAAGTACGTGAGTGCCTTCCATATACGGTTTAGAATGGACTCTGTCCGGTACTGGTGTGTAGCGAGTTGTTGTAGGCATATTTGGCTATCCACAGCACATCCTTCCAGCTTTCTTCCACCTGATGTAACATGCACTGTAGGTATTGCTCTAGTGTCTGATTCGTCTGCTCCGTTTGGCCATCAGTTTGGGGATGGTGACTAGTGGACAGATGAATATCGACTTGGGCAATTGCAGAACTCTTCCTCCAGAAGTTAGACACAAACTGACTCCGTCGGTCTGAAATCAGGACAGAGGGGAATCCATGTAATCGTACAATTTGCTCTAAAAACACCTTTGCCAGACTGGATGCGTTTGGTAGACTCTTCAGCGGAATGAAATGGGCATTTTAGAGAATAGGTCAACAAGCACTAGGATAGTGTTGAACCCTTGACAGGGAGGCAGATCTGTGATGAAATTGAGAGAGACTGTGTGCCAAGGTGCAGGTGGAATTTCCAGGGGTTGAAGAAGGCCTGCAGGTCTTTGTTTCTGGGATTTATATGTGCACAAATGCCACATGACAGAATAAAGTGCGTAACTCCTTTCGCCAGGTTGGCCACCAATAATTTCCTTTCACCTTGGCTAGGGTCTTGACAATTCCTGGATATCCTTCTATCAGGGGGTCGTGATAACCAGAAATGACTTGTTCTTGTAGTGCCTTATTCGGTAGATATGAACTCCCTCTGAAATACGGGAGTTGGTTCTTTGTTGAGTAATGTTCACCTTGAGTGGTCCAGTCTTGTAGAGCCTCGGTGTTCATTAGGAGCCAAATTTCCTTTTGGAGTTTGTCCAGAGATAACTTTGTTGTAAGTCCTAATAGTTTGTCACCTGGAATAATGGCCACCTGGTCTGGGGTTGAATATGCGTTATCATCAATACCCATGCGGGATAGGGTGTCGGCTTTTCCGTTCTGGACTCCAGGTCGGTACGTGATTATGTAATCCTATTCTGCGAAGAATAAAGCCCATCGGATTTGACGGGATGATTGAGCCTTTGCCGTCTTGAGGTATTGTAGGTTGCGATGGTCAGTGATTACTGTGATGGTATGTCTTGCATCTAGGAGGTAATGCCGCCAAGCCTTAAAGGCTGCCTTGATCGCTAGGAGTTCCTTGAGCCTCATTACGAGGTAGGAGGAAGCCATGGTGCTATTAGCACCATGGCTACCCCCTTACCGCATTCCGGGTCAGGGTTCTCGAAATAGGGACTTACCGGGTCATTCCAACCTTGGAGGACCCGGTAAGTCCCCATTCCGCGAACCATTCCCCATTACAATTCGAGCCTCCATAGGGCTCAATGGGGATGGGGCTAATAACGGGCCCGCTAATAGCAGGCCCATTATTAGCTCCCTGGTCCCTTAGCTGCTCCCGCTAAGGGACCTCGGAATAGGGCGGTAAAGGTTTACCAGCATCAGTCTCCTTACCGGTGCCCGTTAACCCTTACCGCCCACCTCGTAATGAGGCTGTTATTGCATAGTTAAGTTCAGGTGTAGTAAATTTTCACGACCAAAAGGCCACGGGATGTAACTGGCCTGTTTTGGGATCCCTTTGGGAAAGAACAGCCCCCATTGACATTGGAGGCATCTGTTTCCACTACATATGGGAGATCTGGGTGTGGGTGTCGTGGCACCGGGGCTGAGGTAAATCTTTTCTTGAGTTCCTTGAAGGCCTTCTCCGCCTCTTCTGTCCATTGGAACAGTTTGTTGTTTTTTCGTAATAAAGAAGTGATTGATGCACAATCTGGGAGAAACCCGAGATGAACCAATGATAAAAGTTCACAAAGCCGAGCATACTTTGGACACCTTTGACTGAAGACGGTGATGGCCAGCTAAGGATGGCATCTACTTTGCGCATATCCATCCGGACTCCTCTCGGAGTGAGGACAAAACCAAGGAACTCGACTTCGGTGACATGGAAGGAGCATTTTTCAGGTTTGGCGTATGGCTGGTGCTGTTGGAGTTTTGCAAGGACGGAGCGAACATGCCTGACATACTCCTGTTTAGAAGAGGAGTACACCAAGATGGTGTCGATGTAAACTAGTACATCGACATGAAGTACTGGAATGTGGCGGGAGCGTTGCAAAGCCCAAAGGGCATCACCTGATATTCGTACAGCCCATACTTAGTACGAAAGGCGGTCTTCCATTTGTCTCCTTTCTTTACATGCACGAGATGTTGTGCCCCCCTGAGTTCCAATTTGGTGTAAATTTTGGCATCCTTGACTTGGTCCAGCAGTTCTGGGATAAGGGGTAGAGGATAACGGGTTTTAACTGTTACCTGGTTTAGTGCGCGGTAGTCGACGTACATTCTCAAGTCCCACTCCTCCTTGGGTACGAAGAATAGGGGCGAGGCTGCCAGGGATTTGGACGGGCAGATAAAACCATTTGCCAGGTAAAGGTCCAGATATGATTTCAAGTGGAGATTTTCAGGTTCGGTGAGTGCATAAATTCGACTACACCTGATTTGTGTACCAGGTACGAGGTCGATCTGACAGTCATATGGCCTGTGAGGGGGTAAGGTATTAGCCTGTTCTTTTTGGAAAACATCTTGGAAATCGTGGTAATTGCTTGGTAGTGTACTTGTTACACCTAGTACCAACGCCTCTTTATCTTGGACAGGTGTCTCTGGGTCAGACAATGGGCCTCATTACGACCCTTGCGGAAATGGAAAAATGATGGCGGAAATGCAATACCGCCATCGAACACCGCTCGTTGCGATCATGACCCGTCACCGTAAAGTACGATGCCATTAGCGACACCGCAGTGAACGGCAACGCTAACTGCACCAAGTACGCGCACGCGCGCCTTGCAAAACCGGAATCACCGCCATGGCGCAACGGTACGCGAATTCTGACCCTAGCGGACATGTACTGAACGCCATCAAGCACGTCGTAAAGTACCATTCCGCCATGGCGAGAAATACGGCAACGCGAACCAACCGTAAATGGCCCACTGAGTGCCTGTACTCCACTCCCTGGCCTCATTGCACAACTCCTGGCAGGCGCAATGTACTCACACTATGCAACCAGTGAAATCCACGATTCACCCATGCATGCCAACGTAGAAAAGCATGCAGGGGCTCAAAGCGCCCCGTGAGTGGGCATCCATGTACGGCATGTCACCATAGCCGTACTGACGCAGCACAGGCATGTGAAGGTACAACACATCAAAATGAAAATCAAGAACACATGACACAAAACAACAGTAGTCCCCCATCGCTTGCCACCAGCGCAAGGCAACATCCACAACAGCATCCTGAGGGGGATTGCACCAGCCCTGTACTCATGCCAGTAAACAAACCAACCATCAGCAGAAGCATGTACCACACAAGTCGGCAGAGTGACTGAGCAGCCAGGCTCATCCCAAGAGGGGCCGATGGGAGCTGCAGGGCACAGATGGCATCAATACAGAAGCTATTCCAATGGACATGACCCCAGTCCCCCTCCAACAAACGCACGCAAACACAGTCACCTGTGACCAGCCACATTCTGAACAACCCATCATTCCACCAATCGACCTGGCTGACAGGCACCAGTCGGCCAAAAGCCAATCCCCCGCCCCTGAACAGCACATCATGTAAACAGACACAATGGCAGCCTCTATCCGTGACCATACTGTGCTACGTAGGCAAACGCGGCCAGTACTGTACCACACAACTCAACTCAGAAGGCGGAACACAAAGCAGATCAACACGCAATACATACCGCCACAAAGCGAAAATCGCCACATCACCTGCAAAGAACAACGCAACACGACAAATATCGGAATACAATTTAAATGCACATCCAAATGACAAAGGCCCCACATCAATTTGCAAAATCCCACCAAAACAACCATCATCACCGAGGGCTGCATCTGCAATAATTGACCGGCTTCCACTTGTGTGACGCCCTGTACCATCATGGCACACAGGGCTTACATCAACGTTCCAAAAGGCAACATGGAAGCGGCAAGAACCGCAGGTCCGTCCCATGAGGCAGGCACTAGTCGAGCTGAAAGGCCGAAATGTTGCACCTAGCCACCAGTACAGCGTAAGGGCATGTGGCCCATTGGCGATCGTCCCATATGATCGAAATGGTGCTCCACTGATTCACCCGAAGCTGCAGGAGTCGAGAGTAAAAACCATCTGGAGGAGTGGCGTAGAGATGGCATCTGCAATAGGGCAGGAGATACCTGTCACCCAAAAGAAACACAAATCAACCGATTGCATTACGGGACTCATGATGCATTACAATCTTCATTCAACACACCAAATCCACACCCATATGCATGCTAGCCCACTCCAAAGGAATATACACACCCCTAATCCAGTATCGAATCACAACGAAACCAATCGAGCTAAATACACCATTGGCAACGTCGGTTACTGTGCATGCGTCCGTCAAGATAGAACCCATGACATGGGATTAGTAACGTGCCTAGACACAAGTGTATGAAGGCGCGTCGAGACAGGGAGGATCCGACAAGGGCAGAGAGACGTATGTCCCACTATGGCAGCCTTGCATCACATAACGCAGGGCAAGGGGAGTGAACCAAAAAACCCATGTACATGGCAGACCCTAAACGGATTCATCAGTCCATGCATCCACACATCATTCCCTCATCCCGCAATGAAAACGCATGAATATTCACTCACATAATATGTGAAACTTCCATCGCGTCTGTGCGTAATGCAGTCCGCAAAAACCACTGTGCCCCTGGCCGGATCTGTAGTGTTGTGAAGCAAGATGGATTTGGGAACGTCCTGCCTCATCGTCCACTACGCTATTGCGCATCCCCTTCAATTCATATCATTCATTGCCTGCTCGTTATGGGCCATGTCCCAAGGACATTCTACAATAGAACGTTACATTTCCAGCCAGACCTGTGGGCGTATCCTCGCCGCTACTTCAAAACCCAAAATGCTGGCCTTCGAATTCCTCACTTGCAACATTACGTCGAAAAGGCTTCTGTGAACGCTTGCATTCACAATTACATCAATGTAGTGCGGCTGTGTGTCATGATGCTAACTGGCTGCAATCACAAATGGGACGCCACGCCCGTCGGTGAAGTACGTTACTGTGCTGCATGAGGGTCGGCCATCGATCGAGCCCTACATACCACTGACTCTTCACAGGTATGTAAGCGGCTGCAATCATAGCATGTGTAACAATGGGAGCATAGCATGAAAATCAGTCAAAGTACATCACACTGCCATCGGGATTTGATACATGATTCCAATCCCAAGATGCCATGCGGCCAAATGCAGCCTTACGTGCGGGCCGTGCTCGACCAGAAGGGATTGCATCTGCCACAGATTCATTCAATCAGCACAGGTGGAGGCCATACAGGCCGACAGCACATATATTGCAGACCCAAACCCCTCCCACAACCACTCCCACTCCAAAATGCTACCGGCAGGACTAGCGATGTTGGGCCTGGGGTACCAGATAGCACTGCAAGTGCTACAACTACAAGAAGACGACGAACAACAACAGGTACAACAACCGGGCGCACAGGGGAGACGGAGGAGGAGGAGGAGGAGGAGGGCAAGGCAGGGTCAGCAAGGCCCACAAGCACTGCCACTACCACCACGCAGGCGGCCCGCAATCCCACGCCTCCGAGCCGATCCGTTCAACCTCACTGCTGAGCAGATCCACACCCTCTACCGTTTGGACCGGGACACCATAATCGCCATTGTGGACATGACACATGCTGACCTCGTGAGCATGATAGATAGCCCAACCGCCATCCCACCCCTACTGAAGGTGGTGTCTGCACTCCACTTCCTGGCCACAGGCACCTACCAGCACACAGTGGGACAGTTGCATGGCATTTCACAGCCACTGTTCTCACGGACACTCTTCCAAGTGCACGATGCCCTCCTGAAGCACGCCGACGACCACATCACACTACCACGCACGTACCAGGAGATTACCAACGCTAAAGTGGGATTCCATGCACTTGGCGGCATCCCGGGTTGCATTGGTGCCATCGACTGCACCCATGTTGAATTGGTTGTCCCACATGCCATGGAGGTCCAGTACCGCAACCGGAAACAATTTCATTCAATCAATGTGCAAATGGTGTGTGACTCCAACAAGATATTTACGCATTGTTGTGCCAGATTTCCAGGATCTACCCATGATTCTATGGTCCTGAGGAACACAAGAATACCACGCTACATGGAGCGACACGCAGGGCACAGATCCTGGCTACTCGGTGAGTCTCATTCCATGCATGACATCGTGGCCCATTTGATGCGTCAATGACCTTGCAGGGGGGGGGGGGGCTACTTAGCACTATCATTCCACTGACACCCTTTATTCGTCTCATACAGGTGATGCCGGGTATCCACTGAAGAGATGGCTCCTTACACCAATCCGGAACCCACAGAACGAGCATGAGGAGGACTACAACCATGCCCACTCACGTACCCGTGTGGTCATTGAACAGGCATTCGGCCTACTGAAGGCTCGTTTCCGCAGCCTCAGCAGGTCTGGCGGGGCACTCATATACAGCCATGAGAAGGTTTCTAAGATGGTCATGGCATGTGTCATGCTGCACAACATGTGCATACGTAGGAATGTGCCCATGCCCCCTGACGCTGTACTGCATGCACCTGAAGATGATGATGATGATGAGGGTGGGGATGTGGAGGCACCTCAAGGAGTCCATGAGGCACAGGATGCACGTGCAATCCGACAGAGCATCATAGATGCATGCTTCTAGCAACCACGCATGGTGCCTATTACACGGAAAGGGGACCTGTGGCACTGTGTGTGTGTAGTACAGGCACATTGTGGACTGTACGCCTATGAAGGCCTCGTACGCAAATATCAATGTCCACACATGTCATTGGATGATAATGAGGTGCTGTATTGTTGATGTGATTTGATTTATACACCCTATGGACCCGCCACCCAGTGAAGCCCAACACACCCCCTCCACCCTACTACCTCCCCCCCCAACACCAGTGTCCAAATATGCATGCTGTCCGTGGGTAGACGCTATTGCAAGCCCCCTCTACGGGTATCAGGGGCACCCCTGCCCGTGGAGCGCAGGTTCCTGCCAGATCTGCGTTGGGGGCTGCCCTGGACGGAACTTGCCACGGATGAGGTCTCTGCCTGCTCGCGTCCATGCATGTCTCTGAGGGTTTGTGAGAGCTCCGAGAGCACACGGCGCACAGCAGCAAGTTCAGCACAGACGTCTTTGGACGTCGCATGCAGTTCCCCCCTCAGGCTCTCGGTGCTTTTCTCCATTTGTGCTCTCAGGCTCTCGGTGCTTCTCTCCATTTCTCCCCTGAGGCTCTCACTACTTTTCTCTATTTGTGCCCTGAGTGTCTCGGTGGATGTTTCCATGGCTGCCCTGGAACCCCCGCATTCATTTGCATGGTCCTTGAGTAGCGTGGACGCTTCCTGCTGTTGCTCGATCAGCAGGTCGAGGGACTGTTGCCTCTGCTGGGCCATGGACATTTGCGGTGGTGTGACAGGGGGGCTGCTCAACACATGTTGCCTTGGCACAGGACTTGTGGGGGTTGGCCAGTCGTCGTCTTCAGGGTGCCCCTGCGTGGTTTCGTCATGGTGTAGGGGATGGAACATGCAGGGGGATTGGGAAAGGTCATGGATGGTACCTACGTCGCCAGCACTGTTTTCCGTGTCGGAGCATGCTGGCATGACAGCTGTGTCACCTATGGTGCTGCTACCACCAGAGGCAGTGCCATCAGATACGTTCTTTGGGGGGACCTGTGGTGCTGGGGTTGTGGACTTGCTGGCTGCTGGGGTGCCTGTTGCAGTCCCCTCCAGTGTGCTGCCACTTGATTCCTGCTGCTGCCGTGTCTTGATCCTTGCACCTGAGGTGGAGGCTCTTGGGACGTTGGTCCTGGCCCTCTTTGCAGGCGTGCTGGTAGGGGTGTCCTGCAGCTCGTCGTTGGTATCGGACCCTGTGGTGGAGTAAAGAGGGGCGAGCGTTAGTTATGGGTCTGTCGGATTCGGAATGGCAACGTATCAAATGCATTGGGGTGGTACATGAGGCTGATTTGGGACTGGGCCTTGGAGGTGGTCTCATTTTCGTGTGGATTGAGGATGCATTCATTTGGCTGCCTGCAGTTAGGGGGTGCATGCTGCACATGTAGGGGTTGTTTATGGCTTCTTAATTGATTTGTTTGTTCATTCTGACTTTTAGAGGGCGCTGTCAGGGCTAAGTATGTATTGCACTATGGGGTCACATGGTACTGCACATGTTCGTGGTTTGTGGATTTCGCATTGTTTCTCTTGGCCAACCTACCTGATTCTCCGGATGTCGGCACTCCTTTCTCCATCCCTCCGACTCCCTCTATGCTCTCCATTCCTATGGTGGAGGCGCAGATTTCCTCCCAGGGGGTCAACTTGATGGGCGACTCTGAACCCCCCCCGGTAGCTGTGGCGATGTTCCTGTTCGCAGAAAGTATGCTGCGTACGCGGATCCGCAGGTCGTCCCACCGCTTGCGACATTGCTGTGGCGTGCGGGGTGTTGTCCCCACCGCACTTACGCGCTGTGCCACCAGGACCCATATGGCCTTCTTGTTGGCAAGGGCCGTCCTGGTCATTTGACTGGAGAAGACGACGGCGGAATTTTCCTGTAGGGTCTCGGTGAGCACGGTCAGTTCCTCTCGGGAGAAGTGTACCTGCCGCTTGCGGTCACACGCTTTCTTGGCTACCTTTCCCATATTTATTTTTTTAACTGGGGTTGCTAACGGGTTGGGATGTGTGTCAGGGTCGGATTTTTTATGGTTGTGTTGGGATTCGGATTTTATAGTTGTGCGGCGTGCTGTTTCCCGTTCCGGCCACATGCTTTTACTTCCGTTTCCGTATATTTACGGTGGCCGTAATTTGCGGTGCACGCTCGTTACGGTGACCGCTCATTACGGTGACCGCTAAGATGGGTGGCGGTATTGCACCTGGTGCAGCGTACGGCGGCGGTAAGGGCCGTTTTGGGGTCATTTCCGCCATCGCAGCCTTTCGGATTCCGCCATGGCGTAATGCTCGTGCCCGATGGGTCGTGATTGGCCGCACTTTGCTCCTTCGTGCTATGGCGGAAACGCTATTTACGCTGTTGCGGTCCGGTCAGTCAATTTCCGCCAGGGTCGTAATGAGGGCCAATGTCATTTCCACTTGGTAGCATGCATGCATGAGCACACTCATTGGAGAAGGCACATTTCTTGGCTCGCCAGGCGATGTTGGGATTGTGAGCCACCAACCACGGCATCCCTAGAATCACCCGGAACTGAGGGGCCTTTATAAGGTCGAAGGCAATGGCTTCCCGATGTCTGTCTTGGCACAGACGGGTCAATTCTGCTGTGCGTTGAGTTACTGGACCAGAAGCTATCTCCGTGCCGTCGACAGTGGTGACCTTCTCAGTTGTCATTTTCTGACAGGGGGGAAGCCTTATCCTTGTTGCCAGGCCTTGGTCTATGTAGTTACCAACGGCTCTGCTGTCTATGTATGCCTCCACAGCATCCTAGACAGTTGTTGGTGAATGATCAAAATCACAGGAAGGGCAAGATGTGAGGTCTGTGGCTCTTTTCCTTCGCTCGACAAACGGACCTCTACGCTTGCCAGGCCTGGAAGTTTTCCGACTCTTGTTCTCCTCCTTCTTTCTCTGTAGCTCCAACTGTTCTCCTAGGGGGTTTTACGGGACATTCTCTGAGAAGTGACCTAATTTCCCGCAGTACAGGCATAATTGCTGTTGTCTCCTTTTGTCTCTTTCGGCCTTGGATAATGGGCTCCATACCCCCCAAATTGCATGGGTTCCCGAAGTGTTTTCTAATGAACGCGGACTGTACTCCTTTGAGCGTACATACACAGTCCGATTCTCCGTTCTGGCTCGATCTGTCCTTCGATCTTGCAGCCTGTGGTCTAGCTGCACCACTAGGTTGATGAACTCTGCACAGTCTTTTGGTGGGTTTATCACCTGAGCTAGGACATCTTTTAATTCCCCCCGTAATCCTCAATGAAATAATGTTGTTTGTTTCTCCTCAGGCCACCCAGTTTCAATGACAAGTCTGTTAAAAGTGGTGATATATGTTAACACATCTTTGCTGCCTTGGCGGAGGGACAGAAGTTCGTTATCCAGAGCTTGGCTCTGGATATGTCAGGCAAACAGTTTCTCCATCTCCTGTTGAAACCCCCTGAAATCCCGCAGGAGTGGGTCATCCTGGCTTACTAACGGTATTGACCAATCTGCGGCACCGCCACTCAGATATTCCAGAATGAAGTCAGTTAGGAAAGGCTCCGGGTCTACAAAGAAAATGGAGGCGGCGCTGGTTCATGAATACTGCATATTTTCTTGGGTCCCTCGGAAACGTTCCGGTGGGGCCAAAGTAACTGCCCCAGGGAGGACCACCTGCTCTGGAGTGATGGATGTGGCTGGAACCAACGGAATACTTCCTGGCAACGGAGCCTGCCCAGCCTGTGTTTGGAGCAATTGTCTGGCTAATTCATCGGTGCGGTCCTTGATGACAATCAACTCCCTCCAAAAGGTTTCTTGTCAGGCGGCGTGCACCTCGGCCCGTAATTCTCACAGTAACTGGGCTAGTTGGTCAGTCTCTGATGTTTCCATGACGCCCAGGCGGATGTTTTTTTTTTAAGAACTTTAGATTGATTTTCAACTGTTATAAGAATAACACCCACATTAGGGTGTATTCATTGTGCATCGACCAAAACCCCCAACCCCACGCCACCCCCAAAACCTCTCCCTCTCTTAGTTCATTAAGTTGTAATACTTGATTCGTCCTCCTTGTATGTCTGATGGGGTGCTGGCTTTGAATCTTAGGAAAGGTCAGACTCAGCATCTTGGGGGCTGTGTTTTTCTGGTGAAGAAGACTGGTCCCTGTCTGCTTTGTTTATTAGGAATGCTATTACTGGGCCCCAAATATCGGGGGAGTGCGTGTTGGGGAAGCATCTTGATGAAATCGAATTCTATGTCTTGACATTAGAGAATGTCTTTCCGCCAGTTTGTGATCGTTGGTGCTGGACCTCAGCCCCATGACATGGCAACTTTTCTGCGCGCTAGTGTTAACAGAAGCCCAGCCAGTTTCCTCACAGCTGGTGACAGTTGATTAGTCAAACTTAGCAAAGCTATCGCCAGGATCGGCCGTGCCTCCTCTCCTATGATTGATGTTGTCATCTGAAGGACCTGAGTCCAGAACGGTGTTAGTTTCGGGCAGTCCCATGCTAGATGTATGAAATCAGCTGCATGACTCCCACATCTTTCACACTTTGCGGGTAACTCTGGTTGTTGCCTGCTCTTTTTGACGGGGGTAATGTACGTTTGGTGAAGGAAATTAAAGTGGATTTGTTTGAAGCGGGAATTGAGGGCGATTTTTTGTGTTTGGCAGAGGATAAATGTCCAGTCTTCATCTGGGAATGTGTGTTGGAGATCACTTTCCCATCTTGCTTTCGTGCATGTGTTAGCTGGCACAGTGTCCATGAGGATGGATTTGTAAATGGCTGAGACTAGTCTGCCTTCGCCCTGTGCTTGGATCACGTTGTGAAGTAGTTGCCAGGTTGGGGGTTGCTGCGGAAATGAGAGGAATAGTGCTTGGAGCGTATATCGAGTTCTAAAATATAGGAACTTGTCTAGGAGGGTTTCGCCACCCTTATGTATTGCTTGTTGGGGAGTGATGAAGGACCCGCCACTGAACAGGTCACATAGGGTGCTTATCTGTAGCTTCTCTACCCATTGATGGAATACCTTTTCCAAAGTCAGGGGGATCCTGGGTATGAATTTTACTGGGAGGAGGGGTGAGTATCTTACTTGGATTTAATATTTTTGTGCGAGTTTCCTCCAGATCCCGTAGGTTTGCAAGGACCACGTTCATGGTGTTGAAGGGTACCGGGAGCTGACTTATAATCAGTGCCCTCAGTAGGTTAGGGGTTGCCAGGGCTCGTTCAATCTGTACATGTGGCCTGATGCAATGTGTAGTGTACCAGTGGCTGAGGAACTGCGCCTGGGCTGCCCAAAAATAGCGTTTGAGGTCGGGGAGAGCTAGTCCTCTGCTGGAAACTGGGAGTGTGAGTGTTGAGTATGCGACCCTGGCCGGTTTGCCTGCCCAGAGCTGTTTGCGGACAAGGCTTTTGACTTTCTTTAAAAATGATTTGGGGATCAAAATAGGAATGTTAGTAAAAAAGGTATAATAGTTTCAGCAGGATCACCATTTTGACAAGTGAGGCTCTTCCCCACAGGGTGAGTGGGAGCGTTTGCCAGGGGTGAGCTTTCTCTTGTAGTGTTTTCAATACCCCTTCGTAGTTGTCTCAGAACACCTCGAGGTAGTTTAGTGGCATTAATATACCTAGGTACCGTACCCGAGAGGTCTCCCAAGTGAAGTGGTAGTCATCAGTAAATGCTCTGGTCTCTGGGGTGTGTGGGAAGATAATGGGTTTAGACTGATTGATTTTTAGGCTGGATACTGCTCCAAACTTGATCACCTCCCTCATCACTGGGTTTAGGAGTTCGTTGGGGTTGTTGATGAATAAAGCTATATCATCCACATAAAGGGATGTGATCAGCCTGTGAGGGCCGAAGCTGAGCCCTCTGTGGAGTTGTCGGGCTCAGAGGTTTGACGCCAGGGGTTCCATTATTAACGTGAAAATCAGCTCCAACAGTGGGAATCCCTGTCTGCTGCCTCGTTGTAGCTGAATTGGGGAGGACCTTGCAGAGCCCACTAGTATGTTTACTTGGGGATTTGTGTATGACAGGGAGACTAGTCTAATGAACCGGGCACCTAGTCCCATCTGGGTGAGCACTGCGAATAGTAAGGGCCATTCCACTGAATCGAAGGCCTTTTCGGCATCAAGCATTACCGCCACGGGCAGATGAGAGGGGTCAAGGGCTCTGATAATTGCAAATAGTCTTCTGATGCCAAATGTTGTGTTGCGGCTAGTTACGAACCCGGCCTGATCAGCAAGTACGAGGGCGGGCATCAGCAGTAGTAATCTGTTCGTAAGTATTTTCGCTAGAATCTTGTTGTCGAGATTTAGAAGGGATATGGACCTATAGGATGCACAGTCCTCTGGGGGTTTGCCAGCTTTGTGCAATAGTATTATGTTGGCCTCACGGGAGGACTGTGGGAGGCAACCTGTGTCTAGTGCCTCGGCGTATACTTCTGCCAGAAGGGGGGCTAGAGTGTTGGCAAATGCTTTGTAGATTTCTCCTATTAGGCCGTCGGGCCCTGGAACTTTTGTGTTTGGAAGGATTTTAATAGCTACTATTATTTCTTCAGGGGTGATGGATTCATTGAGGGGTTCGCGCAGCTCACTGACTGCCCAGAAGAGTTTGGTGTCATCGAGGTAGCTTTTTAGGGTGTTGATGTCTAAGTTGTGTTGCGAGGAGTACAGGTTTTGATCAAATGTTTTGAATTTGTTTGCTATTTCTTCATCAGTATGCACCAGCGTGCCTTGTCTGGTCCGTATTCTTTCGACTGTCGTCGGTTTCATGTCGGTGTTTAGAAGCCTTGCAAGGAGGGCACCTGACTTTTGGCCTTCTCCGTATTGACGGACTTTGCTGTTCCTTATAAGAATTTCACCTCCAATTCAGCTGCGGTTCTAAACGTTTCTAGCTCCTCTTTGGGTTCTGTCTGGGAGCGTGGGTCGTTCACGTTTGAGATTTTGGATTTGAGGCGCTTTAGTCGTTCTTCGATGGAGGATAGTTACCTTCAGATCAGCTTAAGGATACCATTTTCCTTATCCAGGCAGACGCCTCTTACAAAACATTTCAGTGTTTCCCAGATTGTGCTGATCGAGTCTACGGTGCCCAGATTCGTTTCTAAAAATGATGTAATTTCATCTCGGAGTTCCGAGGCGAACACCTGGTCTTGCAGTGACCCGTGTTCGAAGCGCCAGTCCAGTAGGTGAGATTTGGTAATTGCCGTATTGCAGACAAGGGTTACTGTGGAGTGATCTGAGAACATCCGAGGGAGGATTTGACATGGTCCCCATTGGAGTGGGCCCTTGGCTGAGATTAATAGATAATCAATTTTGGAGCTGGTGTTATGTACTGCTGAGTGGAACGTAAAGTCGCGTAGCTCCCAGTTGCTGTGTCTCCATGCATCCACGAGATCGTAGGCTCTGCATATCTCATGTACTTGAAGGCTGGCTTTGGACTGGTCTGCAACGTGGTCTGCGACTTCTCTTTTGAGGGGTCTAGGGTGGTGTTTAAGTCGCCTCCCCAGATGATGGTTGTGGAGGTGTGTAGCGACAGGCTTGTGAGCACCCAGTCGAAATTATTGGCTCCATCCACATTGGGGCCGTAGGAGTTGACAAGGGTGATGTCTTTGCCATCTATGATTCCCCTCACCAAGAGTGATCTGCCGTCAGTGTCTTTGGCAGTGTTTATTAGCCTATTAGCCGGTTAATTAGTATCGTCACTCCCCTGGCATACGACGAGTATGAGGAGAAATATCTATGGCAGCTCAAGTGACGAGCCCATTGGTGTTCTTTTTCAGGTAAAAAGATGTGTTTCTTGGAGCATGGCCACATTTATGCTGTGTCTTTTCAGGTACTGAAGGATCTTCCTGGTCTTTGTAGGGAGGTTGCCACCCCTAATGTTCCATGTGGCGACTTTGAATTGTTTGCTCGGCTTGAGAGCTAAAGCTGATATGTATACTTTTGAGTTGTGAGCACGCTAGATATTGATGCCAGTGTTTACGTCCGAGCATGGGAGGTTTCCACAGTGTTTGAGAGAGAGGGCAATGTATTGCCTGGTGGTCTGGGGGGTCTGAGCGGGCGAGTGGCTCGGGGATGCACGCCCGTCCCCCTTGTTCAACTTCCCTCCTTCCATGGGCAACCCCCAACTCGCCCGTTTCTTTGCTTGAACAGAGCAAGGACCGCAACGGTGCATGTCCGTTACTTGTAAACCCACCCATTCACCTTAACAAACTTAGGTAACTTTTGCTTTGCAAGGGGTGCAAGGGGCCTCCCAGGCTGCACGGCCTCTGAGTGCATGACTCCTGTGGTTATTCTGGTGTAACGGCTGCGTTGTATTCACAAGATTTGTGCCTTCAATCTCAGATCATTTATGTTGGGTTCCTGTGGAATCTTTCCCTCTGCGTGCGTGGCTGGTTGGGATTTGGTCCGGGGCAGCCTGCGTGGTCCAGGAAGTCGTTTGCCTCCTCTGGTGTCAGAAAAAAGTGTACCTTACCATCGTGTTGTACTCTTAGCCAGGCATGGAAGAGCATGGAGTAGGGTATTTGATTGTCTTTGAGCCTCTGTCTGACAGAGGTGAAGGATTTTTTTGAGACTGGACTGCCGGGAAGAAGTCGGGAAAAAAGTGTATTTTATCGCCATCGTGATGTATTTCACCTTTTTATCTAGCCAGGCAGAGGATGGTGTTGCGATCTTTGTAGTTAAGTAGTTTCGCTATTATCAGTCATGAGGGTGCACCTGGAGCGGGTTTGGAGGTTGGAATTCTGTGGGCTCTCTCTACTACGAACATGTGAGAGAGTGCTTCTCTACCAAACAGGGTGGTGCAGAGCGCCTCGATAAAGTCTTACATTTTGGATTGCATTGTGTGCTCTCTCAACCCGACAATTCTGATGTTGTTCCTTCTCGACCGGCTTTCCAAATCTTCGCATTTAGCATTAGCTGACTTCATTTGAGATTCAAGTTGGGCAACTTTTGCCGCTAGGGTCACTGCGCTATCGTCAAATTGGATACGCGTTGTTCGACTTCGTTCAGGCGTTCGGTATGGGTGTCCATGCAGTGCTGCAGGAGATCCACTTTGGAGGAGAGACCGTCCATTTTGTTGTTAAGGTTGCCGATACCAGCTTTCAAATCGAAGAGGAGTCCTTTGATGTCGGTGGCGGAGGTTTCCTCATCCGATAGGTGTGGGTTAGCCATCTGGGGTTCGGGATCTTCTTGGAGTCTGGGGGTTTTGGGAGCGGTTCCAGTCTCAAAGGTCAGCTTCCTTTGGGACCTGTCTGTTTTACCCATTGGATTTGAGTGGTTTGTGGTAGCCTTGCGTGGCATGTGGGATTTGCCACTGAATATTGGGCACCAGCGGTGTCTCTGTGTCGAGTGGGGTGTGGCCTGGATGGTTGGTTGCCGCCGATAGAGCTGAGCCCCTTTGGTGTTAGGTGGTAGGGTGCTGCTTGTAGTTCAGGATCGATCTTCGGGCCTGCAGTTCTCAGTGGGGCACAGGGACTTGGAGTGAGATTCTAAGTAGGGAGCGCGTTGTGTTACAGGGAGAGGCCGGGGGGCAAGGGAGCCTCCCAGCTTTGCCTGCTGCAGGTGTAGATGGCTCAACGTTGCGGGGTGTAGCTAGGCTGCAGGACCCCGTAGAGGATGAGTTGTAACGTGGATGTTGACTCTGGGGGGGAAGGTTGCGGGCTAGACGGTTGACTGCTGCTGGTAGAACTTGGCTCCTTTTGGGTCGGAGGCAGGGTGCCGCTTATGGTCCGGGTCTCGCCCTCGGGCCTGCAGTTCCCAGTGGGGATCAGGGTCATGGAATAAGGATCTAGGTAGGAGGTGTGTTATTTGGGAAGGAGAGGCCAGAGGGGGCAGGGGAGCCTCTTAGTTTCGCCTGCTGTAGGCGCGGATGGCCCAGCTTTATGCAGTTTGTGCTGCCGTCACTCTCCATAAGGGGTGGGTTGAGGCGTGGGAGTTGACTCCAGGAGGGAAGGTTGCATGGGTGTAGCGGCATCTATACCAGGGCACGGAGATCCAAGCCCATACAGTGCAAATGCTTGCTGTACCTGTGTGATACGTTGCTGTAGGGGCGTCCGCTGCCAGGCTCCTCTGGTCTTCCGAAGGCAGCCACTCGAGGTTTGCGCCATGGGGGGTCTGCGCACTCCTTCATACCTCTTCTCTCCCACCTGCGTGGAGAGTGGGAAGCGCTGCTGTCCGCCAGGCACTGCAGGCAGGGGAAACCGCAGAGGGAGGGGAGGCTCTGGGGAGGAGCGCACCGCTGCGACTCAACTCCTGCCTCCCTCCGCTGTTGTTGTTGGCGGGGTCCACTTCCCCCAGATGTGGCCCCCGCTTGGTGGGGTCGCTGTCCACGCGGGTCTGGGTTGTTGCCTGTGATGTCGTCACCGCAGGGTCGTGGTGGGGCAGGTTTCCTCTTCCCAGACCTGGGCTGCCCGATCTGCTCCCCCGCGGGAGATTGCTGGGGGCAGGAAGGACCCTGTCGGTTGGGTCTCTGCATGGCCTGGGCTGCCGCACGGCACCCCCGGTCCTTCGTTTGTGCCGGAGTGGGATGGACGTGTTGGGGGTTGCTGCTCACTCGATCTGGCTCCAAATTTTGGGTGTGTGGAGGGCTGGATCTCCCTGGCTGGGATGCTGTTGATTGAGGCGGCAGGTTCCCGGGTTACGGAGGATTTGGCAGGATTAATAACGGCCGTGCGGGAGCTTGCTAAGAATCGGCCATCCTGGGTGTCCCTCTAGCGCCCTCTCCAGGTGGATGTTTTAATTGAGGCTTTGCGTTCTGTTATGCTCACCTGGTATCCACGGGGGTGCCACATGATACTGGATGGAGGTCTAAGCGCTCTCCCGGACCCCTCTCTGCTTGGTTATGTGCCAGATGCTGGGAAGTGCCTATTACAGGAGAATGGAGGGTTAAGATACTGGTTCTGTGATGGGTGGACTCCCACCTCCCTCTGATCCAAATCCCCTCCCTTGGGGTTATTGCTCACCTTACGTTTTTGTGCGTTGACATCACATCTCCGTCCTGCGTCTCAGTGCAGGGGCGTGTGGTTGTTGCGGGCGTTCCGTGGACCTAGTTGCTTCACTGGTCCATGTGCCCTTATGTCAGGTCCAGACCGGCTGTGACTCTGACTCTGCTTGCTGTCTTCCAGGTAAGTTATAATGGCTTTTCTGTCTTTATTGTGTCTCTTTCTTTCCCTCTGTTTCCTCTGTCTTCTCAGCGTCTTTCTCCACTATGCTGTTCCCTAACAATGTCTCTTTTGTTTTCACAGGGATGGTTGTGATCTCAGAGTTGCTGCACCGATGGCGAAGACCACAGTGAGTTAATGATGCGGGGAGCGCTGCGCTGTTTATTGGTGTTAATTGCTAACCTGTGTTCTTTTCCTTCTTTTTACAGGTTGCGTTGATGTTCCGGAGTGATGAGCGATTGAAGTGCTGCTTGGCCAGGTAAGTGCTTTGTTAATGCTGACCTTGTTCCTTCTCACTTGCAAGTTGCGGTGAAACCCGGAGATGGGCGAGGTAAGAGAAGCGCAGGGTGCTGACAGGACTCGCTGCTTGCCCAGGTAAGAATTGTTATTAATGCTTTCCTTGTTTCTTTACCTTTAGAGGTTGCGGCGAACTCCAGAGATGGATGAGGTTAGCGAAGCGCAGGATGGATTCACGGCTGGTTACTTCACAGGTAAGTGTTCTTGCTCGCTAATGCTGTTCTTGTTCTTCCAGGTTATTAATGGAATCCGGATCTAGGGCTTCAGGATCGGGCCGCCGGAGAAGCAGATGAGCAGGAGCTGGACACGGTGAGTGTTACGCTGCAGGAGTGCAGAATAACACAAAGCGTGTTCTGCTGTTTGGGTGTGGTTTAAATAGCCCAGGTAAAGTAGTTCCAGGCCCAGTAGTTCCTGGACCAGCCAAACCTAAAACATTAGACCGCATAGCTTGATTCTAAAGAACTGAGCTGTGTAATAGGCATCCATGTTGGATTAAGGTCCAAAACTGGTATTGCTTTATTCCTGATAACGAGCCTGGCACCAAAGGCGCCAGGACTGACTCCATGTATGTTTCTGATGGAGTTATAAGGCCTTTGGGGCCAGTATGAAGGGCTTTAGCCCAACTGCTGCCAGGGGGCTATTATACCTGAGTGGGTCAGGGGCATGGATTGTGACAGCTGCCTACTACTCCATCCTTGCATCCTTCAGCTGTGTACACTTAACATTTGTGGTAATTGCCAAGATCCTGGTTCTCCTACTTCCTTGGGTCCCTTCTTAGGACATGTCAATTATTTCAGTATTATTGTTTTTTCCTTTCTGTGGGCGTATGTATTGTGTAGCCTGGTCTTTTTTTCCAATCATTTTCAATCATGTCAAGTGTTTCTATATAGCTATCTTCATAGGGGAATGTTGCCTTGGACATCCATCACAATGTTGCTGTTCTTCGGGTTGTAAACATGGACAGGTACATACAGCATTGTGCTCTTGCTACTGGTATTTCAGTTGCTACAAATGTTCTGGAACCACTCATGGCATAGGGGATTAGTGAGCAGACATATCAGCTCTCCCTTGTGGTTTGTTTACCTACTTTAGTCGTCATGTGCTTGTACCACATGTTATTAGAAACTCGAGCAGTATCAGTGAGATAGAGATCCACCCTTCCCATGTCTGCATCAGCACTGTCTCTACCTCTCTTTACTGTACTTAGGGTGCTTACCTTTCCACCTGACATGGTTGATCCACCTGCTGGAGTTGGTGTTGGGTTAGTAGAGGTCACAGTGGTATAACTTGCAACATATGTCACTCACCAAAAGATGAGGGCAAATATACCACATGCAAATAAGACACAGGACACAATAAGCATTATTTTAATAATGCCCTCCATCACTTACACCTCCTTGAATTCCTTTGCAGTTTTGAAGATGTTTGTTACCCACCTGAAATGTACTAAAAAAGGTGTTATTGTATTAGTATTTCATTAATTCAAGCACTGCAGACTTGGTGCTGGGTCATTGCAAAAAGGTATAGTTGTTCCCAAACTGTGCGTATTCTAGCATCATGACGTACTGCAAGCACAGATGGGTTTCCTTTTCCTAGGTGTGGATATACTTGTGCCAAATAAGCCATAAAAACATGGAAAAACACATTAGGACGGCGCCTTCTGGAACTGTTATATCTCCTAACAAATTGAACAAATTAGCCTTGGAAGGTGTCGGAATGAGGATCTAGGGAAGCATGGGACAATGCAATAATAACAGTCAGACTTTCACGATGAATGCTGTCAGTGTGCAGAAAGAAACAAAATAATCAGACAGTGTGCCCTCACTCTGGATGTGTAGGAAATCCTTGCCCTATCTCTCTTGCTCTGGAGCGAGTAATCATAGGTTGGCCTCTGTCTGGTTGTGGTGCTTCAAGGCAATTGTTTTCTTCTGCTTGTGGACCATTGGCACTTTCGTTGTTGATGCTATTCATACCCACAGCACGGTATGACCCCTTCCAAACACGGGTCGAATGCACACAACTGATGCGTAAAATAAGACTGAAACAATACTTTGAAAACGAGACAATTGAGAAGAAGGATGCGACGGGTTTACGCCCCCCTTCTCAGTTTTTTCCTCCACATTGCACAAACACTCCGGAATCAGTAACTTTCGAGCAAGCATTACTTTAAAAGATCTCGAATTCGAAACCAGTATCCCATTCATTAACAACAATTGCACCAAACTCCAACTCGATGCACTGACCAATCTTTCAAAAAATTCAGCTATCACCATCAAACCAGCTGATAAGGGGGAGCTATTGTCATCATGGACACCGCTAACTACATCACCATGATCAACAACCTCCTGAGCGACAATATAAACTACCAGATACTCTGAACAGACCCTACATCGTCTATTTAGGACATCATACCTCCCATCATCCATGAGGCCATGGCTGAGGGATATATCAGCGCCCGCGAGGCAGCCTTTCCATCCCCACCCTACCCTCGCATTCTGCCAATGTACACCCTACCCAAAATCCATAAGGGCATTGTTTCCCCACCTGGGCGACTTACTGTGTCTGGAATCAGCTCTATCCTGGAACCCCTATCCCAGTTTGTAGACTTTTTCATCAAGGATCATATTCCTAAAATGACCAGTATTTCTGGTCATTTTAGTTGGTGGACTCCACCAACATGCTGATCCTCCTCGACACTCTCCGATACAACCCAGAAGAAGAATGGCTAGTGACAATAGACATATAATCCCTCTATACCCGGATTCCTTAACAAGTGACACTGGAAATGCTGAACAGTCTACTCCACTCAGGCATCGGACTGCATGGTGTACCACCGGATTTCATTCATCAACTGGCAGAAATTGCACTCACTAGAAATGACTTCATGTTTGAAAACAATTTTTATCAAAAAACTTCAGGTACTGCGATGGGGGCAATCTTTGCCTAAGTCTCGCTAAGGGACGGAACAAGAACTAGTAGCATTCCACGCTTGGCTCAATTCACTCAACCCCCATCTACAGTTCACTTTGGACAAAGACAAGCACAACACCCATTTCCTTGATCAAGCCATCTCGGCCGTCGATGGGAAATTGTTTTCATGTGTCTACAAGAAAAGTACAGACAGAAACTCCCTCCTCTGCTACTCCAGTTACCACCCGAAAGCACTGCAAGACAACCTCCCATTTGGACAGTTCTTGCGATATCGGAGGTTGTGTACCCAGACCCCAGTTTACACTACACAATCCAGACTCCTGCAAAAGCAGCTGGCAGACAGGGGCTACCCCTAAAGGATTATCAAAGACACCTACAAAAGAGCCAGGAACATCCCTAGGTCTGTCACCCTGCAGCAGAATACTAAACAAGACAACACCACAGGGCTCACAGCAGTATTCAGCTATTCGCCCCTTCTGAACAAAATAAAAAAAGAAGTGAAGAGACTATGGCCGATCCTCAATACAGGAAATACTGACATACCCGTCCCATGTTTCGCCCTCAAAAGACGATCCAATTTAAGAGACAAAATAAGTCAAAACTTAGACACAGAACACACCCAAAGCAGGACCGAGCCAACGGACCCTCTGGAATACAGCACCCACTACAGGCCATACCCCCTGTGGCAAATGCTCAAAGTGTGGCCAGACAGCAAGAACCACTGAGATAGATATAGGATGGCAGACCCCGTGGAGACAGACTACATTACTAATTGCAACTCCAAGGGAGTCATCTACATGATCACATGCCCGTGCAATCTTAGATACATAGGCATGATGATGAAGGCAGTCCGCACAAGCATGATTGAACATCGCTCTTGCAAACACACCAACAAGCTGACGGCCCCCCTAGTACAACATTTAACAGCCGAAGGACATACTGCAGATACCTTCAAATGGACCATTATAGAAAGAATCACACCACCTGCCAGAGGTGGCAACTTCAACAACATCCTCTTCAGACGAGAACAGCAATGGATTTTCAGATTGAACACATGTTCGAATGGCCTCAATGAAAACATCCAGTGGCACAACCTAGCCGTGCTCACTTAGGTCTGTTTAGGGCCCTTCATGCTGTTGGCCCTTATTTTTTTGCTGTTATTATTTTTTGGCTATTATTATTTTTTGGCTCTCATTTATTTTTTGGCTCTCATTTGTAGGCCCTCATCAGTTTTTTGGCTCACATTCTTTTGGCTCACATCCTTTGGCTCTCACCTTTTGGCTCTGCCTTTAGCTAAGTACTTTTCGCTAAGTACCTTGATCTAAGGAACCACCTTCCTCGGATGTTTCACTCAACATGCCAGCCCAGCCCCCCGCCTGACCCCCTCTTTGTTTTAAGAGGCATTCCCAGTGGGTCCCACAAGGTGAGTTGTCCACTCGTGGACACCACCACTGACATGTCCCCTCTTTTGCCCCTTTTTGCCTCCCCTTCCTCGTTCCCCTGCACCCCAACAACCCCCCTTCTCATGCTGAGCATTTTTTAGAGTACTTTGATCCCCTGAAGTTGGACATTGGCACCTCCATCCGACAACATGAGACAGTTTCAAGGCATTTTTACAGCATCAGCTGTTCCTAACGCACTCTCTCGTTGTTTCAAGAGGCGGTTGGGCACACCTAGCAGCCCACGGTACACACCACTCATCATGGACGTTGCCTTGATGTTGCCCTGACGGCTTCCCACGTCATTTCGATGCGAGCAATGCACACGTTGCTATCTTTAGGCGATTGGGCACTTTTTCTGATCGTACGCATTTTGGAGCAGTACAATGCTCCCGAGCACCTCGATACTTCGTAGGGGCTCCTGCAAGATGCTCCCATCAGGTATTGACAAGGAATGTTGTTGCCTTAGCTGTTTTTCCCCCCAGCCATTCAACTTTTCCTTAAGACACGTTCTTATGTTTAAATTCATTTTTAGCAGTATTGCCTGCCAGCACCAGACCAGGGTACCTCCTCCACCACTTGTAAAGGTACAGAGGTAAATGTTTTCAATACCTTTTCACCCTCAGCATGTTTTCACAAGGGAGTGGGGACCCAGCACCTCTCTCTTTTTCCAGCCCATCCCACTCCCACCCCCGATGATGAGTTAGTTTGCACCGGTGATCAGGCACCCATAATCACCTGTATTCCTATGACCATTAGCTTTGGTTAATACTTTTCTCTCACTCTTTTCGAGTTGATAGACTTCCCTCCTTCCATAAGGCCAGTCCCTTGAGCCTACGCCCCCCCTAATTAGTTCTTGTTTCTCCATGCCCCCCCTTCTGTGCCCCTGCAGTAGACGCCCGATCCAATTCAGCCACTCTGATCTTTCTGATTTGGTCCCAACATGGAATCACGGTCCTGACGAAGATAGCTTCAACCACACAAGCCATTGAATCCGGTCGACCCTAGAGGTCATGAGGGTTCTCATGACCCATAACAAATATCCCCAATAAGAGGAGAAGGATATTGCTACATACAATTGCTCTGACGCACACTTATGGTGAAAGTGCGTAATTTTACAAGAGCCTTTTTTACACCTCAAGGCCCCATGGCCCTTTTACTTTTACCTGTTCCCAGGCTTTTCCAACTTTTGAACTGCTAGTAGTTCCTCCTCATGTGACCTATGAGCAAATATTAAAAATGGACACATGAGAAGGAATACATACAGTTGACCTGCTCCCAGGACTTTCCAATTACATCCAGCTAGCCACAGAATGTAATCCACAGTTCTGGACATTGCTGAACAAAAAAACGAAATTGGAACTGCCTACAATATTGAAGATTGTCTAGAAGATTGAAGATTGAATAAAAAATCTTAGCTCTTTGTGCGTTTGGTGGTGCTTTGATTGAACACGTAGGTCATCACTATAGAAGACTAGGGCTAGCCCTCACCCCTATTTCTCTTAGACAGGCGTCAGCACACACGCAACCTAGGTATAGGCACTCCCGCTAAGGGCAGAGTGTTTTTCCCTAGGGACAGGTACGTTGAGTTGGGTGATCCTCCCAGGCCCAAGACCCCAGAACCCCCCCTCCACTCCGTTTAAGTGTTCTAGACAACTGTTCTTTCATTCACAGAATCATTTGAGTCACCTTTTCCTACAAAACCGTTGTTTTTGTGATACCACGTTCATGCTGTTAACGGTTAAAAGGATTTCAACGGCTTGTCCGTGTTGTTTCGTTTTTACACTAGCTTACCCTGTTTGTTGTTATGATGCTATGAGAGGCCACCACTTTGCAGGTCTTGATGTCCCCCAAGTGGTGCCAAGTCTTCTTCCCTTCTAATTTTACTGCTTGATCAGTGACCTGCGCTACTGTATTAGGTCATGTAAAACATGGCTTAAACCACCTTCTTGTGAAGTTCCTTATCAAAACCTTATCCCACGGATACAGTTGTGGTTGCTTCAAAAGGTCTGTATTTGCTTCTGGGTCATTGTCTTCTCCTCTTGCTTCAGGCCTATACTGTTGTCCTTGTAGTTGACGAGAAATAAAAGAGGCACTAGCCATCAAGGAAGCAGTGTATTTGTACATTTCCTCAACAATATAGCAGACATTTTTTCTGCATCTTTCAGTGCCGTATTGGGAGGAGTCAAGGAAAAAGTCTCATGCACTTTCCTGTCAACACCTCATGTGAGGTTAAATAGTGGCCGCACCCTGGTTTATTGCGCAATCCGAATAATGCTAATTGAAGACAGTGCAGCCAGCTTTTATTCAATGGGCCTCATTACGACCCTGGCGGCTGCCGTATGAACGGTGCCGGTAAGGTTCCGGCACCGTTCACACCGGTCCGCCACATTACGAGTTTGCTCGTAGGTGGCGGTATGCATGTCTGGTCTGGCCAGAATGGCCCTGTAATTCCCTTTTTCCGGGACCCGGACTCGGACACGAGTTTGGAGGTAGCCATGCCGGTAATGACGGCATGGCTACCTCCAAACTCGTCATGAGGCCCAATGTCCTTTTGACTTTGGTGATACCTTCTTTGAGCAGCCCGTTGATGAGCTCACACATCCTGTTTGCTTGCAGGAGATTGGCACAAGAGAATTTGTGTTGTTTTCCTAACAAGGTTGTGAGGTATTGGAACATCTCGTTGGCGAAGTGAGGACCATTGACAGACCACATGACCTCACACATGCCCCATAGTGGGAAGATTTCTCGAAACAGGATTTTCGCCACTCTAATGGCATCAGGATGAGAACAAGGACTGGCATTGATCCATCGGGAAAATGGGCACACAATCACTATAATGTAGCAGTAGCGCTGACATACTTGGAGCATGTCAACATAGTTGACGTGCAGGTGTTGGAATGTACACATTGGATGAGGTACAGCTCCTCTCACTACCCTTAATGTAAGACCTTCTGTAATTTGTTTACCAACTAGACAATTAGTCATGAATTCTGCCACCTGTTCTGCAAATTGGGACTGAACCAATCCTCTCCAATATGAGCAGCAAGCACCTGCTTCCCTACATGGGCAGGATATTGTAATTGTGTCGGTGCAGTGTGCAGTAATGAACATGGCATTATCACTTTTCTTGTGTTATTTTGCTGTCATAAGGCGTCTGTCAGAGACACTGTACATCCCTTCTTTATCCATAACTCATTTTCTTCTCTGGGTGCAGCTCCCTGCAATTCCATAATATGTGTCACTGGTGATGTGTTATATCCTTCCTTTAGTATCATTGCTCATGTCACGGTTTATTATATACTCACTCTCAACTCAGGGAATTCCTCCTCCCACCCCAAGCAAGGTGGCTCAAAACAAAACACTTTACAGATTCAACTTTAGTGAGGGCTCCACTTTTGTTGTACCCTACCTCAAAATCCCCTCTTTAGCATGAATCAGCTAGGAACCAGGCCAGTGTATAGCAAGAATATGTATTTATTTAAGTTTTTGCAAAGAATCATAGGCAATCACAAAGACATCAACCACCAATGCTGTGGCACTACATAATATCATAAATTCAAATTACTTGCACCAATTGACTAAGATAGGTTTAAAGGACTTTCAGTTGCTATAAGACACATGTATAATTTTTAAGTTTGCAGTCACAATTTACATCAGAATTCTTGCAAATGAACCAATAGGAAAATACAAAGCACACAGGGATTGCTTCGTTTGGCACAATACTCCTTTCCCCGAGCTTCCTCCACCCTCCAGGCATCAATTATATATGACCCCTCTGATCTGAAGGCAAGGTACAGGGAGTGGGAACACAATGGAAAATCGTGTTGGGCTTTTTATTTAGGTGAAATGCAATGTTTTGGAATTCTGATTTGGGATGCAGGGGAATAAGTGGGGAATTTCGTTTTACACCTCTCCTACAATGAAAATGCAAGACTTTGGGATTCTGGTTTGGACTGAAAGGTTAGTACCCCTATCTACCCCTATCTAACTGCTGAATATCTACAACAAAAAAATCAGCCTAGACAACAGCAAACAACAAACAATAGAAGGGGACATCGAAGGTGGGTAACCTTCTCTGATACAAGCAGTGACTCCTCTGGCGATACCCCATACCAAACAGGACAGCAACAACAAATATATAGATCAAGAGGACACAGGCCTTTTTTACGGAGAGGCCAATTCCATGGATCGCAAGGAGAATTATACAACCAAGTATGGGACCCTTGGTCAGGCAGGAGACAGCAACGCCAGTGGAGGAGGGGTTTCTTCTAATAGATCCTATAGATAGACCATTGATTCGCCCAGGATTTGACATTCAGCAACCATCGGATATCCCCATTTTCAACCTTTCGGGGATTGAGTTATCTCCTATTCAGATGAAAATATTGGGCATGGGTCTTTCGTTTGTCCCCACAAACCACATGGACTGGTTCACTACAGAAATGGAGATCAAAACATTCTTTAGAAAACTCCGTTTAAGACATTATTTCCAAGAGAGATGAAGGACAAAACACACAAGATACGGGTCTTCGGATCCCCTCTACTTTCACTCCGATGGACAACCAAGTGGCGAATGAAATTGTACTATTTGAAAAATGTGTTTTGGGTGATCTCCAAAGACTTAAAGGCAAAACGAAAAACAATAGGAATAATCTTTCAACGAAGAAAGAAAAGCATTGTCAGAACTAATGGCAGACTAAAGGTTGGTTATATAACCGGCTGACAAGGGAGGGGGCATAGTAGTCTTCTCCCAGATGACATATAATAGGATGGTTTTGGACCTCCTGGAAGATAGACAGAGTTACCAACCACTACGGAAGGATCCATCAGCATATATTCAGGAGCTCATCCGAGAGTCCACACAACTTGGAGCAGAAAGAGGGTGGATATCCCAAGAAGAATTAGAATACCTTAATAATTCGGAAAAAAGGACCCCCTCTTTCTATGCCCTCCCTAAAATACACAAGCACCCCTCTAGACCACTAGGGAGACCTATTGTGTCAGGTTGTGGCTCCCTGTTGGAACCACTATGCATATTTGTTGACCTATTTCTACAACCGATTAGCCAGAAGACTAGAACATATCTCAAAGACACTACTGCAACCATTAACATTTTTGAAGGGATAAGTTTTGACAATGAGAAGGAGTTACTAGTGACAATGGATATACAGGCACTGTATACCAATATACCACAGGAGGAAGCAATAGACATCATACACCAGCAACTCATTCATAATGCCACCCATCAAAGGGTGCCACCAGCATTCATTGTAGAACTTATGGCTATTGCCTTACAGAAGAATTTCTTCAAGTATGCAGACAAATTTTACCTTCAAATTGGAGGCACGGCGATGGGGGCAGCATTCGCCCCAAGTTTGGCGATACTATTCATGGCTAATTTTGAAGACAGATTTGTACTTAGCGACACTAACCCTTTCATCTTGCACGTCTCTAAATGGTATAGATACATAGATGACGTCATCTTCATCTGGGAAGGTAACACTGAACTACTTGGAGAGTTTTTAACATATCTCAATGGGCCTCACGATACCATCACTTTCACTATGGAGCATGATCATCATGCAATCAATTTTTTGGATCTACAAATTACTGCCAATATGGGCCATTTATCTTGCTCTCTCTATATAAAAGCTACAGATCGCAACACCACATTACACTTCTCCAGTTTTCATCCGAGGGCACTGAAGGAAAATTTGCCATACAGTCAGTTCCTTAGGCTTCGACGGAACTGTACTACAGTCTCAGACTATTATAAACATGCGGACCAACTGGCGGGAGACTTGAGAGAACGTGGATACCCTAAAAATCTTGTGAAGAAAGCCCTTAAAAGGGCCAGGTTTACAACAAGAGAGAGCTTATTGACACCGAAAATTAAAATCTCAACACAAGAGAGGGTTGCTTGTGTCACTACCTACAGTACTGAATCCTTTGCAGTAAAAAAGGCCCTTATGAAATACTGGCCCATGATCTCCACCTGCCTGCCTAATCTAGGAAGGCCCCTGTTCGCCTTTAAAAGATCTAAGAACTTTCGTGACAAATTGGTTCATGCCAAATCCGAACAGAGGATTAATATCAGCCAACGAGTTTTACGCCCCATTATGGGGCATTTCCCCTGCGGAAACTGCACGGCGTGCAAATTCACAAGCAAAACTACAAAATTTCAGATTGGCACAAAACAATGGGACATCAGATTCATGTCCAACTGCAAAACATGCAATGTGATTTATTGTATAGAGTGCCCTTGTGGCCTTAGGTATGTAGGCCAGACCACTCGCGCCATCTCTATAAGGATTGGTGAACACCGTTCAAAGATAAGATGTCGCAACCATGCAGCTCCGATGGTATCACACTTTTTGGAAATGCAACTTTCTCCAGATGACCTCAAATGGTGGGTGATCGATGTTGTAAAAAACAGCATGAATATACAAAAAACCCTACTATATAAGGAGGCAAGATGGATTTACAGACTTCACTCTTTGAATAAAACCAAAGGCTTAAATGAGGAGTCAACCTTTAGGTGGGTACAGTAATACCTCCATGTGTGAGATTAAGTTCAGAACAGCGACGCATGCATAGAGGGATTACCTGCAGTAGGCACTAGGATAGGCACGTGTATACACTGGTGGTGACTTACACTGAGGCGCCCCTGCATGGGATTCCCTTAACTCTGTGCATTAAAAGTGATACGTCTCTACATCCACCTGTCCTCACATGTACACCTTTGTAGTCTGTTTGCTTCATTTCCCTTGGCACGGAATATATGCATTCCTATATTCGTGCTTTTCCGTGCTCAGCTCCAGCTTGGGTGCTGTTCCACCTCCCACCACGCAGCTCCCATGGCGCTGTTGCGAGGCAAGGGTTTCCCCTGCAGGGTCTCGAATGGCAGGAGGTTTCCATGACTACGCTCGCATGACTCGCCGACTCACAGTCGTCCGTAGTCCTGTGAGAGATCAACAACCTGCATACTGAGGCTCCAGCACACAGGTATTAAATGCAGGTTACATATGCCCCAGCCTTAGTATTGTTTATGTTCTTATACGGACACGCTCAAGACCACGCCACCTTTTGTAGATTGACTTACACAACTTCGGAAGGTTGCAGTCCATCCTGGGCACCTCCGCGATTCCGAACTACGCATGGCTTCCTAATGGCACCCCAGTGTTTTGCACGCTTAAAGATGCTAAGTGACGGCTGCAAAGTCGTTTCTGCTATTTAAAGGTACAGCCAATGACCTAATGCTGCACTGTTGCATCTTATTTATTCTTTTACTACTATGCTAATGTCAACCCGTATATATTGATTCTACTTTTTGATTCTGCTTTTGACTTAGAAACGCCTGTGGATAGAGGTGACGGATGGTCGTGTAATACACCCTACTGACTGTACAATAAGTGGCTAATTCGATCTTGAGCCCCAGACATGTGAGTGCATACACCTGGCACTTAACACTTCTTGGTGTGATACTTCTCATCAGCACAGACACACATAGGGCGCTGTACTATGGAAATCAGCCTTGCACCCTACTGCTGTCTGGCTGTAACTCATGGCTTTGATTAACCACACTTCGTGGCCTAGTGGTCAGGCTCTCTGCATGCTATGTAAATGTGTTAGGTTTATAACACATTACTAATGGTTTTACATTGGTTTTATTCATTTTAACCTGGTTTCTGCACAAAAGGCAACTGAGGGATTGGTTTCTTTTTCATCTCTCTACCTTCACAGATTTATGAGCCCAATGCCTTGTGGGACTTGTAGTTGCTTGCCCATAGAGTCACGGGATTCACATTATTTTGTGGTATTTAAATTGCGAGTCCGAGATTCTAAATGGGATTATGTCTTTTCTCTCTCTTTTTTTCCCTGTTATTATTTTTTCTGTTCCTCAGGGGTCATGACTTCTACTGGTCCTGAGGAAGGCGGGATTGCCTACTCCGCCGAAACGTAGATTACTTGTACTTTTGGACTCATACTTGTACGAGTACGACACCCTTTAGATCCATCCTGGTGTCACACGTAGACCCCGAGTTCAGCTAGTAGACTTTGAGCTTAGCTAGCAAATTGGAAATGCCCCCAACTGAACTGAAAATTTAAGATTCAGCTACATATGGCTTCAAACATCGAGAGGGGGCCTTTCATTTCCAACATTCACATTGTGTTGATTGTTTAGAGAAAAAGTTTCCCATTTTTTTTCATATGTTCTTTTCAAATGTGTATAAATAATTGTATTTTTGTTTTTCATATGCTCTTTTCAAATGCGTATAAATAATTGTATTTTGTTTTATATGAAAAATTGTGTACATTAATATGGACACCCATCTGTTCCATTTGTATACAGATTGTGCTTGCTCTGGAATTTACTTTTAGTCAATTGTGCTTGGTAACTTATAGACCTCGCTTGTGAGCAATAATAACAAAAAATAATAAAAAAGCTACTTTTGTATTAATCCTTAAACAGAAGTTGGATATGGTGGATTTGAAAGACTTATCCCAATAAAGACTTAGGTGGACACATAAAGTTATAAAAATCATACCTAGGAACTATTTCAGATAGTTTGTGCCATACTCTTGGCATTGAGGAGACTACTATAAATAGAATTTATATGTATGTCTAGTGAACCTGTCAGGACACTGTTTTGTTTTGTGTTTCAGTGATTTCCCAGTCCTTGACAGAGTAGGGAACTACCCTCTAGTACACTACGGTTTATTATATGGTCACTCTCAACTCAGGGAATTCCTCCTCCCAGCCCAAGCAAGGTGGCTCAAAACAAAACGCTTTACAGATTCAACTTTAGTGAGGCCTCCACTTTTGTTGTACCCTACCTCAAAATCCCCTCTTTAGCATTAATCAGCTAGGAACCAGGCCAGTGTATAGCAAGAATATGTATTTATTTAAGTTTTTGCAAAGAATCATAGGCAATCACAAAGACATCAACCACCAATGCTGTGGCACTACATAATATCATAAATTCAAATTACTTGCACCAATTGACTAAGATAGGTTTAAAGGACGTTCAGTTGCTATAAAACACATGTATAATTTTTAGGTTTGCAGTCACAATTTACATCAGAATTCTTGCAAATGAACCAATAGGAAAATACAAAGCACACAGGGATTGCTTCGTTTGGCACAATACTGTTTCTCCCAGCTACCTCCACCCTCCAGGCATCAATTATATATGACCCCTCTGATCTGAAGGCAAGGTACAGGGAGTGGGAACACAATGGAAAATCGTTTTGGGCTTTTTATTTAGGTGAAATGCAATGTTTTGGAATTCTGATTTGGGATGCAGGGGAATAAGTGGGGAATTTCGTTTTACACCTCTCCTACAATGAAAATGCAAGACTTTGGGATTCTGGTTTGGACTGAAAGGGAAAATTTGTTTTGCACAATTTGTTTTCAAAGGGAATGCAGAGTATTTGTCTTTTCGTTTTTGAGGACACTAGCGAACTAGAGTCATTAACAGTGCACTGGGATATTCCTTTGTCAATTTCAAATTTTGACAAAAACACCACCCCGTGATAAAAGACCCCATGGGAAATGATTAAATTATATGTTTATTTAATTGTGCTAAAGGTATACACGCTTTCACCCCCCCCCTGCCACTAATGGAGAGTACCCACCAATGCAAAGGTAAGGGTTAAATAGACAGATTCCAACACGATTCAGTGTAACTAGATAGGGTGTTCTTCTATAGAGGTTTATTCGAGTCATCATTTTAGTTCAATTTGGACTGGGTCTACCCAGTTTTGCCCCCCCCCCTCACCCGCTAATGGAACTGTTTTAAGTCAGTCATCTCCCCACAAAATATATAGCTTTGGGATAGGAGGCCTGCCAGATCCTAGGACCCTCTTTCAGGCTGACAGCTCCCATCTCAAGCCTCTATCCACCAGGCCATGTCCCTCCAGCCACAAGCCTCTTTCAGATAGGGCTCCAAGAATTCCAAGAAAAGTTCCTAGTCTCCTTTTCTCCCTCCTTCTAGGTAGGCTTTGGTTTAGCTTTGTCTCCCTGGCAAGGTGATGCTCTGATGAATTAGGCAGGTTTCCTTATCTCTCTCTAGTGGTTTTCTTGCAATTGGACTCTAAGATTGGAACTTGCCAAGATTTAGTGGTGATGACACTCCATAATTATCATATTTCCCATGCTACGGATTGGCTAGTTCTCTCTCTTCACCTCCCAACAAGACACCCACTGGCTGCTGGTAGGACCATAAGTTGGGAGGTATGGGTTAAGGAAGCTTAGGTAGGAGATAAATACATACATCATTTCAAAATGACAGGTAGCTTTACACTTTTGGATTCTGAAAAGATAATAACATGCCAGCTACCCTCATTTTTCAGATAATTGCCGGCACATATATATTTTTGAGTTCTATAATTTATGGCGAGTCGGAAAATTCTAATCATATTTTGGCACGCCCTTCCGGGGAGGAGCTACCATTTTTATCTAGTTACTCCTGAGCCAAAATAGTCACAAATCTGTGAGTTCCTGATTCAAACCTTACTTCCATAACCTAGAATCCCACTCATTTTCTATTCCCTCAGAATTACGAGAAGGCTGGAATACTAATTGTCTTTATGACTGAAGTTGTATTCATCAGACAAAATGTGTTTTTACATGGTATCGACAGGATTTGTATCCCCTTAAATACGAGACGGGGATGAGGTCACTTTGATGTACAATGCACTTTTATTTCAAGAAAATGTATTCAAGGTTAGTCAATGGCAAGGCATCTCATGTGGCCCTCAGTTTCACATCAGCCCCCACCAATTCTTCGGTTGCATTTATCCAAAGTCACCTGAACTGAACATCTGCTTATCAACAATCTGTTTACTACACAATGTTTGATCATACATTATTTGCTATGGAGTGATTTTGTAAGGCCGAGTTAGCCCTGAAAAGGTCATTTCTGTTGGCCACTAATGCACCATGAATCGGTGGACCTGACCTTAAAGGTAATTTCTGCGTGCTGTGTTATCTGCAAATCCTACAATTCTGATCAAATTCTCTCTATATTCTTTCTATTTATAAATGAACACCAGGCCTGCTACTCCTAGGAAGGCCAGCCAAAGGGTTGAGTTCAAATTTTCAAAGGCACAGACCTTTCAGTTCAGTGGGGAAAATACCAGCTGCATCCATACTTCAGAAAATATAGCTTTAAATCCACAAGTTGTGCTTACATATAACATTTTAGCATTATATGTAGTCACCTGGTTTAAAATACAATCTTTCTTTTCTACTATATTAGAATAGAAGTAGCTATCTTATTAATCTTATGCACACAGATAGGCCATAGTTAACATAGGAGACCAGTGTTCACTTCTACAAAAAATGAAATAAGCCTTTCTCTTTACAGGCTGTCATTTTATATGAAGAAAATGAAGTTCCTTTATTCCTGATAAAAACAATCTGTCACTCGACTTTATTTCTTAAATGTCAGGTATCATTCCTCCTTTGTATTTTTCACATGCCTATACTTTCAAAGTATATTATGTGTACTGCTGCAGTTTTGAATCTGTGAAAAGGTGCCTTTTCCCAGTTTACACGAAGTCAGCATCTGCAACACCACAGGTTATTACCAATTCACTGGGCATATCCATCAGTTTTAACCTCTCAAGTAGATTCCCCTTCACTTGCGCACCTGTCCATTTTAATGGAGTTGGCTATGCCAATTTCTTTGCATTACACTAGGCCTTATGTCGAAAAATCACTGTTCTGTACTGGCTTTTATATGTCAATGGAACTCCACATTAGCCAGCTTCACTCTCACAACTGGGGCATAGCATGGCCTCTCCATCTCCGTTGCTCTGGGGCTGTCTTTTAACCCACAAGCCCCCCCTACCCCAGTCTTTGACTTGGTTGACCTGTAGAAAAGAGCTAGGGAGAGTGGGGTTTTTATTTTCTCTTTGCTTTGGCTCATTCCATGAATTTCCTCAGCACACACCTGCTCTTTTCCTGTCCTGAGGGAGTGGCAGTCTGGTCTGCACTCCACTCTTTTCGGATTTTGGGGTTTGGTCCTGGAACCCTTCCCTTTTTGGAACATCCTACCCCCAGGCTTTGAATGTAAGGAGTTATTGAGTCTGCAGAGAGTAGAAAGAGTGGTTATTTATATTATACAGTATTTCTTTCCCAGGTAAATAGTCATACAATTTGGAAACAAAAGATCATCACATAACACATTGACATTTATTACCCTCACATGATCATTTTCACACATATTTTTATACCTTCTTTGTGGGTATTAATTATTTTACTGCTTGTTAATGTGCGATATTCTCCATCTGGGTTTCCATCCTTTCCTTTCATTCATCAGATGGTTCCTTTGCTCTACCCTCATTGGGCTCTTCAATCAGTCGTAAAGTCTCTCTGGGGTGACAGCTCTTCAACTGATTGATATGGAGTCATTCCTCTTCTGTATGTTCTCCTTTAGAAATGCAGATCTTATAGGCGACAGGTGAGATTTTATTACAATTTAAAAGGCACCGCGCCAAGAGGGGAGTAACTTCCGCTCCCTGATCTGGTTCCTTTTGAAATTGTACAGGTAGACCCTGTCCCCTACTTCGTACTCCTTCTTTGTAGTCTTTAAGTCATAGTAGGCATTCTTTCCGTCTGAAATATTTTCTAAACTGTGTTGAGCATAAGCATCGGCTGAAGTGGGACCATCCCATGGGCAGGAGCCCATCCAGTGACTTTGCGGCAGGCCCAAGGAGAAGTGCGACATCTGCCAGCACCATCCAGCCTGTATTTGCAGGGTAAGAGGAGACACATTGCTCTGACCCCTGAGGGAAGGCCCACCACCCCGCAATCCACTTACTGAGGCCCACCGCGTTGTCCGTGATCTGCCGACTACACGCGGCAGCAAAGAAAATGGCCGCTGCATGAACTTGTTATCTGGTTGCCCATCAACCACCACAATCGGGCCCTGCCACCCATTGGCTCTACATATCTATTTCCTGGCCACATCGCTGCTGTAAGGCGAGAGCCAGCACACCTATTTAAGGCACTCTTGAAGGCACAGGCCTGTCTGTGCCTGTCATTGCCTGTATTCTGCCATCTGCAAGGAACCCTGCTCGCTGAACTACTGCCCAGAAACACTTCAGGTACTGCAAATACCCAGTGTATTACCCTTCATATTTTGCACTGCCCGCATGTGACATACACTCTACTACCCCTTCTGTGAGAAACTGTTAGCACCATGATTTCAGACACCAACGTCTGGGTACCTAACATCACAACCTTGTACAATCAGCGCGTATCCGCAATTATACCTGTTGATTTATTTGCTGCGAGAGAACTTTTGATCTGCACGCTGCTCTCAACTATCAACCAACCTACGGACCCAATCGCATTTTGCTTGATTACTCACTAGAGTAAACCACAATGACCATGCCCACGATTACTTAACTATGCATATATGCGGGAATTATGTGTATTCCTGCCAATGATCATCCCTGCATTTTGGTCCTGTCTGTGTGCTTATCGCATTAGTACACATGATTAATCATCAGCTGGACCTGTACATATGTGCTAACTACACTACTGCATATGACACTTGTCAATCAGCATCCTATAAGAGTAACTCAGAAAATGCAATATTCCAATCTAACCTGCAAAGCCAGTCTGCATAATAAACCCTCTTGCATGCACTACCCAGACAACCAGCCTATCTGGTAATACAGTACTATCTAGCAAATTAGCCTACCCAGTCTTGCTATTTGTGACTCTGAACCGGTTCTTCCTTAGTGATTTAACCTACCTAGCACTGATGTTTGCGTCCATACACCGATATTACCTAGCGAATTACCCATCTAGCACTGCTGTGTGTGTTCTTACACCTATATAGCCTACCTAGCATTGCTGTTTGTGATCCTACACCTGTATAGCCTACCTAGCATTGCTACTTGTGATTTTACACTTTACTGCCTAGCGCACTATCCCTTTCAGTACTGCTATTCGTTGCCTGAGTTACCCACACAGTCTCAGATTATAATGTTTACTATCATCCTCTACTTAATTGCATCCTGGTCCATAACGTCCCTAACAAGCCCACCCCCACAATACATACCCATGAAAATGCAGAACAGTAATATTAGACTGTCCACGACTACCCAAGATACTGAATGGCTCCTAGAAAAGTCACCTATCACCAACTATATTCCTCACTCCTTAAGAACCAACATCCCATGTGACCTTACACTTAGGAAATCTAAACTACGATCGAGACTACTGAAAATATTTAAGCAACCTGCCAGATACCAGACTGCATATGCCCATTATAGAAACCAAGAGGGGGCCTCCTCTACTAAACTAAACTGCCCCCCACCAAGCACCACTACCAACCACCGAAACCTGGTTGCACCAAGCAGCTGGCCCTGCCTTGATGCTCGCTGTACCCACTAATTACACAATCTTTAGAGAAGACAGAACTAACTCATGGGCAGGAGGGGTAGATTTCATAGCTAAAACTAATCTGTCAATAAGAATAGGAACTCCCCTGCATACCAAATCCTATGAGTCCTTAACTATCAAGATTCTCACATCTAACTCGCAAACCATCACCATACTCCTAATCTATAGGCCAACCAAAAAACACTTCACAGGCCCTTCTACTAGGAGACCTGAACTTAGGCTTTAATGATCAGAAAGACGTACAAGCTACAAACATAGCCAATGTATTCTCAGAGCTTGGCTTTACCCAAAAAGTGTCACAGCCTACACATGAGAAAGGCCCGACACTTGACTGGGTGGCTAACCATAATTGCAACACCACCATCACCTCCATTGGTCCACAAACATGGACAGATCAAGCTCTTATAGCCTTGTCCATAGATGCTAAAATCTTCCTATCCCAAAATAACCTACTAGCACCCCCTACGCTAACAAGGAATAAAAAGAATATAACCACAGACAAAATTGTACAGTTGATTCTCCCTACATTAAACTCGCTGCCAGACACACTAGATCCATCCACCCTAGTTAATGAATTCGACACAGTCATGGCCGATGCCCTGAATACTATTGCCCCATTAAAAATGAGAAACAGTAAACCTAGAGCACATCTAAAATCCTTAAGAAAAGAAAAATGCAAACGTGAATCCTCTTGGAAACTAACACCATCAGAGGTGAATAAAGCCGTCCTCATCAATACTATTACGAAATACAAAACTGAAATACGACGAGCCAAAAAAGAAAGCTTTGATAATAGAATAATGCAAGCTAAATCAGGCACCAAAGAGCTCTTTACAATACTAAAGGAATTGGAGAACCCCATCCCGGTACCTGACAACTGTGTCAAAAATAAAACATGCTGTTCTAACATTCAGAAGGCCTCAGTGACAAAATTTCTACACTCCAAGTCAAAATCGATAAGAAAAAACTAAACATACCTCCCACCACCGCCCAAATTGACAAATCACGCACTACTGCCAAGCCTGAACACCGATTCAACTTCACCAAAGTCTCCATACTGGAAGTTGAAAAAATAATTCTATTGCTTAAACCCACAAATTGCAGAGGCGATAACTGCCCTGCACAAATAATAAAAGACGCTGCAAGAGATGTATCTCCATTCATCTCTAAACTCATCAATGCCTCATTTACCTTGGGTACAATACCGAGCAAGCTTAAGGAATCCTGGGTCCTCCCGCTCCTTAAGAAACAATCCTTGGACCCGACTATACCTACAAATTACAGGCCTATAACCACGGTGCCATTCCTACTAAAGATACTAGATAGAGTGGTCTACTTACAGATCCAGAGATACCTGGAGCTGCACAAACTGCTAGGCACCCGGCAGTCAGGTTTCAGACTGCAGCACGGCACTGAAAAAGCACTTATTGATCTTAAGGCCCAGGTCGACAAGCTCAGAGACCAGTGAAAAACTGCCTTACTTCTCCAACTGAATCTCTCAGCAGCGTTTGACCTGGTGGAACACAAAGTACTCTGTAACCACTTACAATCAGCAGCGCATTTCTCGCCCCAAGCTATACCATGGATCAAATCATTTTCAAGTGAGAGAACTATGAGGGTTTTTTCCACCTCAGCAGCTGCAGACCCCACTCCTATCATGTGTGGCGTACCCCAGGGTTCTTGCATATCCCTTACCATGTACAACATCTTTACTAAGCCCCTGTTTGATGATTTGGACCTCCTAGGTGTCACCTACACTAACTATGCAGATGTCACCCAGATTTGCATCCCACTTTCCAGAGATTACAAACAGGATTTGGCCTTGGTGAATAAGATATACCTCATCATCCAGGCATTGATGGCACTTTATGGTCTATGCCTGAATAATGTCAAAACGGAACTCATCATCCTGGGGACTACACCTAACATTAAGAAACTTAGCCAAACATTAGGTTTTTATCACAACTCTAGCCTTACCCTGGCAAAACAAGTGAATGTTATGGCACCATCCACAGCCTACACTTGTAAACTGATCAGATCAGCGAAACCATATCTCTCCAAAATCAGCTGCACCACCTTGGCAAGAGCACTTGTGCTATCGAAACTGGATTATTACAACACCCTCTACTTGGGATCTAATAAATAAATCACCCAGAAAATTCTAATATTGCAAAATAATGCCCTTAGGCTTAGAACATTCCAAGGAATATCCAAAAAAGAACACATCTCCACGTCTAGAAGACAATCCAACTGGCTCTCCACTGCTGACAAAATCAAACTCAAAACTGCTTTGCTAGAATTCAAATGCCTCAATAATTCAGCACCCAGCTACCTGAAAGAGAGGTTCAAAAGAAGAGTCACATCCAGACCCACCAGAACAGCCTTCACAAACTGCTTATCAGTTCCCCTCTTTAAAATGATGACAATCAGAGGGAATAGCTTCCCTATCAAAGCTGCCCAACTGTGGAACTCCCTCCCGCCCACCCTAAGGACTGAATAATCCTACCCACACTTTAGATAAAACATAATCAAGTGGCTTAAAGGAAATGATCTGTAAGCATCAGAATTACCCGCTGCCCCAGTACTCGACTATGCAACCCAGAAAGGTCATGCTCTGTAGATATGGATCTATTATAATATATGCATATTTATTACACCCTGTATTGTTGTATTGACCTGTATCTATGTAACCACGCAACCTGTAACCACGCAAGGTTAAAGTATTTTTGTTCTCGTGCCCTGATACCTTTGGGTCTGGTGCACGCTATACATAAATAAACAAACAAACAAAAGCGTGCTGAAGGTGTTTCCTTAAATTCTTAATGTTCTCATGGATAGTGGACACGTTGATCAGGGTTTGCTCTTGAGTTCTGTGAAGCAGATGCTGAGGTATCACCATTTTCCTTCCAGTCATGAGCTCAAAGGGAGACATTTTGGTTTCAGAAGACGGCGTGGGCTCAATGGCCATTAGGACAAGTGGTAATTGGATGTCCCAACTTGGTCCAGACTCTGGAACAAACTTTTTCAAGATGCCCACAATTGTATTATTGTGCATTTCAACTCCCCCGCTCGAGGCTCCGCGGTAGGCAATGTGGAGTTTCCTCTTTACCCCTCCTATCTCCAACAACTTGGTCATCACCTCACTGGTAAAATGACTTCCTCGGTCCGACTAAATGCTTTGGGGAAGGCCAAAATGAGAGAAGATGTTATTGATCATTAGTGCAGCAGCTGTCTCTGCCTTACAATTCGGGCTGGAAGTGATTTGATCTACTTGGTAAACAAGCACGTCAGAGTCAACATGTACTTGTTTCCTCTAGAGGAGCGAATCACTGGCCCGATTAAATCGACTTGCAAATCCGACCAAGGCAGTGTAATTCCCCTTTTCTGTAGGGGAGATCTGTGTATGAGAGAACTTGGCGTAAACTGAGGACACACAAGACACCCATTTAAGTAGATGTTGAGGTCTTGGCCCATACGTGGCCAGTATGCAACCTCACACAAGATTTATAATGTTGTATGAAACCCCCATGACTGGCAGTGACTGCGTCATGGGTGTGACTTAACATCTGGTTTTAGGATGCAGTATGTACTACCTACTGGTCACATCCAGATATGGACCTCTGTACCAACAATCTGTCTTGGATTCTGAACATTTTGGAAAACTTCATCAACACCCTGAGATCCTCTTTACCAATATAATCAGATTCTGTCAGAGGAAAATTCACGGGGTCTTCAATGTGTTGATCACATTTCCCAATATGTGGGTTATCTTTTTGTGCAGTAATCAAATCTGCATCTGGGGTTTCTTTACTCCACTGGGCAGTTCATAGTTCATTATTGCCATTGGATTGGGACCTGGTGACAGCAGCAACCTGGATTTCCCCAAACAGGGATTTGGTTTTTATGAGATCCCTGTGAATGGGTCTAGATTTGACCAGCTGCTCAGCGAAGTCATTTCCAGTTTTGTATGGTCACTCTATTTTGGAGTGACCTCTGATATTTTTCCAGTAGATGGTCATCTCATTAGAGGTTACCAGATCAACAATTGATTGTGTTAATATCCCATGTTTTATTGTTTTTTTGTTTGCACACAGCATGCCTTTTTTCCAGTTAATCAAGTGTTCCACAAACCCATTCCTGTCAGTGATTATGACCAGTTCTTTGAGTGTTGTGCTGCAGTGAGGATGGCTTGGTGTTCCACCATCAATTCTTCCACCTGACTACTATGGGGACCTATTTTTTACCCAGCAGAGGGTTCCAGGGTGTCATTCACCCAGGCATTCCCAATGCCAGCCACTAGTTCTCTCTCCACGTGATTGTGAACATGGAAGGATCACCCATCCACATGAACTGTGGGTATCTCCCGACACATGTCTTCCTCATAAACTTTGTGCGGGGAAGTAAGGTATGCCTCCATATTGTCATTGGTCCTTAAACTTTTATCCTCTAGACAGTTTTCTTGAGAACAGTCATGCAAGTCCGCCAATCCTTGCGCTAGAGGACTCGTCATGTTTTGGCCATATTTGACCTTCACAGGAAAGTATTGCATGGACAGAATCCAAGAAGTAATTCTGGAATTACTACCATTCCGTTTTCAGATTTGGATCCAGGAGATATTGCAAGGGTTGGCGAGCAGTCTCGTCAATGATGTGCTCCCCCTGGATGAATGGGATTTAATCAGAGTCAGTTATTATGACCAGTTAATTAAGTTGGTGGTGCACTTCAGTGAGTAAGGCTTTCCCTGTTGTTACCAACATGGTAGGAACAACCATCCACATAAACTGTGGGCATCCCCTGACATGTATCTTCTTCATAGACCTTGCATGGGGAAATTAATTACACCTCCATGTTCTTGTTGGTCATTAGACTTTTGTCCTTGCGACAGTTTTCTTGAACACAATCATGCAAGTCCGCAAACTCTTGCACTAGGGTTCTCTTCTTGTTTTGGCCATATCTTGCATGGACAGCATCCAGGAAGTAATTCTGGAATTAATAATGTTCCCAGCCTGGATTCTGTCACTTTGTAGATATTGCAAGGGTTGGTGAGGAGTCTTGACAATGATGTGCTCCCCCTGCATGAATAGGCGTTAATTTTTGCAACATCCACAACTTTGCCAGGAGTGCCTTTTCGCAGTTGCTGCATTTTTTCTCCACACTTTGTTGACCGTGTCATGCTTTTGGTATAATACTGTTGTTATGCAAGTATCTGAGAACCCTGTCTCCAAGAAAAATTCCTTGTTCTTTTTGGGGTAAGCCAAACAAGGGGCTTGGGAAAGACTTCTCTTTTTGTTGTTTTACTGCCTCAGATTGTTCCGGACCCCACTCCAAGCCTTTAATAAATGGACCAAGGGTCGAGTGACCTCTGCATAGTCTTCAATTAACTTTCTGCTATAATTAGTGAATTCAAGAATGCTTCTTAGTTCTCGCAGGGTAGTACAGTCTTTCAATTTCAATAATGCTTCCACCTTTTTTGCCTGGAGGCGGAGACCCTAAGGGCCGATTTTGTGCAATATGAAGTTCACACAGGTCTTACACCACTGTGCTTTCTAAAAGGACAGTTTTGCTCCGGTTTACTGCAACTGGGTCAGAACATAGCATAATTCCACCATATGTTCCTCCACAGTTGATCTCTTGATTAAGACATTGTCTAAATAGGCCAGGCTTCCCCTTTCACTGAAATTGGGCATGGCCATATGTAGGAAGATGGTAAATTAATTGCTAGAGTGTATTGTATCCCAAAGGGGATTTGTGTATTGCCACCCCCCGAAGGTAAAGGCAAGCTTGTACTGGTCTTCCCTATTCACGGGTACTGGCCAGTAACCCTTGGTCAGGTCAATATTGGTATACACCTTTGACCCTTGGATCTGGGCTAGTTCATGATCGAAGTAGGGTAGGGGCCCTCTTGCCATGTGAACCCATTTATTTAACTCCCGTAGGCCTGGGTAAACTCTCCAATGACCATTGGGTTTGAGTATCCCCAGCACTGAGTTGTTAAGATGTTGTGGATAGGATTAATTATCTGACCGGATTCAGCGTTTTTAATAATCTCTGTGATTGACTCCATAGACATAGATGTAACCGGTATTGCTTCACAAATACTGGAGCCATCTCTGGTCTGTGGGTATGGTGGTTGAATGTATCTCTGTGCGTCCACAGTCATATGAATCCACGGCAAAGATATCCTGAAAATCCAGAAACACCTGTTTCAGCACCTGTTTTTGCTCCTCGGTCTCTCAGGCATCAGCAAGATTGATTCATTCTTCGACCATCTGCTTAAAGCCTGGAAAGACCTTGGGCTTGGTAATTTCGGTGGTATCTTCCAGTTGGGTGGAGAGATCTCTTGTTATGGTGTTGGCCTGGATAAGAGGTTCCAAGGATGAGAGGTAGTCACTGTTGACTCAGAATACCACCTCATCCTTCCTGATGTCACAGGTCACCTCTTTCACACAATATGGGCAGGAAGAATACACCAAGAAACGTCCCTCTTGACTGGTGAAAATCTTTCTGAATGGATACCATCATCTATATATAAGCATTTATTTGGAATTGGTCCAAGGATCTCATTACCTAAATCAATAGAATAATTTTGGGCATCAACCACCATTCCAATAAAGGTGTCCGCACCCAAAATGATACTTCGAGGGTTGCTGTTATCCACCAATATCCGAATGGTGTTGTGTTCTACATCAACTAGGGGTGTCAGATGTAAATACAAACCTTACTGTTGGAGAATTTTTAGGGGAATTGTAAATTGTCATACCTGTCCTGGGACGGTAACCTCTTCTCTCACTTTTACTTCAACCACATACGGCAGCAATTGAGCTAACCGGAATGCATTCTCAGTGTTGTCAAAGCTAAGGGGGTTACCCTCAAGTCGGGAATAGGCTTTGTTATTAATTAGGTTCAAATTAATTGTAAATCAATAGAGAATGTCACTACCTAAGTAAAAGGCAGAGGGGGACATCTCTCACAACCCAACAATTATGTTCTATGCTTTTGTCACCAATGGACATTTTTAGTATACACCTGCTAGACAGGAGATGTTTGTAATTTGGAGTTTCCAGGCCCTTTTCCCACTTATCAATCAATTTAAATGTCGGAAAGGCCTGATCTTTTGGGAGTTTCCTGAATAATGCTTCGATGATGATGCTTTTTTCAATATTCAGACATACTCTGGCGAGAACAGGCTCCTCCCCCTCATTTATCTGAATTGGGGAAAACAGCTGTTCACTCTTTATCTGGATGTAGGTCAAACTTTAGCTGGTTTTTCATCATCTTTTACCATGGTATTTGTTTTTTTTTTCTGATTGTGGATCGGCATAATAATTCTGAGTATTTCCCTCATGTGTGAAATGCCACTTAAAACTGGGAAGGAGGTTGATTTTCAAGAATGAAGAATGGTTCCCATCACCAGGTTATCCTCCTACATAGATGACGGTGATGTCTGGGACTTGATTGTTCCTAAATTGGAATTCTATTTTGGCAGACTGCTGTTCAATCATGTGGCATGTGACATTCAAATTCACATAATTTGTGCTTTGATTTAATTTGCTTGGCTGGTTCACGCAGTCAATAAGGGGTGACAACCACAGAAGGAGGTAATTCCCCAAGAGACAATGTGTGCCTTCTGGAGCCACGACTATCACTGGGTGTTTCACCCTATGTCGCCCAATTTTTATATCCATATCCACAGTCCCTTTGATGGAAATATCATTCCCATCAAAGTTTTGGAGTTGGCCAGGAAGATGTTTGAGGGGCTTTTAGTGACCCTCCACCTTCCTAAATTTAGTTGGATGAAGGCCTTTTTGGACAGGAGGGTGGCTTGAGATCCAGTATCCACCAGAGCTGATAATGCACACTGAACCTGTACCTTGACAGAAGCATAAAATCTTCCTTCTCTCTCCTCAAGAGGCCAAAGAAAATGTACATTCTGTACCAGCTTGGCGATTAACAATTTTATATTGAACTCCAACACTGTGATCTTGCACAGTTTTCTATGTCGGTGTCTGGGAATCTGTAAACAAATATTTTGCACCCAGAAACAGGTGGGATTGGGAAGTCCCCTCCCCCTCAATTCTTTGCTGTCTCCCTTTTCCTGGAGACAGTTACCCAAACCTGTTTGGAGTCCTCTGGGTGACATTGTTTGGGTTTTAGAGCTTCTTGCTCTGGGTCAGTTTCCATACTTTCCCTGTCAAAACCAGGGTCTCTTGGGACGCAATGTTCCTTAGGAGGGATCCCTCCATTTCTGAAAGAGAAGATTTTCTTCCCTGAATTCTCCTGGGATTCTTCTCCTTCCTAAGGGATGAGGTGGACTTCCTCCAAAAAGTGGGTTGTCTTTGGCTTTCGATTTCTCCTACTTACCCTCTGTTCTTTAGGTTCCAGGTTTTTGGAGGTAGAAGATGTATGTTCATGCTCAGAGGTTTCTTGGGGTTTTGCTCCATCAGGGCACCAGACCCAGGTGTTGAGTTATTCTGGGCACCAGTTACCAGTTGAGGGTTTTGCTGAGCCACTCAACATGCGACCCAGGTCATGGGTTAATTGTTGGACTTGTCGCTCCAGTTGTGAAATCTTTTCTGGTTGGTAGAGAGGTCCGATTCATACATTTGCTGCTTGCGGAAAGGGTAGCTGTCCCTTCTCCCGGAGTAGCTTAGGTATTGGGAGTTTCCCTTATAACCTTCCATCCAAGGGCTCGCGTCTCCCAGATTCGGGAATCTATTGTCCTGAAAGCGGGGAGAGAGAGGAAGATTATTCTGGAAAGTAGGGTTTGAAGGGTATCTGGGAAAGAAGCTCAGGTTAAGGGGTGAAATATTACTTCCCTCCTGAGGGAAATTTGGAGGGAAGTGTCAAGGGAGGTTTCCTGGGGTGGTACTTACCTGATTGGACCCCCCCTTTTGCCAGGGGAGTCCAGATAAATCAGGGTATAGATCTTGTACCTTTGCATTTTGGAATGACAAAGGTGGCCCGGTCAGAAGGGTTATTTGTCTGGTACCCTGCCTAGCTACCACCTGATTGGATTGGATCTGAGGGTCTTCTCTGCCACTCATTCTGCTTATTGGTGGGAGAAGTCTTTTTAGCCCCCCCTCATCTCCAAGTCCAATGGAGGAGCATTTTTCACCTCTTCTGCCATTGCAGCGGCAGGTGTTATGGATAGTTTGGGATTTTTAGGGTTGTTTTTATTTTCTGAGGGCTTCTGGACCTCATAAATCCAGGTGGCCTGTTCTATCACCAAATCCAGTGTCCTACGCTCATGGAAATCCCTTACCTCTGGGTTCATTATGTATTTAGGGAACACATGAAAATATATGTTAATGAACTCCCGGCCATTGGTGGTCACCTGCCTAGAAGTCTGTGCAAATACTTGTTTCAGCTCCTGTATGAACTCTCTAGGCGCTTGGTCTTCCCCACACTAGAGGTTGTATGCCGTGTTGCAGTCCTCCTGAGCGTTTCTATGAATGGAGAAGTGTTTTAGGATGGCTGCCTTGCCAGTGGACCATTTTTGGTGATCTTGGTTCTCCAGCCCTAAAAAGAAGCTGGAGTATTCAGGGGAGAATGTCCATTTGACAAACTCCATGTAATTCCCATATATGTTTTATTTTTTTTATTTATTTTTATTTCAGATTTTGGTGCAATAGCAACAATAAAATGGATAGGAAGAAAAATCTATCAACATTGAACAAACGCTTTTAAGTCCCCCCCCCCTCCACCTAATAGACAACCTTTTCCCCCCTCTTACACCTCTCGGCCTCCCTGTACCTGTAAGTCGCAGATAAGAACCTTCAGTTGACTGGGTGTGTCACTCAATTCAATTCTCTACCTGGCTGCCTCACAGGTTTACCTTTACGTTATCAGATACCATATGACTAAGGATTGTATCCAGAGTGCAGGACCCCTCCCTTGCTCAAGTCTTATCAATAGCCTTTCACTCAATCCCCTACCTTTTCTGCTATTTCCTTAGTTTCAGTTTTTAGGTATGTGCTTATGAATTCCCCCCAAATCCTCTTGGGCGGGGTTGCCCTGCCATGGAGCCCCACAGTTATTCTTTCCATGAAACATGTGTTCATGGCCACGTTGATCCAATCCCATTTACTTGGGTTATGAGCACATTTCCACTTCATCACTAAGCAGGCCCTTGCAGCAAGCAACACAGCCCTGCCAACGTTGTCACCCTGACTTGCTCCCGTCTACTTCGTCCATACCAAACAAAAGTAGAATGGGGGATTTGGTTCAGGGAATCCCATCTAAGTCTTTGATCCATCCAGGACTTCATCCCAGAATACTTGTATACAAAGGCAACCCCAGCACATATGCCAATAATCAGCTCTAGTCTCATTCAAACGTCAACAGGAGGGGCTTGCACTCTGCAACATCTTTGAGAGCCTGACAGGGTCATAATGCCATCTATGTAAGAGCTTGATGGCGTGCAGTTTTATTGGCTCAAGATCAACATCTGTGAGGCCCCCCTACACAGTGTACACCAAACTGCTGGGTCTATTTCCCTCTCCATATCCCCTTCCCATCTCTGCCTCAATGTATCCATGGACCTTCCCCCTGGAAGCACCAATTCCCCATTCATTGCTGAAATCAGACCCTTCATTTCCGTACTTTTGTCTAAATGTTTCTCGATGGGTGTAAGGTCCCTCTGTATCCTGTACCTCCATGATCCCTCTGTTAGCCTCCCTTCCGTTGTAGGTATGAGACTATTGATAAAGACCCTATGCCCAGTGGCTCCTCCAAGTCGGTTATGGTGATGAAAGTGCCTCCCCTCCAAAGTTGGCCAACCCTCTCCAGACCATCCTCAAACCATTTCTTAAAGCTTTCGGGGTTTGGGAACTTCTCCCATACACCAGGCACCCAGATGTGGCTCAAGGGTGATGTTACCCCTTGCATTTCTGCACCCTCTCTCAATATACCCCAGATGGTCCCCACAATGCGGTGAGCCTGGATTCTGCAGTGGAGCTTACTTATTGGCACCCACAGCCATTCCCCTACAGTGGAGGGGGACAGGTGAAGGTTGTCTAACCCGACCCACTGGGCTCTCTATGAGCTCGAAGGTGGGGTATAAGGAACCTCAGCTGGGTGGCCTTGTAGTAAAGTTTCATGTCTGGGAGTCCCCCCCCCTTATTTAGGTAAGGTCAGGACTTCACTGGCTATTATTGCTTTTTTACCCTGCCACAGGAATTTCAGCAGAGCAGCCTTTATCTCATGGAAGCATGAGTCTTGGACCAAGATCAAGAGCATCTGAAATGTATAGAGGAACTTCGGAAGGAAACCCATCTTTAGGGCATTGAGCCATACTAGCCACGATATGGTCACCATGTTCGATTTTACCAGGTCTGCCAAAAATTGGATAACAGGGTGGGGAAGTTAGCCTCAAATAAATCTTCTGTGTCCCTCGTAAGGTTGATTCCCAAATATTATTTGCATGCCCATATTGACCTGTTCCCCTAATGAGGTGAACCTCTCCATTTCTCTGTCCCTCTCCCTATCCAAGGGGAAAATAACTGATTCAGCTCTATTTACTGAGAGGTTTCCGTACCGCTCAATCAACTGAATTACTCTTGGTATGGAGGATAAGGGGTTCCTCATTTGCAGGAGTAGACCATCTGCATATAATGCCACTTTATAATTCACTCCTCCAACCTGAAAACCTTCAACTTGTGGATCCCCTCTAATTCTCTGGGGTAGCGATTCTAGCGAGAGTGCGAACAGGGTCGGCGAGAGGGGGCAGCCCTGTCTCGTACCCCTGCCCAGGCCAAACCAGCGGGAGTACCCTCCGTTCACTGCCAAGCATGACCGAGGGGCTGCGTAAACTGCCATTATCCCCTGACGGAGCCTGGCTCCCAGCCCTTCTTCAGTGAGCACTTCCCTAAGGAAACCCCACTCCTCCCTGTCAAATGCCTTCTCGGCATCCACGGAGAGGAGTGAGAGGTCCCGAGTCATCCTGTGAGCCTCATAGATCAGGTGCAAGGTTTTCTTCATTGTGTCTGCCCCCTGGGTCCCCTAATGAAGCCCACCTGGTCTGAATGGACCAGCTGTGGCATGTACCCCTCAAGTCTTGACGCCAACACCTGAGTGTAGATCTTGGCATCGATATTCAGCAGGAAGATGGGGCAATAAGATTCACATAGTCGGGGGTCCCTACACTCCTTGTGTATCACTATCATTAGTGCACGAGAGTATGATTCCGGGGCTTCCCCCGTTTCCAGAATGACATTGAACAGCTCCACCAAGAATGGCAGGATAGGGGCTAGGAAGGTCTTATAGAACCCACCAAATAAAACTGTCCTCCGCTGGGGCCTTTCCTATTGGTAATCTCATCACTGCCCTCTTAATTTCTTCCTCTCATCTTGGGGCCTCCAGAGCCTTGGCTTGCTCTGGAGACAACTTGTGCAATTGGGCATCTTCCAGATAAGCTGTTATATCTCCCATCTCTTGGGTACCCTCTGTTTCCCACAACGTTTCATAGAAGGAAGCAAATACTTCTTGAATCCCATCTGTCGTGGAGTCCTGTGTGCTATCCACCCCCTCCAAAGCATCCACCCACCTTTCAGCACACTGTCCCCTCAGTCTGGCTGTCAGTAATGCATCTGCTTTTCCCCCCTTCTCAGAACTTTTGTTTCACAGATTGTAGCTTTCTAATTGATTGCCCCTCATCTAGTAGTCTGAGTTCCTCTCTTTACCCCTTCACTTCCATGACCCATTCATTCCCTCTCTTGTTAGCCTCCTGGGCCTGTCTATCAAGCTGGCTGATCACCGACCTTGACCTATTTTCAATGAGTGTGCGCTCCGTCTTTTCCTCTCCCCTTCTCTCATCAAAATCCCTCTCCGTGGCACCGTACCCGCTTCCCATACCACTCTCTTCGAAATGGCCCCTGTGTGATTCGCCTTGAAGTATTCCTCTAGTTCTTTGACCATCTCTGAGTAGAACACTGAGTCCTTCCATAGGGATTCATTACATCTCCATTTGGTCCCCCTGGGGGCCATTCCCCACCAATTAAGGTCCACTGTTACCACATTGTTGGCGGACCAGGTGATAGGAGTGGTCTCTTAACCCAGTGCATCCTCAGATAAGTTTCATATGTTTCTTGGGATGTACATATAATCAATCCTGGTGAAAGTACCATGGGGAGCAGAGTAAAAGGTGTATACCCTTCCATTTGTGTGCAAGTGCCGCCATATGTCCTGTAGCCTATAAACCTCCAATGTTTCTAAGACCTCCACATACCCCTATCTCGGCAGTTGCCCGAGGCCACTCGATCAACACCTGCCTGTCCGGCTGGACATCCACCCATATACTAAAGTCTCTTCCTAAAATTTGATGGCCTGAGGCTTCAAGCATTATTTTCGGGAGAGTTTTTTCAGGAACCTCAATCGTCCCTGGTTTGGGCCATAGATTGTGGTGCAAGTGAAGCTTACTTTCTTTATGGTGCCTGCCACCAGGAGTGCCCTACCTTCTCCATCAGCCCACACCTTTGATACCTCAATTTTCAGCCCTTTCCCTGTGGGGATTCCCACTGCCACTTTCCTCAAGGGCCCAATACCCAATATTCCAGACCTATCAATCCTCAAGTGACCCTTTGTCCTTTCCGTTGCTCGTATTTAGTCCTCCTGGAGGAACGTGACACCCAGATCAACACTACAGAACTCTCTAGTGAGGAGGGGCCTCTTTGTAGGTGAGTTCATCCCCTTAACATTTAGAGTCCCCACCCTCAGCTGACCTTCACTTGCCCCTTGTGTCACTATGGCCATCCTGTTACTTCCCTACATAAGGGCCCCACTCCCAACCTGGCCGGCCAGTGCCAGTCATTCCACCTCCTACCAACCAAGGAAAATTTTTATGAGAAGACCCGTACCATGACCCCTACTTTAACCGCCCCCATCAACCCTGCTAGGTGCCTGGCTCCCTCAGTTAATGTCACCAGGTTAAGTTCGGACCCACAGTAGGACCCGATCCCTTCAGATCCCCATTCCTTCAACATCTTCTTATCCTTGAGCCCCCAAGCCCACCACCCCCTCATAATCAAACATAACTTCAACTTCCCCATCTTAGGCAGTCCGTTGCACTTCTGAAACTGCCCCTCTCTAACTTAGTGCTATAGCCCTTCAGAATCAGGTTGGACCCTCATTACACCCTTACAATGTGGAAGAATCCCCTAGTTCGATTATCTTCTCCGAGGCTACACTCCAGCTGCAGGTTAGATGTCTCTCGCTGGTGATGAGTTCAATTTCCTAAGCTTTCTCGAGCCTGGCATCCATTCTTCTTCTGGGAACCTTGACAAGCCATTGCCTATCTATGCCCCCCTTTTCACTAGGGACTTTATGAACGTCCTCCTCATTCAACAGCTTGTATTTATACCCTTCAATTTCAAAGGATATGGAAAACGGGAAGCCCTACCTTTAAATCACTCCTTTCGAATTGAGCCACTTTGTCTCAAAATTGTACAGTTGATTCTCCCTACATTAAACTCGCTGCCAGACACACTAGATCCATCCACCCTAGTTAATGAATTCGACACAGTCATGGCCGATGCCCTGAATACTATTGCCCCATTAAAAATGAGAAACAGTAAACCTAGAGCACACCTAAATCGTTAAGAAAAGAAAAATGCAAACGTGAATCCTCTTGGAAACTAACACCATCAGAGGTGAATAAAGCCGTCCTCATCAATACTGTTACGAAATACAAAACTGAAATACGACGAGCCAAAAAAGAAAGCTTTGATAATAGAATAATGCAAGCTAAATCAGGCACCAAAGAGCTCTTTACAATACTAAAGGAATTGGAGAACCCCATCCCGGTACCTGACAACTGTGTCAAAAATAAAACATGCTGTTCTAACATTCAGAAGGCCTCAGTGACAAAATTTCTACACTCCAAGTCAAAATCGATAAGAAAAAACTAAACATACCTCCCACCACCGCCCAAATTGACAAATCACGCACTACTGCCAAGCCTGAACAGCGATTCAACTTCACCAAAGTCTCCATACTGGAAGTTGAAAAAATAATTCTATTGCTTAAACCCACAAATTGCAGAGGCGATAACTGCCCTGCACAAATAATAAAAGACGCTGCAAGAGATGTATCTCCATTCATCTCTAAACTCATCAATGCCTCATTTACCTTGGGTACAATACCGAGCAAGCTTAAGGAATCCTGGGTCCTCCCGCTCCTTAAGAAACAATCCTTGGACCCGACTATACCTACAAATTACAGGCCTATAACCACGGTGCCATTCCTACTAAAGATACTAGATAGAGTGGTCTACTTACAGATCCAGAGATACCTGGAGCTGCACAAACTGCTAGGCACCCGGCAGTCAGGTTTCAGACTGCAGCACGGCACTGAGACAGCACTTATTGATCTTAAGGCCCAGGTCGACAAGCTCAGAGACCAGTGAAAAACTGCCTTACTTCTCCTACTGAATCTCTCAGCAGCGTTTGACCTGGTGGAACACAAAGTACTCTGTAACCACTTACAATCAGCAGCGCATTTCTCGCCCCAAGCTATACCATGGATCAAATCATTTTCAAGTGAGAGAACTATGAGGGTTTTTTCCACCTCAGCAGCTGCAGACCCCACTCCTATCATGTGTGGCGTACCCCAGGGTTCTTGCATATCCCTTACCATGTACAACATCTTTACTAAGCCCCTGTTTGATGATTTGGACCTCCTAGGTGTCACCTACACTAACTATGCAGATGTCACCCAGATTTGCATCCCACTTTCCAGAGATTACAAACAGGATTTGGCCTTGGTGAATAAGATATACCTCATCATCCAGGCATTGATGGCACTTTATGGTCTATGCCTGAATAATGTCAAAACGGAACTCATCATCCTGGGGACTACACCTAACATTAAGAAACTTAGCCAAACATTAGGTTTTTATCACAACTCTAGCCTTACCCTGGCAAAACAAGTGAATGTTATGGCATCATCCACAGCCTACACTTGTAAACTGATCAGATCAGCGAAACCATATCTCTCCAAAATCAGCTGCACCACCTTGGCAAGAGCACTTGTGCTATCGAAACTGGATTATTACAACACCCTCTACTTGGGATCTAATAAATAAATCACCCAGAAAATTCTAATATTGCAAAATAATGCCCTTAGGCTTAGAACATCCCAAGGAATATCCAAAAAAGAACACATCTCCACGTCTAGAAGACAATCCAACTGGCTCTCCACTGCTGACAAAATCAAACTCAAAACTGCTTTGCTAGAATTCAAATGCCTCAATAATTCAGCACCCAGCTACCTGAAAGAGAGGTTCAAAAGAAGAGTCACATCCAGACCCACCAGAACAGCCTACACAAACTGCTTATCAGTTCCCCTCTTTAAAATGATGACAATCAGAGGGAATAGCTTCCCTATCAAAGCTGCCCAACTGTGGAACTCCCTCCCGCCCACCCTAAGGACTGAATAATCCTACCCACACTTTAGATAAAACATAATCAAGTGGCTTAAAGGAAATGATCTGTAAGCATCAGAATTACCCGCTGCCCCAGTACTCGACTATGCAACCCAGAAAGGTCATGCTCTGTAGATATGGATCTATTATAATATATGCATATTTATTACACCCTGTATTGTTGTATTGACCTGTATCTATGTAACCACGCAACCTGTAACCACGCAAGGTTAAAGTATTCTTGTTCTCGTGCCCTGATACCTTTGGGTCTGGTGCACGCTATACATAAATAAACAAACAAACAAAAGCGTGCTGAAGGTGTTTCCTTAAATTCTTAATGTTCTCATGGATAGTGGACACGTTGATCAGGGTTTGCTCTTGAGTTCTGTGAAGCAGATGCTGAGGTATCACCATTTTCCTTCCAGTCATGAGCTCAAAGGGAGACATTTTGGTTTCAGAAGACGGCGTGGGCTCAATGGCCATTAGGACAAGCGGTAATTGGATGTCCCAACTTGGTCCAGACTCTGGAACAAACTTTTTCAAGATGCCCACAATTGTATTATTGTGCATTTCAACTCCCCCGCTCGAGGCTCCGCGGTAGGCAATGTGGAGTTTCCTCTTTACCCCTCCTATCTCCAACAACTTGGTCATCACCTCACTGCTAAAATGACTTCCTCGGTCCGACTAAATGCTTTGGGGAAGGCCAAAATGAGAGAAGATGTTATTGATCATTAGTGCAGCAGCTGTCTCTGCCTTACAATTCGGGCTGGAAGTGATTTGATCTACTTGGTAAACAAGCACGTCAGAGTCAACATGTACTTGTTTCCTCTAGAGGAGCGAATCACTGGCCCGATTAAATCGACTTGCAAATCCGACCAAGGCAGTGTAATTCCCCTTTTCTGTAGGGGAGATCTGTGTATGAGAGAACTTGGCTGAAACTGAGGACACACAAGACACCCATTTAAGTAGATGTTGAGGTCTTGACCCATACGCGGCCAGTATGCAACCTCACACAAGATTTATAATGTTGTATGAAACCCCCTATGACTGGCAGTGACTGCGTCATGGGTGTGACTTAACATCTGGTTTTAGGATGCAGTATGTACTACCTACTGGTCACATCCAGATATGGACCTCTGTACCAACAATCTGTCTTGGATTCTGAACATTTTGGAAAACTTCATCAACACCCTGAGATCCTCTTTACCAATATAATCAGATTCTGTCAGAGGAAAATTCACGGGGTCTTCAATGTGTTGATCACATTTCCCAATATGTGGGTTATCTTTTTGTGCAGTAATCAAATCTGCATCTGGGGTTTCTTTACTCCACTGGGCAGTTCATAGTTCATTATTGCCATTGGATTGGGTCCTGGTGACAGCAGCAACCTGGATTTCCCCAAACAGGGATTTGGTTTTTATGAGATCCCTGTGAATGGGTCTAGATTTGACCAGCTGCTCAGCGAAGTCATTTCCAGTTTTGTATGGTCACTCTATTTTGGAGTGACCTCTGATATTTTTCCAGTAGATGGTCATCTCATTAGAGGTTACCAGATCAACAATTGATTGTGTTAATATCCCATGTTTTATTGTTTTTTTGTTTGCACACAGCATGCCTTTTTTCCAGTTAATCAAGTGTTCCACAAACCCATTCCTGTCAGTGATTATGACCAGTTCTTTGAGTGTTGTGCTGCAGTGAGGATGGCTTGGTGTTCCACCATCAATTCTTCCACCTGACTACTATGGGGACCTATTTTTTACCCAGCAGAGGGTTCCAGGGTGTCATTCACCCAGGCATTCCCAATGCCAGCCACTAGTTCTCTCTCCACGTGATTGTGAACATGGAAGGATCACCCATTCACATGAACTGTGGGTATCTCCCGACACATGTCTTCCTCATAAACTTTGTGCGGGGAAGTAAGGTATGCCTCCATATTGTCATTGGTCCTTAAACTTTTATCCTCTAGACAGTTTTCTTGAGAACAGTCATGCAAGTCCGCCAATCCTTGCGCTAGAGGACTCGTCATGTTTTGGCCATATTTGACCTTCACAGGAAAGTATTGCATGGACAGAATCCAAGAAGTAATTCTGGAATTACTACCATTCCGTTTTCAGATTTGGATCCAGGAGATATTGCAAGGGTTGGCGAGCAGTCTCGTCAATGATGTGCTCCCCCTGGATGAATGGGATTTAATCAGAGTCAGTTATTATGACCAGTTAATTGAGTTGGTGGTGCACTTCAGTGAGTAAGGCTTTCCCTGTTGTTACCAACATGGTAGGAACAACCATCCACATAAACTGTGGGCATCCCCTGACATGTATCTTCTTCATAGACCTTGCATGGGGAAATTAATTACACCTCCATGTTCTTGTTGGTCATTAGACTTTTGTCCTTGCGACAGTTTTCTTGAACACAAACATGCAAGTCCGCAAACTCTTGCACTAGGGTTCTCTTCTTGTTTTGGCCATATCTTGCATGGACAGCATCCAGGAAGTAATTCTGGAATTAATAATGTTCCCAGCCTGGATTCTGTCACTTTGTAGATATTGCAAGGGTTGGTGAGGAGTCTTGACAATGATGTGCTCCCCCTGCATGAATAGGCGTTAATTTTTGCAACACCCACAACTTTGCCAGGAGTGCCTTTTCGCAGTTGCTGCATTTTTTCTCCACACTTTGTTGACCGTGTCATGCTTTTGGTATAATACTGTTGTTATGCAAGTATCTGAGAACCCTGTCTCCAAGAAAAATTCCTTGTTCTTTTTGGGGTAAGCCAAACAAGGGGCTTGGGAAAGACTTCTCTTTTTGTTGTTTTACTGCCTCAGATTGTTCCGGACCCCACTCCAAGCCTTTAATAAATGGACCAAGGGTTGAGTGACCTCTGCATAGTCTTCAATTAACTTTCTGCTATAATTAGTGAATTCAAGAATGCTTCTTAGTTCTCGCAGGGTAGTACAGTCTTTCAATTTCAATAATGCTTCCACCTTTTTTGCCTGGAGGCGGAGACCCTAAGGGCCGATTTTGTGCAATATGAAGTTCACACAGGTCTTACACCACTGTGCTTTCTAAAAGGACAGTTTTGCTCCGGTTTACTGCAACTGGGTCAGAACATAGCATAATTCCACCATATGTTCCTCCACAGTTGATCTCTTGATTAAGACATTGTCTAAATAGGCCAGGCTTCCCCTTTCACTGAAATTGGGCATGGCCATATGTAGGAAGATGGTAAATTAATTGCTAGAGTGTATGTATCCAAAGGGGATTTGTGTATTGCCACCCCCCGAAGGTAAAGGCAAGCTTGTACTGGTCTTCCCTATTCACGGGTACTGGCCAGTAACCCTTGGTCAGGTCAATATTGGTATACACCTTTGACCCTTGGATCTGGGCTAGTTCATGATCGAAGTAGGGTAGGGGCCCTCTTGCCATGTGAACCCATTTATTTAACTCCCGTAGGCCTGGGTAAACTCTCCAATGGCCATTGGGTTTGAGTATCCCCAGCACTGAGTTGTTAAGATGATGTGGATTGGATTAATTATCTGACCGGATTCAGCGTTTTTAATAATCTCTGTGATTGACTCCATAGACATAGATGTAACCGGTATTGCTTCACAAATACTGGAGCCATCTCTGGTCTGTGGGTATGGTGGTTGAATGTATCTCTGTGCGTCCACAGTCATATGAATCCACGGCAAAGATATCCTGAAAATCCAGAAACACCTGTTTCAGCACCTGTTTTTGCTCCTCGGTCTCTCAGGCATCAGCAAGATTGATTCATTCTTCGACCATCTGCTTAAAGCCTGGAAAGACCTTGGGCTTGGTAATTTCGGTGGTATCTTCCAGTTGGGTGGAGAGATCTCTTGTTATGGTGTTGGCCTGGATAGGAGGTTCCAAGGATGATAGGTAGTCACTGTTGACTCAGAATACCACCTCATCCTTCCTGATGTCACAGGTCACCTCTTTCACACAATATGGGCAGGAAGAATACACCAAGAAACGTCCCTCTTGACTGGTGAAAATCTTTCTGAATGGATACCATCATCTATATATAAGCATTTATTTGGAATTGGTCCAAGGATCTCATTACCTAAATCAATAGAATAATTTTGGGCATCAACCACCATTCCAATAAAGGTGTCCGCACCCAAAATGATACTTCGAGGGTTGCTGTTATCCACCAATATCCGAATGGTGTTGTGTTCTACATCAACTAGGGGTGTCAGATGTAAATACAAACCTTACTGTTGGAGAATCTTTAGGGGAATTGTAAATTGTCATACCTGTCCTGGGACGGTAACCTCTTCTCTCACTTTTACTTCAACCACATACGGCAGCAATTGAGCTAACCGGAATGCATTCTCAGTGTTGTCAAAGCTAATGGGGTTACCCTCCAGTCGGGAATAGGCTTTGTTATTAATTAGGTTCAAATTAATTGTAAATCAATAGAGAATGTCACTACCTAAGTAAAAGGCAGAGGGGGACATCTCTCACAACCCAACAATTATGTTCTATGCTTTTGTCACCAATGGACATTTTTAGTATACACCTGCTAGACAGGAGATGTTTGTAATTTGGAGTTTCCAGGCCCTTTTCCCACTTATCAATCAATTTAAATGTCGGAAAGGCCTGATCTTTTGGGAGTTTCCTGAATAATGCTTCGATGATGATGCTTTTTTCAATATTCAGACATACTCTGGCGAGAACAGGCTCCTCCCCCTCATTTATCTGAATTGGGGAAAACAGCTGTTCACTCTTTATCTGGATGTAGGTCAAACTTTAGCTGGTTTTTCATCATCTTTTACCATGGTATTTGTTTTTTTTTCTGATTGTGGATCGGCATAATAATTCTGAGTATTTCCCTCATGTGTGAAATGCCACTTAAAACTGGGAAGGAGGTTGATTTTCAAGAATGAAGAATGGTTCCCATCACCAGGTTATTCTCCTACATAGATGACGGTGATGTTTGGGACTTGATTGTTCCTAAATTGGAATTCTATTTTGGCAGACTGCTGTTCAATCATGTGGCATGTGACATTCAAATTCACATAATTTGTGCTTTGATTTAATTTGCTTGGCTGGTTCACGCAGTCAATAAGGGGTGACAACCACAGAAGGAGGTAATTCCCCAAGAGACAATGTGTGCCTTCTGGAGCCACGACTATCACTGGGTGTTTCACCCTATGTCGCCCAATTTTTATATCCATATCCACAGTCCCTTTGATGGAAATATCATTCCCATCAAAGTTTTGGAGTTGGCCAGGAAGATGTTTGAGGGGCTTTTAGTGACCCTCCACCTTCCTAAATTTAGTTTGATGAAGGCCTTTTGGACAGGAGGGTGGCTTGAGATCCAGTATCCACCAGAGCTGATAATGCACACTGAACCTGTACCTTGACAGAAGCATAAAATCTTCCTTCTCTCTCCTCAAGAGGCCAAAGAAAATGTACATTCTGTACCAGCTTGGCGATTAACAATTTTATATTGAACTACAACACTGTGATCTTGCACAGTTTTCTATGTCGGTGTCTGGGAATCTGTAAACAAATAATTTGCACCCAGAAACAGGTGGGATTGGGAAGTCCCCTCCCCCTCAAATCTTTGCTGTCTCCCTTTTCCTGGAGACAGTTACCCAAACCTGTTCGGAGTCCTCTGGGTGACATTGTTTGGGTTTTAGAGCTTCTTGCTCTGGGTCAGTTTCCATACTTTCCCTGTCAAAACCAGGGTCTCTTGGGACGCAATGTTCCTTAGGAGGGATCCCTCCATCTCTGAAAGAGAAGATTTTCTTCCCTGAATTCTCCTGGGATTCTTCTCCTTCCTAAGGGATGAGGTGGACTTCCTCCAAAAAGTGGGTTGTCTTTGGCTTTCGATTTCTCCTACTTACCCTCTGTTCTTTAGGTTCCAGGTTTTTGGAGGTAGAAGATGTATGTTCATGCTCAGAGGTTTCTTGGGGTTTTGCTCCATCAGGGCACCAGACCCAGGTGTTGAGTTATTCTGGGCACCAGTTACCAGTTGAGGGTTTTGCTGAGCCACTCAACATGCGACCCAGGTCATGGGTTAATTGTTGGACTTGTCGCTCCAGTTGTGAAATCTTTTCTGGTTGGTAGAGAGGTCCGATTCATACATTTGCTGCTTGCGGAAAGGGTAGCTGTCCCTTCTCCCGGAGTAGCTTAGGTATTGGGAGTTTCCCTTATAACCTTCCATCCAAGGGCTCGCGTCTCCCAGATTCGGGAATCTATTGTCCTGAAAGCGGGGAGAGAGAGGAAGATTATTCTGGAAAGTAGGGTTTGAAGGGTATCTGGGAAAGAAGCTCAGGTTAAGGGGTGGAATATTACTTCCCTCCTGAGGGAAATTTGGAGGGAAGTGTCAAGGGAGGTTTCCTGGGGTGGTACTTACCTGATTGGACCCCCCCTTTTGCCAGGGGAGTCCAGATAAATCAGGGTATAGATCTTGTACCTTTGCATTTTGGAATGACAAAGGTGGCCCGGTCAGAAGGGTTATTTGTCTGGTACCCTGCCTAGCTACCACCTGATTGGATTGGATCTGAGGGTCTTCTCTGCCACTCTTTCTGCTTATTGGTGGGAGAAGTCTTTTTAGCCCCCCCTCATCTCCAAGTCCAATGGAGGAGCATTTTTCACCTCTGCTGCCATTGCAGCGGCAGGTGTTATGGATAGTTTGGGATTTTTAGGGTTGTTTTTATTTTCTGAGGGCTTCTGGACCTCATAAATCCAGGTGGCCTGTTCTATCACCAAATCCAGTGTCCTACGCTCATGGAAATCCCTTACCTCTGGGTTCATTATGTATTTAGGGAACACATGAAAATATATGTTAATGAACTCCCGGCCATTGGTGGTCACCTGCCTAGAAGTCTGTGCAAATACTTGTTTCAGCTCCTGTATGAACTCTCTAGGCGCTTGGTCTTCCCCACACTAGAGGTTGTATGCCGTGTTGCGGTCCTCCTGAGCATTTCTATGAATGGAGAAGTGTTTTAGGATGGCTGCCTTGCCAGTGGACCATTTTTGGTGATCTTGGTTCTCCAGCCCTAAAAAGAAGCTGGAGTATTCAGGGGAGAATGTCCATTTGACAAACTCCATGTAATTCCCATATATGTTTTATTTTTTTTATTTATTTTTATTTCAGATTTTGGTGCAATAGCAACAATAAAATGGATAGGAAGAAAAATCTATCAACATTGAACAAACGCTTTTAAGTCCCCCCCTCCACCTAATAGACAACCTTTCCCCCCCTCTTACACCTCTCGGCCTCCCTGTACCTGTAAGTCGCAGATAAGAACCTTCAGTTGACTGGGTGTGTCACTCAATTCAATTCTCTACCTGGCTGCCTCACAGGTTTACCTTTACGTTATCAGATACCATATGACTAAGGATTGTATCCAGAGTGCAGGACCCCTCCCTTGCTCAAGTCTTATCAATAGCCTTTCACTCAATCCCCTACCTTTTCTGCTATTTCCTTAGTTTCAGTTTTTAGGTATGTGCTTATGAATTCCCCCCAAATCCTCTTGGGCGGGGTTGCCCTGCCATGGAGCCCCACAGTTATTCTTTCCATGAAACATGTGTTCATGGCCACGTTGATCCAATCCCATTTACTTGGGTTATGAGCACATTTCCACTTCATCACTAAGCAGGCCCTTGCAGCAAGCAACACAGCCCTGCCAACGTTGTCACCCTGACTTGCTCCCGTCTACTTCGTCCATACCAAACAAAAGTAGAATGGGGGATTTGGTTCAGGGAATCCCATCTAAGTCTTTGATCCATCCAGGACTTCATCCCAGAATACTTGTATACAAAGGCAACCCCAGCACATATGCCAATAATCAGCTCTAGTCTCATTCAAACGTCAACAGGAGGGGCTTGCACTCTGCAACATCTTTGAGAGCCTGACAGGGTCATAATGCCATCTATGTAAGAGCTTGATGGCGTGCAGTTTTATTGGCTCAAGATCAACATCTGTGAGGCCCCCCTACACAGTGTACACCAAACTGCTGGGTCTATTTCCCTCTCCATATCCCCTTCCCATCTCTGCCTCAATGTATCCATGGACCTTCCCCCTGGAAGCACCAATTCCCCATTCATTGCTGAAATCAGACCCTTCATTTCCGTACTTTTGTCTAAATGTTTCTCGATGGGTGTAAGGTCCCTCTGTATCCTGTACCTCCATGATCCCTCTGTTAGCCTCCCTTCCGTTGTAGGTATGAGACTATTGATAAAGACCCTATGCCCAGTGGCTCCTCCAAGTCGGTTATGGTGATGAAAGTGCCTCCCCTCCAAAGTTGGCCAACCCTCTCCAGACCATCCTCAAACCATTTCTTAAAGCTTTCGGGGTTTGGGAACTTCTCTCATACACCAGGCACCCAGATGTGGCTCAAGGGTGAAGTTACCCCTTGCATTTCTGCACCCTCTCTCAATATACCCCAGATGGTCCCCACAATGCGGTGAGCCTGGATTCTGCAGTGGAGCTTACTTATTGGCACCCACAGCCATTCCCCTACAGTGGAGGGGGACAGGTGAAGGTTGTCTAACCCGACCTACTGGGGCTCTCTATGAGCTCGAAGGTGGGGTATAAGGAACCTCAGCTGGGTGGCCTTGTAGTAAAGTTTCATGTCTGGGAGTCCCCCCCCCCTTATTTAGGTAAGGTCAGGACTTCACTGGGTATTATTGCTTTTTTACCCTGCCACAGGAATTTCAGCAGAGCAGCCTTTATCTCATGGAAGCATGAGTCTTGGACCAAGATCAAGAGCATCTGAAATGTATAGAGGAACTTCGGAAGGCAACCCATCTTTAGGGCATTGAGCCATACTAGCCACGATATGGTCACCATGTTCGATTTTACCAGGTCTGCCAAAAATTGGATAACAGGGTGGGGAAGTTAGCCTCAAATAAATCTTCTGTGTCCCTCGTAAGGTTGATTCCCAAATATTATTTGCATGCCCATATTGACCTGTTCCCCTAATGAGGTGAACCTCTCCATTTCTCTGTCCCTCTCCCTATCCAAGGGGAAAATAACTGATTCAGCTCTATTTACTGAGAGGTTTCCGTACTGCTCAATCAACTGAATTAATCTTGGTATGGAGGATAAGGGGTTCCTCATGTGCAGGAGTAGACCATCTGCATATAAGCCACTTTATAATTCACTCCTCCAACCTGAAAACCTTCAACTTGTGGATCCCCTCTAATTCTCTGGGGTAGCGATTCTAGCGAGAGTGCGAACAGGGTCGGCGAGAGGGGGCAGCCCTGTCTCGTACCCCTGCCCAGGCCAAACCAGCGGGAGTACCCTCCGTTCACTGCCAAGCATGACCGAGGGGCTGCGTAAACTGCCATTATCCCCTGACGGAGCCTGGCTCCCAGCCCTTCTTCAGTGAGCACTTCCCTAAGGAAACCCCACTCCTCCCTGTCAAATCCCTTCTCGGCATCCACGGAGAGGAGTGAGAGGTCCCGAGTCATCCTGTGAGCCTCATAGATCAGGTGCAAGGTTTTCTTCATTGTGTCTGCCCCCTGGGTCCCCTAATGAAGCCCACCTGGTCTGAATGGACCAGCTGTGTCATGTACCCCTCAAGTCTTGACGCCAACACCTGAGTGTAGATCTTGGCATCGATATTCAGCAGGAAGATGGGGCAATAAGATTCACATAGTCGGGGGTCCCTACACTCCTTGTGTATCACTATCATTAGTGCACGAGAGTATGATTCCGGGGCTTCCCCCGTTTCCAGAATGACATTGAACAGCTCCACCAAGAATGGCAGGATAGGGGCTAGGAAGGTCTTATAGAACCCACCAAATAAAACTGTCCTCCGCTGGGGCCTTTCCTATTGGTAATCTCATCACTGCCCTCTTAATTTCTTCCTCTCATCTTGGGGCCTCCAGAGCCTTGGCTTGCTCGGGAGACAACTTGTGCAATTGGGCATCTTCCAGATAAGCTGTTATATCTCCCATCTCTTGGGTACCCTCTGTTTCCCACAACGTTTCATAGAAGGAAGCAAATACTTCTTGAATCCCATCTGTCGTGGAGTCCTGTGTGCTATCCACCCCCTCCAAAGCATCCACCCACCTTTCAGCACACTGTCCCCTCAGTCTGGCTGTCAGTAATGCATCTGCTTTTCCCCCCTTCTCAGAACTTTTGTTTCACAGATTGTAGCTTTCTAATTGATTGCCCCTCATCTAGTAGTCTGAGTTCCTCTCTTTACCCCTTCACTTCCATGACCCATTCATTCCCTCTCTTGTTAGCCTCCTGGGCCTGTCTATCAAGCTGGCTGATCACCGACCTTGACCTATTTTCAATGAGTGTGCGCTCCGTCTTTTCCTCTCCCCTTCTCTCATCAAAATCCCTCTCCGTGGCACCGTACCCGCTTCCCATACCACTCTCTTCGAAATGGCCCCTGTGTGATTCGCCTTGAAGTATTCCTCTAGTTCTTTGACCATCTCTAAGTAGAACACTGAGTCCTTCCATAGGGATTCATTACATCTCCATTTGGTCCCCCTGGGGGCCATTCCCCACCAATTAAGGTCCACTGTTACCACATTGTTGGCGGACCAGGTGATAGGAGTGGTCTCTTAACCCAGTGCATCCTCAGATAAGTTTCATATGTTTCTTGGGATGTACATATAATCAATCCTGGTGAAAGTACCATGGGGAGCAGAGTAAAAGGTGTATACCCTTCCATTTGTGTGCAAGTGCCGCCATATGTCCTGTAGCCTATACACCTCCAATGTTTCTAAGACCTCCACATACCCCTATCTCGGCAGTTGCCCGAGGCCACTCGATCAACACCTGCCTGTCCGGCTGGACATCCACCCATATACTAAAGTCTCTTCCTAAAATTTGATGGCCTGAGGCTTCAAGCATTATTTTCGGGAGAGTTTTTTCAGGAACCTCAATCGTCCCTGGTTTGGGCCATAGATTGTGGTGCAAGTGAAGCTTACTTTCTTTATGGTGCCTGCCACCAGGAGTGCCCTACCTTCTCCATCAGCCCACACCTTTGATACCTCAATTTTCAGCCCTTTCCCTGTGGGGATTCCCACTGCCACTTTCCTCAAGGGCCCAATACCCAATATTCCAGACCTATCAATCCTCAAGTGACCCTTTGTCCTTTCCGTTGCTCGTATTTAGTCCTCCTGGAGGAACGTGACACCCAGATCATCACTACAGAACTCTCTAGTGAGGAGGGGCCTCTTTGTAGGTGAGTTCATCCCCTTAACATTTAGAGTCCCCACCCTCAGCTGACCTTCACTTGCCCCTTGTGTCACTATGGCCATCCTGTTACTTCCCTACATAAGGGCCCCACTCCCAACCTGGCCGGCCAGTGCCAGTCATTCCACCTCCTACCAACCAAGGAAAATTTTTATGAGAAGACCCGTACCATGACCCCTACTTTAACCGCCCCCATCAACCCTGCTAGGTGCCTGGCTCCCTCAGTTAATGTCACCAGGTTAAGTTCGGACCCACAGTAGGACCCGATCCCTTCAGATCCCCATTCCTTCAACATCTTCTTATCCTTGAGCCCCCAAGCCCACCACCCCCTCATAATCAAACATAACTTCAACTTCCCCATCTTAGGCAGTCCGTTGCACTTCTGAAACTGCCCCTCTCTAACTTAGTGCTATAGCCCTTCAGAATCAGGTTGGACCCTCATTACACCCTTACAATGTGGAAGAATCCCCTAGTTCGATTATCTTCTCCGAGGCTACACTCCAGCTGCAGGTTAGATGTCTCTTGCTGGTGATGAGTTCAATTTCCTAAGCTTTCTCGAGCCTGGCATCCATTCTTCTTCTGGGAACCTTGACAAGCCATTGCCTATCTATGCCCCCCTTTTCACTAGGGACTTTATGAACGTCCTCCTCATTCAACAGCTTGTATTTATACCCTTCAATTTCAAAGGATATGGAAAACGGGAAGCCCTACCTTTAAATCACTCCTTTCGAATTGAGCCACTTTGTCTCAAAATTGTACAGTTGATTCTCCCTACATTAAACTCGCTGCCAGACACACTAGATCCATCCACCCTAGTTAATGAATTCGACACAGTCATGGCCGATGCCCTGAATACTATTGCCCCATTAAAAATGAGAAACAGTAAACCTAGAGCACACCTAAATCCTTAAGAAAAGAAAAATGCAAACGTGAATCCTCTTGGAAACTAACACCATCAGAGGTGAATAAAGCCGTCCTCATCAATACTGTTACGAAATACAAAACTGAAATACGACGAGCCAAAAAAGAAAGCTTTGATAATAGAATAATGCAAGCTAAATCAGGCACCAAAGAGCTCTTTACAATACTAAAGGAATTGGAGAACCCCATCCCGGTACCTGACAACTGTGTCAAAAATAAAACATGCTGTTCTAACATTCAGAAGGCCTCAGTGACAAAATTTCTACACTCCAAGTCAAAATCGATAAGAAAAAACTAAACATACCTCCCACCACCGCCCAAATTGACAAATCACGCACTACTGCCAAGCCTGAACAGCGATTCAACTTCACCAAAGTCTCCATACTGGAAGTTGAAAAAATAATTCTATTGCTTAAACCCACAAATTACAGAGGCGATAACTGCCCTGCACAAATAATAAAAGACGCTGCAAGAGATGTATCTCCATTCATCTCTAAACTCATCAATGCCTCATTTACCTTGGGTACAATACCGAGCAAGCTTAAGGAATCCTGGGTCCTCCCGCTCCTTAAGAAACAATCCTTGGACCCGACTATACCTACAAATTACAGGCCTATAACCACGGTGCCATTCCTACTAAAGATACTAGATAGAGTGGTCTACTTACAGATCCAGAGATACCTGGAGCTGCACAAACTGCTAGGCACCCGGCAGTCAGGTTTCAGACTGCAGCACGGCACTGAGACAGCACTTATTGATCTTAAGGCCCAGGTCGACAAGCTCAGAGACCAGTGAAAAACTGCCTTACTTCTCCTACTGAATCTCTCAGCAGCGTTTGACCTGGTGGAACACAAAGTACTCTGTAACCACTTACAATCAGCAGCGCATTTCTCGCCCCAAGCTATACCATGGATCAAATCATTTTCAAGTGAGAGAACTATGAGGGTTTTTTCCACCTCAGCAGCTGCAGACCCCACTCCTATCATGTGTGGCGTACCCCAGGGTTCTTGCATATCCCTTACCATGTACAACATCTTTACTAAGCCCCTGTTTGATGATTTGGACCTCCTAGGTGTCACCTACACTAACTATGCAGATGTCACCCAGATTTGCATCCCACTTTCCAGAGATTACAAACAGGATTTGGCCTTGGTGAATAAGATATACCTCATCATCCAGGCATTGATGGCACTTTATGGTCTATGCCTGAATAATGTCAAAACGGAACTCATCATCCTGGGGACTACACCTAACATTAAGAAACTTAGCCAAACATTAGGTTTTTATCACAACTCTAGCCTTACCCTGGCAAAACAAGTGAATGTTATGGCATCATCCACAGCCTACACTTGTAAACTGATCAGATCAGCGAAACCATATCTCTCCAAAATCAGCTGCACCACCTTGGCAAGAGCACTTGTGCTATCGAAACTGGATTATTACAACACCCTCTACTTGGGATCTAATAAATAAATCACCCAGAAAATTCTAATATTGCAAAATAATGCCCTTAGGCTTAGAACATCCCAAGGAATATCCAAAAAAGAACACATCTCCACGTCTAGAAGACAATCCAACTGGCTCTCCACTGCTGACAAAATCAAACTCAAAACTGCTTTGCTAGAATTCAAATGCCTCAATAATTCAGCACCCAGCTACCTGAAAGAGAGGTTCAAAAGAAGAGTCACATCCAGACCCACCAGAACAGCCTACACAAACTGCTTATCAGTTCCCCTCTTTAAAATGATGACAATCAGAGGGAATAGCTTCCCTATCAAAGCTGCCCAACTGTGGAACTCCCTCCCGCCCACCCTAAGGACTGAATAATCCTACCCACACTTTAGATAAAACATAATCAAGTGGCTTAAAGGAAATGATCTGTAAGCATCAGAATTACCCGCTGCCCCAGTACTCGACTATGCAACCCAGAAAGGTCATGCTCTGTAGATATGGATCTATTATAATATATGCATATTTATTACACCCTGTATTGTTGTATTGACCTGTATCTATGTAACCACGCAACCTGTAACCACGCAAGGTTAAAGTATTCTTGTTCTCGTGCCCTGATACCTTTGGGTCTGGTGCACGCTATACATAAATAAACAAACAAACAAAAGCGTGCTGAAGGTGTTTCCTTAAATTCTTAATGTTCTCATGGATAGTGGACACGTTGATCAGGGTTTGCTCTTGAATTCTGTGAAGCAGATGCTGAGGTATCACCATTTTCCTTCCAGTCATGAGCTCAAAGGGAGACATTTTGGTTTCAGAAGACGGCGTGGGCTCAATGGCCATTAGGACAAGCGGTAATTGGATGTCCCAACTTGGTCCAGACTCTGGAACAAACTTTTTCAAGATGCCCACAATTGTATTATTGTGCATTTCAACTCCCCCGCTCGAGGCTCCGCGGTAGGCAATGTGGAGTTTCCTCTTTACCCCTCCTATCTCCAACAACTTGGTCATCACCTCACTGCTAAAATGACTTCCTCGGTCCGACTAAATGCTTTGGGGAAGGCCAAAATGAGAGAAGATGTTATTGATCATTAGTGCAGCAGCTGTCTCTGCCTTACAATTCGGGCTGGAAGTGATTTGATCTACTTGGTAAACAAGCACGTCAGAGTCAACATGTACTTGTTTCCTCTAGAGGAGCGAATCACTGGCCCGATTAAATCGACTTGCAAATCCGACCAAGGCAGTGTAATTCCCCTTTTCTGTAGGGGAGATCTGTGTATGAGAGAACTTGGCTGAAACTGAGGACACACAAGACACCCATTTAAGTAGATGTTGAGGTCTTGACCCATACGCGGCCAGTATGCAACCTCACACAAGATTTATAATGTTGTATGAAACCCCCTATGACTGGCAGTGACTGCGTCATGGGTGTGACTTAACATCTGGTTTTAGGATGCAGTATGTACTACCTACTGGTCACATCCAGATATGGACCTCTGTACCAACAATCTGTCTTGGATTCTGAACATTTTGGAAAACTTCATCAACACCCTGAGATCCTCTTTACCAATATAATCAGATTCTGTCAGAGGAAAATTCACGGGGTCTTCAATGTGTTGATCACATTTCCCAATATGTGGGTTATCTTTTTGTGCAGTAATCAAATCTGCATCTGGGGTTTCTTTACTCCACTGGGCAGTTCATAGTTCATTATTGCCATTGGATTGGGTCCTGGTGACAGCAGCAACCTGGATTTCCCCAAACAGGGATTTGGTTTTTATGAGATCCCTGTGAATGGGTCTAGATTTGACCAGCTGCTCAGCGAAGTCATTTCCAGTTTTGTATGGTCACTCTATTTTGGAGTGACCTCTGATATTTTTCCAGTAGATGGTCATCTCATTAGAGGTTACCAGATCAACAATTGATTGTGTTAATATCCCATGTTTTATTGTTTTTTTGTTTGCACACAGCATGCCTTTTTTCCAGTTAATCAAGTGTTCCACAAACCCATTCCTGTCAGTGATTATGACCAGTTCTTTGAGTGTTGTGCTGCAGTGAGGATGGCTTGGTGTTCCACCATCAATTCTTCCACCTGACTACTATGGGGACCTATTTTTTACCCAGCAGAGGGTTCCAGGGTGTCATTCACCCAGGCATTCCCAATGCCAGCCACTAGTTCTCTCTCCACGTGATTGTGAACATGGAAGGATCACCCATTCACATGAACTGTGGGTATCTCCCGACACATGTCTTCCTCATAAACTTTGTGCGGGGAAGTAAGGTATGCCTCCATATTGTCATTGGTCCTTAAACTTTTATCCTCTAGACAGTTTTCTTGAGAACAGTCATGCAAGTCCGCCAATCCTTGCGCTAGAGGACTCGTCATGTTTTGGCCATATTTGACCTTCACAGGAAAGTATTGCATGGACAGAATCCAAGAAGTAATTCTGGAATTACTACCATTCCGTTTTCAGATTTGGATCCAGGAGATATTGCAAGGGTTGGCGAGCAGTCTCGTCAATGATGTGCTCCCCCTGGATGAATGGGATTTAATCAGAGTCAGTTATTATGACCAGTTAATTGAGTTGGTGGTGCACTTCAGTGAGTAAGGCTTTCCCTGTTGTTACCAACATGGTAGGAACAACCATCCACATAAACTGTGGGCATCCCCTGACATGTATCTTCTTCATAGACCTTGCATGGGGAAATTAATTACACCTCCATGTTCTTGTTGGTCATTAGACTTTTGTCCTTGCGACAGTTTTCTTGAACACAAACATGCAAGTCCGCAAACTCTTGCACTAGGGTTCTCTTCTTGTTTTGGCCATATCTTGCATGGACAGCATCCAGGAAGTAATTCTGGAATTAATAATGTTCCCAGCCTGGATTCTGTCACTTTGTAGATATTGCAAGGGTTGGTGAGGAGTCTTGACAATGAGGTGCTCCCACTGCATGAATAGGCGTTAATTATTGCAACACCCACAACTTTGCCAGGAGTGCCTTTTCGCAGTTGCTGCATTTTTTCTCCACACTTTGTTGACCGTGTCATGCTTTTGGTATAATACTGTTGTTATGCAAGTATCTGAGAACCCTGTCTCCAAGAAAAATTCCTTGTTCTTTTTGGGGTAAGCCAAACAAGGGGCTTGGGAAAGACTTCTCTTTTTGTTGTTTTACTGCCTCAGATTGTTCCGGACCCCACTCCAAGCCTTTAATAAATGGACCAAGGGTTGAGTGACCTCTGCATAGTCTTCAATTAACTTTCTGCTATAATTAGTGAATTCAAGAATGCTTCTTAGTTCTCGCAGGGTAGTACAGTCTTTCAATTTCAATAATGCTTCCACCTTTTTTGCCTGGAGGCGGAGACCCTAAGGGCCGATTTTGTGCAATATGAAGTTCACACAGGTCTTACACCACTGTGCTTTCTAAAAGGACAGTTTTGCTCCGGTTTACTGCAACTGGGTCAGAACATAGCATAATTCCACCATATGTTCCTCCACAGTTGATCTCTTGATTAAGACATTGTCTAAATAGGCCAGGCTTCCCCTTTCACTGAAATTGGGCATGGCCATATGTAGGAAGATGGTAAATTAATTGCTAGAGTGTATGTATCCAAAGGGGATTTGTGTATTGCCACCCCCCGAAGGTAAAGGCAAGCTTGTACTGGTCTTCCCTATTCACGGGTACTGGCCAGTAACCCTTGGTCAGGTCAATATTGGTATACACCTTTGACCCTTGGATCTGGGCTAGTTCATGATCGAAGTAGGGTAGGGGCCCTCTTGCCATGTGAACCCATTTATTTAACTCCCGTAGGCCTGGGTAAACTCTCCAATGGCCATTGGGTTTGAGTATCCCCAGCACTGAGTTGTTAAGATGTTGTGGATTGGATTAATTATCTGACCGGATTCAGCGTTTTTAATAATCTCTGTGATTGACTCCATAGACATAGATGTAACCGGTATTGCTTCACAAATACTGGAGCCATCTCTGGTTTGTGGGTATGGTGGTTGAATGTATCTCTGTGCGTCCACAGTCATATGAATCCACGGCAAAGATATCCTGAAAATCCAGAAACACCTGTTTCAGCACCTGTTTTTGCTCCTCGGTCTCTCAGGCATCAGCAAGATTGATTCATTCTTCGACCATCTGCTTAAAGCCTGGAAAGACCTTGGGCTTGGTAATTTCGGTGGTATCTTCCAGTTGGGTGGAGAGATCTCTTGTTATGGTGTTGGCCTGGATAGGAGGTTCCAAGAATGAGAGGTAGTCACTGTTGACTCAGAATACCACCTCATCCTTCCTGATGTCACAGGTCACCTCTTTCACACAATATGGGCAGGAAGAATACACCAAGAAACGTCCCTCTTGACTGGTGAAAATCTTTCTGAATGGATACCATCATCTATATATAAGCATTTATTTGGAATTGGTCCAAGGATCTCATTACCTAAATCAATAGAATAATTTTGGGCATCAACCACCATTCCAATAAAGGTGTCCGCACCCAAAATGATACTTCGAGGGTTGCTGTTATCCACCAATATCCGAATGGTGTTGTGTTCTACATCAACTAGGGGTGTCAGATGTAAATACAAACCTTACTGTTGGAGAATTTTTAGGGGAATTGTAAATTGTCATACCTGTCCTGGGACGGTAACCTCTTCTCTCACTTTTACTTCAACCACATACGGCAGCAATTGAGCTAACCGGAATGCATTCTCAGTGTTGTCAAAGCTAATGGGGTTACCCTCCAGTCGGGAATAGGCTTTGTTATTAATTAGGTTCAAATTAATTGTAAATCAATAGAGAATGTCACTACCTAAGTAAAAGGCAGAGGGGGACATCTCTCACAACCCAACAATTATGTTCTATGCTTTTGTCACCAATGGACATTTTTAGTATACACCTGCTAGACAGGAGATGTTTGTAATTTGGAGTTTCCAGGCCCTTTTCCCACTTATCAATCAATTTAAATGTCGGAAAGGCCTGATCTTTTGGGAGTTTCCTGAATAATGCTTCGATGATGATGCTTTTTTCAATATTCAGACATACTCTGGCGAGAACAGGCTCCTCCCCCTCATTTATCTGAATTGGGGAAAACAGCTGTTCACTCTTTATCTGGATGTAGGTCAAACTTTAGCTGGTTTTTCATCATCTTTTACCATGGTATTTGTTTTTTTTTCTGATTGTGGATCGGCATAATAATTCTGAGTATTTCCCTCATGTGTGAAATGCCACTTAAAACTGGGAAGGAGGTTGATTTTCAAGAATGAAGAATGGTTCCCATCACCAGGTTATTCTCCTACATAGATGACGGTGATGTTTGGGACTTGATTGTTCCTAAATTGGAATTCTATTTTGGCAGACTGCTGTTCAATCATGTGGCATGTGACATTCAAATTCACATAATTTGTGCTTTGATTTAATTTGCTTGGCTGGTTCACGCAGTCAATAAGGGGTGACAACCACAGAAGGACGTAATTCCCCAAGAGACAATGTGTGCCTTCTGGAGCCACGACTATCACTGGGTGTTTCACCCTATGTCGCCCAATTTTTATATCCATATCCACAGTCCCTTTGATGGAAATATCATTCCCATCAAAGTTTTGGAGTTGGCCAGGAAGATGTTTGAGGGGCTTTTAGTGACCCTCCACCTTCCTAAATTTAGTTGGATGAAGGCCTTTTTGGACAGGAGGGTGGCTTGAGATCCAGTATCCACCAGAGCTGATAATGCACACTGAACCTGTACCTTGACAGAAGCATAAAATCTTCCTTCTCTCTCCCCAAGAGGCCAAAGAAAATGTGCATTCTGTACCAGCTTGGCGATTAACAATTTTATATTGAACTCCAACACTGTGATCTTGCACAGTTTTCTATGTCGGTGTCTGGGAATCTGTAAACAAATAATTTGCACCCAGAAACAGGTGGGATTGGGAAGTCCCCTCCCCCTCAATTCTTTGCTGTCTCCCATTTCCTGGAGACAGTTACCCAAACCTGTTTGGAGTCCTCTGGGTGACATTGTTTGGGTTTTAGAGCTTCTTGCTCTGGGTCAGTTTCCATACTTTCCCTGTCAAAACCAGGGTCTCTTTCCATACTTTCCCTGTCAAAGCCAGGGTCTCTTGGGACGCAATGTTCCTTAGGAGGGATCCCTCCATCTCTGAAAGAGAAGATTTTCTTCCCTGAATTCTCCTGGGATTCTTCTCCTTCCTACGGGATGAGGTGGACTTCCTCCAAAAAGTGGGTTGTCTTTGGCTTTCGATTTCTCCTACTTACCCTCTGTTCTTTAGGTTCCAGGTTTTTGGAGGTAGAAGATGTATGTTCATGCTCAGAGGTTTCTTGGGGTTTTGTTCCAGTGGAATAGGAAGCTTCCTCTAGGGCTTCACATCTCCCTTCCACCCGATCCCCCTCCACTGGAGCCTGTGGGATGTCAGAGTTTTCTTTCCGCCATTGCTCCATCAGGGCACCAGACCCAGGTGTTGAGTTATTCTGGGCACCAGTTACCAGTTGAGGGTTTTGCTGAGCCACTCAACATGCGACCCAGGTCATGGGTTAATTGTTGGACTTGTCGCTCCAGTTGTGAAATCTTTTCTGGTTGGTAGAGAGGTCCGATTCATACATTTGCTGCTTGCAAATGTATGAATGTCCCTTCTCCCGGAGTAGCTTAGGTATTGGGAGTTTCCCTTATAACCTTCCATCCAAGGGCTCTCTTCTCCCAGATTCGGGAATCTATTGTCCTGAAAGCGGGGAGAGAGAGGAAGATTATTCTGGAAAGTAGGGTTTGAAGGGTATCTGGGAAAGAAGCTCAGGTTAAGGGGTGGAATATTACTTCCCTCCTGAGGGAAATTTTGAGGGAAGTGTCAAGGGAGGTTTCCTGGGGTGGTACTTACCTGATTGGACCCCCCCCCCCCTTTTGCCAGGGGAGTCCAGATAAATCAGGGTATAGATCTTGTACCTTTGCATTTTGGAATGACAAAGGTGGCCCGGTCAGAAGGGTTATTTGTCTGGTACCCTGCCTAGCTACCACCTGATTGGATTGGATCTGTGGCCCTCTCTGCTACTCATTCTGCTTATTGGTGGGAGAAGTCGTTTTAGCCCCCCCTCATCTCCAAGTCCAATGGAGGAGCATTTTTCACCTCTGCTGCCATTGCAGCGGCAGGTGTTATGGATAGTTTGGGATTTTTAGGGTTGTTTTTATTTTCTGAGGGCTTCTGGACCTCATAAATCCAGGTGGCCTGTTCTATCACCAAATCCAGTGTCCTACGCTCATGGAAATCCCTTACCTCTGGGTTCATTATGTATTTAGGGAACACATGAAAATATATGTTAATGAACTCCCGGCCATTGGTGGTCACCTGCCTAGACGTCTGTGCAAATACTTGTTTCAGCTCCTGTATGAACTCTCTAGGCGCTTGGTCTTCCCCACACTGGAGGTTGTATGCCGTGTTGCGGTCCTCCTGAGCATTTCTATGAATGGAGAAGTGTTTTAGGATGGCGCCTTTCCAGTGGACCATTTTTGGTGATCTTGGTTCTCCAGCCCTAAAAAGAAGCTCGAGTATTCAGGGGAGAATGTCCATTTGACAAACTCCATTTAATTCCCATATATGTTTTATTTTTTTGTTTATTTTTATTTCAGATTTTGGTGCAATAGCAACAATAAAATGGATAGGAAGAAAAATCTATCAACATTGAACAAACGCTTTTAAGTCCCCCCCCCTCCACCTAATAGACAACCTTTCCCCCCCTCTAACACCTCTCGGCCTCCCTGTACCTGTAAGTCGCAGATAAGAACCTTCAGTTGACTGGGTGTGTCACTCAATTCAATTCTCTACCTGGCTGCCTCACAGGTTTACCTTTACGTTATCAGATACCATATGACTAAGGATTGTATCCAGAGTGCAGGACCCCTCCCTTGCTCAAGTCTTATCAATAGCCTTTCACTCAATCCCCTACCTTTTCTGCTATTTCCTTAGTTCCAGTTTTTAGGTATGTGCTTATGAATTCCCCCCAAATCCTCTTGGGCGGGGTTGCCCTGCCATGGAGCGCCACAGTTACTCTTTCCATGAAACATGTGTTCATGGCCACGTTGATCCAATCCCATTTACATGGGTTATGAGCACATTTCCACTTCATCACTAAGCAGGCCCTTGCAGCAAGCAACACAGCCCTGCCAACGTTGTCACCCTGACTTGCTCCCGTCTACTTCGTCCATACCAAACAAAAGTAGAATGGGGGATTTGGTTCAGGGAATCCCATCTAAGTCTTTGATCCATCCAGGACTTCATCCCAGAATACTTGTATACAAAGGCAACCCCAGCACATATGCCAATAATCAGCTCTAGTCCCATTCAAACGTCAACAGGAGGGGCTTGCACTCTGCAACATCTTTGAGAGCCTGACAGGGTCATAATGCCATCTATGTAAGAGCTTGATGGCGTGCAGTTTTATTGGCTCAAGATCAACATCTGTGAGGCCCCCTACACAGTGTACACCAAACTTCTGGGTCTATTTCCCTCTCCATATCCCCTTCCCATCTCTGCCTCAATGTATCCATGGACCTTCCCCCTGGAAGCACCAATTCCCCATCCATTGTTGAAATCAGACCCTTCATTTCCGTACTTTTGTCTAAATGTTTCTTGATGGGTGTAAGGTCCCTCTGTATCCTGTACCTCCATGATCCCTCTGTTAGCCTCCCTTCCGTTGTAGGTATGAGACTATTGATAAAGACCCTATGCCCAGTGGCTCCTCGGTTATGGTGATGAAAGTGCCTCCCCTCCAAAGTTGGCCAACCCTCTCCAGACCATCCTCAAACCATTTCTTAAAGCTTTCGGGGTTTGGGATCTTCTCTCTTACACCAGGCACCCAGATGTGGCTCAAGGGTGAAGTTACCCCTTGCATTTCTGCACCCTCTCTCAATATACCCCAGATGGTCCCCACAATGCGGTGAGCCTGGATTCTACAGTGAAGCTTACTTATTGGCACCCACAGCCATTCCCCTACAGTGGAGGGGGACAGGTGAAGGTTGTCTAACCCGACCCACTGGGGCTCTCTATGAGCTCGAAGGTGGGGTATAAGGAACCTCAGCTGGGTGGCCTTGTAGTAAAGTTTCATGTCTGGGAGTCCCCCCCCTTATTTAGGTAAGGTCAGGACTTCACTGGCTATTATTGCTTTTTTACCCTGCCACAGGAATTTCGGCAGAGCGGCCTTTATCTCATGGAAGCATGAGTCTTGGACCAAGATCAAGAGCATCTGAAATGTATAGAGGAACTTCGGAAGGCAACCCATCTTTAGGGCATTGAGCCATACTAGCCACGATATGGTCACCATGTTCGATTTTACCAGGTCTGCCAAAAATTGGATAACAGGGTGGGGAAGTTAGCCTCAAATAAATCTTCTGTGTCCCTCGTAAGGTTGATTCCCAAATATTATTTGCATGCCCATATTGACCTGTTCCCCTAATGAGGTGAACCTCTTCATTTCTTTGTCCCTCTCCCTATCCAAGGGGAAAATAACTGATTCAGCTCTATTCACTGAGAGGTTTCCGTACTGCTCAATCAACTGAATTAATCTTGGTATGGAGGATAAGGGGTTCCTCATGTGCAGGAGTAGACCATCTGCATATAATGCCACTTTATAAGTCAATCCTCCAACCTGAAAACCTTCAACTTGTGGGTCCCCTCTAATTCTCTGGGGTAGCGATTCTAGCGAGAGTGCGAACAGGGTCGGCGAGAGGGGGCAGCCCTGTCTCGTACCCCTGCCCAGGCCAAACCAGCGGGAGTACCCTCCGTTCACTGCCAAGCATGACCGAGGGGCTGCGTAAACTGCCATTATCCCCTGACGGAGCCTGGCTCCCAGCCCTTCTTCGGTGAGCACTTCCCTAAGGAAACCCCACTCCTCCCTGTCAAATGCCTTCTCGGCATCCACGGAGAGGAGTGAGAGGTCCCGAGACATCCTGTGAGCCTCATAGATCAGGTGCAAGGTTTTCCTCATTGTGTCTGCCCCCTGGGTCCCCTAATGAAGCCCACCTGGTCTGAATGGACCAGCTGTGGCATGTACCCCTCAAGTCTTGACGCCAACACCTGAGTGTAGATCTTGGCATCGATATTCAGCAGCGAGATGGGGCAATAAGATTCACATAGTCGGGGGTCCCTACACTCCTTGTGTATCACTATCATTAGTGCACGAGAGTATGATTCCGGGGCTTCCCCCGTTTCCAGAATGACATTGAACAGCTCCACCAAGAATGGCAGGATAGGGGCTAGGAAGGTCTTATAGAACCCACCAGATAAAACTGTCCTCTGCTGGGGCCTTTCCTACTGGTAATCTCATCACTGCCCTCTTAATTTCTTCCTCTCATCTTGGGGTCTCCAGAGCCTTGGCTTGCTCGGGAGACAACTTGTGCAATTGGGCATCTTCCAGATAAGCTGTTATATCTCCCATCTCTTGGGTACCCTCTGTTTCCCACAACGTTTCATAGAAGGAAGCAAATACTTCTTGAATCCCATTTGTCGTGGAGTCCTGTGTGCTGTTCACCCCCTCCAAAGCATCCACCCACCTTTCAGCACACTGTCCCCTCAGTCTGGCTGTCAGTAATGCATCCGCTTTTCCCCCCTTCTCAGAAATTTTGTTTCACAGATAGTAGCTTTCTAATTGATTGCCCCTCATGTAGTAGTCTGAGTTCCTCTCTTTACCCCTTCACTTCCATGACCCATTCATTCCCTCTCTTGTTAGCCTCCTGGGCCTGTCTATCAAGCTGGCTGATCACCGACCTTGACCTATTTTCAATGAGTGTGCGCTCCGTCTTTTCCTCTCCCCTTCTCTCATCAAAATCCCTCTCCGTGCCACCGTACCCGCTTCCCATACCACTCTCTTCGAAATGGCCCCTGTATGATTCGCCTTGAAGTATTCCTCTAGTTCTTTGACCATCTCTAAGTAGAACACTGAGTCCTTCCATGGGAATTCATTACATCTCCATTTGGTCCCCCTGCGGGCCATTCCCCACCAATTAAGGTCCACTGTTACCACATTGTTGGCGGACCAGGTGATAGGAGTGGTCTCTTAACCCAGTGCATCCTCAGATAAGTTTCACATGTTTCTTGGGATGTACATATAATCAATCCTGGTGAAAGTACCATGGGGAGCAGAGTAAAAGTTGTATACCCTTCCATTTGTGTGCAAGTGCCGCCATATGTCCTGTAGCCTATAAACCTCCAATGTTTCTAAGACCTCCACATACCCCTATCTCGGCAGTTGCCCGAGGCCACTCGATCAACACCTGCCTGTCCGGCTGGACATCCACCCATATACTAAAGTCTCTTCCTAAAATTTGATGGCCTGAGGCTTCAAGCATTATTTTCGGGAGAGTTTTTTCAGGAACCTTAATCGTCCCTGGTTTGGGCCATAGATTGTGGTGCAAGTGAAGCTTACTTTCTTTATGGTGCCTGCCACCAGGAGTGCCCTACCTTCTCCATCAGCCCACACCTTTGATATCTCAATTTTCAGCCCTTTCCCTGTGAGGATTCCCACTGCCACTTTCCTCAAGGGCCCAATACCCAATATTCCAGACCTATCAATCCTCAAATGACCCTTTGTCCTTCCCCTTGCTCGTATTTAGTCCTCCTGGAGGAACATGACACCGAGATCATCACTACAGAACTCTCTAGTGAGGAGGGGCCTCTTTGTAGGTGAGTTCATCCCCTTAACATTTAGAGTCCCCACCCTCAGCTGACCTTCACTTGCCCCTTGTGTCACTATGGCCATCCTGTTACTTCCCTACATAAGGGCCCCACTCCCAACCTGGCCGGCCAGTGCCAGTCATTCCACCTCCTACCAACCAAGGAAAATTTTTATGAGAAGACCCGTACCATGACCCCTACTTTAACCGCCCCCATCAACCCTGCTAGGTGCCTGGCTCCCTCAGTTAATGTCACCAGGTTAAGTTCGGACCCACAGTAGGACCCGATCCCTTCAGATCTCCATTCCTTCAACATCTTCTTATCCTTGAGCCCCCAAGCCCACCACCCCCTCATAATCAAACATAACTTCAACTTCCCCAACTTAGGCAGTCCGTTGCACTTCTGAAACTGCCCCTCTCTAACTTAGTGCTATAGCCCTTCAGAATCCGGTTGGACCCTCATTACACCCTTACAATGTGGAAGAATCCCCTAGTTCGATTATCTTCTCCGAGGCTACACTCCAGCTGCAGGTTAGATGTCTCTCGCTGGTGATGAGTTCAATTTCCTAAGCTTTCTCGAGCCTGGCATCCATTCTTCTTCTGGGAACCTTGACAAGCCATTGCCTATCTATGCCCCCCTTTTCACTAGGGACTCTATGAACGTCCTCCTCATTCAACAGCTTGTATTTATACCCTTCAATTTCAAAGGATATGGAAAACGGGAATCCCTACCTTTAAATCACTCCTTTCGAATTGAGCCACTTTGTCAGGGGGGAGCACATCCTCCTCTTGGCTACGGTCAGGGAGGACAGATCCTGGAAGACCAACACTCTGGACATGCCATACATGACCGGGCCTCTTTGTTTATCCTTCTCAAGAATCGTTAACTTGTCAGAGTAATTTTGGAACCGGGCGAGGACCGATTTCAGGCCTCCTGCTGCCTTACCTGGCTGGGGATTCTCTCAATTTTTGTTTCATTGATGTTGTCATCCTCGAACACCAGTTTTGTGACTTCATATTACATTCTCCTCAGGTCTGCCTCCGTCTCCCCATCTCTGTCCAGGATCCCAAACAGTCTCAGGTCATTCCACCTTTTGCGGTTTTCTAGATCGTCCATTTTCATTCTAACCTCTTCCTCTTGTCTCTCCATTTCGGACATTTGCATGTCCATTTGGGTCTCTAGGGTGTCGAGGGAGTACAGATTGTGCCAGAATTCCTCCAGCTGCTCCTCGAGCTGCCACATTCTTTTTGGTGGCTGAGGAGTCCTCAGTGGCAGTAGCCATATTGGCCTATACGGGCGCTCCTATTCTACCCCAGCCCAGTGTATATTCAAAGGCGGGCAACTTTCCTATGAACTCCATATGCCTCCTCCTGCTTTTCGGGTGTGCCCCTGCTTGGGCGCACTAGCGTGATGCACAATGAAAGGTAGTCTTGGTGCCCCTTTGTATCCGACCTGGGTGCGTTCCTTTCGAGCAGTGACAGTCTCTCTTAGTTAGCATCCGTGAGGCGGGCACAGGCCCCAAAATTGGAGGCCCACACCTCCCAGAGCTTTCCTAATGAGCCTTCTTCCACCAGTGGCCGGGGGGCCTCCATCTTCCACCGATATTCCAGTACCACTCCGAGGAGAGGGCCTTCCACTTGAGGTGTACTCTAGATCGTCCCAAAAAATGTCCCCTTCCATTTGTCAGTTAGGTTACAGAGCCCCGTGGACTTCTAGGCGCTCACCACGACTGCATATCCCCCTGAGATTCTGCCTACCACAACCACAGTTGCTCAGTGCATGCTCACAGACGTTTTCCTCCCTGCTGCAGGGCTCCTGTACTGCCCACTGGCTCGGGCCTGCCCTCAGTGCTGGGTTTAGTTATGTCTATGTTTCACTTGCCTCAGTGGGAGCTACGTTCCCCGTGTGCTACTCAGGCATTGTGCAGTGGGCGATCCTTCTCTCACTGTCTTTGCCGCTAGGCCTGGGCACATGCCACGTTCATGTGTGCTGTGTGTTCGCCCCAAGCCGTGTGTTCTCCTCAAGCCCCAGCTGATGCAGTGTCCTCCTCATCCTCCACCCTCTGGCAACAACTGTGAGCCGCGGGGGGCGGCCTCCTCACTGCACGAGTATGCTCTGTTTGTTCTTGGGTGTCCAAGGGATTCTACCTTGAGGCTAACTGAGTGTCCCACCCCCCCCTTCCGCCTCAATCCCCTTCTCCTCGGTGGTATGTCTCCTTGTGGCCCAGCGACCACACAGACACTCATAGGATACACAGTTGGGTGGGGAGAGGGGTGGGAAGATTCATGTCCACGTCCACAGTCACCAACAAATGCAGGGTCCGGGGGGGGCACACACTCACCTCCCCACACCCATGAAAAGTCATCCTTGTTCTCACACGGTCAGGCCGATACGAAGGGATGCTGAAAGGCAGAGCGCCTCCTCTGCACGCCTCAATCGAGCGGGTGTCCTCTCATCCGTTTTCTGTTTCTCTGTGCACAACCCATTCTCCCTGGTTTTGCCTGCGATTTCACCAGCAAGTGCACCAGGCATTCACTGGTACCCATTTCGGGCAGGGGGGCGCAAAGTAGGGGCTAAGTTCACTTACCGGTCCCTGGCAGGGAGAGGATCATGCTCAGGCTGCATGCATAAGCGCACCGCCTGGGGGCCTCTCTCAATTCCCATAATGTTTAATACGAAATTATGTAATCATTTGGTCATAAAGGTCTAGATGTTCCCGTGCCAAGTATTTTACATTCTTATGGTAGGAAGTCATGAGGCTTTTTATTGCCTTTATCTGCTGAATTGGGTTTTTCACAAGACCTCACTTCTGTTTGGCAGACTTCCTTTTCTGCTGCACCTGAGTCCACTCATCCTCTGGCTCAGAGCACTGTTGGTGGTCCATTTCCCATCCTATACCACTCCCTACCTCTATGAGACCGGGAATACCTGTCAGAATTATGGGGTCTGGACTCTTCTCTCTGGTGGTGCTGTGGGCTCTGATGGTCATTTCCCTTATACTCCCCTTTTCGCACTGGAGAGTACTCATCCTCCTCATCCCTCCTTCCAGGGATGGTGGAGGTTTTTAAGATGCTCTTTTGAGGCCTAAACTCTAGTTCTTCTCTTTCTGTAAAGCAGACCAGTTGGCCTCTTTGTAACTTCATTTTCTGCAAGACCAACTCCCTAATGTTTTCATCATAGGAGCACTCCTGGTCAGAAGTACATACCAGGGAATTTTTAAACTCCCACAGCCCACCGGTCCAGCCACCTTCCCTTCTGCTTGGTATAATTGAATATTCATCAATCTCTGATAAAGACTGGCCTTCCGGCTCAATTTGCCAGTGCCTGGGTGAGTCCAGCTGCCTCATGTTTCCCTGTTCTTGAGAAGCGGTATTCATGACGTCCTCTGCACTTTGTATGCAGGAGGTGGTGAGTTGGCATGAGATCCCTGGTAGAGAGGTCATCAGTCAGTAATCAGAGAGCACTTTTCCATACCCTGCCTGGATCAGGGTGCCTCAAAGCCTGTTTGTATTTGGCTATTTCACTTTCCAGCCTCTCAGATTTGTTTTTCTCAGTCCCTATCTCTTGATGGTATGCAGAGACCTGAGTTTTTAATTCTGACACCAGTGCTTGAATGGCTTCTAGCACTTTACTTTGTGCCCTTAATCAGTCTCTTAGCCCCTTGTTCTCCTTACAATGGGACTCATTGTCTTTCTGTGAGGCTTGAATTGTCAGCGCCTATTCAGAGTGTTTCTATTTCAGGAGACTAATATACTCCTATTTCTCTGCTTGCCTCACATGTTCCATTCATTTTGCATTTTCTTGCCTCATGTCAGTCAGTTCCTGAGAACATGACTCACTTTTATCCACATCCATCCTTAACTGACACACTTCCTGAAACAGTGTGCTATTCTCGTGACTTAAATTGTTATTTTCTTCCCTCAACTGCTCTCTCTGCTGTTTCAAGGCATACAGAGCTCGTTTCATCTGATCAAACTCACCCTGAGAAACAGCCCCCTTAATAATTAACTAGCTGTTTTCAGCTTTTAGTTGTTTTACCTGTGATTGAAATGTGAACATGTCCTCTAAGCAGGCTCTATTATGAACAACCTGCTCATTTAATTTGTGCCGACTTGTGCTCAGATTTTCAACACATTCTTTATACTCTCCTTGCAGTGCAGAACATTTCTCGCTCTCCATTTTCTTGCTGCTGTGTTTTCAACTCATATTTTAGCTGTTCAATAATATTTTCTAGGTTTTGGCTCTGTTGCGCTTTTGCTTCTACTTGTTTCAGCTTTTTCTGGGTTTGATTCAAAAGCTCATCCTGGGCCACACTACTCTGGTGTCTTTCTTCCATGATCATCGTATCGAAATAAATGTATGATGTGAGCTGAGCCATTTTAATTTTCTAATCTTTGCCGGTTTTCGTCATGTAAAAGATTGTTGGGGCTTGATGTTACAGCAATTATCCTGCCATATGTCCACATTTGCAGAAGTAACCTGCTGCATCATTCTGGCTTGCCGCATTTCAGGTTCTTGTTCGACCCATTCACCCTTAATAAACAATTTGGATAGGAGTTGCTTCCTGGCCAAATTGATTTCTATGGTGGTTATTCTGAAATGTGCTCTGCACCTTATGTACTCTCTATGCAAGGGCAAAAATCTAAACCCTGTTCCTGCTTACTTTCCACTCACAATGACCACTCAAAATCAACACTGATTTATCTATACAATGCCCTGGAACCCAGGGTACAGGTCTGAATGGCACAGTAACAATGCAAACACAATGTTCTATCCACTGCATTGCGATTACACCCAAATGAATAGTCTGCTACTATTACACTGTCACAAGTGAAGACTCTCAACCAATCCCGACTTGAGCTCCCAATTTTGTCATGGTTAATTATATGGTCACTCTGAACTCAGGGAGTTCCTTCCCTCCCAAACAAGGTGGCACACAACAAAACACTTTACAGATTCAACTTTAGTGAAGTCTCCACTTCTATCGTTCCCTACATCAAACTACCCTCTCTACCATCAATCAGCCAGGAACCAGGCCAGAGTACAGTTGGAATATATATTTAGTTTTTGCAAAGAATCATATGAAATCACAAAGACATCAACCAGCAATGTTGTGGCACTACATAATATCACAAATTCAAATAGCTTTCACCAATTGACTAACATGGGTTTGAAGGATTTCAGTTTCTATAAAACACAGGCACAATTGCAAAGTTTGCAGTCACAATTTACATCAGACTTCTTACAAATTAACCAATAGGAAAAATACAAAACACACAGTGATTGCTTAGTTTGGCACACTACTCCTTTCACCCAGCGACCCCCATCTTCCAGGCATCAATTAGAAATGCCCCCTCTTATCTGAAGGCAAGGTACAGGGAGTGGGAACACAGTGGAAAATCGTTTTGGGCTTTTCATTTAGGTAAAAACAATGTTTTGGGATTCTGATTTGGGATGCAAGGGAATACATGGGGAATTTTGTTTTGCACCAGTCCTACAATGAAAACGCAAGGCTGTGGGATTCTAGTTTGGACTGAAAGTGAATATTTGCTTTGCACAACTTGTTATGAAAGGAAATTCAAAGTGTAGGGATTTTCGGTTTTGGGGACATTAGCACGTTCAATTGAAAGGCAGAGTTACCCAATTACATTCGAGATTATAGTCATTTACATTGCATTGGGATAATCCTTTGTCAATTTTGAAGTTTGACAAAAACATCACCCTGTGATAAATGACCCTATGGAAATTAATTACATTATATTTTTAATTAATTGTGCTAAGGGTATAGACACATTCAACCCCACCACTCTCACTAATGCAGACCACCCACTAATGCAGAGGTAAGGGTTAAACAGACTGATTCCAACACAATTCAATGTAACTGGATAGTATGTTCTTCTATAGATGTTTTTTGAGTTAACATTTTAATTCAATATGGACAGGGTTTACCCAGTTTTGCCCCCCTTCACCCACCAAGGGAAAGTTATTAAGGCTGGTAGCTTTGCACACAATTGATGGCTTCAGGGTATATCTACTTACATGGGAGATCTCTGTTCTTAGCTCAGGAGGCCCGCCAGATCCTAGGACCCTCTTTCAGGCAGGCAACTCGTACCTCAAGCCTCTATCCACCAGCCAGGTCTCTCAAGCTGCGGGCCTCTCTCAGATAGGGCTCCATGATTTCCAAGCAAAGTCCCATGGTCTCCTTTTCTCCCTCCTTCTAGATAGGCCTTGGTATAGATTTCTTCCCCTGGCAAGGTGGTGCCCCGATGGATTAGGCAGATTTCCTGGCCTCTCTCCCTAGTAGATTTCTTGCAAGGGCCCTCTTAGATTGGAATTTGCCAAGATATAGTGCTGAGGACACTCCATTATTATCATATTTCCCACGCTGCGGATTGATTAGCTCTCTCCCTTCACCTCCACCAAGATGCCCACTGGCTGCTGATAGGACCAGAAGATGGGTGGTATGGATTGTGGAAGCTGAGGGCAGAAGAAAATACATCATTTCAAAATTACAGGTAGTTTTACATTTTTGGGTTCTGAAACAACATGGCACCCACCCTAATTTTTCAAATAATTGCTGGCACATATATATATTTTTGAGTTCTATATTTTATGGTGAGTCAGAAAATACTAACCATATCTTGGCATGCCCTTCCTGGGAAGAGCTACCATTTTTATTGGTTTACTCCTGAGCCGAAATAGTCACAATTCTGCCCCTTCCTGATTCCAATTTTACTTCCATACCCTATCATCCCACCAACTTTCTATTCCCTCGGAATTAGAAGGCCAGAATCCTAATTGTCTTAATAACTGAAGTTGTATCCGTCACACAAAATGTGTTTTTATATGGTACTGACAGGTTTTTTATTCTCTTGAATATGAGACCGTGATGAGTTCACTGGCACGCACAATGCACTTTTTATTCAAAAAAATGTATTCAATGTTAGTCAATGGCAAGTCATCCCATGTGTCCCTCAGTTTCTCATCAGCCCCCACCAATTCTTAGGTTGCATTTCTTCATTGTCACCTGACCCGAACATCTGCTTATCAACAATCTGTTTCATATACAATGCTTGATCATCCATTAGTGACTCTGAAGCCATTTCTTGAGGTTGAGTTAGCCCTAAAAAGGTAATGTCTAGTGAGCACTAATGCACAGTTAATGGGGGGACCTGACCTTAAAAGACATTTCTGCTGGCTGTGTTATCTGAAAATCCCATTATTCTGATCTAATTCTCTGTATATTCTTTGTATGTACAAATGAAAACCAGACCTGCTTCTCCTAGGAGGGCCAGCCAAAGGTATTGAGTACACATTTTCAAAGGCACAGACCTTTCAGTTCAGTGGGGAACAATTTAGCATTATATCTGGGCATGTTATTTAAAATACAATCTTTCTTTCTACTATATTAGAACAGAGGTAGATTAATTATCAATTGTATGCACACAGATAGCCCACAGTTATCATAGGAAACCAGTGTTCACTTCTTCAAAAACAAAATAGGCCTTTCTCTTTACAGGCTGTCATTTTATATGATGAAAATTAAGTCTCTTTATTCCTGATAAACGCAACCTGTCACTCAACCTATGTCTTAAATATCAAGCCTAATTCCACATTGGTATTTTTCATATGCCTATCTTTCAAAGTATATTTTCACATGTGTACTGCCTCAGTTTTGAATCTGTCAAAAGGTGCCTTTTCCCAGTTTACACAAAGTCAGCATCTGCAGGACCACAAGTTATTATTAACCATTCATTGGGCATATCCATCAGTTTTAAGTACTCAGGTAGATTCCTCTTCACTTGCGCACCTGTCCATTTTAGTGGAGTTCATAGGCCCATTTCTTACCATTTCACTAGGCCTTATGTCAGAAATCATGGTGTGAAACTGGCTTTTATATTTCAATGGTCCTCCACATTCCCCAGCTTCACTCTCACAACAGGGGCCTAGCATGGCCTCTCTATCTATGTCACTCTGGGGCTGTCTTTGTACCCCAGGTTTGCACATAAATGTGCACTGGGGTGAAGCAACCATTTCTAAAATGTCCCCAAAATAGGTGGCGTGCTTTGCTTCCATGTCTGCTGCCTCGTTAGCCATGCAGATGGGGTCCTCCCCCTTGTGTGTGCTTGGCACTTCACTGCCATGTGCAGTGGGTACTGGAGTTCCTCTATAATCTGCCCGATAGGAGTGTGTGCTGCACCGGTGACCCATCAGCACATCTGAAGCCCCTCCCCAGCAAATGTGACAGCCCTAATGCACTGTGGATGTCATGTAGGCTGAATCTGAATTACTGTTACTTCCTTGCCTTTGCTGTGCTCTAATGCCAATTTTAAAGCTACTAATTCTGCTGCTTGTGCTGATAAATGTGCGCTTGTCACCACCTCGCTCGCCACGTCCTCTCTCAATCTCAATACTGCTGTCCCAGTATGTCTTTCCCCAGTCGTTTGGTCAATTGTTGAACACCCGTCAATAGAAAGCACATCTTTCCCCTAAAGGGCATTTTCCTGTAACTTAGAAGTATTGCTGAACTCTTCTATGTAAGCTGTGCAGTCATGCACATAGTCGCCCTCTCCTACAGGTTCGCTGATGAAAGTCACCAGGTTGACAACTCGGCATCTCACTATCTAGAGAGCTGCGTTTGAGAGTGACACCTCGTACCCTAAAGTTTTCTGTGTTGTCAATGTACTTTTTGGGTGTTTCCAGTATTGCGAAGAGAGCATGCTGCACATAAAGAGTGGCACTGCATCCCATGGTGATACTCGCTGATTTTTCTACTGCGAATGCGGTGGCAGCCAATGCATGTTTGCATGCATAGTGTCCTCTCATTACTGGGTCTAATTTCCCACTGTAATATGCTAAAGTTGTGAGCCCCATGCATCGTCTTTTATGTCAGTCCTGCAGGCATACCGACTTCATTGGAGTGCGAGAATAAGAAGAATTCACATTGATAGTCTGGGATCCCTAGCACTGGAGCTGTATATATTGCTTCTTTCAGCTCATCAGATGCATCAGTAATTTCTTCTGTCCATTGTGAGGTACCCTCCCCTCTTTGTTCTTCTTTCAGTGTACTCAATAAAGGCCCAGTGTACATGCTGTAGTCAAATATCCATGCTCTGCAATGATTACATATTCCTACAAACTGCTGCATTTGTCTAATGGTTGTGGGCTTTGCTGTCTTGCACATTGCCTCTGCTCTTTCTGGTGAAACTTTTCGCCCGTCTTGTGATATCAGCTGTCCAATGTATAATACATACCTCTGTCTGACAATATTGTATTTTAGCCTTGTCAACCGTGTACCCCTTTTCTGCTAGAACAGTCAACATATGCACAGAGTCATATCTACACTGTGTCTCTGTCTTGTGTACTTTATAACAACACTCTGCAATTTTACATTTCCTAAGTCCATTTGAAGGACCATGTTGAATATGAAAGTTGATTTGCGGTACCGCTGAGGAGGTCTTGTATGTTTCCACTTCGTATTTCTGTATAGAAATGAAGTTAAGTCTTGAGTCTGGGAGTAATAGTATAGAGAAGAAAGCATTCTGCAGATCTATGACCATGAAGTAGGTAGCTTCCATGGGAATGCTACACAGAATTGTCACTGGATTCAGAACTAAAGGAAATTCTGCTCCTTCAATATGGTTCAGAGTGTGCAAGTCCTGTATAAAATGTCGTGCCCCCTTCCCCTATTCATAAATAACCTCATCTGCCTCCCTGGACAGGGGATATTGCCTAGCTTGTGGTAAAATGGCTCCTGACTTTAGTTTTATTTTCACTGCTCCTATTGTCAAGTCTTCCTCAAGAAATGGTGGTGCTCTGTAGTACCTCTGTGTGATATATTTTCACCCAGTATGTTATATTAATTTCAAACACTACCTCATGATCTGATCGATTGTCTTTGAACAATTCTTCGTCTGTAACTGAAGTCAATCTGTACCCTTCTGCCACTGTGATCTCTGATCGCCATGGTCGCCCTGTGTCATCTGTCCCATCTGCTACTATTCAGTTGTCCCCCACTATTACTGCCTCTAATTTTAGTGGCACCATCGTCCCTTCTTTCTCGTCTAATGGTAATTCTGGCCGGAACATGTACTCTTTTGGAATGCGCCAGATTTTTCCCTGAATCGCTGGGAGATATGTTAATATTATTTCTGTCCCATATCGAAATAATTCCACATCTGCTGGCACACCCCCCTGTACCTTGTATCTACAATAAGCTTAAATAATTTCCCTCACGTTTAGAAGGTGTATCCCAGGTGTGGAACACACTATCTCCTTGTCAGTGAATGAGATGGTCATGTTAACTTTGCTCATGATGTCCCTCCCCATTACGTTTACTGGTGTCTGATGAGAACACAGTAATGGTATACCTAGGTCGTGCTCACCTGTAGAAAGTGAAATATCATCTGTAATTGGAACCAATTCTGTCCCAACCAGAGAATCTTTGAGCTTTCATGGCATTTCATGACATTCTATACTTCCTTTCCCGGGGCAAGATCTAGTCGCCCCTGTGTCTACACGAAAGGAGAAAGTTGGGTCACCTATCGTCACCCCTTTGTGTGGTTTCTCTGCCCGGTTGGATGTAATTTATAGGATGGAATAACACAGGTCCGTCTGTGGGCTGTACTATTGAGGGTATATTGACATTCCATTTCCTATGATGGGTTGCCCCCACTACGGTAACCCCCCATTGTCCTTATGTGAGTCTTTGACATAGAGTCTGTGGGAGCCAGTGTCCTGTCATTTGGCTGTGCTGGGTATGCTGGCTGCATGTTATTCTTCATCTGCGGTATCTGTGGTGTCTGTGAATACTGTTGTGCTGCCGCCTGCATTTGTGGTGTCTGTGTCATGGGTTGTGATGTCTGTGGGTATTTGTTGGTGCCTGCCCTTGTTGTTGTGTCTGGTCCTGGGCATACTACTCGTTCTGTTCCCCTGGATATGTTGGCTGGTATTGCATTCTCCCATTCTGTGGCATCCCTCCTCTGCTTCTAAATAACCTAGAGATATGCCCTGTCTGTCCAAACACCCAGCACTGGGGTGGTTTTCTTATTTGCCTCTTGTACCCTTCAGAGGACCCTTCTGGACCCTTCTGCATTGGTTGCACCTGCCGACGATACCCTCCCAAAAATCTCCCTAAACTCTTGTTTGCCCCCCTCTTCCTCAGAACCCATGATGTGCATCCCCCGTCCCATGAACCCCCCTCCCATTGGTAGCTGTGCGTATTGTGTCTGTGGTGTGCTTAGTCCTCCCATGCTGGTTAACACTGAACCTTCCATGGCATATTAGGACAATTTCATCTGCACTAACTTCGCCTCGTCCTACTTACTTTCGTCACACTTTTTCCTCACACTTTGCCGCGTAAACCTGCAGTAATGTACTATGGTAAGTAGTATGTCTGACCACGGTTTTGCCTCCATCCCCACCAGCTTCTTTAGTTGCCTTTGCACCTGCTCTGGTAACCCTTGACATAAAATATGATAGAATAACCCCACCTGTTTTGTCCCACTGTTCTCACATTTGAAGGTGCCATAACTCTTAGATAGCCTGAATATATTGTAGGGGGTCTTCGTCTTCACCCATTCTGCGTTCCATAATCACACTAATATTTGATGTGTCTGAGTACTGTGTCTGTAGAGCTTCCCATAAAGCCGCTCGGCAGCTGGCAAACAGCAAACCAATGCGTGCCATGTTCTGGGTGGTTGCTTCTCAGTACCCCACCTTTTTCCATACATCATCAGCAGCCGCTCCGAGGGTCACCACTAGTAAACCTTTTATGTCCCCCACAGCTAACTTTTGTCCTGCCATCATTCTATCCATTTCATATATCCATTTCCCTGCAGCTGCGGTCAACAAGGGTAGTCGATTTGTTATCAGGGTATGTATTGAGCTCGCCCTCCCTTTTCCAGTAAGGGTTATTGTGACAGCTGAGCATCCCCATCCAGTTTCCCGGTATCTCTGGTGGTGGTGCATGCCCTTGCCACTTCTCCCCTGCATCATGCTGGAATGACTCTAATTCTCTGTGCATTCAGGGTTATGTCATCTATGCAGCCCAATGTAGCCCTGGACTATCATGGTCTCTCGCCCTTGTCGGCCTGAAATCCCCCTCTATATTTGTCTGCTCCCCATGTGGAGCATTGATCAGTGGTTTTTCCTGTCGATAGATGAACAGTATGCCCTACTCCCTCGTCCTTACTCTCTACCAAGTAATCTTCTGACTCAGTGTCTCCCAAGTCACTGCCAAAATCATCATGGAAGCTCAGAAGCTCAGTCTCCTCAGTACCCTTACTCCCTGTGGTTACCCTTCTAAGTCAATAAGGTTCTCGCAGTCCCCCCTCATGGAGGACCCTGTGTGGGTTTTCTATGGCAGTGCAGCTGCCCTATCATATTTCTTGCTGCACTCTTGCTCTGATTGCCCATCCCTTCCTATGTTGTCATCAAAAGTTGTTGATCCCAATCTTAGTTGTATGTGTCCCACTGCGTCTTCCTCTCTGTCCTCCTTGCGTTTGCACTCTCTTATGAGTCATTCTATTTCCCATTTCCTACTTTCCCTACTTACCAAAACTTGCTTTTCCTTCTAGTCTTCCTCCCTTTTCCTCCATATCTCCTAAAGATCTCTTTTTCTCTTCATTTCTTGCTGCTCCCGCTCTTTCTCTTCTGCCTTTTGCTTTTCTCTTCGCACTTTCTCCTCGCACTTTCTCACATTCCTTCTTTTTCCCTCTTTTTCTTGTCTCTCTACCTCTCCCATTACCTTTGACCACTCAGGTGTATTTGTCTTCCCACCCACTCGTTCAATGCTATATTCTGTAGCCCCTCCCTTGTGCCTGTCTGGGTCTCTCTATGCATCTCTTTTCACCTCCTGCTGGCAGGACTAATTTTTGCCCCTCCTGCTTGGTATAAGGTTGATTTGCAAATGTTAGATTTGTGTACCCCTCTGTTGCTTTTAACTCTCGTATAGTGTATAGTTCCTGTGCTCCGGCTGCAGCCCCTTCGTCCCCATGTTCAGGAGGCAGTGGGGAAGTGGAGGGTCTCCTGTTGGCTCAGCATCTTTTGACACCTTGCCACATCCCCTCTGTCATCCTGAAGCATTTTACAGAGAAGAAATATCACCATACGATTGCTCCGTTTTCCCCCTTATAAACCTCTTGTATGTGTGTGTGTAATGGTTGCTGCACATATTTGGAGAAGCTCTTGCCCTCTGGCCATGGCTTAGTCAATTTACCTTCCATGCTTTTCCTTTCCATGCTATAATTACAAATCTTGTCCTTATATCACAGACGGGCCTTATATAGGTGTTGTAGGGCCCGTCCCCCTCACCGTTACCACAATACATTACTTTATAATATTTAATTGACCTCAAGTTGCCGTTTTTGATACTTCCGTTATTGTTAGACAGAAAAGTACATGTAATCTTGTTTTGCTCCAATTCCATAGATACCAGTTCTTTACAAATTATCACGAGCCTCTCTGGCTCCCAACTAACTTCTCAGGCATGCTCTGCACTCTGTCCTTCAGCAACTCTCTGCCTCCTAAGGCACACCCACCAATCTCGCGCATGCGTCTTCCACAGACCGCCACAGAACAGCTTACTCCATCAATTTGTTATTGACAAAACCTAATTCTGCACCACTTTGTACTCTTCTAGTCCTATACACAGACGTTCCTGTTGACATCACCTATTCAATAAATAAGGGAATGATTGAAATCACTAAGAGGGCTCACAACGATATTGTCTTATTACACAGAGATTTTCAAATCCCAACCAATGCACGGCCATCGTACTGCCTCCTAAAATGGCACATCAATATTTCACATGCTCAATCTGTACCTACACCATCACCTTGTAGATAAAACACCTGGGCGAGACTTAATCAGAAGAACATCATCCACAATTTAAGCCAGCTCCATTTGCTAAGCCCTATGCACGGGGATACCATCATCCATGACCCGAGCTAAAAAGCCCAATCCATAAGAAATCCAATATTTACATAACTTCTGTCATCTGTACCCTTAATTACATAGTTGAGGCTAATTACCTGAACCATTAACCTCAATATTGAATGTTCCCTAACCTTGAACAAATATCTACCTCTGCGCCTTTGTCTACTATACTTTGCAATACTCGACAATACTTCAACATTACTCAACAATACTCCAATGATACTCAACAATACTCATCACAACCCCACACCCAGCATTTCTTTACCACCCATATAAACTGCCATGTGGCTGCGTCAATACTTACCCTGTGTGATCCACTGACGCTGCTCAGCCACTAGCTCTCCCCAAAACTGCCACACGAGCCCTTATTGTCTGCTGGGCTCCTCACAGACCATGGTCAGGATATTTTCCAAAACAGTCCATGAAGGCCTCTGAATGGGGTGCACTCCTGTGTGGTGTTGTGCTCAGCAGGGCATCTCACAGCCCTCAGTGTACTGAGATGGAAGAGGCGGCAGTATGCTGAATGGGCGTGGTGACCCAAATCTCTGCTACCAATTGTTCACGTATACCAGAGGTCCGGGGTTCACACTACACCTACACCATTCAGAGAACCCCGGGCCCAACAAACCCTCCCACAGTATACAGATGGAAGACTGAGCCACGGGCAAGTTAGAACTGTCCTTTATTTTCTGAAACAGTCAGGGATCATACAGGAAATTGGAATCTCCAGCAATCACAGCTCCTGAGCCTGTGTCAAGGGCTTTTGTTGAGGTATGCATTAAAAGTCGGGGCTCTTCCCCAAAATCCTAAGAGCATACATAGCTGACTGGCACTCTCATGTCAGGTGGCTTTGCCTGAGCCTTGCCCAGAAACTATCTATTACATTGGTGCAGGGTCACAGGATTACCATTGACCCTTGCTCTTTGCCATCCACCCCTGGTTTTGTGTTCCCTGGTTGGCTGGAGCTGGTCTCCTCAGGCCTGGGTCTCAGCTCTGTTATCAGCACTCTGTGTACCTTCTCAAGATGTTGGAAAGAATATGGGGCTCATGATGGGTCCGGCGGTAACTATGCCAATGCTACTGGCGGGTTGCCGCCGGAACCGTAAATATTTACTGGCGCCTGACTTCCCGGTGCCACTGGCTCATTACGAGTCCGGCGGCCAGGAAGTCAGGTGCCAGTAAATTTGTTAATCCCCATTCCCACAGAGTCCATTGCTAACGGTGCCGGTGCTTCTGTGATGGGTTTGCTTACTGTGACCGATGTGCCCGGTAGGATATGACCTGTCAGGCACAGTGGCTCCGGCAGGCAAACTCATAGTTTGCCGGTCTGGAAAAAAGGGTGCTGGTGAGCTTACTGGCGCCCTTTTTCCAGATTGACAAACTTGTCATGAGGCCCTATGTGTCACCATTGTTGCTAGTGGTATAGCCACTTTGCCTTAGGGAGTACCTGTAGGTTGCAAAATTCTAAAACAACACATGTATCACTTTGTGTCTGCTTCGTTGGGAACTGCTCCTCTTCCCACCGCGGGTGAATGGCCATTGTTCGGCTCGGCCGCACCACGTGGGTGAAGACCACAAAATTGAGCTTTCAGATCTGCAATTAGTGAGGATTTATTCTACTATTTTGCAGGTGGCTCCTTGTCTCCGGGGCCAGGAATGTTCTGCTTGTTTCTGACCTTGGCTACAAGCACCAGCCCTGGACAGTGTGCTGCAAAATCTGTTTTCTTCATCCCATATTCTGAGGTCTCTGGCTTCAGGTAATTCTACTATGGTAATGCTATGATTTCTATATTTCTATATAGTATTAGTTTCCTTATGGGTTAGTGGTACTTGCTGCTTCCGGGTTCCTTATTTGGTCCTGTAGGTCCATATGGTCAGTTGCAATAAGCGGCTGCAAGCTTGCTCTCTATCACTTGCTTTTCTTACATTTCTGCATTTCTGCATTTGGCTAATGAGAGAAAATAAGAAAGGATTTCGACAATATATATATGTGTCTGTCCTCTATCTACAGAATGGTGTAAGCATGTTCTTTGTGTGTGCATGTGTGTGTCCATATAATGTGCAGGGATAAGAGTTTGCTTCATGGCTAACATTACTATGTTGTGGTGTCTCTAATGATGTCAGCACAACTGGATATATATCATTAATCCATCAGGTCCAGTGAGGCACCTGCATTCATAACCAGTGCTGAGGCGCCTGTATCCAGCAAAACGTCAGCTGGATAAGGTTTGATTGGTTGTCTGAGAGAATATCTGTTCGCATATTTAGATGTTACTGGCCCTCCCGGGGGTTGGCCAAACAGTGACTGGCATCTTGCATTTCTGGCTCTTCAGGCTGTCATGCTCATGGGGGTCCAGAGGAGCATTCCAGGTACCCTCTCTTCACCATCATACATGGACTCAGAAGGAGGAGGAGGTTGCCCAGGCCCTGGGTTTTTGCAATGCACACCACACCTCTTGGGATGCCTGATGACCAGGTTTATGCTAGGTACCAGTTCACACCCTATGTCATCCTAGAACTTGTCAGGGAGTGGGAGCAAGACCTAGCATCATCCAGCACTACAGTTCATTCCCTTTCTCTGCACCGCTGCCATAGATAACTCAATCTTGCTGTCTCCACCATGTCTTGACCTGCATAACATCTTGTGTGTGTCTACCTAGGCACATATATATCCTGAGAACACTGGAGGAAAGGCAGAGAGTGTGCCAGAATTTATATGTGGTTGCACACTTTCCGCATGTACCTGGAGCCATCGACTGTACACATGTTGCCCTATAGCCCCCCCCCCCCCGATTGATGGAGCACAAATACAGCAATCACAAGCGCTGGTATTCCATTAATGTGCAGGTCGTCTGTGATGCAAATGGGGTGATCATCCAAGTCAATGCCAATTTTCCTGGCAGCACACATGACAGCTACATTTACCACCAGTCACCACTCTACCAGGTCCTGGCATAAGGAAAATATGACAACACCTCATTGGTGAGTATGAACTGTCAAGCACATGCATGCATGCATGCATGCACGTGACATACTGAACAGCAGACCATGACAATAGGTGCCAATAACAACCATATACACATTTGCAGGGGACAGTGCCTACCCGCTATCACTGTTCATGATGACGCCATACAAAATCCTGCCACACCAGCTGAGGTAATATTTAATGCAGCACGTTTAGCCGCTACGGGCATAGTAGAGCACGCATTTGGGGTGTTCAAGTCACGTTTCCGCTCCCTAGACCACACTGGTGTGGTTTTGCTATATGCCACACCAGTCGTACGTAAAATCCTTTGTTCAGCATGTGTACTGCACAATGGAGCCACATGCCGTTGCACACCAGTTGATATGCAGGTGGGACATTGCACACATCCACAGGTACCACCCTTGCCCTTGGTTTGCCAAAGGGCATAGAGAGAGGTTACACGCAACCAGCTGGTTCAAATATACTTTACCTGAAAACCTACCCCTCTGGAGCACACACAGTGAAGCCACATCCCTGATGCCATTTAATGATAATGCGGAGCCTGTCCTCTGTGCTCATAACAATACACTGAAAATGTGTGTCCGGGAGAGGCAAACTGTATGTATGTCTATTAGACATAAAATAGCATGCACCAAACACTGACACAGCCATAGCAAATGGAAACAACATTATCTAGTTTGTTGTTGGGATGCATGTTCACATCCCAGGTCCTCCCAAATGATTCTGATTGTTGAAAGTATAATAACACGTGTGGAATGCATAGAGGTTTAGGTGGGAGGGTGGAATCATGTGGGTGGAGGTGACTGGCGGGAGACACGTATATTGCAGAAGCAAATAGATATTCAAGGGAAACTAACCACTTGCTTCGCAGAAGAGTCACACAGAATACATTGTATGCACATTAAATCCGTAATATGAACTTACACCGTAATCAAGAGTAGGCCTGAATCCTCACTGGCCATTTTGGAAACACAGAACAACAAGGCCTCTTCTCTTTCATAACTACCGCATCCCAATCCCCAGGCAAGGCAGGGAACATGCACATACAAACACATACAAATGTATCCAATTAGAACTTGTATATTACACAGGAATGCGACCAGTCAAATGGGAGTAGGGCTGCAGCTGATTGTGAAGGTGATACCATTAGAGCCTGGAGAGATTAAATGAGTTGCAAAAACACGAGCTGAGATTCAGGACACCAGCACACCCCAGGATAATGTTCATCCCATTTGAACTACTAGACACCTAGGGATAAATCTCCTAAATCCTTCATGAATTAGAAGGATTAGTGGGATATGCAGGAACTTCAACCCTACCCCTTGGGAGGAGTAGCTGATAAAGGGTGGAACAGATAACCACAAGTCTGTGATTTGTACCAGGGGGAGCAAAAGGTGATGTCAATGTTTATAAGATTGTGGCGGGAGGCATTATGGGGGCACCTGCATGTCTCGGATGAGAAGAGAGTTGCTTTGTTTGTAAGGACCAGGCTGACCTTGAAATTGTCTTCCAAGCCCATGTTGATGGCCCGGTCCTCATCACGTTATTAGACCTAAAGATAGGGTGGTGTTTTTGAAAGCCTAACCAATCATTATACAGTGACCCAAGGTGAAGAGACTATCACCCATTTGTGAAGAAGTTGGAGAAGATGATACGGCCAATGGGAGAGGGGTCTCAATGTGAATAATAGCATGTAAATAGGCAGTAGCCTATGAGGGTGTGGGATGACTACTGTATATGAAATGCATCACACATGGTAATTGTCATGGTAATAATGTGCTGCTTGCTTTGATGAAGACAGAGAGCTCTGTGGCAGTGCACTTATAATACCCTGTCACCATTTTCATTTTTGTACACACAATACAGCCCTTGTTCTTCAGGAAGGTGCGTGCACCAACCCCTTTTCCCAAGTAGGTTGTTATTACTATGTCTGGTTGTTGTGAGGTTCCCCTACATTGTTGCTTGTGTGGTGTGCTTTGTTGTGGACAAACACCCCCACTGCTGTCACATGGACACTGCCAAATATTGTGCATCTAGACCTCCAACAACAGACAGGAGAACACAAGTAGGAAGGCACAGCACAAAATGGAAAACAGCAATTAACATATGCCAGGACTACCCTATGTGTGTTAAACAACAATATACAGGTGGAGTGGCCATCCCATTCCATGACAACAAGTATGCTCACAATACACATTCACATAAAAGTATTCATGCAGTCTTTGTGAAATGCAAGTGCACTGCATGAACAATGCACATCTCACCTCACATCTCTTCCCTTCTGAGCCTGCACCAGCTGTACCGTCAAATGCATTGATGCTCCCCTACGTAGGTCTGCAAACTACCCAACTCTGCTGATGTGTTGTGTGCACACATCCAACAGCAATGTCACTTTCAATTGCAGCAAACATCTTCCCTGCAGAATGCCTCAGTAGAGAAAAAGAACACAAGGTCATGGCAGGTAACATATCCATGCACCCAATTACACTGTAACATGTGCCCCACTGAGTGCCATGCAACAAATGCAAACAAGAACTCCCCAGCAACCTATCACCATGTATCCCTGCACCAATGCAGCCAGATCCGCTCACCTCAGGCAAATGCAATTAAAACTGCCCACACAGTGACACCCTCAACACCCACAGCACCTCCACTGCCAGCACCCCAGAGTGCCATGCAGTGAAGGGCCAGGTACCACTTACCCCTTATTCTGGTGAGGGGACATTGTGAACACCCTGATCCGGCTTGAGTCAGAATGACTCTAAGAGGTCTGCCAAAGAAATATCACTTAGAGATTGGAAACCCAGGATCCCCTTGGAAGCACTCCCAATGCCACAAAATGGCATCCCCTGATAAACTTGACATCAGGACAGTGCAATAAAGACTGGCAGGGGAGCCGATGATGGAAACTCCAAGACGACGGGATGCAAACATCTCATCAATTGCTCTGAAGACCGAATCTGGCATATGGCAGCTGGTCAAATCAGCAGCAGTCAAACAGGAAGGCAACTGGCATAAAAGAAACAAGCAGACAAGAGAAACAAATAAGAAATGGAAGCCAAAGAGACTGATGCATAAAAGGGAGCAGGGAACAAGCAAGAGGAAGGGAAGGCAGAGTTCACAGGGACTGGACAGAACAGGGACAAATGTGCTGGGAACTGAATGGAGCGTTAAGATGCCATGCTTGGAACATGCCCCCATGGCAAACAACAACACCAGGCTGATGGTGTGTGCCTGGTGTCTGTGGTGAACATGGCATCCCCCAAATGCCCTGAAATGCTGTGGTGTGTGTGTATTTGCATCGAGACATCACCCCCCAGAAGAGGCAGAAGTACCAAGTGTGGACTGCCAGCGTGGTTAGACATGACATGAACAGCTGAGTGAATGGGATGCCGCGTGGCAGGCAACACACATGCAAAAACTGCAAGCAATATCTTGTTAGACTCCCATTACCATGTGCCCCAACACCCATGAAGCCGGACCGCCCACCCTCATCACAATTCACCAATAAATGCCCTACAGTGACAGCCTCCCTCACAACAATGCCCCGTGACCAATGCACACCTGATTGCCATGCAAAAACAGCAAGCACAGACTCACTATCCTACCATCACCATGTGTCCCTGCACCCATGAACCCAGACCCGCTTACCTCAGTACAAGGAAATAAATTGAACAAGCCACACAGTGGCAAACTCCCTGCCACCAAAGACACTGCATGTGCCACCCTGAGTGCCTTTGACTTACCTGCACAAGGTACTCACCTGTCTGGCATCCACAGCATCCCACCTGAAACAACATTCTGAACTTGCAAAGACATGCATTGCCTCAGTGTAAAGAAACTGGGCAGCCTTGACAACTCCCATATGGAACAAGGAAACAGCCATGGACCACCCAGTGTCAACGTGTGGAAGTACAAATAACCAAACATTATCCGATGAGAAGGATGACAGAGGGCAAGAGAGCGACAGGACACAGAGTGATGTATGTATAGCAGTGGAGTGGATTGGAGAGAGAGAGAGGGATAGGGGAATCATGGTGCAAGGACAAGACTAGCTGGTGGGGAAATCAGGAGAGATATGTTGGACATTACAGTGAGTGAGGGCAGAGAGAAGGTGGTCAAGAGAGGAAGACAGAGACAGAAACACTTTTAAAAATGCAGCATGGTCAAAGAGCCTGAAAAGCACGTATATGGAAAAGTAACACATGTTGGGTGCAAGGAAGGACAAAAATGGGTGAGGGAAAAAGGCAGACTGGAAAAGACAGGCCACCTGTGAAAGGTCAATCAGCAGCTTCACATCACAGAAACAACATGCTCAACCCATCATGCCATTTAAATTAAAGAGACCCATAACCGCCATGCCTGCAACATCACTGAAAAAAGTGCCTTCAACCACATCCTCATAACCTGCACCAACGACCATCCCCTCGGTTGGACACCACTGTAAATGGACATGAGGACAATACTCAGCTGTTCACTCACCCTTCAACAGACCACACACCCTGGACGAGACAGTCCCAGGTAGTGTGAATGGATCACACAGTGCACTGGCAACATCTATAGGGACAACAGATGAACAGAAGGTCGGGAGAGTGGACAATGTGCCATTTGCATTTGCCCACAATATGCACACACACCTTGCTGTAACTCACAATGCTGGATTTGAACAACAAGTAATAAAAAAAAAGTCATGCCATGCATCCAGGTGGAGAGAACATACTCAAAAGAACAATGAACAACAAGTGACCAGATGGGGAACACAGGTACAGTCCGTCAGGGGCACACATGCACATAGCTGTACAACCCAAGAAGCAGCATGTGTGACAAACCTGTCTTGTGGAGTCAATGTAGACAAATGTCCAGATCTGTATCAACAGAGGCAAGGCTATGAAGCAGAGCAGCTGAGGTGGTGTAGACCTGACAATGGACGTGTGTGTAGATGTGGAATTGTAGCAGGGCTGTCATGTGAGTGGATAAGGGAGTGGAATGGGCACTGGCACAGGTCAAACAGTAGTGTAGACAGGGAGTACACCTGCAGGCAGGGCTATCACAAGGTGTGGTGAAGCACAGGGCAGAAAATGTGGTGAGGCGCCCTTAAGATTTTTGGCACTGGGCCAGCGTGGGACTGACGCAAACAGGAGGAACAAGAAATCTCCACTTGAGTTTGTGTGGAGGAATCCAAATATGGTTTATTATTATGACATCAAATCAGCTACAACAAAAGTTATGTTTCTCTACTGAAGAATAGTGTATGCCTGACTAACTTTTGTATCATATGTATAAATATATATATATATATATAGGATGACATGAAGGCATGTGGTGCATGATGACAACATTAAGGACTGCCCTGCCCCTGTGCATCATAAGATAGATGATGTACAGTGGAGGCTTTTGAATTTCTGAACTGAAGAGGCTTAAATATGTGTGCCAATTATGCAGCATGGACAGAGCACATTGAGGGAGCCCAAACAATAAAAGCGGTGCTTGAGAGGGTTTCTCAATCCCAAGAACATGTTTGAAACATTGGGTTAAAATGATTAATTTTACAGCACTTTCTTTGCAGAATTGTGTAGAAAGCCATACAGTTTGCAATTGGTTTTGTATGGTAGCACATAGCAAACTCAATAGTTGCAAGTCACCAACCGTGCACAGGAACATTTTCCAATACATGTTATGCCGCCTTTGCGCTTAACATATTCCAATAAAAAAATAAATTCTGTTAGTTGTTCCCATGTATGTCCATGCAGGATGCACCAGTATATGCCAGTATTACCATATCAGCACTCTCAGCCAGTAAAAATGCCATGCCACAGAAAGTATGTCCAGGCTGACTGTGCACCATAAGTGTTATTACTGGCAGGACTGGCCTAGATTCAATGTGGTTCAGGTTAACCAAGTTGTAAAATATGTTTGCTTTATCCTTGATGCATGTTCCGGTGTATCAAGGGTAAAGCAAAACAAGCATTGGCAATGCTAGGTTTGGGCTTTCCTGTAGGCATGGGAAAGGCCCTGCTGTATTAGTATTAACTGGCCTTTGATGGTAGCAGGTTCAAAATGGTTTGAGTACCTGACCATCCAATAGCAGTGCCTGGTGAATGGCTAATACATTTGCACAAGCAAAACTGTGGGCTTTGCCAATGCTTATTTTTAACAGGACTTCAGTGAACGGCATGCATGGTGCTTTTAAATCGAGTCACTGTAGGCAGACTTGCCTTCACTGCAGTGGTGTGTTTAAACTCCAATTAAGTCATTAACTCTCAGAGGACTTTGAGAAAAAATGTCTGGCACTTTGAGGACAAAGTTTGATGGTAAGGCTTCATTAAAACTAGCTCAAAGACTTCAAATGAGGAGGTTTTCTTGGGTGAGGGCAACTGGGTGGGAATTGTCATAGGGATTAGCATGGCAATGGACAGTCAATGGGTGGTCAAATAACTAAACAACACCTTTAGCCGGTCAAGTGGCACAGTGAGTAGAGAGCTCGCTTTAACATCAGGGCATGAGCCTGTTAACCCAGGTTCAAATCCCGGTGGGGCCAAACTCAGCCTTTCATCCTTCCGAGGTCAATAATAAATGAGCACCACACACCGTGGGTAATAATAAGCAGCGCTCAGATACCTGAGGGTTCGTAGCGCTATATAAATGCCTAGTTATTATTTTTACAAGACATGTGTGCCTCCTCATATGCCATTTATTTCTGTCTGTACTCCATGCTGTTATTGGGAATAATTTTCAGAGATCCGGAATCCATTGAAAGATTTCTCCCTAGATCTCAGATCCATCTACACAATCCTGTAAATCTATGTGCACCACGCATTTATTTTAGAATGGTGTGTTGCGTAAGTGTTTTAAATGGCGTTGGGATATGAACTATAATCACTAGGTTCAGAAGTGAGACACTTCCCCGCAAGACCACTTGAGCATCTGAGCAGGAGATGTAAGGACATGTATAGCATTTTGCCAAAATGTAATTTCATTATTTTGCCAGCAGATAATATTATTTTGTTAGCATGTAATATAGCATTATTTTTTTTTGCCATTTGCCAGCATAACATAGCATTATTGGTAGCATGCAAAGTACAGGATTTACAACACAGCCAAGCCCAATTTAAAACTGCAGACATTCAGAGAACGCATAGAAACTTAGTGTGCTGCCTGGTCAAATAATGAAGTGCACCATTTCTTTTGGATGCTTCATCCATGGAAACTGCATTAGAATATACATAACTGACTAACATTATTTAACATTACTAAAACACTAATTCTAACTTTTGTAACATTAAAATGCACTCTTCTATGCAGAATGAGGTGAAATCCATGTTTTGGTGGCACTGCTGGATATTTGGTGTTTTATTCAGCTTGTGGAGAGCAGAAAGAATGCAAATAGCAGAAAACAGGTTGAAACAGTAACAGGGAGGCCTAAAGCTTTCATTGTTCTGAAAATGAGGGCTGCACATTTTTTACTATGATTGGTTGAAAATGTAGGCAGACAAGCTACGTCAATAAGGGGACAGATAGGAGATTTCTTGGTAACAAGAAATGGGGAGAATAGTTATTTGTTCTGAGCTGAGAAGACTGACGGAGGTTCCAGGGGTCAGAGTGCTGGCTTTGAGATATTCAGCTGGTGCTCCCCACACAAGCTTACTGAAGAATTTCACGCTGACTCTGGGTCCGCAGTTGCGAATAGAACAAGGTTGTGTGGGGGACTTCAAAGAAATACCAATCTTGCTAAAACAAGTGCAAGTGAGGACCAGATAAAGAATGCTGTATGCGTGGCTAATATTTATTACAGTGTACAGAAGTTAGGAAATCATTGAATGTTTGATTTACATTATTTTCAGGATGTGGGAACATTAATCATGTTTCAAAAATACCAGCTTGTTCTGTTTTATTTTCTTGTATTACAGATGTTACTGTGATTTAACTCATGGTAAGACTTGGTGACTTGTAAATAAGATAAAATACTTTTTGCATTTATAAAAACCAATGGGATTTTCTGTCATTCATGCATCTGTTTATTTACATGGGTGATGTATACAGGGGAGGCTCATATCAGTGCAAAACAGTTTTAAAGCAGAGGTTGGTGTGCGGTATGGTGAATGTTTCCTTCCTTGCATGCTGATGGAAGGTGTCTGATCTGATACATCGATTACTGGATGTAAATAAGCCAGTAATGTTTTAAGGCACATAGATTACTGGATGTATATAAATCAGTAATACCAGCCACAAACTATAGGTGGCACTCTGAATAAAAACATTGGGTTCTGATAAAGTGCATACGTCTGGGGCTTTCTACAGACAACTAGGAGGTATTATAATAAAAAGGGAAGGTTTGTTTTATGATGGGGTTATAGTATAAAAAAAAAAGAAAACCATGCTCAAAACTATACCACAGAAATAAATACTGCAAAACAAGATACCGCTAAAATTACCACCAACGTAAGCTAACAAGGTATGGTCACTAAAATAGTGTGATCCCAAAACCAATATAAATGCAAGAATAATTTATCCCCAAATTACCGCCAATATTTTTACGGTAAGAGAATACCACCAAATCCCGAATTTACCCCAATAAAACAAACTCTCTTACAGAGACCTGTAAAATCCCATGTCAATGTTGAACTGTACTGAAAATATTGATGTGCATTGTTTAGGTTTAAAAGGTGTACAGATTCAGTACTTTGCAGACATGATAAATCCTCTAAGCGGAAGAGGCACATTATTATGGGGGTGATTAAAATACTTGCCTACACCCTCCCAATCCTCCCCTCGCTGGACCTGGCCCCTTTCTGTGCACCAGGTGGGATGCCCCTTTAAAATAAGTCAATTTCCCCCACTGTCTGTTCTCTAAAGCAAGTGTTTTGGCTTATTGGTGGAACTTTGTGCACCTGATAAACCCAAACTAAAAAGAATGCCATGCAGTGGGGCAACACCATTGAACAGATCGGGCTCTAGTCCCCTCCCAAAATGTTGACTCAACCTTGTTGTAAGGGCGGCGCTAGCCCCTGTCTAGGGAGGGCTGAAGCCCTCCCACTTTGAGACAGAAAGCATATTTCAATGTATTGCCAGCCCGTAGCTTCGATAGCAACATCAAGAGCCTTTGACAGAGAATTGTATTTGTTTATTTTTAAGCCCTCGTTAACGAGCGGAAGCAGCATCAAATATGATGCCTGCCAATGCGATATCAACAGACTTACTTTGATGAAGGCAAAGTCTTTACTTCTGGGCTCAGCTTTTAGATGGCTCACATCTCCAGTGATTAGCATAGCATTATGAAAGTAAATAGCCTCTGGAATGGGGGTGAAAGGTATGATTAATGTCCAAGGGGAAGGTGACATAGCTATTAAGCTTCTTAGCTGGGCCTAGGGAATTGTGAGGGATGTGGGAGCAGGACTGGCTGAAGGGCTGGTGGGGTCCCATTTCATTTTGATTTTTTGGGAGCACCCCTTGTTTTACAGTTTGGAAAAATATGCCAAGGCACCTGGGGAGTGCTTAAATCAATAATGAAGTCAAAAGAATGCAGTGAGGTGGTTAAAAGCTGATGATTAACATTATGTTTCTGTGTCATAATACTACATTCATGGGCACAGATTCTTGGGGGCCCCTTTGAACAGTAAAAGCTGAAAGGCCCAGATGATTTCTTTCGCTGCGGAGACTGACAGCAAAATGCATTCATTGGCCCCAAATTGGTCCCACTCACTATGTACTTTCAAAACTTTCTTCCAACTTCCCAAAATCTTGAAGCTGACTCTGCCCCTGCCTGGCTGACCTACAGAACCATGAAAGGACAGAAAAGGACACTGACATTAAACGGTGCCTGGGCTTCACTGTTAACAAATGCCCTATAATTACTGACTTAAAGCTTTTCGCTGTTAGCAGATGCATTTGTATGCATACATTTTTAGGAAATTTAAATCATGATGTGGGGTTAGCACTTGCATGCCAGGGGAGTGATTGAAAGGGTAGTGAGGACAGGAGACCGCTCATTCTAAGAGCAGTCCTTAAGTGTGACAATTCAGAAATTAAGGAGAGAGTTAGCTCTCTATTAACTATTATTATTATTATTATTATTATTATTATTATTATTATTATTATTATTATTATTACTGCTTGTAACATTGAAACTTCACTAGACTAGTCTCATTCGAATGTGCACAGAAGTTAGATACCCCTTGAAATGTCAGCCTACGTGCACCCTTGATGCCATTACCCCATGCCTAAATTGGACTAGATGGCCCTCCCTTCACTCCAACACGTAGACACACTGCCTGACAGGAGAGGAGTCCTCGCTTGTCATTCAGCATGTCTACGTTGTCAGCTGAATAACGGGAGATGGCAGAGCTCACTTCTAAGCCCTGCTGTCTCACATTATTGTGCTGTTTATTGCAGAGCCATAATACTCTGCAATAAACAGCAAAATCTTTGCATAGGCAGAGAGCAGATGGCAGCACAGTCCCTTGTCTGAATAAAGGACATAGGTGTAGTGCGCTACCTTTTTCTCAGGGGAGGGTGCTGCGAGGCCCCCCCAGAGTGCGAGGCCTCGGAAAGTTTGACCTTCCTGCCCCCCTACCCTCGTGACGGCCCTGCCATTACATTTTGAATAGACTGGAGTTTAACTAGAGATTTTTTGGACGCTCTAAGTTAATGGTGTTGCAATTATCAAGCCGACTAGCGATAACGGCATTCATTAACTGGATCATCTCTGGAAATGTAAAATAACTCAAACAATAATGATTTGATGCCAAGCCATTTGGGCCTTTTTAAGCCATGTATTGTTGAAAGTATAGGTTGCGGTTCACAATGAATGTGAGAGATTTGGCTGAGTCAGTGGGTTGCAGGGAAAATCCGTCCAAGTGCATACCATCCAGCAACCTTTGAGTGGGATCCTGGGTGGCTGTGGCCTAGGTGGATTAATAATGTCTAGTTAGGGTTAAGTTTCAAGTAGGCACTTGACATCTATATTTGAATGGTAGCAAGGCGTGCACGTAAGTGAGCAATATCCTGGCGACTGTAAGGAAGGCATGGTATCAAAGAGTACGACAGACACAAAGTGACCACAGTTCAAGGGTGTTTATTGAACTTCAATTGGGTTTGAAAAATGCCTATCTAATTCTAAATCGTAAGATGGGAGCAAGCTACGACCATCAAATAATAATAACGCAGTCCTAGTCGAGTCTGTCAAAGTTAAACGGCCTATACTAATAAACCTGTTGACAGTCCTTACCTCTAAATATAAACGGCATGGGAAACAATGTTATACAAAAGAAGTGTTCAAGAAATTCTATGTCAGGATGTTCAAGCCATTGGCTTCCCTTCCCCATGTTTTCAGCACAGGACAAGGCAGCACACTCAAGCTTAGCAGAATCTCTGGCTTCTCTAGCACAAGAATGCAGTTCAGATCTCAATATCAGGGCCTTCTGTGCCAAAGTCTCTTTATCATACAAAAGTCTCTTACTTCAGAAGGCCTGATGCGAAAAACAAATATTCAACAGTTCCTTTCTCCTCAGGATTCTCATGTACAACTTCTTGGGTGATTTTCAATTCACCCCGGATCCCCCTCCACCGGGCTCAGATCCACTTTAACACAAACATGTACAACTTATTGGGAGATTTCTGACTCACCCCGGATGCCCCTCTGTCGGGCTCAGATCCACTTTAACACAAACATGCACAACTTTTTGGGTGATTTTCAATTCACATGGGTCCCCCTCTGCCGGGCTCAGATTCACTTTAACATGGACTTTCAATTGGTCTCCCTCTGCCGGGCTCGGAACAGATTCATGTACTTTTCCAAACTTTCTATATTTCTGTGTGGGATTTTGCTTGACCCGTCGCATGACCACTTCGATTCACATTAATTTGTTCACTTTCAAATGTTCTCCCTCTGCCGGGTTTGGATCAAATTGATCTACTTTCGTCACTTCTCAGCTGGATACCTTACAGAGACCATAGATTGAGCACCCACGCAGTGCCGGACCACTCTGTCAAAGGTATTGTAGCTTGTTTTAAAGTTCAATCACTCATCAGCAGTTTAACTTCACCTGTGCCTCTTATCACAAGTGTTTTAACAATGTTCATTCAAGCGCTCACCATACAGTGTTGCTGCTTGCACCCTTGGCTTCAACACAGACCGGTCTTGTATAGGTCTCCCCAACTCACTGGCTGGGTTGAATTGATGCTGCTTTGTTCTTGTAGCCAAAGTCGGAACAACAGTGACTGGTGATTCTCCCTGTTTTGATTACTGATGCGGGAGGGCCCAGAGTACCACTTACACACAATGCAGGATTCTTGAGCCTAGTTTCCTGGTCTTATGCTTTCCATTCTCTTTGGAAAATAACAGTTCCTTGTCAAAAAGATCAAGGGAATATCCCTCCTTACAATCTCCTTCGATTCTGACATCTTTCCTCTTACTCAGCTGCTGTTTCAAAACTGCTGTTTCCTCGTGTGCTTTGCCTCTCTCAGAATGTGCTCTCGTTCTCCGTCTTTTATCCATGTGGGGAAGTGTAATGGAAGTTAGGTGTGTGTGATGGTCAGTAATTGCCTGACCTTGCCTGACCATTGTATTGGGAGACGTTAGGTATACAGCTCAGTGTTCGTCTGTTTTCCCTGATCGCGGGCTGTCTGTGAGAAAGTGTTTGTGTTGTAAAAAGGGGGCGAGGGGTTGAGTTCATAAATATCCTACGTGGTAGGATGGGGTAAAGGTGTTACAAGGAAGGGGATACTGCATTTCACCATTTGGTGTCCCACTCCCACTGCCCAAAGACGCCTCACCCAGGTGATCATCCCACACTCGTCCACCCCTAGCATCCAAAAGCGATGGCTATGTCCTGGCCACCAAGATGATAGATACCTGGGGACTAGTGGGTGAGACACCATCTGGTTTCTCACATGACCTTCCCCTATGCAAGGTGGATATACTTGGTCTTTGCCTAGGTTCTTCGATTTGAGGATCTTGGATAGAAAAAGAACGAGATAGATTCAAGGACTCCACAGGTTTATTTTCCTCTGTACTGGCAGATGCAAGGTGTTTCTATTTTTCTCTCTAATGTATCACATAAATTGGTCTTGAAGGGTTGAACCTGGATATATGTACTCCTTATGTCTTGTGGAAGGTTCTTGGTAAATGGTAGGCTCATGGTGTTCTGTCTCCATTCAATCCCACATTGGAGAGGTTTGGGAGTAACATTTAGAGCGGCAGAAGACTTAAGGTATAAATTCCCTATGGGGAGTTTGAGATTCCTGCAAAAGAGTGGAGAGTGCAGGGAAGTCCCTTCCCACAATGATTTCTTCGGGGGGTCCGGGACATGATGGCGGATGATATCACATATGACTCGCCCCTGATGTTAATGTACATAGGTATCTTGGCGTATATTTCATTATCCCTGTGTACATATATAAATCTAACTACAATGGCATTTTCAAGGTGTGTTGTTGTAACCAATTCGGCCCTTATGGCTGTTTTGTTTGCTACCTTAGTCAAGTAATGCCTTTACTTGTTTCCCATTAATCAAGGCCTTTTCATATGTGAAGTCAGCTAAAGACTGACATAAACATATGCTAAAGTTTTCCAGATCTTCTTTGGGTTTTTCCCACCCTCCCCCTTTTAGACAACCTGTTTCCATGGGTTCTTCTTTTAAATTTTTTAGACAGTTTCTGTTCAAGTTGTTAAAGTATATTTCATATAATACTGCTTGATAACTAACATTGGCCTAAGCGCAATCGCATCACACAGAAAATCGCATTTGAATGAACCTGAATAAGGCTGACTACGCCGCCATTTTAGTATCATCTGCCATTTTGATTAACTCCTGTTTCTGTCTCATGTTAAACTTTGTGTTTTCGGCTCCAGCAGAGAAAGATGAACTTTGCACTGTGTCAAAGCAGATAAACATGTTGTAGCTGCTGAGAGTGGATTGCTTGTCCTGCACTAAGAAACCTTGGAGCTAAAGTTGAGTTGAATTGAACAGCAATCTAGATGTTGTCTGTACCAATAGCATCATCCTTGTTCAAACAGTGGAACAGAATGTTGAATAGCTGAAACTGTGTGCCTTTGCAGAAATGTTTGTGTTTGTTCCATTGAAACCGGATTAACCTTAAGCTTGAAAACAAATGTTACCATTGTATCATACTTGCAGAAAAGCATGTCTAGTGTTTGAGGAAAACATTGGACAATGTATAGTTATTTTTATCTGTATTAGTATGTGAACGTGCTGTGAACCATAATGAATATGTAACTCAAAGAAGGGCTGGACGATGAGTCCGGCATAGTGAGAGAAAAGTATAAATATGCTTGCTTTGTAATGTCCAGCACTCTCTCATCTCACGGTGTCCACTACCACACATTGGAGGTGTTGAGAGACCAGACAGCTGTTCTGTGAATTAAAAGTGTACTTGTACCCTTGTACTTGTGACTGTTGTATTTCTATTGAGTGGTATTTAGCCTCGATATTTCTTTAATCTTTCAATGTGGCCAGTTTCTCTACATGAAAAGCAAATAGGAGGAGATGGTTTACTTCCCTTAGGTTCTTCTCTTCTACTTTCCTCTCTACCTCTGGGGTCAGGTCTCTTAACTTCCATTCTGTCATTCTCCTCCTGCCCTATCTAAAACCTGTGGTTGGGTCTGGTGAGTAAGTTTGTGATCCTTCCACTGCTCACTTCGGTGTACCAGGTGGAAGTGTTTGGCTGCATCCGAGTGGTTTTGGGCAGTCTCAATGCCATGGCTATAGTAGGTCGGTATATTTGCAGTATTGCCTTTTTGCGAAAAGGGGGGTACAGAATTAGTGAATTGCTCTAAACTAATCATATTTACCAATGCGTCCATTGTGTTATTGTTAATCGAAAGAGCAATTGTGTTTTTCATCCACTCTCCCAATTCAAGGGGGGTTTCCCCAGGGTTTAGTCTAATGGCCCTTCATTTTCGCCGATAGAAGTTACAGGCTTAGCCCACCCTTTTTAAAAGCCCCTCTTTTATGGATATAAAGGTAACTCTCGGGGCAAGATTAAGTAACTGGTAAGCGGTCTGTAGTTCACCTTTCAGCAGAGGTCATAGATGCATTTATTTTAGATTTTCTTCCTATCCTAACTTCTCGGCTAATCGCTCAGAATTTAGAAAGAAATGTCCTAGATCTTCGCACCTTTGGTATGGCTTTAGTATCCCTTGAGGTAGCAGGTGTCTTGCCTGTAACTCAACCAATTGTGTTAAGTTCTCTTAAAGCCTTGCTTCGTTGTGGATCTGATTGGCGGCCAGCTGGGTCATGATGACTGCCAGGTGGGCCATTTCTTCCGACAGGGTAAGCGTTCCTTCGGTAGTTTTTTCGGAGTCGGAAAAGAACCAGATCTCAACTCCCTCTGATAGAGTTTTGAAGTTGTATGACTCCTCCAAGTCTGATTCCACTGAACGGGGAGATCTAGATTGTTTCCTAAACCTGATGGACCAAGGACCGAGGTTAATATGGTAAAAAAAAAAAGGTTCGGGAGAAGGGGGATTCAGACCACTAGGTCTAATGAAGGTGTGTGCTGCTCATATTTTTAAGATAATGTGATTCCACTGTTGGATGTTATAGTGGAACAGTGGAAGCGGATGTAATAACAAACAGGTTTTATAAAACAAATCTTGTTGACCAGTTGGAACGTGCAGCTGGGAGAGCAAAACCTCTTTAAGAGTGGGTATACGGTTAGAGTCAAGGAGCTCAGCGATTCTATTTTCCCCTTTTGGTGGTACAACGATTATCAGCATGGATTCTTAATTTGTATCAATTGAATCAAATCCCACAGCTGAGACCATATATAAAGAAGACAAGGTATCAAACCGTAAGACAGACATAAGTGACCACAGATGAAGGGTGTTTATTGTACTTCAATTGAATTTGAAAAATGCCTATCTAATCCTAAATCCAAAGATGGGAGCAAGCTACGACCATCAAGTAATAATAACGCAGTCCTAGTCAAGTCAGTCAAAATAAAAGGGGCTATACTTATAAACCTATTGCCAGTCCTTACTTCTAAATACAAATAGTGTGGGAAACAATGTTTTACAAATGAAAAGTGTTTTCAAGAAAAGATACGTCAGGATTTTCAAGCCGTTGGCTTCCCTTCCCATGTGATGCCGGCACACTCTGTAAAAGGTATTGTAGCTTGTTTCAAAGGTCAATCACTCATCAGCAGTTTAACTTCAGTTATGCCTCTTATCACATGCGTTTTAACAATGCTTGTTCCAGCGCTCAACATACAATGTTGCCGCTTGCAACATTGGCTTCAACACAGACCGGTCTTGTATCGATCACCCCAACTCACCCATTGTGTTGAACTGATGCTGCTTTGTTCTTGGAGCCAAGGTCAGAACCACAGCGGCTGGTGATTATCCCCACTTTCAATACTGATGCAGAAGGGCGTAGGGGACCTTCAACACACAAAGCAGGATTCTTCAGCCTGGTTTCCTGGCCTTAAGCTTTCTATTCTCAAGGTCTTTGGAAAGTAATGGTTCTGTGTCAAAAAGGTCACAGGATTAACCCTCCTTGCAATCTCCTTTGATTCTGTGGTCTTTCCGCTCTTACTCAGCTGCCATCTCGAAACTGCTGTTTCCTTGTGTGCTTTGCCTTGCCAGAGTGTGCTCTCGTTCTCTGCCTTTTATCCATTTGGGGAAGTGTAATGAAAGTCAGGTGTGTGTGTGTGTGATTGTCAGTAATTGCCCGACCTCGCCTGACCATTGTATTGGGAAACGACAGGTATACGGCTCTGGCATTAGTCTGTTTTCCCTTATCGCAGGCTGTCCTCAGAAAGTGTTTTTGTTGTAAAAAGGGGGGTTGAGTTCCTAAATATCCTACCTGGTAGGATAGTGTAAAGGTGTTACAAGAAAGGGGATACCGCATCTCACCATTCGGTGTCCCACTCCCCGAAAACCGTTTCAAAAGCAATGGCCGTGTCCTGGCCACCTGGATGGCAGATCCTCAGGGATTATTTGGTGTGACACCTTCTGGTTTCTCACAGGACCCATAACGTTTAGGTACAGCTAAGTGTTGTCCTCTTACTTTTGCACTGAGATGTCAGTGTTGGTTAGGAGAGTGCAGAGGGTTCTGTATACAGACTTAACAAGAATGGATAGAAGATGGAGCCCTAGGGGATACTGCAGGTCATGTGGCAACGCGTCGACCTCTGAGAACCCATTTTGTATGGCCAGGTGACACCAAGATAGGTATGATGACATCCATATTATTATGGTGCCTGGAAAGCCCATTCTGTGAGTAAAGAGGAACTGTAGCGTGTCATGGTTGATTGTGCTGAATGTGACAGAAAGGCAGAGGAGGACTTATAGTCATGCGTTACCTTTATCGATAATTTAAATAATAAGAAGCCAGATTGAAAGCCCCCAAGCTGGCTGAGTTTGTCAATTTTCAATTTAGATTTTAACTACTTTCTCAATATCCTTTCTTATGAAAGGGAGGCCAGTGATATGACAATAGATTGCCAGATTCTAAAGGTAAAGGTGAGCATTTTTCAAGTGGGGCGAATGAGCCCTGTTTTTAGTTTGTGCAGAAAAGTGACTTCGCTGAGCATTCAGTTCACAATCCTGAGAAGGGCAGTCATGGCTATACTGCTAGGTTATTGGGGGATGTTCACCGGGATAATGCCCAGGGGCGGCTCGTCCATAATGGGTGAGGGGGCGTCGACCCACCAAGTCTTGGCCCCCTCTCACCCATTTTGGAGGAGCCAGCCCAGTAAAATATGAGCACTCCCTCAACTGTTTTTTTTTTCGAGTGCTCTTAACTGTGAAAGGGAAACTTTGTTTCCCTTTCACAGTTACATTTCCCCATCCGTGCAAGCTCAATGAGCCATGCTAGGCTGGGGGCATTTTCTTCCCCAGCCTCGTATGGCTCATAGAAAATGCTGGCTGGGGAACTGCATGTCTGTATGTGCAAGGAGGCGCTCCTGTGCCTCCTCACACATACAGACACAGCAGGCTGAAGTGGGGCGTCTATGGACCTGCGCTCAACCCCATACATGCATGTGCAGGAACCAGGAAACTTCCTGATTCCTGTTCATGCTTGCAGGGGGGTGGAGCATTGGAACCTCTGGACCCGCAGCAGAAGGTACGTTTATTTACATTAATTTGTTTAAATTACAGTATGTGTATGGAAGTGTGCATGCTTGTGTTGTTAGGTGAATGTATGATGATGGATGATGGATGCTGGTGTGAATGAGATAGCGCTTTCTGTGTGTATGTTGTGTAAATATGTGTATTTGTATATTCATTTATTTAGTATTTTAAATAAAATGTGTATGGATGCATGTATGCATGTGTTATGATGAGTGGGTGCTTGATAGATGCTTGTGTGAATGAAAGAGTGCTTGCAGTGTGTATATTGTCTAAATGTGCGTTTGTATGTTAATTTATTTATTTAAATATGTGTATGGATGTGTGTATGCTTGTGTTTTCAGTGAGTGCATGATGGATGTTTGTGTGGATGAAACAGAGTGCTTGCTGTGTATGTTGTGCAAATGTGTGTGTTTGTATGTATTATTTAAATATGTGTATGGATGCATATATGGGCCCCCTTTTTAGTAGGCTTTTCTCATCCTCCTTAATGTCCTCCAGTGCCACATTCATCCCTCTCTTTTGACAATCTAGCAATGTGTAAATATCAATGAATTCCTTTCTCCATATTTTCTCCTTTACTTTGTCATTTGTATACCAAGCCGTAGCCTTCATTGACCTGCCCTGTGCATCTTTGCCCATGGTTGGTCTGCCATACTTCGTCATGATTGGTCCCCCAACCTCCGTTGCTGCCACTGGTGGTACCGCCCCCTGCGGCAGGTCTCCCGCCACTGGTGCCGCTGGTATCCCTATTGGCACCACTGGTTGTGGGTTGGGCCCTTGCGGTGCCCCTCCTGTGTTTGGCTCTACTGGTGCCCCCTGTGGTGCCCGGACCGGGGTTTCCCTGGGTTCTGCCCCTGCCCCCTCTCCCCCTCTCTGCTTCTCCCTGCTCACCACCCCCCTCCATTTTACCCAAGCCCTCAAGTGATCCCTTTCTTCGTCACCACTGCTTTTCCCCTCAGTTGAAGAATTCCCCTGCTGCTCCTCCCTGGGTCCCTTATTACTTCTGCTCTTCTTGCCATTGGTTCTGGGCGACTTACCCGAAACCGTGACGCAATTTTTTAACATTTTTACAATTGTATTCCCCACATCATTATTCACAGTACCTTTGTTTTTCTTTTTTCTTTTCCTCTTCTTGGTAAGTGCCTCTGGCTGTTCCTCTGATCTCCTTGGCTCCTCTCTCCCCCTCTTCTGTCCTTGTGGCACCTCGTCTTCTTTTACGCTGCTGCTAAGCTCTATGAACAGCAAGGGTGACATTACCTTTGCCCTTTCTTCCTTCTGCATTATCTCCAGCACCCATTGTGCCCCATATTCCTTCTCTGCCTTCTTTGCCCATTCAGCGAATTCTTGGGCCCTTTTTGCTCTTCCTTCCGCCATCCTTCTCGTCTGAATTCCTTCTTTCTGCAGAGTTGACCCTGGCTGCTCCTCCAACCGCTTCTTCGTTCTCCGCCAGCGAGCTGTCAGCCACGCCTTCCTGCTCCTGCACGCTGTGTGCCCTCTGCTTCTCCTGATCTTCTTTTACCAAGCTTTTCCCCGTCTCTTGTCTCACCTGCACCCGACGATGGAGCTTTGTTCCGTTGTGTCCTCGCGGTGCAGTGTACTGCCACGTCTCCTTATCTGTCCGCCGGCTGGTACTTCCACGCCGCTCCCGCTCCCAATTTGCTTTTCGTGCTCCTCGGTCCTCTTCACGCTGCTCCGGCACGGGTAGGCGAACTCGTAGCCGCTGCACTTATCGAAAGTATGCAAAAAACATGAGCCCGCAAGAGCCAATGTTTGTATGAACGAACCGTGTGCTGTAAGAGCAAATGTTTTTGCAAGAGATAGTGTGGAAAAGTCGTGAGCCCGCAAGAGCAAACGTTTTTCATTCCCCTTGTCCAGGCACTAAGAGCTTACCCGAGAGAGGTGAGCTCTTTACCTGGTTTGTACCGCCTCTCCTTTCCTGGCTTACTTATACCCCGCCCAGACCTTTTGTTCCTTCTTGGGGGCTGGGCTTTCCCCAGCCCCTTGCTGTTATATTTCGCACCTTCCCCAGGTGCTGTTTCCTGCCCTTTCCTGGGCTTTTGTTTCTTGTGGTGCCATTTGGACGCCCCTCCCTACTGCTTTCGCGCCGTTTCCCCCCACCCCGCACCTAAACTCCCAGGTCCTCCATCGGCTCGCATTTCATGCGGCCCGGGGCCTGGGGAAAAGAAACTGAATTGGGGCTATAGTTAACAGTGTAAGAAAGAGGGATGGCATCCTTATTGCCGATCAGAGCCATTTTAAAGGAAATCAAAGATTGGAAAGAACGAGACAGTTTGTCAGAAAGCCTTATAGAAGCAACTCCTATTTGCAAAAAGAGAGCATCCCAGGGGAGCCAAGACACGTTTCTCAAAACTATTCAAATTGGTGCCATCAAAGTTCCCTGAGATGCTATCATTCCATCGGCCAAAGAACAGTGCTAGCAAACAGTTGTCAACGGTAAAGGATGAATATACCAACCTAGCCCCTTATCCTTGTGTTGTGGTAAATGTGAGCAGACCCAGCAGTTGGATTTATTAAAAATGGCATTTGTAGCATTCATGATAAGTAGTAGAGTGTTATTGTGGTACCTTTGTCTGTGCTGGGAATCCGAGGGGATAAAGTGTGCAAATGTACAAAGGGAGTAGGAACAATGGGTGCACTTTCAGTAGGCAACAAAAGCTCTAAAGAGTGAGTTTCCTCGAGGTACCATAATCGTAAGGCAGCGAATATTAAAAAACCAAATACCATTATAAGAATACAGCAATATGTTTTCAGGGCCCAGGCATTTTGTCCATTGTCCCGGTTGGTCTCTCCCTTATTTACAAGTCCCATACGAGCGGTAGCGGTGGCGGGCATCGTACTCTTCAAACGAAAACTCCAAAGTTTGTTGCTGGCGACCTCCCGGTCGAGCGACTTCTTAGTCCTTCCACCACCCCAGCCAACAGAATCCCCTTTCTCAAATTTGGGCAAAAAGCAAGCCCTCGATGACTCTTCCTTCTCTGAATGCACATCCGAACCGTGCCGTAAGTCTATCAGATGCACAGCAAAACGTGCCATAAGTCTATCTTCGTGGTCGCAGGTTATATCGTACTTTTCCTGGTACTGATTGATCCGGAAACAATATGTCGTCACTTCCTGCTGGAAGCAACGTGTCGGAGGCAAGTGAAGAGGCTGAATATGAAACAGCTGTTTCTGGGTGCAAAATTTGTGGAGAGTGTGGAGACAAAATGGCAGCTTCCCCAAGCCTCCCGGGCTCAGAGATATTCTCCGACACACTCTCAGTGCAGCTTACTGCTTTGGGATCATTGGTTGCAGTATCAGCGAGGGGTTCTGTTTCTACTGTAGCGTGTGGCACAGGGCGAGGAAGTTTCTTGATGTGCGACGCGTGGATCCATTTATTTCGTCCAGCTACCCGCACCGCTGTCTGGTGATAAATCCAATACAGGTTTTTAGTCAATTGGCTACAATAATCTGAAAGTAGTACATTTTCAACATTCTTTAAAGTTTGACATTTTGGAAGGTTCCAGATATTGGTAGGTCTCCCCATTACCACCTCAAATGGAGAGAGCCCAGTCTTAGTTTGAGGGGTTGTACGCATGGCTAGTAACACGATCGGTAAGGCGTCCGCCATTTTAGTTTGGTGCCGGCACACGTCTTAGCAAGCTTGTTCTTGATGATACCGTTTCTACTAGTCCGGCACTGTGAGGATGTCTGGCCGAATGGAACCGTTTGTCAATTCGTAACGCTGTACATATCTGTAGAATTACAGCGGCGACAAAATGTGGACCATTGTCCGACCAGATAACTCTCGGCAAACCGAACCGGGGGAAGTATTCCTTTAACATGGTTTTCGCAGTGGTCATGGCTGTAGCATCTTTAACATGGAAAGCCTCAACCCATTTACTAAAGGCACAAATGACCACAAGGACATACTTTAGAGTGTTGCATTGTTCCATTTCAATGAAATCAAAGTGAATAACTTCGAAGGGGACAGAAGGTGGGCCAAGACATCCCCTTGGAGTTGATGTCCCCTTTCCCACATTGTGGTGTAGGCATATCATGCAGTTCTGGACATATCACTGGGCAATTTTCGAAATATTGTCATTTGCCCAAACCTTTTCTAACATTTTCGTAACCTGCTGGGCACAAACATGTGTAGGGCCGTGTGCCATGACAACCATCATCATGACATAGGCGTCAGGTAACAGCCATTTTCCTTCGAACATGTGAACCCAACACCCATCATCAAGTTTCCCCAAGCCTTCAGCCCACCTCTTAGACACTTCCATTGTGGCATCAGCTTGGATATCCCGTACAGACCCAACACCCTCATCCATTACGTAGGCATCTGCAGTCTCCCTTGAAACATACATCTCTGTGAAAAGATCTGTGGCAGTTTGTCTAGCTATCTGATCAGCGAAAGCATTCCCTCTTCCAATATCATCTACAATCTTGGTAGATTGTTCTACCAAGTTGGTTCGGTCGTATACAAACAATCATGTAACTCTTCATCGCCGCAAGTAGTATCTTGCGGAAAAGGTAGGAGTTCAGCCGGATTAAGGACACAACACCTCTTAATTTGAATGTGAGGAGCAAACAAGATCAATTCATATCTTGTCAACCGTGCAGAAGTGAGGTGTTGCGTTTGAGTTCGGTTCAATAGAACATCTACAGAGTGAGGCACCATCAGGGTTAGATCATGGCCTAGGACCATTCCCTCACTCTGTTTTACAGACGCGGCAGCAGCAGCGACAGCGCGCAAACATCTTGGCAAAGCGCATGCTAAAGGATCAAGGGCGGAAGAATAGTTACCGTACGGCCTATTCTTCCCTACATGCTCCTGCGTTAATATAGCCAGAGCACATCCATCACATTCACTCTACCAGGGCCCCCTACGCCCGGGCGTCCTCTGGATCACCTACCCATATTACCAAATGTATTATTCGACCTTTGTTGAAGGACGGGCATTGTGATCGCCAATGACCCTCTCGACGACAATAAGCACACTGGTTAATATTCACAGGACCCAAGGGCACATTCTCCTGCGGGACATACTGACCTCTAACCTGAGAACTACCCACTCTGGGTCCCCTAACAATTTGCTGCAATAGCACTTTAGTTTTTAAATCGCCTTTCTGTTTTTCAATCCTATCTTTTTCATTATTGGCACGGTTCTCATAGTACTGAGCCATGTGCAGTACTTCTGATTGTGATTTCGCCTGCCAAGCGCTCTCAGAAGACATAATCTCTGACTGGATGTCAGGCAGTAATCCACGTACAAATTTGTCCACAAATAATCTTTTCCCAGACTCTGTGCCTAAGTCTTGTCCACTGAAATCTGAGAATACCTGTTCAAACCGATTAAAGAACTCGATAGCACCTTCAGACTTTCCTTGGACACAGGCCGTAAGCTTGTCCCAAATAATTCTTTTTTCGGGAATTATGGTTTTTAATTTAGCAATGATTCTATCAGACAGAGTTAATATCACCAGTTGCGGTCTTTCGCCAGCTGGCCTTTCCCCATCGAGTCTGGTTATATTCGCCCATGTATCTCCCAACCCGGGTACATCGTCAATAGTTCTAACTTGTTTCCATAAATCTACGGGCAGGAGTACAGGAAACAACAAATCAATGTTACCTAAGGTGAACACTGAGGACTGCAAAACGGATTCTATCTCTTTATAGAACCCTGTCAGATTTTACCTAATATCGGGGATAGATTGCCTAATAGTATTCACTTCCTGTCTTGAGAACGGAACATGAACAAACTGTGATACATAATGTGCAGGAATGTTCACAGCGACTATATTATTTACAGCATCGGCCGCAACCTCAACCTTCGGGACAAATGTCGCAGGAACCTCTCTCATAGGCAACTGAGAAATAGGTGACTCCGAATGCTTACTAAGCAACAGAGCCAAGTCGAGCACTAAAGCAGTCAAAGAAGTGTCAAGTGAAAAAGCTCTCTTATAAATGCACAATAACTCTGTGGGACAACTAATCTTCCTTTTTACACATTCATCCTGTAGGTATTCTACAATTACATGTATCACTTTCCTCTGCATTTCTAATGTATATTGACTATATGTGTCATATACCTCAGCTGGAGTTATCGTTATGTCTGAAGTCGCATCTTTCTTACAAATTCGCATTTCCTCCGATATCGGTTTACGACACGGAAGGAACCGTTTCTGTATATACATATTCTCCTCTTCATCATCCTCATTCTGTAACTTTTCTAACTCCTTTCTATACCCAAATAACCTCTCGACATGCTCATTTACCTTCTCCACAGTGTCTCTAGAAAGCGCTAGAGTATTTAGATCCCTTAACCCTTGCGGAACATCCACATTATTTAATCTTCCCCACATTATACATAACTGAATCTCTAAACCTTCAATAAAAACATTTTTCTCAGGAAAATTATCCGTATTACAAAGTGTGGCAAAGACATCCTTCTCCATACAATGCTTAGCCCATGCAATTAACTCACGTTTCTTCTCCGGCGGTACAGTATTGCGAGTGACAACTTTTGTTCCTGTGCCTCGATCGATTACAAGCAGCTCAGGACCACTCGGAAGAGAGGGAGCAGGCAAATTCGATGGAGGTATTATAACTGGTGCGATAAAATGAGGCGAAGGAGCAGGTGGAGGGACAAAAACCGGAGGAATAGGAACAACAGGTTAAGCAGGAAGAGCAGGAATAACAGCAGGAAGAGGTACAGCAGTGGGAAGAGCAACATACAGAGGTGGCGCAGAGGCACCAGGCCTTCGTTCATTTAATATTTTGTCAATAAACTCATCAGAAATATAAAGATCTTTAGAAGGATAGATTTTCTGAATTCCAAGTGAGAAAGCCCTATCCATATTTTTAGTCGCCTCAGACTGTTTGTTTTGGTCATATAACAATGCTTTTTCAGCGTTCGTTTTATGACGACGTGCATATTTCTCTCTACCTTTAAGTTGTTGCAATGCTTCTTTTTTCCAATTCTGCAAAACATCAAATGCTGCAGGTCTAGCCTTTTTCTTTAACAAGACTGACTCCAAATATTCAATACGAGGGATCTCAAAACTACCATTGATTGGCCACTGAAGTTCGGAGGCATGTCTGGTTTGTCTGTGCCAAATATCATTAAATACTATACTTCCAATGCCATACTTACAGAACATAGTACACGCCGGCGACCCCTCCTGTGGTGTGGGACGGCTAAATTCCACAGATTGTCTATCACTGCGGAATAATGCCCTAAAGCAGATAGACAATTTCCCAGGCATATCTCAAATTCTTGGTGTTACCTGGTCAATAATTGTGTCTGCAGATACAATGCGCCAAAATTCAAATTGTCAGGGTTAAATTAAGAATGGGGTCACCACTCACCTGACCAAACCTAAGGAGGACCGATCAGTGCTTCTAAGAATCTTACCTAACTAATCTTACCTCGTGTATGGTGATTTCGGCAAATCTGCCCGCCTCGATAAGTGGACCCTCGTCAAGATGCCGTCTCGGACCACACGCTTATCGTCAAAGGATCGGGTCGTGCAGCGCTGTTGAGGTGTCTCGTCTCATTCAGGGGGCCCCTTATGTCAGACCGTCCTATCCCGGTCCGATAGCGTGCGTCAACTGTGAAAACAGACAAAGAATATCGAGGCTGAGTACCCAAAAAGAAAATCCACCGAACACGGGTTACAAAGGAACATACAAAGTACTTTATTTTATACTGAACCCAGGTACAACTGTTCAGTACAGTACAACACAACAAACCCCAGCGTGGTTCAGTGTGTTCAGTGAGAGACGCTGTACATTAGAATGCATTTGTTTTTTATACATTTAGTGGGCGCGATGTCCAGCCCCACTTCGGGTTAATATTCCTTTTAATACATCACCGATCTAGGGTTCGTGCCAAGTCTCAAATAACCGCATATAACTGGTTTGCCTTTAATACATGTATCAACAAACGTATGCAATAACTGTGTATTCTAAAGTTTTCCATGCAGGCCTTCTTAAACATTAATACATGTAGTTAAACAGATGTTCTTCGTTCAGTATTTGACTACATTGTCTCAACATATGCTCGTGGATTAGTTTTCATTGTACGAGTAATCCTTCTACACATAGGTCAATGAAGGACAAGGTCTCAGTTCATGACCTCAACAAGTGGCCTGCAGGCAAATTACATACTAGCTATGTACAGAGGTCAAGACAGCCATGTTGTATTCTGGAATGACATCGTCCACCATTTTAGCTCACAGGGTGATTTTTACACAACGAAACCTAAAATGGCGGTTTGACCTAAAATGGCGGCTTAGATGGATTTAAGGTCAGGACCTTGCAACACAGATTCTTTCGCAAGCGACTTCCGAGCAACTTGGCGTAGGCCAATATTAAATATATTTATTACAATAGGAGGCACGGAATACTTTCTATTTCGACAGTGCTTGCTGTGTGTATGTTGTGAAAATGTATTCTAGTATTGTGGGGTTGTTGTGAGGGGTTTCGGGTGCGCCAGATTCCCTAGAACTGTTGAAATATTATCCTGTTGCGCACTGTCGCACTGTGTGTGATCAAAGGGTTCCCGCTACCTCTTTTTTCACACAGTTTGTTGAAGACACAACACAATTTGTGCTAGAGTTAGGCCTGGGTTTATTGTTAGTATTACTAGTATTCGTTAGCTGACACGTTTTTCATCGCTGGACTTTTTCACAGCCGGACATATATTACGAATTGCAAATTGATGATTACTGGTCATCTCTTTGCATACTTCTTACATGAACAATGGATTGAATGAATTAGCAAGAACAGAATTCTAAGGACGAGGTTCAGGGAATGTACTCATTGATTGGTTCATGTAAGAAGTATGCAAAGAGATGACCAGTAATCGGCAATTTGCAATTTGTAATATATGTCCAGCTGTGAAAAAGGCCAGTGGCCGAAACACATGTAAGCTAATGGACACTACTTATACTAACAATAAACCCAGGCTTACACTGGAGCAAATTGTGTTGTGTCTTCAACAAACTATGTTGTGTAAATGTGTGTGTTTGTATGTTTATTATTTTAAATATGTCTATGGATGCGTGTATGCTTATATTCATGATGGGTGCTTGTGTAAATTAAATAGTGCATGCTGTGTGTATGTTGTGTGTGTATGTTGTGTAAATGTGTTTGTTTGTATCTTTATTTATTATTTAAATATGTGTATAGATGCGTGTATGCTTGTGTTATGAGTGTGAATTTATGATTCTTTAGTAGTGTTTATGCAATGGATGGAGTCCAAATAGTCGAACCAACTCCGGAAGATGGCTAAGGTTGCTATTTTATTAACAATTATCTAAAACAGGAAGATTACAAAAGACATCAACGGACGTTCGCTCAGCTTTCGTCAATTTCCTCATTAAACATTGACTTTATACTAAATCAAGTGCTTGCGACACGTCTCCGCTAACTTTCACTTTTTTAATGGTGTTTTCTGTGGGTACGTTTGGGATTTGGAAGCTATGCCCCCTTTCTTCACTGGTGCTCCATCGTAAAGTAGCCCAACTTCCTTGAAATCGTCCTCTCGTCATACATGCTGCAAGATGGCTGAGGCACCTAGCATCGTGTTCTGGAACGTCTCTGGTGATGAAAGTTTGTACTGTATTCATGGCTTAGGGTATGAGAGAGCAGACGTAACCACTCTCCTTAAATGTTCTTTCTCCTTTTTTTTCTCATGTGCTGACACCACATGTTGTTCCCCAAGTGTGCTGCATTATCTAGATAGGTATAAATCCCCTCACTATCTTCCTATGCATCCCTCTTGTGTCTCCCAAAGGTTGCGTAATAATCATGAAGCAACTCAAAAGTAGATCTCATAGTGGGGAGAACCATAGGGACCTCTCCTTCAGTGGAAGTACTAGCATTATAGAGATTGTGAAAGATGAGGAACAGAATGACAAAGAGAACAATCATGCAAACATATATTATGCATAAGAACAAAGGCATCCATCTTTCGCGCCATCCTAGTACTCGTTGCACTTGTTCTTCTCCTAGAACCGTGACATTTTCCTCTTAAATCATTTTTAATACAATTATCGAAACTCTTTTATACTTGTAACTGCGAAATCTGCTTGATAATGGCAATAAGGAGACTCCTCATTACTGGGCCATTTTTTGGATCCTGTAAGAAAGGGCGAACATCAGCATTTCTTCTCACAAGAGCAGGCTACGATTGAAGTATACACTCAAAGGCAGCAAGCAAAGGTGGATGAACGTCACTATCAGTAAGCACCATATGATTAACTGTTTAAAACAGGTATTCTCCACAAAATGAATCTGGATACTGATCTTGTTTCCCATTTCTAATCAAGAACTGACGTTTAGGCATAGCTCCGATGCTTCAATGTGTATTTCTAAAAGTTCATTTTCAGCCTACTGAAATTCTCTGCAAGTCTTTTCACACTCCGCTAAAATATATATAAGCAATGGCCGCTTGAATTTCAGTCCAACATAAAACTGTATTAACCGCTGGTTGCTTTATCGTCCTTCTTCGTCATCGCTCGAGTCTGCACATGCTGAAATTATTCTTCTCGTCTGGCTTCTGGATCGGCAATGGAGGGAGGGTGACACTCACCTTTATAAGCCTTTATATTACCCAAGTGAAGCCAAGCTCGCCTCCCTTGGACCTTCACAGCTGATGAGGTTATTCTCAATACAAAAGGGACCATTAAAATGTGGCTCATGCCAGTTTCTAGTAAAATTCTTGATTAGGACTAGGTCTCCAACATAAAACTTAGGTGCCGATAGTAGTTTAATTAGATTGGTTGTTGAATTGTCTTCTTCTGTGTTCTGAGACCAACCCCGTGCTTGACTTGATCTGAAATGAAGGAAATGCTAGGGGTTATACATCTCCAGTAGTCATGCATTTCATCACCTAAGGTTTTGCTACACTCTGGGCATCACTTCGACTCCTAGATGGAGTCATCGCTCGAGTCTGCGCATGCTGAAATTATTCTTCTTGTCTGGCTTCTGGATCGGCAATGGAGGGAGGGTGAAACTCACCTTTATAAGCCTTTATGTCACCCAAGTGAAGCCAAGCTCGCCCACCTTGGACCTTCACAGCTGATGAGGTTATTCTCAATACAAAAGGGACCAATAAAATGTGGCTCATGCCACTTTCTAGTAAAATTCTTGATTAGGACTAGGTCTCCAACATATAACTTAGTTTCCAATAGTAGTTTAATTAGGTTGGTTGATGAATTGTCTTCTTCTGTGTTCTGAGACCAACCCCACGCTTGACTTGATCTGAAATAAAGGAAATGCTAGGGGTTATACATCTCCAATAGTCATGCATTTCATCACCTAAGATTTTGCTACACTCTGGGCATCACTTCTACTCCTAGATGGAGGTCTAAGGGGCATTCACATACGCCGCCCTGTCACTAGTTCATGAGGGGTGAGGTGATGGTCTGATCCTGAATGATTCCGAAGGGCATGTAAGGCTAGAGGTAGGCAAGATAGTCATCCCTTCTTCAAAGTCAATTCAATCTTGGCAGTCCTTTCTTTAAGAGGCCATTGAGTCTCTCACATATCCCCTTCACTTGCAGGTGATAAGCAGAAGAAAACTTGTGTTTTATACTCAATAGAAGCCATATTTGGTCAAATTGCTCATTAACAAATCGTGGCCCATTGTCGGATCTCAGCACTTCGCACACACCCCATCTCGGGAAAACTGTGTGCACTAAAAACTTTGCTGCGCAAGTTGCATCAGGGTGTGTACACAGACCTGCCTCAATACACCTGGAGAAGGAACACACCACCACTAATAGATACATATGTCCATTACATACTTGCAGCATATGAACATAGTCAATATGTAAATGCTGAAACTGACAATTCGGTCATGGTATTACCCTTCTAATTGTTCTCAGTGTATGCCCAGCAGTAAACTTGTGACACAGGATGCAGTTTACCAGAAATAGTGCAACGTGTTCCAAATTCATAATGAACCAGTCTTCCGCAATTGTAGCAGCAAGACTCTCCCTAGTTACATGCGCTGGGTAATGCAACTGTTCAAGCATGACCTTTAAAAATGCTACTGGCATCACCGGATTTCCAGTGCTATCTTGTTATCATAATGCTTTTGTGGGGGATAAAGAACACCACCTTTCTTTCCATAATTCCTGGTCTTCCTGTGGTGCACTCTCTTGAATCTCCATTAGTTGGGTTATCGATAATTTATTAAACCCTTCGTGGTTTTGACTACTTTTTCTTTAATATTCACAGTATCAAAACTCAAAATATCTGGGGAATATGCAACCCTTTTGGCTCTTCGCCTGCGGCTTCGGTCCCTCAAGAGATAAAGTCTGTTCGCTTAGTGTGCACTGCACATTTAATGACTGCTATGGCCACTGGGAGTTGTAATGCCTTAATAAGCCTATTGAATAAGGATGCGTGCTGCACTGGAGTGCCATCCGCACGGAGGTAGCCCCACCTTTTCCAATGTGCTAATCCTGCATGTATGTTTGACGTCACGTAGGTGGAGTCACTGTACACTGTCACTTCCTGTCCTTCCTGTTTATCAAGCACAACAATGAGCGCTTCTAATTCTGCTGCTTGTGCTGAAAAGTGAGATGGTAGCCTTGCACTTGCTACAACTTCAAATTCTCCATTTACTCTATGTCTCAGTACTGCCACACCTGAATGCCTTTCCCCACTCGTCTGATCAATTTTCAAAGAACCATTAATAAAGAGAATTTCCCCTCCTGTTAAAGCATGTTCCTTCGCACAGGGCATATCAGCATACAATCAACATAATTAGCACAGTCATGCAAATGATCCCCTTCTTCTATTGGTTCAGCTATAAATGTGGCAGGATTCACTATTTTACAACCTTTTAATCTTAATCATTGGGTTAGAAACCATTACCTCATAAACTGAAGCTCTTTGAGATGTTAATGTGCCTTTGGGTTTCTCTAAAATGGCAAACAGAGCATGCTCCAACAAAGAGAGTCATAGAGCAGCCCATGACAATACTTGCAGCTTTTTTTTTAACAGACGTTTGGGCACAGGTGACAGCGGGATTGTGCCAACAGGCAGTTAAGCATAATTAAGAGATAAAGGTTTTAGGAGGCGGATGTGATTAACAGTTAGGTGTTTGAGAGGATTTAACCAACAACAATTATAATAATAATGTTCACAGACACGATGGGAGAGCTGCATTGTCACTTATGCTTCACATTATTTTGGTTTAAAGCATACAAAGCTAACAAACATACTGATGGACACTAATGCTAATTTTGATTTTGTTTTCTGTTATCTTTGTTCAAATATGTTTTATGTTATTGTGCATCTTGTGCTCAGTGGGCTCCCTGTTAATTATACATTATCATAATATAAGTGTGACTAACAACAATGTATCATTCTATGTGGTGATGGAATGATGTAATGCTATGACTCATTTTGACATGATATGTGTATTGATTGATTTCTCTGCCTGCACAAAACAAGGATTTTTTGTAACTAGCAAGGGTAAAGGCCCTGACAAAGTACCAAAGGTCCGAAATGCATAGGCATAATCTCGGATTTGCTATCACATTACAACCATTGTTTGGTTCATTTTATTGAATTCAATATTTTTTGACTTATACAACATTGGATGATCAAATCTTTGCTTACCTAAAAAATTTTGAGTATCGAGTGCAACAAAAACCTTCTTGAAACAAACCAAACCCCTTGTGGGTATAAAGGTGTGCAGCCCACACCGACGGCTAACCAGCCTTGGTCTCTTTCCTCTGAAATACTTGTAGATTTCTCAATTGTGAATGCAGCAGCAGCCAATGATTGTTCACAAGGGAAGTGTCCTCTTATAACTGGGTCTAAAATCCCACTGTAATATGCTAAAGGTTTATATCCCAATGTAGTTCTCTGTGTAAGCACTGCTGTCATGACCGTCCCATTTGTTTGTGAAAACAAATAAATTCCTCAGCATAATATGGATTTCCTAAAACTGGGTCTGTACAGATCACTTCTTTCAGCTCCTCAAACCCTTCCTCCCTTTCTTCAGTCCATTCTATTTTTATTTTGTCCGCCTGTGCTTTCTTTAGAGATTGCAGAAGTGGTCTCGTATACATACTATAATCAAACACCCAGGCTCAGATATAGTTGCATAACCCCAAAAATGGTTGCATCTGTTTTACTGTGTTTGGTTTTGATGTTATCATAATCACATCGGCTCTTTCATGTGTCACTTTCTTTCCTTCATGCAAAATCAATTGAACTACTTATAGCACCTCTTCTTGACAGTATTGTAATGTCTCCTTGTCTACCTTATATCCCTTGTCAGCTAGAATAGTCATCAACTGAACAGAATTGTGTCTGCACTCATCTTCTATGGTGCTACAAATTAAAATGTCATCTACGTATTGTATCAATGCACTCTTAAGATCAATGTTACCTAAATCCATCTGTAGGACTCTGTAGGACTCTATGGGGCAAATGAGTATGTTTCATTTGGGTTTGGTGGAATATAAAAGATGTCAAGTCTTGCAAGTACTTGTGCGACGGGATTAAGAAAAAAATGCATTTTTCAAATCGATCACCATGAAATATTGAGCTTCCACTGGGATACTACAGAGTATGGTCACCGGATTAGGAAGCAAACAAAACTCTGCATCTACAATCTGGTTAATCAGTCTCATATCTTGTATAAATCTCTGCCACCGTTCTTTAGATTTTTTAATCAGGTACAACACAGTATTACATGATGATACCGATGGTATCAGAATCCCTTGTTTCATCAGTGCTGAAATGGTTCCGAATATATCTTCATCAGCTTCTCGAGACATGGGGTACTTTTTTGCTTGAGGTAAAACTGCTCCTTGCTTAAGCTTTATTTTACCCTCTCCTATTCCCTTCAATAAACCTACGTCATACGGGCCTGTGGTCCAAAGGCTGTTTGCCACCTTTTCCATCTCTTCTTGAAAAAATGCTGGACGTTGCCGCATTATCCCCATTCTCTGTGGGACTTTCCACTTTTATATCCTAATTCAGTATGTAATGCTCATAAAGAACACTACTTCGTCGTCTGTTTGGTCTTCCCTGAACATGTCGTCATCAGTTATGTCAGACAATCTGTACCCCTCCTCGAGAGCTAATACTGTTCTTCATGGTCTACCCTCATCATCTACTCCTTCGGGCATTGCCATTTCCCTTCGTAGTATGGCTGCTTCCAATTCTATAGGGATAGTCTGTCCGCCCACTTCGTCCATAGATATTTGCGGTCTAAACAAGAACTCCTCAGGTGTTTTCACATTTTGTCACACTAAGTCAGGTAGACATGTCTGTAGAATGCTCACTCCATATAGAGAAATCTCTGGATCTACTGCAACGCCTCGCAGAGCCACTGCTGTGTGAATGCCAGTATAAATTCTCAGATAAATAATAATAAATAAAATAAATAAATAATAAAGGCAATAAACAGTGGTAGTGCAGCCAGCAAGTGGCAAGTGCTGGGTTTAGTAGACAGGGTATGTCTGATAAGTGCATAAGAAAAGAAAGGGGGTGGGGGACTGTATGGGTACAGCTACAGACCCCAGTGCAAGGGGTGGCTTGGAGGCAGTGCAGGAGGGTGGCAGGGTACCTGCTCACCCTGCCACACTCCTGCACTGCCTCCGAGCAGGAGGGTAGCAGGGTGAGCAGGTACCTACCTGGGCCCTGAGGACAGAGGGTGGCCAGGTGCACAGTGCCGAGAGAGAAACAGATCAGCAGGGGAGAAGAGGTACAAAGGCAGAAGCAAAGAGGAAGGTTTTGAGGTGCTTGCAGAACCGGAGATGGTTCTCTTTGCTTTCTTGCCTCCCTTCTAATTCTTTCTTCCTCTTGCCTTCATTCTTCCCCTCTCCTTATTGCTTCCCTTCTTTCCTCTTCTTCCCTTCATCTCTGTTATCTTTTATCCCTTAGTCGTTGTGCTTCCTCCTCTTCTTTCTTCCTTTCCTGTCTATCCCTCTCTTCTATCACTCTCTGTCTATTGTGATACTTTCTTTGTTCTTCTGCCTGTTCTTCTTTCCTTTCTTGCTCTCCCTGATATATTTGTTCTCGTCGCTCTCTGCTGTTCCTATTCTGCTCGTCTTCTCTCAATCTCTTCTCTCGTTCTTTATCCTTTCTTTCTGATTCCTCCTTGTCTTATCTTGTCTAACTTCCTCAATACTCTTCCCATCTATTTTAAGTAATATCTGTCCTCCCGTCCATTTGTTCTGCACAAGTGCTATCTCATCACCTCTATCCTTCTCTCCTTTCCATCTATTAATCTCCCTATCTATTTCTATCTACAGTTTCGACCGCTCACTCCTTTCTTCTTTATCATGTATGATCTTATAGATCTCTTCTTTTCTCTTATTCTCCTCTGGACTATCGTCACTATTGTAAACTGGGGGTTCGCATATCGGATTACTATACCCCATCGCCACTTTACACTCCTTTAAAGGATATAACCCTATTTCTTTCGTATTATCGTTTTTACTTCGGGCGAGGTAAGGGGAGCTGAAGGCTCACCACCTTCCTCCTTTTGCTAACTAAGCATCCACTCCTCAGGTGGCGGATCTTCCCTTTATACTTGGTACATCTTCCAGAGCTCTAAAATCACAAATCTTTTCTCTAATTTATTCCCCATGTACGCAGTGCACAAATATGTGGTCATGTGTTGCAATACCGGTTTTAACAATGATCCCCCTTGTGGACATCGCATGAACATTTTATCTGCCTTGCCTTTCACCCATTCCGCACTTTACTGTTTGGCCTTGGGCATGTGCTTTGGTAATGTTTGCATAAGTGCATCAAAGGAGTGTCTCCCATAATGACAAGTCTCAATTGACTGTCAATACTTACCAGACTTGTTTTAAATAACCTTTATACTTTTACTTAAATCATCACTTTTCAATGTTTATAAAACAACAAATATGAGCATGCACCATCAATTGCTTGCTCAAACCTGGCTATTTCTACCTTTTGATTGGCTTCATTCACTTCGCTATGTTCAATCACTGTTGCTCCTCAACTTTTTACATTTCTCCACAACCTATATTGCTCTTCGATATTTTTACTCAACAAACAACATACAAACTAGTTGACTTACAAATTTATAAAAACTATATAACCTTTTTCTCTCTCGCCTTTACTTTATACCCCATAAAGGGTTTGAGACGTCAGCATACGTAATTCTTATTACGCGTTTTATGTTTCTGCTCTACCCCATTGGGATTTGAAATGTTTCCTTCTGAAACTCCCTTGAGTCATGACTCCTAGGCACTACCTTTTCTTCTCTCAATATTTCCTGTTTCTCAAAAATGATCACAATCCCATCCCATTCATTTTCCATTCCCCTTAGTCTACTCACCATTCATTCGTTAATTGACTCGAGGCCTTCAGTATCGACTCCTCCTTCAATATGACCACTTCACCTTCTGTCCACAGAGCGCCCGAGGAAAGCGGGCAGGGATTTCTTCAAAGGGGGACCTGCCCACCGTCTCGGCTCTTCTTGCAAGTTTATTTCTATCGGCCGCTCTCCACATAAAACCCCCGATCTTCTTGCAAAATCTAGAGGATGCCCGATCGTCGAAAAGACTGGGGAAAAACTAGTTTGGATCTTTTCCAACTATCCTCTGCTATCACGTGAACTTATGGTTCTTTAGTAACGTTCATGCAATGGATGGGTTCACAAAATAACTCTTGAGTCCAAATAATCGAACCAACTCAGGAAGAAGGCAAAGGTTGCTGTTTTATTAACAATTATCCAAAACAGGGAGGTTACAACAGAAATCAAAGGACGTTCACTCAGCTCTCAACAAACTTCTCATTAAACATTGACTTTATACTAAAAATTTGTCAGAGGTGACGTCATCCTACGTAGCGAATAAGAAAAACCTATAAGCGATTATAATTGGTTCAAGGGTATACATTCAATAAGGACTAGGACTGCGATTGGCTGTCCTACTGTCAGGTGGACTACTTATGCCTACCTCTAAAACATGTAATCTTCAACACTATTAAGTACATGGTTTATCATTGTTTCTCAAACTATAAGGCCCTTCATTATATGGCCCTCTATAATTGGTTGGCATGCTCTTGCCATGTCTGGAACACTAAGTTCACTTAGCAGCATGTGAGCTCAAACCTAGGTACCAGGAGGTGGACTTGACTTAACCTCTCCACCCAATTAGCCCAGCATCTCCCATCACCCATGCCTTCTGCCATGAACATCGCCTTTGAACTTGGCCTTGCAAAGTATCCTTGTCTGTGAGATTATATGGGAGTACAGGCTGTCACTATCGTTGTTCTAGGACTCCAAGCTCAACTCTATTTCCATCCTTGGATCACGTGATAGGAGACCATGATTTGGTCAATTCTGCAGCATTTAAATGTCTTAAATGAATAAAATTTGCCACTCTTGGTGTTCTTTCTTTGTCTCTTAATAAGTGATGATTCATCTTTCTAACGTTTATTGCTTTCAAGAATGTATAACCAACCTTGGTTGCTTCTTATTTTGATGACAGGCAAGACAGCCTCGCCAGGCAGGGAAGCCTCGCCAGGCACTACCACAATTTCAGTTTATTCTTGCTGCAACGCAATTCTCTGTCTTTCCTCTCCATGGGTTGTGGCTTACTGAAATGTTGTTCAGGAATGCAATCTTTTGAAGCACAGATTCTGTCAAAGAGGCTACAATGAAAAATTCATAGATGTGGCACAAGCAAAAGCTGTCACGATGGACAGGAATGTAACTCTACAACCCAAGAATCACAAACGAACGGAGGAACAGAATAAAGTAAGCTTTATCAAAACGTTCTCCCATGACAATTTTGAAATTAGAAAAATACTCAACAAAAACTGGCATCTGCTTAAACTTGATGATCACCTCAAAGACCTCATTGATGACAAACCCAAACTCATTTTTAAAAAAGCAAGATCCTTGAAAAGCATGCTCAGTCCATCTCTACTCCCAAATCTGCCCACACCAAGACAAGGACTATGGCTACCTGGTTTACCTATAGGATTCAGGAAATGTGGATCATGCAGCATGTGCAAATTAGCGCACTCAAATACAGAGACCTTCACGGACTCGAGAGGAACAACGTTTTCAATCAAGGATACCATAAATTGCCGCAGCAAATATATTGTATATGCGATAATCTGCACATGTGCGCACATATATATTGGAGGCACCATACGGGAACTAAGATATAGAATACGTGACCATGTTTATGCCATGAGTAAAGTTGACTCCTTATTACCGCTTGCCCAACATTGGCAAACTAAGCATCAACAAGATGACAAATGTCAGGTTCATCGGACTCAGACAGGCTTCCCTGGGTGAGAGAGGTGGAGACAGGGAAACCCTCCTTCGCCAGTGTGAAGCCTGCATCATATGCAAATTCAGAGCGACGGAGTTTGGTCTGAAGCGAGACCATGAGATGGCGCATTTTCTTTAAAGTTTTCATTTTTTTTCTATTCTGCTTACAAACATGCGATATGCAGTATATAGTATGACAGGGATTTTATATTAACAAAGCCCATCGTCGACATTCCTCTCACACCTTACCAAAGATATGTATTATAAATCTGACATCTGTAGCTCAACAGGAATTTATGTATAATGACATACATTAATATCAGATAACATGTAGTATAGGTTCTGTGGACATTTCTCTGCCTGCACCTCTTATTTGGTACTAAAACACTTTGTAAATATATTGCAACCAATGAGCCCTTGAAAAACCACCTAAATATCACTTCACGGGTGTTTCTGTAACAACTTCATCAGTTATGAGCCCAAAACATGGCGCTCGTTTGTTCCTTGCCTGACTTCCTAGATGAGGCTCAATGGAAATAGTAGTAGGACTTTGGGCTGCCATGACAACCTATGTAAACTGTGCCAGTGCAGCGTTCTGCACAATCCAGACGGCAGCAGACTTCAGCGGACCAGGAGGTAGGCTTCAGCGCTATACTATCTTTCTATACAATATAATTATATCATGTCACATTGGATGATTGCACCGTAATTGACTGTAGCACTATCGCGCTTGATTGCAATCCGACCCTGATTTTCTGCCGCTTCCTGGCACGCTCGCTCGTGATTTACTCTAACTTCTCCACTGCTTTGTAAAATTATTTAATAAGTGCACGGCAACTTATAGTTTCACAGCAATGTCCATGGCACGCCCGCTCTTGCATACTCTACGGTAATTTAAACCTATTTGTGTCAGACAAACTTGTTTTTCTGATAGGCACACATATATTTTTGGCACATATTTTGGTTTGAATAAATTACACTCCATAAACACAAATTCTTTCTGTTTAAAAGCTATGGCTTTTTAAACCACACATACCTATAATCTGTGATTATTTATATGATTTCTCATAGGGGGATTTAACCCATGACTGTGTGTTTCACCTAATTGAAACCTTTTGACTTGTGATTTAGGTAAGGGCGCCAAGGGCAAAAATCTTCAAAAATTTCAATCATTTAAGCAATTGTTTTTACTTTTGATTATCTATTTGCTAATAACACTTTTGTGTTTTTGTCATTTGTTTTTGTTTATTTGTTTTTTCTCAATATGACTTACCTTTGACTTCCCTACCCTTCACCCCTCCTTATTTCTCTGTGACCACACCACACCATGATTTTGATTTTTTTCAGTATGGGTCGTTTTCAATTTGTTTTTATCATGACCTATGATTGTAATGCATATCCGTCTATTTTGCCATATGTTCACTGTCTTTATGTTACTTATCAGCATTGCTACCAGTCCTGATTTGAAAAAGACACTCGTGTGTCGAAACATGTGTCATCCGTAAAGGGCATTTTCAATTCAATATAATAAACCAACCTACCCTTCACAAATACCCAGTGTGGCGCTTTTTTGAAGTGTGGAGAAGTCCTTTCAATTACTGAAATTCATGACACCGATGTCCAGCTTCTATATAATGGTGGATTTCCCTGCAGTCTATTTACTACATATAGCCAGCTTCTATGATGACTTGGTCTACTTGCGTTTCAGCGTCTGTACAATTGTTGAAAGTTTTTTTTTTCTGTAGCATTTCACACACGTGCAATCTTCTGCACATGAAAGTTTACTTGTTTCTTAACTTCATTATCAGGTTCTCTAATGTCTATGCATTCTCTTCAGCCAGTATTCCCAGGGTGCCATGCTTGTCTCTTGTGACGTCTCTAGCTTCTCTCTTTTACGCCTTTTCAGATTGTCTTCTCTTCGGGGATACATTCTATAGGGTTTTGTTGGTGGATAACTTTTTTCAAAGTTTTGTGGCGGTGTTGGCACAACTGCTGGTGTCAAACATGCACAGTCTCAGACTTCCAAAATATAAGAGGTAGGGGGCGGGATTTCCTGCAGAGGCATGCAGCTGCTCCTCTACAAGTGAGTGTGTGATGGGTGCTTGTGACTTTGAATGAGACAGCAAGTGCTTGCTTTGTGTATGTTGTGTGTGTGTGTGGTGTGTGTGTGTGTGTGCGTGTGTGTGTGTGTGTGTGTGTGTGTGTGCAAATCCAAAAATACATTCCTACACCTAATTTATATTTAAGCAATAACCACTAAGCAGCAGGGCTTTACCAACCAGTGATGACCTGGGGACCAAGATGCAGTTGTCACCGGCACCCTTACAGGAAGTAAAGGCACCTGATAAAGGGGTTATAGCTATAAGCATCCCAGCATGTTCTCCAAGGGCTGATCATTTTAAAAATTAGTTTAAGCTTTGAAACCAGTCAGAGACTGTTTACAAATTACAAAAGATATATAAAACAAGATGGCTGCTGGGGTAAATAGAGATGGGCCGAACCATATTTAATCTGAGCATCAAGTTAATTTCAAATAATTTTTAAAACATCCATAAAACGAAGTACCTCAATATGACGTCACTCTTTACAAAGACATTAAAGTTCAGACAGAGAAATGCAACTTCACGTAGAACAAAAAGCCCCATCATAGCAGAACATATGCTATGTGTCCACAATAACTTTTAATCCTCCTTATTCAAACATAACACTTTCCCTAGTCAAGATCACACAGTTTTAATAAATTGCAAGCAACTTAAAATAACCAAAGCCAATGGATTAAGTGTTGTTCTGATCCATATCTAGCCAACATGGTAACAGTATGCATATTTGGTAATGCTAAAACCTAATAGTCTATTCACATGTTGTTATTTTTTTATTTACTTGCTTTAATTGTATAACATTTTTACAAGAGCACTCTTTATGCCAATTGTCTCGTTGTCCTTTTTCGTCCGGATGTTCTCTGGAAGCCGTACTTGAAAGTCCTACAGGCGTCCCAGGTTGTAACGATCGGATGTATAAGCTCAAAGTTAAATCAGTTGCCCCCAGGTTACATTACAGTTCCTTGACTGTCCGTACATTCCTTGTGCGGCCGTCCCCCCTCATTCCTAGTCCAGTTTGTTACTCCAAGCCGATGATCTGGAAAAATAAATATACGGCGATCACACACACCGTTTTATCACCGCTCATCAGTCTAGACCACCATGCTTCCTCCTTGTTGATGTGTAAATCTTCAAAGATATGGCCCAGGTAGGTAAGCCTTGCAGCCCGTGCCCTTGAACAAGATAGGAGCAGATGTCTAGTTGTTTCCACTTGCTCTGGGATTTTGCAATAGCAACACTTGTTGGAACTTTTTTTTCCTCATGTGGCCAAAATTCAGTTTGTTTTTGCGAGATTTAAGCGAGTTCGCAGGAATGTGCATCGCAGGATCTTGTTCGAAAATTTTGCTAAATATCCTGTGACTTGGTTTACCTTCTTTATGTTGATTGGAAGGCTTGTAGTTAGTTTGTGTTTAGCTGCTGCTTCCAACGTCTTCATCCAGTCAGTTTCGATCAGTTTTGTTTTGACTTTAGTTGGGTTATTCAGGAGTTCCTCTTCCGTGATTCTTATCTCATCCAAAATTCATTTGTTCTCCAAGGCCCATTTTGTCAGTGTTTTGTTTTTGCCTCCCTCCAGTTCTCTATTGATGGTGTAAAAGATCTTTGGACGAGAAGGAAGAAGAACCTTCCTGTACAACATTAAGGTATTTCATGCGATAAATGAGCTCAGTGACATCAAACATAATTCACGTTGAGGACTACCAGAGTTGACTGCGGTAGGCCTAGGATGTTGCGCCAGAAGTATCCCTCTAATTTTGGCCATATCAGAATTTGAGGCATTGCTTCTGCTCCATAAAATAAGCTTGGCACCACTTTAGCTTTGTAGTAGTTCAAAGCTGGAATGAGTGAAAAGCAGCCGTATTTTCTGTCCACGGCCTTAATCTGAGCTTACAATACTCTGATCTTTTCATGCAAGGTCACCTGCATTAGGGTTTCTGAAGAGTTGTTATTCAGGGTTACTCCCAAGAATTTGAAGCTTTTCACCTTTGCCAGTTGACCCCATTCAAGTGCCATTTCAGTTTTTCTGTTCTCTTAGCTGCTTTTTCAAAAGCCATGATTTTCGTTTTTGCTTTATTGAGCTCTAAGTTATTTTCCTTTAGATAGTTTGACAGATTATTCAATTGCATCTGGAGGCCCACTGCTGTCTGGTCTAGTAGGATGATGTCATCAGAATAAAGATGGCGCAAAACTTTCATCTCGCCTATTGTCGGGGGAACGCTCTGATCCTTTGTTCATAATCTTCAAGGTCTGCCATGTATGAGTTATTCAATGCTGGCGCAAGTGGACACCACTGTTTGACTCCTTTTGCTGTTGAGACCTTCTTCAAACAAGTGTCCTGCTTGACTATGTCTTACTCGCATCGATGTCCCAGAGTATAGGGCTTTTATTGGGTCCAGTTTCGAGTATGGGCCGTTCTGTCTGAAAATTTTCGCTCCAGAGGGTTTCTCGGTTGACCTAGTCGAATGATTGGACCAGGTCGTGAAAGCTATAAAAACTCAAGGGCTGCCCTGTAGGACCTTGGCTTTCTGAGTTCTCCGCAATAGGATGTTGGCCTTTGTTCCCATGTTTTTAATGAAACCCGTCTGGATGGGGTCGATACAGTCGGCCTCTTTTAGCCACGACTGTAAAGTGTCTAATGATAGTGATCCAAAAACGTTGCCAATTACATCTAGGAGCACGATTGGGCGATAATGCTGCAGATCTTCTTTTGTGCCCCTTTTGAAGATTGGCACGACATTAGCTGTCTTCCAAGTTGAAGGTATGGATTTAGTTTGAACACAGTTTTGGAACACTTTGCGCATAAAAAGGGACCATTCACCTGGGTGGATTTTTAAGTCGATGTTTGTAATCCTATATGGGTCAGGTGCTCGAAAGCAGTTGAGCTTAGCGATCTTTATTAAGATCGTCTCAATCTCACACGGGATATCCCAAGTTGTTGATGGTTGAACTTTGGCGGCTGGGCAGTTCTCAGTCAGCCTTTTGTAGAGGTCTGTAAAGTGTTTCACCCATTTCAGCTCCCCTACGTTATTATGAAGGCAGTCGTTAGTATTTTTAGAGGTGTCCTTTATTAGTGACCAAAATTCTCTGTTTTTTCTTCTGCAGACCGTGCAGAGCATCTGTTCTTGATACAATTTAATGCAATGGTTTAAAAGCCAGTTTCTGTAGGTATTTTCAGCCACCTTGGCCTTTTCCAGGTTTCCGACAGATCTTACTTTGCTCGCAGCGTGCTTTATTTGTCGCAGGATTCTTCTCTTTTCATCCAACTGTTAGTTGTACATATGAACGTGTGATTTCGAGGATAGGTTCCTCGCTGCCTTTTTAGATCGGTATGCTGTGAGTAGTGGTGAGTAATCAACTTCAGGTTTGAACTGGCCCTCTGTCTTTTCCAAGGAATTCACTGATATGCCTTTGTCATTGGTATAATTGATTTTTTGGTTAGTCTGAGGCGAGTACCACCATTGCAGTCTTCAACGTCGTCCTGCATTTGTAATCGGGGTGCCTGTGGAGCTTGCCATGATGTAATCAGCATATTATGGTCGCTGTCTGATGTTCTTTTCACCTTATAGGTGTTGATACAGGATAGCAGTTCTCTTGATACATAGGTGTGATCAATTGTGCCGTCTTGGCCTTCCCGCTCCCATGTAGGGATGTTTGTGTTGGTTTTGTCTCTCTCTCATCCAAAGAAGGTTGTGTAGATCTCTGGAGTCTATTAAAGTGGCCCACAATCTGCCTCTCGAGACCTGGAAAGGATCTTGGTAAATGCAGCTTTTAGTCACCGATTTCAGGGCACATATCGTGCCTTGAAACACTTGTGTATAGGCACATTACAAATGCCATATCATATCATATCATATCATACATTGCATTTAAGTTTCCGTTTATTATTATGTGGTTAACTTGGTGAAACATTTAGACCTCGCCGATTATTTTTTCCATTGCTCTCAAGAAGGATTCGTTAGAAGTGACACTTGAATTCCAATAGTTGTTCACAATCATGATGGTGTCAGTCCGTTCTTCCGCCATCACAAGCTTTCAGCAACACCAGGTAACCAACGAGGCCTGTAGCAATACTGTTGAAACAATCGTAGTTTCGATGTATAAGCCACAACCAGAATGGATTGCTGGTACTGCTGTTGGACAGCTTTTGGGCCCCATTTTGGGCAGACGTGAAGACAATTACATAACCATCAAGGTTAGGGATAGTCATCAGCCATGTCTCCTGTAGACATAATACATCAAAGCTTCCCAGGTTAATAAAGTCTCTAGTTTTCCAAGACCACATAATCAAGTTGTTAGTGGCCGGTTGAGTACAATCTTGCTTCTCCCTTGGTTCCTGTTGCGAATTCACGAATCTTGAAGGCTAATTGTGTGGCTTGCTTGCGAGGGCCTCTGGGATCCAAGCCTACTTTCTTTGATATTCATTTGTTTTGTGTTGGTAGTCTCAGGTAGAGTGTCAGTTGTTGTAGCTGAGTTGTTTATCCCAAGATCTTGGGATAAACAAGGTTATTTTCAGTTTGGGCAGCGTGGCTCGGGGCATCCATCCGAAGTTCAAAAGGTCTCCACTGGGGTCCTTTGCACCAGGATTGTTGCGGCAGGACTTGCCGTGTCTGCCTCTTCTTTTGTTTTTGGTCCGGTAGAGTTTTGATGAATCATCGCATGTAGACTTGGCAATAGCCAAGTTCATTACTCTTGTCTTATTTCGTACTCGCACGGTCGCTCTCATACCCCCTGAAGGGAAGTGTCTAGATTTGTATTTATGTTCTCTTGGGCGTGACTGTTCCCGATCCCTTTTATTGTAGTCTATTTCGTGCAAGTCATAGCCCAGGCTTAGTAGGCTCTCTACTGCATTGAGTAGCAGATTCTTCACCACAAGTGAATCAATGTGAAGGTACGAGCAGTCCATTGATGCGTTCTGACAGAATTCCACGATCTTTACGTCATCCGTGAATATTTGTCGCAAACTCGGGATGTGATTAAAAAGACTCATTATTGTTCTCCTGTTTAAGATCAAGTTGTCGTCTATGTCCAGTAAGCGTTCTAGCTTGTAGATGCGGCTGCTGTGAATTTTACTGTTGTTATTATTGTGGGGCCTGCCCCTTGATCTTACATTAGTGTCTTGGTGACCGACGGTTGGTTCCCGTGATCTTCCAGAACTGTACCTCTATTTTTCTCTTTAAGCCTGGCTGTCGGTCCGTTTTAGAGGGAATTTGCAATAAGTTGATCTTGAATCTCTATTGCACTCATGTATGTAGGGCACTCTTTTGGGCCTGGGCGAAGACTTTCATTGAAGCTTCGAATTGTTCTTCATTTAAGACTTCTTTGGTCTTAAATCTCTAACGTGAGTTGGAGAGATTGTTTTTCCTTGCTTCTTTAATGTCCTCTCATGTTTTTCCTCCATGGTCAGGAAGATCAGAGAAGTTGGTTCAATCATCATGATTTCTTCCTTGGTTCGAGAAGTGATGTATTTTGCTGGGAGTTGTCTGCTTTTCTTTTCTGCCAAGGCTGATATAGAGTTCTGACTCAGAATTTTCCACTGTTATTAAACTGGTGTCCATCAAGACCATTGATGAATCTTGGTCCTCTAAAATGACAGGAGATTTTTATTCTTTTTTTTACCCTTGTCACTAATTTTTAACACTGTGATGGCTCCCTCGATTTTTTTTTTATCACTGAGTTTTTTTTTCATGGGTTGAGGGGTTGTGGTTAATTCCTTTCTCACATGCCTGTTCGTGGCTGCTGTTGGCAGGTCTTGAGGGGTCCTATTTGAGGTTTTTGATGTCTGGGTCTCCAAGATTGTGTTCTTTCGCTGTGTGAAAATACCAAACTTTGTAAGATGATTGTTCTCACTTTAGAAAGGTTTTCTTTATCCGGAGCTTGGTTTGGCAGAGTCGTGTTCGAGAGCTGGACAGGGGGGTCAAAAGCTATGCTGTGGAATCAGAAAAATACAATATTAAGGCTTTTACACCAAGCAAAGGAAAATACACCAATACGGGCTAGAAAAGATTCCCAGAATCTTTATTACAAAACTGAACAGTTACCAAACAAAGTACACAAATAGCTATTTGGCCATCAATACATCACAGAGACCACCAGCAGGGTTCAATGTGAGCAGTGAACAGGAATTGCTAGCTGGACATCGGCGTATTTATACAGTTTGTTATAATGATGTCCAGCCTCTTTCAGGTTAATTATGAACTGGGCTAGGGTCGCGCCAGGTTTGTTTCCTAATTTACATATCTCGTGCATGCGGTTTACTTTTCAACATATTTACTAACACACACTATTATTCTCTAGTTTAATGTTACACTCTTTACACATTGCTTTAATACAGATCAAACAAATGTTTCACATGTCATATTTGGATAGCGTTATTGTTCTTCAATACTTGTAGATTAACATCGCTGATTCAAGCAATCCCCTGATCCCGAGGTCAACGAAGGACAAGGTCTACATGACCCTAACATGAAGCCTGAAGGCACGTTGGACATTAACTCTCCTACAGAGTTTGAAGAGGTTAAGGCAAGAACAAGAGCATACGAGACGGCCATTTTAGACTACAGGGTGACTTTGTACAATAAACTAAAATGGCGGCTTTAACCTAAAATGGAGGCTTGATTCACTTGAGGTCATGACCTTGTAATACGAATTTCCTCACAAAGCGACTGGGCATAGGCCAACATATACAATGAGGACGAAACAATATTATATCAGTTCTAACAAACCCTCCTTTTGGCCTATGCCAAGCGCTAAACTACCTTCAATCGTTTTGCGGTTTACTCCACATTTCGAATCATTGTTGGACATATCTATTGCCATTAGATCAGACACTAGAGTTTCTTTCAACACATACTCTTCGGAAGCCTTGTCTGGGGCGTATATTTTATGCCCTAATACACTTGTTCCTTGCGCGTAACACCCCCCTAATACTGAGAATATACCAGGGAGACACTGTATACAACAACAAAGGAATAGAAAACTTCCCAAGATAATCAGCAGGGCCGAAAACAACTTCCATCCCCACGACCATAGGAGGTCCCAAAACCATGCACTAAGTTCCCAGTTTCCCTCAGGAACATGTACTTCTGAACTAAGAACATGTAGATTTTGGATAGCCCTAAAGATCGTTGGAGAGGAGTCTGGTACGTAAACGCAGCAATTGGACCCCACTAATTTACATACTCCTCCACGCTCGGCCAGAATGCCATCTAATGCCATCCGGTTCTGAAGAGCCACTAATCTTATCGCTTTCTGTTCTAACGTCATATTATAGAGTATGTCAGTGGTCCAGTTGATGGTTCTCTCCAATACTCTTGCTAGTCCCCTGATATCTTCTGAATTCGTAATTTGCCCAAAAAATGGCACAGGATTTCATGATGTCCCCTAGAGTTTGCGCTGGAGTATCCCCTTTCACACCTCGTCGTGGACGAGTTTTTGAAATTTCTGCAGTACTGGCAATAAATACCCCAGGTAGTAGAATCCCTAAATAGCAGGTTCCTTGCCAATCCCTGGGCAACCATGGAAATGCCACATCACAGCAAACAAAATAGACAGGTTTGCCTATGTACAGAAGTCTGTTCTCACTAGTCAAATTCGCAACGTTGGCGCACTTTCTAAAATTACCCATTGTATTTTTTTATTTATTTGTATCTTGTCATTGACCGTGTTCCATTCCTCTGTATGCAGAAGGATACTGAATCGGGGCTATGGTTAACAGAATAAGATGGAGGCGTGGCATCCTCATTGCCTATAGGAGCCATTTTGAAAGAGATTAAAGACTGAAAAGGACAAGACAATCTATCAGAGGGCCTAACAGAAGCAACGTTTGGATTACTTCTATTTGCACAAGGCGAGCATCCCAGGGCCATCAGAACATTCTTTTCAAAACTATTCAAATTTGTACCATCAAAGTTCCCTGAGATGCTGTCATTCCATCGGCCAAAGAAGAGTGCTCTAAGAGAAGCACAACAAGCAGTTGTCAAAGGTAAAGGATGAATATACCAACCTAGCCCCTTATCCCCATGGTGCGGTAGATGTGAACAGATCCAGCAATTGGTTCTATTTAAAATTGCATGAGTGGCATTCATAATTAACAAAAGAGTATTATTCTGATAGTTCTGTCTATGCGAAGAATCTCTAGGCGATAAAGTATGCAATTGCACGGAAGGAGTGGGGATAACAGATACATTTTCAATAGGTAAAAAGTCCTCTAGCGGATATGCTTACTCCAGATACCATAACCCAAAACCAACAGTAACTAAAAATCCAGTTATTATTACAAAAAGGCAACAATACACTTTGGGGGTCCCCTTACATGCTTGATCATTGTCTCTGCTAGTCACATATTTATCTTAAAGTTCGATACGAGCGGTAGCGGGTGCAGGCATTGTAGTCTTCAATCAAAAAACACCAATTGTTCATTTGCTGGCGACTCCAGTCGTGCGTCTTCTTAATGTCTTTCCCACAACCTTTAGCCAACAGAATCCTTCCGTACAGTCGGGCCAAAAGGCAAGCCCTCAAATGATTTTCTCAATCTCACAGTCAGACCGTGCTGTACGTCTATTTCCTTGGATGCAAATTATATTTCACAGTTTCTGGTGAGAACAAAGTGTCGTCACTTCCTCCTGGAGGTGGCGAGTGAACGGAAATGGGATCAGAAAAGGATTGATCCGGAAGTTCCACTGTTGGAGAGTGCAGAGACAAGATGGCCGTTTTGTCTGGCCTTGCAAATTCTGGAACGATCGCCGATACTCCCTTGTCGGTTGTTACTGTTTCAGGCACGTTAGTTACAGCAGTGGGAAGGAATTCTGTGTCTTCTGTAGCGTATGGCACGGGCTACGGGATCCGTTTGGTGTGCGTTGCAGGGATCCAGTTCTTACGACCCGCTACCCGCACAGCAGTCTGAGTGACTAGCAGGACTTGGTAGGGACCCCTCCACCGAGGTCCAAGGCAAGACAACCTCTCAAAGACATTCGTGAGGATCCAGTCCCCCGGTCGTAGACTGTGACCAGGACCCTCGTACCGTACAGGTAATGCCTCTCGCACCTGGTGATAAATTGAAAACAGATTTTTAGTCAACTGGTTACAGTAATCTGAAAGAAGCACATTTCCTATATCCCGAAGCGAACTACTTTTTGGCATACCCCAAATATTAGCAGGTCTCCCCATTACCACCTCAAAAGGAGAGAGCCCTGTCTTAGTTTGAGGGGTTGTTCTCATCGACAGCAACACAATCGGTAAGGCATCTGGCCATTTTAACTTGGTGCCAGCACACGTTTTAGCAAGCTTGTTCTTTATAATGCTGTTATGCCTTTTCACTAATCTGGCACTTTGGGCATGTCTGGCCGAATGGAACCGTTTATCAATCTGTAATCCTTTGCAAATTTGTAGGATTACAGTAGCAATAAAGTGTGGCCCATTATCTGACCAGATGACTCTCGGCAGCCCGAACCTAGGAAAAAACTCTTTCAACAGAGTTTTTGCAGTGGTTATGGCCGTTGCATCTCTAACAGGGTAAGCCTCAACCCACTTACTAAAAGCACAAATGACAACCAACACATATTTAAGATTGTTGCAACATTCCATTTCAATAAAAACAAAGTGAATAACCTCAAACGGAACAGAAGGTGGAGCGAAACTTCCTCTAGGAGTCGAGGTACCTTTTCCTACATTGTGCTGCAAGCAGACCATGCACCCTTGGTCAAAGCGCTCCGCAGTTTTGAAAATCTTATCATTGGCCCATACACTGTGTAGCATTTTAGTCAATTTACGCGCACAAACATGTGTTGGACCATGAGCCATAATAACCATCATTGTAATGTAGGCGTCAGGGAGAAACCATTTTCCTTCAATATTGTCCACCCAACACCCATCATCATCCAATCTCCCTGCACCCTTGATCCATCTCTTAGTTTCCTCTATGGTACCATCTGCTTGAATGTCTTTTACAGAATCGATACTTTCACTCAAAGTGCAAATATTTACAGTTTCTCTAACAGCATACATTTCTGAACTGAAATCAGTGGCAGTTTGTTTAGGTATCTGATCAGCGAAAGCATTCCCTTTTCCTACATCATCTGTAACCTTTTGATGCACTGAACATTTTATAATAGCTAACTGAACAGGGAGTGCGAGTGCTGAAAGTAATCGCACTATTAAAGTGCCATGCTGAATTTTCGTTCCGTGCGAGGTTAAAGGCATACTGACTATCGGTATATATATTTACTGTAAGCCCTTCAGAAAGTTCACAAGCTCGAGTTAACGCTATAATTTCTGTGGCCTGCGCGGAATTATGCATAATTCTTTTGGTTTCCACAATTGTGCTTAAAGTAGTAACGGCATAAGCAGCTGTGGATGTACCATTCGGAAGTTTAAAACAAGAGCCATCACAAAATAGCTCTCTTTGTGGGCTATTCAAAGGCGTGTCTCTCAGATCGATTCTGCCTTTTGTCTCTTGTTCTGTCACATAAAGGCAATTGTGTGACGTTTCGTCACCATCAACAGTATCTTGCGGGACAGGTAAAAGTTCAGCCGGATTTAATGCACAACACCTCTGAATTTGAATGTGGGGGGCAAACAAGATTAGTTCATATCTTGTCAATCGTGCGGAAGTGAGGTGTTGTGTTTGAGTTCTATTCAATAAAATATCCACAGAGTGAGGTACCATTAGGTTTAACGCATGTCCCAGGACCATTCCCTCACTCTGTTTTACAGACGCAACAGCAGCAGCGACAGCGTGCAAACATCTTGGAAAAGCGCATGCTACAGGATCAAGGGAGGAGGAATAGTAACCGCACGGCCTATTCTTCCCTCCATGCTCCTGCGTTAATACAGCCAAAGCACATCCATCATGTTCATGCACAAACAATACAAAGGCCTTGTCATAATTCGAAGTTCCTAAAACCGGCGCTGAACACAGCGCGGATTTCAGCAAATCAAATGCTGTCTGGTGTTCCAAAGTCCATGGCAATGGCAAAGAAATGCCCCTCTTTGTCAAAGCCAGCATTTGTTTAATCGTTAACGAAAAGTTAGGGATCCACAATCTACAGTAAGAAGCCATACCTATCAGGGCTCTAACTTCCTTATGCGTATTTGGGACAGACATGCCAGAAATAGTCTTTATTCGTTCAGGTGTCAACCGTCTTCCCTCCTTTGACAGGAGATAGCCTAAATAGGCGACCTCCTGACAACAATATTGGAATTTTTTGAGTGAAGCTTTGTGGCCATGTTTCGCTAGATGACAAAGCAACAACATGGTGCCTTCTTTACAGGCGCTCTCAGAATCAGCAGCCAAGAGGAGATTATCTACATACTGTAGTAACGTGCAAGTAGGAGGCAACTCGAGAGTATCGAGCTGCTCTTTCAATGCCCTACTGTAAATTCTTGGACTCTCAGTGTACCCTTGTGGTGCACGAGTGAATGTGAACAAGCGTCCACCTAGGGTAAATGCGAACAAATACCTGCTATCCTTGTGTATAGGAATACTGAAAAACGCGTTTTTAAGATCAACAATGCTAAAATGAGTGGCAGAAGCCAGAATCATGGTTAGTATCGTTGTAACATCAGGTACAATAGGAAATTGAGGAGCCACAATTTTATTAATAGCGCGTAAATCAATTATGATCCGAAAGGGAATCGCATTATCACCTTTTTTGTATACTGGCAAAATAGGGCTGTTACATAGGCTACACGTAATTTCCTCAATTACTCCACGATGTACAAAATCAGAAACTATTCATTTCAAAGCCTGCTCGCCTTCAAATGAGATGTTATATTGCGGGATGCAAGGCAATTTTACTCCATGTTTCAGAATAATGTTAACAGGTTCAATTTGAAGTATGCCCACATCATTATCATCAATTGACCATAAGCTTTCTGGAACATTACTGAATTCTGGCGGTAAAGGACGAGTCAAAAACTGAGAGGCGAGTGGTTGCTGAGGAGAAATTGTTAACTGAACGCCATCCGGAGAACAATGTATTACTGCATGCAATGCCTTCAACAAATTTAGCCCCAGCAAGTTCTCCCCACAGTTTGTGCTATGTACAAATGGACACTGCTCCGTGAAGGGACCCAGTGTTATCGGAACCGGCAAAGAGACCGGACAAGCTACAGGTGTGCCTGAAAACCCTACGGAAAAATTGGACTGCCCTGACAGGGGAATATTTGGAACCCGTGAATGATCAATGGAACATTTCTGTGCTCCCTTATCTACTAAAAATAGATGCTTGCTATTTCCCACCGCCATCTCAATGTAGGGGCCTTTCTGATGAACGGGAATAGGCCTCGGTTCCAAATCCTGCTTCGGGCAATCCTAGCGAAACAGAATATTATCAAAAGGAAGTTCTTCAGAGAGGTACGTGGCAGAAGGGTGATCAAAAATGTTTCTACTATCCACATTCGAAACTTGCTTATCTTGTGAAGGAGGTTGCTGTGATTCTGGTGCAAACTGACCTCTACCAGGGCCCCCTGCATCTGGGCGACCTCTGGATCATCTACCCATGTTCCCAAATGACCTCTGCTGCAAGGTCGGACATTGTGCGCGCCAGTGGCCTTCCCGTTGACAATAGGCACACTGGTTAATGGTTACCGGAGCCAAGGGCGCACTTCCCTGTGGAATGTACTGACCTCTAAATTGATTACCCCCTCTAGGGCTTCTAACAATCTGTTGTAATAAGACTTTTGTTTTCAGGTCACCCTTTTTATTCTCAAGTTTTTCTTTTTCATTATTCACATGATTTTCATAGTACTGAGCCATATGCAGTACTTCTGATTGAGTCTTCGCCTGCCAAGCGCTTTCGGAAGACATAATCTGTAACTGGATGTCAAGCAGCAATCCACGTACAAATTTGTCGACAAACAGCCTTTTCCCTGACTCTGTGCCTAAATCTTGTCCACTGAAATCTGAAAATACCTGCTCGAACCGATTGAAGAAATCGGTAGCACCCTCAGATTTTCCTTGGACACAGGCGGTAAGCCTGTCCCAAATGATTCTTTTTTCAGGAACTATAGTTTTCAATTTTACAACAATCCTATCAGGCAAGGTTAATATCACTTGAGGCGGTCGTTCGCCAGCTGGTTTTTCTCTTTCTAGCCTAACCATGTTATCCCATGTATCTCCCAATCCAGGTATATCATCTATAGTCCTAATCTGTTTCCACAAATCGACTGGCAGGAGTACGGGAAATAATAAATCAATATCACTTAAGGTGAATACCGACGACTGTAAGACTGACTCTTTTTCTTTATAGAACCCGGTCGGATTCTTTCTTACATCGGGAATAGATTGCTTTATGGTGTTCACTTCCTGTCTTGAAAGTGGAACGTGAACAAACTGTGATACGTAATGTGCAGGAATTTCTCCCGCAAGTATTCCTCGTCCAGCATCGGCCCCTATCTCAACTTTCGGGACAAATGTCGGAGGGACCACTCTCATAGGCAACTGAGAAGTAGGCAGCTGCGAACACTTACTAAGCAACAGAGCCAAATCAAGTGCTAAGGCAGTTAAAGAAGTATCAATCGAAAAGGCTCTCTTATAAACACTCAACAATTCTGCAGGACAACAAATCTTTCTTTTTACACACTCATTCTGCAGGTACTCCACCATCACCTGTATCACCTTCTTTTGCATTTCTATCGTATACTGACTATATGTGTCATATACTTCATCTGGAGTTATCGACATATCCGAAATCCATCTTATCGCATCCTTTGTACAAATTCACGCTTCCTCACCCTTTAATTCACGGCGAGGAGAAAACCGTTTCTGTAAGTACATAATACCTAAACTACCACCATCTGCTTCCTCATTCTGTAACCCTTCCAACTCCTTCCTATACTCAAAGATCCTCTCAACATGCTCATATACCTTCTCCGCAGTATCTCTGGAAAATGCTTAGGCATTCAAATCACGTAACCCTTGTGGGAGATCTACATCGTTTAATCTATTCCACATTATAGTCAAATGAATCCCTAATCCTTCAATAAAGACATTTTTCTCGGGAATACCTTTTAAATTTTCGAGTGTGGAAAAAACATCAGCTTGTTTACTCTTCTCCATGCAATGTTTAGCCCAAGCAGTCAATTCATTCTTTTTATCTGTGGACACAGTATTACGAGTCACAACCCTTGGTCTCGCTCCCTGGGCTACTACAAGCGATGCAGAATCACTTGGAAGAGGAATAGTAGGCACATTCTGGATATCAACAGGTGGAGGGAAGGGGGCAGGCAAAGGAGCGACGGCTGGAAGAACAACAGGAAAAACAACAGGGGGGACCGGAGGAACTATAATAGGGGGAATAACAACAGGAAGAGGCAAAGCGCCAGGAGGAGGGACATACGGAGGTGGCGTGGAGGCATCGGGCCTTCGTTCATCCAAACGTTTATTAATCAATTCATCTGACATATGAACATCTTTTGAATGGTAAATTTTCCGAATGCCTAATTGGAACGCCCTGTCCGTGTTCCTAACTGACTCCAATTGTTTATTTTGATCATATAACCGTGCCTTTTCGACACTCGTCATATGTCTAAGCATATGTTTCTCTCTACTCTTTTGTTGCTGCAAAGCTTCTGTTTTCCAACTATGCAATGCGTGAAATGCTGCAGGTCTAGCCTTTTTCTTTACTAATACAGACTCTAGATATTCTATACGAGGGATTTCAAAACTACCATTGGTTGGCCACCGAAGATTAGAATTATGTCTGGTCTGTCTGTGCCAAATGTCATTAAATGCTATACTACCAAAGACTTTCTTACAGTACATAGTACATGCCGGCGACCCCTCCTGTGGTGCGGGACGGCTATCTTCCAAAGATTGTCTGTCGCTGCGGAATAATGCCCTAAAGCAGGCAGACAATTTCCCAGGCATATCAAAGTTCTGGTGTTACCTGGTCAAGTAATTGTGCTCGCAAGTACAATGCGCCAAATTCAAATTGTCAGGGTTAAATTAAGAATCGGGACACGATTCACCTGACCAAAGGACTGGGAGGCCCGATCGGGTTGGTAAGGACAATGGTAAGGACCCACGTGTCTGGAGATTTTCGGCAAATATACCCACCTCGATATATGGACCCTCGTCAAGACGTCGTCTCGGGCTACAGCTCACCGTTCAGGGATCGGATCGTGCAGTTTTGTCGAGGAATTCACTTCTCGTTCAGAGTGGCCGTTTCTGTTGGCACCGTCCGATCCCGGTCCGATAGCCGAGCCAACCTTCAACGAGACGAAGTCGATCTTGAGGGTCCCTATTCCGGCGCCATCTGTGGAATCAGAAAAATACAATATTAAGGCTTTTACACCAAGCAAAGGAAAATACACCGACACAGGCTAGAAAAGGTTCCCAGAATCTTTATAACAAAACTGAACAGTTATCAAACAAAGTACACAAATAGCTATTTGGCCATCAATACATCACAGAGAACACCAGCAGGGTTCAATGTGAGCAGTGAACAGGAATTGCTAGCTGGACATCGGCGTATTTATACAGTTTGTTATAATGATGTCCAGCCTCTTTCAGGTTAATTATGAACTGGGCTAGGGTCACGCCAGGTTTGTTTCCTAATTTACATATCTTGTGCATGCGGTTTACTTTTCAACATATTTACTAACACACACTATTATTCTCTAGTTTAATGTTACACTCTTTACACATTACTTTAATACAGGTCAAACAAATGTTTCACATGTCGTATTTGGATAGCGTTATTGTTCTTGTATACTTGTAGATTAACATCGCCGATTCAAGCAATCCCCTAATTCCGAGGTCAACAAAGGACAAGGTCTACATGACCCTAACATGTAGCCTGAACGCAGGTTGTACATTAACTCTCCTACAGAGGTTGAAGAGGTTAAGGCAAGAACAAGAGCACACGAGATAGCCATTTTAGACTACAGGGTGACTTTGTACAATAAACTAAAATGGCGGCTTTAACCTAAAATGGAGGCTTGATTCACTTGAGGTCACAACCTTATAATATGAATTTCCTCGCAAAGCGAAATAGGCATAGGCCAACATATACAATGAGGACGAAACAATATTACGTCAGTTCTAACAATGCAGCCATTGTCTCTCTTCTTTTCTAGAATGTTTTGCTTGCCGCTCAGAGGCGCTTTTAACCTTTTAGGTGAGTGGTCGGTTACACATTGTTTGGCCTTAGCTTAACGTTTCATTGTTGGGTTGTAAGGTTACCCAGAGTGAGCTCCACTCGATCATCCCTCGATGTGTTTAATCTAGAGGTCCTTACTGTAAGCTCTTCTGTTGTTTGGGAACCAAAAGTACGCTGAGTTCTTCTATCCAGAACAGATTGCTGATGTTCCTCGTCGTGCTCTTTTTTGGTCCAAGTGAGGGTCTCTGTGCCTTGATCCCTCAAGTTCCATTTACTTGTTTCCTTTGCCATTACACAACCTTCTAGATATGACAGCTTGGTGTGCATTAAGACTATCATGGTGGTGTGGTCTTTGGGGGTATCATTCAGTGCTTCATAGAGCTTACTAGGTGGAGCCAGAGCGATAGTCACGGTTGACATGATGGCGAGCAGGTCTGTTTTTTTTTTTTTTGCAGAGTCTCCTTACTCATTGTTTGTGGTATTTCGCTCAATCTTTTATTTTGGGTAGGCGTAATAGGCATCATAATGGATTTGTTGTGGGGGCAGAATCACTCTTGTTCTGTGCTGGGCACACTCTAGCTCTCTGCTGTGTTTTGTCTACTTTGTGTAGTATTTCCTCTCCTTTGTCCCCCCCCTCTCATCTATGGTCACGGGAGACTTAGGCTTCCATGCAGCGCCTTCTCCCCCTCGCTCCACCACTGAGTCTAATGCTGGATGGTGGTCTGATGGTGTTTTGTTTTGGCTTTCTAGTGTGGCTTTAGAAAGCGGGGACGGGGCTCTGCCAAGCAGCTCACTGTTGTTTAATGTGGCCCTAGGGTCCTCAAACATTGTAGGAGGACCGGCGTTGTGTGTTACCAGGTGTCTTGACAAAATGCCATCTTATGGGTGTTGAGGTTTTTTCTGAAACTCTTGTAAAAGGTTCCTTCAAGGTGGGGGGGCACATAGGCAGGTCATTGGCCAGCGGAGCTTCATCCTCTCGTGGTGCTTCCGCAACTTCTAGAATCTCAGCATCTGAAAGTTCCCCAGCGACAGCAAAAGTCATGTTTCTTTTACTTTTGAAGAAGTCCACAAATGGGTTAGCCGACGGGGGCCCGAGTAGCAGCATAGAGGGGTGATCTTCCTAAATATGCGCCAAGTTTTTGGGGGCTTGCGCACATTTTTGCTGGACTTGGTCTAGGTAGATCTTAGCTGCGGATTGTGTTTTGGTTTATTGTTAGACCTTGTTGTTTTCTTCCGCTTCTTTTCTGTGTCTCGAAGTTTCTAGATAAGTCCGATCTATGAAAGTCTTGTCGAAACAAGTACACACCTGTTCCTCCAAAACTATCAAGGACCACATTGACTCCCTGGCTCCTGCCCTGGCTGATTTCCGCAATCACTCCTTCGCCATGGGAGTCTTCCCATCACCCCTTAAGCACTTCATTTTTCACCCTCTTCTTAAGAAACCCTCTACCGACCCCTCCTGCCCAGCTAACTATCACCCAATCTCTATCACTCCCTTGCTGGGCAAGCTCCTGGAGAAACTGGCCATCTCCCAGCTGAATCTCCACACTGAATCTGTTGGTTGTCTTCATGACCATCAGTCTGGCTTCAGAGCTGCCAGAAGCACGGAAACTGCTCTCTTGAACATCCATGAAGACCTGCTCTCCAACCTCGACTCTAACACCCCTTGCGTCTTCATCCTGCTTGATCTCTCGTATGCCTTTGATATTGTCAACCATGCCATCCTGCTCAACCGTCTCTGTGATAACCTAGGTATCACTGGTCAGGCTATGGCGTGGCTGACCTCTTTCCTCTCCGACCGACCCTCCCAGGTCCAACTTGGGTCCTTCCTCTCCGCTCTCTTTTACTCTACCTGTGGTGTCCCCCAGGGGTCTAACCTCTCCCTGGCTTTTCAACCAATACCTGTCACTCCTTGCCACTGCATCGCCACTCTCTGCCCCAACTTTCAGTGCTATGTGGATGACACCGAGCTCATTTTCCGGCTACCCTCAGCCTCCTCCTCCCCTTCCCTCATCTCTGTCTGTCTGTTATCCAGGAGTGGTGTGCCACCAATGACCTCTGCCTTAATGCCAGCAAGACTGAGATTCTCCTCATCAGTACACCCGCTCCCTCCTTCCATGTAGCTCTCTGGCCGGCCTCTCTTGGCCCTCCTCCTGCTCCCACCTTTGAGGCTAAAAACCTTGGGGTCATCTGTCATGGTGTGTGCTCCAAAACCCCAGAAACTGATAAGCCTATCCTGGGTAATGGCACCCTTTGGGGCTTATCAAACCCCAAAGGTGTGCCCCAGAATCTCCTGGACTCAGTCCTGGCGCTGTTGGCACCAGGCTCATAGTATGTATTGAAATTTGTGGGATTATATCCTCAGCTTAGTGAGGCTGAGCCCTTCTGTGCAGGGTGTGGCTGTGGGACTACTTTACCTGAAGTGGCAGGGTACGGCTAGGGACTACTTGCCTGGAACTACTTGCAAGGCTATTTAAACTGCACCCTACCAACAGAACACGCTTCGCATTATTTTGCACTCCTGCAGCGTAACGCTCACCGTGTCTGCTCAGCTCCTGAACTCCGACCACGCCCATCCAGCGTCTTCATTCCATCGGTACCTGTAGAAAGGAAAAGAGGAGAACAGTAGTTAATAAAGCATTGAGGGCCTTACCTGCAGCTTATCATTCCAGCCTCGCCTTCTGCTTATTCCCGGACTGCCGCACCTGTAGAGAAGAAGCAGAGAAGGAGGTTTTCAGGCATTTATCACTCACCCGGGATCGGCATCCTCCAGGAGTTTCTCCGAGCAGTCCTTCCATCTTCTTCCTGGAGCCGCGCCGCACCTGCAGACAAGAAAAGACAAAGCAGGTTAACCGTGCACGAAAAAGAAAAAGACAAAGCAGATTAGCTGTGCACAGGAAAGAAAAGACATTCAAAATATCCAGCGCGCCTCGCATTGCGCTATACACACCTGCAAGAAACCTGATCAACACCGTAAGGAGAGTCAATCCTTCATCCTAAACCGCTCGAGCCGAGTCTGAAAGAAAAGAACAAAACAATAATTAAAGCTTGGGCAACAAAGACTTTTAACATTTATTCTAAGCACCTATTGGTATAGAGACATACCTGCTACTCCGGCTCTTTCAATTCAGCACCCCTAACAGGATCAGTGAAGTAACTAGATATTGGGAAAGACTGTGCATACCGTGTCCCTGCTAAAGATTGCAGGACGGAGAGTCCATCTTTTAAAAACTCAAGGTGAGCAGTGGAAGTGAAGGGAATCGGAGGGTGGTGGAGTCAATCCGGCTTCCCTCAGTTGGCTAAAATCTTGTTTCGGCATTACAGTCAAGCGCCTCCTGAGGTGAGAACAAAGGGAAGACGCGGGCAATCACCAATCTGTAAGCAGCGCAAAGCCAGTGCAGATAACATTCTTCAGCCACGTGCACCGCTCCCGTGGAGACCAGGTGAGCGTGACATCATCTTCGACTCCACACTCTCCTTCTCTCCTCACATGTCTGACGTCTCTAAGAAGTCACACTACCAACTGCACCTCCTCAGAGGTATTCTTCCTTTCCTCTCCTTTCCCCAGAAGCTCAATGTCTCCAGAGCTCTGGTTCTCTCTAGGCTGGACTATTGCAACAGCCTCTTTCTAAATCTGCCTGCTTCTACTCTCCGCCCTCTTCAACTTATCCAGAACAGGACTGCAAGACTTGCCCTTGGCCTCAAGCCCAGGGATTGTATCTCTCCAGGACTGAAATCTCTGCACTTGCTCCCAGTGGCTGCGAGGATTAAGTTCAAAACCCTCTGCATCGTCCACAAGGCCTTCTGGGGCATAGGGCCCCAATACCTTCAACTCTCTCTTCCTAAATATCTTCCTTCTCGAGCTCTTCGCTCATCCACCTCCAACTCCCTCAGGGTCAGTCGCTTCTCCAAGCAACAAGTTGGTGGTAGATCTCTTTCTTCGGCTGGGGCCTCCCTCTGGAACAGCCTCCCTGCCTCCCTTAAACTTGAGGAGAACCATCTCCGGTACCGGAAGAACCTCAAAACCTTTCTCTTTGCTGCTGCCTTTTCGCCTCCTCTCCTCTGCTCTGCCTCCTTCTGGCTGTTACCGGAACTGCACTGGCTACCTGGACCCCCTCTGATCTCGGACCCAGGTCCCCCCCACCAACGTCACACACCTGCACTGCCCACCTGGCAGCCTCCGCACTTGGGGACTGTTTCTGTATCCTTACAGTCCCCTTACCAGTCCTTGACACCTGATGTATGCACTTACCATTGCACTTGCCACTTGTTGGCCATTACTTATTAATGTTATCATCTTTCTCATGTACTGCAATGTCCCTACCCCCTTCGCATGCACTTATGCGATCTGAATGACACCTGGCCTAGTAGGATCGCTGTCCGTCCTCCCTTTGTTCCCCTCCCTTGCCTCGTTGCGCTTTGAAACACTTGTGTATAGGCGCGTTATAAATGCCATATCATATCATATCATAACTTGCTTGTCGCCACCAGGTCCCCTTTTTTTTCCTCCAACTTTGTTTTTTCAACTGTGTTTGCATGTGCTTTGTCAGATACATTAAATTCAGAAACCTCTTCAGATTTAGAGGTTCCTAAGTTATTGACAATATGGTCCGAGGCTGTTTCGCCTTCCCCCTCTCTCGATGAAGGAATATCCTCCTTCAACAGTGAAGTTTGTGTATCTGTTTGAGCAGCCTGGGGGCTGGTCAAGTCCTCTGTTTCGATGAGTGGATGGATGTCAATTTGAATTTTCAGCAGAGGAAGTATCCCATCAAAGTTGTGTATGTTGCCCAACTGGATCGGGGACTTCGAGGATGTGTTTATAGTCACTGATTATAGTATCAGCTTCCTTCCTTCATTATCCGCCGTTGCTGTCCGGTCGTCGGGTGGAAAGCTGCTGATGGCGCCAAGTTCACTCCCCCCCCCCCCAACAGTGCTTTGTCGCAGATAGAGCAATTGTTTGGTTTGTGTATGGTTGAGGGCGGCGATGGCGAGGCCATTGCCTTTAGTTTGTCCGCGCCCCCGCATGCTAGGTTCTCGTGGGGCTGTGAACTATTGGGGTGCCTGTTCTTGGTGCATAATCCGGGTGGCAGGGTGGGCGCATGTAGAGCAGACTTTGTGTCTGTTTTCAGTTTCAGAGTTGTTTCCAGCATAAGGTCCCTGGCTATGTGTGCTGCTCGGTGGCTGTTGTCCAAGCATAGAGGCTGAGTAGGGCGAGGGGGTGTTGGGGAGGAGGATGTGTTTTGATGACCTCTCCTACCTGGTGCATCTGGATCATCGGGCCGAATGTTTTTCTGTGCGCTGGAGAGTCCGCTTCCGTGGCCGGAGAGCTAATCAGCACCTCTTTCATGCCCATCTCCTCTCATCTAAGGAGCATGCTTCTCAGGCAGCGGCCCTCTTCTTCAGCTGACAGTCTCTGTGCCTAATCTGCCATAGACTGCTGAGACTGCAGTCAACTCTACGCCAACTCTGTGGCCACTCCACGGCCAGAAGAAAGTTTTAAGTGAGTCCTCCCACAAAACAATAGAAACTAAAGGCAGACTGCAAACAGGAGCTCAAAGAACGGATTGCTGAGACTGCAGTCAACTCTACGCCAAATGCGCGGCCAGAGGCAAGTTTTAAGTGGGTCCTCCCACAAAACAATAGAAACTGCAGGCAGACTTGAAACAGGAGCCCAAAGAACAGACCGCTGAGACTGCAGTCAACTATACACCAACTCACATAAAGAACCAATTAACCAGAATATTAAAGGTGGTAGGTAGCTAAAAGTTAGAAAATGTTACTAAAAAATAGTGGTCCCACCATTTTGTCTGAAGATCTGTCTGGCCTAAATTTCTGCTAAGCATAGGATGGCTACCTAGTCATTGTCAACAAGTGAGATCCTACATTCAATGCCTGTTTGACACAATTTGCCAGTCTAATCTAAGTCTCCTGATATTTAAGTGGCAGGTATTTTTCTGCCTCTCTGTAGTTATTTCATTTTCCTACCTTTAGCAGAGTCACAACTCTACATTTTTTTTCTGACCATGCCACCACCAAAAAAAGAGAACATTGGTTCATTTCTCAGGAAAGGCCATACCACAGCAAAGTAATGCAGTGTGGTGCACTAATTCATCATACCGGTTATGTGTCCTAGCTTTCAAATCAAGTGGATTCAGATGAAGCCTAGAAATTAGACCCCAAGTTATAATTTGAAATCAAATCTAAATACGAAGGGGAACGTCTGAATAGGAGATCCCCAAACACCTCAGTGATGAGGGTGTGTGCACTTCACTTTCCCATCGCTCCACTGTTTTATATGCCTGTCACTTTCACAAGTATAGATTCAAGAGAAACAATCACAATTCGTTCTGTTTGGCCTTCATGTGGGTGTGCACTTGTCTGGGCTTTTTAAAAAAAACTTTTAAATAAATTTGAATAATGGTAGATCAACTTCCATAAAATGTGTGGGGCTAATCCGTGCACATTTTCCTATGTGCATTGCATGACATATGTATAGACCTGTTTACTCTAGGGGGACACAGCGTAGTCCCTCCTTGTCATATTTAGTTGGAATCTGACAGTTGGAGGACACAATGCATCTCCAGAATGGGGAGGGACATACCTTCTCCCAGACCATGGGCAGCCTAATTAACTAACAAAGGCTCCATGGAACCACTATGTCCTTGTGTTGAGCCCTGCAGCTGGTGGCATAATTTACATACTAATCAGAGTTTTAATTCAAACAGGCCCACGTGTGACCTGGCTGCAGAGGCTTACAAATGAGATAGGAAGCCCACTGCATCAACCTGAAGCCAGCTCCCGTCCTCAGCATCGATTGACAGTGAAATGTCATGTCTGGGACTGAGTATGTGGTTTGACGGAACCAGAAAATCTGGCTTCGCCACAGCTTCAAGGGACACCTGCCGTTTAATCAGGAACCACAGAGAGCTCATTAAGGAGAGGAACCCTTTCAACCACAACAGACAGGCATATTGGTGGTACTTAGAATGACATGTTTTCACGCCTTTATCTTTTCTGTTGCAAAGCACTCTGGTTATGACCTCACGCATACAGGATATTGTTGGTGGGGAACCAGGATTGGTTCATTAAGGTGGTGTCAGTCTAGAAATACGGATACCTCTACTTTGAGACTGCAAACGCATTTTGGTGGCCGCGGGCCAACCGTCTCATGCACGATATGACAAAATATAGGTTTTCGAGTTTGCCAATGAACGGCCATTTTAATGTAACAAGAATCGCCATTTTGTTTTCTAACCATTGCTCATTGCTTTCTGTTCCTATTGCTTCACAGTATATTTTCCGCTTACACTGCTCGACTGTGGAACATTGTTGTCTGTATGTGAAAAGGACAAGGCCGCAGGGCCGTGAGGATAACAAGAGTTCGCTGAAACACAAACGTAGGCAGCGCCAGGAAGAATGCCCGGCTCCCTCCCGAATGTAGCCTTGAAGCAGAGCATTTAATCATTTCACAGCTGCCAGCCAGTCTCGTTATATGGTAAAATATGTTAGAATAATACCGCTAAAGGCTTGAATTATGCTTTTCTTACGGCCCCCCTTTGCTGAGCCCGCTAGAGCATGTCGGCTCCCAGGACGCGAATAGCACCTGATAAATAGCAAGGTCCGGAATGCAAACTCCCCCCGTATGTAGTTCGCTTCCAAGAACAGAAGTGCTGTGTTCTATTCAATAACCAAAAGATGCCTTTGCACTCACAAATTGCAAATTGTTACTAGAATAGATGTTTGAAGGTGTCATAGTGGTCGGAGATGTCCATCATCACACCAAGTTCAAAGAAACCCAATAAAGGGGGGTGTTAGACATGTCATAGCTGATTGTTTGATATGCATTTTGTATATATGTAACTGATGTACGTAATTCACTCTCTTGCGTCCCTCGAGGTCTAGAGATACATGTCGCGGGGCGTGAGACCGAGTTGGCCAACTGAGACTTTTGCTTTGCAATAAAACCCTAGCTTTGGGAATACAACCTCATGTCTGGCGTCTCTATCGTGTGTGGTGACCCGCCTTGTTTCCATAGACGTCAGGGTCCCCTAGGGGCCCCTTTCAAGATGGCGCCGAATAGGGACCCTCCCCACTTGTTCCTTTGCGTAACGTTGTAATTGAGAAAGACAGAGAACGGCAAGGACGGGACGATCGAGCCGGGATCAAGAGGTGTTCGGGGCGCCCTGTAAAAGTGATGAGAGACTCCTTTGCAGATCTGCACACATCTGATCCCTGATCAACGTGCCTGGCTAGAGAACAAGGAGGCGAGGGTCCCGAAACGAGGCAGAAGCCAAGAAACGCAGACACGACATCCTTTGGAGCGTCAGTATACAGACGACTTGATTTATCAGGTGAGTCATTCCCCCGATTCGAAGCATCCTGATATTGGTTGAGAGTTGACTTTGCAAAATCAAACGCCCTAGGTAAGGTTGATTAACCCGGGGGAAGGTTGAAACATGACTGGGTTATTGTCCACCCTAGCGGGGTTTTTCCGCTGTGGTAGACAATCTTTGGAAGATGGCCAAATTGTACCACCTGGGGGAACGCCGGCGTATGAGATGTATGTGAAGTATGGAATGGGTGCGATGATATTCTGTGAGACTTGGCATAGGCAAACCAGAAAGCAACAAGACCATCAGTGGCCGATTAATGGTAGTTTTGAGATGGCGAGGATAGATAACTTGGAAAGGGTGTTGATAAGAAAGAAAGTGCGGCGTCCTGCAGCATTTGAGACTATTAAAGACTGGAGAAAGGAAGCAATGCTCCGATTTAAAAGCAGAGCAAAGCATGCGCGCAGGCTTAAATCAAAAGGTGAGGTAGTGGAAGAAAAAGAAGAGGTGGAGTGGATTGAGAATCTAAGAAGGGCAGGCAGGCGTGACCAGTTGAATATAGAAAAGATATACCCACAACGAGAATTACACATAGCAGATGAATTGATAGAAAATATATTGACCCATACAAAACAAGGCCCAAGATCAGAAGTAAGACCAGACACGTCAGTAGCTATTGCCCAGACCCCGCCCGTAGCCCAAGCTCCCCCTCCGGTAGCTCAAGCCCTCCCACAGCCACAGACCGCGCACGTAACACTTCCTATTAGCCAACCAGGCCCACAACAGACACTCCCTGTTCCCATTGTCCCATCTGCACCTCCCGCCTTAGACACAGACTCGGTACCGTCCGTTCCTCCCGGGGGTTGAAGTTGAAACCACGGGGGCAAGAGGCGCGACTGACCAACGGGGGTGCACGAGGGTAACCTGCAGCGCAATCAGCAAAGAAAGGAAGGTGGAATTCCAGCAACAGGCAGAGATATATATAGACGGGAATGATGGGACGGCAGCAGTGGCTTCGATATATGACTTCCCTAGAAGCAACGAAAGACAGGTAGTGTTGGAATGCATGGGGGAATATTTGGTGGAGAAATGGAAACAGCTAATTGGGAAATTACCACTGCAGCGGTTGTTAGATTTGAATGCATTAGCACGCTGTAGGGAGAAGGATGAAGAAGTGAGAGAACATGTGTATAGACTTTTTGAGCTTAAAGATGAATTAGATAATGATTATGCCGAAATGTTTACTGCACCTGGGTACAGGAGTAGAGATATCGGGAGAAATAGGAAGGAAACTGTAAAGCCATATATACAGCGACGACATTCGATGTCGTCAGTACAAAGGAGCGACAAGTTAAAAGTATGTATGTGAGAAGCGTTTAGATGGATGTCAGATCCTAGTATTCCCACAATGGAGATACACAAGATATTTGATGAATATTCCATGCCTATGAAAAGAAAAGCGCTACAATCAATGGTTGAACATTTTTAAGATAAAGATATAAAAAACAATAAGGCCAGCCCGCTAGAAATAATGGCAGTATATAGAAGAGCACTAGAGCGAGGGACAGGAGAAACAGCCCTATCATTGGATCTGGGAATATTGTTACATCTAAGAGAAGGGGGAATCCTGCAGGGTTTTACAAGGAAGTAGAGTCCTGACTACAATCATCCGTGCTTACCATGGGTGATATAGACCTAATATTCCCGGTGATCCTGCCAGCAGACATATGGAAATAAATAAGGAAGGTAGATGACACAACGGCCTTTGGCACCACATGGGCGGACTTGATAATAGAAGATAGAAATAAAGCGGTTGGAGGGACACCAGGAGCGAACCTGGCGGCATTACCAGCACGTATAGTACAGAAGTTAAAAACAATTGTCCCAGAGAAAAGAATCCAATGGGACAAATTGACTGCATGTGTACAAGGCAAAGACGAGTTGGCTACAGATTATTTTTATAGATTTGAAGAAGTATTCACATACTTCAGCGGGCAGGATGTGGGTTCAGAAGCAGGAAAGAGGTTATTTGTTGACAAATATGTGAGGGGGTTAAAAATTCCAATTCAGGATCTAATAATGACATCAGAGAGTGCATGGCAAGCAAAAACGTTGGGTGAAATACTGCATATGGCCCAATATTATGAGCGCAGATTGACTGCAGGAAAAGAAAAAGAAGAGAGGGATAGGGTAAATCTAAAGACACAAGTATTAATGCAGCAAGTAGTACAGTGTGCATATTGTAAAGAGGAAGGACATTGGCGAGCGCAATGCCCGCATCTACAGAATAGAAATGGGTCTGGTCAGAGGAGACAGCATAGAGGACACCCAGGAGCGAATGGACCAAATAGGAATAGTATGCAGCAGCATCATAATAACGGAGGTAATCAAAACCAATGCCAAAACCAAAATGCCCCAAACCAGAGTCAGGGACAGCAAAATCAACAATATGGAAATCAGAGTGGGGGAAATAGAGGGAAGAGTGGAAATGTTTTCGATTCACAGCCAAACACGTATTACAGTAATAGTAATGATTACACATCGGACAATGTGTTATTTCCCCAATAGTGCAGCCCAGGACAGGGGTCGGAACCATTGTCTATTCCCGTGAATCAGAGAGGACCCTACGTAGAAATGAGAGTCGGGAATGAGGAGCACCGCTTTCTTGTAGATACAGGAGCACAGAAGTGTTCAATAGACCATCACTTGGTTCCGAATATACCACTGTCAGGGCAAAAGAATATTTCCGTAGGGTTTGCAGGTACACCAGTCATAAACCCAGTGTCCAAACCAGTCCCAGTTACCATAGGACCATTTACCGAACATTGTCCTTTCCTTCTAACAGAAAATTGTGGAGAAAATTTGTTGGGATTAAATTTGTTGAAAAAAGTAGGTTCTGTTATTCATTGCATGGCAGACGGAGTGTTTCTAACGACATGGCCACACGATGCCCCTGTGTCAGAATTCATGTCTGAAGCGTTACCAGGGGAGCTAAGTAAAGTACCAACCTATATATGGGCAATGCATGACAACGATGTGGGATGTTTAAAGATAGAGCCAGTAAAGATTATTTTGAAAGAAGGTGTTACCCTACCGCAAATACCCCAATACAAAATTTTGGTTGAAGGTGAGAAAGGATTGAAGAGTATTGTTACCGATTTGGTGAAATTAGGGGTAATCGGGGAAATCACAGGCAGTACATGCAACAGCCCGATTCTTCTGGTTTATAAAAAAGGAGGTACTGAGGTACCATACCGTTTCATAATTGATCTACGCGCATTGAATAAAGTAGTAGATCCGCAATTTCCTCTAGTGCCAGACGTCACTACAATATTGAAAATGATACCTGTTTCAGCAGAATATTTTAGTGTAGTAGATTTGAAAAATACATTCTTTAGTATTCCAGTGGACAAGGATAGTAGATATTTGTTCGCGTTCACATTATGAGGATGATCATTTACATTTACGCGGATTCCGCAAGGTTATACGGAAAGTCCAAGTATTTACAGTAGAGCATTAAAAGAACAGCTAGACATGCTGGAATTACCCATGGGTTGTGTACTTTTGCAATACATAGACGATTTATTGCTAGCTGCAGACACAGAGGAGATTTGTAAAGAAAGCACTGTATTACTACTGTCACACCTAGCGGCACATGGCCATAAAGCTAGTTTGAAGAAATTTCAGTATAATTGAAAGGAGGTGGCTTATTTGGGCTACCTACTTTCAAAAGGAGGGAGAAGACTAACGCCAGAACGCATAGAAAGTATTTCTTGTATGCCTATTCCAAAGACACAAAAAGGAGTCAGAGCCATAATAGGCATGTCTTCATATTGCCGACAATGGATTGCTAATTTTGCGTTAATTGTGAAACCATTAGTGAATTTAACTAGAAAGGATGCGGTTATGCCTTTGCAGTGGGATGAGGAATGTCAGAGAGCATTTGATGGATTGAAAACTGCATTACACTCGGCTCCAGTTTTGGGTACGCCGAACTATGAGAACATTTTTAGACTATTTGTGTGTGAAAGTGAAGGATGTGCATTGGCGGTTTTCACACAGGAACAAGGTGGAAGAAATAGGCCGTGCAGCTATTTTTCTTCTGCGCTGGACCCTGTAGCGCGCGCACTACCATGATGTTTGCGATCTGTCACGGCGGCTGCTGCATCAGTGAAACAAACGGAAGGGATGGTATTGGGGCACACTTTAATTCTGATGGTGCCACATGCTCTATTAAATAGACGTTCTATTAAATAGGACACAGACGCAACACCTCACCTCTGCTAGATTGACAAGATATGAGATTATCTTGTTCGCGCCCCATATCCAAATTATGAGGTGTAGCGCTTTGAATCCTGCAGAATTAATGCCACTGACCTTAAAAGAAATTGGGAAGAATGAATCACCCCCCCACGATTGCTTAATGGTCACTGAGGAAGAAACCAAGGGAAGAGTTGATTTAAGTGATATTCCACAGAAAGAGCCGGATGGAGAGTTAGTTTGTGACGGCTCATGTTTTAAATTACCAGATGGCACGACAACTGCCACATACGCTATCACTATCCTAGAGAGTGTTGTAGAAAGTAAAAGAATCCCCTATAATTCAGCACAAGCCGCGGAAATAATAGCATTGACCAGAGCCTGCGAGATTTCTGAAAGTTTGAATGTGAATATATATACTGATAGTCAGTATGCTTTTGGAGTGGTTCATAACTTTGGTCGACTCTGGGCTGAGAGAGGGTTTCTGACATCACATGGTGCCAGAATTCAACATGGCCCTTTGATTGCACGATTGCTGTCTGCACTCACGTTTCCAAAGCGCCTAGCAATAGTGAAATGCGAGGCACATAAAAAAGTAACATGCAAAATAGGAGAGGGAAACGCGTTTGCAGACAGAATTGCGAAACAAACTGCCACTGATTTGAATACCAAGATGATGACGGTTCAGACAGAGGAAGTACCCTGTATGATAGAAGATGGAGTTGCGATTGTCAAAGAAATGCAGGCCGATGAAATACAGGGATGGGCAGAGGGATCTGCTGAGTTGGATTTGGAGGGTTGTTGGGTGGACAAGGGAACTAGAAACTGGATGTTGCCAAATTCGTATGTGATTGCAATGGTCACAATGGCCCACAGCCCTACGCACATCTGTGCCAAAAAAATAATACAGCACCTTTCTACAGTATGGCAGAATGTAAACATAAAAAAGAATGCAGAGAGGTTGGTGCAGAACTGTATCACGTGTTTACAACACAATGTAGGAAAGGGAACAGTGACTCCAACAGGCAGTTTTGACCCGGCCTCCATGCCATTTGAGGTAATCCATTTTGATTTCATAGAGATGGAGAGGTGACAAAACTTAAAATACGTCTTGGTGGTGATCTGTGCATTCAGTAAGTGGGTGGAGGCATATCCTTTGAAAGATTGCACAGCAATGAGTACGGCAAAAGTAATGTTGAAGGAGTACTTTTCCAGATTTGGCTTGCCCCGGGTCCTATGGTCTGATAATGTACCGCATTTTATGGGTGCAGTGGTATTACAGATATGTGCTGGTCTCCAGATTGATAAGAGATTCCATAGTTCAAGGCATCCGAGTTCTGCCGGTCTTGTGGAGAGGCACAACGGGATTCTTAAATCAAAGATTAGCAAGATTTGTGCGGGAAGCAAGTTGAGTTGGGTGGATGCATTAGCAATAGCACTATTATGCATGCGTACGTTTGTACAGGCTAAAACTGGGCTCTTCCCGTACGAAATCGTAATGGGGAGGCCGGCAAATGTTTGGTGTGCACCTCAGCCAAAACAACTTAGTGAGATAGAACATCCTTAGTACTTATTGTGGCCTTTTAATGCAGAAATTGCGTTTGATTCATCAGCAGGTGCAGGAGGCATTACCAGTGAGATATACCGGTCCGGGGCACGGTTGGAGCCAGGAGACTGGGTGCTGCTAAAAAACTTTGAAAGAAAGTCATCATTAGCACCCAGGTGGCGGGGGCCCCATCAAGTACTTTTGGCGACGCAGACGGCAATACGGGTGGATAGAAGGAAGACGTGGATCCATGCCACCCATGCCAAAAAGATTCCAACTGCACTGAAAGTCTTGCCTGACACTGATGACCGGAAAGAGACAGCGGTCCCAGAAACGAAAGAAACTGTTGCCAGTGAGCAGCCACCTAATCCGCTAAAACAAGAAGTGAAACTCGAAACAAAGCCTGAGACGATTGCCAAAGAGGGGGAAGGCCAAAGAGTGCCCCAACGTTGCCCAGCAGAATCGACATCACTGCTGACTGATGCGAAATCTGCCTTGCAAATACCAGCAAAACCAAATCGTGTACCCCTTTGGCACCGACCAGCACTTGCCAGCACGCCAAAAAACGGATCTGCATCATTGGCGCGGCGCACACCAGCACCTGCAGTAGCACCACAGGCTGACTTCAAGCCTGAATCTGAAAGTGCACTGGCACTGTTCATGGATCATACGATACCAGGAGCAAGGCGATACAACCTGCAGCCTCGGAAGACGAAGTGATCCGCAGTTATTTTTGGTGTTTATGTCAACCTCTGGTTCAGCTCATGGACGGAGAAGGAACCAGAGGCGTAGAGGAGAGAAGCATGAGAATTTTGCAAATCGGACAATTCAAGACTCGCGGCTCCTCGGTGCGATCATAAAAAGTACATGTGTCCGGAACCAGAGCGGACAAGCTGGGCGCACATGGTACTATGGCAAGTGAGATACCTGATTAACAGTACATGTGTCCGGAACCAGAGCGGACAAGCTGGGCGCACATGATACTAAGGCGAAAAGATAACTATTCAAAGGTCCTCTGAGCAGTGAAAGAGGGGACAAGTGATCTCGCCTAAAAACGAATAATCGAATCCAGGCTAAAAAGGACAGGCAAAACTGAACTGTGACAATTCCATTGAACTTATTAACATCAGAGCAAGCGCGACGAAGAAAGATATCCACAACGAGCTGTGATAAAAAAGAAGAAGGACGATGAGAAACATGCCGGGACCGGTTCCAGCCTCTTCCTGCACCACCACCGCTGAGAATGAGTCAGTTATAAAGACTATAAGTTTAAGAAAAACGCATGGTAAAACAAATTGTATGCTGGCACTAACGATAATAATGTGCTTTATGAGTGTGGTAGCACCAATATCGACAGCCCTAATATTATGGTGGGTAGAAACAATACACCCATTAGAAATGTTTTTACCAATAATTAATATATCCACTACTGAAAGCCCGGTTCAGGTGATCACTTATACCCTACCCCCAATGGAAGAAAAACACAGGGAAGGTTTTGGAAATAACACCTTACTGCTGATAATGAACATGACACTTGCAATCCTGAAGAAAACAAACTGCTGGATATGTGCCCATTTACCACAGCATGCTGGGAAAGGAATAGGGTGGTATGTGCAGCCATTACCATTAAGTTCTGCATGTAGTGCATCTTTAGGTGCAATGATCTATGGGAAATGGAATGAGAGTAATACGGGTCAATTAGACAGAACCAACATGAATGAGATTGAGGAGATAATAATGAAGCCTGTGGGTTGTTCCATTTTCCATAAAGCACAAGTAATAGCCCCAGAGCCCACGAGGAAAAGTACACGGAAGATAACACGATAAAATAGACAAGATAGATTGTCCCCGCCAGAAAAAACATCTGTAATGACGTTTCGTGTAAGAACAGAAGGGGACAAAGATGCAATTCCCCCATCTTACAGGGTGAATTATAGCCCAAGAACTGTCCCTTTTTGTCTAAAAAAGAAAGGCTCTTTTTCAGTCAGAACATATACTGGTTGTATGAATACAGTGGTACTAAGATGCGAAATAGAACCAGTATACGTAGGTGATCCAGTTTATTTTATATGTGGAGAGAAAGTATACCCTTGGTTGCCCAGAAACTGGGGAGGTACATGTTACCTGGGGCTACTGTTCCCAGGAGTATTCCTCTTAGAAACAGCAGCCATGGCCAGATTATCCAGAACTAGAGTCAGAAGGACTGATGAAGGTGTTTTGATAGCAACTGATGTAGCGAAATCATTCATTCCATTCTTAGGACAGATAGTGAACTCCAGAATCCTAAAGAATACAATGAACACAACAACAGATATATTATTTAACATGACATTGGAAGAAAGAGGAATAAGGTTAATGACGCTGCAAAATAGAATGGCTCTCGATGTAATCCTGGTTGATCGTGGGGGAATTTGCAAAATAGTGGGATCAGCATGTTGCGTTTATGTCGATGACTATTCCCCCATGATCTTTGAAGCAATAAAGAAAATGCACGTTCTAAGCTCTGAACTCCCTACTGAAGAAGGGAGCTGGGGAATAGGATCTTGGTTTTGGGGAATACTACGATCTTGGGGATGGAAGTTGATCTCAATATTAGTAGTGGTGTTCGGAATATTCCTAACGTGCTGTTGTAGTATACATTGTTTACCCAAAGTTTGCGCTGAGGTAACTGAGGGATGTACGAAAGGATGCATGCATATGATAACAAAGAAAAAACAACCTCATGATTGAACTAGCCCAGACCCAAATGAGATGAGAGAAGTAAAAGAGTTGATGGCAATAGATATTGATGAAGACAATGATGTCTACGATAGCATGCAAGACTCAGACATAAGTACTTCAGATTCATCATCACTAGAGGAGGTTTCAATAAATAGATGAGACGTTTGGCATACGTAGGAGGATTTGTCAGTCTAGAAATACGGATACCTCTACTTTGAGACCGCAAACGCATTTTGGTGGCCGTGGGCCAACCGTCTCATGCACGATATGACAAAATATAAGTTTGCCAATGAACGGTCATTTTAATGTAACAAGAATCGCCATTTTGTTTTCTAACCATTGCTCATTGCTTTCTGTTCCTATTGCTTCGCAGTATATTTTCCGCTTACACTGCTCGACTGTGGAACATTGTTGTCTGTATGTGAAAAGGACAAGGCCGCAGGGCCGTGAGGATAACAAGAGTTCGCTGAAACACAAACGTAGGCAGCGTCAGGAAGAATGCCCAGCTCTCTCCCGAATGTAGCCTTGAAGCAGAGCTGCAGGGCATTTAATCATTTCACAGCTGCCAGCCAGTCGCGTTATATGGTAGAATATGTTAGAATAATACCGCTAAAGGCTTGAATTATGCTTTTCTTACGGCCCCCCTTTGCTGAGCCCGCTAGAGCATGTCGGATCCCAGGACGCGAATAGCACCTGATAGATAGCAAGGTCCGGAATGCAAACTCCCCCCCATATTTAGTTTGCTTCCAAGAACAGAAGCGCCGTGTTCTATTCAATAACGAAAGATGCCTTTGCACTCACAAATTGCAAATTGTTACTAGAATGGATGTTTGAAGGTGTCATAGTGGTCGGAGATGTCCATCATCACACCAAGTTCAAATAAACCCAATACAGGGGGGTGTTAAACATGTCATAGCTGATTGTTTGATATGCATTTTGTATATATGTAACTGATGTACGTAATTCACTCTCTTGCGTCCCTCGAGGTCTAGAGATACATGTCGCGGGGCGTGAGACCGAGTTGGCCACCTGAGACTTTTCCTTTGCAATAAAACCCTAGCTTTGGGAATACAACCTCGTGTCTGGCGTCTCTATCGTCTGCAGTGACCCGCCTTGTTTCCATAGACGTCAGGGTCCCCAAGGGGCCCCTTTCAGTAGGCTTAGCCTGCTCCAATCCCTGTGGTCTATTTGGATTTAAAGGAGTGCTGACCCCTCTTTTCGTAGATCATCAGAAGGCTTCACCAGAAGCAGAATGAAGAACTCATCATTGGACCCTGGTTGAAGGCACAGTCTGCCTTACATCTTCTGCCAGTGAAGTAAGGCCAGGACCTCCAAGAGGGGATCAAGATCCCTCCCCTACACATCTCCCAGGGAACTGAGGGAGATACCAAATCCAGAGGACCCTCTAGCAGCTCCAGTACCCAACGAGCACACAGCATGCCCTGCTAGGCTCTTCAGTAAGCTTCCTAAGTGGGAAGTGCCAGAGAGTCTCTGAACCAAGGACAAGGCAGCTGCCTGCAATACTCTACTCAGCTTTGGGCCGTCCTCCTTAAAGGACATCACAACTCTGTGAATAAGCTAGGAGTGCATCAACAAGCATCTCCCAAAGTCTGCCTTAAAGGATATTTTTGAGCCACTCAACCCCTCGAGCTACAACCAACTGTACCCCACTGACTGTTTTTAAGATGCCTCAACTATGGTTTCAGAACTGTCAACAAGCACTGAGACAATGATTCCTGACCCTGAGACACCATGTACGCCAGCCTGCAGCCGTCCATCGAGGTTTGTTTGCCGAACTGCCTGCCGCAGCTATGGGTATCAACCTGGGTATCTCCGATCAGGCTCTGGGATGGCTGACTCTTTCCTTTCTGACAGACCCTCCCAGGTACAACTTGGGTCCTTCCTATCTTCTATCGCCCTCTCTACTTGTGGTGTTCCCTCCCCAGTGGTCTAACCTTTCGCCCTGGCTTTTCAACCAATATCTGGCAACTCTCACCTACTGCATTTTCATTTTCTGCTCAAACCTCCAGTGCTATGCTACTGGCACCCAACTCATTTTCAGGCTTCCTTCAGCCACCTCTCCATCCCTCATCTCTGATTGCCTAATCTCCATTCAAAGTTGGTGTGCTGCCAATGATCTCTGCCTAAATGTCAACAAGACTGAGATCTGCCTCATTGGTACACCTTCACCATCCGTTCCCCCTCACTCTCTGGCCGGCCTCCCATGGCCCTCCTCCCACCCCTACCTGCCAGGCTAAGACCCTTGGGGTCATCTTTGACTCCACACTTTCCTTCTCTTCCTTCTCTGCTCACATCTCCGATGTCTCTAAAAAGTCAAACTTCTTATTGCACCTCATTATAGGTACTTTGTCTTTCCTCTCCTTCCCTCAGAGCTTACTGTCTCCCAAGCTCTGGTTCTCTCTAGATTGGACTACTGTAACAGCCTCTTTCTAAATCTTCCTGCCTCCACCCTCCGCCCTCTACAACTAATCCAGAACAGGACTGCAAGACTTGTACTTGGCCTCAAGCGCTGGGATCATATCTCTCCAGCTCTGAAATCCCTCCATTTGCTCCATGTGGATGCAAGGATTGCATTTAAAACCCTCTGCCTTGTCCACAAGGCTTTCTGGGGCCTGGGTCCAAACTACCTTCAACTATCCCTCTGGAAATACCTCCCCTCTCAAGCCCTTCGCTCCTCTACTTCTAACTCTGTCAGGGTCAGTCATTTTTCAAAGAAACGAGCTGGGGGTCGATCAATGTCTTCGGCCGGAGCCTCGCTTTGGAACAGCCTCCCGGCCACCTTGAACCTTGAGGAGAACCATCTCCAGTTCCGGAAGCACCTCAAGACCTTCCTCTTCACTTCTGCCTTTGCCCCTTTTCCCTCTGCTGATCTGCTTTCTCTCTCGACACCGTGCACCTGGCCACCCTCTGTCCTTCGGGCCCAGGTATCTGCTTCACCCTGTCACCCTCCTGCACTGCCTACCGGCCACCCCTTGCACTGGGGCCTGTATCTGTATGCATGCAGTCCCTCTCCCACTTTTCTTCTGCACTTTCAGATATACCCTATCTCAGTAATCTAGCACTTGCCACATGCTTACCACCTTTATTTGTTTATTTTACTTATTATTACGCTGTTCTCTGCTCTGTTCCACCCTTTCCACTTCTCACCCCTTCCATGCACTTTCCCCCTTTTTGCCCTTTCCCATCCACTTGCATGTTCTCAATGTCACTGGGCCTAGTGCGATCGTTGTTTTTGTTCTCCCTTGTTCACCCCCCCCCCCCTTTTACCTGGTCGTGCTCTGAAACACTTGTGTACGAGCGTGATATAAATAAAATATCATATCATATCTCCCGTCTTGAACTCTGTGGCATAAGCTGCAAATGCCCTGAAACCGACTCAACACTGTCGAGCACCATGCACTCCTACAGCACAAGGTACATTGTGGTTCTGTACCCCTGGTCCTTCTCTGAATGCCCTAGTGAAATTTTACCACCCATTGCTCCTTTTGTGTTGAAACCATGTATCCTTGCACTATTGAGATTAATTACTATAATGACAACCCTCCTGTCAGTATCTAGAGTGCATACCTTTTCTTTCTTTGAAACTGTCTGTCCACTGCATTCCTTTACATGGTGGGTTGTATTTTGTAGTGTGCTAGAACTCTGTTGTGATAATAATAAAGTAGATATTTGTATACAAACTTGACTGGACCGTCCCTTTTATCTTTGGGTAATAATTGTATTTTCTCTGTGTTGCAACTAACCAACGATCCACGACTTTTCGGGGATAAGCCTGCCGTTCCACCCACGTTCCCAAAATTGGACAAGGAGGTTTATAATGTGCTTGTGTTTCCAATCTGTTTGGATCCCTTCTGGTGCACTAGAGGTGTGGGGCTAATTGTTGGTTTAGAAACTGAAATTCATCCCTGGACCATTGGTGCCTGTGTCACATTTCATCCCTTTCCCGTTCCATTAAGCTACTTGATATTACAGGCATGTTCATGATCATATAGCTCAGCTAACAGATATCTACAAAATGTATGAATAGCCTCCCCCTACAACCTGACCAATGTACCATGTCTTTACTTGATATGATCTTCAGTGTAGGCCACAATTATATCATTAACAGTGCCAGAGGCCATGAGAAGGAGGGGGCTGGGAGGAGGCTGGGAGGTGGCGGTGTTGTAGGCTGATACATGAGTGGAGGGGGTTGGGGCATAGGGCTATAGGAAATGTTGGTCCGTGGGGGAGAGGCAGGGCAAAAAGGTGGCAGGCATCAGGGAAAGGCACTGGTGGTCTTTGGTCTGGTCAAGTAATGGAGAGCCCCGGAGGAAGGCGCCAAACAATAGGAAGGAACTATGGCTTACACAAGTGAATTGAGCCCATATTCTGGTGCTCCTGATTAAATGACACATTCACCCTGGCGTGAATAAATAACAAAAGCAATATTACATTATTTTCCATTATGTCCCGGGGGTCTTCCTTTTAAAACATTCTGTATACTGCATGTTCGTTTACATTATGAGATCCAGTCACCAATTAATTAATTGCAGCGCTCTGTTCCCTTTTTTTAGACAATGGTTTGAGGCAAATTACTCACGACGACAGCAGTAGGATATGGAGTTTTCTCCAATGTAGGTTTACAATGCCAGCCCATATATTGTCCATTGTTATGGCAACCCACTCTTCTTCCACCATGCACCGTACACAGGCACCTACCCAAATGGTTATTTCGTGGGGTTTATTCAAAAATATGAATCTTTTCAAGAACCACTCCAATGCACTCAATGCCTCGTTATAACACAAAGTTTCAGCATTTCACTATACGCAAAGAAGTCTTAGATACGGCAGCACTTTGAAAATATCAAGTGCAATTTGTTTCCTACTTAAAAAGTAACCACGCTATGTTCCCCGATTATAAACACCCACATATAATGAAGAATATCAGTAGATATCATTCCAAGGCAGTCTATTCGAGTTCAGCATATCTTGCCACCAATGGCGCCCTCTTCGTGAGAGCCCCCTTCTAGATGATGGACTTTATTTCTAGTTTTGCAACCTTGCCACCGATGTCACACTCTTCCTGTGGGCCTCAGTTTATATGGTAGACTGTATGCCTGCAACCTAGCGACCAATGGCATGCTCTTCCTGAGAGCCACCTCCTAGATGATGGACTTTATTTCTAGTACTTGCAACCTTGCCACCGATGTCACACTCTTCCTGTGGGCCTCAGTTTATATGGTAGACTGTATGCCTGCAACCTAGCGACCAATGGCATGCTCTTCCTGAGAGCCACCTCCTAGATGATGGACTTTATTTCTAGTACTTGCAACCTTGCCACCGATGTCACACTCTTCCTGTGGGCCTCAGTTTATATGGTAGACTGTATGCCTGCAACCTAGCGACCAATGGCATGCTCTTCCTGAGAGCCACCTCCTAGATGATGGACTTTATTTCTAGTTTTGCAACCTTGCCACCGATGTCACACTCTTCCTGTGGGCCTCAGTTTATATGGTAGACTGTATGCCTGCAACCTAGCGACCAATGGCATGCTCTTCCTGAGAGCCACCTCCTAGATGATGGACTTTATTTCTAGTACTTGCAACCTTGCCACCGATGTCACACTCTTCCTGTGGGCCTCAGTTTATATGGTAGACTGTATGCCTGCAACCTAGCGACCAATGGCATGCTCTTCCTGAGAGCCACCTCCTAGATGATGGACTTTATTTCTAGTACTTGCAACCTTGCCACCGAAGTCACACTCTTCCTGTGGGCCTCAGTTTATATGGTAGACTGTATGCCTGCAAGCTAGCGACCAATGGCATGCTCTTCCTGAGAGCCACCTCCTAGATGATGGACTTTATTTCTAGTTTTGCAACCTTGCCACCGATGTCACACTCTTCCTGTGGGCCTCAGTTTATATGGTAGACTGTATGCCTGCAACCTAGCGACCAATGGCATGCTCTTCCTGAGAGCCACCTCCTAGATGATGGACTTTATTTCTAGTTTTGCAACCTTGCCACCGAAGTCACACTCTTCCTGTGGGCCTCAGTTTATATGGTAGACTGTATGCCTGCAACCTAGCGACCAATGGCATGCTCTTCCTGAGAGCCACCTCCTAGATGATGGACTTTATTTCTAGTACTTGCAACCTTGCCACCGATGTCACACTCTTCCTGTGGGCCTCAGTTTATATGGTAGACTGTATGCCTGCAACCTAGCGACCAATGGCATGCTCTTCCTGAGAGCCACCTCCTAGATGATGGACTGTATTTCTATTGCCTTTAACATTGCCACCAATGGCACACTCTTATCGTTGTCCATCTTCGAGATGATAGAGGTACTACTCTAGGCTGTAATCCTGGCGCCCTTCTAACTGACAGATGTAGTCCTTTAGCCTGTAATCTTGTAATACTAATAGGTATGATGCAATCGCCCAATGGTTGCGTTTACTAGCATCTCGTTTAGTTTAATACTGTGGGATCTTTGCATCCTCCCAGGAGTGCATCGTTGGGCCACTTGTAAGCACATAACAAGTTAGGGTTGTACACTCTTCCAGTTGGCCACCTCCGAGAGGATATTCGTACTCCCGTAGGCTGTAATTCTGCCACCAATGGCGCACTCTTCCTGTTGGCGACCTTCTAGATGAGCGACTCACTGCTTTAGCCTAAAATCCTGTTACCAATGGCACGCTCTACCCACGGGCCACCTTAGAGGATAAACGTTATTCCGTTCGCCCGCAACTTTGCCACCAACGGCCTGCTATTACTGAGGGACTCTTGTGGATGAAGGACTTTATTCCTACACGATTAACTGTCGGGGGACATGGAACATGTCCTAGTTCATTTTAGAACTAAAACAAATACAGTCGCATAGGAAGAGAAGCACAAGGGTGTGCAGGAGATGGTGATGTTTTGTTACATATTCGCATTCCATGGGGATGCCAACGTAAGCATTTGCAAGGGAAAGACAAAGCTTATTGTTTCCCTTTATTGTCTCCAAGGAAAAAGCCACAATCTTTACGAGCAAGAATTGTGCTAGTTTCATTCAGATATAATGATTTCTGTTTTTTGTATTCAGTATTCACATTTTGCAAGATTAAAAATATTTCTCAAATTCTTTCAGGGTTTGCAGCAGTTGTGACATCTGATCCATGAGGATGATATAATCTGCATGAAATGCCTAGAGTGGAATATGTCACTGCCATCAGTCACCATGAGTGCTGAGGGTGCATAAAGACCTGCTAATTTACACTTAGTTGCATGGGGTCATAAACCACACCCCTTCTCTGTCGAGAAAAACACCTTGGCTTTTCCGATAACTATAAGCATAACCCAAAAAGAAAACATGCATATCAAAAAAGGGAAAACACGGCACAAAAATTAAAAACATGGAACAAATATTAGATTATTCTCAGGGGTTACATGTCTTTATACAGCGGTATTATATACCGAATCACTCACATATCGAAAAATATACCTTGAAAACCTGAATATTGATTCCCCCCTAAACCCATTCTTTCCGACCCCTAAAAAGCCATTCCGCCCATGTCCCCCAAAAAAGTAACCCTTTACCCCACCATAAATATATTCGATATAAGCGTATTCAAGAAATATGTTTAGATATATAAGTGATTCGGTATATCTTTTTCAATATAAAGACTGTATACCATTCTCTGTTCTGACTTGGTTTAAAGAGACAAACAATGAAACACAGTGTAGACCTTGGTATAAGGAACAAAGAAACATGACTGGAATCAGCACAACAGCAACACGGTCCTGATTGCTCTAAGCGTTTGGGCATGCACACTACATGCTCAATTGTTCAAAAGGCAATCCTGGCCATGGTGTGAACTCTAACGCCTTATAAACAACACGTCTGGTCTTGTCATTTGTTGTAGGCCTGTGACTGACATGTCTGCTTTTGTCCTGACTAGGAAGAGACATGTCAGGCATTGGCTTTGACAAAGAAGCTCGGTAGGCACACCATTTGGCTTTTACGGATGCAAACTGGAAGCATAACCTATCTTGCAGAGGAACATACCTGGGTGTATCAGGGTGGTATTATCCTGGTTACGCCCATAGGTTCACAAGTGCAGACATGCCCTAGAGTCGTATTGTGATTATATTGACTGGTTGAAAGCTTGAGGTGACATGTGAAGAGAACCCCTATCAAAATGGTACTAAACATTTCGTAACCACATATAAACTCCCCTGTGCAGACATGTGGAGTCTTATGAAGGAGGTAATAGGCTGGTTGCATTCCTCAGCTAATGTGTGCAGACCTCTCCCAAAGCTTAGAGTTGTACCAGGGAGGTAATAATCGAGAGGCCTGTCTAAGCTCACACGTGTGCACATCATGTGGAGTCTAATCAAGGAAGTAATGGACTGGTTGCATGCCTCGGTTAACATGTCAAGACATCTCCTAAAGCCTAGAGATGCAAATAGTTGGCTGCGTGCCTCAACTTATGTCTGCAGACGCCCCCTGTAGTCTATGCAGTGTCAAGGAGGTAATGGACTGCTGCCATGCCTAGGCGCATATCTGCAGCCATGTCTTAGAGACATATCAAGACGATAATAGGCTGGTCACATGATTGAGCTCACATGTGCCGCTATCCCCCATTGTTTAGAGCTGTATAGTTGTGTATCTAAGCTCAGTTCAAATGTCTAGATATACCTTAGCGCCTCATCAGGGAGGTGACAGACTGGGCCTCATAACGATGTGGGAGGTAAGGGATTACCAGCACCGGTAAGGGCATTGGTGCCGGTAATCCCTTACCTCCCTACTACGAGTTCCCTTTGCGGGTCCTTCCTTAACGCCTGGTTTTTGCAGGTGTTAAGGATGGGACCCACAAAGGGACTCTAGAGCTAATAACGGTACCGCAATTTACGGTACCGTTATTAGCGCCTTCCCCATTCCCATTGAACACTATGGGGGCTCAAATGGGAATGGGGAATGGCCCTGGTGAATGGGGAATTACCGGTCCCTTCGACCTCGGAATGGACCAGTAATTTCTCCATTCACCAGGGCGGAGTCGGAAGGGTTTTGGAGGCAGCCATGGAGCTAATAGCTCCATGGCTACCTCCAACCTCGTAATGAGGCCCACTGGCTGTAAAGTGTCTATTCTAACATGTGCAGATATTCCCTATTATCGTATCAGGGATGTAAGAAACCAGCTGCATGCCTAAACCCACATGTGCAGACATTCTGTAGAGCCTAGAGCTATATCAGGAAAGTAACAGTTGATTACATGTCTGAACTCACATGCAGCGATATACCACAGTGTTATCGGGGAGGTAATAGGCTGGTTGCATGCCTCGGCTAACGTGTGCAGAGAGCCCCTAGAGTCTAGAGCAGTATCAGGGAGGTAATGGAGTGGCAGTATGTCTTAGTACATCTCTGCACCCATTCTCACTAAACATATCAAGAAGGTAATAGACCGGTTAAATGATTGAGCTCACTTTTGTAGCTATCCCCTAGTGTCTAGACCTGTATCAAGGAAGTAAAGCACCCGTTGTGTATCTAAGCTCACATGTCCAGATATGCCCTAGAGCCTCATCACAGAGGTGACAGACTGTTTATAAAGTGTATATGCTAACATGTGCAGATAACCCCTATAATCATATCAGGGAGGTAAAAAAAAAAAAAAAACAGCTGCATGCCTAAACTCACATGTGCAGAGATTCTGTAGAGCCTAGAGCCATATCAGGAAAGTACTAGATTGATTCCATGTCTAATAGCTCCATGGCTACATCCAACCTCGTAATGAGGCCCATTGGCTGTAAAGTGTCTATTCTAACATGTGCAGATATTCCCTATTATCGTATCAGGGATGTAAGAAACCAGCTGCATGCCTAAACCCACATGTGCAGACATTCTGTAGAGCCTAGAGCTATATCAGGAAAGTAACAGTTGATTCCATGTCTGAACTCACATTCAGCGATCAATATACCACAGTCTTATCAGGGAGGTAAATGGGCTGGTTGCATGCCTCGCCTAATGTGTGCAGAGAGCCCCTAGAACCTAGATGACTTCCACAGAGGTAAATGACTGGTCGTTTGCCTCAGTTAATGTGTGCAGATACCCCCTAGAGCAGAGTAAGGGAGGTAATGGGATGGTGGTATGTCTAAGCACATATCTGCACCCATCCTCAAGAGGTTTCTATGTTCATTCATCGCCTGTTTCTTTTCGCTGCACTTTTTGCACAAACGTTTTTTCCGAAATAATTCACATTTTTTATTTTATTAAACCCTGTCTCCTATTGTGTATCACAATACACCACCCCACCCTACCCCTTATATGTCCCCCAACCCCCATCATTTTCGATGTTTTTTTTCGGCAAACGTTTTTCAGAAAAAATTGCTGTGAAACAAATGGGGGATGAATGAACATCGTACCCCCCAAGAGACATCAACCTAGATATTGTGACTCCTTGCCTCCTTACACTCGCCACCTCTGCTATTGAGGCACTAATCTCCTTCTTTTTGGGCACTAATACTCCTCCTTTAGGTTCTTGTACTAACTATTTGCGGACTACACCTAAATCTTCTCTTTTTCTGAACTCTCCTCTGATCCCTCTGCATCAACATGTTCAACTGTCTCTCTGCCGTTAAATATTGGATGTCGAAAATCACTTCACACTGATTTTTTCAAAACCAAACTAAAAGCCTACCCCCTGAACTCTGAGTTCCCCTCTTAACATACCACCTTCCTTCTAGCTAAAATGTTTGACTCCACTCTAACTTGCCTCATTCCCACACTTTCTCTGCCTCCCCTCTAGTACCTCATCCATCATGGTCACATCTCTAACACAGTCGACTGCACTGCCTACCTGCACTTAAATGTCTAATGTTGGGTGTCCCAGTCTAATCTATGTATGTCCACCTAGTAGTGTGCCTGGTGACTGTTCCATTTACTTCTGTTAAGAATAATGAGTCAGAGAAGACAATTTGGCTCACATCAAGTGACTTTGCATGGTGCAGAGGAAACAGTCAGGGTGCTACACATGCTCCTTGATAAAAATGCACATACTGTCCAACAATGCACAACCTTTGTAACGGGACAAAAACAGACACTAGCCTCTGATAATATAAGTTAAGTGACTAAATAATAATTGTCGTTTGGCTTCAGCGAAAGGCGATGAGCAGGAAATTGTATTCCAGCAATGAAACCTAACCACAAGCGGCAACTTCCTGTCTTAAACAGCAGGTAGCAAAATCAAGCGATGCTTTTTTGCACCATTCAGATCTGATAAGCAGCCAAGGACACGAAGCATGACACCAAAATACACGCGCACAGTTGAACGTGTGTGGAGTCGAGTGATGTGCTTTACCTCTTCAGAAGCCCACATAAAATAATGGAGTTGAAGCAGTGTCGAAGCAATTGACATGCTTTGTCTGGTCAATAAACAGAAGCCCAATAACTATGGTAGAGAAAACTAGGGGGGACAGACAATGCCTGTCTCTTGAGTTTGCACATAGCTAAGTTGTAGGTTCAAAGCAAAGCAAAGGAACAATCTTAAGCACTAGGGTTTAACCTTCTAGGTGGCGGAAATGACACACACACAAACACTGTCTTAAGATAAAAGGCGCAAGCTGACGGGGAAGAGCGGAGGTTCGCAACACAATCAGCAGAACTCAAGCACTGGGGGTGTGGAAGAGACATCCATCACAGGTCCCAGAGCAGAGGCAAGGGAGATAGCCATTGCAGGCCCCAGAGCAGAGGAAGCTGTGGTCGGTTTGTGTGCTGCAAATCTTTTCCTAAAGCCTGAGTTGAAATGTGGAAGTCTTGCTGTGTGCATTTTGAGACTAAAGGCATTTGGTGTGTTACTCCATTCCATACCATAGGATAGCATAGATCAACATAACATAAATTCCATGTCACTCAAACTGCTAAAATAAAATGGCTACTTGTTATTTTCTCTATTAATGTAAACCATGCTCTTAGCTTATACAACAGTCTTTTTCATATGTATGGTAATGTGCAAAAATAGTTGCTTTTGTTATAGCATGTGCAATGCAAATTAGAGCTTGTAGGAGATAGCTGTAATATTAAAAAATATATTAACCTGCTATTCTCAATGTCAATTGTATATTTGTGAGTGATGCTTCAGAATGATGTCTGTTTGAGTCCAAAGAACTTCACAGAATTTCCTGGCTGTGTTATGTTAAGTTATGCTAATAGGTGCAAACACTTAAGAAGGTTGTGTCCCAAGCACTAGGTCAACTCCTGGGGTACCTATCAGTGTACAAAATGACTTCTGATTCAAGTCCACTTTCCACAGCCTCATCTTGGGTGGAGGGAAGGGGCAGGAATCAAGCCTGACCGCAAGCAATCAAGTCACTTCCCTCCACAACCTGGTCAGAGTGTCACTCAAACTCTGTAAGCAGCTCACTGCTTGCCATCATATTTTGTATGTTCCTTTGTGATCAAAAGAGCATTGTTCCTTCCTGTATATAAATAAATAAATATAAACATATGAAGAAGGTAATAGACTGGTCACATGCCCAAGCTCACATTTTCAGATATTCCCTAGAGCTGTATAAGGGAGGTAATAGATCAGTTGAATGGCTGACTTTACATGTGAAGATATACCCTAGAACCGTGTGTTAGGGGTCGCCTCGGAACTTAAAATACAAATGACAAAAGTAGCCAAAAAAGGAGTGTATGCAAGCAAGAAGTAATGTAGGTTTAATCAGGACCTAGAAGCAGCTGGGACAGCTACATTCAAACAGATCGCGGGCCAGAACTGCATGAAAAGGTACTGTCAAAGAAATACCCCTAAATCTAAACTAATAATCAAGCTGATTAACATGAGTAACTTTGCAACATGAAAAAATATCCCTGCACTGAGCCGATTGGTGCTCACACATCAGACCCTTATAGAAAAACATATATTCTGTTCTGTAATTTGACTCACAAACCTTCCCACACAACCCAAAATTAAAATATGTGGCGTCACAATCTACCCCCGTTTCCCACATCATGACAATTCACTGAAACATTTGAGATGACCAGCAGAACTTTATTCATCTGCCCCAGCCATCTCATCTAAGTTCTCGTAAAAAGCACTCCCTTCCATGACACTGCCAGAGCCTTCAACCACGGACATAGTGCTATACAAATGTTACATAGTAAGAACTCTTCATCCTTCTTCCCAGGCAAAATGTGCTAAGGGGCAATTTGAAACCTACGGGGTTCTCTTAACTCCATCTAAAAATCATGTTTTGCAAATTATTTTGACTTATTTAATGGTTATTTTCTCCCTGCCTGTCCACAGGACCCATGGGTTCTAATCTGTGACCTCGAAAAATAACAACTGTTGTTTTGCTTCTTACCATACCAGCCTGGGATTGTGGGACCTGCAATGGGTTACCAGTCACTGTGGCTTCATTGCAGATTAATAAGAAGCTAATACGCAGTGTCTGCAAAGGCATGCTATAAGGCCTATTTAACCATTTTAGCATACCTCTAGGTTCGGTTATTCTTACTGGTGCCCCTACATTTCTATTATATTTAAATTACTTTTATTTTGGGTTTCACTTGTGTAATGATTAAAAGGATCCTCCTCCAATTTTACAGTGCTACTCTCGCAATTGATACGTGCGCACCTTTTCACTGCGCCAAACTGCGCCAATGCTTTTCATTGCATTATTCCCCCCTTTTTTTGATCTATCAATAACAAACTCATTTTGTGCCTCCCGTTCCGTTTCTGCTACTTTATCTTTGTGAATCCAATTTTTCTCCAAGTTTGTCATGTCTCCCCCGATCTCCTCACAACCATCCAGAGTTTCCCCCACCCATATACATCCTGTGCCATCTTTTAGGATCCCCTTCTTCATTTTCCCCAATTGTTGTATTAACACCCTTCTTTTCGGTATCCTGTTTATCAACACTTAAAGGTAACATCAACTGTCATATAAAATAATCAAAATATTTTCTTAATGATACAGAAGGTGATGAGAATGAGCACCAATGTGGGGACGGTCACTCAAAACATTCCAGAAAGCCAGATGGGAACCCAAATACAAAAATGCTGTCCACCCAACCACTTAATTGCACTCCATTAGCTGTGCTGGTCATCTTTTCATGGAGTGTCTGCATTTCCGCTATGGCTGCTTTCAATGTTCCATTTGAAGCTTCTCTATCAGGCATCATTGTGCTATAGCTGATCCCAAGCTTAGCACAGACCCTTCCCTCAATAGCTGTTAACAGGTCCAACACATGCCTGTTTTTGAGGATGACCAAGCGTAGTGCCCTCATCTCCTCTTTAATGGCACTCAAACCTTTTGCTGTTGAGTTTGCCAACTGTAACAGTTCATATCTGGTGAGCTGCGAATACTTTGCATTAGTGGCAGCCTGGACACATGGAAACAGAAGTGAGGTAAAAAATGGTGCAGCCATAAAGAATAATCTGAACTCATCAGGGATAGCGGCCAGGCATTTTTTACTTTTCTCACAAAATTATTTGTTTTTCCTCTTCTTCCTACTTATTCATTTTTGTTCCTCCTCTTGCCGTACCATTTGTCTCTGCAACGCTATCTTCAGGGCTGTGCTATTTTGAGGCACCACCAGTGCAGGACTGTACAAGGTGACAATGGCACAAACACCGCTCCAGTCAGGCTGAAACTGGGCATATGCCTTCAATCTGTGGGCCCACCAGATGTTCATCACCACAGCAGTCCCCTGCATCAGCTCTGTGTTATTCATCACCTTAGCACATCCAGAATTAGTGCCCAGGTAGATAGACCCACTCAATCTGAAACACAAAGGGAATCGTTTAAAGCTGTTGATGTCAACTGTTTGATGCTTTTCATGTAACCAAGTTAAAGCATGCAGATATTGTCCCCAGATTGCCATGTAACAGTTATTCACCACGGCAGGCACATTTTTTTTCAAAACTGACCATTCCCTCAGCACTGCATTGCATTATTCCCCCATCCCATTGGTCCCCATACCACACTGCTTCCTCTTCCCTCATCAATAGCCTGGTATGCCATCAGGGTATGCTTTGCCCTTCCTCACTTTTGCACCGTATTCTCTTGTGGTCGCTTATTTGTAATTCCTCTTGTTTAGGACCCTCAGTGAGGGTAAACTACCTTATGCAAGTTTCCTCATTTTGAGGCATTTTTGTTAATTTCACAAAATTGTCTTCGCAAAGTTTTCGCCTTCATCCACCCACTGAACCGTTACCATTTTTCCCTGGAATAAACATCTAGTTCTGCAGAGTGGCAGGTGCCTTAGGCATCCTGCTTTCTCATAGGACACAAATTGGGGTAGGAAAGGTGTGCGCGCACCTAGCATGTGTGGTATGAGAGAGCAGCCTCTCTGTCCCCACACATAACATCTCGCTGTACCAAACATTTCCAGTTGATGAATCTGGCTCGTCTTCAGTACTCTGATGAACACCTTTCTCAGTCATTAAACTCTTTATTTCCATATTTATTTTTTCAATTAATTTTGTTCCACTATATCAGAAGCATTAATCCTATACTATTACATGTTAATATCATCACACTTCAAAATACTGAAAACTTCTTTTTCTTCTTCATTAAAAAGTTTCGTTTAAGACATTTTCATCATTTTCTTTTGCTGGTTTTCGATATAGTCTTAAAGCAGAGAATAAGTTTAAAGAAATCTGCCATATGCTTCCCTCAATGTTGGGCCTCAGGAGGCGGAGCTCTTGTCTTTGCATACGTCGCTGATGTGGACCCATCCCTTCCACCCTTCTATCTCCATGGCTGTTGGTGTCAAATAGATCACAGCTTGTGGGCTGGTGAAGCGCTCCTCCTTTCATTCATGGACGTGATTCTTGACAAATATCTTCTCCCCTGTGTAACGAGGTGCTGCTTGTGGGAACTGACCGGATTGTCCACTTTGGGGTTTTGGCCTTGTCTGCAAGGATATGTAGCTAAGGGATTTTGTGAGTTCTTTGAGATACATATCAAATCCCCCCCCTAAAATGCAAGAAGAGGAATGTGCATCAGAGATTGTACGTGACAGTGGAATAGGTGCATTAATAATTCTCCCCTCTGTAACAATCTCATGAGGAGTCAAGTGGTTATCTCCTCCAGGCATGGTGCACATTTCAAGCAAAGCAAGAGGCAGGCTTTGCACCCAGGATTTTCCAAGCATTTGCGTAAGCTTTGCTTAGCTCATTTTAAGCAGTCAATTAATTTCTTCTACCAAACCATTGGCTTGTGGATTATAAACTGTACATAGTTTATGTGTTATCCCTAGGAGTGTTGTTATTTCCTTTATTGAATCATTAGCAAAATGCTGACCATTGTCGGATTCCGAGATAGACACCGCACCCTAAAGACATGCGAGCAGAGCACTCCGATAAGCCCTGTGAATCTAAGAACAAAGATCCTTTAATTTATGCAGTCAGCCTGACTAATCATGTCTGTGGGTACCATGGGGCCAGCCTGAAGGAAAGGAAGATGAATGCAAGACACCTATCTCCCTGCCACAATGCGTGCTAAGAAGCAACTGAATTCTGTGTGGGGCATGGCCTGGCTGATTTGGAATCCACCAGCAAATTGAGGCACAGGAGCAGTCTCGCCCCCTTGGTTAGAACCAACACACTAGCATTCTGTGCTCTGGAAAGGGGTCGTAAGGCGGAGGACTGGCGCGAGAAGTGTGGAGTATATACACCTGAGGACCTGATGATTGCCAACCATTAGGGTGGCTAATGTGGAGCAGCCCCCACAGCAACGGGGCACTTGATCGGAACCATCATCCCCAGATTGCGAATGTGAGGCACAGCCCCTAAGACCCTTGATCAGGGCGTTTTTTGCCCTTGAGGTAAGAGGGACTCAAAAGAACATATCTGCACAGGGCATAGAGAGGAGCTCACAAAAATGACAGGATGCTCTACCAACAGAAAAGTTTAAATAGCCTGTAGCCTCCCACAGTACTCCAGAAATGAGCACGGAGTACCATACAACCCAGTGAGGAGCTTTGGAAGTAGTAACACTGCGGGCACGGACATGTAAAAACAGCAGGTGCCCTAAAGCAGATTCCAATGTAACAAAGTAAGCAAGCACTTCACCCTCTAGGACAGCAGATCCTCAGCAGATGGAATATTGGACATAAAGTTAAGTTCCCTGAATATCATAAGCCGAGGTGGAAAATGAAGCCCTCCCTAGCGAGACCCACTAAAGACTTGCAGACCAAATTGAACCCACTACAGAAACTGTGGGCACTTGGTCAGATGACACCCTCAAACTGTATCCCTTTGACACTTTTGCCCAAAGGGGAGCCTGGTAGTATCGACTCAGAGATGGCGGCGTCTAAAGACGACTTTGCAACAAGCTTTCAGGAGTTTCAGGACACATTTTTATCTTCCTATCAACAACAGTTTACCTCGTTTACCACAAAAGTCAGGCAGTCACTCTCTGACTTTGGTAAAGACATTGGGCCTCATTACGAGTCCGGCGGTAACCGTGGCGGTAAAACCGCCTGGTTACCGCCAGACTAGTATTACCATTCCGCCTCCGTGATTCCCGGAATTACCGGGGCATTACAACCCCGGTTTTCCGGGAATCACGGAGGCAGAATGGTGTTAATCCCCATTCCCATCGAGTCCTCTGGGACTCGATGGGAATGGGGATCATGGAAACACCGGCAGCATCTCGTAATGCTGCCGGTGTTTCCTCGTCCGCCTGCAGGCGGGCGGTGTTAAACCCGCCAGGTCAGACCTGGCGGGAACATCACCTCCCGCCTGCAAGGGTCGGACTCAGGCGGTCCGGAAACAACGGTGGTGGCGGGTTTACCGCCACCGTTATTTCCGGACCGCCTGGGTCGTAATGAGGCCCATTGAGTGCCTTGGGGAACGTGTCGACAACAACAAAAGGGCTATTCAGGAACTATCGCGGGAGTACACACAATCTGACATCGCCTTGGAAGGACACCCAAAGCTGACACACAACCTTGAGGTACAGTGTGAAGATTTGGAAAACAGATCACAGAGTTCTAATATATGCATAAGAAATTTACGAGAATCCATCACCAATGCTCATCTGAAAGAATCGATAGCCCATATATTTACTGACTTAATCGCGGGTAAAAAAATACCTATCTTCTTGGTGGACCTGCTCCCCAGAACAAGCCCGAGAAGAACTGACCCTAGAGCCCGACTGCGGGATGTCTTGGCAGCATGCACCTTATACCCCGAAAAAAATCTGATCCTCAAGAAAGCACAAGAGACATCCACAATCACTTTTAGGACTGAGATGCAGTTATTTCAAGACCTTTCACAAATGACCCTCCGAAAAAGACATGAGATGCTGCCGGTAGTAAAAACGTTACAATCGAGAGGAATCAAATAGAAATGGACATTTCTCTTTGGTTTGACTTTTACCTTCGAGGGCAGACAATGTAGGATAACCTCACAGGAAGCAGGTTTGACTCTACTTCAAATCGATGATCAAGGATTGAGGATCAAGAAACAGAAGGTGCACCCGAAACAGATGAAAGACGAGCACCTCATCAATACAAGTCTTGGGAATGGTCGATGGCAACCCGTTGTGGGAGGAAAGGAAGGGTGAAACAACAGAAAGATTGGAAAACCCGACTTTGTGGCCCTGCTCCCAAACCACCAATCAAGGCTTTTGGAATTAAGACCGATCAAGGACGGACATAAGGTTTACCAAGAGAAAGGGACTCAGAGCACACCATCTTGGGATCAATCTGTTCAGGTAACAGATGGGGGTATTAGGCTACCCCGCATGCTACCCTGGGGTCAAAGTTGACTCACGACCGGGGCATTGTGCCCTGGGAATGGTTAGCAACCGTGGCTCATACCAGGGGACGTTGTTTGGAGCACAGTTGGTAAAGTTGGGGTTAGGGTGGAAGGTTGTGGAAGGGGAAGCACCTATGTGGCGTGGGGGGTTCCTGCATGGTATATGAGTGGGACTCTGAAGAATCTTGGATCAGAATATTCTTTGAATGGTATAATTGTCGATCTGTTTCTGAACACAATTCGAGTATTTAACCCTTAATATCCAGGGCCTAAATGCCCCAGCAAAACCCAAGAATCTAGAAGCACTCTTGGGGCGTTACCATTCGGACTTGGTGGCGCTCCAAGAGACATATTTGTCAAACGGATAGAATAAAATGCTGCTTGCGACGATATCCAGTGTGGATACAGTCTAAGAGGTAGGCAATGTTGCTGGGGTGTTGATAGCGATGGGATCAGCTCCACATATCAAGGTGTTCTGTACGAAGATACAGAAAGAGGGTCGCTATGTCTTTATTATCATGACTATGGGCCCAAAGAAGTTAACAGTGGCTTCAATTTTTGCTCCCAATACGGGCCAGGAAGGGTTCTTAAATCCACCATCACATTACTGGAAGCCTCTGGGGAGGGCAGATCATCCTCACGGGGGATTTCAGTTTAGCATGGGACCCCTGCCGAGATCGCAGTGCAGCCACCTACTCTCTGTAATCAGGGCCACCGAAAACCCTTAAACAAAAGTTAACAAATCTAACCTTAGTAGATGTCTTGTCAACAACTAAAGGACAGGAAAGTGGATATACCTTTTATTCACATGTCCATCGGACCTGTTCTCATGTAGCCTATGTATGGGTCTCAAAGCCACTTTTGGGACTGGTCAGTCAAATCTCATGCTTGGTGATCTCGCTTTTGCATCATGCACCCCTTATCATGGATTTGGAAATAGACGGGATGGCACAGAGGGTTTGGGCTTGGTGATTTCCATCTGAACTTTTGGGGGATGCTATAGTGGTAAATAAGATCGAGGCTAAGATAATTGAGTTTCTTTTTAGTTTAATCGGACTCAAACAACCGCAGCAAATATAACATGGGACGCTTTTAAAGCAACAAAGCGCTGAACTTTTAAAGCGGAAGTGGCGTATTGACGCTTACAACAAATAGCCCTAAAGACAAAATTGGAGCAAGAGCTAAAACAAATAATGGGCAAAATGGAAATTAAAACCAGTCCTTCTATCCAAATAGCTTACAGAACGGTGGCTGGGAAATTAAATTTACTACACGCCAAAAAAGCTGAAAAGTCGATATTATACCTCAGACAAAAATGTTATGTTAAAGCCAATAGAGCAGAACGTCTGTTAGCTAAACTACTATGCCAAAAAAATGCCTCCCACACTATTCAGTCAATACAAATCCCCTGCGGGGAATCAGTTACAGAAACCCCCCAAGTTATCAAGCAATTTTACAACTTTTATTTTAATCTATATGGGTCAGAACACCCAGACCAAAAGATACAAGAGGCATACCTAGCATTGATTAATCTCCCGCGAATAACAAATGAGGACTGTGAAAGCTTAGATGGCGATATCACCTCCGAAGAAGTATTAAGTGTCATGAATTCTCTCCCCCCGAATATATCTCCTGGCCTGGATGGTTTTTCCACCCAATTTTATAAAACATACCGGAAGGTACTGACACCAAAACTAGTATATTTATATAACTCATTTACACAATCATGGCATATTTCCCCTACTATGGAAGAGGCAAAATGGTTTTATTCCTAAAACCAGGGAAGGATCCTGGAAGATGCGGATCATATCGCCCTATAGCCCTTATAAATATAGATGCAAAAATGTATTCTGAAATGTTGGCCAATAGGACGGAGAATCTACTTCCCTCAATTATACACCATGACCAATCTAGTTTTCTAAAAAATAGGCAAACCCATGATAATATTGCACGCACTTGTCACATCTTGGAAAAAGTTGCGAAGAAGGGCTCAACTTGGGTCCATCTTTCTCTTGATGCCGAAAAGGCTTTTGCCCGGATTGAGTGATCTTTTCTTTTTCTAACATTAATGAAGATGGGCTTTGGCCCAAAAATCATAGAGAAAATAAAGGTAAGCCATAGAAAATGTGATGGACCGTCTCTAGATCAATGAACAACACTCACATCCTATTATACTCTACAGAGTAACTGAACAGGGATGCCCGATGGCACCGCTACTTTACGCCATCTTTCTGGAGCCATTTCTTGTGAAAATTTGTCAAACCAATGATATATAAGGGATAATGTTCGGGTAGTATCCCGCATAAAATGATGGCATATGCAGACAACATGCTGCTGTTTATAACAGACCCTGGAAGAATGTTGACATCAGTTGCTCGTGAATTAAAGAAGTACGGCGAAGTGGCAGGGTTAAAAATTAACCATACAAAATCTGAAATTCTAAACCTGTCTCTCCGCGCGGAGGAAGTACAGACACTTTGTTCGCAAACACAATTTAGCTGGGCACAATACAGTAGGAGACTCCTAGGTGTTATAGCAACCTCTAAATTAACTGGGATATATTACGCCAATTATCCTCCACTGCTGAAAGAATTAACAGGACAACTAAGTAAATGGACCCGCCAGCAATATCGTGGATTGGCCATATTAACAAAAGTAAAAGTGGTAATCCTTCCTAAATTGCTCTATTTTTTTCAAGCTGTAGAGGTGGAGTCAAGTATCCCCATCAGAAGGTACGCCCCCATTTTGGCTATATGTTGAGAACTGGAAATGATAACATGTGTAGTTCCATTGAGAGTGCCTATACTCCAAGGAACCTTTGAGACAAGGTATCCATTGAGAAAACCCTATAAAAATGCACAAAGAAATGGTGCCTATCTTGCTGGAGTGCCAGAAGAAATGTACATTTGACCAAGAGTAGAGACTGATGATGTCATGCAAAGTAAGAACTGACGCATCCACAAAAGATGAATGAAGGTGAAAGAACATAAACATTTTCTACGCTCTGAAGACGGGGTTATAAAGATGAGCAACGTTTCAGGCTTGAGATGAAGATGCTCATGCTATAGAAACACTGAAGAAAATGCAAAGTCATTTTACACTAGTACAGATGCAAAAACCCAAGTAGGGAAAAGTAATCATAAAGGGTGGCTACATAGTGAATTAGATTGCAGCGATGCGCCAATGTATAAATATAGGAAATGTACAGAACCTGGATATTCCACAATGCACTTTAGCAAGGCTTGAAACCCCATTGGAAGGGATTTCAGTTTGTGGCGCAGTAGGAAATCACTGATGGCAAGACGAATTTCGAGAAAGGCTTGGCTGGCCCAGCACCAAGAAAACGAGGCCACAGTGATTTAGGCGCCTGTCAAAAAGGCTACAGCGAACGTGAGAAAAGAACAAACTCCGGTTTGAAGTAGAATGAAAAAACATTGAAGGCGTCAACAGTTCATCATTTAATATAATTAAATGCAGCAAATGGCTCAAAAGAGTGGTCTCCAGTCACATGGGTGAGATCAAAATAGCTTGGGTCAAGCTGCACCGAAACAAGAAGACAGAATGGTGCCACACTCCCTTAAATTTTTCAGGCACAAGTAGCTTCTGCAAGGCCAAGTTTACAGCATTAATTGACTGGCAGACTGTAGGAGTGATGATAGATGTTGGGCTAGTTGGTGGAGAGGCAAGGCCACGCCAAACCTCCATGCACCTGAAATGGTAGCCTGAGTGCTGCTAGCATGTGGAATTTTCCAGAAGATTATAAGAGTGCCAAATCAATCATAGAGGGCTATGTAATAAAGAGTCCTATAGTCTGTGTAGCCAATTAATCATTGTGTATTTAGTGACGATGATGATTACCATTTATTTGGGATGGGCTTAGTATTTGGGATGGGCTTAGTTGTCCACCTGATTTAAGATACTCAATCATAAGCTCCGGCTATATAGAACATATACTTAGATGTTTCCTGAAAGCCAGCCACCATTACTCGTAGGTTTTTGTAGTTTGCAGCGAAGTGTGACATCAATAATAACGAGGTTTTGTTATAAAATAACTGTTTTTTCTGAAATGTGTTGAGATGGTGCTTTGTGATGTTGGATGATATCCGTTGTACTCCCTGTTTTAGATAATTGATAATGAAACAGAATGCAGTTTTGCCAACTTCCTGAGTCGTTTTGATTATTGATGTTTGAGTAACTTCTGCATCCCCATCTAACTCCAAGTATTGCTTTCTCACCTTAAAAGACTCCAGGTCTATGAGTTCATGTGGTAGCAGAGGTGATAGTTAATGTCCCCATTGAGTAGTAAGAGAAAAAGTAACAGAAGCTCAATAACCCCTCTTTTTGTCCGCCTTGGAATTAATTGCATGAAGATACACAGAAAATAAGGAGTGACTTCACTGTGTTTTTTAGAACAAAAATCAAAAACTTGAGTCCGACCACAAAAACATATAAAGGTCAGTGCCATTTGGAAATGTGGAAAACAGAGTACCCATTTCGCATGAACTTTTACCAGAAGAGTTTTTATACTGTATTCCAGACCAAGCACTAACACGAATTCCATATTTCCATTCTTTTCAGCATTGGAAAATAAAGTGAATACCTGGGTTTTCTGAATTTATATCAACCTAAAAAACAGCACCCTGTCCTGAAGAGGGCCACAACTAGAGCAGCAGAACAGCAGGGATGGTGTTGATGCAAATTGCTGCCGAAACATATGTAGACATCCTGACACAAAAATAGATGTGCCTTTTGTTGCAGCGTTAAAATTCTCATGCTGCGCATTTAATGCCTTGGTTTCCCCAAACAGAATCAGAAACTTAAACAATTGATTTGGAAAGGTGTTTCATAAAAACTGTCACTTTACTAACTCTAGACACCACGAATAGAATATGTGTGTGTTTGTGCTGGACTTTTTAATTTTATGTGTTCCAATTTGTTTCTAAAGTCTGGAGGTGCCTTGTGGAAAGCACCGACCATTTATAGAAATGTGTAATTCAACCTATTAAAATATTATGTTTTTTACTTTGAATGCTCTTTGGACAATGATATGTCTCTATGCGACTCCTAGATAGATAAGAAAGATATCTATCAAAAAATCCCTTGGTCCCTGACCCCTTTGCAAGGCGGACAAAAAGAGGGGTAATTGAGCTTCTGTTACTTTTTCTCTCAGTATCCAGTCCCGTTGTTTGTTAGCTCAATCCCCCAAAACAAAAAATAGGGACTCACCCTTTTTGTATACACACCCATTGAGTAGTAGACTTTTAAGGGTCTCGGACTATCGGATGTCCTCTGCCATTTAGCTGGAGGAATGTGAAGCTTCCTGTAGATAGCAGCCATTTGTAAAAACTTGCAAGTCACTAAAAGATAGGTGGGATGGGTCCCTCTTTCACGGAAATTCCCCTCCCGGTTTCTACGGGCAGCTGAGCGGACCGAAGGGTGAAGCGGCTGGTTGAGGAGGAGACGATCCCGAGGGTCAGGAGCTGAAAAACGAATGGTGAGTAGATTTAGAAATGTGGCAAAACGTACATTGAATGGGGAAAATGATAATGGGGAGAAGTAACAGAGGGTTGATTGGGTGCTAGATTAGTGATAAAGAGTATTGAGTAAGAGTATATGGATGAGGAGCTTTCTATAGGATAAGCCCAGATGTCTGCGTTCAGGAATGTCAAAAGAGATTGTTTTAAAATACGAAGCAGATACGTAGTCGACAATCAAAATAGATTTTGTTAAAGAAAATAATCTAAACTCCCCAACCTGAGTAATTTGGGTGCAGAAATAAGCCACGAGGAGCGTTGGCAGAAATATATGTGGACCGGCCAGTTTTTCTATGTGTCTTGTATGTGATATATGTTTGTGTAAAGGAAAAGTAAAGCGTTGAAGAGCGACAAATAGTAGAATCGTTTTTAAAAGGCGAGAGAAAACAGTATTTCTTTTATTTAGTCATTGAGAGTATTGACTGAGTAAGAAGATTGAAGTAAAGGGAGATATAGAGGCTTGGAGCTGGGACGATTGGTGCACGCTCATATTATGTTATTTTTCTGAAGAGTGTTGTTTGTGTAAAGCATGGTAAGTATTGACAGTCGAGTGAGACTTGTCACAATGGAGAATGTTACTCTGCTTATACACTCCTGCAAACAGTTGGCAAAATATGCACCCAAACTTAAGCATTACAGTGCAGAATGGGTTAAAGGTACGGCAGATAAAATGTTCATGTCATGGCCACAATGGGAATCACTGTAAAAAGCGTTTTTGCAACACATGACCACATACTTGCACGCAGCGTACCCGGGCAAGAAGTAAAAAGGTTAGTTACCCTAGAGCTTTGGAAGATGTAGCAGGAGGAACGGGAGGACCTGCCTCCGAAAGACTGGATACTTAACCAGTGTAAATGGCGGGGTGATGAGCCTTCTACTCCCCCTACCGCACCGGAAGTAAATGATGATAATGCAAATGATGAAGCAGTGTATTTACTCAGAGAGCTTAAAGCATTGGCAGCAAATAGTAATCCTACATATGAACCACCTGCTTATAGCAGTGACGAGAGCTCAGAGAAAGATCCAGAGAAAAACGTGATCTCTAAAGTCCTGCATGACAAAGAGAGAAGTGAACGACCAGGTGTGGCCCTGGACATAGAAAGAGAAATTGAGAGATGGAAAGGAGAAAAAAAGACAAAACTGACAAGATCGTGCTCATACAGAATGAGCAGATCGGCGGTCAGATGTTGCTCAAACCTGATGAAAGAGCACCGAGGAAGTAAGGCAAAAGGAAGATCAGGACGAGCAACAATAAAAAGACAGTGAATGGGAGAAATGATTGAAAGAAGATGAGTCTAAATGAAAGAGTAGACAAAGACGAGAACAGATGTATCAAGAAGACCAGCTAAGAAAGGAAGAAAGGGCAGAAGAGCAAAGAAAATATGACAACAGGCAGAGAACTATCGAAGAACGGGACAGGTTTGAAAAGAAGAGATGAGAAAACAAAATAAAGAAATTGAGAAAAGAATACAAAGATGAAAGGATGAAGAAGTGCATAGGGCAAATGAGAGAAGGGAAGTTAAAAGACATGAGGAAGAGAGAGTTAGAGAAAACGCAATAAACCAAAGGGCATTTCATAATGAAATGGAACAAAAGAAGAGACAGAGAGCACACACGGCATTGTGAAAGAGTTAATGGATCTGAATCCAGTAGTAGCATGGGAAGACATACAAGAATTCTTCCCACCACATGAACCAATGCTTGGCCCTCAAGGGTAAATCTAGAAGAGGAATTTCAAGTTGGTAATATAGGAGACAGAATTGCAAAAGCATATCACGAGATGAGGACAAAAAGCAAATTAAAAAACAAGGGGAAAGATGACCAATTTGAGATTTCCCAATCATGAAGCAAGGAGGGAAGTTCATTCAGTTCTGAGCACTGAGCTTTGTCTTTGTACAGGCTAACTAACAGATAGAGATACAGCATAAGAAGCTGGTGGGTGTGGAGGTGAAGCCATGGCCAGAAATACAGCTGACCATAGTGCATCATTGCTGATTGTTGCAAGAGAAAAATAAGCAGAAATAGGACACTAGGAAGGTCGAGGAAGTTAGACTAGTACAGAACACACTGTCCAAGTATGCTATAGAAGGGGCAATGTTGACTAGTGGAGAAGGGCCAGGATCACAGCAAGCAGCAGGTATGCCGCAGCTAAATTACCAACGGCAATCAGATCAAGGAGGAAACAGATTTATGCCGAGAGGCAGAGGAGGCTTCCACGGAAGAGGAAACTTTCAGAGTAATCAAGGAAGTTTTCACAATAACCAAGGTAGCAATCAAGACATGCAGGATGGGCAAGTTAGACGATTCCCTCCTGTATGTTAGACATGTGACAGGACATATAGCATGAACATGTGGGAGCCAAACATATATCAGGTACCAAACATTAATCCCCACCTGCGGTGATTCCTCATATGTCACTGGGCTTGTTTGTTGTCTATTACTGTATCATTATTAGTACTCCACATTTTGCCTGTGAACTACTTTTAAGGAAGGAAAAACTTCTTTAATCAGGCAAATTTGTCAGATGCTCACGAGGCTGCTGAATCTGATCGATTATCTCCACAAATCACCGACTGATTGCAGGACGATTTATAGGATCTTGTTGAAACACATAAGTGTTGGTGTTGCGCCAAACAAGATAAGGATGAACTTGAAGTATATAGTAAAACATGATAACAAGTAGTCTGTGGGCATCATCATTAGACAGAACCATTAGGGAAACCAAACAAGAACTCAGTGAGGAACAAATCTGGAAACTGTTCCCTCTTCCAGTCGTTAAACAAGAACTCAAGACCTGGCATACTTTTCAGGACTTCAGCACTTTCTAAAGTCCAAGTTCAAAAAGATTTATGTGGCTCAAGAAAGAAATTTGCATGCCTGCCATAATATCTATGAGGAGTGTTCACGGAAAGCCACAGTCCAAGTGCACACTTGCATTTATTTACTCAACACTTTCTGCGTCCTTCTTCCTCGTCATCGATCAAGTCTGCACGTGCTGAACTACTTTGTGTTGGCTTGCTTCCAAATCAACGGGTGGGGTGGATCGGTCTCACCAGCATACGGTTTGACAATGCCCAAACGTATTCAGGCATGCCTTTCTTCGACTTTTACAGCAAAAGAGGTAATATTCTCGATAAGGTAGGAACCAATAAATCGGGGCTTGTGTCACTTCCTAGTGAAGTTGTGAATTAGGATTGGGTCTCCCACAAATAATCCGGGTACAGGTAATAGTTCTTGTATTCTGGTTGCTGAACGGTCTTTGCTTGCATCGTGAGACTGACACCCCTGCTGCTGTATTGATCAGAAATGACAGAAATTCTAGCAGTCATATAAGTCAAATAATCACTTATCTCATTTCCTAACATTTCAGCTGTCTTCTAGGCATCAGTTCTAGTCCTATGAACCGGGACAGCTGACCCAGCCCTTTAAGACGAGGTAGCAATATGTTGAGATGAATGGGGATGCAGAAGACACTCAAACATCAATAATCAAAACAACTCAGGAAGTTGGAAAAGTTGACTGTTTTAATGTCAATTATCTAAAACAGGGAGTACAAAGGGCATCAACGGACGTCTCACAGCATGATCTCAACGAAGTTCATGAAAAGCATAAGTTATATAGCAAAAACTCGTCATTAACAATGTCAATTTACGTAATTGCTAGCGTCATCCTACGTGGCAAACTTCAAAAGCCTAGTGGCAAATGTGATAGGCTTAGAGCATGGGTGCACAACATACGGCCCGCGGGCCAAGTGCGGCCCGTGATGATGTTATATGCGGCCCGGCAGGGTTGAAGACTTTCCTAATGGAAGGCAGCCCGCAAGCAGCAACGGTCGCCCTCCATTAAGAAAGTCTTTGTTTTCCTTGCCGGGCCATGAAAAAAAGACTGCCCCTCATTGGCTCAGTCAGCATACACTACGTGACTCCTGTGAGTCACGTAGTGTGTGTGTTGCGCCAATGGGGGGCCAGCAGTGCGGCTGACGTGGCCAATAAGGCTTGATGCCGGAAGGCATTTCAGCCTTGCCACGCCAGCCGCACAAGAAGTCATCCCCCCTGCCTGGCTGCACGCACGTCTTCTCTCTGCTCTGCAACTCGCCCGCCCGCCTGGTGAGTTCATAAAAAAATGCTTTGTGAACGACAGCCAGGTGGGCGGGCAGCAGCATGGCAGGCTTTACCGAGCCCCAAGCTTCACCGAGGGAAGCTGGGGCTCGGTGACCTAATCTGCCCTGGCAGGGGCGCCGAGTACATGGGTCTGGGGGGCCCGGGCCCCCCCGCAGAATAAAGTCAGGGCTGAGCCCCCTTCCCGGCAGCAGACTGGAGACGCAGTATGGATGGCCCTTTGTGTCCATCCATACTGTGTCTCTCTCTGGCGGCCCGGGTAAAAGCGGGGGAAAAAACGATGTTTACAAATTGTGGGACAGATGCAAAGCAGGAGGCTCTTGCTTTGCATCTGTCCCTCAATTTCTAAAAATCGTTTTGGGTTGGGTATACTTATACATCTGTGGGTGCACAGATGTAGAAGTATACCCAACCCAAAACATTTTTTGAAATTGAGGGACAGATGCAAAACAAGTCTGTCCCTCAATTTCTAAAAAACGTTTTGGGTTTGGTGTATTTGTACATCTGTGCACCCCTGTTGGCAAGAGGGTTGCACAGATGTAGAGGTACACCCAACCCAAAACGATTTTTAGAAATGGAGGCACAGATGCAAAACAAGTCTGTCCCTCAATTTCTAAAAATCGTTTTGAGTTGGGTGTATTTGTACATCTGTACACCCCTCTTGGCAAGAGGGGTGAACAGATGTAGTGGTACACCCAACCCAGAAGGATTTTTAGAAATGGAGGCACAGATGCAAAACAAGTCTGTCTCTCAATTTCTAAAAATCGTTTTGGGTTTGGTGTATTTGTACATCTGTGCACCCCTCTTGGCAAGAGGAGTGAACAGATATAGAGGTACACCGAACCCAGAAGGATTTTTAGAAATGGAGGTACAGATGCAAAGCGAGGGAGGTTACAGGGAGCAGGGGCAGGGAGAGGGCCAATGGGACTGTTTGCATGTCTCTGAGTGTACACATGGTGAGGGTGAATGCTATGGGCGGGGAGCGAAGGCGTATGAGCCAGCACTTTCTAGTAGAACTGCCATATTTGAAATGGGGCAATACTGGTACTCGTCAGTTAGCTCACTATACTCTTGATAGGATAGTACTACTGTAACAGGGCTTCTATAATTGTTGAATCTTCCCAGAGATAATACTATGCTTTTGTTGAGATAATTCTAGTTCATCTTAGTGGGGCTGCTATACTTTTGACATCAGCACCTCTCAGTTCAGCTTCTACACTCTTATTGACAAGGCCCCAGCACTTCTCAACAGATGTATTTCTTTTTATTTTAATTGGTTATTTATAATGCGTGTACTACCCAGAGGTTTCTAAGCGCGGACTCAGGGAGCGAACCTGTGTTGCGCGGTCCGAGGGAGCGAACCTGTATTGCGCGGTCCGAGGGAGCGAACCTGTGTTGCGCGGACCGCGGGAGTGAACCTGTGTTACACGGACCGAGGGATCGAACCTCTGTTGCTCTGTGTCGTCTTGCTTCCAAGGCGAGGACGTTGCCCCTGAGCTATCCTTCAGATACTCTAAAGATCTGAAGTACAATTAATGATACAGAACCAGAACTATTGAGCAAGTCTGTCATCAGAATAACTCAACACTGTCGTGGTTGTACAAGAGCTCATATATTTAAAGGGATGGACAAGTTATCACCCCTGCACACACATTGAATGAATATGGTATGGATCTATAGATCGAGAAAACTGGAGTGACAATTCAGAGTGTTTTAACAGAAATATAATTGTCTTCCCTGATGTCACTTCCTGTATTTGGGCCCCCCTGGGAAATTCATAAGTCGGCTCCCCTGTGCCCTGGGCTCCTTGCTCCTTTCCCCAAACAGCCGCGTGTTTCATTCTTCTGTCCTTAAGGGGCGGGGGGCCATCACTGCTGAAAGCAGTCATTCTACAATGCTGGGCACACTAAGACTGGGCTATAAATAACAATAAACACTTGGTTGTCATTGGATTCCTTCAGTCAGTTTGATAGCTCAGTGAGTTAAGCGCCTGTCTCTGGCATCGGTGTGCAGCCTTTCATTTGGCTCGCTTAGTGAGATGAGCCCTTGCCTCTGATGGCTGTGTGAACATTTGATTTTCACTACAGGGGCAGAGATACCCCCCACCTCTGCCTGATTATAAGCAAGCGAGCAGCCCAACCCATGCGCTGGCCAAACATATTTTATAGCACTATTCATAAGGAAATGCAAAAAGTCATATGATTAACAGGAACTTCATTTTAGCAACAGTCTGTCAACCTGCTTAGCTACCCTGATAGCCTTCTACTTTAGAGCCTTCTACTTGGGGCATCATGTTTGCTTGAGGGGTGGGTGTCTTGGGGCTTAGTGTTTGCTTGGGGGGTGGGTGCCTTCGGGCATAGTGTTTGCATGATGGGTGGGTATCATGGGGCATAGTGTTTGCTTGAGGGGTGGGTGTCTTGGGGCATAGTGTTTTCTTGAGGGGTGGGTGCCTTGGGGCATAGTGTTTGCATGATGGGTGGGTGTCATGGGGCATAGTGTTTGGTTGAGGGGTGGGAGCCATGGGGCATAGTGTTTGCTTGAGGGGTGGGTGTCTTGGGGCATAGTGTTTGCTTGAGGGGTGGGTGTCTTGGGGCATAGTGTTTGCTTGAGGGGTGGGTGCCTTGGGGCATAGTGTTTGGTTGAGCGGTGGGAGCCATGGGGCATAGTGTTTGGTTGAGGGGTGGGGGCCATGGGTCATAGTGTTTGCTTGAGGGGTGGGTGTCTTGGGGCATAGTGTTTGCTTGAGGGGTGGGTGCCTTGGGGCATAGTGTTTGCTTGAGGGGTAGGGGCTATGGGGCGTAGTGTTTGCTTGAGGCGTGGGTGTCTTGGGGCATAGTGTTTGCTTGAGGGATGGGTGTCTTGGGGCATAGTGTTTGGTTGAGGGGTGGGTGCCTTGGGGCATAGTGTTTGCTTGAGGGGTGCGTGTCTTGGGGCACAGTGTTTGCTTTAGGGGTGGGTGTCTTGGGGCATAGTGTTTGGTTGAGGGGTGGGAGCCATGGGGCATAGTGTTTGGTTGAGGGGTGGGGGCTATGGGGCATAGTATCGCACTCCAAGAGTGAACCGAAAAATAAAGCTAAAACAGGCACAGTTAGGAGATGTACATCCTTTGCTTTTTGTGGAAACCTGACTCAACGAAGGCCATACTCCTCTTGGGCTATCCAAACAGCAAAGTATAGCAGTCCAAAATAATGGAATGTCCAATCAAGTGTCAATAAAATGTATATCATTTAATTAAACAGACGATATGCAATAACTAAATAGAAATAAAATAATGGAAAATGTGTAGTACAAAATATAAGTTTGAAATACAAATAAAAATCATTACACCTCAAAAACATTCTTTTTCCATGTGTTTTAATAAGAATTGGGGGTTGAAAAAGCCTCCTGCGATGCCACGCCCCACCGTGCCTACCGCCCTACCCACATTTACTTTTCGGCCCACAATAGCCATCATGTAAGGTACTTTCGGCCCTCTGTCAAAATCAGTTGGGCACCCCTGGCTTAGAGGGAACATCTAGGTATACGTTCCCTACTAGTCTCGGAAAGTGATAGGGTCTGTAGCATCAGGTGGGGCAACTAAGCCCTCCCCATAAACAGGTTATACACGCATATAAGGCCCTTAACTATGCAGCCCCCTACAATTGGTTGGCACGCTTACATTCGTCAGTACTTTTCCACCTATGCTAGCAGCATGCAGGCTGGTCTCCAGGTGCTGGTGGGCTGGTCATAAACATAGCTTCCCACCAATGATCATATCATCTATCATCACCTCAGTTGTCTGCATGTCAATTAAGGCTTTGAACTTGGCCTTGGAAATGTTCTTTGCTTTGGAGCGAACGAGGGAGTCGAGGCATGCTCTGTCTCCTTGCATAGGTATAGTGCATCATGATTGTCCATTTTCATCCCTCCACGTGACTGAAGACCACAAATTTGAGCTCTGGTGCATTTAAAATACTACTATTTAATGAACCTCTGACGTGCATGTCTTCTGAACAGGATTTTGTTTTTTTCACACGATTGTAACTAATGTCTGTTCATCCCAGCCTGACACGGCCTTGGCTTCTTGGGGCTGGTCCAGCCTTGCCCTTCTGAGATTCACTCCTGTAATTTGATTGTTTTTCTCAACTGCGATACACTGGAAAAGGCCTTCCTTTTCCAAGTACAGCTCTGCAATAATGCGTAGTGGAATCGTCCGCAATTCACTTACTCCTATATATATACGTTGGCGCTTGCCGCAATCTATTCACTACATAGCTAGCCTCAAGAATACTTTGTCTGCTTGCATTTCTTTGCATCTGTACATGTGCAGAATAACTCGATATCTTTATCATTTCTGCAGCATAAGCCTCTTCATCTCGAGCTCGAGATGTTACTTATCATTGTTACTTTCTTGATGCCTATGGAACATCTATGTTCTCTTGTCTCTGCATCTCTTCTGGGTGTGTCAATCTTGCTGTGTATGATGTCACCAATCTGCTCTTTTGCTCATTTCTGACTCTTCTTCTGGGACTTCATTCAAATGACCATCATACTGTGGGCGAGATGCTTGAGGTGGGGGCACTTGGCTCCTTCGCTACATGTGATGGAGGAGTCAGAGGCATTCTCATGTGCCTCCCTGTTACTAGTTCATGGGTTATGAGGTGGTGGTCCGACCAGGTTGGTTCCTTAATGCATATAATGCTAGGTATAGGCAATAAAGCCCTCCCTTCTTCAGTGTCACTTTCAATTTTGCAATTCTCTCTTTGAGAAGACCATTGATTCTCTCACATACCCCATTGCGTGGGGGTGATAAGCAGAAGAAAACCTATGTTTTATATTTAATAACAAGCTGATCTGTTCGGATAACTCATTAACAAAATGTGGACTATTGTCGGATCTCAGCACCTCACACACTCCTCATCTAGGAAACACTTCTCATACTAAACACTTTGCTGTGCAAGTGGCATGAGGATGTGTGCATGGACCAGCTTCAATCCATCTCAAAAAGGGGTACACTACCACTATCATATACCTATATCCACTACATACCTGCAGCATATCAACATAGTCAACATGGAAATGCTGAAAAGGATCATTTGGTCTAGGGATCACTCCCCTGATTGTTCACAGTGTGTGCCCAGCAGTAAACTTTTGACATACGATGCAATTTACCACATAGAATTCAACATGTTCTAACAGGTTTGGTACAAACCAGTCGCCCGCTATAGTAGCTGCAAGGCTTTCCCTAGTTACATGTGTGGGGTAGTGCAGATGTTCAAGCGCTACCTTTAGTAATGCTACTGGCATCACTGGCTTTCCAGTGCTGTCTTGTCACCATAAGGATTCAGTGGGGTATAAAGAACATCCCCTCCTTTCCCACAATTAATTCTCATCTTGTGAAGCATTGCCTTCAATTTCCATCAACTTTGTTTTTGGTAAATGATTAAATCCCTCTTGCCTTATCACAGCCATAGTTACCCCCCTCTTTATGCTAGGAGTGTCAAAACTTGAAAAATCTGAAGAATATGTAACCCTTTTGGCTTCTTCATCCGTTGCTACATTTCTGCGTGAAATAAAATCAGTTGTCTTAGTATGTGCTGCGCATTTAACTATTGCAATGGCTGCTGGGAGCTTTAGTGCCTTAATAAGCCTGTCCAATAATACTGCGTGTGTTGCACTGGAGTGCCGTCTGCTCAGAGGTAGCCCCTCCTTTTCTACCGTGCTAACCCTGCGTGCCCGGTCGACGTCACAGGTGGAGTCGCTGTACACGTCACTTCCCCCCTTCGTATTTCTCAAGCGCGATAATAAGCGCCACCAATTCTGCTGTCTGTGCTGAAAAATGAGATGGCAGACTAACTCGCCACAACTTCAAATTCTCCATTTGCTCTATATCTCACTACAGCTGAACCATTTCTCCTTTCTCCATTATTTTGATCGATCTTTGACGGCCCAAAAATAAAGGAAATCTCCCCTTCAACAAAGCGGTTTCATTTACACACGGTACGTCATCATATGACACCTCATAGCTAGCGCAATCAAGAACATATTCACTCTCTACCACAGGCTCAGCTACAAATGTGGCAGGGTTCACTATCCTGCACCTGACTATCTTAATTGCGATTTGATATAACAACTTCATACGCAGATGCTCTCTGAGATGTTAACATACCCTTGGTTTTTCCAAAATAGCAAACAAATCATGCTCAGTGAATAAGGTCTTCATAATTGCCTCTGCTCTTTGAGGTGTAACCTTTTTTCCCTCATGAGAGATCACTGCCCTATGTATAACACCTCCTCTTGACAATACTGTAATTTGCCCACTTTCTAGCCTTTGTCTGCTTTGTCTGCTCGAATGTCCATTAACTGAATCGAGTCTTCTCTGCACTCATCTTCTGTCATGCTGCAAACTAAAATGTCATCTACGTACTGCAGCACAACACTTTTCCATTTTAATTCAATTTTACATAGGTCCATCTGGAGAACCCTAGTAAAAATCGATGGAGATTCACAATACCCTTGAGGTAATATTGTGCTTTTCAACTTAGTTTGACAAAACATAAATGACGTCAAGTCTTGAGAGTCCTTATGCAACAGGATTGAGAAAAATGCATTTTTCAAGTCAATCACTGTGATACATTGTGCATCAACCGGGATGCTACATAGTATTGACGCAGGATTAGGAACTAGAGGAAACTCTTCCTCTACAATCTGGTTAATTGGCCTCATGTCCTGAATTACATGCCATGAGCCACCTTTCTGTTTTTTCACAGGATACACCACAGTATTTCATGGTGACTCTGATGTCACTAGGATACCCTGTTCCATTAATGCTGAAATAGACTTAAAAATACCTTCATATGCCTGTCAAGAGACGGGGTACAGTCTGGCTCGAGGTAAAATTGCTCCTGGCTTAAATTTAATCTGAACTTCTCCTACCCTCTTCAATAAGCCTACGTCATAGGGGTCTGTGGCCCATTACGAGATTGGCGCTTTTTCTAAGTACTCGTCAAAATATTCTGGACGTTGCCACGCTATCATCATTCACTGCGGGACCTCTCTTTTCTCTACTCTAATCCAATAAGTAATATTCATTTCAAATATCAGCTCATCGTCTTCTGGGTCATCTTTCAACAACTCCTCATCTGTAACTTCAGTCAATCTATGCCCTTCCCCAATAGCAATGACTGTTCTCCACGGCCTGCCCTTATCCCATCCTTCGAGCATGGCCAATTTTCCTCGTACTACAGTTGAACTAATTCTAGCGGAATGACTCGTCCCCGCTCTTCGTCCATTGGTATTTGTGGTCTAAACATAAACTCATCAGGTATTCTCATAGTCTTTCCCACTAAGCCAGGAAACCATGTTAACAAAATGTGTATCCCCTACAGAAAAACTTCAGGTTCGAGAGGCACTTGGGAGCATAGCTCAGGGGCAATGTGCCTGCCTTGGAAGAAAGACGACACGGATCACCATAGATTCGATCCCCGGTTCCGCACTTAGAAACCTCTGGGTGTTAAGCGTTTTACAAATAACCTATCATATTGTATCATTTCACTCCTCGCAGAGCCATATGCCCTGTAAATGCCATTATGAATTTGCCCACATTTAAATAGTGTATCCCAGGAGTGGAACGCACTTTGCCAACGTCAGTATACGCAATCATCATGTTAAGCTTTGTCATTAAATTTCGCCCCAGAATATTGACTGGTGTTTCCGAGATAATAGACAATAAAAACGCAGACATGTCACATTCTCCCACAGAAATTGGCAATTCATCAGTAAAGGGAACTCTACTTGTAGCTCCAGAGAAGCCTTGAGCATTCATGGCATTTCCTGATAATGTAAGTTTTCCCTCCAGTATACATGAGCGAATTGCACCTGTGTCTACTAAAAAAGAAAAAGATTTGCCTCCTATTGATACATCAACCCTTGGTTCCTTTGGGGGTCTGGTGTTACCGATAGTATTGAACACATCAAGTCGCCCTGTGAGATGTCCTGTTGTGGATATATACTCATCCCAGTATCTGTGAAAGGGCTCCCTCCCATCACAGTAGCACCCACCCACTATAGGTGTCATTAGCTGTCCCATGTTTGTGTTCTGCTGTATTTGCATGGGTGCGTGTTGTGACTGTCCTTGCGGTGGACTCAATGGTGCTTGCTGTAATTGCTGTGCTTGTTGCATTTGCAGCACTTGCTGTTGATACACTGGGCCTCATTACGACCCTGGCGCTAAACCATGGTGCTATTAGCACCATGGTCCATGCCGGGGTCCGCCATGGTGAATGGCGGAATTACCGCCCCATTCCAAGGTTGGCGGGGCGGTAATTCCCCATTCACCATGGGCCCTTCCCCATTCCCATTTTTGCCCCATAGGGCTCAATGGGAATGGGGAAGGCGCTATGTACGGTGCCGCAAATTGCGGCACCGTACTTAGCACCAAGGTCCCTTTGCGGCACCCTACTTTAACGCCTGCTAAAAGCAGGTGTTAAGGTCGGGTCCCGCAAAGGGCCCTTGTAATCAGGCGTTAAGGGTTGAACGGCGCCGACACCTTTTACGGCGCCGTAAAATCCTTAACGCCAGGGTCTTAATGACCCTCACTGTCTGGTCTTGTGCAAAACCATTTCTAACTTGAGAGCTATATGCTAGAGGGTAAGCCGTCCCTCCTTTGGTAAATTGCCCATTTTGTACATATCCTTGACTTCCGCACATGCGTGTAACGTGGCCTGTTATGCCACATGCCCCAGATACAAGAGGCGCTCTTCTAATTTGCTCTCCTTGCATATTCCTGTTGTCATTTGGCACATTCTGAAAGCTGTTTTGATTATATTGAAAACCACCTCTTCCTCTGAAACCCATTCCTCTGCCTCTTTGCACAAACCCACTTCCTCCTTGATCTGTCTGTCGCTGATAATTTATCTGCGACACACCCATAGGTTGCTGCATTCCCAGCCCTTCTCTGCTTGTCAAAACCACCCCTTCCAAAGTGCATTTTGACAATTTCTTCTGCACTAGCTTGGCTTCTTCAAGTTTCCTAGCTTCTTCACGTTACCTATTCTTCTTTTGCAGCAATCGACAATGATGCACTACAGTCAACTGTATTTCTGCCCAGGGTTTCGCATCAATACCCACTCATTTCTTGAGCTGCCTCTGCACTTGCTCTGGAAGTCCTTGACACAAAATGTGGTAGAATACTGCCACTGATTTCCCCCAAGGTTCGCAAGTTTCCAAGGTCCACCGTTCCTGAATACCTTGAATGGCTGCTAGGAGACCCTTAATGTCCCTTATTTCTATAGTATTACCTCCTGTCATTTTTTGTAGTTCATATATATATTTTCCCGCTCCCATCATTAAACTGGGAAGTTTACATCTTAAATTATCCTTGTCCATCTGGTGCCACAGGATATACTGCGGTCTGGCCCCTCCCTTCTCCAATAAGGGGAACTGCGTATAAATCAAATTCCACCCTTGGTTCCCATTGTCTGCCTAACCATAGTAGGGACAATGTTTCTGCATCGCCTTCTTCCTGGTAAAGACCTTAATCTACTCACATATGGTAGCGATTCTCCTCTCTCACTATGTGCTCGTCCTTTAGGGCACTCGGGATATAATATAGGCTCAGGCGTCCTATCCTTATTTTGTTCTAAATCTGACCATCTCACTTCCTTGTCTAACAATGTGCATCCCTCAGGACCACATGCGTCTTCTCCCGCCTCCTCACAGAATGTTTCAGTTTAGTTTCGTCATCTGACAAATCTAGTCCCCAACTAGTATGACTCTCTTCTCCTTCATATCTGTTCAAAGTCAGCGTGTCTAACGACAAGGCTCTATGCTCGAGACTAAACGGGCACCCTTCTTTACCTCGCAACTGAGCAATTATAGATTGATCTTCCTTTCCCTTGTTTCCCGATTCACCTTTCGTCCTCATCTCCTGATAAACCTTATCAATCCCGTCTCCATTGCTTCCTATCTCAAAACTCTCATCTAGGTTTAACCTAGATGGTCCTGGCATTGCCTCTTTTAATGGAGCAAACTCCTCTAGGTTTATTTCAAGTGGTTCTGCCGTTACTCCCTGTGGCAGGAGAAACTTCTCTATATGGTTCTATGATATTGCTGGACCTGGTTCCAATAACCCTTTTTGAATATGCTCAATGTCGCTTTCTCTTTGTCTCCTTTTTCATTCAATTTCTTCATGTAATTCCTTTCATTGTTTTGCTTCCGATGTAACCCTTTCCTCCTCTTTTCTTTTCTCTTCCCTTCTTTCATTTGCTCTGCGCACTTCCTCATCTCTTCGTCTTTGCATTCTTTTATTGCGTAATTTCTGCACCTCCTCTTCTTCTCTCTTTCTTTATAGCCTATCCTGCTCTTTGAGCACTCTCTGCCTGTTTTCATACTTTCTTTGCCCCTCAGCCTTTTCTTCCATTGTTTTCTGTTCCTCCTGATACATTTGTTCTCATCGCTGTTTATTCTTTTATTCTCACCCTCCCTCAGCTTTTTTTTCTCTTTCTCTGTGTTTTCATCTTGTTTGGCTTGGCCTTCCCCTTGCCTAACTTCGTCAAAGCTTTTCCCATCAAGTTTAAGCAACATCTGGCCAACCATCCATTTGTTCTGTATGAACATTGTCTCGTCAGATTCATCCTTTTCTCCTTTCCATCTCTTAATTTCTCGTTCTATTTCTACCATCACATTTGATTGTTCGTTTTTCTCCTCCTTGATCTGCAAGGCCTTATATATATTTTCCAAAACAAAGGGGGGTCTGGGAATCTCTCTACCAGCATGAACACAGCCCAATGACCTGTTCTTGGGTGAATAACCCCTGGGAGAGACTCTACCAAGTCTTTAGCTCACTGTCCCTTTCACAGAGAAGACATTTCCCCGCATATCAGCCTTTGTCCTGCCCAGGGGCAGTCCAGCGCCGAAATACTAGGCAATTCTCCTTTGAACAAGAGTACCATCAGTAACCCCATACACGTGTTTCAGCCTTGTTGGGCATCACCAGTGAGGTGAAACTGTTGCCTCTCTAATAACAGTGAGCAAGGGGTCCACGTCTGCATCGCCCTGTTAACTTAGGGTGAAACCCAAAGTTAATCCATGCAAAACAAAGGGGGGTCTGGGAATCTCTCTACCAGCACGAACACAGCCCAATGACCTGTTCTTGGGTGAATAACCCTTGGGAGAGACTCTACCAAGTCTTTAGCTCACTGTCCCTTTCACAGAGAAGAAATTTCCCCGCATATCAGCCTTTGTCCTGCCCAGGGGCAGTCCAGCGCCGAAATGCTAGGCAATTCTCCTTTGAACAAGAGTACCATCAGTAACCCCATACACGTGTTTCAGCCTTGTTGGGCATCATCAGTGAGGTGAAACTGTTGCCTCTCTAAGAACAGTGTGCAAGGGGTCCACGTCTGGATCGCCCTGTTAACTTAGGGTGAAACCCAAAGTTAATTCATGCAAAACAAAGGGGGGTCTGGGAATCTCTCTACCAGCACAAACACAGCCCAATGACTTGTTCTTGGGTGAATAACCCCTGGGAGAGACTCTACCAAGTCTTTAGCTCACTGTCCCTTTCACAGAATAGAAATTTCCCCGCATATCAGCCTTTGTCCTGCCCAGGGGCAGTCCAGCGCCGGAATGCTAGGCAATTCTCCTTTGAACAAGAGTACCATCAGTAACACCATACACGTGTTTCAGCCTTGTTGGGCATCATTGAGGTGAAACTGTTGCCTCTCTAAGAACAGTGAGCAAGGGGTCCACGTCTGGATCGCCCTGTTAACTTAGGGTGAAACCCAAAGTTAATTCATGCAAAACAAAGGGGGGTCTGGGAATCTCTCTACCAGCACGAACACAGCCCAATGACCTGTTCTTGGGTGAATAACCCCTGGGAGAGACTCTACCAAGTCTTTAGCTCACTGTCCCTTTCACAGAGAAGAAATTTCCCCGCATATCAGCCTTTGTCCTGCCCAGGGGCAGTCCAGCGCCGAAATGCTAGGCAATTCTCCTTTGAACAAGAGTACCATCAGTAACCCCATACACGTGTTTCAGCCTTGTTGGGCATCATCAGTAAGGTGAAACTGTTGCCTCTCTAAGAACAGTGAGCAAGGCGTCCACGTCTGGATCGCCCTGTTAACTTAGGGTGAAACCCAATGTTAATTCATGCAAAACAAAGGGGGGTCTGGGAATCTCTCTACCAGCACGAACACAGCCCAATGACCTGTTCTTGGGTGAATAACCCCTGGAGAGACTCTACCAAGTCTTTAGCTCACTGTCCCTTTCACAGAGAAGAAATTTCCCCGCATATCAGCCTTTGTCCTGCCCAGGGGCAGTCCAGCGCCGAAATGCTAGGCAATTCTCCTTTGAACAAGAGTACCATCAGTAACCCCATACATCTTCCTTTCTTTTACTCTCTTCTGAACTGTCACCACTTCAATACGCAGGTGGCACCTATATCGGATTACTATACCATGTTGCCGTTTTCGGTTCTCTCTACGGATATATTTCTACATCTTCCATATCATCGTGGTTTACTTCAGGTGGAGTGGGGGAGCAGAAAGCCCAACACCCTTCTCCTTGCTTTGGTTAAGCATCCATTCCTCATGAGGTGGATCCACTTGCTGCTCCTGATACATCTTCCAGAGCTCTACAATAGCTAACATTTTTCTAACTTCTTTCCTGTGAATGCTGCGTGCAAGTATGTAGTCATGTCCTCTAATACTGCTTTTGACAATGATTCCCCTTGTGGCCATGGCATGAGCATCTTATCTGCAGTGCGTTTACCCATTCTACACTGTACTGTTTGATCTTAAGCATGTGTTTTGACAAGGTTTTACAGATGTGCATCAGCGGTGCGACTTCTCCCATTTTGACAAGTCTCAATTGAATGTCTATACTTACCAGCGTATTCACACAATATGTTTCAGAAAAATAACAAATATGAGCGTGCTCCACACTCGGCGCTCAAGCCTTTATTTCTCAATGCATTCAATCTACCCTGTGGTCGGCGCCAACAATGATCCAAGATAGATAATATCTTTTTACCTCTGTGCAACACAGCCTATCCTTGCCGTCTCTCCCACTACTTCAATAAAAACATTAATTCACAAACAGACATACTAGTCAACTTTCACATGCATGTCATGACACCTCTTTTCACTGAGCCTCTAAACTACTCCCATGGAGTTTGAATTGTCTTCTTTTGCAGACCTGTCTGCGTGTCGCTTAATTTTTACCCACTTGGATTTTAAGACAATACCTTCTACATCCCCTTGAGCGAGGACTACAAGATTTCAGATGCTGTATGTCTCACTTCAAGCCTTTATCATTTACCTTGACATTCCTAGTCACACACTAAAATATCCCCCGTTATTTTATATTACCACAATCCCACCCCCACAGTTTGCCACTCTCCTTACCCTACTCACCATTCGTGTTTCAGCTTTAGGTCCTCAGTATCGTCTCCCCTCCTTCAATCCGGCCACTGTTGCCTTCAGTCCGCTCAGCACCTGTAGAAACCAGGGGGGATTTTGTCAAAGAGGGGCCCACCCCATCTGTATCTTCTTTACCTGCAAGGTTGACTATTTCAGCCGCTCTCCACAGGAACCTTTGCTTCCTTCCAGCTAGATGGCGGAGGGTATAGGATTATCCGAAAATCTCACGTCTACTAAACCGATAGATCTTTTATCTAACTATCCGACCCGCTACCACTGTAACCCATATGGGCCCTCTAAGACAAGATGGCAAGGATGGATGGGGATGCAGACGTTACGCAAACATCAATAAAAAGAATGACTCAGAAAGTTGGCAAAAGGTATGCTGTTTTATTAACAATTCTCTTATAGAGGGAGTACAAGGGACATCAATGGACGTCTCATAGGAAGGTCTCAACGATTTACATTAAAAGCAAGCTTTTATAGTAAATTTTCGTCATCACTGACGTCACACTACGTGGCAAACTGTAAAACTTATACTGGAGTTTGGTTGGATAACGGAAAACATCTACATATACTTTCTATGAAGTGTGGGGTTGTGATAGGACCTCTATTGTCAGGTGGACAACACAGCCCTCCTCTAGTGCAAGTCATCTTCATCGTCATAAAATACACAATGATTTATTGGTTCGCAAACTATAGGGCTCTTTGATACGTGGCCCTCTATGGTTGGTTGGCACGCGTGTACCCCTCTGGAATATTCCACTTGCTAGCAGTATGCAAGCTGGTACCTCAGGTGTTGGTGGGCTGGGCTTGACCATGCCTCCCCACGCAATTAGCCCAACATCTATCATCACTCTTACTTTCTTTCATTCAATTAGCCTTTGAAAATGGCCGTGCAAACTGCTCAACTCCTGGGAATAAAAAGGGAGTGTGAGCATGCTCTCATCTTCTCGCTTCAGCGTTGTCTGCCCAAGTCTATTTTCATCTAGATCACATGACTGGAGACCACGTTTCAAGCTTCTTCTCTTTGTTTAATGTTTTTTTAAATAAATGAAACTTGGCACTCATTGTCCTTTTGCTGTATCTTGGCAGATCTTGGCCCGTCTCTTGAATTCATTCTATCTCTTGAGGCTCAACTACCAGTTCTCGACAGCACTGGCCTTTTGACACTGGGCCAACCAAGCCCTCTTGAATTCTTTCTTGCTCATCAGCTATTTTTATTAACTGTGCCACACTTTCAGATTTCCTGCTCATGATGTCCCAGTTTGCTAAAACATGATGTGGAACTTCCAGATTTCTTATACATATATATACCTTGGCACATCGCCGCAATCTATTCTCTACATATAGCCAGCCTTTTGGATTACTTAGTCCTTCTTGTGTTACAGCATCTGTACAATTATTAAATGGTTTGCATTTTCTTCCGTGCTCTTCACACGTGTAATCTTCATTTTACACGTAAAAGGTCACTCACTGCTTTACTTCGTCTATATGTTCTCTTTACTTTCTCTTCTGTCATCTCTTCTCAGTGTGTCACTTTACGTCATGTGAGGTCACCAGTCTGCTCTTTCATTCATCATTCTCTTGCTCTTCAGGATCTTCCCTAAGAGACTGTCAGCTATTTGTGGATACATAAAGAATGGTTTTCTCAATGGATATTTTGCCTCAAAGTCTGCTCGGGTTATTGGCATCATTACAGGTGTCTTGTTTGTCACTATTTCTGGTTCCAAACATATAGGTAGCTTAGGGGCGGGACTTCTGGTAGAGACTCTTAGCTCCTCCTCTATACGTGTTATATATATATTTTTTTTTAAACTTTCTTTATTGATTTTCAAAATTCAATCAACCAATTTAACAACCCTCCATCTCAGCTTCGACCCTCCCCTCCCGACACCCACCCTGTGAAAACAGAAACAAAATATCGAGGCTGAGTACCCCAAAAGGAAATACACCAAACACAGGTTACAAAGGAACATACAAAGTACTTTATTCTCTATCGGGTTCAATTACAAAACAGTGCAAAGTCAGATAGCTATCGGCCCTCAGTACAACACAACGCACTCCAGCTTGGTTCAGTGTGTTTAGTGAGAGACTGTACATTAGAATGCATTAGCTTTTTATACGTTTTGTGAGCATTATGTCCAACCCCTCTTCGGGTTAATAGTCTACTTTATACATCACCAATTCTAGGGTTCGTTGCCAAGTCTCAAATAACCGCATCTAACTGGTTTGTTCTTTATTACATGTAACAATAAGCGTATGCATTAACTGTGTATTCTAAGTTTCGTATTGCAAGTCTTCTTAAACATTAATACAATGTAGTAAAACAGATTTTCTTTGTCCAAAATACATTATCATAATTTATACTCGTGGATTGGTTTTATTGCGTGAGTAGTCCTTTTACACATAGGTCAACGTAGGACGAGGTCTCAGTTCATGACCTCAACAAGTAGCCTGCAGGCAGATTACACATTAGCGATGTACAGCGGTCAAGACAGCCATGCTGTATTTTACATTGACATCGTCCACCATTTTAGCTCAAAGGGTGACTTTTCCACATAAATCCTAAAATGGCGGTTTGACCTAAAATGGCGGCCTACATGGATTAAAAGTCAGGACCTTGTAACACAGATCTTGCAAGTGACTTTTGAGCAGCTTGGCGTAGGCCATTATTAATATATTTATTACAATAGGAGGCACAATATACTTTTTATTCCGACAAACCCTCCTTTTGGCCTATGCCAAGTGCTAAAAACTACTTTGGGTCTCCTTACTAATAACTCCATGCATCAGTATCCATGTACCCTGAATCACTATCTGAAATATCTGTTGCCATTAGGTCCTTTACTGATATATCTTTTAACACATATTCTTTAGAAGTCATATCTAAGGCATACATTTTATGTCCTATCAAATCTATTGTTTGTGCGCAACATCCCCCTAGCATCGAACACATACCAGGCAGACACTGAATACAGCAACAAAGGAACAACAGTACTCCTAAAATAGTTAATAAGACCGAAAGTACCTTTCAACCCCAAGATCGCAAGAAGTCCCAGAACCAAGCGCCTAGATCCCAGTTTCCCTCGGGAGCATGCACTTCAGAACCAAGGACATGCAGATTTTGTATTGCCTTGAAGATAGTTGGGGAGGAATCTGGTACGAAAACACAGCAAGCGGACCCCACTAATTTGCATACTCCACCACGCTCAGCTAAAATGACGTCTAATGCCATTCGATTTTGGAGTGCTACTAATCTTATTGCTTTCTGCTCTAATGTCATATTGTAGAGTATATCCGTGGTCCAGTTGATGGTTCTCTCCAGTACTCTCGCTAGTCTCCTGATATCTTCTGAATTCACTATCTGCCCCCAAAAAGGCATGACTGATTTCGCTATACCTCCCAAAACTTGTGCTGTGGTGTCAGCATTCTCGTCCCGCCGTGGACGAGCTTTTGAAATTTCTATAGTACTTGCTATGAACACCCCAGGTAACAGGATCCCTAAATAACAGGTTCCCTGCCAATCCCTGGGCAACCTTGGAAACGCTATATTACCGCAAACAAAATAGAAAGGTTCACCTACATACAAAGGTCTGTCTTCCCCAGTCAAATTTGCAACGTTGGCACAACCTTTAAAATCTCCCATTGACCGAGTGCCATTCCTCTGTATGCAGAAAGAAACTGAATCGGGGCTATGGTTAACAGTGTAAGAAGGAGGCATGGCATCCTTATTGCCTATCGGAGCCATTTTAAAGGAAATCAAAGATTGAAAAGGACGAGAAGATTTATCAGAAGGCCTGATAGAAGCAACATTCGGTCTACTCCTATTTGCAAAAAGAGAACATCCCAGGGGAGTCAAAACATGTTTCTCAAGCTATTCAAATTGGTGCCATCAAAGTTCCCTGAGACGCTATCATTCCATCAGCCAAAGAACAGTGCTCTAAGAGAAGCAAAGCAAGCAGTTGTCAACGATAAAGGATGAATATACCAACCGAGCCCCTTATCCCCGTGTTGCGGTAAATGTGAACAGACCCAGCAATTGGTTCTATTAAAAATGGCATGTGTAGCGTTCATAATAAGTAACAGAATATTATTATGATACTTTTGTCTGTGCTGGGAATCTCTAGGGGACAAAGTATGCGAATGCACAAAAGGTGTATGGACAGTGGGTACATTTTTAGTCGGTAGCGAAAACTCTAAAGGATAAGCTTCTTCTAAATACCAAAGGCCTACAACAGTGCCTATTATAAAACCAAATATTATAACAAAAATACAGCAGTAAGTTTTTGGGGCTCAGGCATATTGTCCATTGTCCCGGTTGGTCACCCCCTTATTTACAAGTCCAATACGAGCGGCGGCGGTAGCAGGCATTGCAGTCTTCAAACGGAAACCCCAATGTTCGTTGCTGGCGACCCCCAGGTCGCGCTATTTCTGTGTCCTTCCAAAACCCTAGCCAACAGAATCCCCTTTCTCAAATTTGGGCAAAAGTAAGCCCTCGATGATTCTTTTCCTTTCTTGAATACACAGTCGAACCGTGCCGTATGTCTATTTTCTTGGACGCAAGTGATATCTGGCTTTTCCTGGTACTGATTGATCCGGAAGCAATGTGTCGTCACTTCCCGTTGGAAGCAACGTATCCGGGACAAATGAAGGGGCTGCGTTTGAAACAGCCGTTCCCGGGTGCAAAATCGGTGGAGAGTGTGGAAACAAAATGGCAGCTTCCCCAAGCCTCTCGGGCTTAGAGATATTCTCTGACCCACTCTAGGTGCTGTTTACTGGTTGGTCTCGTGCAAAAGGGATGTGACCTAGCAGTTCGGGCTGGACTTCCCCTTTGGGGGTGGGACCAAGCCTGATTTGCATATGGTTTTTCCCCTTTTGTAATGGCTTGGCAGGCAAAGAACGATGGTCTGGAGGGTTACCCAGAGCAATGCCAGAGGTCAAGATTTATTCTAAACCTTCCAGCCATCAACTCTTTTGTTTTACTATTGTCACCCCGAGTGGGAAGGGTATGCCCAGACGTGGGTCCCTTGCCTGCTGGGCCTAGAGACCCAAGCTACTCCTCACTGATGATGCCCAACAAGGCTGAAACATGTCTGGGGATGCTTGTGGTCTCGTGCAAAAGGGATGTGACCTAGCAGTTCGGGCTGGACTTCCCCTTTGGGGGTGGGACCAAGCCTGATTTGCATATGGTTTTTCCCCTTTTGTAATGGCTTGGCAGGCAAAGAACGATGGTCTGGAGGGTTGCCCAGAGCAATGCCAGAGGTCAAGATTTATTCTAAACCTTCCAGCCATCAACTCTTTTGTTTTGCTATTGTCACCCCGAGTGGGAAGGGTATGCCCAGACGTGGGTCCCTTGCCTGCTGGGCCTAGAGACCCAAGCTACTCCTCACTGATGATGCCCAACAAGGCTGAAACATGTCTGGGGATGCTTGTGGTCTCGTGCAAAAGGGATGTGACCTAGCAGTTCGGGCTGGACTACCCCCTTGGGGGTGGGACCAAGCCTGATTTGCATATGGTTTTTCCCCTTTTGTAATGGCTTGGCAGGCAAAGAACGATGGTCTGGAGGGTTGCCCAGAGCAATGCCAGAGGTCAAGATTTATTCTAAACCTTCCAGCCATCAACTCTTTTGTTTTGCTATTGTCACCCCGAGTGGGAAGGGTATGCCCAGACGTGGGTCCCTTGCCTGCTGGGCCTAGAGACCCAAGCTACTCCTCACTGATGACGCCCAACAAGGCTGAAACATGTCTGGGGATGCTTGTGGTCTCGTGCAAAAGGGATGTGACCTAGCAGTTCGGCCTGGACTACCCCTTTGGGGCTGGGACCAAGCCTGATTTGCATATGGTTTTTCCCCTTTTGTAATGGCTTGGCAGGCAAAGAACGATGGTCTGGAGGGTTGCCCAGAGCAATGCCAGAGGTCAAGATTTATTCTAAACCTTCCAGCCATCAACTCTTTTGTTTTGCTATTGTCACCCCGAGTGGGAAGGGTATGCCCAGACGTGGGTCCCTTGCCTGCTGGGCCTAGAGACCCAAGCTACTCCTCACTGATGACGCCCAACAAGGCTGAAACATGTCTGGGGATGCTTGTGGTCTCGTGCAAAAGGGATGTGACCTAGCAGTTCGGGCTGGACTATCCCTTTGGGGGTGGGACCAAGCCTGATTTGCATATGGTTTTTCCCCTTTTGTAATGGCTTGGCAGTCAAAGAACGATGGTCTGGAGGGTTGCCCAGAGCAATGCCAGAGGTCAAGATTTATTCTAAACCTTCCAGCCATCAACTCTTTTGTTTTGCTACTGGTTGTCATAAATCACCAATGTATCAATTGAAAAGGATACGGTAACCAAAAAAGGATACAATTGGTAGGGCTCTTCCGGATCCTTTTTTCACACGACTTGATTGAAGGTATGTCAAATTAGACCTTCCAAATGATACAACTCTCTGACTGATGAAACAGGCAGAGAGATGGATCACTGGAAAGGGAGTGGGTATTGTATCGGAAGGACTCCTAGGATAGATAAAGTATCATAAGAAACAGTCCCAAACTCAAAACACTATGATAGCACAGTATTAGCATTAATTCAAAACACTGACCTTATGGCAAAAACGGAAGTATTCAACGAAAGTCTCTTGAAGAAAACCAGGAGTTGAACCAACGACAAAGGAGGGGAAGATTAGTAAGGGAGACTTATCCCGAACGGCACAAGGCTCACGCTAGATACCGGGTTGGTGCACCACAGGATAGCGTTCAAAGTACTGTGCACAATCACCTTCCTATAGTTCATGAAATACTTCCTTTCCCACGAAGAACAAAAATAAGAAGTTCACCTGTTAACTGTCACAGGTACCAAAGGTTCAAATAGTTCAGAAAACCACGTGCAGGATTGCACGCGACAGCGTACACGCAGCCAGGACAGCCACGCTTGGAGACAGCGTTTCCGCATGGAGATTTAGCACGCAAACAGGATACGCGCAGCCCAGGACAGCCGCGCTTGAAAACAGCGTCCGCGTGTGGAGATTTGGCACGCAAACAGGATACACGCAGCTCAGGACATCCACGCTTGAGGACAATGTCCGCGTATGGAGATTTGGCATGCAAACAGGATACACGCAGCTCAGAACAGCCGCGCTTGCAGACAGCGTCCGCGTGGAGATTTGGCACGCAAACAGGATACACGCAGCCCAGGACAGCCGCGCTTGGAGACAGCGTCCGTGTGGAGATTTGGCACGCAAACAGGATACACGCAGCTCAGGACAGCCGCGCTTGCAGACAGCGTCCGCGTAGAGATTTGGCACGCGAACAGCATACACGCAGCCCAGGACAGCCGTGCTTGCAGACAGCATCCGCGTGGAGATTTGGCACGCAAACAGGATACACGCAGCCCAGGACAGCCGCGCTTGAGGGCAGCGTCCGTGTGGAGATTTGACACACGAACAGGATACACGGCTCCAGGAATTAGCGTGTGGAGGAAAACACGCTTCAAAAGGCCAAAGAAGTTGCTGAAAGGAATGCGAGGACGCAGGTCCGGAGTTCAGCTACAAAAACGCCAAAAATGAATTAATCAGAAGCAGCGATCGACGTTTCCACGCTGCTTATGTATGTACTGCCGTGATACACGTGACAGAACTAAGTCACATGAATTTAACGACGTGAAAAATGCAGACGTCGTTTTCCGGGCAATGCATCGAACAACCTCCATTTCGAATAGAATGGTCTAGCGGTTCTATGGGCGTAACTCATTTTGTATGGCGAAGTTGTTCCTGGTCCAGAGATATGTCCAGCAGGCATGACAGTGCCACCCCCCCAACGGAGCAACCTCTCCCCTTTTCAAGTGGAATCGCCTTAATAAAGCAGGAGCATGAATATTAGACAGAGGTTCCCAGGATCTATCCTCGGGACCATAGCCTTTCCAATCCACCAGATAATATGGCTTCCCAGACCGTAGCCTCATGTCCAGTATGTCCTGTACTTCATATTCGTCTGACCCTTTCACAGAAATAGCAACAGGCCTTATTGGCAATCTAGTAGCATCAGAGCACGGTTTGATGAGTGACACGTGGAATACAGGATGCACTCGCCACCGTTGTGGCAATGCCAGACGGACAGCAGCCGGATTTATAACGTGGAGCACTTCATATGGCCCGATGTATTTAGGCAACAATTTCTTTTTACCAGTTATCCTCAAGTTTTTAGTGGACAGCCATACCTTCATACCTGCTTTGTAGACAGGTGCAGGGATTCTATGAGCATCGGCATATGTCTTATCTCGTTTTTTAGCTTGCTCCAATTTCTGTTTAACTTTCGTCTGTAGACTCTTTAGATCTCTAATATTATGTCCTGCTGCAGGAGTATCCAAAGACAAAGTGGAATCCAAAGGAATGGATCGGGGGTGTTGCCCATACAGAGCATAGAAAGGCGAAGTACCTATGGCACTATGGTAGGAATTATTATAGGCAAACTCCGCTGCCGGCAGGACATTGAGCCAATCTGACTGAAACTGCAGGCACAAACATCGCTGATTTTTTTCCAAAGTGCTGTTTACTCTCTCAGTCTGTCCATCCGTTTGAGGGTGATAAGCACTAGACAACCTGTCATCAATTAGTAATGACGAATTTAGGGCTCTCCAGAAACGTGACGCAAATTGTGATCCCCTGTCAGTGATTATCACTGAAGGTAGGCCAAAAAACCGGAATATATGCCGGATGAATAAATCAGCCAGACCAGCAGCTGTTGGTAAACCAATACAGGGGATAAAAAGTGCCAATTTTGTAAAGTAGTCCACCACAACCCATATGGTATCGTAGCCATTATTTCTTGGAAGTTCTACCACAAAATCCATTGATATCATGTCCCATGGTTTTTTAGGAACAGGTAGAGACTGGAGTAAACCCACTGGTTTGCCAGGAGTGTTCTTGCATTGACTGCATACAGAACATGTTGAAACATAATTTATAAAATCTTGTGTTATAGACGGCCACCAACACCATCTTTTCAGCAACTCTAGGGTCTTATTCTGTCCAGGATGGGCTGCAATCAAGGAATCATGACCTCAACTGAGGGCCTTGTTCCGAGTGGTACTAGTTGGTAGATAGAGTACTCCTTGTTTGAAAGGCAAACCATTGTATATATCAAGATTCAATTCCTGAATCAATTGTGGATTTAGTTTCACCCACTCCTGTAACTCGTTTTTTAGGGAAGGTTGTGCAGAACAACTACATATCACGTGATCTGTCGTAACCCAGAAGTTCCACTTCTTGTGTATGAAAGACACATTTCTCGGCTTTAACAAAATGCTTGTTCTCTCTCAGTCTTTGTAAGACAGCTAACATGTGTTTAACATGTTCTGGAAAAGACGATGAATATATCAAAATGTCATCCAAGTAAATCACCACAAATTGGTCCATCATATCTCTGAAGATATCGTTCATGAAGAACTGAAATGTGGCGGGAGCGTTACAAAGACCAAAAGGCATCACTAAATATTCATAAAGGCTGTGCCGCGTCTTAAAAGTGGTCTTCCATTCGTCTCCTTCACGAATGCGAACCAGAGTGTAAGCACCGCGCAAGTCCAATTTAGAAAAGTACTTGTAAATTCCTAATTGATCTAACAGAACATTTATCAGTGGTAAAGGGTACTGATTCTTTATGGTGATGTCGTTAAGAGCCCTGTAATCAATGCAAGGCCTTAGATCTCCTTCTTTCTTCAGAACAAAGAATAAAGGAGAGGCAGCCGGCGATTGAGATGGCCGTATAAATCCCATAACTTTATCGATGTATTCTTTCAAGACAAGAGGCCTCATTACAACCCTGGCATTAAGGGGTTAACGGCACCGTAAAAGTCTCCAGCGCCATTAAACCCTTAACACCAGATTCACACTTTAACGCCTGCTTTTTGCAGGCATTAAAGTCCAACCCGCTAAGGGACCTTGGTGCTAATTACGGCACCGTAATTTACAGTACCGTAATTAGCGCCTTCCCCATTCCCATTGAGCCCTATGGGCCTAAAATGGGAATGGGGAAGGGGCCATGGTGAATGGGGATTTACCGCCCCGCCAACCTTGGAATGGGGCGGTAAATCCGCCATCCACCATGGCGGAATTCGGCATGGACCATGGTGCTAATAGCACCATGGTCCAACGCCAGGGTTGTAATGAGGCCCAACATCTTCTTTGGGAGTTAAAGAATAGACTCGACTAGTAGGGATTTTAGCTCCAGGAATTAGTTCAATTGGACAATCATACTGCCTATGTGGGGGCAGCTATTCTGCCTGGCCTTTGTCAAACACATCAGCAAAATCTGTATATTCACTTGGTATATGTGTACCGCTCTGATGTCCCACACTAATAGCGGAAATTCCCTCCATAGAGGCCAAAATATGTGATTTATTTGACACCTCCTGACTGGTAAAGTAATGTTCATTGCAAAAAATGGAAGGATATTGGATCAATCCTGTAACCCAGTCAATGGCGGGATTATGAAGAGTCAACCAAGCAAGTCCAAGTAATATTTTGTACTGAGGAGCCGCAATGACATCGAAGACTATTTCCTCCGAATGACCATTTAATAAAGTCATCTGAATAGGTACAGTTTCCTGAGTTACCATACCGGAAATCAAGACCGATCCATCCACAGTATTAACAGTTTCAGGTTTGTTCTTGTCTACAAGGGGTATAGAACATTTCTTGGCATATGTGATATCGATGTAATTATTAGTGGCTCCAGAATCAACCATAGCCTTGGAAACCAATTCTTGATCATCAAAACGTAAAGTCATCTCAACAGCTATAGGTGCGTGCGCTGGAAATGTAATGGAGTCCGATGTATTTATTTAATCAAAAAGAAGGGACATGGACATATTTATTAAACACCACATGTTTACCCTCAGCAATCTGAAACCTTATCACACAGCCTTTTCAACCAAATACAGGCTGTGTCACGTACAATAAATGTCATGTGTACAGTATTTAAAATATCATATTTAATTCATTTGCTAAACAGCACAAGTATCAAAAAACATTTTACTAAAAAATGCATTACATCACATACAAAATATACAATGTTATAAAAGTGGTAATTATTCCACACATATTCAAATTATATAATCATTTAAACACTCTCCACAGTAGCTAATTCAAATGTTCTTATTTCCAACTGTGTATAACAACTTAGCCCAACTTATATAAGTTTCTGTCCTGGATGTTTTTATTAACTGGACATTCTTCAGGGGCGAAAAATTGTCTTGTGCTTCTTGTAGACTTCTCTCTATGGTTCCAGTTTCTAAAGCTGAGGATACATACAATATAAAAACAAATTACTACCTTGGCATAGCAGGTTATTTTGCTTCACCCAGCCAGTCCTAATCACCATTGGAGTCCGATGTAACACTCGACACAGGGACTCCTGCTACTGTCGAGTTTTGGCGTTTCCCGAAGGCTTAACTAGTTGTTTCGGGCATGCCGCCAGTAAATGCTCAGATGAACCGCAATACATAGATAAATTGTTTTTTCTTCGGTTCTCTTTTTCTGCTCTAGACAACCGGCCTGTCACCGCACCAATTTGCATGGGTTCAGGATCATTCGAAGAAGCTGCCGGTGTCTCAGAACGAACCGGTGCATGCAGGAAAGGTTTTCTCTCTCCTTTGCGAGCATTTCTTCCGGCATCAATCTGTAAAATCAAATCAAGAAATTATGAGAAGCCTGTAGGAACCACTGGAACCGTGGACAAGGCATCTTTGAGTTCTTCTGAGAGACCCTTGTAGAAAACAGCCGTCTTCTTGTCTTCAGGCCATTGGGTTTTGGCTGTTAATTGGTTGAATCGGGCGATGTAAGCCAACAGAGGTTGACTGCCTTGTTGTAGATTCAGCAACTCCAGATCTGTGGCTTGAGAAGCGTAGCGCATATCAAAGACTTTGCTCATAGCAGCCAGAAGATCATCGCAATCGTACAACAAAGGGCTATTTGATTCCAATAAAGGATTAGCCCAAGCAGCCGCTGTACCCCCCAAATGGGAAAGCACGAATGCTGCTTTAGTAGTTAGGTCGGGAAACGAATTAGGCCGGCAAAGGAAATGAAGTAGGCACTGATTGACAAAAGTTCTGTAGGTTTTAGGATCACCTGTGAACCTTTCCAGGGGAGCCAAGGGAAACTGTGTTGGCATAACCACTTTAAGAGTTTCCTGTGATAATGATGGTGCCGTAGTCCCAGATCCAGATGCAGTGGCTACTGGAACCTGTGCTCCCTGAGGAGTGGCATGCATGGCATCTTGCATAACATCCATTCCGTAGCGTGTCCTGTGCCGTAATCATTTCATTTCTCAAGTCAGTGATTAACTGAGTGAAAACAGTTAAAGGATCCGTACCCTCCATGGCTTCTGATTCTGTCATAAATCACCAATGTATCAATTGAAAAGGATACGTTAACCAAAAAAGGATACAATTGGTAGGGCTCCCCCGGATCCTTTTTTCACATGACTTGATTGATGGTAGGTCAAATTAGACCTTCCAAATGATACAACTCTCTGACTGATGAAACAGGCAGAGAGATGGATCACTGGAAAGGGCGTGGGTATTGTATTGGAAGTACTCCTAGGATCGATAAAGTATCATAAGAAACTGTCCCAAACTCAAATCCCTATGATAGCACAGTATTAGCATTAATTCAAAACACTGACCTTATGGCAAAAACTGAAGTATTCAACGAAAGTCTCTTGAAGAAAACCAGGAGTTGAACCAACGACAACGGAGGGGAAGATTAGTAAGGGAGACTTATCCCGAATGGCACGAGGCTCACGCTAGATACTGGGTCGGTGCATCACAGGATATCGTCCAAAGTACTGTGCACAATCACCTTCCAATAGTTCATGAAATACTTCCTCTCCCAAGAAGAACAAAAATTAGAAGTTCACCTGTTAACTGTCACAGGTACCAAAGGTTCAAGTAGCTCAGAAAACCACGCGCAGGATTGCAAGCGACAGCGTACATGCAGCCAGGACAGCCACGCTTGGAGACAGCATTTCCGCGTGGAGATTTAGCACGCAAACAGGATATGCGCAGCCCAGGACAGCCGCGCTTGAAAACAGCGTCCGCTTGTGGAGATTTGGCACGCGAACAGGATACACGCAGCTCAGGACAGCCGCGCTTGAGGACAACGTCCGCGTATGGAGATTTGGCACGCGAACAGGATACACGCAGCTCAGGACAGCCGCGCTTGCAGACAGCGTCCGCATGGAGATTTGGCACGCAAACAGGATACACGCAGCCCAGGACAGCCGTGCTTGAAGACAACATCCGCGTGAAGATTTGGCACGCAAACACGATACACGCAGCCCAGGACAGCCGCGCTTGGAGACAGCGTCCGTGTGGAGATTTGGCACGCGAACAGGATACACGCAGCTCAGGACAGCCACGCTTGCAGACAGCGTCCGTGTGGAGATTTGGCACGCAAACAGGATACACGCAGCTCAGGACAGCCGCGCTTGAGGACAACGTCCACGTATGGAGATTTGGCCCACAAACAGGATACACGCAGCTCAGGACAGCCGCGCTTGCAGACAGCGTCCGCATGGAGATTTGGCACGCAAACAGGATACACGCAGCCCTGGACAGCTGCGCTTGAAGTCAACGTCCACGTGAAGATTTGGCACGCAAACAGGATACACGCAGCCTAGGACAGCCATGCTTGGAGACAACGTCCGCGTGGAGATTTGGCACATGAGCAGGATATACACAGCCCAGGACAGCCGAGCTTGCAGACAGCGTCCGCGTGGAGATTTGGCATTCAAACAGGATACACGCAGCCCAGGACACCCGCGCTTGAGGACAGTGTCCGCGTGGAAATTTGACACGTGAACAGGATACACGGCTCCAGGAATAAGCGTGTGGAGGAAAACACGCTTCAAAAGGCCAAAGAAGTTGCTGAAAGGAATGCGAGGTTGCAGGTCCAGAGTTCAGCTACAAAAACGCTAAAAATGAATTAATCAGAAGCAGCGATCAACGTTTCGACGCTGCTTATCTACGTACTGCCGTGATACATGTGACGGAACTAAGTCACGTGAATTTAACGATGTGAAAAATGCAGACGTCGTTTTTCGGGCAATGCATCGAACAACCTCCATTTCGAATAGAATGGTCTAGTGGTTCTATGGGCGTAACTCATTTTATATGGCGAAGTTGTTCCTGGTCCAGAGATATGTCCAGCAGGCATGACACTGGTTTAGGATCGTTGGTTGCAGTATCAGCAAGTGGTTCTGTTTCTTCTGTAACATGTGGCACAGGGAAAGGAAGTTTCTTGATGTGTGACGCGTGGATCCAATTCTTTCGGCCAGCTACCCGCACCGCTGTTTGGGTGACCAACAAGACCTGGAACGGCCACGCCATTGAGGTGCGCTCAAATGATTTAGTGAGCACTCAGCTCCCAGGTCGCATGCCGTGGCCCGGGCCTTCGTACCGCACAGGTAAGGCCTCTCGTACCTGGTGGTAAATCAAATACAGGTTTTTAGTCAATTGGCTACAATAATCTGAAAGTAGTACATTTTCGATATCTCTCAACTTTCGACATTTTGGCAAATTCCAGAAATTGGCAGGTCTCCCCATTACCACCTCAAATGGAGAGAGCCCAGTCTTAGTTTGCGGGGTTGTACGCATCGCTAATAACACAATCAGTAAGGCGTCCAGCCATTTTAGTTTGGTACCGGCACACGGCTTAGCGAGTTTGTTCTTGAATATACCGTTGTGTCTTTCTACTAGTCCGGTGCTCTGAGGATGTCTGGCCGAATGGAACTGTTTGTCAATTTGTAACGCTGTACATATCTGTCGGATTACAGCGGCGACAAAGTGTGGAACATTGTCCGACCAGATAACTCGCGGCAAACCGAACCGGGGAAAGTACTCCTTTAACATAGTTTTCGCAGTGTTCATAGCTGTGGCATCTTCAACAGGGGAAGCCTCAACCCACTTACTAAAGGCACAAATGACTACCAATACATATTTCAAATTATTGCATAGCTCCATTTCAATGAAATCAAAGTGAATTACTTCAAATGGGACAGAGAGTGGCCCAAAACTTCCCCTCGGGGTTGCTGTCCCCTTTCCCACATTATGTTGTAGGCAAATCATACAATTCTGGACATAGTGCTGAGTAATTTTTGAAATTTTGTAGTTTACCCACACTCTTTCTAACATTTTCGTCATCTGTTGAGCACACACATGCGTAGGACTGTGTGCCATTACAACCATCATTATCACATACGCATCAGGAAGTAACCATTTCCCATCCACTGTGTCCACCCAACACCAATCGTCTTCAAGTTTTCCCAAGCCCTCAGCCCACCTCTTAGCTTCTGCTACTGTGGCATCGACAAGCTCGGGTTAAGGCTATGATCTCTGCAGCCTGCGCAGAATTATGCGTAATTCTCTTAGTTTCCACAACTGTGCTCAAGGTAGTGATTGCATAAGCGGCTGTGGATGTACCATCCGGAAATCTAAAGCAGGAGCCGTCACAAAACAGCTCTCCTTGCGGATTATCCAAAGGGGTATCTTTCAAATCAATCCTGCCCTTTGTCTCTTGCTCGGTCGTATATAGAAACAATCATGTGAGTCTTCATCACCGCAAGTAATATCTTGCGGGAAAGGTAGGAGTTCAGCCGGATTAAGAACACAACACCTCTTAAATTGAATGTGAGGGGCAAACAAGTTCAATTCGTACCTCGTCAACCATGCGGAAGTGAGGTGTTGCGTTTGAGTTCGGTTCAATAGAACATCTACAGAGTGAGGCACCATCAGGGTCAAATCTTGGCCTAGGACCATTCCCTCACTCTGCTTTACAGACGCAGCAGCAGCAGCGACAGTGCGCAAACATCTTGGCAAAGCGCATGCTACAGGATCAAGGGCGGAGGAATAGTAACCGCACGGTCTATTCTTCCCTCCATGCTCCTGCGTTAATACAGCCAAAACACATCCATCACGTTCATGCACAAACAATACTAAGGCCTTTTCATAGTTTGGTGTGCCCAAAACTGGTGCAGAGCATAATGCAGTCTTAAGCAAGTCAAACGATTGCTCTTGTTCCGAGGTCCATGGCAACAGTGAAGAAATGCCCTTCTTTGTCAAGGCCAACATCGGTTTTATCACTAGTGAAAAATTTGGGATCCACAACCTACAGTAAGAAGCCATACCTATCAAGGCCCTAACTTCCTTCTGCGTATTTGGGACAGACATGCCAGAAATGTGTTTTATTCTTTCAGGTGTCAATCTTCTTCCCTCCTTTGACAGGAGATAGCCTAAATATGCAACCTCCTGACAACAATTTTGAAATTTCTTAAACAAAGCTTTGTGACCATGCTTGGTTAGATGAATAAGTAGTAACACGGTGCCTTCCTTACAGAGGGCAATTCAAGGGTATCAAGTTGCTCTTTCAAAGCCCTACTATAAATACTAGGACTCTCTGTGTACCCTTGAGGTGCACGAGTAAATGTAAACGAGCGTCCCCCTAAGGTGAACGCGAACAAATATCTACTATCCTTGTGTATAGGAATACTAAAGAACACATTCTTTAGGTCCACAACACTAAAGTAAGTAGCTGTAGCTGGAATCATGGTTAGGATCGTCGTCACATCAGGCACAATTGGAAATTGCCGTGCCACAACTTTATTAATGGCACGTAAATCAATTATAAAACAAAATGGAATTACATTATCGCCTTTCTTGTACACGGATAAAATCGGACTATTACACAAACTTCCTGAAATTTCTTCAATCACACCACGGTGCACAAAATCGGAAACAATACATTTGAAAGCTCGCTCACCCTCAACCGAAATCTTATACTGGGGAATGCGTGGCAGCTCAATTCCATGTTTCAAAACTATCTTAACGGGCTCAATCTGCAAAACACTGACATCATTGTCATCAACAGCCCATAAGTTCTCTGGTACATCGATGAATTCTGGAGGCAAAGGTCTAGTCAGAAATTGCGAGGCGAAAGATTGCTGTGGTGAAATTGTCAAGCGTACTCCATCAGAAGAACAATAAATCACTGCATTTAATTCTTTTAACAAGTTCAATCCCAGCAAGTTTTCCCCGCAATCTGAGGTCAATAGAAAAGGACACTGGTCCGTAAAGGGACCCAAAGAAATAGGTACTGGCACAGAGACCGGACAAACAACTGGAGTACCGGAAAACCCTACAGACATATTGGTTTGCCCTGACAGTGGAATGTTTGGAACCTGCGAACGATCAATGGAACACTTCTGTGCTCCAGTGTCTATCAAAAACTGATGTTTCCAATTTCCCTCCATCATTTAAACGTAGGGACCTTTCTGATTGGCGGGAAAAGGTGTGGGTTCCAAACCCTGCTTCGGGCAATCCTAACGAAACAGAATATTATCAAAAGGAAGCTCCTCAGATAAATAGGCAGCGGAAGGATGATCGAATATGTTCCTAGTATCCACACTCGGAGTCTGATTGTCCTGTGAAAAAGGCTGTTGAGGGTCCTGTGTAAACTGACCTCCACCAGGCCCCCCTATGCCCGGGCGACCTCTAGATCGCCTACCCATATTATTTTTTTACCTCTGTTGAAGGACGGGGCACGGTGCTCGCCAATGACACTCTCGTCGACAATAAACACATTGATTAATGTTCACAGGACCCAAGAGCACATTCCCCTGTGGGACATACTGACCTCTAACCTGAGAGTTACCCCCTCTGGGGCCTCTAACAATTTGCTGCAATAGCACCTTTGTTTTTAAATCACATTTCCATTTGTCAATCCTATCTTTTTCATTATTGACACGATTCTCATAGTACTGAGCCATATGCAGTACTTCTGATTGCGATTTCGCCTGCCAAGTGCTTTCAGAAAACATAATCTGTGACTGGATGTCAGGCAGCAATCCACATACAAATTTGTCCACAAATAACCTTTTCCCAGACTCTGTGCCTAAGTCTTGTCCACTGAAATCTGAAAATACCTGTTCGAACCGATTAAAGAACTCGGTAGCACCCTCAGACTTTCCTTGGACACAAGCCGTAAGCTTGTCCCAAATAATTATTTTTTCAGGAATTATGGTTTTTAATTTTAGCAATAATTCTATCAGGCAAGGTTAATATCACCTGTTGTGGTCTTTCACCAGCTGGCCTTTCCCCATCGAGTCTAGTTAAATTCGCCCATGTATCTCCCAACCCGGGTACATCATCAAAAACTTGTTTCCATAAATCTACGGGCAGGAGTACTGGAAACAAAAAATCAATGTCACCTAAGGTGAACACTGAGGATTGCAAAACGGATTCCATCTCTTTATAGAACCCTGTTGGATTGTTCCTAATGTCAGGAATGGACTGTCTAATGGTTTCACTTCCTGTCGTGAAAACGGGACGTGAACAAACTGCGATACATAATGTGCGCGAATGTCCACAGTGACTATACCTCGTGCAGCATCGGCCGCAACCTCAACCTTCGGGACAAATGTCGGAGGAACCTCTCTCATAGGCAACTGAGATGTAGGCAACTCCGAACGCTTACTAAGCAACAGAGCCAAATCGAGCGCTAAAGCAGTCGAAAAAGTGTCAAGCGAAAAAGCTCTCTTGTAAATATTCAATAACTCTGTGGGACAACTAATCTTCCTCTTTACACATTCATCTTGCAGGTACTCTACCATTACCTGTATCACTTTCCTCTGCATTTCCAACGTATATTGACTATATGTGTCATATACCTCAACTCGAGTTATCGATATGTCTGAAATCCATCTAATCGCATCTTTCTTACAAATTCGTATTTCCTCCGATATCGGTTTACGACAAGGAAGGTACCGTTTCTGTACATACATACTTTCCTCTTCATCATCCTCATTCCGTATCCTTTCTAACTCCTTTCTATACTCAAATAACCTCTCGACATGCTCATTTACCTTCTCCACAGTATCTCTGGAAAGTGCTAAAGTATTTAGATCCCTTAACCCTTGCGGAACATCCTCATTATTTAATCTTCCCCACATTATACATAACTGAATCCCCAAACCTTCAATAAAAACATTTTTCTCATAGGAGGCACAATATACTTTTTATTCCAACAACCCTCCCTACTGCAATCGTCTCGCAATAGCTCACGCTCTAACCCCAAGTGACCATAATAGATACAGATTATGCCAATATAGACAGTTAACCAATAACACATTGTTTCACTTAAACTTGTGAGTCCAAGGTCTGTGCCCCCCATCTCCAACAGTTCACAAGTGTCCACCCAACCTCATTCCGGAAGGGGAAGACTGGCATCCTTTTCAGCCATTTATAGTCAAAACGGAGGCCAGTAGTCAAATGGGCGGCTTGTAATCGCCATGGTTGTAGCATATCTGGATTCCCTCCTTAGTTCACACATTTTCATGTACTCCAGCCAGGAGTCAAAAGTCGTGGGGTTTCTCGTACCGCATTTCCTGGCCACCAGATGCCTGGCCATCCCCACTGCCATACCCAGCAGTTTCCGTTCAGTGTGGATCCCCCTCAATTAGGGGCAGCAACCATACCGCAGGCGTGTATACTCGTGGTGGAGGAAGCATTTCACTCATTGCCACCTCGACCTTACTCCAGAACAATCTGATGTGCAGGCAACCCAATGCTTCATGAAACAAATTGGCAGGATCCCCACCACACCTTCTACACTTAGAAGAGTAATCAGTATAAATTCTGCTCAATTTCAAAGGGGAATAGTAAACCCGGTGCAAAAATTTGAAATGGGTCAATCTGTATTGAGCATTCAGGGAAATCTTTCGGGTCTGAGTACATATGAGTTTCCATTGTGCATCGCTCAAGCCATAGCTCAGGGAGGCCACCCAGGCACTCTTATAAGCCGTCTGTCTTGCAACCATTGCACTCCGGATCGCTTTATAAATAGAGGAAACTAATTTGCTGGAAGTCAGAGGTTTGACAATGACTTGTGCCAGATTAGAGACTGGGGCCCTCAGGAATTCGAGCCACTTAGCTTTTAATACCCCCCTAATTCTGTAATACTGGAACAGGGTCACTGCATTATGCTCGCCTCTTCACCGTAACTCTTTCCATTATATAAACCGCCCATCGTGTATCATGTCCCCCAGTGATTGCACCCCCAGTTTGTGAAAGTGCTCCTTAAATGCTTTTTCATGTGTAAGTGGTAAGTCTATAATGTTATAAATTGACCAGTCTGGATGAAAGTTGGGCGTAGCATCCAACAATCGACTCACCCGCTCCCAGGCCCTACAGGTCACGTCTACTGGCTGAACCTCCCCCCTCGGGACCACCTCTCTATTCCTCCACAGCATTCCCTTTAAACTGTTCAGATAGGAGATCACTTTTCGCCGCTATGGCATGTGGATGAGTCAAGCTCGGGGAACCCCAGCCTGCTATATACTGCAATTGCGCTGCCAAGAAGAACCAATGCATGTCAGGGATTTACAGTTCACCTTGCTCGTAGGCTAGCATCAGGGTGTCATACGCGATGCAAGAGTGTTTACCAGACCACACTAATATGGACATCATTGTCCTTATACGAGACCAATAAAGGCAAGGGGGCCATATGGGGACATTGTTGAAAATATACAGCAATTTTGGTAAAATGACCATCTTGCCCAGGGCAAGTCGTGCTGCCTGCAAGATGGGGAGGAGGATCCATGACTCCATTTTCTGCTCTAGAACCTCAAACACCTTAACATAGCTATCCCTATACAGCGAAATTGACTTCCGTGGTAACCATGATGCCCATATACCTCAACCCGCCAAGGCATCATCGAAAGTCATCGCCCACATCTGTCTGCAGTACCCCTGGTGTCAAAGGGATGTTAAGGCCAGGCAGTTCCCCGAATCTGAGCACTTCCTGTGTTAAAGGAGCTAATTTCTGCTTGGGGTGTTTAAAGTACAACAGGATATCATCCGCGTATAGTGATATTATAGCTCGATGCGTATTCAACAGATACCCCGGTGGGAGTGTAGTTCCCGAACATGACAAGCCAGAGGCTCCATGGCCAAGACAAACAAAATTGGGGAAAAGGGGCACACTTGCCTCGTACCACGAGTGGGGTAGAGGAACTCAAAGGCCACCCCACTTGTATATACAGCGGCGTGTGGTGCTGTATAGAGCAGCCTAACTCAACTAATATAGACAAGGCCAAACCCGGAGTGCCTCAGCACCTCGAAAAGAAAGGGCTACTCCACTGAGTCAAACTCCTTTTCGGCGTCTAGAGCTACTAACATTATGGGGAGCTCGGGATTGACATTATGCATCAGGGTAAATAAGCCCCTTAAGTTATACTGGGCGGACCGACCAGGTATGAACCCTGCCTGATCGGGGAGAACCAGGGCAGGTATATGAGATAATATTTGATTGGTAAGTATTTTTGCTAATATTTTATTGTTGGTGTTAATCAATGACAACGGTCTATAAGATGCTAACTGGCGAGGATCTTTCCTGGCTTGGTGAGCACTGTCACTAGGGCCGATCTGGTCAATTCAGGGAGTGAACCGCTAGACATGGCATCCTCATACATACCTAACAGATGGGGAGTTACAATATCAATGTAAACCTTATAGAATTCGGCTGTGATGCCATCTAACCCAGGTGCCTTGCCATTGGGAAGCGATTTTATAGCTTCTCGGACCTCCTCGTCCGTAATGGGGGCATTTAGCAGCCGCCCTGTTCCCTATCTAGCCACCCCAGCACTACCTTATCGAGGTATTCAACCATCTTATCCCGCCCACCTGTAGACCGTGACGCATATAGCTGCGCATAATTATAGAATTCCTTATTTATCCCGTGCAGATCCTTGATAGCCACACCATCCGCTCCCACAATCTCTGCTATGGGGCAATTTCTCTCTCCCTTCTAATGGCCCAGGCCAGAGTTTTACTTGGGCGATCTCCCTGCCCATACCTTATTGCCATGATCGGATATCCCAAATATTTTTCCTCATTCGCTGCCAGTTGTTGGTATGTTTCCCTACATGCCCTCAGTTCATCCTGCAGCGCTAGGCCATTGGAGGTACCCCTTTTGTTTTCTAAGTCGCGAATAGTGCCCTCCAATCTCTGAATAGACCCCCGCAGCGCCTTCAGTATCCCCCTCTTTCGATATGCAGCACCCCCTAACGCACACCTTAAACGCCTCCCATATTGTGCCTTGGCTAGGCACCGAGCCAGTATTGGCCTGGAAGTATGTTTGAATGTCTCGCTCGATGCCAGCATGGAAGGCCATGTCCTCCAGGGAGGCAGCCCTAAAACGCCACCGGGGCAAAAATGGGAAGCCCACTATGTTATTAATATGGACTAAGACAAGTGAATGATCTGAGAGAGTGTGCGGATGTATCCTAGCCCCCATGGCCCTCCTAGCGATGGTAGTGGACGCCATAATATAATCAATCCTAGAGGAGCTGCGGTGGACCCCGGAGAAAAAGGTGTACTCTCTAGTAGTTGGGTGTTCCTCCCGCCAGAGATCATGGAAGCTGCGGTACATAGCAATAGAGGACCATGCCCTAGCTGCCTGTGGGAGTGCCTGCTGTAGTGTGGTCTACCTGTCCAGATTCAGCGTAAGGGCTACGTTGAAGTCGCCTGTCCAGAGTATTTCATAGGTTGGGAATTTATGGATGTGCCTAGCACATTGGTGAATAAAGTCCGGGCTGTCCACATTAGGGGCATATATATTTATAATCAGGATTTTTGCACCACTTATTTCCCCCGCCAGAAGTATGTAATGAACCTCATCATCCCTGATTCGTTCATGTAGTCGAAACTGAAGGGATCTGTGTACGGAAATCACCACTCCTCAGGCATGGGAAGAGTAGGACGAACAATACCTGTGTTTTCCCCAGCCTGCCAGTTTGGGAAGATGTGCATCATTAGCCAGGCGTGTTTCTTGTAGGCAGAGCATATTGACCTTATGGTTCCTACTGAAATTAGCTATAAGGCGAGATTTCTTTTTATTCGTGAATCCCCTCACATTCCACATCATTATTGTAAGCTGACGGCCCTGCCCATCACTCATCCCCGGGGCAGCCATAGAGTACAGAATTCAATCACACCCGCCATCCCACTATCCACATTATGCACAGTATTAAGAGGCAAAAACCCACTGGTCTTAGCACTTGTGGCAGAACATGTGCAAAACAATACATCAATACTCCCAATGCAATTCCCGAACATCTGTGAACATCTCACCTCCCACCCTCCCCCCCATTCCCCACTCCCACCCACGGCAGCAACCATAACCTACCAGCTGTCTGCCCTCCTCCCGCAACTCCCCCCCCCACTCCAACCTAGTGGAAAAAACTGAACCTCAACTAAACTATACCGCAGAACCAGCGGCAACTGGGCCTCTGAGGGCAGCACTAGCGCTCCATATGGCCATGGCTGACGCACTTGGCTCCTTTCCCCCCTTTCCCCCACCACCTCATGTATCCAGGAGTGGTAACATTCCCCCAAGATACCAACACTCCTCTTCGAAGGATATCAGTGCTGAGTCAAGAAGGATGCCGGGGGGACCCCACTGGCACAGGTAGATTTCTGGCAAATTGCTCCGCTGCATCCGGAGCTGTAAAGAAAACCGGTGACCCCTTATGCTGCACCCAGAGCTTAGGTGGATACATAATAGAGTATTTTGCTCCTTTATTTCGGAGGATGCTTTTTGCCGTTTGAAAGGTCTTCCTTTGGTCTTGGACTGCCGGGCTGAAGTCAGGAAACAGACGTATAGTGTAGCCATCTCATTTTAGTTCTTTCTTCTCCCTGGCTACTCGCATTATGGTGTCCCTATCCCAGTAGCAAAAAATCCTTGCAATGATAGGGCACTCTGGGGCGCCCAGTGGTGGTCTGGAGGCCAATGAGCAGTGTGCCCACTCCACCATGTACATATTAGATAGAGGCAGATTATCCACAACGTCTACCAGCAGCTGCTCAATGAACTTTTCCATATTGGTCGACTCCCGAACACCTGTGATCCTGACATTATTCCTCCTATAGCGTCCCTCCAAATCCTCATGCTTCGCTGCTATTTTATTGACCAGTGGCTGAAGGGCCGTGACCTCGCGCTGCAATGAGGTAACGCTGTCCTCTGTAGATCCAATCTTCTGCTCCGCTTCTTCCATACGCCCACAACGTTTTTCTATCTGTACTGCCGAGACATTGACTTTAAAAGTGAGGACATCTATTTTAACTCAGAGCATATCCGTACTCCCCTTCAGTGCCAACAGCGTAAGGTTCAGGGCTGCAATGTCCACCTGTTCCGCAACCGGAGCCTGCAAGGCCGTCGCCTGGGGCTGAGCCTGCTTCGGACGAGCAAACTGCTCCATCATTGCCTGACTCTTCTGATTACCCATAGAGCCCCAGCAGGGGAGAGACCGATCCAGATGCTTCGGCATAGACAGCGCCAGCGGGCGCGCAGTCTGCCGACTAGTCCCGCATAGGCCCAGCCCCCAGCAGCCCAACCACAAACTGCAAAGGGCTGGCCATCCAACACGTTAGGCAGTAGGGTCTCAACCCCTTAAACAAAGTTCTAGAGAGCAGGAGCTTCAAGTGAGTATCAGTGGAGATCTGATTTCAGGTGAGCAGGTAAGTAAACATGGAAATTGCAGAGAACAAGCATCAACCTTGTCCTGGGGATATGTTCCCGGTTTAAAAAGAAGTACTCGCACTCAGGGCCGGGATAGGTGCCTGTCAATTTCAGTAAAGAAAGGAGAGTAGGGTCTAGGGCACCAGTGCTACACTTATAACAGTTAGGGCATATGATTTAGACAGCCACTGCAGCACAGGCTCTCTATAAATACCTATATGCCGATGATCAAAAGGCACATTGGCCAACACAGAAGTCCTCCTGCCAAACTTGTTGATAGGATGCTATGAGTGTGCCAGTGATGTTCACGCACATTGATGGAGAGATGCCAAGTAAATCACTGATTCCAGATGCACGTGTCTTTGTGGATGTATCACCATTGATGCATGATTACCCACACAGGCGCTCCAGCTCACAGGTATGACAGGCCAGGCTGTTGTTGTACACTGCTTACAAATGGAGAAGCCGGCACCACCTCAGGCCAGCCAGGTGCACCGCTCCATGATCTGCGGCTCTTCTTCCCTATGCCGCACAGGTCCCTCAGCCCAAAAGCCAGCCAGTTAGCACCTAGCCTCGGGCACCGCAGCGCTCACCTTCTCCAGGATGGCAACCCAGGAGGAGCGCTGTCCTGCACCAGGCACCAGGCCCAGCCCCGCTCAGAGAGCCCAGAGTCCACAGCTCAGAGATCGGGCAAGGTAAGCCAGAGGGGGAAGATCGGCTCCGGCTGCAACCTGGGGCACCAACCCCACTGATTCACCAGCAGAGGTCTGCACACAGCCCGGGGTGGAAGGTGGTCCCGCTGCGCCGGGGGGGTACCAAAGTATGTGCCCTCGCCTGTTGCAGTAGCCGCTGCAGGCGCCGCAGGGGTTCGGCATGTCCGCCCACCGCCACACACAATCTCAGCAAATGTGCCCAGCAAGCGATTCCACAGGCAGTCCCGGCAGATGCGCCCCAGTCTACGACTGAAGGGCCCGGATGTTTTCATCCCGGGCTGATCGGGTCTCCATGGGTGGCCGAACAGAACCACCGTCACGGGCACCGCAGCCGTCTCCACGCTGCTGGCCGCTCCTCGCCCACTCTCCTCGGTCAGGCCACATGGTCTGTTTCGTCATTATGCCTTGCGGTGCAGTGACTGGATTCACAATTCTCTCCGGGGATTCACGTTTCTTTTCTTATATTCACCAGCGATTGTCCGGGGCCTGGGGTGCAGAAAGCAAGATATTTACGGATTTGGTTATTAGCCGTTGCCGGGGCTTTTCAGGCAGCGGCCATCTTGGTCTGCTGCGCAACAGCGCCCCCAAACATGTTTTCTAATATTACCTCAGAATGTTGGCTCTGTTGCCCTTTTTCCTCTACTTGCCTCAACTCTCTCTGTGCTTGATCCAAAAGCTCAGATTGAGTTTGGACAGAGGCTACACTCTCCTGGTATCTTTCTTCCATTATCACCATATGGAAGTGCCTACATGCAGAGAACAGAGGCATTTTAATTTGCTCCTCTGTGGTCATGTGTGTCATATAAACGTCTGTCAGCGCCTGATGTAACAGGCCATTATCCTGCACATGTCCACATTTACAAACGTAACCTCCTGTATCATTCTAGATTTCCACTTTTCATTCTCTTGTGTATTTATTTATTTATTTATTCACATTTCTTTAGCGCACAGGCAGCCCAGAGGGCATTGTGGCGCTTGTTACAGATATGAAAATGACTTGTTGTACATATAGTGAAGTCATTACTTAGTTGCAAGAGAAGAGTAGTAGCTACAGGAGAGGAGGAGAAGAGAGGAGAGGAGGAGGAGAGAGTAAACGACACTAAGGAAGAGGAATTAGTTAAACAAGGTGGTTTTCAGTTTTTTTCGGAAGGCAGTGAGAGAGGTTTCTGCTCTGAGCGTGCTAGGTAGTGCGTTCCATAGCTAAGGGGCAATGTAGGGGAAACTTATTCCACCTGCTCTAGCTCGTTTGATGCGTGGGACCCTAAGTTGGTTGGTGTGGCATTGGCTAGTTGGTCTGGTGGAGTGAGATCTGGCTAGCGTATCAGACAGGTATGAGGGTGCAGACAGGTTGATACATTTGTGTGTGGTGGTATTTTTAATGTAATGCGCTCTTTGACAGGTAGCCAGTGTGCTGCCTTTCTGGCTTGCGATGTGGTCCCTTTTTGGTATATTGAGAGCTGCTCTTAGTGCATTATTCTGTGTTGTTTGGAGTTTATTGAGATTGGAGTTGGAGGTGCCAGCCAATAGCCCATTACAATAATCTAGTTTGGCTCCAATGGTGGCTCTGGCAATAGAAAGGCAATTATCTTTGGTTAGGAAGGGTTTGATGGCATTAATGAGCTTAGTGCTCAGGGCGGAGGCAGAAACAATGGAGTTGACTTGCTTGTCCATGGAGAGTGAGGCGTCAATGTGGACTCCTAGTGTTTTAACAGAAGGTAGAACTGGGATGACACAATTGTCTATGCAGAAGTTGGTGTAGAGTGGGTCGAGGTTCGTGAGAGTGGATTTTTGAACCAGGATGAGAATTTCGGTCTTATCTCCGTTAAGACATAGGCCGTTCATGGCCATCAATGCTTGGATGGTGGCGTATATATTCTGGAGGGTGGCTGCGTCCTGATGGTAGAGTCCTGTGAGCGGGAGGAGTACTTGGGTATCGTCAGCGTAGTTGGTGTATGTGATCCCAAGTGCGTCCAGTTTATCAAAGAGAGGTTTGGTAAAAAGATTGTAGAGGGTAGGAGCCGTACATGAGCCCTGAGGGACTCCATACCTGATGGTGGTAGGCTCTGTGTTAGCTATATTGGAAAACACTTTCATCACTCTTCCTTCGAGGAAGGAGGTGATCCAGTTTGTGGCTTGTTTGGAGAAATGTGCGGCCTGCGTGAGATGGTTCGTGAGGATGGCATGATCGACTAAATCAAATGCCGCCAAGAGGTCTAGGAGGAGCAGAAGGGCCGGCTTGCCATTATCTAGAATTAGGGTAATTTGGTTCTTCAGATCTAGTAAAGCAGTTTCAGTGCCATGACCTATGCGGAATCCAGACTGCCTTTTACCTAGGACAGCGTTGTTTTCCAGGTAGGACTCTATCTGCATGTGTGCAGCTTTATCTACGATTTTTAGAAGAAATGGACCGTTGTAATTGGTCGGTAGTTGTTAGGTTGGGCAGGGTCCAGGGTTGGTTTCTTTAAGAGCGGGCGCACCCACGACTCTTTAAGGCTGTCAGGGACTTTGCCTATCTTGAATGAGGTGTTAATGAATGCTGTGATGATCGGTGTGAGGGGTGCCGCACACTCTTTAATGATGTTGGGGGGGTATATATCACCTTTGCATTGAGATGGTTTGAGCTGTTTGAGGATGTGGAGAGCATCTGATTCGGTGATTGGAGAAAAATTGAATTTGGAGGTGTGCTTATCTTTAGCGGTATTGACGGAGAGGGTCTGTTGGGGGTGCAGAGCCTTGAAGTGTTCTGCTATTTTATTTTGAAGAAGGTCTATTTTATTTAACATCGCTGTTTGGATTCTATTGCACCAGGCTTCATCCTTGACAATCTCATCTGTACAGATTGGGGGGACGGTGAGCTCTTTAAAGATGGTGAAAACCTCTTTAGAGTGGGAGTTTCTGACTTAATATATGGCACTTTTGTATTTTTTTTAAATACAAAGAAAGTCTACTTTGGTGGCATCACAGGGATTGGCCTGCCATGTTTTGAGGGCTTGGCGTTTGCATTGGCGTAGATTTAATAAGTCCTCCGTGAACCATGAGTTTGAGTGAAACGATTTTTTTTCTTTTTTGTTTTCAAGAGGAGCTGCAGCGTTGATGGCATGGGTGAGGGTGTCTTTGAAGATCTCTGCTAGAATGTTGGGGTCGGAGGAGAAAGGAGGTGCTAGGCAGGGGTTGTTCTATCCATTCACCCTTAATAAACAATTTGGATAGAAGATGCTTCCTGGCCATGTTAATTTCTACGATGCTCATTATGAATTGTGTTCTGCACATAATAGGTTCTCTATGCAAGGGCAAAATCTCAACCCTGCACCTGCTTAGTTTGTATTCACAACAATGGACTCACTGATTATTTGTATCTATACACAGAGCCCTGAAACCCAGGGTACAGTTTTGGCTGGTGCCTTCACATTGCAACACAGCTTTCTACCCACTAAATGTAACAATACCTTCAATGAATAGTCTGCTCTGCTGCACTGTCACCAGTGGAAACACTTCCTCAATCACGGCATAAGCCCCTAATTTTGTTGTGGTTTATTGTATGGCAACACCCAAGTCAGGGAGCTCCTTCGCCCACAATGAATGTGTTGCACAAGAAAGCACTTTGGATTTGCTATTAGTTTTATTTTTATAAGGCCTCCAACCCATCTCGCACACAACCTCAATAAATTGCCTGTGCCTCAAAGGACTAGAAACCAGGCCAGTGTGTATTAAGAAGATATTTATTTAGTAATTTATTTGGCTAAATTAGAAACAACAGATTACATCAGCCACCAATGTTGTGGCAACACAAAAGACAATGGACCTCATTACGAGTTTGGAGGTAGCCATGCCGTTTTACGCGGCATGGATACCACCAAACTCGGGTCCGGGTCCCACAAAAGGGGACTACCGGGCAATTCCGATCTTGGAGGGCCCGGTCATTCACTTTCGCGGGACCCGAACCCGGTACATCCCCATTCCCATATTTGCCCCCATAGGGCTCAATGGGAATGGGGAGGATGCTAACATTGTGCCCGTTAATGACAGGCCCGTTGTTAGCATCCTGTACTGCTGGTGGGTCCTGTTCTGCACGTCTGGTCTGGCCAGGCATACAGAGCGGGACCCGCTGCAGAACTCGTAATGTGGCAGCCCAGAATGAACGGTGCCGATTCCTTACCAGCACTGTTCATTCCGGGGCCACCACGGTCGTAATGAGGCCCAATGACTTTTGTAAAGCAACAAGGTTGAGATGTACTGTCACAATAAATTCCTTTTAAATCACAAGACAGAAGAAGAACAATTTAACACAAAACAATAGCAAAATGGTTAAGCGTTCCCCCAGCAACCCTCATCCCCCAAACATCAATTAGGTTTGATTCCTTTGAATGGAAGGCAGTGGCAGGGAGTGGGAACACAATGGGAAAATTGGAATTGGGCTCTTGTGCACAGAAACAATTTGAGAGACAGAAAGGCCATAGAGAAATTTGTTTTGCAGATCACAAAGGTAAAATTGGTTTGAATGGTTTAGCACAACTGCTATGGGAAAGATTAGAAAGGAAGGGCATTCATTTTTCCAACACCTAAAAGGACAGGCACGGCTTTGGGGAATATTAGTCAGCACACAATCGGAAAATTGATTTTAATGGTGTTTGACACAATTTCAAAGTGGAAAAAATGCAAATTGGAATTTGTTTTTACCTTATAATGGGAAAAGCGGGACAATTTCATTTTGCACCTTACAATGGGACACACATGGAAACAGCTTTTTGAGGTTAATTCTTTTGGAATATCTTTAGGACTATACTGGCTCACAACACACTGGGGAGATATTGTTGGTTTTGAATACCAACAGTACAGATCCTGTGAATTAAATGGGGAAATTAACTGATTTACTTTGAAAAATCGGCTGAGGATCTACACGGGCAAACAGGATGTTTTCAATAGGGACATAACTAGGATTATGCAGGCAAACTGGGGTTTTGCAATAGGGAACTATTTAAGGAAATACTGAAAGAACACAGGGTTTATACAATTGATGGCTTGGGGCATTTCTACTCACAGGAGAGGTCTGGATTGGACATCACAGGGCATCAAGGGCACACTGCTTGGACAGCCAAAGGGGTCAATCAAGGTTTCCAATCTTTCCTTCCAAGGAGCCCCAAGCAGTTTCTATGTCTCCTGGCTCCTGCCTGACTCCACTCCAAGACTAGGCCTTCTGCTGGGATGTCCACGCCAGATTTCAACAGCATGTCACCTCATTGAATTAGTGGGAAAAGTCCTGCTCTGAGGCAATTTGGCTTAGTTATAGGGTGATGACATCACAAATGTGTCATGATTCTTGCGAAAGAAATTGGCTAGCCTCCACTACCCCACTCCCCCCTATCTGCTGATAGACAAGGGAATGTGGGAGTGCTTTGGAACACTAGGGGAGGAGAGCACTTCATCATCTTTCTTTAACAGCAGGGCTCAGTCTGGATAAAGATCTAAAAATCTCATCACATGGCAAGTACCCTTAATTTTAGCATCTTGACAGATATGAATATATTTTTGCAAACTACATTTGACGATGAATCACATAAAACTAGTCAGAAGCCTGTAGATCATTCCTGTGCAATGATACAGTTTTTTTCATTTACTCTGGAACTATATCTGTGAAAAGTATGGCACTTTATGGACGTTGTACAAATCATAGTTGACATGCTTTATAATTTTTCACATCACTGGTAAAAACAAGGAGGGCCCCATCACATGTTCATGAATAACTTTAGTTGTGTTGATCTCACCAAAATCGTATTGACATGGTCAGAAGGAGTTTACTGTCATCTTTCCAAAAATCCTACAATGACTGCACCGCAATTAATATTGTCAGTTTTACATGATAAAATACATTTCTCCCATTGTAGTCAATGTGATATCTGACTCCTCATTTGGCTAGGCCCCCACCCTACTGGAGTACATGACATCAGCAGAGGGTCTGTGTTTAGATTATCCTACCCATTCCAAGGGCTAATGACTAAGCTAATGCACTTTTTATTGAGGCTTGTGAACTGGTGTTACAAAGGTTGGAGAGCAGACAGACTCTTATTTGTTCCACCGCATGTCTGCCATCTCAGAAGTATTTAAGGTTGTATTTTTAAGAAATGGTTCTTGATTGATGATGACACCCCAGGCCTGTCTTCAGTACAGCAAAGGGGAGGTCCCAGAGCTTGTTTCATGTTAGGAGAAATCACAGTCCCTGTATCCTGCAGAAAATAGCCTTTACACTCACACCTCATTGCAATTTTAAATAACATCTATCTATGGCACACAGTTTCAACTATGTGTGTATATTGTTTCTGAAGGGTACATGTACATGAGAACACCATGCCCAAGCTTGCAAGTCTGGTGGGCATTTTGCTGAGCATATTATTAGTTTCTAGGGAAAAATGAAATTACATGCTTTTGTTTATTTTACATCAACACAAATGCTCTGTTTCGCTGCAGCTGCATGGACACATCATTCTGACATCCCATTAAGGGTTCTGTGGACTTCTGTTTCATGGAAATATTAGTACAGCTCTTCATGGATGCGACAAATATTTGATTTCCACATGTCTTTCACTTTCTTCGTGAACAGCAATTTGTATTTCTCCATATTTTGCAATATTAGCACATTTCCTTTCCTTTTGATTTGAATGAACAAGCCATCGTATGTATTTTTTCGCATCCAGGGACTATTTAACCCCACAACTACGCAGAGGTCATTTGACCTGTGGTCTATTTATTAAAGGTTTCAGTCAAGTGGGAGTGGAGCCCAGAACAATCTGAGGCAGTTAAACAACTGAAACGAAGCCTTTCCCAGGCTCCTTGATTGGCTTACCCCATAAAGAACAAGGAGTTCTTCTTGGAGATGGGGATCTCAGATACTTTCCTAACATCAGTATTGTACCAAAAACACAACATGGTGAACAAAGTAATCTCATACCCAAGTAAGTCTCTGGCCTCTGTGTAGGAAAAAATCAATGACTCAGAGAAGGCACTCCTGGCAACAGTGGGTGCTGAAAAATTACTGTTCATTCATACAGGGGGGGCACATCATTGTCGAGACTCCCCACCAAGCTTTGCAGTAGCTGCAAAGTGACAGAATCCGGGTGGGGAATGTTAGTAATTCCAGAATTACTTCCTGGATTCTGTCCATGCAAGGCTTTCCTGTGGAGGTCAGATATGGCCAAAACAAGAAGAGTCCCGTAGTGCAAGGGTTGGTGGACTTGTATAATTGTGCTCAAGAAAACTGCCTTGAGGACAAAAGTCTAATGACCAACAACAACATGGAGGCGTACTTAACTTCCCCACGCAAGGTCTACGAAAAAGACACATGTCAGGGGATACCCACAGTTTATGTGGATGGGTGTTTCCACCATGTTGATAGCAACGGGGAAAAGCAACTGGTGGCTTACATTGGGAATGCCTGGGTGAATGATACCCCAGAAACCTCTGCTGGCTATAAAATAGGACCCCAAAGAAGTCAGGATGCAGAGTTGATGGCTGTTTATAAAGCCATCCTCACTGCAGAGCACCACCAACTCAATTAACTGGTCATAATAATTGACTCTGATTATGTCAGGAATGGGTTTGTGGAGCACCTGATTAACTGGAAGAATAGAGGCATGCTTTGTGCCAACAACAAACCCCTAAAGCATGCCAAACTGATCCAGTCAATCGATGATCTGGTGACCTTCAATGGGTTGGCCGTCTATTGGAAGAAGATAAGAGGTAATTCCAAGGTAGAGGGGCTTGATAAGACTGGGAATGACCTGGCAGACCAGCTGGCTAAAACTTGAGCTTTGCAGGGGGATTTCATAGAAATGGAATCCCTGCTGGGTGAAATCCAAATGGCAGCTGTCACCAGGTCACAAACTCGGGCTAACAGTGAAATCTCAACAGCCAGTGGAGTAAAGATACCCCAGATGCAGATTTGATCACTGCACAGAAATAGGACCCAATCATTGGGAAATGTTATCAACACATTGAAAACCCTGTAGGCTTTCCTCTAAAAGAGTCAGATTATGCCGTTAAAGAGGATTTTTGGGTGTTGATGAAGTTTTCCAAGATGTTCCAGATCCAAGACTGTTTGTTGGTAAGGAGAGCCCTATCCGGCTCTGACCAGTGGATGGTACTTATCTCATTCCGGAAGTCTGATGTTGAACCACGCTCTCTCGTTTTGGCCTCTGGCAAAGGATTGAGTCGGACAGAGGAAGCCATTTGACAAGTGAGATGATGGCAAAGATGTGGGAGTTTCTAGCGATAAAAAGAAAACTCCACATTGGCTACTGCCTGGCCTCAAGCAAGGGGGTGGAGAGATACAACAAAACAATTGTGAGTATCTTAAAGAGGTTTGTGGCAGGCTCTGGACCCAGTTGGGACATCCGATTGCCACTTGTCCTGATGGCTATTAGGTCTACACCATCTTCTGCAACAAAGATGTCTCCATTTTCACTCATGACCGGATGGGAAATAGTGTTACCAAACCATCTGCTCTATAGAAGTCAGGAGCAGACCCTGATAAATGCATTCACTACTTAAGCACCAACAGCAAGCTTTCGCTTATGATCAGCACAATTTAGAATAATCAGCTGAAGGAATAAAGAACTACTATGATCTAAGACCACCAAGAGAGAGTATGAAATAGTTGACAAGGTTTACCTGTATAATTTCCAAAGGGATCAGGCCAAGGAGTGGAAATTCCTCCCATCTTTGCGTGGGGCCTTTGAAATTGTAGATACAATATCACCTGTTGCTTACAAGATCTGCATCCCAAAACGAGAAATGACAGAAGAAAAATGGGTCCTCATCAATCCGTTGAAAAGCTGTCATCCGCGACACGCTTTGCGACTGATTGCTGAGCCAAATGAAAGGCGAGCAGAGGAATCATCTGAACAATGAAAAGGAAGGATGAAAAATGGGACAGAAATATGTATGACAGTGACATTTGAAGAGCTATTTTGTTTTCATGGAAAACCTGTTTCTGGGTGTGGTCAAACCTTCACAAAGGAAAACTCCCACTTTCAGCCTGGATGTCTCATCTCCTATCTATTGGCCCCACAATAAAATGTGCTACTTAAGTTGTCTAAAGCCCTGTGTCCTCCAGGCCTGCTGGCTCTGGAAGCAGGGGCTTCAAGGAAATTCATCCTTGGCTGGAGCACGACTAATATGTGTGAAAATGGGGGAACACTCTTCAAAGAGCAAACTAGCATCTTCAAAGAGACTCATAAAAAAACCTCTGGTTACAGGCTGGCCCAGGGACACAGATGACTCTGCTAGATGTAGCAGACCTCCCATTTGCTGAACATGAACATTCACAATTAATTTAAAAGGACTATTATAATTTAGGCCTTTTACACAGCAACCATACTGTGGATTGATTTCATTTTGGTACACATTTTTATGTAATTTCTAGGTGATTTGGGATGTGGGGTACATTTGACAGCCCCAATAGAAACCCCCTTACCACAGAAACCATATTTCCCCATTTCACCCAAAAGCGGCTGTGCTTTATTTCCCTGGCATAGGGGTGGCATATTTTCAACACTGCCACTACAATTAACGGCTGCATTTGCTTCTTTAATCAAAAAATCAAGCTGAAAATGACCTATGCTCAGAACAGCATCACTGTCTTCTGTTCTGTCATGTTGAATACTAAAACTGTGCACATGACTCCCAAGACGGCTTTGAAATTTGCTCTTGATTTTTTTTTTCGACAGAGTTGTGCTCTTCAAGGAAAAACCTCCAGGCATGTTTAATTTCTGCTGAGTAGCAAGGGGTGGGGCAAAAACATTCCCAGAGCACCTGATGTGCTGGGAAACCACTTGAAAGGGAAAGAATTCGGATTTCTACTGAAACACGGCTTGAATTTAGTTTGGAAACAATTTAACTCATGTGAAGTACTTCTAAAGAAGCTCTCTCTCTCATTTGCTATGTGTCAATTTCAAAGAAATCATTTGCCAAGCATATCCCTTTGTAGAGAAACTGACTAGAGCTAAAAAGAGCTTTCATAAAGGTAATGCCAAAGAAAATGTGTGGTACAGAAACCGCATTGGGAAATGAACTGAAATAAACGCACGTGTGAAATCTGCTTTTGCAAAAGCAAGAAAACTTCTATTTTGAAAGCTAAAGGTGAAATAATCCAAATATACACACAGAAACAGTATTATATGTGTGGGGCTGGGGTGGTTTAAATGTATTTTATGTTTATTTACAAAAAGACTTGGATCTGGGTAAGAAAGAGATAAAAAGAAAAGGAAAATGTTTGAAGACTCCAGAACCAGTTTGGCAAGGCAGGCACTTCAAAGGTATCCGGCCCTATGGGAATGGAAGCCTCCTTACAATATGAAAGGGCTAAGGTGTGGAAATTCGCAACCTCATCAGACTTGCCGGCATTTCCCCAGCAAGGGACAATGGACCAACAGCAATTAGCACTTCACAAAGAAGTGTAAGTTCCCCTGCATTCAAACAGAAGGAATTCAAAGTGGAGTCATGGCAACTCCTGTGCAAGATGACCAAGGGAAGACATTTGGCTGGGGGTTGGAAAGACCGCCCACATTTGGGGACAAATCCAGCCCATTTGATTTAAAAGACTTTTTACATTAAGATGTTTATTTCAGTAATCTGAATAAGCAGTAATGTGAAGTTATGACAGTTTTAATGTATTTTTGTACCAGTAAAATAAGACCATGTGGGTCTTCCTGACATGTGGTGGACATGGACGGCAGTAAAAAGGCACTTCTGGGGAAAGCGTAAATGGCACAGATATGAAATGTAATGAAAATATGCCTGACACTGTTAGTCTTATGTGTAGCCATTTGTAGAATTTTAGATAAAATGTTTTCCATGAGAAATTGTGAAAGTGTGCCAAAAGTGAAAAGCAGCATCTTAGAGAGTAGGGGCCTCATTACGACCCTGGTGGAACGGGTTAAACGGCGCCGTAAAAGGGTGCGGCGCCGTTCAACCCGTTCTGCCACATTACGAGGTCCCCTCGCGGGACACGTTAAGCACGCCTGGGAAAACCAGGCGTGCATACCGGGTCCCACGAGGGGAAGAGGGAGCAAACAATGGGCCATCTCGTAATGGCCCGTTGTTTACTCCCTCTACCATTCCCATTCAGCCCTATGGGGGCTGAAATGGGAATGGGGATGAACCGTGTCCGTGTCCTCGAGTGAGGAATTACCGGGCCATCCGAACTCGGAATGGTCCGGTAAATCCTCATTCCGAGGACACGGACACGGATGCGGTTTTGCCGGCAGCCATGCCGCTAATAGCGGCATGGCTACCGGCATACCTCGTAATGAGGCCCTAGTTGTTTGAACCAGCATATTCCTTGTGAAATATGGGAAGTGCCTATCTGTTTTTTATGATGGTGACATTTTAAAGTTTTTTGTTCCATAACTTATTTTGGTAAAATTAACTGTGGTGAAACAAATCTAGTCATAAACAAAACACACTTAAACTGATGTCACTTCCTTGGAACCAATCCACCCACAGAGAAGAGGGGACAACCTTAGCCTGACCTATACCATCCAAGGAGTATGTTCAGATTACTTCTGCCCACTTTGTACAAATCCTCTGATGTCATCCTGCCTATGTAAGAAGGAGGCATAGGGAGTTCAGGACATTGAAAAATCCAGATATTCAAAATTTGCCGTGCAAGAATCAAGAACCAGATCCAGAGGTATCTGGTCAAGATCCAGGCATAAAAACTGATCCAGAACCACCGATCCTGATATAGATCTAGGCCGAACCACCCATCTAGGTCCAGGCAGACCCACTAATCCAGGGAGAAAAGAGGAGAGGCTGCTGATCCCCTTTGGGAGGATCCAGAGACCAGACCCATTTTGCCCAGCTGTACTTATAAAGGAGAGGCCAGCTGCTGCCCAGTGACCAGACCCTGGCCTCACTGTACAGAGACCCCGCTAAGCTGTCCCAGTTACCCTACTCAAGTGCATTATTGTATCACCCTGCCCAATACCAAAAAGCTGCATACACTGCTCTGTTACCTTGCATTCTGTCCAAATCCTATACAAGTCCTATAACAACCCCTAGTAATTTCCCCAAATTGTCAGCATCCTCTGTTTATCCTGTCCTTGGAAGAATCTGTGTTAGTCTCCATGTGTTAGTGTGACTCTTTCAAATTATTTCAGCCATTTGAGTAATTTTTTCGTACCATTTTTGAGATAAATTAATTAATTCCCTTATAAAGAGGAAAGCGGGGTGCTAATTGGTTAAAAATGCAAATGAATGTCCTTGCATGCAGTGTCTTTCTTTAATGATCTAGTCAATAAAATCAAGTCTTAATAGAACAAATCATTTTTGTTAACAAAACCGAGTTTACCTGTGAAATTGTTTTCATCATAAAATCCGATTTTACTTCCCTATAAAGAAACCCATACTGCCACACCATAAAAAGCCATCCTTTCACTTTAGTATCTTACTTGTTATGTGCCTTGGAACCCCATCACAAAAAAAGATTTTTGATTTGACTGTCTAACTCATTTCCTTAGCTATTTACGTGTTTAAACCGTGAGAAAAAGAAGAAATAGCAATTCTGCCACGTGTGATTTTGCAGCATTGCTTTCCTACCCAAAGTCGATTTTCTTACTAGTATTCATGTTGTTGTATTTCCCTGGATTGTAACTTGTAAGCTTTCTTGCCTTTTAGTACAGCCACAAAAATGTGTTTCCTATCCATTCTACCGAACATGTAAACTGACCTCTAATAATCCAGTGATTTCCGAGTGCCATTTTGCTCCTTTTTCAAGGGTTTTTCATGTTGTTTTGGCCTCCCATTCTGTGGTGGTACATCAAATTTCCAATCCGATCTTTCCCTCTTACTTGTGACTTCTTCACACTCCTTTCCACCCACACAAAACTTAGCCAGCAGGTGTTTGGAGAGTGTTGCAGGGGGAGTGCCTAGCAGTTGTGCCATCTATAAGTATGTCCAAAAAGTGACTTTGCTTCCATATCCATTTAAACATATGTGTCAAATGTCAGAAAGTTAAGTGTATCATAATATTTCGCTGTATATTATCACCCCACTGGTGATTGCTGCCCTAAATTTGATTTGTTTGATTTGAATTTAAAAATAAATACATATTGTATTATTACACACCTGCCTGGTTCATTGTCCATTGCAACACGGGGTGTTTTTCAAGGGGGGGGGGCGTGAGACAGGTTGGGTGCCTTCTCAAAGCAGAATCCAAAATCAATCAAATTAAAAGCGTTTTTATTGTGCGCCACAACCCTCGCCAGTGGAAAGAGTCCTTGTCTGGAGTGTGCTGTGTCATTAAATCCGTGACACAGTGGTGGGTCATTTGCTGGGATTGAGATAAGTGTTTCCACCTGTGACAGCTTAACACAGCAAGCAAACCCGGAGAAGGTAGTCATACTTTTTGTGGCTAGAAAACTGTGTTACACTGTAAAAATGCCATCCCAAAACTTAGACCCTAGGTATCAGGCCTGTGTGTAAAAATAAAGTAAAATTAACCCTGGACTAGACAAAAGTAGAGTACAGATTTGTCCTTGTATAAATAATTGAATAAAGCAAGAACACCTTTCATAATGAGCACCGTTGAGATCAACATGGCTAGACAGCACCTTCTGTCCAAACTATTGATTAGAGTGGAATGGGCAGAGCAAGATCAGGAAGTCTGGATAACCAACATGATGCAACAAGTCACCTCCATGAGTATGGGTGTGTGGCAAGACAACGGCATGTTACATCAAGCCTTAATGAGTTGTCTCCGAATATTAAAGAAGGACAGCTTGAAATGGTCTGACTCGCTGCCTACATATACCTCCACGTGGGGATTATGGAGGAAAAATATAAAGAAAATAGAACCCTTGCGCAGAACCAGTCTGAGCTCTTAAACCAAATCCAGAGTGAATTAAAACTAGTAGAAGAAAAATTGCAAAAAAGCCAAAATTCTGAGGAAGAATTTGAAAACTACATTAAACAGTTAAAAGAGGAGTTGGCAGTACAGCAACAAACCAACTCAGAACAAGAGGCCCAATTAGCTACATTAAAAAGGAATGTCATGAGAAGGTTGATTCCCTGAAAGATAATCAACAGAAATTAAACCAACAAGTAACATATAATAGCATCTGCTTGGAGGATATGGGCGCTCTACAAAAACAGATTGAGAAATTGGACGATGAAAATAGTAAGTTAATCATTAAAGAAGTCCATTCCCAAACAGAATTTGACACGGAACACCAGACGTTAGGCGCTATAAAACAACAAAGAGATGACCTGGCTGAACAGATTAGCACCCTGTATCTGGAAAATGATGCCCTAGGCCAGGGAGTGTGCAAATTAAAGACAGACCTGGAGAGAAGGGAGTCAGGCCTTCAGGGACTGACTGACCTAAAAGAAGAGTATGAAAAATTAATTGACATAGGAGGAAAATGGAACTTGATTTAGAGCAGGCCATAGAGGCCCAAAATGTGCAAAGAGAGATTCATTTCCTGCAATAGAATTTGTCTCAGTGTTCCCAGGCAATACAGGCCACACAAAAAGACAATGAGGCCCTTTTTGATGAGAACGGGGGATTCCGGAGCCAGGTAGCAGCACAAGAGAAGGTCATAGAGGACAGTGAAGCCCTGATAGAAGAGCAAAAGGCCCAGGCCTTTGCCTACTATCAAGAGGTAGGGTCTGAGAAGGAAAAACTTGGGAAGTTGTAAAAAGAGTGTGCAAGGCTGAACCAAAACTTGAGGGACCCCAAACTAGTAGAAAGGGACAGGGCTATCCCTGATCACAGTGTGATGCCCTCTTTACTAAGGGCCTCAAGCCCATTTACCCCCTTTTATATCCAAGACACTGCTCACTTCATGCCTACAGGTTCACATGAGCTAGAAACTGAGGTGCACAGACTTAAATAGGCCTAGCACAATTGTGCTGACTGGTCAGCGTGCATCAGAGACTGATGACTGGGCATCCCTGTACAGGTTCAAAAATATTATGGCTGATGTGTCTGACCAGGAAGACTCCTATGAGGAGAAACTCAGGGAGCTAGACTTGAAGAAACATCACCTACAAAGGGGCCATTTCTTTCTCTTTGCAGAAATAAAGAGCATGAATTGAGCATGATAAAGAAAGACCTCCAGTAGCAGCAGTCTGAGGGTGAATGGACTCAGGTGAAGCGGCAAAAGAAGGCTAATAAACAAAATATAGCTCTAGTGAAAGAGCCCATCAAACAGATTAAAGCTATTAGAAATGTCATGACTCTATATCACAAAAATGACAAATATTCTGTCTGGGAGCATCTAGACCTATATGAACAGATGATGAACTCTTTTGACATTAGAAATAGCCAGAATTGCATAGAATTTGCCAAATGGATGTTCTCCCCAGAGTACTCCAGCTTCTTTGCTGGGCTGGAAGACCAGCACCATTTAAGGTGGTCCACCTATAAGGCGGCCATCTTGAAGCACTTTTCCACACACAGAATCCCCCAGGAGACTAGCAAGGCAGCCTACAATCTGCAGTGTGGACAGGATCAGGCTCCAAGAGAATTTGTGCAGGAGATAAAACTTGCATTTGTGCAAACCACTCGGGAGGGGTGCGCACGAATAGTAGGGACTTTATCACCACCTATTTTCATGTACTCCCAAAATATATTATGACAAAGCTGGTAAGAGATGTTCATGATAACAGAAGTTTGGACTGGGTAATAAAACAGGCTACCTGGATCTATGAGGTCCAGAAACCTGTAGAAAGCAAAAACCAAACCAAAATCCCCAAACCGACCAACACCCCCGCTGCTGCTAATCTGGAAGAGGTGAAGGCTGCCCCCATTTTAGACCTAGAAATTGGGGGGCCTAAAAAAACACCTTCCCAAAACCAGCCAAATTATAGGCAAAGAAGACCTTCTGATCAATCAGCAGCAGGTGGTAGTCAGGTAGGAAACCCCACCAATGTGGCCTCTAACTCTGCTAATAATATCAGTCCCATATATAAGGGCAATACACCTATATTGGGGCATGTGTGGACTTCCCGGCCCAAGGGGGGGTCCAATCAGGTGAGTACTGCCCCAGGAAACTTCCCTCCTAACTTCCCTCAGGAGGGCAGTAATCATCCATATCCAGGGTTAAGTTTCTTCCCCTGGTACCTACCAAATCCCAACATACAGGACAACCTTCCTTTCTCTCCCTGCTTTCAGGAGTCCAGACCACCCAATCCAGGAGAGGGGAGGCCAAGGGTGGAGGGTTACCAAGGGAATCCCCAATACCCAGGGTACTCCGGGAGAAGGGATAGTTACCCTTCCCGAGAACAACCTAGATTTGATCAAAGTCCCCCGTACCTACCAGAGCGAGTGTCCCAACTGGAGCGCCAGGTGCAGAACCTAACTCAGGATCTGAGTCGCATGTTGAGGGCTCAGCAGAACCCTCAAATGAACATGGCGGCTTTGAATACCTCAAACCAAGGGTCTGGCGCCACGGAACAATGACGGGGAGAGAACCCTGACAACCCACCACTTGCAGAGGAGAAGGGCATGGGAGAAAGGTGGGTGCAAAGCCCTAGAGGAAGCTTCATTCCTCAGCCGTGAAAAGCCCCTAGACACCCGGGAACCATAACTAGAATCTCTTGTCCCCCGAGAATCTGCAACCCAGGGAACAGAGGGTGGGCAGGAGAAACAAAGAGGCCAAAAAGGCCCATTTTGTGGAGGAAGTCAGAGTCCTACAGTTTGAACGGGAAGAATTCTTGGAGGATTCGGGGAAGAAAGTATTCTCCTTCAAGGATGGGGGAATTCCTCCCAAAGAAAAATGGGTCCCAAGAGACCAGAATTCAGACTTGGTAGGAATCACCCATCCCTGAACCCCTGAACCCCAGTATTGTCATCCAGAGAACAAAATATTGATGGAGGAATACTCTCCACAAACTGGTGCTAGTGTCTGCCACCAGGTGAAGGGGGACAGCACAGAGCTGAGGGAAAAAGGGGATTCGAAATCCCACACATTTAAGGATGTCAAATTTTTGTTACAGATTCCCAGACTGTGACACATAAAACAGTCCAACACCCCACCGTGTAGGAGTCCAAAATAAAAAAATTGACTGCCCAGCTTGCCCAAAATGCCCATTACCTTTGCCCATTGGAGGAGAAAGAAGGTCGTTTCTACGCCCCCATCCGAGTGCAAGGGCAATGTGCATGCTTAGCACTGGTGGACACTGGATCCCAAGCCACTCTTCTGTCCAAAAGGGCTTCTGAGCAGCTAAATTCAGGAAGGGGGGAGAGACACCAGATCCCTCTCACCCCTCTTCCTGGACAACTCCAGAACTTCAACGGGAATGAACTTCCCATTGAGGGGACTGCAGATCTGAAAATAAAAATTGGGTGACATAAGGTGAAGCACCCGGTTATAGTCGTGACTCCAGAGGGGACCACATGTCTATTAGGTAACGACCTCCTCCGGAGGGTGTCTCCCCTGATAGATTGCATAAACAAGGTCCTCTGGACTCAGACTAAACAGACAATCAAATTAAAACAAAGCATCAACCATGTCAGCTTAAATGGCACATTCCACATGGTTGAACAAAAATCTGATCAAATTAAGTTTAAATTCCAAAATAATCAAATACCTGACATTACAGTAATTGCTGTAGGACAACAAACTGATGATGGGAACTCCTCTGCATTCTTGAAAAGCAACCTTCCTTCCAGTTTCAAATGGCATTCCACACTGGAAGGAAATACCTTGAAATTGTATACCAATCCTCAATCTGAAAATCCAAATCCTGTAGTCAAAAGTGATGAAAAACAGCTTAAAGCTTGGCTGACATTCATAAAAGAAGAGAACAGCTGTTCCTCCTTATTCAGTTAAATGAGGGGAGGGAGTCCGTTCTCGCCAGAGTGTGTTTGAATAATGGAAAGAGCTTCATCAGCGAAGCCGTGTTCAGGAAACTCCCAAAAGATCCAATCATACCCACATTTAAATTGATTGATAAGTGGGAGATAGGACAGGAAACCCCCAATTCCAATCATCTCCTGCTCACGTGTATGCTCAAAATGTCCACTGGTGATAAAAGCATAGAGCATAATTGTTGGGTCGTGCAAGATGTCCTTGCTGCATTCTATTTATGCAATGACATTCTGAAACGGTTTGCAACTAATTTGAACCTTATAAATTACAAGGCCTGGTCCCGACTGGGGGCAACCCTATGGGCTTTGATGATTCAGAAAAAGGCATTTCGGTCATCCCTATTGCCGCCGTATGCAGTTGAAGTTCAAATTGGAGAGGAAGTCACCATCCCAGGATGGACCCGACAATTCCCACTTGTCTTAAGAATTAAGAGAGGGCAGAAACTTCAAAATCCAGAAGCATATGTACACCTAAATGCCCATCTCCAGCAGCAGGGGTTGGGGTTAAACCCTACACTGTTAGTTAATGTAGGCCACAACACCATTCCAATAGTGGTGGATAGCAGCGACGTTAGGAGTATCACTCTGGGCGCAGGCACCATTATTGGAATGGCGGTTGAGGACCAGCATTTTTCCATGGATTTAGGAACTGAATTTATAGGACCAATCCCCAATGACTGCTATGACAATAAAGATGACATACCACCCGAAAGGATCTTCACCTGGCAAGGGGGGAATTGTACTCTTCCTACCCTTATGGGGGAAGAGGTGACCTGTGACATCAGGAAGGATGAGGTGATATTCCAGGTTCACAATGACAGCCTCTCCTACCTGAAACCCTCTGTCCAGGTCAGCACTTTAACCAGAGACCTCCCCACACAGCTGGAGGAGGCAGCTCCGTTTGTCTTTCCAAACTTCAGGCAGATGGTGGAAGAGCGGGTCAACCTTGGTGATGCCTGTGAGACTGAGGAACAAAAGCAAACATGTAAACAGGTATTTTTAGATTTTCAAGATATCTTTGCTGTGGAATTGCAAGACTGTGGCCGCACCAAGACGCATACTACCTCAATTCCCATGGACCCTGGGATGACTCCTGTATTCATGAAGAAATATCGCTTGCCTTTTGAGTCGATGGAATCCCTGACCTAAATTATAAAAAACCGAGAGTCCCGTGGGATAATTCACGCAGTCCACAGTACCTTTAATAATCCGGTACTGGGGATTTTAAAACCAAATGGCCAACGGAGACTGCGCAGACGTTAGGGAGCTAAACAAACGGGTCCACATGACCCGGTGGCTTCTTCCCTACATTGACCAAGGCCTGGCCCAGATCCAGGGGCAAAAAGTGTACACCGCTATTGACCTGACAAATGGATACTTGACCGTGCCCGTCAGTAGGGAGGACCCTTACAAGCTGGCCATTACCTTTGGGGAGGCAGCAGTACACATTGACCCGGACTCCCTTCGGATTCATGAACTCTGGCAATGAATTCAACATCTTCCTACACAAGGCCATGCCTGACTTGGGTGAAAGGGGTAACCTGGCCAATGTGGATGATGCCTTGATTAAAAGCTCAACTGTGGAGGAACACATAGTGTAAATCTGCTATGTTCAGACTCAGTTCAGGGTTGCTGGAGCAAAACTATCCTTCCAGAAGGCACAGTGGTGTAGGACCCGTGCCAGCTTCTTGGGACATGAAATAACCCCTGAGGGTCTCTCTCCACAGGCGAACAAAGTGGAAGCACTACTAAAACTAAAATACCCCACAACTCTGCGTGAACTAAGAAGCCTTCTTGTACTGACCAACTACAGTAGGAAGTTCATTGAGGATTTCACAGAGGTCACAAGACCGCTGGTCCATCCTTTGAAGGGGGTGTTAAGTGGGAGTGGGGTCCAGAACAAGTCAAGGCAGTCAAACAACTCAAAAGAAGTCTCTCACAAGCACCTTGTCTAGCTTACCCTGTCAAAAACAAGGAGTTCTTCTTGGAGACAGGGTTCTCAAATACATGCTTGACAGCAGCAGTGTTATAGCAAAAGCATGACAGGGTCAATGAAGTAATCTCTTATTCAAGCAAGACTTTATCCTCTGTGGAGTAAAAATTCAATGAATGTGAGAAGGCACTCCTGGCAACGGTGTGGGCATCGAAAACTTAATGACCGTTCTTCCAGGGGGAGCACATCATAGTGGAGACTCGGCACCAGCCTTTGCAATACCTCCAAAGTGACAGAATCCGGGTAGGAAATGTGAGTAATTCCAGAATTACTTCCTGGATTCCGTCAATGCAAGGCTTTCCTGTGGAGGGCAGATATGGCCAAAACAAGAAGAGTCCCCCTGCGCAAGATCTGGCTGACATGCATGATTGTGCCAGAGAAAACTGTCTTGAGGACAAAAGTCTAAAAACCCAAGGCAACATGGAGGCGTACCTGAATTCCCTGCACAAGGTCTATGAAGAAGACATGTGCCCGAGAACTCCCACAGTTTATGTGGATGGGTGCTCCTACCATGTTGACAACAACGGGGAAAAGGAACTGGTGGCCGGCATTGGGAATGCCTGGGTCAATGATGCCCCAGAGCCCTCCAGTGGGTACAAAATCGGTCCGCGCTGTAGTCCGGTGGAGGAGTTGATGGCAGTTCACCAGGCCATCCTCACTGCCATGAAACACCGACTCCACAAACTGGTCATAATCACTGATTCAAATTATGTCTGGAACGGGTTTGTGAGCACCTGATCAATTGGAGAACCAGAGTCATGCTCTGTGCAAATAACAAACAACTTAAACATGGCAAGCTCAAACAAAATATTGATGATCTGTTCACCTCTAATGGGATGACCATCTACTGGATTAAGGGTCATTCCCGAATAGAGGGACCATACAAAACTGGAAACGAGCTGGCTGATCAGTTGGCCAAAACCAGAGCCATCCAGGGGGAACTCCTTTAGATTGAGTCCCTGTTGGGGGAAATCCAGGTCACTTCTGTCACCAGGTCCCAATCAAAGGCTCACAATGAACTCTCAACTGCCCAGTGGAGTAAGGAGATTTAATCACGGCACAAAAAGGGGAACTGATTATTGGGAAATTTTACCAAACACATTGAGGACCCTGAGAACTTTCCTTTGATGGAAACCAATTACATTGGGAAAGAGGACCTCAGCGTGCTGATGGAGTGTCCCAAAATGTTCTGAATCCAAGACGGTTTGTTGGTAAGGTGATCCATCTCTGGATGTGACCGGTGGGTGGTACCTACCTTATTCCAAAGCCTGATGCTAAGTCACACCCATGACGTGGCCACAGCCTGTCATCTGCGGTTTCATACTAGTCTAGAAATCTTGCGGGAGGTTGCATACTGGCCACACATGGGGCAGAACCTCATCCAATATTTGAAGGGGTGTCTTGTGTGTGCACATTTTCAGCCAAGTTTACTCACACACCAAGCTCCCCTCCAGAAGAGGGGGATGACACTGCCTTGGTCAGATTTACAAGTAGATTTCATTGGGCCCGTGATTCGCTCCTCTAGGGGGAACAAATACATGTTAACAGTAACATGCTTGTTTACCAAATGAGTGGAATGTCTCCCGGACCCAAATTGCAAGGCAGAAACAGCAGCTGCCCTGATGATCAACCACATCTTCTCGCGTTTTGGCCTTCCCCAAAGGATTGAGTCAGACCGAGGAAATCATTTCACCAGTGAAGTGATGACAAAGTTGTGGGAGATACTTGGGGTTAAAAGGAAACTTAACTTCATATTGCATACTGCCTATCCTCTGGTGGAGGAGATCAGAGGTACAATAAAACCATTGTGAGCATTCTCAAAAAGTTTGTGGCAGATTCTGGGCCTTATTGGGACATCTGACTACCGCTTGTCCTGATGGCCATCAGATCTACATCATCTTCTGCAACCAAAATGTCTCCATTTGACCCAATGATTGGATGGAAAATGGTTCTACCTCAGCATCTGCTCTTTAGAACACAAGCGCAGACACTGATAAACGCCTCCACAACACATTAATATGTTGAGAATCTAAGAAAACACCTTCAACATGCGTTTGCATATTCTCAGCAAAATCTGTAGAAATTGGCAGAGGGGATGTAAACTCACTATGACTTAAAAACAACCAAAAAAGAATACCAAGTAGGAGACAGGCTCTACTTGTACAATTTTCACAGGAACCAGACTAAGGAGAGAAAATTCCCCCCTCCCCTGGCGTGGCCCCTTTGAAATTGTAGACCAAATTTCACTTGCTGCCTACAGAATCCTCATCCCCAAAGGAGTGCTGTCAGAGGAGAAGTGGGACCACAGTCAATCAGTTAAAAAGTTGTCATCCCAGACACACTTTGCAGCTGATTGATGAGCCAAAATCAAACAGAGGAAACATCTGGAGAATGAGAAGAAAGAAATAGAAAAAGCAGAAGGAAATAGGTAGGTCCATAAGTATATCTATCTAGAAGGGAGTACTTTTCTTTATTGTTATAAAAAATGTATAATGCAAGAACAAAGAAAAGAGGATCCAAAGTGGGAACCCTCCCGTCCCCTGCACACTATATAAATGCCCATAAGGCAGTCGGTACTTAAATTTTAAATAGTGGTATTCAAATGTTCATTCATATGAATTTTCGTTTATAAGTACATGAATATTTCATACAGACAAATATTATAAAAATTAAGCATTTTAATCATGAAGAGTATGCATATAGTGAATGTCCACTAATCCAATTTTAACGGCTGCCGCGTTTCGAGGTAGATCCTCTTCTTCATAAGCCTGGGTGGACTATGGGGAAGAATATCACATAAACATAGATATTGTAAGTATATTATAGTCCTAGTACTTATACATAAGTTTAACTGTTTACATTCACACAAAAACATCTAGCTGAGAGATACTCAATGATCAAGATAAAATATAAGTCTAGTTCATTGTATGAAAAAACAGTGGGCAAGAGGGGATGTGTAAGGCTGTCCCCCCATTCAGTAAGGCATGCATATATATTGTTCAAAATTAGTAGCCCATATGTGTACCAAGCAACATGTTGAAAGAAGGATATAATTACATAGAAATAAACAAATGTACAATGATTGAGAATAATTTAGAATAAAGTAGAATAAAAGTATGTGGATGATACTGCTTAATGGAGGGTAAATAAAAGTGAAGAGAGCGTTCTAATCTTACCCGTAGTGTAGCTACGTTGGCCATGACTCATATTAATAGATAACCAGCTTATATATGATGTTCAAACTGGTCCCCAGGCCCCTTATAAGAGGGGTATAGGCAGGAAAAATCCAGTGAAACATAATATAATGAATACTTGATAAAGTGAGCACTCAACGTGAGGCGCGATGTTCAAATCCACATGCACATACAGTGCTCCATTAAGTCTTGGGATTGGCAAATATCATATTACCAATAATGGTATTGTATGAGTGATATCTCTGCCACAGTGTCAAATGCAAATAAAACCTATGATAGGTTACTTATAGAAGCTAGTGCGGTAAAATGATTTGCATCAAGTATAAAAGTAACTCACCCACAGTGTTGTCTAATGGTTTAGGAGGGTGTAATCTGGAGATACCTACAATGTGTGGTTGGGCGGACGGTCAATAGATCATAGCATGTCATCACAGATCTGAAACATAAGCACCTAGTCAGTAATATTGAAGCTAATTTTATATATATATATGTGTGTGCAAAGCAAGTATTTTTTTTTACATTATTATTCTTGAGAATTGGTGTGCACCTATAACCCCTTAATGTATAATGCAATCATGGTATAAAAGTCCAATCATGTCTTTACCTTGTTAAGTAATTCATTTGATGATATTGTTCAAATACCCTTGATAATTGAAAATGTATGCATTGTGCCGCTGTTGTAATTATTCCGGGAAGACTGTCAGTAAAAGATTCTACAAAAAACAGCTAAATTTGTCCTCTCAGGAAATGGTCTAAGGGTAATGTGGTGTAGGAATTCCCTACACCCCCACCATTTTGTCTGAACGAAAAGAGAACAAAAAATGAAAAATAAAGGATCACTCCTCTCTGGATGTGCTAATCAATATTTACCAGATAGTGTTGTAATGTTCTTTATATATTCAAGATAACATCACGTGTGTGCAGAAGCCTAAAATGTATACATTTATCTGAGCCATTTCAGTCCGTTTTTTTTTTGCCTTCTCTAAACATGAAATCTAACAATAAACTCAAGAGTGCTTTTCATGATTTTTTACAAAGTATATATCAATTCTTTATACAAAAACTCACAGACATGTACAAAACATGTAGCAATATTGTTTCAAACAAAATCAACTTTAAACATATTACAAAAGAAGAAACGACAAATGATCATTTAAATCAGGCACAATTGTCAATAATAATTGAATATCAACAAACAAAGCAGAAAAAGACAGAGAAAAAAGAAGCTTTCCAATGAGCACGAAGTTGCACTAAACATCACAAGAATTGAATTAGTATCCTACAATGAGGAATGCTAAACGATAACTAAAGCAGATTCATTTCTTTCAAAACAGGCCATCCAATTTCCATAACGTTGGTAACTAATTGTTTTGAGAGCACAGTCTCAATAGTGTTACAACTCAACTTCAATTTTGAGAGTCGAAAACACCCCACAGTATCAATAAGAAGTTATTCAATTGTTTTTGTTGTAAAACTTGGGATTAAATCACTAATAGAGATTGGTTCATGTATGAACACTATCTCACTCTTTCTTACAGTTCTGCTAGAGGTCGAGCAATATATTACAAAGAAAAATGAGGTAGTGAATTAGGGTCCAGAAAAAAAGTGTAAGAATGTGAAAAGATTAAGAATAATAAAAATAAAAATTAAATCAATCTAAACAAGGACGTTCAAAGAAATGAAAGGGAGATCCTGTAAAAACACTAGTTATTAGACAGGATAACCCAAACAAACTCTAGAAAGTAGAAGGCACAGGTACCCTAAGTGTGTATTAGTAAACTCTGCCTATCAAAGCCTTAAATTCAGCCGAGGCTGACATAAAACTTATATATACTGGAGGGCTTCTTCCCTACTCTCTGCGGGACTGGGAAAGAACTACAAAAAAAACAACAACATTTGTCCCCACAGAAAATGGTCTAAGGGTAATGTGGTGTCTGAATTCCCTACAACCCCACCATTTTGTCTGAGCGAAAAGAGCACAAAAATGGAAAAAGAAATCTAAAAAAAATGTTCTTTCATTTTTTTTATTCTTGAGAATTGGTGTGCACCTATAATCCCTTAATGTATAATGCAACCATGGTGTAAAAGTCCAATCATGTCTTTGCCTTGTTAAGTAATTAATTTGATGATTTGTTCAAATACCCTTGATAATTGAAAATATATGCATTGTTCCTCTGTTGTATTTATTCCGGGAAGACTGTCAGTAAAAGATTGTAAACCCTGTTTTTACCTATCTCCTATTAGATTATTAACGTAATTACCTCCTAGACTGGTGAGGGCCTCCCTGGGGGCCTGGAAAGGGAAGGAAGGAAAGTAGGTTCCACTCCACACCCTCCAACGAAAGACGGAAGGGTGCTCATGTTTTGCCGCTTCCTGATGAAGAAGAACTCCACCAGATGAACTCCACTCTGCCCTACTTTCCTTCAAAAAGAAGTTGCGGCAGAGCAGGGGGGGGCATTTGGGAGTGCATTTGCCAGCCCAACAGAAACCCCCTACCACAAAAAACACATTTCCCCATTTCACCCAAAAGCGGCTGTGCTTTCTTTCCCTGGCATAGGGGTGGCAGGTTTTCAACGCTGCCACTACAAAGAATGGCTGCATTTGTTTCTTTTATCTAAAAACAAGCTGAAAATGACCTACGCTCAGAACGGCATTACCTTTTTCTGTTCCATCATGTTGAATACTAAAACTACGCACATGACTCCCAAGACGGCTTTAAAATGTGCTCTTGTTTTCATTTTCCACAGAGTTGTGCTCTTCTAGGAAACCCCTCCTGGCATGTTTCATTTCTGCTGAGTAGCATGGGGTGAGGCAAACATTTTCCCAGAGCAGCTGATGTGCTGGGAAACCACTTGACAGGCCAAGAAATCGGATTTCTACAGAAACACGGCTTGAATTTACTTTTGGAAACATGTTAACTTGCGCAAAGTACTTCTAAAGAAGCTCTCTCTCTCACTTGCTATGTGTCATCTTCAAAGATCCCATTTGCCAAGGATATCCCTGTGTAAAGAAACTGACCAGAGCTATACAAAGCTTTCAGAAAGTTAATACCAAAGAAAATGTGTGCTACAGAAACTGCATTGGGAATCTCAAAATGAACTGAAATAAAAGTATGTGTGAAAACTGCTTTTGCAAAAACAAGAAAACTGCTCTTTTGAAAGCTAAAGATGAAATCATCCCAATATTCGCACAGAAACAGTATTATATGTGTGGAGCCGGGGTGGTTTAAATGTATATTATATTTATTTACAAAAAGACTTGGGTTCTGCGGAAGAAAGAGAGAAAAATAAAAAATAAATGTTTGAAGACTATACAACCAGTTTGGCATGATAGGAACTTCAAAGGTATCCAGCCCCATGGGAAAGGAAGCCCATTTACCAATATGAAAGGGCCATGGTGTGGAAATTCACAACCTCATCAGACTGGCTGGAATTTACCCAGCAAGGGACAATGGGCCAAGGGGAATTAGCACTTCACAAATAAGTGTGAGTTCCCTTCCATTCAAACAGAAGGAATGAATTCAAAGGGTGAGTCATGGCAACCCATGTTCAAGCTGACCAAGGGAAGACATTTGGCTAGGGGTTGCAAAGACTGCCCACATTTTGGGACAAATCCATCCCATTTGATTTAAAAGACTTTTTTACATCAAGACATTTATTTCAGTAATCTGAATAAGCAGTAATGTGAAGTTATGACAGTTTTAATGTAATGTTTGTACAAGTAAAATAAGGCCATGTGGGTCTTCCTGACATGTGATGGATGAGAACAGCAGTAAAAAGGCATTTTTGAGGAAAGCGTAAATGGCACAGATATGAAACGTAATGAAAATATGCCCGACACAGTTAGGCTTAAGTGTAGCCATTTGTAGAATTTTAGATAAAATGTTTTCCTTAAGAAATTGTGAAAGAGTGCCAAAGGGGCGAAGCAGCATCGTACAGACTGGGTGTTTGAACCAGCATATTCCTTGTGAAATATGGGATTTGCCTATCTGATTTTTATGATGGTGGTGTGTGTAAACATAAGGCTTTTGTTCCATAACTTATTTTGGTAAAAGAAACTGTGGTGAAACAAAGCTAGTCATAAAACACCCACTCTTAAACTGATGTCACTTCCTTCGAAGCAATCCATCACGCAGGGAGGAGGGGACACCCTTAGACTGACCTATCCCATCCAAGGGGTATGTTCAGATTACTTCCACCCACATTGTACAAATCCTATGATGTCATCCTACCTATCTAGGAAGGAGGCATATGGAGATTCAGGACATTCATAAGTCCAGACATTTAAAAATCCAAACATTCAAAATTCACCCTGCAAGACTCCAAGACTCAAGAACCAGATCCAGTGGTAGCTGATCCAGATCCAGGCAGAAACACTGATCCAGAACCACCTATCCTGATCTAGATCCAGGCAGAACCACCCATCTACGTCCAGGCAGACCCACTAATCCAGGGAGAAAATAGGAGAGGCCGCTGATCCCCTTTGGGAGGATCCAAAGACCAGACCCCTTTTGCCCAGCTGTTCCCATAAAGGAGAGCCCAACCGCTGTCCAGTGACCAGACCCTGGCCTCGCTGTCCAGAGACCTGGCTAAGCTGTCCCAATTACCCAACTCAAGTGCATTATTGTACGTATCACCCTCTCCAGTACCAAAAGGCTACATTCATCACTCTGTTACCTTGCATTCTGTCCAAATAATATATAAATCCTATAAGAAACCCTAGTAATTTCCCCAAATTGTCAGCATCCTCTGTTTATCCTGTCCTTCGAAAGAATCTGTGTTACTCTCCATGTGTTAGTGTAACTCTTTTCAAATAATTTCAGCTATTTGTGTTATTCCTTAGTACCATTTTTGAGAAAAAGTATTGAAATCCCTTACAAAGAGGAATACGGCATGAATTGGTTAACACTGCAAATGAACGTCCTTGCTTGCAGTGTCTTTCTTTAATGATCTAGTCACTAAAATCCAGTCTCAGTAGAACACATAATTTTTGTTAACAAAACAGAGTTTGCCCATGAAGTTGTTTTCATTATAAAATCTGTTTTTACTTTCCTATAAAGAAACCCATACTGCCACCCCATAGAAAGCTATTCCTTCACTTTAGGATCTTACCTGTTATGTGCCTTGGTACCCCATCAGAAAAAACGATTTGTCATTTGACTGTTTAACTCATTTTCTTAGCTGTTTGCTTGTTAAATCCGTGAAAAAAAGGAAATTGCAAGGAAATTGCAATTCTGCCACTGTGATTTCGCTGCATTGCTTTCCTTCCCAAAGTCAAGTTTCTTACCTGTATTCATATTGTTGTAGTTCCCTGCCTTGTAGCTTGTAAGCTTTCTTGCCTTTTAGTACAGCCACACAAATTATTGTCCTATCCATTCTACTGCACATGTAAACTGACCTCTAATTATCCAGTGATTTCTGAATGCCTTTTTGCTCCTTTTTCAAGGGTTTTTCATGTCATTTTGGCCTTCCATTCTGGGGTGGTAGACCAAATTTCCATCCAATTTTTCCCTATTATTTGTGACTCCTTGCCACTCTTTTCCACCCACACAGAACTTAGCCAGCGGGTGTTTGGGGAAGTGTTGCAGGGGGGTGCCTAGCAGTTGTGCCATCTATAAGTATGTCCAAAAAGTGACTTTGCTTCCATATCCATTTAAACGTGTGTATCAAATGTCATAAAGTTAAATTAAGTGTATCATAACATTTTACTGTACATTACCACCCCACAGGTGATTGCTGCACTAAATTTGATCTGTTTGATTTGAATATAAAAATAAATATTGTATTATTACACACCGGCCTGGCTCATGGTCCATTGCGACATGGTGTGTTTGTCACGGGGGGTGTGGGAGGGGTTGGGTGACTTCTGAAAGCAGAATCCGAAATCAATAAAATTAAAAGTGTTTTTATTGTGCGCCACATCCCTCGCCAGTGGAAAGAGTCCTGGTCTGGAGTGTGCTGTGTCTTTAAATCCATGATGGGAGGTTATAAAAATGCATCTATCTGTGATTCTGAGTACTATAATGGCCTGTTAGACTATGTTTCTGGCTGGTCTGAACATGTTCCAAATGTAAGAGTTGGTGAAAAGGTGGAAAATGAAATTAGGGATATGTTTAATAACTTACATCTTCATAACTGTTGTGCTTTTTATGGAAACGGCAGAAATGTGCCACATGGCCATGCAACATCGTACGATTTGGTGGTTGGCTTATCTAATTCTCCATGATCAGCTAAAACAGAAAATATGTTTGGTATGGCAGTTGCTAGTACAATTATGAAGTTGTGAGACATAACTACTTTTTGCCAAAAAGCTGAAAGGAGAACAAAAGGGAGATTACAAATAGCAATTGCCATGTGTTGCTCCAAACCCCCAAACCAATCCTGACTTGGAGGCGGGGTTGGGAGGAGAGTGAGGAGTAACTGCCCAATCCTAGTGGCAGCAATTATTGCAGGGTACTTCCCCAAGATTGTAAAATTGGTGATTTCATTTCTGCTATATTAAGGGGACTGCACTAGGACAGGAAACACAAAAGAATGTGGTACAGAAAAAGGAGAAAGACGGGAAGGATGCGGAAATTTACCATCTGACAGCTGCAAGGAGACACCAGAGGAGATTGCAGAGAGTGCATCTGGGTGGAGCTATCCATTTCTAGGAGGGGCTCGAAGCTGACGGGGTCCTGTGATGGAGAGCCGGAGGCCATCTTTGAGAGTGGAGTGACCAGACCCCTGCCCTATCTTTCCAGAGTGTCCTGAGATGCAACTGGCTTTCCTGAATCTTAAACAGAGGCTTGCTATGTAAGTATAACTATGCCCTGGAAAACCAAAAATTGGGGGGAGTCTTCTTGCCTTGAATACTTTCCCTCTATAGTGGGTGCAGAGTTGGGGGAGGAGGATGTGTAGATCCTTAGCCTATGTAACCAAAAATATTAATTTAATTAATTCCCCATTTGGCATAACACTACGGGATGAATTTTGTTAAAATTCGAAATTAACAAAGCTCACTTCGCAGTGTGCGCTGAAAACTATAGCCTATAATTTAATTTGGTAATCCTTATTGTCCAGCTGACTCTGACTTCTTTAAGGAAGAGGGGTGTCTTTGTTCTTAAATCAGTCCAACTTTTTAATCCAGCCTCCTCAGTCAGGAGGGACTGAAATCCAAAATTCCCCAAAGTATTCACATGTTTCTGTCTGACTTCCTAAAATACACTAAAGCAAGGAGGGTCTGAAAAACAAAGTGATAAATCACCCTGTGTTTGTTTTAAACCAAAGGTTTGGGTTGAAATTATATTATTGATCAGTGTAATTATTTTGTGAAGTGAAATTTACAGAAAGGGAAGAATTGTGTCTGTGTTCTTTTTAACTCACTTTTGTGATGTATTTATGCTGAGTGAGGTTGATGATGTTGTTCCACGGATAAAGTGTTTTTTTAAATATTTTTGTGCTAATTTCTATTACTGTTAATTTAAATAAATACCAATATAATTTCCGTACACCGGACTGGTTCTTGGCTCATTGTTAGCTCAGGGGATCCAAGGGGCATGATATGTGTCTGAGATAGTGCTAAAAATGATTTTTTTTTTATTTAATTTGGTTGGCTAAATAACATTAACCTTTCAAAACAAACATGCTTTAAATTACAAATCACATCATAACACATCAGGAAGAGATAAAAGAAACAACAAAAAAGTATAAAATCAACATATAAATAGCTTGACAAACATAGTCCAAAGCATAAGCCACATCCAAACTAAAACCTAAGTATATAAAATCTAGCAGTCAAAAATAAAACAATCTTAAGTGACTATGTGTTATTTTTAAATACACTATAATCAACTTGATTAATACATAATCAATATATGGACAATACTGAGCTTAAAAACTGCATAGTGGCTATTCTTATTGAAATTTTAGGAGTAGCAAATAATTAATTCCACAATTCATCATCTGAGCGCATTAGGTGATGTGTTTCAATTAACTTATGTAAAACAGTTTTCCTTTGCTTCCTCAAAGCAGCACACACAATTAGTAGGTGTTTTAATGTCTCTTCCATTCCAGCAATTTTGCAGACTCAACAGTACGAGGCATCAAGATGGATTAGTCTCCTTCTTGATAAGATTTGGTTAGATGTCCATAGATTCATACAAAATCTTAGAATTTGACTTCTGAGTGCAGTTGACGGACACTTCAATAGATAGTCAGCTGTTTGGGTGTAATGCCAATCCAGTTGGTATAGCTTAAGTTTAGCTTTTGTTGGATTATTAAGCAGAAGATCTAACGAAACTTGGCTTCCTGAAAAGCAACTGTATTGGGATAGAGCGGGGGCTCAATTTTGGAAAAAAGTGCTCAACTGTTCTCTTGCGATTCGAATTGGGCATTTTATCAATCCGCATTCTAGTTTCGTGGAAGAGATGCTGTCTCTTTCGAAAATGTCTATTGGGTCTTGCCACGAATAATTTGCTTTCAATATTGGCTTATTATCTACTGTTGTCCTCACACTCCTTTCCATCTAGTTGGTGAGCCAGTGTACTTTCTGACTGGTCTGAAGCGAACATTTTGTTAGATCTTCTGCTTAATAATCCAACAAAAGCTAAACTTAAGCTATACCAACTGGATTGGCAGTGCACCCAACAGAAATGCTTATTGCTAAGAGATTTCGATAGACCTTCTTTTGGTCATAAAAAGTTTCGTCAAACAGCTGCCTATCTATTGAAGTGTCCGTCAAATGCACTCAGAAGTCAAATTCTAAGATTTCGTATGAATCTATGGCCAACTAACCAAATCTTATTGAGAAGGGGACTAATCCTAAAAAAGAATCTGTTAAACAGTTTGTTGAATAACCACTTGAGTGGGGAGGAAATTGACTCCCTATGTTCAGGGTGGCTTCTAAATAAACCGTTACATATGGCAGACGTTTTAGGGAAAATAGTTAAACAAATTATAGGATTTACAAACAGTTCTGGCAGGGAATACATTAAACATTCCAGAGTGTCAGATCACCAATAGTACACAGGAGCGTTCACTACAGCAACAAGCATGCACGGTATTCAGCTATACATCTCTACAACATAATCATTGAAGTATTACGTGATACAGTGTCCACAACCAAATTGGGAAAGATATGAATGGGCAAATGATATGCCAAATAAATGACACTGGTTTAAAATGTCAAAGGTTTGTCTCAGACTGCAGCTTTAATGTATTCTTCAATTGAGTTGTTTTCAAAGTTGCATTCTTAAGCACTTCTTTTGAAGCAGAATTTCATTATTTGTTTATGTATGGTGCCAAATTCTTTCTGGGGTGGCTGCTGGAAGAAATACCATTCAAATGGTGCTTAACAAAAAGCAGCTATTTAATGGGAAGGTAACTGTTTATTTCTATGTGTTTATTTTGTTGGTTACAGTTGTCCTCATCCCTGCTATTCCTTTAATTATTTAATTTTCCAGTTTTCTGCCAACTGCTGAAAGAGCATTTCTCTCATTTACCGAAACAGAAGCCGTTGCAACAGAGGAGCCTATTCTTCGATGCCTGTAAGAGCAAATTCCTCTGCAATACAATCTGTGTGTGGAGGGACGGGGGTGGAGGTTTCATTGTCCTTATTTGGCCTGTGGTCTTATGTTTGACACCCCTTCCCTAAGGTTAGACAGTTGTGTTTAAACACGTTGATTGCCTCACCATTTAGTGCAGAGTCCGCAAATTAGATGGTTGAGTTCCACTCCATAATTGGTCCATCCCAGAAATCAATTACATAGCAAATGCAACAGCCCCTAGCACCCAACACATATATCTGCAGTGCTACAATAAATACAATGTTGCAGTGCTAGTCCTTCTCGTGTAATTGAATATACAAAGTATCATGAATGTACAGACAAGAGCCTACAAAACTCCCAGCCAACCTAAAGTACTTGAAGGCAATGGCAATGGCTGCTAGGTGCTTTACACATATATATATGACATATGACATACCTGACATATTGTGGAAATGTCTGTCATATGGTTAGAGTATCGAGGCTGTAATTAATCGATACTTGGTACATGCTGATATTTATTTTCATTTGAAGTCAGTACCTGGGCATATTTCTTTTCTTTACGTACTTTATAGACAAGTGCACATGACAATATTGCCAGGCAGCTGATGGTAGTGGCTGGACAAATGATATGAATACTTGGCTTGTGACGCCATTTTCTCCACAGAAGATAGCAGTGCTTGGGCATTTGATGACAAATCCTCCTAGCATATGGCAGGTGCACCCAGGCATGTGGTGGCACTTGTGGCACCGTGGATGTGTGTCTCAGCAATTGATGGAGACACCTACCATGTATGAGGCAGCCTGGCAAAATGATAACAGGCTTCAAATAGTCACTCGATCTGAGTCCTAACAGATATCATGGCAATGCAGTACATTGGCATATGCTGGCAATATCTAGCCACACACGAAGCATTCTCACGCAACACGGGCCAAACACAGTGCCTCTGTGTATATCCGTGTTTCGTAGGGTGAATCGTTTCTTTAAAAAAAAAAACGTACTTTCCCTCATAGAAATGTATCTCGTCCCTTGTATCTCTTTTTCCGTCATCCATCGTCTGCCAGCCTTGTTTACTTTTCTCTCCTTTTACTATTTCATGTTAAGCATATCTAATGTTTTCTTCTCTGCTATTTCTTTCTTTTTGATTTCCCAGGAGGACGCTACTTCTAACATGACCATAGTCTGTGCCTTTATTTAACGCCTGAACCTCAGCAGCTGTCTCTTGCCAAGGGGTGATGGCGAGGCAGTTGGGGTTATTGCCCGGGGACCCACATTATGTCAAGGCGCCCGGTAAGAATTAGAACTAACAGCTCCTTAACCGACACGTGGGGCGTCGGGGGGCACGAAGGCCTGCGAGCTTGCCTGGCCTGAGCACCATGCTGCCTCCTGACGTACTTGTCCCTTAATATGTCTCCTTTGAAAGCACCAGACAATGCCGCGTCTTATTAAGTACTGAACGTGGGACATGTCAGCCCGAAGGAATCCCCAAGGTAACTCCCCCCCCAGCTACCGCATCCCTCCGGCCTGCGCCTGGAGGGCACGCCGTCTTCCTCTCTCCCCTGCCTGCGGGCCTGTGGTCCGCACTGCCCAGCGTGTCCACCACAGGGAGCGCGAACCATTGCTAACATTGGGGTGTGTGGGGGGAGGGTGGAACGAGCGCGCCTGCCCTAAGTAGGAGACGGCCGTTGAGCGCCCCCCTCCGCCGCCTCGCGCGCACAGGATCCGCACGCCAGGTGACGTGCTCACGGGTTCGGGGCGCGCGCCGGACTGGTGCGGCGCGCGCCGAGGGTCTCGCGGACAGAGCGCTCAGTGTGCAGCAGCGTCGCGCGGGAGCGGAGGCAGGCTGCGCGAAGCGTCCTCCGGCTGGAGCAGGGGAGTGAGAGGCGCGCGCGCGCTCTGCGGGATGCTGCCCCACAGCCCCGGGCTCCATGCACCTGCTGCACAGAGCGGCGCGGGGGCGCGGGGGATTCCCCGGAGCCCGCACCCAGGCGCCCCTGGAGTGCACACCTGCTGAGCCGCGAGCTGGAGCCTGACTTCCCGGGACGTGGACCCCGCCGCCTGGAGACATCCTCGCACTCCCACTGACCCAGGGCCACCCCAGCGGAGGAGGGACCAGGCACCCGTCCCATATCGCGAGGGGATCTCGAGCCTCCGCCCACCCTCTGGGATAGTAGAAGTCTGCCAGTGCTGTCGCCTCCAGTGTACGGAGACCCGGGGGGCCTGGACCAGCAGACCTCTGCCCGCGGTCACCTTTTGGGTTTTCTGCGGAGAGCTGGCACCTTCTCTAAAACTATCAGGAGGCGTCAGCTGAGAGGGTTGTCTGGCATTCCTGGGCAGCGAGCCGCCACCCTTCCTGGCCTCTCGTTGCATTGACCTGGAACCTCTGACCTCACGCTGCCAGTGCTGCCCCTGCTGGCATCACACTGAAGTGACCTGGAACATCTGATCCCGCGTTGCCAGTGCTGTGCCTGCTGGCATCTCTCCCTGCAGTGACCTGGAGCGTCTACACTTACTCTGCCAGTGCTACCGATGCTTCTTGCCACGTTGTGATCTGGACCACCATACCCTGACTGTCCTTTTAATCGCGGGCATCACTGCAGTGACCTACAGGTCTTCTCGCTGTGCCAGTGCGGGCATTACTCCTTCTCGCTGTGCCAGTGCTCCGTTTTCATCTTCTGGAAGCCTCTGTTTGTCTACTTTTCCGACCTCTTACCATGGATGGGTTGCCAGCTTTGTCCTATCAGTAGTACCTTTGGATCAAGCACGCCTTCCTTGGGGGCACACTTTCTCTCTCCTTTACCAGTCCACGCGCCAGCCACCCCACCTGCCCCTTCTGTGGCCAGCTGATCGCGGGAGACGCGCGAGGGAGCGCCCCCTCTTCGTGCTCGAGGAACACCCGGCCGGCTGGCGGGCCAGAAATCAGCCTCTCTACGCTTTTGGATTATTCCCGGTTCCCTCCTTTCACCGGGGCACGCCTGGGCAGGATGGGCCATCCTGCTGGCCCCGCGCTGTTCTGGTGCTGCTTTCTAACCGTCTTCGTTGCAGGTAAGAGGCATACTGGGCTGGGCCTGGGGCACAGTGGTTGAGCGATGTGATGAAAGTGATGTGTGAAGCCGTTTTATCTTGTACGCCCCTCTGTGGCAATCGAGCGTACCAATACTCTGTGCATAAGTCGGGGCTCCTAGAGGCAGCCCGATGCACACCGTGGGCACTACAAGTACCAGATTAAAAAGAATGAGACCGCATGGGCAGTTCCCATAAAGGGTCTGCAGTTGGTGGTAAGGGCACTCTGTCCTGGTTGGCATGACAGGCGTAACTATGGGCAGGAATAGCTCGACCCTTACCCCATCCCATATTCCCCCGTGTAGCATAGCAATACCCCTGCCCTGGTCCCCTCCATTGCATCGCATGCCTGACATTTCTGTGACTGGAAGCCTTTCTGCAGCCTCTTGCCCCAGGGCCTTTTGTAAGGAGGGCTTCGGAATACCCCCAGGAGAGTATTGGACGGGCGATGTGAGAAGCTGGCATGGCTGACCACTTTGGCAGAGGAACAGAATGTGTGTATGCCTCCTGGATGAACGACGCCGGTGCAACCCCAAATGGCGGGCAGGCGCTGCAGCACATGCCTGGCGGTTAAGATGGGTCCATAGATTGGAGGGGAGAAAGGGGAGCCGCCACTGCTAGGGGGGGCCTGCTGGGAAATGGGCGTGGTGCCATTGTGGTGGTCTACCTGTAGTGTCTTGCTTAGGACCTCCAAGAGATATATCCGTAGTCTGAAGTGTGGCCTGCAAGAGATGCCCCTGTAGTGTGAAGGGGGTGCCTGCTGAGGAACCAACTGGTAGGCGCATGGGCTAAAAGAGGGACGCCTTTAGTTTGAAGAAGGGACCTGCTGGGTAATCATCTGGAAGGGGTGTGGCCTGCAGGTGCTGCTCCTGTAGTATGAAAGAGAAGCCTGCTGGGTAATCATTTGGAAGGGGTGTGGCCTGCAAGTGATGCACCTGTGGTGTGAAGGGGGATGTCTGCTGGGTAATCATCTGGAAGGGGTGTGGCCTGCAAGTGATGCACCTGTGGTGTGAAGGGGGTGTCTGCTGGGTAATCATCTGGAAGGGGCGTGGCCTGCAAGTGATGCACCTGTGGTGTGAAGGGGGATGTCTGCTGGGTAATCATCTGGAAGGGGCGTGGCCTGCAAGTTATGCACCTGTGGTGTGAAGGGGGGGGGAGGGGTCTGCTGGGTAATCATCTGGAAGGGGTTTGGCATGGAAGTGCTGCACCTGTATTATGAAAGCGTGGCCTGCTGGGTAATCATCTGGAAGGGCTGCTGGGTAATCATCTGGAAGGGGTGTGGCATGGAAGTGCTGCACCTGTATTATGAAAGCGTGGCCTGCTGGGTAATCATCTGGAAGGGCTGCTGGGTAATCATCTGGAAGGGGTGTGGCATGGAAGTGCTGCACCTGTAGTATGAAAGAGAGGCCTGCTGGGTAATCATCTGGAAGGGGTGTGGCATGGAAGTGCTGCACCTGTATTATGAAAGCGTGGCCTGCTGGGTAATCATCTGGAAGGGCTGCTGGGTAATCATCTGGAAGGGGTGTGGCATGGAAGTGCTGCACCTGTAGTATGAAAGCGAGGCCTGCTGGGTAATCATCTGGAAGGGGTGTGGCCTGCAAGTGATGCACCTGTGGTGTGAAGGGGGGTGTCTGCTGGGTAATCATGGCCATGGCTACGGTCTGTGAGAGATACACCCGTGCTATGAAGGTAGCTCCTGCAAGTGGAGCACCTGTAGGTTATGGCGGAAGTCAGCAAGAGAAACACTGAATACTTGGCGAGGGGTTCTCCTAGTTTTCCATTTGTGGTTTATTGGTGGGGGCTTCGATTGATGCATCTGTACTTTGAAGGCAGGCCCGTCACTGTAAGGCCTGCAGGTTATGGGTGGAGACGGCACGCTGTGCTCCTGTGGTGTGGAGGCAGAGCTATGCTGGTGTAGCTCATGTAGATTATGGCTGGGCCAGCAAGCGGTTCCCCTGGAGTTTATTTCATGGGAGCTGCAAAGGATGCACCTTAAGGGTCTGTGTGCAGCCTGCAAGAGATGCACATGCAGTGTATTGCATGGAGCCTGCATGAAATACACATGTAGTTTATTGCATTGATCCTGCAAGAGATGCACCTGGAGGTTCTGTGTGCACTGCAGACTACAAAGGATGCACGTGTGAGTTATTGCATGGGGTTGGCAATAGATGTGCGTGCAGTTTATTGCGTGGGTCCTGCAAGAGATGCGCATGCAGTTTATTGCGTCGGTACTGAAAGAGGTGCACATGCTGTTTATTGTGTAGGCCCTGTAAGAGATGTGCATTTCGTTTATTGCGTAGCACCTGCAAGAGATGTGCATGAGTTAATTGCGTAGGTCCTGCAAGAGATGTGCATGCAGTTTATTGTGTAGGTCCTACAAGGGTTGAGCATGCAGTTTATTGTGTAGGTCATGCAAGAGATGTGCATGCAGTTTATTGCATAGGTCCTGCAAGAGATGTGCATGCAGTTTATTGCGTGGGTACTGGAAGAGATGCACATGACGTTTATTGCGTAGGTCCTGCAAGAGATGTGCATGCAGTTTAATGCGTAGTTATTGGAAGAAATGTGCATGACGTTTATTGCGTAGTTCCTGCAAGAGATGAGCATGCAGTTTATTGCATAGGTCATGCAAGAGATGGGCATGCAGTTTATTGCGTGGGTCCTACAAAAGATGCACATGCAGTTTATTGCGTAGGTCCTGCAAGAGATGTGCATGCAGTTTATTGCGTGAGTACTGAAAGAGATGCACATGCTGTTTATTGCATAGGTCCTGCAAGAGATGCACATGCAGTTTATTGCGTAGGTCCTGCAAGAGATTTGCATGCAGTTTATTGCGTGAGTACAGGAAGAGATGCACATGACGTTTATTGCGTAGGTCCTGCAAGAGATGCGCAGCGCATGCAGTTTATTGCGTAGGTCTCGCAAGAGATGCGCATGCCCTTTGAACATGAGGATCTGCTGATGCACTACCTGGCGGTTATAGGAGGGAAATCCAGGCCATGCACCTGCAGTCTGCCAGAGCCTTCAGTTAAGCACGTGTGGGTTATGGCGGGGACTGGCAAGATATACACGTGTAGTTTAAGGTCAGACTCTGGAGGGGGGCATGCACGGTTTTCTCCAGTATGTTAGGAGCAGGACACTGGAAAATGCAGTGGTCTCTAAGGCAGTGCCTTAAGTGGCACTACAAAATGAGCCGGGGCTCATCAAGGGGGCGTGGCCTAACGGCGGGGGTCCCGCTGGCCAGTTAGGCCACGCCCCCCCTGACGAGCCTCGGCTCAATGGTCTACTAGCGCCCCTGCCAGGCAGCCTTTTGTAGAGATCAGCACCCTCTCCCCGTGGGGGAAAGGGTGCTGATCTCTACATTCATATTTTCTATAGGCTTACCTAGCAGGGGATAGCGCCTCGCCTATTCAGCCTTAATGCTGGCGGAAAGGCGTTTTTTTCTGAAGCCTGAAGCTCTCGCACACGAGCGAGAGTTTCAGGCTGTAGAAAAAGATTGCCATGTGCCTTAAGAGTGGAGCCACCGATGCCTATGCGAGAGGTGCTCACTGGAGGGGGGGGGGCTGCCCTGTGCATTTCCTCGCAGACCCCACCCCTACCCCCTGTGAGCGGGAGCTTCTAGACCTGCGCCCGTGACCCTCCAGAGATGCCCTGGTCACTCACTAGGTGGCATGCCCCCCGCAGACAGAGTTATCTGTGTGGCTAGTGGGGCCCGCCAGGGTAGACGATGAGCCGTGTGGAGGTGTCGTCCGGGCGAGGGGAGACAGAGATCGGCTTCTTGGGGTCGCTTTCCGGGAGACTGCGCCCAGTGCTTAAGGGATGGGACCCGACGCTCCTCCTGTTCATGGCTTTGCAGTGCGACCCTGCACTTGCAGTTGCAGGACGGGGCCTGGTAGATGTGCGCCTTACACGTCCAAGTCTGGGGACAGTGAGGTAGCGCCTAACTCTTTTGGGGGGTTTGGGGCGGGGGGGGCGCCGTAAAGATACAGTGGGCGGTTTATATTTGGGCCCAGAAGGGCACACTCTCCTCATTGCAACATGGTGGCGAAGCCGAGGCTGCCAGTCCGGGCATGCGCGCTTCTAGGGGCAATTCTCCGGCACGTTTACTGCATGACGATGGGGCAAGATATAGATTAGTATTGTACATAAGTGGGGTTGCACGGCCCCGCCCCTCTTCTTCTAGAATGAAGCCTCTAGCTATGTGATTCTGAGATAAGCTCCCGAGGATTCGGCATACTGCAGCCTAAAATATGGAAAGGGCACATATGTGTCAATCAAGAAATCAAATCCAATCTTAACTTCCTGTCCAAAACGGGGCCCCTGTTCTGTGAGGTGGCCCTTGAGCCGGAAATAGCGGTGCGTGGTACGAAAAAACCATTCGAGGCGGGCGTGTGTTTGGAAAGATTCTGGGCTCCTGCCACCAACGCACTGGTCCTCAGCAGAAAGTGGCAACCTGCCAAGCATTGCCCTATAGCGCAGTCTCTTCCCCGAGGCCTTCAGATTGGGTTGCCCATGGGCGGTTTGCGAGGTTGGAGAGATGGAGGCCGCCTCTAAGCGCTTTATTATTCATATGAGGCAACCTCCGATTAACGTGGCAGGCCATCTTTTTTATCACAAATGGTGGCGCTGCACGTGCCCATTATTCTAGAGGATACCCCTCTTTAGCGCAGGGTACAGGCGGAAGAAAAACACCAGGGCATCAGTGCCCACTGGACGCCGCACAGATGCTGCGCGAATAAGCAAACCGGCCGCCGTAGCCGCGCGCGTAATTACTCTTAATATGTGTTATCGTCAAGAAAACGGCTTGATCGTATTCGCGGGATGGCGGCCGAACCATGCCTTCGCCGCTAGCGGGTACACTGAGCAATATTGCATTGGGAAATAATGCACAGACGATGCCCCCCACCCCATTGCCCCCCCCTCTCCCCGCCTCCCCCACTTGACATGGCTGACTTACAGAGACGCGGCCGGACAGAACAGGCCAGACACGATAAACCGTGCCTGCGGCTGCACTGCTGACAAAGAGCCGCACAATTGCTAACGTAAAGCATTTCATTTTTAGCAGCTGGATTCTTGTACATACATTTCTAGACAATTGCAATCGTGATTGGGGGTGTGGGGGGGGGGTTAGTACGTGCATGTCAGGGTGGTCTTTGCAATTCCTGCAACCCTTAACGGTGTGGTTTCAGGCGTGAAGGTGAGGTAACTGCTTGTAGCATTGCAGATGCACTAGAATTGTCCCATTAGACTGTGTAAAGAAGTCAGGTGCCCTCCACACACGTACTCTCCCATTTTGTTGCGGGATGCTGTAATTTCCTCCCCGTGTTGGTTGCCAATCGCCTGTCTTCCTCATAGCCAGTCCTCCGCTCCCCACCTCGTCCGAGTCGATTTCCTCTACCGGCTAGTCACGGCGTGCTTTTTTTAAAACTACAAATATTGACCCATGTACCCCTTGCCTCACTGCGGGGCACCGGCATGACACCCGCAGTGAGAAAAAGCGTGCCGCAATTTCTGAAGTGCCTAGAAACTGGAGCACAGACGCTATCTTTCGCGTCGCGTAGATCATTAATGCCGCTGCCTTTACGGCTGCCGATTGCACAGAAGAGAGGTTGAAAACAAGGCAAGCAGCTGGGTGGCTTCATCATAGAGGGCTCTTTGTCTAGTATTTCAGCTGCACGCTCTCCCTCCTTTTGTTTAAACCTAGTAAGGAGTGTCAGGCTGCCTGCGTGAAATAAGTAACATCAGTTGAATGGAAAGCTTGCCTCTGGCGGCAGTGTCGGCCCGCCATCCCCTTGGGCTCGACACATTGATTACAGATAATAGCCAGCTCTTTCTGTAGCGCCTAGAAGGGTGGCACACGGATACGAAGCGCTAAGCGATCAACGCTGTTAATAAAACCAGCTCTAGTTGTTAAGTGTTGGGCACGTGTTTAAAGCAGGATGCTGCCCAGACGCACGCCCCGAGAGGCCATTATTAGATCACTGCAGGGCGGACGTGTGGCAGCGCACTTGCCGCAGAAGCACCCGTGCACCGCCCGCAGACCATTCGGTGAAAGTGTGGCGCAATGGCTGGCCAGCGCGCCAGTGGGGCGGCCGGCACGGTCCATAAGCATTGCCGGATTAACTCGCCTGGAATGAATGCGCAGAAACGCGATTCTCCGGGCAGAGGGGCGCGTGTTAAGCTGGGTGTATAGATATCGCCGCGGCTCCCTACTGGGGCAAGCAAGGACGTGGGGGTGTGGGGGCGTGCTGCAGACTCTGCGTGGGTCGGAGGTTGGGCGAGGCGAGGACTGACCTGCTCGCTTAGATGTCCAGCTATGATGATCTGATGGTGTACACGAGCGACGCACCAGGCACGCGCCTATACACATGCTGATGTGTATATAGTGCATGCGTGTCAGTAAATCTATCCCCCGGAATTGTATGCCGGCGTTAAAACGTCCCCATGTAATTATTTAACGCCACTAGCATTTTCCATTCCATGCACCGGTGCGCCCTGCACTATGGCAGTGATGTGCACAGTTGTTGGGTGTGGCCGCCTCGGCAGGGAACAGCAGGACTGCCTCTCCCTCTTTGCCCGTGGGTGGGGTGGAGGCAGGGGGCCGTGGCGTTCCTTCGCTCTGCCGCTTCCTGCCGAGTCCCGCGCCGCATGCCCGCATTGCCACTGCACCGGGGATCCATTGCGTGTTTGGGCTCCAAATTACGTGGTATATGGCATTTCGTGGCCCTGTTACAGAATGAGAAGGATTTTGTGTGTGTGTGTGTGTGTGAGGGGTGTGCTTGTCCACAGACAGGCCCAGGCCTCTGGAAGGCTCGCTGCGCAGGGGCAGAGCGCCCGAGCTAACTGCCCCAGCTCCACCTAATATCCAACTCCCCTATGGGCGCCTGCGGAGCACGGGCGCCCGTGGCCAAGTAGCACGCCCCCCGCCGGTCCATTCAGGAGGAGGATCTGATTGGATCCACCTGGGAGGTGCTTGCGATCCGATACTTGCTTGCAGAGGAGCTGAGAGCCGCTGCTGCCTCTGCCCAGTGCCAGCGCGCGCACCGATTGCGCTGACATGAAATGTCCGCCGTGCGCCTTCCCGGCGGGAATAGCCCTCGCTTCAATGCAAAACAGTGCCGTGTGAACCTGAACAGTGACTCCCAAACTAGAGAGGCAGCTCTCGGGTGTGCATGGCGAGAAGCAATGCTCTATTGGATTCCCTGAGCGTGCGAGACAGGGACGGCGTCATGGCCTTTCTAATATTTCAAATGAAAGTGGTATTTAGTGCTTTTCTTGTGTTTTTTTTCATGTTTTATTTGATATTCACTGATTGTATTGGGATTTGTTATGGATGTTGTGTAAATAAAGTTTTTTAAAAAAATGAAAGTGGTATGGAGCCTTAGACTGTCCGCATGTTGCCAGTCAGCAGACTTGTGGCTTATGGCACGGCAATGTATTCCTTTATATACTTCGTTCTTGTGCTTACATTTCGTTTTGCAGCGCTCACCCTGCCAGCTGCGTTTGCTGGAGACCAGCTTACCCCATCCCTCCAGGTATGCCAAAGTGTTAGCACCTCGCTGCCTTTTAAAACCGGTTCCTCCACATCATCCACTTTCCGTCCTGTGTGGATTTGTCTGCACAATGCTGGACAGCGCTCTTGGGTGGAATTGTCTGGTGTGGATTTGTCTGGGCAGTGCCTTTGAGTGGGATTGTTTTGGTGTGGATTTGTCTGGGCAATGCCATTGGGCTGAAATTGTCTTGGTGTGGATCTGTCTGGGCAGTGCCCTTGAGTGGAATTGTCTTGGTGTGGATTTGTCTGGGCAACGCCATTAGGGTGGCATTGTCTTGGTGTGGATCTGTCTAGGCAGTGCCCTTGAGTGGAATGTTCTTGGTGTGGATTTGTCTGGGCAGTGCCCTTGAGTGGAATTGTCTTGGTGTGCATTTGTCTGGGCAATGCCAGTGGGGTAAAATCGTCTTGGTGTGGATCTGTCTGGGCAGTGCCCTTGAGTCTAATTGCCTTGGTGTGGATTTGTCTGGACAAAGCCATTGGGGTGGTATTGTCTTGTTGTGGATCTGTGTGTGCAGTGACCTTGAGTGGAATTTTCTTGGTGTGGCTATATCTGGGCAGTACACTTGAGTGGAATTGTCTTGGTGTGTATTTGTCTGGGCAGTGCCCTTGAGTGGAATTGTCTTGGGGTGGATTTGTCTGGGCAATGTCATTGAGGTGAAATTGTATTGGTGTGGATCTGTCTGGGCAGTGCCCTTGAGTGGAATTGTCTTGGTGTGGATTTGTCTGGGCAATGCCATTGGGGTGGAATTGTCTTGGTGTGGATATGTCTGGGCAGTGCCCTTGAGTGGAATTGTATTGGTGTGGATTTGTCTGGGCAGTGCCCTTGAGTGGAATTGTCTTGGTGTGGATATGTCTGGGTGGTGCCCTTGAGTGGAATTGTCTTGGCGTGGATATGTCTGGGTGGTGCCCTTGAGTGGAATTGTCTTGGTGTGGATTTGTCTGGGAGGTGCACTTGAGTGGAATTGTCTTGGTGTGGATGTGTCTGGCAATGCCATTGGGGTGGAATTGTCTTGGTGTGCATATGTCTGGGCAGTGCCCTTGAGTGGATTTGTCTTGGTGTGGATTTGTCTGGGCAGTGCCCTTGAGTGGAATTGTCTTGGTGTGGATTTGTCTGGGCAATGCCATTGAGATGAAATTGTATTGTGGATCTGTCTGGACAGTGCCCTTGAGTGGAATTGTCTTGGTATGGATTTGTCTGGGCAGTGAACTTGAGTGGAATTGTCTTGGTGTGGATTTGTCTGGGCAATGCCATTGGGGTGGAATTGTCTTGGTGTGGATATGTCTGGGTGGTGTCCTTGAGTGGAATTCTCTTGGTGTGGATTTGTCTGGTCAGTGCACTTGAATGAAATTGTCTTGGTTTGGATTTGTCTGGGCAATGCCATTGGGGTGTAATTGTCTTGGTGTGCATATGTCTGGGCAGTGCCCTTGAGTGGATTTGTCTTGGTGTGGATTTGTTTGGGCAGTGCCCTCGAGTGGAATTGTCTTGGTGTGGATTTGTCCGGGCAGTGCCCTTGAGTGGAATTGTCTTGGTGTGGATTTGTCTGGGTAACGCCGCTCAGGTGGATTTTCCTTGCTGTGGACCTGTCTGGTTAGTGCCACTGGGGTGACATTGTGCCAGGCAGGGGACTCTGTTAAGGCCTTCTGGGAAAGTTTTTGTTTCGACCCAACTCAAGTGGACACTGGCTAGGGGGCGTTTGCTGGACTTTAAAACTGGGCTGGAGATGTGTTGAGTTGCATTTGGTTGAGTCCTACACTTGGTTCTGAAATATATTAGAAGACATATGTTATAGGGTAACCTTCATGGAAGCGACGAGTTTGGGCTGCACTTCCGGTGGTAGTACACGATAACCCATCCAGAAATGTATTGAGCTGCGTTTATTTAGTCTATTTCATTTGGGCTGAAATATTTGGAGCAGGTTTGTCATTTCACCAAAATACCATGGGTAGAGCGGAAGTGAGATCACACGACCCTTGACCCCCGATAACATCACAGGAACACACGACCCTTGACCCCCTGATAGCATCACAGGAAGTGGTGTAATTTGACCCTGCCCCTAAGGGACATCACTGCAAGTGATGGCAAACGACTTTCAGATGATTTTGATGCATGTGGCACCCGTGTTTCCAGGTGCTCTCATTTCAGTCAGCTATAAGAACTGAGGCACAGAGGGAGGAATGCTTTGTCCACGATTACACATTTGATGAATGCCATTTTCCAGATTCAATGTGGGGTCTGTACGTAAAACATACATAATGCAGTATTTCTAACAGGGAAACAGAAATCTGTAATGCAGTCTGCAGCTACTAGTGTATGAAACATCTATAGATTAATGGACACAGAAGTACACTCTATCTGTGGCCTTGCTGTGTTAAGGAAGCCAAAAAAGCACTGACCTGGGGAGGTGTGCACTGCTGTTTAACCAGGAGACAAATGCTGCACGAGCAAGGCCTGAAAATTAAATCATTTACTGGGATTTAGACTCAACATAATTCCCTGGTTCTGAATGTATATATGATTCAGCTCCCACTATGATAGCAGAAACCTATTAGACTGGTGTGCGAGCACAGAGGGGAGTGCACCTGATAATGTTAACTTTGCAGGAGCATAATACCTGGAATGGTTCTTTTAATATACCCAAGACCCCCCCTTAGTTTTTATTATCTAAGCGTAATACTGGGTGCCAGACTTTAAAAAAAAAAAATTAAAAAAACTCCATTTATGTTATATCTTTGCTGCAAACATAAATCCACAGCACCACACAGTTATTTAAAATTGAAAACTCCCATGACTTGCTTCTCATCCAGGGACTCACTGGCAGACTTCAAGGCACACACTACACACTACCCCTTTGTCAGACGCAGTGGTGCCCAATAGCGTAGCACAACATTTAGCAGCGCAATTGTGAGACATACTTTGCCCAAAACAGCCCCACCCTCCCCACAGGCTCCTTAACAAAGCACAGGTCACCCCACAGCCCGGGCCGGTCAGGACAACAATGTATGCGCAATGTCCATAAATATTATGCCGCTGCAGGGGCATGCACTACTGCTTATGAAAGTAGTAAATATCTTTTTTCAATCAAAGCTTAAATCTTTAACGTAACACAGAGAGAAGGGGGCAGTGCCTCATCCACAAATATTCCCATATAAGACCATACTAATGTTTGCGTTAAGACCTGTTTCTATAGTATCATTTCTGGCACCAAGCACAAAACGGACTCTGCCAATATATGCCAGTACTCCTTTGTAAGTACATACTCCCGTTTGTTTGGCCATTAAAAGTGACATGTCATAACATGAAAAAATGTCCAAACTGGTTCCAATGTAAGCCGGTCTAGACCCATAAGAACACTTCTCTTGCTTGATTCATCATAGATGCTCAGTTAATAAAATGTCATGCTACAGTGAAGAATATACAGGCCGCTAAGCCAAAACATCAGTCTAGCGAGGTAACCATACTTCTCATGCTTGCTTTTTTAAAGATGCTGAGTAATAAATGGCATGCTAGACCGACTCAACCAAAACATCAGTCTAGCTAGGTAATGAATGACACACATGAACTTGTCTCTCCACCAAATACTAGTAAAACATGTAAAATCAATAAAGGATGTGGCAAAAATGCTCCAGTGATCCCCAGCCTCCCAGGGCCTTAAACCCAAATGCATCCTCTTTCATCCACCAGTCAGTCACCCATACCTCTCCTCACACATTCACTCACACTGGATTCACCACACAGGCACACACCAAACCCCACTCAGAACATTCAAACACACACATCACATTCATACCCATTCACCAACCAGTCACTCACTCATACACCTTGTCTTACCTCCACCCATTGCATTTTCTACCAGCACACAACCACCCAACCACCCAGAACATTCAAAAACACATCATCACATTCATACTCATTCACCCACCAGTCACTCACACGCACATTGTCTTACATCCACTCATTGCATTCTCTACACAGGCACACACCCACCTACCCAGAACATTCAAAAAACACACATCACATCACTTCTTATTCACCCACACACCAGTCACTCACACCTTCTCTTGCATCCACTCATTACATGTTCTACACAGGCACACACCCACCCACCCAGAACACTCAAAAACACACATTATATCACTTCTCATTCACCCAGCCTACCAGCCATTCACACCTTCTCTCGCATCCACTCATTACATTCTCTACACAGGCATACATCCACCCACCCAGAACATTCAAAAACACACCACTTATCATTCACCCACCAGGCAGCCACAACTTCTCTTACATCCACTCATTGCATTCTCTACACAGGCACACACACACACACACCCACCCAAAAAACTCAAAAACACACATTGCATCACTTCTCATTCACCCACCAGTCACTCATACCTTCTCTTACATCCACTCATTGCGTTCTCTACACAGGCAAAACCCCCCCACACCACCACTCGGAACACTGAAAAACACACATCACATCACAAAGGGATTCAGATGACTGTCTTTAATATGAGAAAGGATTAAGATGACTGCTTTTAATAGGAATTATTAGCAGTAGACAATCTTGTTATATTTTATTTTAAAGAGAGCCCCCCAACCCCTTGGTGGGGGTCCGAGAAACAACATTTTTACTCCGGGGGGCTCGGTATGAAAGACTGTGAATACCACTGGTCTTGCCTAGCTAAAAAAAGGGAGATGATAGAGTGGGAAAAGCAGTCCTAAATAAAGACTCTTGGTGACTGCAGGACCCGAGCAGTCAGGACAGGGGCATGGCAGGGACTAAGAGGAGGGTGCTTGCTGCCTCCCCCGGGTGCCCTGACCAACCCTGCAAAGCCAGAGCCTGGGACTGTGCAGCGGTTCCAGATGACATCATGGCACACAGGACCGGATGCGCCCCCGTTTCGTCACCAAACCACAGCCCAGGATTTTTCCAGGATTGGCCTCTTTTCTCCTGGTCCTCCTATTAGTTCATCATTTATTCATGCAGTTTTGTGATCTTATATAGCGGTGCATGCTTGATTCCTCCCGCTTTAAGTGCTGTAGTGGCAGGCGGTTATTATTGCCCACTGGAATGTTGCGCTGTGTATTTACTTCGGGTGCATGAAGAATTGAGTTGGGAAAATGCGCCTGTTAATGGTGACGCTTGTTTTAAGGTCGGGATTTGTTGTGCTCTACCTTTGATTCTGGGATGAGTTGGGCCTAGCACAAGGTGCTTGAGGGTGCATTCGGCCAGGCCCCACTGTTTGGGTGGAAATACCCTCTGCATAAGTAATTAACCTGATTAATGTCCTGATTGTGGTAGGAGGTTCAATTATTTAGGTGAAACAGCACACCCCCCTGCATGCAGTATTTGAATGGACAGGCAGGCTTGTCTATTGGGTCCGATTCATGGAATTTTTAGCGCAGTGCAAAGTGATTTGCACTGCCAAACAAAAATCCTGATTCTCAGATTTGCACTGCAAAACAACTATGTGAACCACGCTAAATGGGCCTAATTCACAGTGCAAAGAGTACTTTTGCAGTGGAAAGTGACTTTGCACTTCAGAAATACACTTTGCACCGCTCTGTGAATCAGGGTGTTTGTTGGCAGTGCAAAGTCACTATGCACCGCCCTAAAAGTTCCATGACTCAGCCTCTATGTGTTTGTAAGGGTCTTGATGCGCAGGTGAACACATTCACGCCAGTAGAAGCATCACACCTTGGGTGAGTGTGATACGCCATTGACCCTCATCTTGCAGCGCAGCTGAATTCGCCCTTGCATTTCCTATGCCGTTTCCTTTGCAGCACAGCGTGGTCTCTGTTGTGTTCCGCCCTGCGTCCCGCTACGCGGTGACGCAGGGCGTCCTTAATAAAAGCCCCGCCCCCGCGTTCGGGGAGCAGTTCCGGGCAAACGACGATCCAGCGTGGGTGTGAGTTATTCAGAGCTCCCGCTGGAGCTGCGCCACGGGCCGCGCGGCCTACACGCGCGATGCCAGCCCCCGCGCGTAGGCCGCGAACCTGAAATGCAACAATGGCGACGAGGATGGGACGAGCTCCACAATAAGCTCGGTGCCCTGAAGGCACCACAACGACGCACAGCCATCGCGGCTTAATTTTTGGACACCCGGTGGGGGTGCCATCACACACGTGACCCCCCACCCCAAAAAAAAAAAAAAAAAAAAAAAAAAAAAAAATTTTTTTTTTTCGTTTTCTCTCAAATACCAATGAGCTCTGCCTCCAAGACCACAGATCTTCCCATCCACCACAGGAGAGCAGCACCACAGAGTGTGGGGAGTGCCTGGGCACAGCGGCACCTCCAAGGCAGGTAGACGTCGCAGCACAGAATCGGTGGCTGTAGGAGGCACCCACGACAACACGGATCAGGTACACGCCAGCATGGCGGCCGGCACATCCACGCCTGGGCCCTCCACGCCGTCCAGAATGGCGGCAAACCTGTCCATGACGCCGCCTCCACCTCGAACCCAAGGCACTTCGTCGACACTGGTCCAACCGTTTGACCCATTCACGGATCCGTCGTCATGCGGACCCAGATGGCAGCTATGGATCCAGAAGTTCGAGATGGCGATGGAGTGCAAAGAGATCACTGCGCCCAGGAAACTGAAGGCACACCTGCTACTCAGTGTGGGTGATGAGGTACTGCGCATTTTCAATTCGCTGAACGTTGATGATGGCCTAGATGGATACCGAAGCGCAAAAGACGCCCTCACCGATCACTTTCTCCCTCAATTGAACCCGGACTATGAGACGTTTCTCTTCTGCACCACATTACAGACAGCGGAGGAAACCCTTGATGCGTACCACACCCGCCTGAGGAAGTTAGCCATGTCCTGTGAATTTACAAATGTGGAGAAGGAAATCAGGAGGCAGATCATCAACGGGATTTATTCGGAAAAACTGAGGCGCCTGATACTCAGCGAGAAGGGTATCCCCCTACAGCGTATCCTTGAACTAGGACGCCAGAGGGAACTGGCACACACTAGAGCGGCCAACATGGAGGCCACGCTACACAGGCTGCAACCTGCTCTCAACACGGCTATGGTGGCCCGCATCGCCACCAAACAACCCTCGAGAGACGACAACAGTGGCGGATACGGACAAAACAGGTGGCAACCGCGTATTCCAGGACCTACTGAGTGTGGTTGGTGCGGTGGCCCACGACATGGCCGTCGCAACTGTCCTGCGCAAGGCACCACGTGTGGGGCATGTGGCCGGAAGGACCATTACGCGAAAGTATGCCGATCAACGGACACCCCCATACAGCCTCAGCAAAACCAGCCGGAGAAGATCGCGACCAAGAAAAAGAAGCAAGCCAGTGCCAGAAGGGTCGCAGTGGCCAGCTCTTCTACGGAGGATGAAGGGGACGATGTCTCGGCAATGCTGCAGGCCCCCTCCAAGGACACAGACAGGAAAGGAAGGAAGGTATACCTAGTGTCTGCACTATGCCAGGACCGTGGACCTCGAGGAAAAGCCACCCGAAGGCGCAAATGCATGGTCACCATCCAAAATCAGTGCGTTCAGATGACCATCGACACGGGCGCTTCGGTGAACGTAATGCCTGAGAGCATCTTCCTGACTCTAAGCCCTCCACCAGAGCTGAAAAACACCGACACTCTGCTCTATGCATACGGCTGTCGAAAGCCCCTGCCGGTGATTGGCAGGTTCCGCACCACACTGGAACATGGGGAGAACAGACTATGGTCCAAAGTCTATGTTGTGAAGGCAGGTGTTGAGAGCCTCCTGAGTGGGGACGCTGCGGAGGACTTGGGAGTGGTTCAATTCGTCTGCCATATCAACGAAGAAATGGAGATCGAGCAGATGCTTAACCAATACCCGGACTTGCAAGAAGGCATAGGCTGCCTAAGAGGCAAAACCATCAAACTGCATATTGATGAGACTGTGCAGCCGAAAGCCGTCCGGCACCGGAGAACGCCGTTCCACATGAGGGAACAAGTGGAGCAGGAACTCAAGGCACTGGAGGAAGCGGGCATCATTGAGGAGGTCACAGGGCCCACACCGTGGGTCTCCCCAATGGTAGTCACACGGAAGCCCAAGCAACCTGGAAAGGTGCGGATCTGCATAGACATGCGTCTCCCTAACACTGCCATAAAAAGGGAACGCCACATAACCCCAACAATCGACGAGATTGTGGCTGACCTCACAGGGTCGAAGATATTTTCAAAGATTGACCTAAAGGCGGGATACCATCAACTCAAGCTCCACAGAGACTCTCGATACATAACAACGTTCTCTACACATCTGGGGCTGCGGAGGTATAAACGCCTAAGCTTTGGAATATCATCAGCTGCGGAGGTGTTCCAGCAGACCATCCAGGAGGTCATCCGAGGCATCCCTGGTGTCCTCAACGTGAGCGATGACATTCTGATTCACGCCCCCGACAAAGAGACACACATCAAGAGGCTTCACGCCCTCCTGGGCCGACTACAAGAGGTTGGGCTCACAATACATCGGGAAAAGTGCGAGTTCCTCAAAACGGAGATCACGTTTTTCGGATACAAGTTTGGCAGCACAGGCATCTCCCCGGACCCGCAGAAGGTCGCAGACATCCAGGCGGCTAGCCCTCCGATGACACCCACGGAAGTGCGCAGCTTTCTAGGCATGGCCACCTACTGCGGGAGGTTCATCCGAAACCTGGCCACACTATCTGAGCCACTGCGGGAACTTACGAAAGCCAACGTCAAGTGGGAATGGGGGCCAACATGCCAGGACTCGTTCGAAAACATCAAGGACTCCCTCTCAGCTGACACCAAGATGGCCTACTACAACACTGAACTGCCTACAGAACTATTCGTAGATGCCAGCCCCGTGGGGCTCGGTGCCATCCTAATGCAAGTCACGAGGGAAGGGGAGAAAAGAACGATCGCGTATGCATCGAGAGCCCTCACCGAGACCGAACAACGGTACTCGCACATCGAAAAGGAGGCCATCACCGTGCTGTGGGGGTGCCGGCATTTTCACCTCTACCTATATGGACGTCACTTCACGACGATCACGGACCACAAGCCCCTCCTACCAATATTCATGGGAACCTCAGCACACCCTCCGGCACGAATAACCAAGTGGTTATTGCACCTCCAGCAATATGACTTCGACCTCGTTTACCAACCAGGCAGCGGGAACCCAGCGGATTTTCTATCCAGGCATCCGCGAGAGGCCACTCAACAAGAGATCCAAGTAGCGACAGAAACAGAGGAACACATATGCCAAGTGGTGCGAGCAATGAAGCCCAAAGCGGTGAGCATCGAGGAAATCGAGGCGGAAACACACCAAGACCCGTGTTGCGACTTGGTGAAAGATGCCATCCTGTCCGGTGACTGGAAGACTTTCATGAGACATACACACAACAGAACAGCGGAAGCAAAAGGGTTTTTGTCAGGCATATTCACAGTCCGGCAAGACTTGTCAGTCACGGAAGGTGGAATGTTACTTCGAGGAAACCGCATCGTAATCCCTCTCAAACTACAGGACAGGATAGTGGCCCTAGCACATGAGGGGCACCAAGGACTGGTAAGGACGAAAGCCCGCATTCGGCACCGAGTATGGTTTCCCCAGATCGAGGAGCGGGTCGAGACACTCATCACAACGTGCCTAGCCTGTCAGATAACAGGGGGGCCGCCAGACCCGGAACCCATCATATCGGCAGAACGGGGCCGCTCTCGCTGGGAGGCCATCAGCATTGACTTTTGCAAGCTCCGGGAAGGCCTCCACTTGCTGGTGGCCGTCGATGACCACTCCCGCTACCCGGAGGTTGAGATAGTAGAGTCCACAGCAGCTGAAGTGGTCATTCCGGCCCTAGAGAAAATGTTCGCAACCCATGGACTACCCATCTCGATCAAAAGCGACAATGGCCCGCCGTTTACGGGAGAGGACTTCAAAAGGTACCTACAGGACCTCAATGTGAAATATCACCACATCACTCCAAGACACCCCCAGGCAAATGGGGACGTAGAACGATTCATGCGAACTATCAATAAAGTACTCCGAGTGTCTAAGGCCAACGCCAGCCCCTGGAAGGTTGATCTCTTCCGATTCCTCCGAAATTACCGGGTCACGCCTCACAGTACCACCGGCATACCGCCGGCGGACCTCATGTTCGGCACCGTAATCAGATCCTCGATCCCGCATCACCCAAGCAGAACCCCGGACACGGTGAACGAAGAACGCACCGAGAGAAGGAGGAGGGATGCCAACGAACACATGAGTGGCAAGCGGAGAGCGAGGCCGTCCCATCATCAAGTGGGTGACCAGGTTATCATGCTACGTAACCCTTCCAAGTCAAAACTTGCCACAAGGTACGAGGAACTGCCATGGACCGTCAGCAACCGGCATGGAACCATGGTCACTGTGACACGAGGAAACCGCCAAGTGACGAGAAATGCGTCATGGTTCAAAGCCATACCCCGTACACTATGGACTGATAAGGAATGCCCTCGGGAAGGCATGGACAATCCACCCTGCGAAGAAGAGCCGGAGGCCATCCCTGAGGAGGATGGAGCGCGGGATGGAAGCTGGGAACCGGCGGATGAACCTGGCCTCGAGGACCCGAACAGCGACGATGGAACCGAGTCTGGAGCAAGGGGGAAGGACCCCCGCGAAGGACGATACCGACTGAGAACCACGACGAGACCGCCAGCCAAGCTAAGTGACTATGTGTGGTAGCTGGTGCAATAGTGCCATGAACCCCGATGGCAAGGTGGCGGAGTATTGAAGACTGAGCGTTTATGCTGGATTTGGCCGTTGGTCGGCTGTTTGAGTTGTGTGTGTTTTGTTTTGTTTTATAATAAAGGAGGAATGTTGTGTTCCGCCCTGCGTCCCGCTACGCGGTGACGCAGGGCGTCCTTAATAAAAGCCCCGCCCCCGCGTTCGGGGAGCAGTTCCGGGCAAACGACGATCCAGCGTGGGTGTGAGTTATTCAGAGCTCCCGCTGGAGCTGCGCCACGGGCCGCGCGGCCTACACGCGCGATGCCAGCCCCCGCGCGTAGGCCGCGAACCTGAAATGCAACAGTCTCGTTTGTTTGTAATCCGCGCGGGTCTGAGCCGAGACTTAATTCCAAGTGTTCTCGGGCCAAGGAAAAGCAGCAGAGGGAGGAATAATCGAACCCATCCATGTTTTCCTTCATTCGGTTTTATTCACGCGGGCGCTTGGGCGTGCTCTGAGCAATGAGGACGGCTAAGCTCAGACTCAGAGGCCTTCCAAGTGATGGGGGTACCCAGGGTGTCCCAGCATGCCTGCCAGCCAGCCAGGGACATGCAGATCTGCTTCGAAGACTGTGTGGGACCTGGATTGCAGGAAGCCCCCTGCAGCACTCCTGGGGTGGGCATTCTCATGCCAGCGCAGAGGGGTCTCGTCAGAGCAGGGCTGGGCTCGGGTGTTCGCCGGCTTGACACAGTAAGCTGCTGAGAAGTACTTGCAAGAGCTGTGATTGAAGCACGAGCGCAATTAACACACACAGCTGCATCAACAGGACTGCGAGGAGGGGCGGGGAGGTTAGCCAGACCCCTTGGCAGCGGTTCCTATCTTTGCATGTCTATGCATCTGAACGCCAAAGACAGAGAGCAGCTGCAGACTGGGTGATGGGGACAGGTAGACGACAAGAAGCGTCAGCCAGCGTCTGACTCTTGCCCGGGTCTGCAGGGTTTTTTGGATGCACTTGTCTGTCGTTTAATCCCGAAGTGTCCTCATGGGCCTGCCTGTGTACCTCTGATTGCCGGTAACAAAGCTAGGCGAGCGGGGAGACAGCAAGCAAGCGTCCCACAAACACAAAGGCAAATGCTGGCAGTGCTGAGTCAGCCTTTCATTCATCCAAATTGGAAAACTGTGTTTGGTATTAAGAATACCCTTTATCCACTCAAAAAAAAAAAGAAAAAGACCCGTTTGCAGTGTGTGATAAAGCATGTAATTATCCTTCTCCTCCTATTTGTCACCCCTCTACTTCCTTCTTCTCCCCTTCTTCTCCTCCTGCTTTGCCCGTCCCCTTCCCCTTCTCCTCGTATCCCCCTTCTTTTCGTCCTCCTCCTCCTCCTCTTACTCCTTGACTCTTCTTCCTCGTCCTATCCCCTTCCCCATCTTCTCCTTCCCCCTCCTACTTCCTCCTCCCCCTGCTTCTCCCCCTCTTCTTGTTTCACCTCCTCATTCTTTGCCTCCTCCTTCTGCTTCTCCTCTATGTACTTACTCCTTCTCTTTCTCCTTCTTCCTCCCCCTCGCCCGCTCCTCCTCCTCCTTCTTTTATTCCCCCTTCTCTGCTCCTCCTCGTTCTTCTCGTCCTTCTCCTCCTTTGCCTCTTACAGTGTATCATTTCTCAGTGCACTACCATAGATGCCCAGCTTGGGTGGATTTTATACGGACTATTTAATGGATGTAACTCACAAGTTTAACATGTGCTGAAGCTGGGGCTCAAGTCGAGGGTACCAGTGGGTGGGTGACGTCCGCCCACTTTTTTTCAGATGTCAGACGCTGCCTGCCCCCAGGGCTGAACTGGCCTATAAGGAACCCTGTGCAAGAGTTTCTGGCATTACAAAAAAGGCCTTTTCCCTATAATGATGGCGCCGGTACCTGCAAGGCAACCCTTTAACCAAGAGATACCTGTAGACGCGTGCCAGCATTATGGAAGAAAGGGTGAGGCCACAGGCAGACTAAGGTCTTTATTTCTAAAGTCTTAATGTCCCACTCTTAGTAATTTAAGAGAGTCATCACCCGTTAAAGTAGGCTTATAATAATCACATTTCAACCAATCATCCATAAAAAATATTGGGACGCAAAAAGGGTAATTCTCGTGTTACAATAATAGAATGAAAATTATTTGTACGAATTTTTGGACAGAGGCCTGGGTTACTCTTGTAAACATCACCAGGTACTCCATCCTCTCCTGGAGCTTTATTCCATGCCAGCTCCCCTACATAACCTGCAACCAGTTCAGGAGTATTTCCATCGAGTACAAACTGAGAACAGCGTTTAAACCTTTCACATTGTGTCATGTTACCTGAGACCTCACAAAGCGTTTCCTAATATATGGATCTGTATTAGCTCTGCATCATTTGGCAGGATGGAACGCCTTGGTACAAGAGAAGGGATCTCCAACTTTTACATTGGCAAGAGCTACATCTAGTTAATGGCCAATAGGCAGGAGCTTCTTGCAAGAGCTACTGGGAGGGGGCTGGGAAGTGATGTGTATGGGAATGTACCAAGATTGTTTGCACACTTTATTTGCTCTTTATATAAAAAAAGGAATAGCATATGCATTTACAATAATATTAATAATATCAAAATTGTCAGACATTTCAGAATGTAGGAAACCAACTCAGACATTCAATGTGAGGGCTGATGCTGCATGCTATCCACCAGTGTTCAGTAATCTGGTGTGTAGTTTCAAACAGCAACAAGACTCGTGCTGCCAGAAAGGACCAATGTTTTGATTTGAGAAAGTTCATGCCTGAAATAGGCAGATTTGCAGATATAGGCAATCACATTGGCATATACCCACATCGACATAGTTTTTGCAGCTAACTGCACACCTAACGTGAGGCATACATTCAACAGTTTTTATAATCTGTGAACACAGGCTCAGCCATGGGAGTCACTGCACCCTTTACAACTGTACCATCTATAAAAGTGTATTTATTTTTCATTAAATAATTATCAACTTTGAAGGATGTCTCTGTAACAGCTTCTGTATTGCAGTGTTTAGTTTACATTCTTTTTAGAATCGCAGACAGCATCATTTGGGAACATTATAATATATCCTTGCAAATGCCATCTCAACCTTAAATACAATTGAGGTGCTACTGCCTTAAAACAGAGAACTCAGTATCTTCAAATAAAAACTAAGAAATCACAGTTTTACCATAAACAGGAATACGTACCTCTAGATATACCCTTTGTCTTGCAAGCTGTAATCACTCAATTGTCTTATACTACACACACACGCTGAGCAAAAAACAATTACTGCTTGTTTTGTATTTCCCCCATTTTGATTGAAAGCCTACAATTACCAGCATGCAATGCCAACCAAAATAAATCTAAAGAAACAATGTGGCACTGAAACGATCACAACCCCAGCTTTATTTCACATGTCATGTATATGTATGCACCTCTTCCCTTTCTAATCAGCCATCATTTGCTCCTCTTGGAGAAAATGGCCAAAACACACATTTGCCAGTTCTCTTTTGTTATTGATTGTTAACCCCTTGTTGGAACACTAGCCCGAGCCCTCCAAGCTGAGATTCAGCCCCTTCTGTGACTGAGCAGACAGCTTTCGGCTGTTTGCTTTGCAGGAAGAGGAGAGGGAGGGGCCGGGGTAGAGACCCAGGGACCTCAGACACCAAAATAAACACACAGGACTCATTCTGGTGTCTGATTCAAGGAGCTAATGGGAAGCCTCAGGAGAGCTATCACTGGCACGCGATCTACTGGTTTCAGACACTGGCTCCAGAGTCTCTTATGTCACCCATTTGCCACAGATCCTCCCAGACTTTAAATTGCCATATGCTGTTTGCTATTTCTTGAATAACTGTCAGAGACCGTAAAACCTCTAACAAAAATGTTGTTGAGTCCTGACAACCATTGTCAAACCAGCCATTTATTTTTGTGGAGGTTATTTTTTACAAGGATGTTCTGTCACAGAGTTTTTGACTATGTCATTTAACATACAAAATGCCCTTTTTACCCTTTTTACATTCAATGGATCTGTGTCCGGACTCAAACATTAAGATATGTGGTCTAAGCACTAGTTGTAATTACATTTGTTAGAACTCCAGCATTTTCTGTTGACCACTTAATTCTTCTTTTGTTGTGAGTAAATGTCACTTGATTTGTAGTGTTAGGTTGTAATGTATTTATTTATTAGACATGTGTATGGTACCTATACATAGGTGTTTACAGGCACCACAAGACAAGATGATGGGAGGTTGGGGCCTGGGAATCGCAAAAGTACCACAACAAAGAAACGGTTATGTTGGCCTTGTGACAATCCTACCATGCAAGTGCATAACAAGGAGATAGGTGCAGGTGGGGGGGGGGATAGAGGGAGAAGTGCAGTTGCATATATAACACATGTAGGAGAAAGATGACAATGGTCACCGTATGGCCATTTAAAAACTTTACAATCAAGCAAATTCCACCAGTCCACCATTCTTACAAGTATATCGCCTATTGGGCCAATGGGGAGGGGGGAGTGTAGAAATGTACTATTCTTTTATTTTTTGTATTTAAGTGTATTCCCACTATGCTATTAAAACCTTAAGCACTATGCAAATCAGTGAGCAATACAAATCAAAAATGATATTTCCTCACAATACAAAAATATAAATTATCACAATAATGCAATTCAATTCAGATAAAATACAATTACAGATAACATATCAAAGCATTATAAGCATGTCCTAATTAGAAGAGTCAAATAAAATAAGAGCTTCCTTCCCAACCGAAAGGCCGCAGCAGCAATGACCAGAGACTCAGCAGAGTAAAACGCACCCCAAAATTGATCAGATTGGATACTATCAACATTGCTAATAAAATTACAATATACCTTGTAATATTTACTTTGCAGAGAGGGTATGTCTGGTAGTTTCAATACCTTGTCTACACATTCTGTCCTCCCAAGGAATACCGCGCAGAGTTTCAACAAATATGTGCTGGGAATACCAAGGGAGAAACCCTGTGAAGAATATTCAACATATCTCTTCTTAAGGCATAACTTATCTATATTTTGGAAATAGCCGCAATCCATGGTTTTAACTTTAAGGGTATGCAAAAAAGAGGATGAAGTCTCTACCAAAGGGAGCGTCGGACCCAAGGCAGCAAAGTGCGACTCAACAGAAAATGTTAAATCACACTAAGTTTGATTTAAGCAATTACTTTGATCATTATTGGCGATAAGACCTAACGAATCAGGGGTCATTCAAGCCCAATTCAGCTTCACACAGAACTTACATTGCTGGATCAACCATAAGAAATTCAAAGACCAAATTCATTCCATAATGCCTGAACAGGGACTGCTCTAGGAATGTCCAAATGAGAGCGTAAAAATGTACCATCAAGCTGGTAATTGCCACGGCTCGCTACCGTGGGACGGACGCTAATCGGCATGCCTAAATACACATAAATATTTCCAACCTTCATACTCCCCCCCCCCCCCAGCCACCAATTATACAACCTCTAGTTAGAAGAGTGTTTTCCTATGATCATACTTTTGGTTTTATGGAAATGATTCTTCATATTATTACTCATAGCAGACAATAGTAGAGCGTCTATAAAACGCTGCAATACGATGGGCGTATTATCCAACAAAACACTGTGTCGTCAGCATACGCTAACCAAGGGATGGATTGCTTACCAATGTGGGGAGGGGGGTAAATTGTTACAAGCTCTGACTGCCATATCCAAATCTGAGACATACAGATTGTACAACTGGGTTGAAAGCACGCACACCTGTTTAAGGCCGCAGTTAGTTGAAATTACTCCAATAGTATGTCTGGTTTGGTCAGTTCGAACAATAATTGAGGTATTAGAATAAATTAACTGGATGTAATATAACAGGATACGGTGAATTCCCCATCTTTCCAGTTCAACCCATAAATTAGGACGAGATACACAGTAAAATGCCTTGGAGTAATCTATATAGCATAGATATAGCTTTTTATAAGGATGGCACAATACTTCTGCCACCAAATATTGTAGCAACCAAATATTATGAATAGTGCTGTGTCCACACCTGGATCTCGTTTGGCACGCCGGTATTAGGGGTGATTCCTTACAGGACCCCCAGGAAGAAATAGAACATAAGTGGATTTCAACCGCAATAATTGATGTGCAGCAACTGAAGAAGCTATATCTTTTTGAGGTGGTATTACTGACAGACCACGCATGTGAATTTGGAAACCCCAAATCAAGGAGGGACATGTTGACCATGACAACTAATTGTCTGATGAATAAGAGATAAAGAACAATCAGGAAGTGTATTTGTAGTTTTAAAGCACATGTTTAAAGCCTTGAGGACGACCAGTGCTCGAAACTCTTGTCGGCCGAGCACATCTAATAAATATTGTCGAACCATAATTTGGAGAATGTATATTTGAATTGTTTCACTGTATGGATTGACAACATATAGGACAAGCGCAATACTCTGGGAGGCTAATTTCTTCACAGTATACTTTTAGGAGACAGGGGCAGAGTCTCTCAACCCAGAGTCTGCAGCTATCCACCATTACCATACATTCTAACAGTAGTAATTGTTTAAACCTAAGCGCACCTTGAATCCAGGCTCGCCCCAAATGTTAAACTTGATCTGATGCTCTGTTGCACATGCTGTGAAATGCGTCTTACCGATTCCTTTTGTGAATCTGTGAATAATTTCTGCAGCTGATATTGGCAGCAAGACCACACAACAAGACCCAACGCTATAATTTGTGTTCCCATTTCTCAGTGCCTAGATTAACCCTGAAGCGCTTGACCATATGGAGCCTGCTCAGTCTTTAATGAGCAGGCTTTGTTTAACCCTTTAAATGCTTTAACCCTTGCTACACCCAATCGTAGAGCACTCCCGTTATATTCCGCCAAGCATCACTGAAAGTGTAGAACACCATTTTGATTCTTGTTTCCTAAGCAGGGTCCAATCAGTCACCCCTTTGCATGTGTGAAAAAGCCATGTTTAGCGTCCAGTGACCACCCAAAGGAAAATATGGGGCCTGCAACATATTTAAGGTCATGCATTCCCAGCAGGTCAGTGCAGGTGGGGATTGATAACTGGCGGATGGTTGCTGGTAGTAGTGCACAAGCAGTATTTCAAGGCCATCTTGCACATATGAGCAGCTATATTTGTGTGCAGGCGTTGCTTCTTCAAGCCTCCTCTCCATGGCAACACCAACATCACAAGGTTAATTTGAAGAACATAAATCTGTAGCAATATGGAAATGCAGAACTTCTTTTGACAGTTTGTTTAGGGCATGTTGGCAGCAGTTTATTTACAGATGTGTTATCCTAAGTCTGGGGTGAGTGTTTTGCTTGGGGACTAGCGGAATCATTGAAGTGCGAACAAACCTATTTGAGAATCAATACATTTAAAAACATACATTTCAGGAAATGCAAATCAAATATGCTAGCTCCTTTATGCCTAGTAAACTTACCTGTGGTGTCCTTATACCGTCTGGTGTGAATGTTTTTCGTGGCGACTAGCAAAAGGGTGAAAAAACAGATTTGTGAATCAATACAATTGGAGAAAATAAAATCAGGAAATGCAAATTAAATATGCTATCTCCTTTAAGACTGGTAACCATACTTGTGTGGTCCCTATACCGTCTGGTGTGAATGTGTATTGTTTTGTGGCTAGCAAAATCACTGAAGTGTGAAAAAAAATGTGTGAATCAAAACATATTTTTAAAAATGTAAATTTCAGGGAATGCAAATCAAATGTGTTATCTCCTTTATGACTTGTAAACATACCTGTTGTGTCCTTATACCGTCTGGTGTGAATATTTTGCGTGGTGACTAGTAAAATCATTGAAGGGTGAAAAAACATATTTGTGAATACAAAAAAAACACATTTCAGGAAATGCAAATCAAACATGCCAACTCCTTCATGACTAGTAATCATACCGGTGTTATCCTTATACCATCTGATGTGAATGTTTTGGTGTGTGACTAGCAAAATCACTGAAGTGTGAAAAAACATATTTGTGAATCAATACATTTTTTTACAAATGCACATTTCAGGAAATGCAAATCAAATGTGTTATCTCCTTTATGACTAGTAAACATACCTGTTTTGTCCTTATGCCTTTTTGACCATTCTGTGTGAAAGATGGGCCAGTATGTGTTTTCGGAATGTTTACTTCTGTTTGCTGACGGGTGCTTCTTATTCAGTTCACCAGCTGTTGGCATGTTTGCGGAGCGAAGCGGCTTCTACAATACACCCATATTTTAATTCTACAGATGTGCCCTGAAAATGTAAAAGCACATATTTCAGCTGTGTGTGTTCCAAGAACCTCTTCTAATTAATGGAATTACGCCTCTGCGCACCAGCCCCCCCCGAGTTTATATCTAGAGCAGATTGAATTGTACATATTTATTTGAATCCATAGGGCACTTTTGCCAAAACACTGCAACAAATGATACAAATGCAGCAATAAAGTATACCTGACAAACAGAAGGTCAACCTGACACATTTTTAACATCGTAATAACTAGAAGATGAGCTTTGAAAGAAGAAGAGAGGAAAGCAGGAATGGTGTCAGAGGGTAAAGAGCGAGTACGTTTATTCCAGAGTTTAGGCGCTAGAAGAGAAAATGAACAAACGCAGGACTGAGCTCAAAGACAATCAGGAAATGCCAATAAGGAAAGGAGGAGAAGAGGAACGAAGATGGTGACTAGGGCTGAAAACAGCACAAAGAGGAAAGGTGAGAAGGCCACTGAGAATTGGGCAAAACAATGATGTGACAACTAAAAGCCAATGAAAGCTTGTGGAGCTTATTGGCTTCACGGTCGCTCATGATGGGCTTGTCTGAGAAGGCGATCTTTTCATCAGTGATCCAATGGGATTGTGAGTTTATCACTCGGCAGCTAATTATCCAATCTCGCACGGTGTAAAAGATGTTGGTGGTGGTCGTATGTCTCTATCCTAGACCTCTTTAGATGGTAGTGCTTCACTCAGTGGGGCCCAGCCAGAGCCTGCTCTTCTTCTCTCTGCGGAGAAGGCTTTGTTGTATCCCTGGTCATGTAAGAGTAGCCATTTGCTTTTCTGCTGGAATTGAGGAAATCTGTGATGGAGGGCAGGGGTCGGCCGGCGGGTGGAACTTGGCTGCTGTTGACCTTGTGTCTTGGTGCTTCTCTTGCTGTATGATGTGGATTTCAGATGTGATATCTGGGAGGGATAGTTTAGATGCGTTACCCACCAAGCCGCCGTTGCAGGGGTGATGCTCTAAATTCTCCCCCTCTCCATGAACCCTGAAGAGACGTTAACACTTAAGCCCTCATAGAGGTTTCTGTGTGAACGGAGCAGGACTGACAGAGCTGACCCTGGGCAGGGTCAATGAAATGATTGTGGTCTCTGAGAAGGGTCAGAGAGCTTCGGAAGTGCTGTCCGGCACCCTCCTCCCATTGTTATGCATCTAGTAAACACTAGACCACAGTCCTTGAAAGTGTGTAATGGTTAGATGTTATTTAACATCAGCTTCGGCATTTAGGTGCACATATACTCCAGGGTCTAATAGGCATATTGTACCTCTGAGTTGATTGCTTCTATTTTTGTCTCCCGTGTACATGGGATCTTCGGTCCCTGCTGTTGTTATCCGGTTTAGACTGCTGGGCATGTCCTCTGTGTGTATTACTATGGCTATTGCAGAATGGAGACGCTGGCATGCCGAGTGCATTAGCATCCTCGCCCACGTAACCACCCTCCTCTATCAGCTGTGCACAATCTTTCTGATCCCTCCAACCTGGCTCCCACAAAAATCTAACACAGGCTGGGAAATATTTACTTCAAGACAACAGGGAATTGAGTTTGCTTAAACTGCTCTTATTGTATCCGCGCCCTCCTCAAAGAGAGATGTGCCTTGAACCCACACATGTATGATACACATCGAGTTACTTTTCAGCAGAACAGCATTTGGTCAATTTTTCAACAAATAGTGGTTTAAGGGCATTCTTGTGTTTGTTGGATACTTTTTCACGGATGACCTCTGCCATCTGCATTGACTTGCAGTGGGATTCTGGATTCAATATATAAAGGTCTTGACACCAGGGTATTTGGAGTGGTCTCTAACTCTTTGGGGCCTAGGGCCCAGCCAATGAGGTTCTTTGCACCCCAGGCTGGCTCGCCCTATTGTGCACCAGCTTTTATAATTTCATGTGAGGTCACCCTTTCGTGTGTGGCCTTGCTAGTTTCCAGCTACCTCATTCTAATCCTTCGACTTGAAAATGGGCCAAGTGGTCACTCTGTCCTGGAACAATCAACTTCTGTATGTTATTGGAGTGTAGGTTAATTTGACATCCTGTTAGGATGCTCACCCATCTTCGTGGGAAACCATAAATAGGAAATTGACGATGATAATAATTTACCTGCCCTTCATTGTTTTAGGACTGGACCCAATTTCAGTACTTTCCGCTGGCTCGTTTGTAGTGTCTTTATGCATTGTTGGTTTATTCAGATAGAGAGGTACCTTGAGTGACCCCCTCTTTAAGGGGTTCATCGTCTGATTTCCCCCAGTCTGTTGCCTAGTGTCGACACTACAGTGATACTCGCATTGGAGTCTTCCTCGCCCGCTCATCTGCCTTCCAGCCAGACCTGCCCTGATCTTATTTATCTTTCCAATATAAAATGTTTATTGTTTTCCAAACAAACGATATGTCACATACAGTGCGAGTCAAATAGCAGAGATGCACGCAACAGTAATACAGAACTACATATCATTAATATTATGGACTGCAGATAAAACCCGCCGTAAGAGGCCATTAGCAAGCCCATACATCAGCCTCTCTCTGCCAGGGAGACACAAGGGTGGCCCCGGAGGGGGTGGGGGGCGGGGTATGGCTCCGGCATCACGACTCCTTACCCGGGCTCATCACCGCTGGGCCCAATTATACATATCTACTTCTAATTTTATGCATTGTTTGCACAAAAAAAAGATTCCAGGCAGCCTTGAAGAGATGCGCCTGTGTGGGGTTGGTAACTAATTTTCAAGGAATTGAAAGGATTGCATTCCGTGCAGCTGGCACGCCCTTGAGAGATGCTTGCCGCGTGGTAGGGGGCACCCCAAACCAGGGGCAGAGAAATCGTTCTGCAGACTTGCCATCAACGTCCAGGGGATACGCGGGTGTTGCTTGAGAAGATGCGAGGTTTGATGCACTGGGTTTGAAGCTCCCGCAGTTTAATGGGTGCCTGGGGCCTGATCTGTGGAGTGCGACGGTGCGACGCTGCAGCGGCTTACAATGGCTTCTGGGGGGCCGCACCCCCGGCTCCGGGTTGGCGGCTGGTGAAGTGGTGTAAAAAGAGATCCAGCCACAGTCTGTCTCCCCGGGACAGCACAGCGATAGCATCGCCTCTGTCCTCGTTGGCTGCTTTTCATAAAAAAGAAAAATCATCATAAAATATGTAAGAGGTAAATAGGGCACGGCCACTGCAGTGTTTCTAGCCTGAGCTGATCCTTCCTCGCAAGTCACGCGCATGCGGCCACCCCCTGCAGTAGATCCTGTGTTCTGGTCCCCCTGGCGCTGTTTTTATTGACGTTGGGAAGACATGACACTGACGGGGGCCCGCGTGCTGCGCTAGCGAAACTGACGCTCTGCATAGCCACTATCCTGGGTCTACTCCACGCCAGTTGACTGTCTCTTTGCGCAGTCGTGAAGGTCCATGTCTCCTTAACCCTGGCCTATCGCTGACATTGTCTTGGATTCTGCAATTTCCAGTTAGTACTTTAATTCATTAAAAGGATGGGGAACTGGACGTAGCTACATTGATAACCTCTGGGTAGCCAGTGCTATTCAACCCCTGTGTCAAGTTCACAGCAGGGTTATAAGGACGGCAAAACTAAAGTCAAGGGATGATCACCCCCTCTTCCATCCCCCCCCCAGTTCACATGTCAATATATCAACTTCCTCCTTTTTGGGCCCATATGCTCATAAAGGGACGGCGCATTAATGACTGTCTGCTCTCGCCCCCCTGAGCCCACCCAAATGACATAGTCAAGGAACATGTCCAAAAATGGGAGCTGCTTAATTCTGCCAGGCTGCCAGCTTGAGCCCAAATCTCTTATTTTCAAAGGGTGGACGCTTCTTCTCTGTGGTTGCACCAGGGCTACTGAACACTTGACAGCTTCTATAACAAATGTTCCAGTCAGGCCGAATGCAGCCTTTCTATTTCTGGTTGCGCTATCACAAACACCCAAACATGATTCACTTTGCAGTGTATGCATTTAGCTATTCACGTGCCTTGTTAAATACATTTGTTTCGCCTCTCTGCACTTAAAAATGTTGACTAACTCATGGGCGGGGCATATCAGGGAGCTTGATTCGTGGTGGAGTAATGGCTCATTGCAGTCAGGTGCTTGCAAGAGCTTTTGTCAGTAGGCAGGGTCCTGGTGGATCTGATACCGCACTAGCAGGCTCAGGTTCCTTTCAGGGAGTGGCCTGGACTGGGGTCTTACAAGTTGCGTAGTGTCGACCTCAAACAGCCTCCTAAAGCACAGCAGATGAGCACACTGCACCTTCCGTCTTTTCTTGAGGCTTTGCAAAGGCAGCCGGACTGTCTCCACCATCATCTGTTGTTGGGTACGCTGAGGGCCTACAGATATCTTGTCCCTTCCTTGGTGGACTGTGTCTGTCAAAGCCACTGACTCTCAATGGTGGCTGCATGCAGCTATCACCCCTTCTCTTTAAGTGGAGCCTTAACCTCTTGACCCTTGAAGGCAATTGGGTCTGTCGCCTTTGGGAATATTAGCAAATAGCACCTAAGTGGGGTTCCCCGCTGCGTGACAACTTATCACAGTAGATGGGTTGCCCTATTAACCAGAAGCCCAACACTACCAGGTCCGCCCACCAGGGGGCAGGGATGTAGCACATAGGTCCAAGGGACTTTGTGAGTTTTTATGTGTATGTGTGGGTTGTTTTGTAGGTGGGTGAGCTTTCAGAGGAATGGCCACTAGTTGTACAATATGTTTCTGTATGTGTTTTTTCATGATAATTGTGCTTTGATAAAGTGCATGGCAGCCTGAATGCAACAGAGAACATCCTGACAGCTCGCTCCCAGATCAAGTCACACGCAAACAGATCATTGATGCTTATTGAGATTTTTCTTAGATTTAATGTATACCCGCGCCTGCTGCTTGGTTCTGGAGCCTGATGTGATCTCCTGGACAGTATGCTACATGGGGGCGTGCAGTGCTTGTAGGCCCAGGCAATGTTTTTATTTGCTCATGCCCTTGACTTTTGTGCAGGAAATCACCTCTCCTAATGTCAGTGGGACTAGTTGTTGCATCGTTGAAACTTAAGGAAAGAGGTTTGACTTTTAACACATTTGACTAGTCCGTACTTCCTTCACATGCTGGTCAAATAAGTATCATATCAAATGTTGTGACAATACGCGGGTGAGGAATACGACCATCCGCATTGGGGAGTGTGCGCTCGCCTGGTTTTAAAAGAAAATTCTGTAATGAAATTCAATGATGAGAGATCAACCTCCGGAAAATGTACTCTGGGTGGGCACAGCCTACAGGTGCAGTCGTCCTGTCACATTCACCAGGAATGTGACAGCCACGGGTACATCAAAGCATCTCAAGAAAGGGGAAGGCAAAACCTTCCTCGTGCCCTGGCCAGTCTCTAACTGGCAAAGGCTCCATGGATACGCCCTACCCGTTCTCCACCCTGCTGGTGGCAGCGCACACTGATGGGAAGTTAATTGAAGAAGGCTTGTGTGAGGCCTGGTCACAGGGCTGACAAAGGACAGTATACCCAACACCTTGTTTATATGCATCTGTGTCTTAGTATCAAGGGCTGTGGACTGTCATGTCTGGGACAACTGTTTACAGTAGGCAACCCCCAGTGGGGGACACCCTTTCAGAGGGTAGAAGTAAGTAATTTGATGGAGACAGAACATCTGTTTTCCCCACAACTTAAAGGGAGACCTGTGCTTTGATCAGGATCCACAGAGAGCTCAATTAACCAGAGAGACATTTGATCCACAACAGACAGGAAGATGGGTGGGACTTATTAGTACAGGTTTTCACCCCTTTATCTTTCCTGTTGCAAAGCACTTTGGCTATGGCTTCACGCATAACAGAAGATTTTTGGTGGGGATCCTGGATTGGTTCCTTAAGGTAGGCTTAGCCTGCACCAATCACTGGGGCTACTTTGGCTTTAAAAGAGGTCTGAGCCCCTCCCTTAGCAGATCATCCAACAGAGTAAGAAGAAGGACTCGTTTGGACCCTGACTGAAGGTACAGTCTGCCTTACAGCTTCCGTCAGTGAAGGAAGGTCAGGATTTCCAAGAGGGAACCAAGACCCCTCCCCTAAACATCTCCCAGGCAACATAGGGAGATACCAAACTCAGAGGACCTATCCAGCAGCACCAGAACCGGTACCCAGCCAGCACACAGCATGCCCTGCTAGGTTCTGCCAGCAAGCATCATAGGTGGGAGGTGCCAGAGAGTCTCTGAACAAAGTACAGGGCCTTTGCCTGAAAACACTCTCCTCAGCTTTTGCCGTCCCCCTTAAAGGACAACACAAGCCCAGCGAAGAATCTACCACAACAAGCATCAACCAGTGTCCATCTTTTAAGGGCATTTTTGAGGCAGTCAAGCTCTCGAACTGTGACTGGTTGCACCACTGACTGTTGTCATGCTGCAGTCACTGAAGCTGTCCGAGACGCCTCGACCTTTTTTTCCAGATCTGCCAATCTGCACAGAGATAACAATTCTTGATCCTGAGCCGCCATGTAGGCCAGCCTGCAGCCATCCGTCCAGCCTCACTTGCCGAACTGTCTGCCGCCTTTTACCCACAGCTGTCTCCCATCTTGAAATGTTTCGCAATACTGCAAAGCATCCTGGAACTGACTTGACCCTGTTGAGCATCAAGAATATCTCAAGCACCAGGTATATTGTGGTTCATTCCCTATAGTTTTTCTCCGAATGCCCCCAGTGACATTTACGACCCATTGCTCTCTTAGTGCTGAAACCAAATAACCTGGAACAGTTACGGCTGATTGCTTTACCGACTACCGTCCTGTCAGTATCCTTTCGTAAATATCAATATCAATATCCCTTTCCTTCGTGAAACTGTCGGTCCTTTGTATTACTTTACAGGGTGGGTTGTTTTTTGTAGTGTGCTAGAACTGCCTGTTATAATAATAAGAATGAAGATATTTTTATACAACTTCGACTCGACAGTCCCTTTTATCATTGGATAATAATTGTATTCTCACTGTGTTGCAACTAACCAACGATCCAAGACCTTGCAGAGATAAGCTTGTCGTTCCATCCATGTTACCAAAATTGGACAAGGAGGTATATAATTGACTTGTGTTTCCAATCTGTTCGGATCCCTTCTGTTGTACTAGAGGTGTGGGGCTGATTGATGGTTTGGAAACCGATGTTCATCCCTGGAACAATGGTGCCCAGAACTTGATTTATCACAACGCGCATGCGTAGATCTTTCTGAATGCAACTAGAAATAGCAACGGATCACTCTGGTTTGGTAAAGGCAATGTAGAACGTACATTATTATTCGAAAACGCAAACTCCTGTTGTGCTCCAACTGAGAATAGGGTGCAGAGGTGCAGGACACCGGCCTTGCAGAGTGGCGGCCCAGTGACACACCGTGTAAGCTGGCTTCTCATTTGTCAATCCTCCTATTTTCCACTTTGGCTGACCTTCGATTGATTATCACTTGGGAGCGCAGCCTTCCATTGAGAAGCGTTCTTCAGAGTGCCTAATTGAGTAATGGAGTGCTTGATTGACTCCCGGAGACCACTTTATGTCAGTGTGTTAGTTAGACCCAGTTTAATAGATGCAAAAAGATCTTATCTGAGAATTGCGCCCTCCTATTTGGGTATTTACGTAGTTCTCTTTGATGACATTAGAACACCTGTTGATCATTGGCTGTTTTATATATATAATGTGTGTTCAATATTGAGAGACAGTAGCAAAGGGATACTCTGCCAAAATGTGAGCTTTCTCACAATCCACTAGAAATACGTTTTTTCCCAGAATCATAACATTTGACTCTATAGGACATGTGCTGTATGGAAATCCTAAAGGCTATGGGTTGGTCGAGGATGCATTTTTTTGCCTTCATTGTATGACGCCATTCAATGCTCACAAGGCCAGAATTGGCTTTCCTTGGATTCAGGCTGTGGCCTAAGACATGAACGCTCGGATTGCTCTCCTTTCTGCCTTTGTGGCGGCGGGGCTATTGGACTCCTGTGTATTCAGCTATGGGCCACTGGTGTTCTAGTCTCAGAATACTGTATTGATGTGCTGTCTACAGTTGACTGCCCTTGATACTAAGGGGTATGAGCTGACTTCAGGTTGACACAGATGCATATCAAAAAGGTTTTGGGTTTCCTGTCCCCTTTGCCAGGCCTGCTTTTATTAACTTTCATCAGTATATGTTGCCACCAGCAGCTTGACAATGGGGAGGGCGGGTCCATGGAGCCTTTGATATTTAATTAGGCTAGCTATGGCAGGAGGAAGTTTTTGCTCGCCCCCTTTCAAGATGCCTTCATGTGCTCCTGGGTGTCACATTCCAACTAAATGTGACAGGCAAGACCGTGCCTGTGGGCTGTGTCCCCTCAGAATACACAGGTCTATGGGTTTGTCGTGCGGTGAGCATAGGACAATGTGTGCGAATTAGCCCCACACATTTTCGGAGGGTGATCTCCCATCATTCAGTCTCTTGAAAAATATCTAAAAGATCCGGGCGCGTGCACACCTACCATGCGGGTGGTCGAATTCCTCACACCTTTTTCGAGCTGAACTCATCCAATGCTTGCTGCCCGTGCGAGTGAAGCCTGCCTGCCTGAGGAGGACATACTATTTTGATTTGCACATCTTTTGGGAGCTGGCCCAGCCAGACATGTGTAGTCTAACCTGGCTTAAGGTTTCACACCGCTTGCCACTGGGAACCTGGCGGCCTCCTTCTTGCTTCTGTTGTGTGGCTGCACCAGGGAAGCCCCCTTGGCAGCGACACATGGGTGGCTCGTTATAGCCAGATAGCTACAGGTGCTTGGGATGTGGTATGCAATGGACGGTGTGCAATGAAAGGTGCCAGAACTGGAGAGGTGGTTTGGCCAGAGGGCGTGCAGAGGCACTCTGCACCACTTTGTCAGTGCTCCTTTGGCAATGCAAATCACATCCACATTCTGGTTTCCTGGGACCTGAGAGGAACATGTTGAAGGTGCCCCTTAAGCAAGGCCAACATTGTTAGCTTTTCCAATGCTTTTTTTGTTACCTTCTAAATTGTATATGATAATGTGCCTTATTAATGGGAGAGAGCAATTTCCATAACTTCTTGTCAACATTTATCTGGAGTCTTTCTGGCTTTCCATGAACAAGGGTGATTCACGTGTGTTTCCCGGCGATTCTGCTGTCCAGGGTGGATGTGAAATACGACTGCCTTCCTATATATTATCGGGTTAGGTAGGAAGGAGACTTTTGCATGCACCTGTAGGCAGTAGGCACCCAGACACTCATCACTACTTGCTTTTGTAATGGAGAATTGAAGGTCTAGTCATTGCTCTTCTGTGCCCAATGCTATGGAATGTGCTTTAGTGTAACAGCATGAAAGTCTTGGACACTGATATGTACATAGAGCGTGGTTAACCCACTTATCCTGAGGAGCCTGGCAGTACTATCCTTAGTTGAGTGACCCTTTCGGTAAGGCTGCGCTTCTCCACCTTGGACAATCGTGTGCCAGAACGCGGCATTGTGCCGCGTGTTGGCGTTTTACGGAAACGTTATAACACGAGGTGTGTGTGCTGACCATAACACTGGCGGTACCAGCGTGTAGACCTTTGCATAAACGTGTGGCTGAGCTGCGTCCAGCGCTCTAGCAGTCCGTCCCTCTCCCAGCTATGCCGGAGAGTAGATTGGAGTGAAGCGGCGCAGCCCGGCCCGATTTATCAAGCAGTAACATCATATTGCTGCGGATCGGGGCAGCGGATCATTACAGCGCGGCCGTCTGCTGATGAGAACGCTGCTCGGGTAGGCGGCCCATGTTTAAAACATTACTTACATTTTCAATTACATAGACTTTAGCTCGCTGTTGTTTGGGAGCTGTCGGCATCGCGGAGCGAATTAAAGCAAGCCGTGTATTAAAAAAACGAGGGGAATAATTGCACAGACGTTATCTGCAGTAGTTTAACAGAGAAACATTTTTTGCGTGTTGTTGTTGCTGCGGATGTTATCAAGCGAATGGAGATTTCGATCCGGGGTATATTGAGTGAGTTCGTGAATTGGGGAGACCGGCAGATGGAGATACGCTGTAAAATTACTTTCGCAGCTGGCCTTGAAAATCTGCCTTTTTATGTATTATATTTATATCATTCTCGACAGGTAATCTTTAGGCGCCGAAGGCCGAACCTTGCTGCCTTTTGTGCGGGTTTTCCCGAAAAGCTTCCAGCCTCGGAAAATGATAGTGGTGTGTGCGACATGCCAAGGGGAGGGAATTGAGGGAGTAGTGCCCCGGCTCCCCCAGCCTTACAGCACTGGATAGAGGGCAGCACGGGTACCCATCCAATCTATTTAATTGTCAGCCCTTGGCCCACGTGTAGTCACACTCCTTCACCTTCCTGGTATAGGAATGTGCAGGGAAGGACCTGGGGTGGCACGTGCTACCCCTGGAATCTGATTGGTCACGCTGGGTGCCACCCCATTATCCTAAACACTGTGTGCGTGTGTGTGTGTGTGCACCCGCGCGCTCGTACTTCATGCCACCCCGACATAAGTCAGTGCCCCACTTGGGCCACCCTAGTTACGCCACTGCTTCCTGGCATTAAAATGTACCCTTTAAAATGAATGTTCAGCATAGTAAGCACAAGATGTACCCGCCTCTCCTGCACACAATGACACCATCCGTACTCTACCCATCACCCACCGGCTTGTCAACTGCCATTGACCAATCCTTACTGTCATGGCTGGCCTGGTCAGTAGCAAACCAAACAGGATACCTACCTCTGGGGCTCGTTTCCACACACACCCAACACAAGTGTCTTCTTTACCACAGTTTACCTTGGAATACAACCGCAACATACCAATACACACAGAGGAACAGGCTCTTCAGAACTACAATCGTCAAGAGCTCAGATTTTTCATCGCCCGTGAGCCCGCCTTACTGGACCTAGAGTTGACCAAGATGTGGCCTAAATGGTAGAAGCTGGACTATGCATGAATCTTTTGCTTTACTTTACTTTGTTACTGGCTATTTGATTTATGAGTTTTGCCCCTCCAAAAACATCTGCGAGGGGGCTAAAGCGTGCATTCATGATATCTGTTCTACTGTACACCTCCACATGTCACATGTTAAGTCCTAGAGGTAGTCGTCTTCTGGGAATTGCATGTTTTCGGGGAGTTCAATCTATGTATTATTTCGAGTCCTTCCCGCTAACATGAAGAGGTTCAGGGGAACCTCAGAGTTTAGCCCTCTGTGTTTCTGGGATCATGCTGTACCCATGACGTAGCCCGATGGTTCATACCCAGAAGGTAGAGCGTGCATGCTCAATTCTTGGTATGGTCCAAGCAGTGATTGAGCAGATGTCAAGTGAGAATGATTGAGGAGCCTGCCTCTATAAATGTATTGTGAGGCAGAAAGCCGCCATATTCCACACAGCTCTAGTATGACACACCTGGCTCTATGTGATGTCAAATAGAGATTTAAAAGCCTCCATAGTTTAGTTTAAGCTCAAGGGTGCGCCTTTAGCAATACCTCGAAGAGGGGCTTGGCATGCAAGTGTTGATGGCACACATCACAACAGGATATGGCCAGCACCCGTCGTTGACCCTTTGGCACTGTTAGGAGGATAGCTCAGCGGCAGCGTGCTCGACTTGGAAACAAGACGACATGGAGCAACACAGGTGCGATCCATGGGTCCGTGCTTAGAAACCTCTGGGTATTAAGCGCATTATAAATAACCTAACATATCATATGAAATATGTACAATTGTGAGATCCTGAATGCAGAGAATACCAAGTCAACACTATGGCTGGCCAGATGTGGCTTCATCTTCATTAAAAACCAATCTGCCACATTAAAAATGTCCCCTGCCCTCAGAGAAAGCAATTAGAACCAGCAATGATGGCAAAGAACCTCTGTAGCATGGCCAGATTGGCCGGATTATGCAATCACTGATGGACTCCAAGCAAATGCAAGACTTCACCCGCAGATACTCACTGCATACTCTCTCTTCTTTCTAATGCTGCAACTCTGGGGCTCTTGTTGCTCCGGGGAGGCTGCATTCTGCACCGGGTGGCAGTGGCGTGTCCAGGGAGTGGCCGAGGGTGGCATGTTCTACCCCTGGAATCTGATTGGCCACCCCAGGTGCCACCCCATTATCCTAAACTATGATCATTATGTGTGTATCTGCATTCGCACTTCATGCTACCCCTGCATAAGTCAATGCCTGTGTTGGGCCACCCCAGTCAAAACAGTCTGGGCACGCCACTGCCAGGTGGTGCCTGCCAAGTGACTAAGTCTCTACCACTGGAAGGTTGCATATGTCCTTTCCTGCTGTCCTCTTCAAAAGTCTTTGCAGCTCCGCAACACGCTTACTGCACAATATGACAGTTGGATCTGGTACATGCTTATCCTGGGAGCAGACAAAAGCCAGAATGGTTGCCTTTACCCATGCCCGCCCCGCTTCATATAGGGCCACGTCCAGTTTGTTGGCACCAAGGGAACCAGCACACAAGAATGGTTGTACACAGAATTATCTTTTATCGAGGGTGTCTGACCTACAACTAAAACTCTGATATTGTATGGGACTTAATAGCTAATAACTTAATAACTATTACCCACCTGCAAATCAAGTGCCTAGAAATCTTTACAGACGAATTTCTGCTAAATAAGTATGCAAGTTAGCAGATGTAACCAACGACCTTTAGCGCCACACATGCACCAGAAGTTCTTCATGTCCTTCCCTGCTTCGCTGTTCATCAGCGTCTCATGCAATGAGTAGGACATATTTACACTGAGCTGAACGCTGCCGCCATGTGACCCTTGCACAGCACCTTGCTGGAGAATGGTCACTGCATTGTGTGGCCAACTCCTTTGAGTGGACAGACCCATTGCGACGTCGGTGTGCCCCGCAGGCTCGAGGAAGAACCACTGCCGTCAAGCCCTCCTCATTTTCAACTGCGCAGTCAAGCCAAATGCTCGTGTGGAAGAAGTGTAGAACATGGGTAAAGAAAGAAAGAGAGAGAGAAAGAAAGAGAGAGAGAGAAAGAAAGAGGGAGAGAGAGAAAGCAAGAAAGCAAGAAAGAAAGCGAGAAAGAAAGAAAGAAAGAAAGAAAGAGAGAAAGAGAGAAAGAAAGAAAGAAAGAAAGAAAGGTGCAACCAAAGGAATAAGTGGTGACAAACTGACCAAATTAACAAATGCCGCAGAACAGCGACCACATAAAATGTCAAAAGGAAGTGGACAACTGTATACTGAAAAAAACATGGTCTGAGTCGGTGGTGCATTTGTGATACCGTTCCTTTGCATTGAGGACTCTCAAAAGCAACCCTGCTGAAATGTAGATATACTACTTTTGGGCGATTGTCCCAAGATTTTTGCTATTGGGCCCAAAAACTCAATTTGTTTGCTTTTAGATAAAGTGCAGATATATTCCCCTATTGACAATATGGAAGCTTTTGAGGTCCAGAGTTCTGGCGGTCACCTGCACCCTGGTCTTTGTCCATGGTTGATGGAAAGCTTGTGTGATTTCTTTGGGAGACTCTTCCACCAAACCCATGGCCCCTGTCCTAAAAGGTGGAGGTGCAGCTGAACTGCAGGTTGGGGGCTGACCGGGGCAATAGGACGGCTCTGACACTCGGGCCATACATTCACATTACTTCAGCCAACTCAGGGATCTTTACTCCACATCTCTTTACATTGTATGCAACAGTACTTCCACTGTGACATCACGGGAAGAGCCGGGTTGCCTCCACGCGCAGGCCATTCCAGCAACCGACCAGCTAGCCAGCCTGATGAACAATTCCTTCTCACCGGCTTCAGTCGATAAATCTCTATTAGCAAAAGGATAGATCTTTAGGGATGCCGCATTACCAGGACTTCTCGGATCCGTGCTTCAGATGGACAGCCAGTTGAGGGCATTAATGTCTTGTGCCTCTGAACCCTCAATCAAGTACACCTGCGTGTAACATTAAGGAGTGCACGCTCTGCCTCCACGCCATTTGATATCTGCCCTTCAACAAAGGTTCTGTTATGCGGCTGACCTTTTGGCAGACGCACTGCATGTACGGCAATTTGCTTGTGATTTTTCCTTCTACCGTTTCTCCTGGGATACGGAAGCTATCTGTACTATTCTCTGAAGACTCTTTGTATTGATGTAGTGCATTATAAGGCTCAGAATATTACACCTAGAGGGCAATGCACTGGGCTTGGTCTCAAATGGACGGCCTTTAACCCGGCTTTGAAGATCACTGTATGCCTGCCGTTGGCCGGACCATTCTGGATTGAATTGGTGTAACATGCCCTGTGCGGAGCTGACGAAGGTTGCCCTTGGAAAACTCGTGAAGACCCACAACCTTCAGGATTGGTCTTGCACCAATACTCAAGGTATACAATGTATACAACCAGAAGGGCACTTCATTGGCTTCCAGTGGAGAGTTATCAGTGCTTAAGGATCTGCATGCTATGTACAGAGGCATCATCTCGGATGTCCCAATTGGGCATCTCTCTCACTACCACACCATAGAAACACTGATCAAGATAAAATGTATTCCCACCACAATGTGTTTCTCTAGCTGTGAAGCAGCAATCGTGTCCTTCCAAATCATCAATAAATCAGTGCAAACGCGGCGATGACATTGGAGGTGTTGCCCACAACTTTATATCCAGTTTTCTCGCAAACTGTGTTTTAGTTGTAGTTTTCATGTTACTCCTTATTTCGGGATTTGTATTAGAAACATACACTCACATGTGCACCAGAGTTTTCCAAAGCCCATAGACTGTGACATTCACTTTCCATTGATAAACAATCAACTTACAATGTACAAGGATCCTTCTCCTGCAGACCACATATGAACTATGACAGCTGTCTTTGCAGATTACCAGAAAATCACATTGGCCCAAATCCGTGCACATTGACCTGTAAAAAGCCTCAAAAGACTAGTATTGTCAGAGGGGATCGGACAGAATCCTGAGGAAATGTGGGTGAGAGATAAAAGTGGAAAGCCTTTTGCATATTTTGTGAAACTATACACCCGTGTAGTTAGGGAAATAAAACACCTAGGCCTAGTAATTAACAACCATTGACCTGATAGTGTCACAATCTCCCAGTTTACCGCATGGCAAGAGCAAGGCTTTCACATTAGCCTCTCGAGCATGTCTGGGGTTTCCCGTTGAATGTTGGCCTTCCTACTATTAATGTTTCACAACAGAAGGCTATAGTGACAATGCTTAGTAGCAGGGGATCTCAAAGAGTCCCAGTGCATGAGATAATGTTCAACACAGCTCTATGACATGTTCCGGGGAAAGACAGACCCGACACTAGGTCTAGGAAGTCAGAGATTTCCTGCCCAAAAGCAAGCACTCGCTGGCAGTTCCAGAATGAATGTCCCAAGCAGCTATCCATGAAGGCAGGACTTTCATTGCTGTGAATTGTAGGCCAAGCTTAAATGGACTGCTCCAAAACCAGTGCATTCCAAAGGGCTCCTTGTGCACAATCGATCTCTTGCTCAGATCATCACCCCAGAACTAATTACCCAGTTTGTTGTGGTAATAGAGGTGCCCAGATCCTCAATCGAAATGATCCTTAATCGAAGTCCTCGCTGATCGTCTTGTACCATGTTTCATGAGGGAGCAATCTACAAGAACCCTTTCCCAAGGTAGAGTGCAATGGAAACATGTGTAAAGCAAGAGTGCACTTTCAATTCCTGGCACATGTTTTAGGAAAGGGCTCTAGAAATCAATGCATGCACCAGTGGAAAGAGCTTGACCAAGCCTCAGGTAATTGGTCTTGCGAGTGTAAACATTCTATTACCAGGCTATAGAAAAAGCAGAGATCTGGTTTACTGGCCCTGCACTGTCTGCACCACGCAACGCCTTTTCAAGGGCATGCTCCTAGAGTGAGGCAGGGGTCGCCCTGTCTGCTCGAGCATCATCGTTTTGTACCTTTTGTTAAAGGCAGATTCTGCACTAATATATAATCACTAACATATATCCCACACATTTCCTCGCCAAACATAGCGCTGTAGAATGGCACGACGGCAGTCTCAAGCAGTGTGTGCAAGAAAGGTAGGTGCACCTCAGAGATATTTACACCCTCCCTCACCCACTCCACTCTTTCAATCTTCTCCTTCTTTCATCAGTCTTTCCTCACCCTCCAATCCTGGGCCTGTAATATTCTGTGTTCGTCCTCCACTTCCACTTCGTTCCGCCGCACGGTTAATCGTTTGCTTTCCTTTTCTCTGACACTCTGTTCTTCTCCCTTTATGTCGTGTCCAGCGAGCTACCCGGAATCAAAGTGGGGATAGCCTTCTGTACCAATTTGTTAGGGCAAGGCCGTGTGACCTGGATTTTGGGGATACACACTGAAAATGGCTGAAATGGGTCTAGCAGTGGCAGAGCGCCCTTCAGCAGGGTATCTCGATGGGCAACATTATGCCCCACTTCCATCTGACACTGTCAGAACGGTGCAGCGAGACATGCCACACAACGCATCCATGGTGTGTTATCCCCTCCTTCCTGGTATAATTGGATGCAGATGTTCTAGTTTATAGCGTCTTTCGCTGCGATCAGCGGCTAATCCGCCAGTGTGTATTGATGCCATGTATTTGCTTTTAATGCACTGACATTGGTGTTCTTGCAGAGGTTTCTGACCATATTCTCAAATGGTGGTGAAGAGAGGATCTTCTGGTGGTAAAAAAAAAATATCCCTCTTCAGTAGCTGTTCCTATCTCATTAGTTGGGCATCGTAGCCAAATTACATGATGCCTCACTCGTCCAATGTGCTTTTTAAAACTGAAATAGGCCCCTCAGGCTCAGGGGTGAGAGCCTGCTCCCATTTTGGTCACAGGTAGGCGGAGTTGGTCAGGTGATACCGGTGCATGCTGGGAGCAAAATAAACAGACGGTAGTTCTCTTTGCCGACTCCAGCTAGGTTATGAATGGTGGGCTAATCATACAAAGCCCCAATGCACAAAGTATACAGTTCCCCACATTTATTTGGGAAATTTACAGATGTTTACCACAAGTGGGAAACAATGCCAAAAAATAGGAAACTCTGTTCAAAAGAAATGTCTCTTGTTTCTATTTCCCTTTTGGAAGTTTCTCGTGGCTGAACCCCTTCATTCAGCGTTTCTTGGTGTAGTCTTTCTGTATCTTCCTGCTTTCTTGGTGAAACTTGTAGACGGCTTGAGTACATTGCTAACATTGCTAATCTCATACTCCAGTACCACCTGCTTTTTGGTGAGTTCCACACTGGGTCCGAGCTGGGTGTAGACCAAGGGTTAAAGTCTGAGGCAGCATGAAAGTCACCCTGGGGTCCCCACCACAATCCTTTTAGACTTATTTTCTATGTCCCTGGGACAAATCAACTTCCAGTCCAACAGTGATCCAGGGATGAATATTAGTTTCTAAACCATCAATCAGCCCCACACCAGAAGGGATCCGAACAGATTGGAAACACAAGAAAATTATAAACATCCTTGTCTAATTTTGGTAACGTCGACGGAAAGGCAGGCCTATCTCGAAAGGTTGTGGATAGTTGGTTAATTGCAACACAGAGAAAATACAATTATTACCCATTGATAAAAGGGATTCTCCAGTCAACGTTGCATACACATATCTACTTTATTATAATTACAACAGGCAGTTCTGGGACACAACAAATACAACCCACCCTGTAAAGGAATGCCAAGGACAGACAGTTTCAAAGAAGGAAAAGGGATACACTCTGGACAGTGACATGAGGGTAGTCGGAATAGTAAATAATCACAAACGTTCAAGGATACTTTGTTTCAACATAAAGGGAACAATGGGTCGTAAAATGTCACCAGGGGCCTTCGGAGAAGAACCAGGGTGACAGAGCCACAATATACCATGTGTTATAGGAGCTCATGGTGCTCAAAACGGTCGAGTTGTTTTCAGAGCGCTTTGTAGCTTCTGCAAGAGAGTTCAAGAAAGTATACAGCTGCTGGTATGAAGCGGCAGGCAGTTCGACGAGCAAAGCTGGAGGGACGGCTGTAGGTTGGTCTACACGGCGGTTCCGGCTCAGGAAACATTGTGTCAGTGCTGGTCGGCCGTTCTGAAGCACTGGTCGAGGAATCTCGGATGACTTAACAACTGAAACATAACAACAGCCAGCTGTACAGTCAGTTGCAGCTTGATTGACTTGACTAGTTCAAAAATGTCCTTTAAGGTGGACGTCAGTAGATGCTTGTCGATGCACTTCTCATAGCTTCTTCACTGAGCTTGTGGAATCCTTTAAAGTGGATGGCCCGAAGCTGAGGAGAGTGTTGCAGGCAGCTGCCTTGTCCTTGGTTTGGTTCAGAGACTCTCTGGCACTTCCCACCTTGGAAGCTTACTGCAGAGCCTAGCAGGGCACACTGTGTGTTTGCTGGGTACTGGTTCTGGAACTGCAAAGGGTACATTGGTTTCAGTATCTCCCTCAATTCCCTGAGAGATGTTTAGGGGAGAGATCTTGCTTTGCTCTTTTGGAGGTCCAGCTGTCCTTCACTGGCGGAAGATGTAAGTTAGACTGTACCTTCAGCCAGGGTCCAATGATGAGTACTTCTTGCTACTCCTTGCAAAGTCTTCAAATTATCTGATTAAAGTGTCAGGTCTCCCTTGAAACTGCAGTGAAACCGTCAATCCACATAATTGTATGTTCTGAATGGTGGGGATGACTACTGTAATACGTGCAGTCCCAGACATGACAAGTCACTGTCACTTGATACTAATGGTGGGAGCTGGCTTTAGGTTGACACAGTGCATATAAAAAGTTGTTGGGATTTCCTGTCTCCTTTGTTCACCTCTGCAGCCAGGCCCAATGTTGGCCTGTTTGAAGTACACTCTATTAGTATGTTAATTATGTTAATCACCACCACCAGCTGCAAGGCCCATCAAAAGGACAAGGTGGATTAATGGAGCCTTTGTTAGTTAATTAGGCTGGCCATGTCAGGGGATGGTTGTGCACTCCTGGCTGGCATATCCCAACAAACTATGACAGGAGGGACTGTGCACGTATGCTATGTCCAGGCAGAGTACACAGGTCTATGTGTATGTCATCCAGTGAGCATAGAAATGTGTGCAGATTAGCCCCACACACTATCCAGAGGTTGATCTACAATCATTCAATTTCAATTAAAATTTCACAAAAACAACAAGGTGAGCGCACACCCACCGTGCGGATGGTCGAATTCCTCACAGTCCCGTTTCCCCCTATATGGTCCACCCCCTAACCTTGCTCTCCCCATCTACCTACAGCCATGTTCTCTTACTTCCGGGGGGTCATTTCCTATCCTTAGCGTGACAAATCAACTTCCAGGGGCACCAGAAGTCCAGGGATGAATATCGGTTTCTAAACCATCAATCAGACCTACACCTCAAGTACACCAGAAGAGATCCGAACAGATTTGAAACACAAGAACATTATAAACCTATTTGTCCAATTTTGTTAACGTGGATGGAATGGCAGGCTATCTCTGCGAGGTCGTGGAAGTTGGTTAGTTGCAACACAGCAAAAATACAATAATTATCCAGTGATAAAAGGGACTGTCCATTCAAGGTTGTATACAACAATCTACTGTATTATTATCACAACAGACAGTTATAGCACACTACAAAATACAACCCACCCTGTAAAGGGAGGCAGAAGACAGAAAGTTTCAAGAAGGAAAAGGGATGCACTCTGGATACTGACAGGAGGATAGGCAGTAAAGTAATTAATCACAATAGTTCAAGGATACTTAGTTTCAGCAAAAAGGGAGGAATGGGTCTTAAAATTTCACCCGGAGCCTTTAGATAAGGACCAGGGGACAGATCAACAATGTACCTTGTGCTTATAGAAGTTCTTGGTGTTCAGCAGTGTTGAGTCGGTTTCAGGGTGCTTTGCAGCTTCTGCGACAGAGTTCAAGATGGGAGTCAGCAGTAGGTGTCAAGCCGCAGGCAGTTCAGTGAGCGAGGCTGGATGGATGGTGGCAGGCTGGCCTACATGGCGGCTCTAGGTCAGGAATTGTTGTCTCAGTGCTGGTCGGCGGGTCTGAAGCACTAGTCGAGGCATCTTGGATGGCGTTAGCGACTGCGGCATAACAGCAGTCAGCGGTGCAGTCGGTTGCAGCTCGATGGGCTCGACTGCCTCGAAAATGTCTTTTAAGGTGGATGTCAGGAGTTGCTTGTAGATGCACTCCTACTAGCTTCTTCACTGGGCTTGTGTCGACCTTTAAGGCCGACAGCCCAAAGCTGGGGAGAGTGTTGCAGGCAACTGCCTTGTCCTTGGTTTGGTTCCGAGACTCTCTGGCATTTCCCACCTAGGAAGCTTGCTGAAGAGCCTAGCAGGGCACGCAGTGTGCTGGCTGGGTACTGGTTTTGGATTCAGTATTTCTGTCTGTTCCCTGTTAGATAATTTAGGTGAGGGATCTTGCTTCTCTCTTTGGAAATCCTGGCCTTCCTTCACTGTCGGACGATGTAAGGCAGACTGTACCTTCAGCCAGGATCCAATGCTGAGTTCTTCTTGCTACTCCTTGCAAAGTCTTCAGTTGATCTGCCCAAAAGAGGGGCTCTGTCCTATTTTAAAGCCAAATGGGCCAAAGTGATTGGTGTAGGCTAAGCCTATCTTAATGAACCAATCCTGAGTCCCCACCAACAATCTCCTCTATGCATTACATCATAACCAGCGGGCTTTGCAACAGAAAAGGAAAAGGGGTGAACACGTGTAATACTAAGACCCACCCATCTCGCTGTCTGTGTGGATCAAGGGTCTCTCTGGTTAATTGAGCTCTCTGTGGTTCCTGATTAAAGTGGCAGGTGTCCCTTGAAGCTGTAGCGAGACCAGAATTTCTGACTTATGCAAACCACATTCTCATACCTTTTGAATGGGGTCCCCCTCTCGGGATGACTACTGTAAACAGCAGTCCCAGTACACTTCTCTTGGTGGGAGCTGGCTTCGGGTTGACACAGATGCATATCAAAGTTTGTTGGAGTTTCCTGTCTCTTTGGTGAGTCCTGCGACCAGGCCCCACTTGGGCCCGTTTCAATTAACTCTGATTAGTATGCAAAGCTGCCACCAGCAGAGCTAACAAAGCACTGTGCAGATCAATGGAGCCTTTGTTAGTTAATCAGGCTGGCCATGGCAGGAGGAATGATTTGCCCTCCCCCTTCTGAGATGCCTTGGTGTACTCTTGGCTGTCATATCCCAACTAAATATGACAGGTTGGACGGTGCCTGTAGGCTGTGTCCACGCAGAGTACATTAGTCTATATGTATGTTGTGCTGTGAGCATAGGAAAATGTGTGCAAATTTGCCCCCCACATTTTCCAGAGGTTCATCTATCATTATTAAATTTCTTTTAAAATGTAAAAATACCCAAGCCAACGCACACCCACTGTGCGGATGGTCAAATAACTCAAACTTAGCTCCTCTCTTTTCCTGGCCACTGGTTTCAGCTGCACTTCCTTGACACTACTCCATGTACTTGTTCCTCCACACACTCCTGGTTTCTCTTCTTGGATTTAGGGGTTGCCTCTATACATGCAATGCCTTGATATGGTTTCAACCTTTCCTGTATGCTTCTCTTGCCTCCCTCCCTGAACTCTGTTCTACTCCACCCTTTACAACGTCCCCCTCTCTGTCATTATCCTCCTCCTCCCACTTCTCCTCATTATTTACCACGTCCTCCTTATTAGCCATGACCCTCTCATTTTTCTTCTAATCATCCTCCTCCTCTTTCTACTTACCGCCTTCTCCTCTCTCTTCTTATTCAGCTCCTCCTTTCTGGTTTTATTCACCTACTCTTCTTCATTGTTATCCAACTCATATTCTCTGTTCTTTTTCCCCTCCTCCTCTGCTATCCTCTTATCCTCCTCATTTCTCCAGCCTTCAACTGCTCTCCTCCAACCTCCTTTCTCCTTCTCCATCCAGCCTCCTCACTCCCTGCTCCAGCATCCAGTCCTAATCTTGCATGATACTGTCATCTCTTCTCTCCAGACTCCTCTCCCCAGACTCCTTCTCCAAACACCCACACACCATTTTCTTAGCCATGCTCTTTTATCTCCTGATGAGATCCGTTATTTGGGTGGTATGGAGATCACATGTGTAGACCTCATTTGTTGTCTCTGTCTTATTGTTTACTGTGTGCTGGACCTATGGTTATCCCTGCTGAGGTTGAATGGGGTGTGACTTCCACCCATAGACCCACAGACCATGGTTTCTTGGTACCGGGGCACCATCTTGGTTGTCCACTTTGTCTGCGCCTGCAAAGCAGAGAGTTTCCAAAGGTCCAGGTGACAAGTTTGGCAGCTCCACGCCAATCCCTGCTTCTCCCAATAGAGCGCTCCCTATCAGTGTCACGTTACATACATTAAGGCAGAGATTTAGGATACTCGGGCAAGCAGGAGATCACACTTCGTGGCCTATGTATTTCAGATCAACTACTAAGCCTTTTCCCTACTGGCAACTAGAGCACAGTTGAGAACCACAATTAGTCTGTTTCTGCATCAATAATTCTTTGTTATGATGAGCAAATATCACAGGTTTTCCTAGAGAGTCTCCGCATTGGCTGGCTATCTCGAACATCTTTAAACAATAGAAAGCATGGCCCAAGATTGACAGAGGGCTGATTCGGCATGTACGCTAGAGTTTTAAAGAAATGTTCAGGTTTCCTTTGGCCAACTCGCGTGCAATGCGATGCCACTGGAAGTCTGCATTGAAGGTCGTGTGGAATAGAGTTACTTGCAGGTAAATTCTTTAACAAATCGACGCTCTTTTGGTAGAACTTGACCTTTCCATTGAAATGCCGTCGTCTGGATGGATGAGTATGGTGGAGGGTTGCAGCAGGAACATTTCCATTGCTGTGTATACAAAATGGAGGTAGTGTCTGGGTCGATTCCATTGCATGCAAATGGTCAATTTACACGATTTAAGTCAAGAGGATGAGTGTCTTAAAAGGTGTCTGTAGAGTTTCGTTTGCAGTATTTTGGATTGTATATGCTCTAGTTCTGGCCCCGTCAATGTACAAAATAGTGAATCCCCCAGACCCTCCCTATACGCACATGGTAACATGTGCAATTCCAAGATGGGGCACATGTTAGATCTTCGAGCAGGGTGGTTTCACTGAGATGTGCAGTCCGTTGTCATTGTAGTCCTTCTTTAATGTCTAGAAGTGATGTCACATCCATTATTGCTATTAAATTATAGTCCTGCCCCTATGCTGGGGGCCTGCCCTGGCTTTGGGGTTTGTAGATCTAGCTACCCTCCAAATCATCCAAATCATCCATATTATGAATTTTCATCTTACAACCTTATTGCAAAGATCTTTGCCAGGCGTTTGTCGCTGGGTTCCTGGTAATTTACTATAATTTAAGATGGATGCTTTATGACCCAGCTGAGTCGGTTTACTAATAAGCTTTGTTTGGTGGGTTGAATGTGGGCTCCTGAATTTGTGTTGCTTTTGGCACTCTGCAGCTTCTTAATAGGAAGTTGTGTGAGTTGTCCCGGTATTGAGTGCTCATTTAGAGCTAAGGCAATGTAACCCACACTTTTTTGGGAGCTTTAAAATAAGGATTGGGCTGTATCTCTGATATCCCTTTGTTCCTCACTCTGCCCGATCTCTATTGGTTGTTTCTGTTGTCAAATGACTCCTATCGGCCACAAAATCCAAGCTCACATGGCAGCCGTGCCCAGACAACTGGTAAAAAGTAAAAGGTGAGGCCTTTATGCCTGTTTGTGGTGGTGCCCAAACCCTGCTCCTTCCCCAGTGCATAGCTAAGAGCCCTTGACAATGCAACCACCAGGTAAAAGATGCTCTCTTTCTCTCATACACATCATCACATTGCATCATGAATCAACAATTAAACAGCTGGTCCCATACTTGCCTTAGATCTTTTATTAACTGCACTATTATTGACTGCACTATAATTTGTTTTTCTGTGTTCTAGGTTCATTGTTTGGCCTATATTAATCATTGTCCTACGGACTGACTTGCCTGCGCTAGATCTTTTGTTGTTGGCACTGTAATTTGTTTCTTTTTGTTCTAGATTCTTTGTTTGGCCTATATTAATCCTTGTCATACTGTCTGAAGTTCCCTCCCTAGTTCTTTTGTTGACTGCTCTGTACTTCTTTCCTTGAGCTTCTAGATTAGTTGTTTGCCCTAGATGTAATTGTTCCGAACTATCTCTTGCTTCGATGAATTGGTCTCCTCTGGATTTCATTGTTGCCCCACCCTATTTTGTTTTCTAGTATACGAGTTTAATTGAACTGTCCGTTTTTTATTATTGGCCCACAGTATTTTGCTCCTTGCTGCAGTAAATTATTGATTTGCCCCGGATTAGCTGTGGTCCCTTTGTGTTAAGTGCTTGCCCTACATTAACCACTGCCTTGCTGTGTTTGGATCCTGGGTATCCTAGATTAATTGTTTGCCCTGCATTACCTATGTATCTGTTTTGTTCATGGTTTACCAATGCATTCATGCTCACTGCATATGCCCCACATTTATCCTCTCGCCTCTTCTCCCCAACTAACCGGCTCATGTCCAACTCTCCTGCCTCCTTACAGTACACACACAGTTCCTGCCATGCGGCTACCTGAGGCCTATCAGTGACCTTTAGGAAGTGCTGTTCTTTAGCTTTATCATCTATCTATCTATTCACTATTTATATAGCGCCTTAGTGCAAATCATGAACCTTGTAATCTATCAGATCCCCCTGGATCAACATATTAGCAGGTGCCCCTGCCAAATCCTTAGCACCAGAGAGGAAGTCAGGAATTCGGTACTACAGACATGCACCCATCAGCACCAGAGTTCCCTCATACACCGCTCGCTGCGCCCCATTAACAGACCTTTTACTACAGAGACATATGCAGCGAGGCCACAGGATGGCAGACGGGCTTCATGCTATTGGTGGATAAAAAAAAATAAAAAAAGAATAAGAAATCATTATAACTACTACTAATATTAATTACAGCATGGCAGAAGGGGACTATGCAGGGCCACGTGACATGAATACGTCACGTGTGCTTCTGCGCCACTGACAGGACGTGTTGTCTGGCGGGGCTGGCCGCCATGTTTGCCACACGGAGCTTCCTTGCGTCGCCACGACAGGCACGCTATCCACTCGGGCGTTAGACGACCACTGCACAGAGGCCGTGGGGGGCTCCCCGCGAACTGGCAGCCGGTCAGCGCACATCAGTCCAGAGCCCGCTCAACGCACAGCGACAGATAAAAGATCAGAGCATTTTTGGAGGCAGCGTGGCCGCGCAGCGATGGAAGCCCACGCAGAGGCGAAGGGACCGATCCCGCCCGCTCGCGTCTGAGGCATCAAAGCTTGTTGGAGTGTCTGAAGCAAGTCTGCTGTCACTTCCCCGCTGCCTCCCGCCGCCCCGGAGTAGCAGCAATATCAGAGGCCACTAATCCAGTCTGACGGCAATCGCCGGCGCGCAGTAGATTCCAGGGCGGCGAGCACTGACGAGACAGTTGACACGTTTTCTTTTACGCTGGCAATCAATCCCGTTCACCTGCGGAAATGCGTCCTATATCCACAGAAAACTCTTTAAACCTAAAATGGCAGCTGTGCAAAAGGGCAGATTATTATTTGCTGGCCCATGGGCTCCATTTGCACACGCGCGCGCCCTTGTCTTCGGTGGCTCACTCACCAATAATATACATACATCCTGTAGGTGCAGACCGTGGACACCCCCTCTAACACGGTATTGTTCACCAATTCATTCTCCTCCTCCTCCCCACACGTTGCCATGGGTGCGCCTGCACTCCATTTATTGGTCATCATGGGAGGGTCTCTATTGTTATGTTAGGTGGAATTTGCAAATACACTTCTGCCATTTCAAATGTGGCACCACTGATCGTCTTGTGTGATCGCTGTATTTCTGATCTGCGTCGGCTGGTGATGGAGTTCACTTGAGGATGAGTGATGGGAGGGTTCTGGCAGGGGTCAGAAGCCCAGCAGCCACTCTCACCACGTTCCAGTTCAGTTCAAGTTTTAGGAGGGGTGGACCCACCAAGAGACAGGCAACCTCCCACCCCGCCGCCCACCACCTTCCATTCTGGGTCTGTTTAGGGTGATCATCGTATCTGGGGATAGCAGACATGGGGCTAAGGTGCCTGCAAGACCCCATCGCCTCATAGGACTGCTCTGGTGTGTGTCAGGTGGGGGTGATGGCTGGTGGTGGCTAGCTACAATCTCATGTAATAAACGAATATCATACATGATGGACACATTTCAGCTATCACTAAACACGACCACTATACAAATGTGCTATTTAAAGTGCCATGTGCTTGTACTGTGCAAATTAGTTTAAACAAAAATTCACCATGCCCATGTATATAGGAGCTATTAATGAAAACACGAACTAAGAAGAAACCTCCATATATATCATATTGGAGATCCTAAATGTGCTAATCAGTGACTATTTCTAACACTTTCTTCCTATTAAGCCACACATGATGAATATGTGTCATCACCGTGAACTTAAAAGCCACATTCACTGCGTGTTTACAATACAAACAGGCTGCAGTCTAACTGCAAAGTTTGACCTCCAACCAAAACGGATTCGGGTGGTGTTTCCTTAATGCATTATATCTAGGACAAAACAAAACGCGTATTACGTTTTCTCTCACACGAGGACATAAATCAGTCCCATTTGACCCCCAACTAATTGTGAATGTTGCTAATGCCCAAATACCTGCTCTAAATTTAAATGAGGCTCGGGGTCCGGTAGATTTTCATTATCCTCATGGGAGTGTTGGCTATGTGCATCAGTGTGGGAATGGGGGTGTTCTTAGTGGGGGCTAATGCTGTCCAACACTTGCTTCTTTTTTGTATATTGCCTAGGGAGCTGGGTCCTATCAGTGTGTGTAGGCATGGCATATATCCACGAGCTAGGTGAGAAGATAGTCCTGCCAGGGGTGAGGAACTTAACAGCCTTTCACATCACCTCCCTGTCCTAGGGTGCCTACAAGATCCCCCTACCTTCCTTTAGGGTGGGCAAGGATGGCAATGCCAGGTAGGGCACTGAAATCTTTTGCAATTTAACTGCTATATGATTGGTAGGAATAACGGATGCTCTGAAGACGTTTAGTAAGGGTTACAGGTAACCAAGCATTTCCCGGCATCACCCTCCCCGATGTTGGCGATATTGCGGTTGGAGAGTAGAAGTTGCTCCATTACTTTGTCTTCCTGCTACTCTTCTGGGGATATGGAGTATACTTCATGCAATATTGGAAGCGTCCATCTGTCACTGTCCTTTAGCTGTTTGTTCGCTGTTGGCCATTTTGGGAGCTACCAGTAGAGACTTTCAGAGGCCCAAAATAATGGCGTTTCCCTCAACCCTCATATACATTTAATTAAGCTATAATACCCGAGCCAGCAAGCTGGATTGGTCAGGAACAGTCCTGGTCCCAGGTGTGAGCCTTAGCAATGGTTGTGTGACGAATCAGGGCCCAAGTATGGGCCTTAGCGAGGGGTGTGTGACAAATCAACGTCCAGGGAACCAGTGGTGCACGGATGAATATCAGTTTCTATACCATCAATCAGCCCCACACCTAGAGCGCACCAGAAGGGATCCGAACAGATTGGAAACACAAGCAAATTATAAACCCCCTTGTCCAATTTTGGGAAAATGGACGGAATGGCAGGCTTATATCTGCAAGGTTGTGGATCGTTGGTTAGTTGCAACACAGCGAAAATACAATTATCACCCAATGACAAAAGGGACTGTCCAGTTAAGGTTGTATAAAAACATCAACTTTATTGTTATTCAACAGACAGCTCTAGAACAAAACAAAATGCAAGCCATCCTGTAAAGGAATGCAGAGAACAGACAGTTTCAAGAAGGAAAAGGGATGCACTCTGGATACTGACAGGAGGGTAGTCTGTAAAGTAATTAATCGCAATAGTACAAGGATACTTGGTTTCAAAACAAAGGGAGCAATGGGTCGTAAAATGTCACTAGGGGCCTTCGGAGACGGACCTGAGGGACAGAGCCACAATGTAACTTGTGCTTGTAGACGTTCTTGGTGCTAGACAGTGTAGAATCGGTTTCAGGGTGCTTTGTAGCTTCTGCAACAGAGTTGAAGATGGGAAACAGCTGAGGGTATCAGGCGACAGGCAGTTAGGCGAGCGAGGCTGGATGGACGGCTGCAGGCTGGCCTACACTGCGGCTTGGGGTCAGGAATAGTCTCAGTACTGGTTGGCAGGTCTGAAGCACTGGTCAAGGCATCTCAGACGTTGTTGGTGACTGCGGCATGATACCTGTCAGTGGTGCAGTCGGTTGCAGCCCGAGGTGCTTGACTGGCGGAAAGATGTCCTTTAAGGTGGATGCTGGTTGATGCTTGTCGATGCACTCCTCCTAGCTTCTTTACTTGGCTTGTGTCATCCTTTAAGGCAGACGGCCGAAAGCTGAGGAGAGTGTTGCAGGCAATGGCTTTGTCCTTGGTTTGGTTCAGAGACTCTCTGGCACTTCCCACCTAGGAAGCTTGCTTGCAGATCCTAGCAAGGTACGCTATGTTCTGGCTGGGTACCGGTTCTGGAGCTGCTTGAAGGTACTCTGGATTCAGTATCTCTCTCTCTGTTCCCTGGGAGATGTTTGGGGGGGGCGGATCTTCCTTCCCTCTTTGGAAATCCTGGCCTTTCACCTGCGAAAACTTTAAGGCAGACTGTACCTTCAGCCAGGGTCCAAATAAGTTCTTCTTGTTACTCCTTGCAAAGTCTGCAGATGATTTGCCAAACAAAGGGCTCAACCCTCTTTTAAAGCCAAATGGGCTCCAGTGATTGGTGTAGGCTAAGCCTACCTTAATGAACCCCTCCTGGGTCCCCACTAACAATCTCCTTTATGTGTGAGGTCATAACCAGAGTGCTTTGCAACAGGAAAGGTAAAGGGGTGAAAACATTTTCTTCTAAGTCCCACCCATCTTACTGTCTTTTGTGAATCATAGGGTCTCACTGGTTAATTGAGCTCTTTGTGTTTCCTGATTAAAGCGGCAGGTCTCCCTTGAAGCTGCGGCCAGACCCGACTTTTGGTCACTGCCAAACCACATACTTACCTTCTGAATGGGGCCGCCTGCAGGGATAACTATTGTAAACAGCTGTCCCAGACATGACATTTCACTGCCCTTGATACTGAGAGGTGGGAGTTCATTTCAGGTTGACACAGGTGGATTTCAAAGGTGCTGGGGTTTCCTGTCTTTTGTTAGCCCTGCAACCAAGCCTTTTGTGGGCCTGTTTGAATTAACTCTCATCCGTATGCATTGCTGCCACCAGCAGGGCCAACAAAGGATAAGGCACATCCACAGAGCCTTTATTATTTAATCAGGCTGGCCATGGCAGGAGGATGGTTTTGCCGCCCCCTTTTGAGATGCCTTGATGTACTCTTGGCTGTCGATTTCCAACTAAATGTGACAGGGGGGATGTTACCTGCAGGCCCTCCTCCAAGAGTACACAGGTCTATGTGTCTGTCGTGCGCTGAGTATAGGAAAATGTGTGCGGGTTAGCCCCACACATTTTCCAGAGGTTGATCCACCATCATTCAATTTCATATAACATTTCAAAAAAGTCCAGGCGAGTGCACACCCACTCTGCAGTTTGGTTGAATTCCTCACAGGGTGCAAGTAGCGTTACCACCCATCCTGCTTGCCGCTGAAGGTATTATAGCTATTAGCACCCAGGTCTTTAATTCAGGGTTCTGATAGCTATATTTCTTGTTTGAATGATTCATTCAAACAAAATACTTAGCTAAGATGGTTTCAAAGGAGATGGAAGACACATCTCCATGCAGAGCCCCTCTTCCATTTCTATGCTGCCCCACCAGACATGAGAGGAGCAGACCACGGTGCTGGAGCTCGACAACCCCTTCAGGTAAGTTGGAGGTGGGGAGGGGTAGGGCGATAGAAGCGAGGGAGGGGAGTGAAATAGTGCGAGGGGCACTCACAACTCCAAGTATGCTCAGAACGCGGCTTATACCGTTAGGTTCAGCCCAAGTTCCGAGGAAGCTGATTGGCTGTGGCTCCCGGACTTGGCGCTAATAGTCAATATTCACATCTTTTTGAATCATCTTAACAAATCTGGCACTGTTTCCCTCTCACTTATTTCCTTTTCCCAGGAGTTTGGCAATTAACTCATCAAAGAAGCTTCCTTTCCTACTGGTTAAAAGTAATTTAAAGCAGCTGCTCCTAAGACTGCACAACATGTCATTTTCTGTTCATCAGCTCATTTCGTACCTTTATGGTTGAAGATAAGACTTGCTTTTCGCTGCTCCATTCTTTAACTTTACAGAAAACAATCAATGCAATGTGTTCATAAGAAGACACCCCCTAATCCAGCGAGTGTGTGTGGATCTGCCATTTCATTGATTGCATGGTGTGTGCAAGTGAGCCCCCCAAATACTTTTATGAAATCGGGAATTTGCGTGACTCTACACCCTAAGTATTTGAATGAAGGCAGGATATGTGTGTGCCTGTGTGGTGGGAGCCGAGGACGTCAGGGATCCAGAGTTTCGGGGGCATGCGGGTGGTGGCAGGGCGGGCTTCTCCATTGTCTGAACGTTGGATGGGCTGATGAAGGGCCTTTAGTATTTGAATAACCACAGGCCATGTGTGACACTGCATCTCCAGGCTCTGTGGGAGTGCCCACACAGCTACAGACTTGCACATGTTTGTAACATCAGTGCTGATGTTGATGCAGTACATTCAAGACCATGCACCCGGGTATTTGATTAGGTATGACGCTGTTGCATTGGCAGGTAAAATGCTTGGCTGAAAAAAACACATCGAAAAATATTGGAGGATGGGGGTAAGGGTATATGAGGGATAGGGGTGTGTGTGGAATAGGGACTAGATAAGAGCAAAGGGTGGTTTATTTTTTACAAAAATCGATGAGTTTCTTTTGGCCAAACATGGAAAAATACCTGGCGATGTAAGAACATAGAACCATTTGATTATATGCATGGTGTGTTATACGGATGCGGTGTGTAATGCTGCGCCCCTGGTACCTGACTAAATACACAGTGAACATGACGCTGCCCCACTCTCCTCGACCCCGTATTAGAATGTATGCAGTATTGGTATTGGTCTTGGTCCCATGATGTACTCATGTTTATGATAAACTTCCATTTTGCAGTGACACTAAGACGCTAACACTTTTCTGAGCACAGGTTCATTGGACTAACCTTTGGACATTCCAGCCTGGTTACTTATGTTCTGAAACACTTTTTCTTGGATTTCCATTCATTGCCATGATATTCATTTTCTTTTTTTAAAAACTTAGATTTTTATTGGCATTTTAATAAGGGAATGCAATCATTTTCATTAAACACAAAACATCAACAACATTCATTATCCTCCTCCCCTTATCCCACCCCACTCACATGTACTTTCAAGGCCGTTCGCCGAACGGGACGTTGAAGCGGGCAATCACATCAGAGAGATCAGACTTTCTTGGCGGCAAGGGTTCTGCATATATTTCCCCGGCTCATTACTGTTTCTGTTCAACATAGGAATACTGAAAGTAGTACGACCCCACTGTTTCAATTAGTCTCAGAAGGTCAGGTTTCCAATCCCTCATTTCAACATTACAATTCCCCACTCAATCGAAAAGCTTTCCATCGTGTAATTTACTACTGCAGCCAATTTCTCAAATGTAAATATGCCCCACAGGTTGGTTGATAGTTCACTCGTCGCTGCGGTGGCTTTGTCTTTCAACTTCTGAGCTAGCGCTATCCTCTGCACTCTTAACATGAATTGAATAATTTTTGGGAACCTACGAGTGTCAGTATCAGTACCTGGGATGCCCAGCAACACCTGGAGGGGACTCGGGCTGAGAGCTACTCCGAACAAGTCTTTAATCCAACTGAGGACTTCTGCCCAATATACCTCTAACGTAGGACAATCCCACCACATGTGATACCATGATCCCGTCTGCCAACACTCCCTTGGGCAGAGTGGGGAGGATCACACAGACATTTTGGACAGTATCAGGGGAGGCAAGTGGCAAGTGTAGGATTTTAAAATTGTGCTCCATTGTCGAGGTGTAAAAGTTGCCGGCAAACATTAAGTGGTAGATTCTCCCCCAGGTGTCATCTGGTATCCCACACCCTATACATTCTAGAGAGCATTACCTTCCTTGTGCTGGACTCACTAAGAATTTTCTCAATGGGCGCGAGGGGGCCTGAGATTTTAGAGTAACATTTAGGGTCGGTCATAATACCCTTCAGGAGCAGATATTCAAAAACGTTCATTAAATTCGCTCCCAAGTGCCACAGACAGAGCCTCATATTTGATGAAGACCTTTCTTCTAAACAATTGGGCTACTCCCTCAAGGCCCCTGTCTGACCACAACTGCGTACGTCGGAAGCCCTTGTTTCTCATATCCAATGGGTCACCCCATATGGAGCTCAAAGGCGATGGCCAAGAGGAGAGTGGGGAATTCCCTTTGCACTTTTTCCATAAGCCCAATAGAACAGATATGGGTGGGAATCGCTCTGCTTGGAGCCCACAACAGGTTCCTGAATTTTTTAGGGTGGGCTTGTATGTCCTCAATATATGTCCAGTAGATGCCCAGATCGCCTCCTAGATGCTCCAACATGACTCACAATTGTGCTACCTTATGGTACTGCCTGAAGTCAGGAAGGCCGAAACTGCCAAAGTCTCTGGGGAGAGTTAGAGTAGCATGTCTAATTCTGGGCCTCTTTCCCTTCCATATGAATTGATTCACCATGGTTTCTAGTTTTGAAATGAAAGTGTCTGTGAGTGGGGAGGGGAGGGACATAAACAAATATAGGAGTCGGGGAAGAACGTTCATTTTCACTGACACCACGCGCCCAAACCAAAAAAGGGTGAGGGGAACCCAGCGCCGGAGGACCAATCTTATTTTTTCTAGTTTGGGAGTGAAATTGAACTCTACCAAATTCATCAGGTCTCTGGTTAATTGAATGCCCCGTACAGGGAGGACAGGAGCTTGACTCTCATCCCACATACAGTTTTCCTACCTCTGGTTGCCAAGTTGTCCACTCTGATTGGCATCACAATAGACATGGGGAGGTTAATTTCCAGGCCAGAGAACCTGCCAAACAGGTTTATCTGGCCAAAGAGTTCAGGGAGGGATTTCGCAAAATTCGTCACATAGCAATGGATCTCAACACCAAACACGGAGAGTTTAAAATCAACAACCCTACACTGGATTCTTGTAATCTCTTGGTTTGCCCTAATAGTGATTGCGAGGAGCCCCATGGCCAGGGCATACAGCAGGTGGAGACGGGGCAGCCCTGCCTCGTTGCCCTGGTGAGATGGAGGGGAGATTAAATTGTGCCATTCACTGCCCCTTTTACTGGGGAGCCATTATATAGGTCCGAGATTCACTGTCTAAAGTTCCTACCGAACCCCATCTTCTGTAGGACCGTTCCCATGTATACCCACTGCACTCAATAGGAGGCCTTCTCTGAGTCTATGGAAATCAAGCATGCCTCCAGGCCCTTTCATTTTGATTTTTGTATCAGGCCTATTGATTTCCCTACATTGTCAGCTCGCTGTCGGCCCGGGATAAACCCCATTTCGTCCCCATGCACCAGTGAGGTCATCAGGTGACTGTGTCTATTCACCAGCATTGTTGTCATCATTTTAACATCATTGTTTAGGAGAAAGATGGGTCATAGGAATGGCACTGAGACCGGTCCTTCCCTTCCTTTGGAATAACTCTTATCAGGGCTGAGAGCATGGACTTTGGGAGGAAGCCCGTTTCCATGGCATTATTGAACAACTTGGTCAGAAATGGGGCAACGGTACAGTGAAATCTTTAAAAAAAATAGACAGTAAAGCCACCTTCTCCCGGTGTTGTGCCCTGCTTCATGCCACTAATAGTGCCTATCAGTTCCTGTTCGGTAATGGGAACTTCTATGGCTTCAGCTTTTTCCGGGCGGGGGAGACTCTGGACCGGGAGGGAGTTTAAGAAGCGGTCTACATCGGTCCCACCCCCCTTGTATTCTGAGGCATAGAGGTTCTCGTAATATACCCAAAACTCCTCAGCTATCTCAGGGTCCTCAAAGAGCTTTTCACCTCCTGGTGGGTGGATTCCCAACACCCTTCTTCTGTTTCTCTGCTATCTTAACCTCCATGCCAATATTTTATCGGCCGTTCCCCTTTTTTCATATATTTCTGCTTTAGGAATAAGTTTTCTTTCAGTTTGGCCAACCATGAGGGCTTTCAGTTTAGCTTTATATCCCTGAAACTTAGCTCATTTCCCTGGAAACATCTGGGATTTCCGTTTCCCTACCGTCTGCAAGGACTCATTTTTCCCCCTAAAAACCTTCTCCTCCGCTGCCCTTTCTCTCTTTCTCTTGGCCCCCATTCCTATCAGGACTCCCCGAATCATGGCCTTAAAGTCTTCCCAGATACCTGGGATCCCCACTTCCCCGTTGTCGTTAAACTCAAAGAATTCCCTGATCGCCTTCAACAGTGCCAGGGATAGCTCTTTATCTCGCAGCAACTGGTCGTTGCATGACCACCTGGACTCGTGGTTCACCGTGGGCAATACACCAATTCTAACTCTCACCACATCATGATCCGACCATGGTATCACTTTCATGGTGGATTCCCTCACCTTTCCAATAGTAGGGATTCAACAAGGATATAATCTATCCTTGAAAACGTATCATGCGCCTTTGAGTAGTACATGAAAGGGGTGTTCCGGCCCTGCTCCCGAACGTAAGAATCCACCACCTCCATTTCCATATTAACCCCCTGAAAGTGTCTGGACAGCCTGTGTTTTGACTGGGTTGCTGTTTGGGGGCCCGCTTTTTTCCTGTCGAGCAAGGGGTGCAGGACCATCTTAAAATCGCCCCAATGGTCAGTGTGCCTTCTACAAAGGTTTGAATTCTACTCTTGACTATCTCCCAATGCTGGTGCTGTGCCTCGTTCGGGCAGTAGAGAGACCACTGTGGGCATGTGCCCTTTAACCTCCCCTGTCACCATCACAAAGTGGCCCCCTGTGTCCTTCAAAGGTGCTTTCAAGGTAAAGTGAAGCCTACTAGCAACTAGGCGTGCCACCCCTTTTTTTGGACGGACAGGAAGCGTGGACACCTCCCTATTCACTTGGCTCTCAAGGACGGATCTCTCCCCCCTGCCAGTGGGTCTCCTGCAAAAACATAAAGTCTAAGTTCAGCCAGTTGAAGTCACGAACAGTTACGGACCTCTTGTGCGGGGAATTCAAACCTCTGAAGTTTAAAGAACCAAATGCCATTGTGTTCGTTGTGCTAGCCATCCGGCCTGGTGCCTGTCATTTCTCATGTGACTCTTAGTTTTAGCACTATGCCACGCACTGCCCCTTTCTTCTGAACGTAAATGGTGCACCTTCCCGCTGAATGGATATGGTTCTTGGTAGCCTGCATAATTTGAAATTCCCTTCTGTGAACAACAAAAACCCCAACTCCCCTCTCTTCGCCCAATTGGCGCCTGCACTACCTGCAAATCCAATACGTTACTGAGCCAGACCACCTATGGTTGCCCCACCTTTGGGCCTATTAAGCACACTTTAACACCTCTATGCTCCCCCCGTTGAGCCCGCCCTGCCCCCTCAAGTGTAAACTTACCACCACCACCCCCACTCAAGTGGAAGGAAAGTCAATCTCCCCGACATTTAACTGGTTAACATCTTAGAACACTGCCTCACAGTCGGGTGTCTAGGAAGCTCCCCAGCCTTTTGACTAACCATCTGGGATTGTTCTGCCCTGAAGGGCCTAGGCCCACCCTAAGCCACCGAGAGCCCCTGGACCATCAGGTATCACCCCATACCTCCCTTTAATGGAAGATTCAAACAATTAATGCCTTGCTTCGGATTGCGAAGGGGACACCGGGTTCAGTGTCTTACATTTATGAAGATCTCGGATACGAAGCATGTCCACAAATCCATTCGCCTTCTCGGGTTCGCTCTGTGCTCCCCCTCGCGCCTCCAGGGTGGGCACCAGGGCCATGTCTGTCAGGAGTTTCTGTGTCATTGTGCCTATGTCATCTTCTGTTACTAGTCTGTATGTACCCCTTGAATTCAAGTCGAGGGAGAAGGGAAACACCATCTATATTACACTCCTTTTGAGCTGAGCCATTATGTCTAGAGTGCGCAGAGCCTTCTCCAGGTCAGGGTAAATGCTGACAAGTCCTGGAACACTGTTATTTGCGATACTCCCAATTCTACTGGGCCCTTTCCCTTGCTATGACCAGAATCTTAGCTTTCTCCACAAATTAGTGGAATCTTGCCAACACGGACCTTGGACCTCTGGAGCTACCCCACCCTGTGCGCTATATATTGATGGTGGGTTCATTGTTGTTCCGCATGTTGAAGAGCTTCCTGATTGATGACCTTCCTTATGGCCTTGATATTATTGCTCTGCGTTTTTCCCTCCTCCTCCAGAAAACCAAAAAAATCTTAGATTGCTGCAGCATTCACAATTTTCGAAATCATCCATCTTTAACGCACATTTCTCCTCCCTCCTCTTCAGTTCTGACAGTCTCATGTGAATCTAAGTCTCTAGCAGGTCAACAGAGGTTTGGTTTGCTTCAAGGCCCTGGATTCGGTCATCCATACTATCCACTTTTTTATCCAGCCCACCCAGTCTTTTGTTTATGTCCGCCTGGAAATCTCTTATGTCTTCTAGAAGCACTACAATTCCCTTACAAATTGATTGATCCTCCTCAGGATCAGGCGGTGTCGTGATGGGCATGGTTTGCTGTGCTTTGTGGGGTATCTGGTCAAACTGGTATTTTAGGACATGGCTGTTTAACTCATGAGTGATGGGTCATGCCCGGGCTTCACCGGCCTGTGGTCAATAGTCCCTCTCAGTGGGGGAAGGGAGGTTGTGTCGGGTCAGGGGATAGCAAATAGTAACCCCTGGGCACAGGCCTGGTGGGAAAAAGGAAGTTAAGCCACTAAGAGCCATGTGTCGGGCTAGGTCGCCACCGATCCATGGTTGAGGGTACAGGTTAATCCTCTGGTGTGCACCATTGGGCCCCCGGCTTGATACTTCCAGGTATGAGAGGAAGGAAGAGAGCCTGTGGGTTCGCAGAAGTCACTTGATGTCTCTTAAGGCAGGCATGGTGGTCTATTTAGCCCGGCATTGGTAAAAGGCCACAGGGGGGCCCTGGACGTAGGAGGGGCCCTGTTGCTCACTCCCGAGGCAGGTCACAGGTCAGGCTCAGGTGTGGTGCCATTGGATGCAGCTGGTAGGGCAAAGGACAGCTCCACTCTGGGCGATTCCGCACCATGGGACTCACCCAGCTCTCCGTGGGTCAGTTGCCGGTGCGGGGGTGGAGGGCTTGCAGGCAGCAGTGGGAGCTCTTGGTAGTTCTTGGTCCCCTCAGTGGGCCATACTAGTGCTGAAGCTCACTGCTTAGGGTCAGCACTCGTATCGCGTAGGGGTGTCACGGTATTCGTTTTATGACGGTACGATAACCTTCTTGCCAAATGACGGTATATCATGGTTATCGCGGTTTAGCAGGTGGAGTTAACTAATCTTAACAAATATTTTCTAAAAGGTCATAAATTGTTAGATTTATCATCACAAACAAAACCAGGCACTCAGGGCCAGAATTGGGCTTTTCAACATACTTTCCACTGAAATGCCACCCCTTGCTACCACCAAACACAAACACACGTGTGGAGAGGAGGAGGGGGCAGGGGAGCCCTGCTGCGACTGGCAAAGCAAACTGAGTAGCTTTTCTTAAGTGGTCATTTAGGCTTTTAGCTCCCCCACTGGCTACTGGTGAAGATGAACATGTTGCCATCTTGATAACCTATATGCCACAGATCAATGGAGGCTGATGGTAGTATACGCTTGTGTGCATACACACACACAAACAAACACACACACACACACACAGTCTCTCTTTACGTTACAGGCTTTAGTTTACTTGCGGGCCAAAAGGTGTTAAGTAATCACAGACATGTTACCCTTTGGTATGGCAGCAGGGAATACCCACAGAGATGAGTGAATTTCATGGTGTGACTTATTATATGTAAATTCAATGATGGAACCAGGGAAATCCCCCATTGTCATATGTTTAGAAAACATCCATTATAAATATATCAACCCCAAAGCCGCCAACCCAAAGTAAAGCCTTTTCCTTCTTGGCACTGTATTTATTCTTCCTAGTGCTAACATATTGATTTTGTGTCAGGCACGTGTGGTTTATGGAATGGCATTAAAAACTGTGCCAACTGAAACGACTTGGCAAACGGCACAACCAACTGTCCAAGACCAAGACTGCGCAGCACCTGCTTACTGCAGCCTTTCCAAATCAGATTGAAAAGCACACTTAACGGTATAAACGGTATACCGGTATAAACAATGTGACGGTTATTATTGTTCAATTAAGTGGTTCACGGTATCTTTAATGGTACACCGTTATACCGTTACATCCCTAGTATCGCGAGGTGGCCCCCACGTTTTACAGCTTCCCGAGGGGGAGCGGCTGCCACTTCAACTCCCCCGAGTTGTGTACCCTGGGGTTCGGGGTCTGCTCCTTCCTCGGCTCTGGGGAGTCAAGTGGCTGGAAATCATGCAGCAGGGACCAAGGCCTCCAGGCCGTCACCCTTTCACACGCTGCAGTGCAATTTCCCTGGTCCTAGAAGGCATATCAGGAGCCATTCACGTCCCGCCGCCGCCACAAATGAGGCAGCTATCGCAGGACTTCCTGGGGCTCAAGACTCTGGAGTTTCCCCTAGCTGGGCACCAGGACGCTTGGCACCAGGTTCGTCAGGTGAGGGTTATTCAGGGGGGCTCTGGTTTCCGTTGTAACCCTTCTGTGTTGAGCATCACATAGAGAGTTGTACATCCCTACGCCCCCTGGTGGCCACCATATTCATTTTCATGTGTTTCTTTTTCTTTTGCAATGCAGAGGGCCAGTATGAATTTTGCATGCCTTTTATTTGTATCTATATTCACTGTTTGGGTGCAGTAAAAACTCTTGTGAGCCAGTAGAGAATCGCAGTAAGGGTTGATACTATGTAGATTCTCTGACGGGCATGAGCACACGGCAGCTGTCATGATGACTGAGAAAGGGAAACAGAAAGGAGCACAGGGAAGATGTCAGGGCCGTTCAAAATGTTCCGTTTAAAGGGACCTCTAGCTTCAGGGAGGACCCCAGCAACTGTCCCCATTTTGCCAGTCACCTGCCTTATAACACAGCAATATATTCCCTTTTATATTAATTGCATTCTTTGCGGCGCTCGACTTACAAGCTGCCTTTGCTGTAGACCTTCCAGCTCTCACTCCTTCGAGGTATACAGAAGTATTATCACCGTATTGCTTTGTAACACTGGTTCATCCACATCATCCACTTGCTGACAAAGAATGATTTGGTATCGCGTTGATTCATCCCCAACAGTCTCTCGAAATCATTTTTTTCTTATCACATCGTTTCGGAAAAAAAGCCTTGAAATGTATGGGAGGGTGGGGTAGGAGTTAAAATGGGTGGGGAGGGGGACGGGGAGGGTTTATAATATAAGGAAGGGCATGTTGGGGGCGACCCCTAATTATAAAAAAAATATAAATTCAATGGGATTTTTCTAAGCAATGTAATTGACATTTTCTTTTCTCCAACAAAAAAACAATGTCGATGTAGGAACATAGAACCAATTATTTATTGCTTTTCAGTGGGCATTTAGTGTTTCAGCTCTCTGCTGGCTGGCCGTCTCGTCATAATTGGCGGCTCTTAACCCCTCGGCTGTACTTCTTTGTCTCCATTATAATCTATGCACCCCACTGTTACCTCCGGCTGTTTTCCGCTCTAAGTTAGGAGAGCCCCAAGCCATCATTTTGAAATGGGCACCCAAACAGCTCCAGCTGGGCCTGAAGAAGCACATTGGGAAATACTTCAATCAGTATTTAAAATGACATGTCTGAACACATTAAACCCAACCTCTTATTCTATGTCCCACTTCCAGCTCTGACCTTGATTGAGAGAAGCAGAGCGCTTTACAACAGCAGGGTGCCAGCATTGGGCGTGGCATTTTATACAGTAACACAGCATTGTTGGTGGAGGAAAGGCAGGAATTGTATTCCTCTGTCAGGTATTGCAGAGGAAAAAGCCAAATTATTTGTGTTTTGCTGCAGTGGAGGATGGTGGGGGCATTTTGAGCCTGTGCCAGGTTTGAGTACCAGATGGTCAGGGCGTGGCAGGAGACGGACTGCTTGCAAATCTTTTTTTTTTTTTTACAGGCAAATTTTCACTCCATACTGTTAATAGTTTTGATGTGTGAGGTGAATGTTCCTTTAAAAGGATGGAATTTAGTAGCCAAGTATGTTGGTGTTCTGTTCAAGACTCCTTTGTAGGTGAAACATGCAGTTTAGAATATGACCCTGGTGGTGAGGGGGGCTCAGTGAAGCTCATCTACTGTGGGAGAGACATCATTTCGGCATTCCAGCCAGTGCCAGAGAGCATAGCCTGACACGTCAGATGTATGGTCTGGGAAGCCCTCTCATCAGGGCCTGTATCCTCCACTAGTCCAAGCATTTCAGTGTAGAAACTCTCATTGGAATCCACTGCAAGCATAGGCCTTAACTACCAACAAGGGGGGGAAAGTCTCCACCTTGCAGCCATTTCCAAGTGCATCCTAGAGAGTCCTGCGGATGCGGTGAACACAGGTGTACTTTTTGGTAGCCCAAGATTAAAGCTCGTACGGAGCTGTTGTGTCTCTCCCAATGATTTCCACGGAAACACATTGGGCCTCATTATGACCCTGCCGGTCTGGAAACAACGGTGGCGGTAAATCCGCCGGCACCGTTGTTTCCGGACAGGCTGATTCCGGATTCTGCATTTGGGAGTGTCACTCAAGCTAAGTCCGACCTGGTGGGAGTAACGCCACCCGTCTGCAGGTGGAAATGGAAACACTGGCTGCGTCATAGACAGAACCAGTGTTTCCATTGTCCCCATGGAGTCCTATAGGACTCCATGGGAATGGGGATTTACGGAATTCCGCCTCCGAATTACTAGGTCACTGGGGTTGTAATGCCCCAGTGATTCCGGCAATCACTGAGGAGGAATGGTATTTCGGATCCGGCGGCAGCCTGCCGGTTTTTCCGGCACGGCTACTGCCGGACTCGTAATGAGGCCCATTGCCCTCTTCCCTTCCTTTATGTGTCGGAGCTCTCAGTGCCTGGGCCATGCACCCAGATAATTGGCCCAAGCAATGCAGTATGCCATATCTTTGACAGTGAGCTCCTGTAACTTGAGTTATTGTGACATACCCGGAACTGGCTCTATTGCAAAATTGAACAGGCATTGCAAGTCAATTTCCCTTTTGAACGTATTGCTTTGTACATTTGCCTGTGCAAAACACCAGCCTGCAATCCGTACGTAATAAACAGAAATACAAATAAACCACGATAGGTTTTGGCTTCCATGTGTCACTTTCAGGCACAGTGCCTTAACACATGCAATGCTATGGCCATAGGACTGATGTACGCCATTACACGTGCAAACCATTACAGTACTTTGCACACAAACAGGAACACACTTTAAAAAGTGGGAGCAATACAAAGCGTGGACATCTGGGACTCCATTAAATTAAAAGGAGAGATTAACCAATCAGAGCGAAGGGACACAGAATGTTCGCTTTAAAGCAAATCACAATACCAGAACATTCAAAAGAGACTAAGGACACCTTATTAAGGCAGGTCTGTATTGTACACACTTGCTGTCTGCCATGACCCATGCGGACAGTTTTTACTCCACAAAATGAGACACAAATTAAAAAGGTAAATGGATGCCAACTTTATTGAATACCCCGCAGAGGTAACTCTGCAACCCGTTCTATCGATCACACACCATCTACCATGAAAAGAGATTTCAAAAAATGGTATTGTGGTTTTCTAGATCTACTATGTGTGGTAAGCTTATTGGTAAAATAAATACATTGAAAACTGGAGTCCCTGGAATGGTTAGCGCACACCTCAAGAAAAAGAACGACGCGCACTGTAGAGAAATCCATTCAGAGAGGCTGCTGGGTAAGAGGAGCGCATCTCGAGTGGCAAAGGACTAAAGCCTGACAAGGCCCGACTGGAGAGGCACTCGCTTCACTATTGCTCTTTCATGTTCAAAAATAATAAGCCTTTGAAGTTGTTTTGTTCAAATGTAGCTGCCTATCTGTTGGTATTTAAGTTTAAGGGCAGATATTGCCTTCTTGACGTTTTGTAGAGCACTTTCTTTACATAAAAGCCGATTTGACCGCTTTCCCCCACCCGCCTTCCCGGCTGCGGATGGCCATGTGGGCTGAGTGATAGAAACAGAAAGAGGCTTTCAGAGTGCAGACAGCCTGCGATTCAGAGCTCTGCTGTATCGTATAGTTTGCAAGCTCTACATTGCAACGCTGTTGTCCCAGGATCACAGTGCTTTAAGTGGGATGCTAAATCGCCACATCCCCGGGGGGAGAGGGGACGCAAGAGCCCAGCATGAAATGTAAAAAAATATATATCTTTTTCTTTTCTTTTTTTTTTTAGATAGGAGGAAATGGGCAGGGGTGGCTCACATGGTAGGACTGGACCATAATACTGTCTCAGGCACCAATGAAAAAGCAGTCCGCAGTTGCAAATGGATATTCATTCCGTTAGTCACAGACTGATTCAATAGTTACTAAGGAGGTTTTTTTGATAAAATATAAGCAAATTGTGATATTTAAAGAATATTAATTCAGAAACAATGGTCAAAACTACTAGCTGCATAGTGCAGTAACTCATCAAACTGGCCCACATTGGCCAGAAAAGTGGCCCATTTTGACTGGCCTACGCTAGCATTTTGCATTTTTGGTACAGGCATTGCCCTATTGTCCTATAGGCCAGTCCGAGCCTGGCGGCTCATCCATAATGGGCGAGGGGGCGTCCACCCAGTGGCCCCCTCCCCCATTAAGGAGGAGCCAAGGAGCCAGCCGAGTGAAACACTGAGCACTCCCTCAGCTGCTTTTTCCAGCTGAGGGAGTGCTCCTGGGCTGGCTGACCTGTCAAAGGGAAACAGTGTTTCCCTTTCACAGTTCAGTTCCCCAGCTGCAAATGCTCACTGAGCCATGCAAGTTTGGGGGTGTTTTGCTTCGCCAGCCTTACATAGCTCATTGGAAATGCTGGCTGGGTCACTTCATGTCTGTATGTGCAAGAGGAAGCTCCTGTGCCTCGTCCCACATACAGAGCAAACTGGAGCATTTCAGCACCCGCACGCAGGCCCTTGCAGAATGTATGTTTATGTTAATTTATTTTTTATTTAAATATGTGTTTGGATGCGTGTATGCTTGTTTTATGAGTGAGTGTATGGTGATGGGTGCTTGTATGAATGATAGAGTGATTGCTGTGTGAATGTGTGTGTGTGTGCGTGTGTTTGTTTTGGTCAGTTGAGCTGATTTTGGTGAGTGGGGAGTAGAAGGGGGAAGGAGGGTTGTACAACAAAGGCATTTTAAAAATGCCTTTGTTGCACAATCCCCCTAACCACCTGCCAAAATCAGCTCTCCTTCTGAGGCACTGTGGAGCCCAGGGTACAGGGATGGTATATTGTTTATTGGATATCTATCATAGATGTCCAGTCTTCAATACTATGCTTTCCCCCTTGGCCCCCTGTGCCAATTGCAAACCCATTTTTTTAAGTATGCTCAGAAATGCAACATTTTAACCCATTATTTTAAAAAAATTAATGGGGGGAAAACCCCCCAAATCCCTTTTAATTGGTTCAGGCTCCCTCGCTGCGCTCGGTCGTATGGCATTTGTGTGGGAAATATTTATGCCCCGCCACTTAAAACATTCATCAGCTCCCACTGGCCCTCAGAATGTGTTGGGAATGTGGTGGGTGGTGGTGTCCAGGAACTGTGGTGGGATCAGGATGGGGGAGCCATGGGATAGTGGTGGGAGCAGGGTGGGGAGAGCCCAGGTTCTGTGCTGGGGTGGGGATAGCCCAGGGACTGGGTAGGAGTGGGATGAGGGCGCCCAGCGACTGTGATGGGAGCAGGTGGGGAGCCCAGGGACTATACTGGGAATAGGGTGCTGGGACGGTGTGCAATAGTTCATAGCCATTTGTACATACTGTCCATTTGGCATTAATGAGGGGGCCCGGCCTGCCCAAATTTTGTTCAGGGGGGCCCAGGCCAAAAAAGTTTGAAGACCACGGGCCTAAGGGAGTGCTGTGAAAGCAGGGGAGCTGGGGCACACTGGCATTATCTGTCTGCTGACGTCAGTGAGCCCTAGCCACCCACTCACCTTCATGTTGGTAGTGCAATTCAGCATGATGTGACTTATAGGATAAGTCTTGAAGAATGGAAAATATACAAATAATACAAGTCTTTGCTGCCAAAGAAATCTATTGCAGACTTGCAGTGGTCTCAGGCTAGCTCAATGAATAGTGAGACCGATCTGATCCTGCTGCACATTGCCCATTCCCGTTTTCCTGAAGGAACAAGCACAGGGAATAGCAGGGCCTTTGTTCACATCTGAGACCCCACCCATTTTGCCCAAGGATCAAAACGTGATATCTGAATGTGCGCATCAGAGACGCGCTATGGGATTTTTACAGTTGCACATATTTTCATACTTCGTCCTCTTGCACATGTGTAAATGCACACAAAACAGGAGAAATATCTTTGCGAATTGCCCTTTAAGAGTTATATAACTGTCCACGATTGCTCTCCCTTTTCGAAGAAAGAAACCTTGAAAAATATATTAATATTTACAAGGGCCAAGTTATCAATCAGCCTAGTTGGGCGCTTACAGGCAACAATCAATTGACGATCAACAGAGAAGCTACTGTTTATCAATTCTTTAGGGCTTCTTCTCAAGACTATCTAATCTTAATCTGAAACACCGGCCCTGTCCGCCTCATGCCTGTGACTGGAGGCCAGGAGTCAGCAGCGGGAAGCTTGGCATATTGGAGGTTGGTGGCTGGTCTAGGGGTGTAAGAACAAAGACATGGAACTATATTTCCACTCCACGGTAGAATGCAGTCAAGACTGGAGGGATTACGGTTAGGGCAGAATCCCTAATCCCAGTGGGATCCCTATGGTTGCAAGGCGGGCCCTCCCATCATGCGCGGCTGTCACGCGCACCTTTTTGTTGTACTAGCCCATTGGCAGCATTGGGTGCTAGATTCTAGCATGGGTCCAATGGGGGTGAGATCACTTGTAAACTCAAAGCTAGGCTATTGCACGGCCTTTGACATGGGGTGGTCCAGGTTCATTCACTCTGGCCCACTGAGTGCGCATTGCCACCAGGTTCCCCTGCCCCCTGCCAAGCCCAGCTGACAAGAGGGAGGTAAAGGAAGCAACCTGTATAATTAAAAAGAGTTAGGCACAAGGAAAGGGATACTCGCCTGAGTCCCTAGATGGTTCCCCTCAGCAATAATCAGGCAAGGGCCAGACAATGCCCCCACCGCAAGGGGATCTCTATTGTCAGTACGTCAGTATGCTTAACATAGGCCTACTGAACAATGAACTGGCACCGTTGCATGCACTTGCATTCATGTATGCACACAATGTTAATTTGGTGCATTCCTTGCCAAGATGATCTCCAGGGGCTGCAGACCCTTTCCATGCTCGCAGCCTCTGCAAGGTCTCAGAGGGCAGGCCCAGGGACCAGCCACGAGGGAGCCCACAGGCCTACAGTTAGCAAACTCCCCACTGTGCACCACACACAACATGGTATAGTTAGATTATATGAATGAGCGAGCCTGATCAGTACGTGACGTGGATGTCCACAGCTCCTCTCTTGGGTGGTGTTAATCAAGAACAGATGCAGCCCTCACGCAGCCTCACTCCCCGGGGTGTGCTGCACTTAGGGCTCAGTGAGTAGCTCCCCAATTCAACTCCTCTTTCATTCATAACCTTTTATCGCGTGCAGCCGCAGAATGCCCAAGTAAATCCTTTGTACGATTTGGGGCCCCAATACATTTTTCTCTGCTAGCACAAACGCCTCAGAAGGGGGTGCACACTTGCTATTTCCCCTCACGGTGAAGACCGACTCCACAACAAATGTGCATACTTGCCTCCAGTGCTTGGCCACACGTAGCTCACACCAGACACACTCTCTTGGCGGGATTACGTGCCCGAGCAGTGATTAAAGTGAGTGCAACCAGTGCTGGGAATGGAAAAGAAATATTGGGAGGAACGCTCTCAACCTTGGAGGGGCAGCGGTGGGGCCAAAGGGCCTGGTCCCAGGCCAGCTCAGCAATGCAGTATCTCTTCATAGAAACCAATCCTGCAGATTTCCATAAAAGGAAAGAGCATTATGGGAGCATAACTATGTCCAGAATTTGAAATGTGAAACATGTCTGTGATTCAGTAAGAAACCCTTTGAGGGAATAATGGAAGTTGGGCACTGCAGTTTTAATTGGTCACACTACTAAGCCTAAGAAAAAAATGTCTCTACATTGCAGGACATAGATACCAGTCTGGACAGCAACAAGAAGTACGCGAGGCTTTGCTTGTTTCTGTATTACGTTACTTATGCTGAGTCCACTGAAAGTGTGTTCCATTAAACTGGGTCCGTAAGCCAGGTAAGTGTGAACATCTTTATTGTCCAGTCCTGAATACCTCTCAGGACCACACGGGATGGTAGGGAAGGCACGAGACAAGTATAGAAGAAGAAAGGAACACCGGGATCCCCACACCCATTCAGCTCTCTCTCTCTCAGCTCTAACTCCCAACGGTTCCTCTCAGAACCCCCAAGCCACCAAGCACACACATTCCACTGCCCACTATGACATCACCACACCTAAGCAGACCACTACACATCTCCCTCCCTTGGGAACACACAAGAAAAGATGAAAATGTGACCAGCACAAATTCTATCAAACAGCACAAAGACACATGCCACGTCATCACCACAAAGCGGCCTACAATGTGACGAGAAACACAGCACTATACACCAGGTTGAAAGGTGGGCTGTTCATGCATGTGATAACTCAGCTGCAGAACAGATCTCACTGGAAGTGTCGTGTTCTAAAGCCAAGTTATCACACGCGACCCACACTTCCTCAAGCAGACTGCTTTCAGTAGACTCGGCCGCGGTTCAGAGTCTTCTGAAAGCTGCTTGCTTATTGAAGCATAGGTGTGAGTGTCATGGGCTAGCCCCTGGGTCTGGAGACAGGGCAGCAAGACATGTTCTGCTGGAGTCCCGCTCTGTCGTGTTCCGGCTCATTTTTTGAGCTGGGTGTGGTCACCCCATGACCACACTTCCTCCTCTCAGCACCGCTGGGAATGTCCACACACTTCCAATGCCTTCCACCTGTAGCGTAGTCTGGGTGCCCATGCAGGACATTTTGCAGGTCCAGTACTTGATCTACCTACGTGGTTGGGCACTAGCTAGAGGGTGTCTTCTCATGCCGGGCTCTTCGCAGCCCACTCCATCTCCTCAGCCTTGGTCCTTGCCAGCACCCTTACACCCACACTCATAGATTCCCCCGCCCTCCTCAGTGGATACTGCAAACTTATCGGGCAGCGAGCTGCCATTGGTCATCTATGCCTGTGGGTAGCTGCATCTACCTGATGCATGCAGTCGCCATTGCTGGGACCTGCCAGCAACCAATGGTGTCTTTCTCCATTCGGGTCCCTTTTTCTAAACGTCATACTCGGCCCACTGTCACTTGCCCCATCATTTGTTCATCAGTGTAGTGATTAAAAATATCTGATTGTATACTCACAGAAGAGAACCCCGGCTCCTTGATAAACCCCCTCCAATCCCCCGTCCCCCTTTAACCCCCCCTCTCCCCGACTTTCTGAGCATCACAATATCATAGATTCTGGATCACAACATGGTAATGTGCAGTTTGGAAAGTATCCTTAACACAGAACACGTTTGCATAAATCTAAAATCAAGTGTATTCATTTCTCAAAAATGCAAATGTTAAAACATGAATACTCCACATTATTTTTCTCAGTTGTTCTTTGTAATGTGGAGAATTTATGTTTTAACATTTGTATTTTTGAAAAATGAAAACGTTAGATGTATGCAGTGTTGTTCTGTGTTGAGGATCCTTTCCAAACTGCACATCACCATGTTGTGATCCAGACTCTATGATTGTGCCACAGATGAACATGTCATGCAGCCCTTCTGCGGGGGGGATATGGTACAGTCCCCAGTCACCCTGATCACAAAACAGGTATTCAATGCATAACACCATATGCCACTGAGCTGCCATAAGAGCTCAGTGAAGCTTGGGAAAATCAAACAAACATGTGTGTCTGGCAACCACTGCATGAGCATGTTTGTATCATTTGCCTGGGTGGGGTTCCATCGAATGCCAGGGAAGGGCAATAACCCTCTGCTATGAAGGCCCTGAGCATCCCGCCAATCACATCAAAAGGCTGCAAAGAGGCCAGAGTACCCTGGCTAGGATCGTTGGTAAAAATGGTCCCTAATAGTCAGCAACTAACTGAAAAACCTACATTGGCTGGTGGTGCAGCCCAGGATCGCCCTCAAGATCCTGTGTCTGGCATACAGACTCCTGGAATACTCTGCACCAAACTACCTACCTACCTGCAAATACCTCACCAACAGAGGCATGCACCCCTCCCAGGCCAACCAGGTTATAATCCCAAACATGATGTTGAAGACCCTCGCGACAGACAACTGATTGCACGTGTTGCCCGCCTCTGGAATGATCTCCCAGAAGACATACGGCACCTCCCCAAACTGATGTCTTCCAGGGTAAATATGAAGGCCCATCTATTTAATAAGAGTCCGCGAAGCCACCACCACAGGAATCTGCAAGAAGTTCCAAGAAGGGATTCAATTATGCAGTGAATGCGCTGCAAATTGAAAAAAAGAAGAAAAAACCGTACTTTGCCTGCCTTGGCGCTTGCGGCAGTTCCCTCTGAGCTTGCCTGTCACGTGGCCCCTCTCACTCCGGTGAATGATGGTCCTATCCGGGGAAGGGAAAGGGGAAGGTTTGTTTTAGGCCGCTTTGATTGCACGGCAGTCAGCCATGAAGTCGACCAAGGCTTACATTTGTCATTCTGCAGATATGAGCCGTGCTCAGTGGCTGACGGAGTGTTTGAAGAGAACGCAAGAGAGGACTAATGAGAGAGTGAGAGAGAGAGAGAGAGAGAGAGAGAGAGAGACTGCCGATTCCGTAAAGCAGTAGTTCAAGGCATGTTGTTGTTTTGCGCTTGGAGCGTTCTCATTAGTACTTAAGCTCTGCCCAATTGCACGATAAGGCACAACCCCTGTTCCTCTCAATTACTCTGCTTCATATTATGGGTGTCTCTGGGTGGCAAAATGTCCTTGGCAGTGTATCTGGTACTGCACTCAGTAGGTTCTGTGCTCAGTGTCAAACCTTTCTCAGTAGATCTAGAACCAGTGACAGGAGTCCTCTCCTAAAACAATGTTGGTTGGAGAGAGTTGTAGAACCGTCAGTTAGTGACTGCATCTGCTTGACGTCTTTCTGGAATCCAGGTACTGGAAAAGGCTGTCCTGGTAGATCCCCCATAAGAGAGTGTTAATGAGTGCCAGAGCGGATTCTTAGGAAGTGGCCACTGGGAGGTGGCCGGTGGGTGCAGCTTCCTGGAAGGTGGCCGCTGTTAGCGGGTACTTAGGAGGTGGGCACTGGGGGTGGGTTCGTGGGAGGGTCCTGGTGTCCCTGGGTTCCTGGGAGGTGGCCGGTGGGAGCGGGTTCTTGGGAGGTGGCCGGTGGAAGCAGGGTCCTGGTTAGGGGGCTATTGGGAGCAGGTTCCTGGCAGGCGGCTGGTGTCAGCGGGATACCTGGGAGGTGGGCAGTGGGAGTGGGTTCCTGGGAGGTGCCTGATGTCAGTGGGTACTTGTGAAGTGGGCAGTGGGAAGGGTTCCTGGAGGTGGCTGTTGTCAGCGAGTTCCTGGGATGTGGCCGGTGGGAGCGGGTTCTTGGGAGGTGGCGAGTGGAAGCAGGCTCCTGGTTAGGGGGCTGTTGAGTGCAGGTTCCATGGACAGGGTGGTATTGGTGTAGTGGAGTGGCAAGTTCCTGAGATGGTGCCATAAGGATCCGGCTACTGGAAAGATACCCATAGGAGCAACCATCATGTAGGATAACATCCGTTTTTGATCAAAATGGTGATTAGGGCCAGTCCTGAACTTGCTTTGCTGTCAGTGGAGCTCTGACATTGTGTTAGGTCATGTATCAAGTACTGGTTTATCCGTTGTATTCTGATACTTTTCGTTTTGCATTGACCATTATAAAAAATAAAAAAATAAACTAATACAAGTCCCCAGAATGCAATGGTGAAACCAGAACTACATCAGATACTCATATGTAAGCCATGCCAAATGTACAGCTGCGCCATTAAGAAGTCAAGAGAGTTGGGCTTCTGCCAGCTGAAGTCACCAGACAGCAGAGAGCGGGCAATGCTCTTTCTATGACCTAACTCATAATCCTACTCCTAGGTTGGTGGCCACATGTCTATCATTTATGTTTTCACACTATTTCTTGGTCCTGGTGATTGCGGCTTGCTGTCTGCTGCTCCTTCTGATGCTGGTACAGGAACCCCCATGCAGATAGAGCATGCTTAGCCAATCGATCAGAGAAGGGAGTGGGTTCATTGGAGCCCAGCAATATGCACATTTCTCCAGCCTGGCTAATTGAGAATGGTGAGATGGAGAGGTTCGGGCCATGACGTAAGGAATTGGGTGACACAGCTTGCAGAGGTTGACGGAGGAAGACACGTTGGGCAAGATCATGGAAGAGCTACCGATAAAAGAGAGATGGCAGGGAGGCGGAAAGGGGCATATGGAGGCGTGGTTACAGAAATGGTAAAGGCGGAGAGCTCGTATTCAACACGTAAGGGAGATGACAGGAAAAAGGAGAACTATTCAGGGGGTGGCATTATGGGAGAGCCTGAGAAGGTTCGGCCAAAAGGAAGAGTTGGATTTCGAGTTGAGGAAATCCGAGATTACATTGGTTTATGAATCATACCCAAGATGGCAAAAGACCCATACCTAGTGCCTTGACTCCCGACCACAACAACACACAATCAATCGATGCTTGGCATCCTGATTTCCTACTCCACACAAAACCCATAGTTGACATCCCAATTTTAGCATCAGTGCCATAATGAGATAACATTATTTGCCCAGGATCACATTTAAGAGGTGCAAATGGGATTTGATTTTTTTTTTTTAATAAGACAGCCATTTGTTTTTTTTTCATAACAGCACCATAATACATCATACACAATGTCAATAGGAATTCCTAGAAAATGAATGCAGTCGTTAAAACGTCATTCTATCTATTTAGATACGATATTAGAAAGCTCTCACTCAGAAAAGTAATCTAATTGTTTCTTAATAGATAACCTGACAAATAAGAGGAACATAATTTCCCTCATCAACCTGTTCTATATGTGATCTGATGTAACACTGGGGTCTGCCCCCGCCGCTCTACAGGCTCCACGAGGTTCCCTATTCCATTCAATGCATGACCATACAGGCGTGTAACTGCCTCAATGCACTGTTCACTGCACAGTCTACATGTGCTCAGTCTTCTGAGTAGTCCCCTTCTAGGGCCCAAAATCTCCAGAGTGTTAACAAGATGAAATGTATGCCTCATATATTCCATGCACAGATATGAGTTGGGAAAAGCATGACTACATTGGCTAGGTAAGCCTGCATAGTGCCGACCATTTAGATCATTTTCGCGATTGGCTTTAGTAGCTAGATCTGTCGAGAGCTGCTCTTTATCGAGGTCTAGTAAATAATCCCGGATTATCCTTTTGTAATTGACAGGAGGGAAAGAGATGGCAATCTGCCCCATAGCCATTTCCCGGGAAGTTCCCAATTTCTACATATGAGCTCAGGTCACATTCTTTGAGAAGGCGATTCATTTTTGTAATTCACTCTACAGGGAATCGAGTGGTACATTGTTGCTGGGATTTGGTCGTTTCCAATAATACATGGTGTACTGCATAGCAACCACCGTCTTTATTGTGCCAATGTTTAACTCAAATATTAGGTACTCTACTGGAAGATGGGAAGGGAAGCTCAGCAGAGATTTGATATAAAAGCTCTCAAGTCTCCTAAGTTCTTTCACATGCTTCTGGCCTCAGATAATATTCCATAGGTCAATTGAGGGAGAGTTTTCATTTTATAAACCTTAATGGCCGATGCCAGTAAGAATCCTGCATGTCTTGAGGCAAAACCTTTTTATTGCACCCAGTTGTTGCACAATCTTAAGCTCTAGCTTCTTTATGTGTAATTTCCAATTGCGTTGATGATCTATAATCACTCCCAGGTAATTCTGACTAACTACCTGTTCAATGGAATTCCCATTTAGTTGCCATGTACATTTATCTTTCTTCGTCCTATAGTGGAATGCCACGATTTTGGTTTTGAGAATGTTCATTCTTAAATCATGCTCTTTAGCAAATACCAACAGTTTATTTAAAATATCCTGTAACCCCTTATTTATTTTATTGCTTATTTATAATGCACTTAATATCAGTGAGTCGTTTCTAAGCACATGATCGGGATTCAAACCTGTGTTGAGCCACGTTGTGTTGCCTCTGAGCTATCCTTCCTCAACTGATTAGTAACAGGTCATCTGCATACCCAAGCCCAGTTATGGTCTTAGTACCCAGTTTGGGGGAAAACGATTGTTCAGTATTCAGATAATTTGATAAGGCTGAACATTCGAGGGGCTAATATACATCCTTGCTTCAACTCTGTGGTTGTGCTAATGTGTGCCGTCAGATCTCCCTTTAAATTCAGTCTTACTCGCACCAAAGTATCTGAGTAGAATTTACTCAAGATATCTAAAAGCCTTTAAGGAAGCCCCAACAAATCTATGTTTAGCAAAGGCTGCCACGATTTACAGTGTTGAACGTGGCACTGAAATCACCAAATGCTACATAGAGCAATTGTTGACGGATGCTCCACGCACGCTCAATTATTGTTGTGAGGTGCATTAAATGATCTGTTGTAGAGCATGATTTCCGAAAGCCTAGCTAATTATACGGCAGCATTTGTTTAGTGTCTGCCCAGTCTTGCAGTTCCACTAGTAACACTCTGGCGAATATTTTGGCTGGAGCATCCAGCATTGTCAGCATGAGGTAGCTGTTGGGCTCATTGACTGAGCCACACTTACATACTGGCACCACACTGCTCTCTATCCAGGATTTAGGGAGCAAACCAGACTCACTAATGTTTTCAAATAGACAGAAAAGAACGATAACCCATTTCTGTAGCTTACATTTTATGAGGGCTTTGCAGGTACCATTTGGTCTGGGAGCTCTAGAGTACTTACTCTTTTCTATGGAGGAGATGATGTTACCTAGGGAATTGTTAAAATACTATTTTTGTTGTTCCCAAAAAATCACTGTCCCAAGTCTTGCAGACGTTTCTTTTTAAATATTCTTCTCATGCTTCCTCCGGTACTCCCTCCAATAATCTAGGATTGTGGGAGCACATCAAGCATGTTTCTCCAGCGACTTAACGTGTGTGCATTTCTGCAAGCGTGCAGCCATTTCCGATAATCAAATCACATTTAGCAGTCGCTACCTGCTGCTCACAGCCTGCGTGAATAGCTGCACACAGTTCCCTTCTAAGAGCACGTTTCCTATCTTGGGTGGTTCTGTCTTTATGGTGAACGTGATTTTGCTTTTCAAGGCTGCCCCTAAGGAGCAGTTCTCTACCTCCACCTCGGTTCATAGAAATACTATGTACAATTTTTGATTTGCTGGCTTAATATTTTGACAAGACTGTATGTGTTGCACTGGTCGAGGGTACAGACACGTTGAAGCAGCAGAAATTTTATAAAAGCTTTGCATTCAGAACTAAAGGACTGGCCAACACTAAGTAGATGATAAGATTTCCAGATCCCTCGGTTTTTCCTATTTTTCATACCTAGTTTGCCAGCCAAGTGAGTGGGAGCTCGGGCATCTTAAGGTGTCTCAGAGGCAGGACGTGTAACTACCAGGGGATAATGGTCACTTTCTTCTCTGCGTTCTATATCATAGAAAGAAATCTCGCTTCTATAAAAACATAATCCAGAGTGGAAGCACTCTTTCTTGTCTGTGACTCTAGTAAATCCCCCTGGCATATCGCCCGGGCACCTTCCAGTAAGCATAACACACCTGTGGCTTTTAAGAAAGAAGTTCCATTTCTTCCCCTTTTCTTTAGAAGTAGGCTGCCTAGGTTGTGCAACTAGTATTTCTAATGCTAAATCCTAATGTTCAGGTTCAGAGTGGGGGACCTTTGCATTTAAATCTCCTAAAATAAGTATAGGAATTTAGTCTGCCCTATTTGCCTCCTCCACAAGAGGCTGAGCCATAGCCATGATTCCTTCAGTATTGGCATGGCCAGATGGATCATATACATTTACAGCCAATACTGTGGGGAAGGGTCCCATCCATATCCCATTTATCATCCCTGCCAAGATAAAATCAGAATAGCGATCTATCTTACGAATGTCAAAAGGATTTGGGACATTGAGAAATAACCCACCCTTTCGGGAACCCCAATCGGCTAGCAGTTGCAGGGGTTACACTCTAGTTCCGACTGTCACATTCAAGCTCATCCACTGTCCAGGTTTCCTGCAAGGCAACTAGTGCATACTTCTCGAGATCATGCCATGGGCCTTCTTCCATTAGAAAGTGGTCATGTCTTCCCGTGTTCCAGGAAAGTCAGGCGGAGCAGCTATTATGGTCTGTTAAGAATGTTCGATTGGAGAGCCCCAGCCAACCACGAGCAGTCCTCTCCTTCTGCCCCAGTATGCTTAACGGATCTCATGTTATTTATGTACGTTTTTCTCTCTCTGTTCCCATTGAACGCCACAGACAGTTTTCCTTCCATGCTAACCCTTGCGTTTATGGGATCTAGGTTCCAGCGACTGCCGCCTTCCACAAATGTTCTTTTGCAATTTATTGTGATGCATTCATATCCCAATGTATGGAACTCTTCAGCAATCGTTGGTCTCGCTGAACTTGAATACAAATAAACTCTAGCCCCAGCTAATACTTCATCTTCATTAGTAATCGTGCGACTGGGAAGCTCTTGGAAAGTCATTCCACTCTTGCTGTGTGAAGGAGCACCACCATTGCGAGCATCCTCGTGTCATCGTGGAGCACCGCCATTGTGAGCATCCTCGTGTCATCGTGGAGCACCACCATTGCGAGCATCCTCGTATCATCGTGGAGCACCGCCATTGCGAGCATCCTCGTATCATCGTGGAGCACCGCCATTGCGAGCATCCTCGTGCCATCGTGGAGCACCACCATTGCGAGCATCCTCGTATCATCGTTAGCTTCATACAAGAGATCTTCACTCCCATCTAAATGAATGGCCTCTTCAAGCGACCCTTGTGAGCAGTGCGCCCCAGGCCCCCTTGATTGTCCTGTCTTTGTTGCGCTGCTTTGTCACTTTTTGGGGGCATGTTAGACGTCTCTCCGAGGTTGTTAGCGTCATATCTCGTCTTTACCAGTTTATAAAACTCGAGTCTACGAGGCTGTGTCTTAGTCAGGATTTTTGAATTAAATTTAAGTTCTTATTTTGAATGGTATGTGTTTCATCAATATCGGGCACTAGTGTAACATTGTGTTACTTTTTCTTGTTCTTTGTTTCTTCCCCTTGAGAATCTTTTTTCTTTACATTTAGCAACATTCTTTGTTATGGATTTCTTCTAAGAATTTGATTCATGTATGTACTTTAGACACTTGACTAAGCGTCTTCTAAGCTCTAGGTGATACACACATTCCAAACATGTATGCATCTTTGTATCTGTGTGCTACGTCGACTGAGGATTGAACCACAATGGCGTGCTTTATTTAGATGTACATATTTCTGAATTCAGTATGAAGCTGGCACAATTGATGCAATTTAATATAATTTGCAGCAGGGCGCCAACCCACCACGATTTTAGGAGAGCCGCGCCAGCCTGTGAAAACACTCAATGCGCCCTCAGCTTCACCAGGCAGCTGGGCTAGCTCTCCTGGGCTGGCTTTAAATGTACAAAGAAACATGCTTTCCCTTTGGCACTTCCACATTCTGAATTGGTCATGCAATGCAGGGGTGTTTTGTTTCCCCAGCCTTGAAAGGCCAATGGGGATGCAGGCTGTGGTAGAGCAGGGTCAAATGTGTGGTAGAGGTGATGCTGCACCACCCCACACATTCAGATGCCCGGGAGTGGTGAGATGATGGTGATCCGGCTCCATCACACATGTCGGGGGACCAGGACGCTCTCCTTGCTTCCTGGTTCCTTTTGCGTGCTGCGCAGGAGCCAGATTGTCATAGTGGCAGGTGATGTGAGTTGGTGTTTGGAGTCTGGACAATGGCTGCGGGTAAAAGAAATGTGTGCATGTGAGCGGGAAATGTATGTGCTGTACGAATGCATGTATTTGCTTGTGCACTGTGCCTCTGAATTGGGGTGCCTACATTGGTGCAGCATTATCAGTGTTCCTACGTGACCATACTTGCCTACACTGGTGCAGGCAGTCTGGATAGGTTTTCTTACTGTGGCATAGCATGTTTTACTTGCATCATGGATAATGGCAACATGATGAGCATTCTTGTTGGAGTCTGTATTTAGACTCAGTGCCATTGACATATCCTTGGCTCAGCTTAACCATGCGTTGATGCACACACTAATGGCTGTGTTCATTTGGTACACATTCCTGCTTGTATTTACATGCATGGCAACATTCCGTGTGTCACTGGAGGGATGCCCATATAGTTGTCTTTTTTCTTTCCATCTTGGAACTTGTAGATTGGGAAAGGTGAAACTACAACTCCCAGAATGCAAAGAAAAAATAAGACAGAGTACTCATCACCCAAATTGCTTGTTGGTATGAATGTGATCAGCCATAGTGATATACGCAGATCGCTGGCTTTGTTTCTCCATGTTTAGTTCATAGAATGCTGGCTGTGTGTTGCCTGCAGAGAGGAAAAGAGATTGTGTTTTGCCTTAGCCCTCCTCTGCGGTTAACATTGTTTGAAGCGGCATTAATTACGCCAGGTTCTTAATTTAATTTCATCCTCCAGGGTATCTTTTACGGAATGCCTATAATGAATAACCCCAGCATGTTGCTTAGATATCAGAACCCAAACTACAAGAAGAAAAAATCTCCTATTGAAAATCCTCTGCATGGCAGGGGCTGGATGGGCAAAGGGGGTTGTGACGAATCAACTTCCGGGGCACCAGTGGCCCAGGGATGAATATCGGTTTCTTAACCATCAATCAGTCCCACACCTCTAGCACACCAGAAGGGATGCAAACAGATTGGAAACACAAGCAAATTATAAACCTCCTTCTCCAGTTTTGGTAAGGTGGACGGAACGGTTTCGGTCGATTTGACTGAAAAAAATGGTCGAAACGACCAAATGTTCTAAAAATGCTACCACCAAAGGATCGAACACCAAAAGTTCGATCCTTTGGTGGTAGCATTGGGAAAAAAATGGGGGCTGCGGGGGTGTCCCCCGCATTCCCCCGCTCACTATACCTTGTGGTATAGTGAGCGGGGACTGTGGGGGACACCCCTGCAGCCGTCCGTGTTAAAAAAAAAAAAGGGAAAAAGAAACGGGGGCTGCGGGTGTGTCCCCCGCTGTGCCCCGCTCACTATACTTTATGGTATAGTGAGCGGGGGCTGCGGGGGACACCCCTGCAGCCTTCCGTGTTAAAAAAAAAAAAGAAAAAAAAGAAAAGGACCCTGCAGCGCTGGTTCCCATTCACAGAAGTGAAAGGGAACTGGCGCTGCAGGAACCCAGCGTGAAGACAAGGTAAGTGGGGTTTGTTTATGTTGGTGGTGTGGGTGGGGGTGTGCTGAGGGTGTGGGTGGGGGACTGTTATGGGTGTGTTGTGTGTGTGTGTGTGAATGTGTGTTTTTCCAAATTATCAGGCCTGAAATGACCGAAAACAAAATGTTCGAACTTTTCGTCATTCGAACACTTTGTTTTCGGTCATTTCATTCTCGATAATTTGTAATTCGGTTAAATCACTTGTATTCGGACGGAACGGCAGGCTTATCTCTGCATGGTCGTGGATCACTGGTTAGTTGCAACACAGAAAAAATACAATTATTACCCAATGATAAAAGGGACTCTCCAATCAAGGTTGTATACAAATATTTACTTTATTTTTATCATAACTGACAGTTCTAGCACACTACAAAATACAACCCACCCTATAAAGGAATGAAGAGAACAGACAGTTTCAAGAAGGAAAATGGATGCACTCTGGATACTAACAGGAGGCCAGTCTGTAAAGTAATTAATCGCAATAGTACAAGGGTACTTGGTTTCAACACAAAGGGAGCAATGGGTCATAAAATGTCACTAGGAGCCTTCGGAGACAGACCTTAGGGACAGAGCCACAATGTAACTTGTGCTTGTAGACGTTATTGGTGCTAGACAGTGTAGAATCGGTTTCAGGGTGCTTTGTAGCTTCTGCGACAGAGTTCAAGATGGGAGACAGCTGCGGGTATCAGGCGACAGGCAGTTCGGTGAGCAGGGCTGGATGGAAGGCTGCAGGCTGGCCTACACAGTGTCTCTGGGTCAGAAATCGTTGTTTCAGTGCTGGCTGGTGGGTCTGAAGCACTGGTCGAGGCGTCTTGGATGGCGTTAGTGACTGCAGTGTAACAACTGTCAGCGGTGCAGTCGGTTGAAACTCGAGGGGCTCGACTGGCAAAAAAATTCCTTTAAGGCAGACCCTGTTAGATGCTTGTCGATTGCACTGCTCCATGCTTCTTCACTGGGCTTGTGTCACACGTTAAGGAGGACGGCCCAAAGCTGAGGAGAGTGTTGCAGGCAGCTGCCTTGTCCTTAGTTTGGTTCAGAGAGACTCTGCCACTTTTCACTGAGGAACCTCGCTTGCAGAGCCCAGCAGGCTATGCTGTGTGCTGGCTGTTTACCGGTTCCGGGGATGTTGGAGGCTCCTCTGGATTCAGTATCTCCCTCTGTTCCCTGGGAGATGTTTATGGGAGGGATGTTGCTTCCCTCATGGAAATCCTGGCCTTACTTCACTGGCAGAAGATATAAGGCAGACTGGACCTTCAGCCAGCGTCCAATTCTGAGTTCTTCTTGTTACTCCTTGCAAGGTCTTCAGATGATCTGCCCGAAAGAGGTACTCAGCCCTTTTTTAAAGCAAAATTTGCCACAATGATTGGTGTAGGCTAAGCCTACATTAATAAACCAATCCTGGGTCCTCACCAACAATCTCCTGTATGCACAAGGTCATAACCAGAGTGCTTTGCAAAAGAAAAGGTGAAGGGGTGAAAACATGTAATTCTACATCTCACCCATCTCGCTGACTGTTGTAGATCAAAGGGTCTCTGTGGTTAATTGAGCTCTCTGTGGTTCCCGATTAAAGTGGCAGGTCTCCCTTGAAGCTGCAGCGAGACCAGACTTTCTGACCTCTGCAAACCACAACCATGTACCTTCTGAATGGGGTGCCCCTGTGGGAATTACTACTGTAAAGAGGTGTCCCAGACATGACAGTTCACTGCCCTTGATGCTAAGAAGCGGGAGCTGGCTTCAGGGTGACACCATGCATATCAAAGCTTGTTTGGGTTTTCTGTCTCTTTGGTTAGTCCTGCGACCAGGCCCCCCATGGGCCTGTTTGAATTAACTCTGATTAGTATGCAAGGCTGCCACCAGCAGAGCAAACAAAAGACAGGGCGGATCAATGGAGCCTTTGTTAGTCAATTAGGGTGGCCCTGGCAGGAGAAAGTTTTTGCCCTCCGCCTTCTGAGAAGCCTTGATGCTGTCATAGCCCAAATAAATATGACAGGTGGGATGGCGCCTGTAAGCTGTGTCCACCCAGAGTACACAGGTCTATGTGTATGTCATGCGGTGAGCATAGGAAAATGTGTGCAGATTATCCCCACAATTATTCCGGAGGTTCATCTACCATCATTCAATTTCTTTTAAAATAAACATTAAAAAATGAGCACACACCCACTGTGTGCGTGGTGGAATTCCTAACAAGGGATTTTATCGAAGGGCCCCATCTCTTTTATTTTCAAAGTAAGCATAACATTCCCTGTGACCTTCCTGTGGCTACATCCAGAGCTATAAGTGCCCGCTGGTAATGCAAAACATTGGAAGAGGATGTGACTTGTAGCCAAGCATTTTCTTGCACTGAGCTGGATGAAAAAATGCACTGGAATAGGGTACCCACTCTGTGCTCCTCTCCCTGATGTTCAACATGGCACCCACCTTGTGCTCCTCTGCATGCAGCGGAATAGAGTAGCCACTGCGTGCTCTTCTACATGCAACGGAACAAGGAAGCCACTGTGCATTCCTTCTCCTGCAGTGGCATAGGGTAGCCACAGTATTCTCCTCTCCCTGCAGTAGAAAAAGGTAACCACTGTGTGCTCCTCTCCCTGCTGTGAAATAGGATACAAAAAACATGTGTTCCTCTTCCTGTTGTGGAATAGGGTACCCACAGTGTGCTCCTCTTCCTGCAGCAGAATAGGGTAGCCACTGTGGGCTCCTCTGCATGTAGTGGAATAGGGTAGCCGTTTGCATTCCTTCTCCTGCAGTGGCACAGGGTAGCCACAGTATGCTCCTCCACCTGCAGTGGAATAGGTTAGCCACAGTATGCTCCTCTCACTGCAGTGGAATAGGGTGCCCACCGTGTGCTCCTCTCACTGCTGTGGAACAGGGTACCCACCGTGTGCCTTTACCTGCAATGTAACAGGGTACCATCCGTGTGGTCCACTCCCTGCACTGGAATTTGGTACTCACTGTGTGCTACTCTATATGCAGTGGCATAGGGTAGTCACTATCCATTCCTTCTTCTGCAGTGGAATAGGGTAGCCACAGTATGCTCCTCTCCCTGCATTGGAATAGGGTAGCCACAGTTTTCTCCTCTCCCTGCAGTGGAATAGGGCACCCACCGTGTGCTCCTCTCACATTGCGGAACAGGGTGCCCACCGTGAGATCCTCTTCATGCAGCAGAATAGGGTAGCCACTGTGTGCTACTCTATATGAAGTGCCATAGGGTAGATGCTGTCCTTTCCTTCTCCTGCAGTGGCATTGGGTAGCCACAGTGCGCTCCTCTCCCTGCAGTGGAATAGGTTAGCCACAGTATGCTCCTCTCACTGCAGTGGAATAGGGCGCCCACCGTGTGCTCCTCTTCATGCAGCAGAATATGGTAGCCACGGTGGGCTCCTCTGCATGTAGTGGAATAGGGTAGCCGCAGTGCATTCCTTCTCCTGCAGTGGTATAGGGTAGCCACAGTATGCTCCTCTTCCCTGCAGTGGAATAGGGTAGCCACAGTGCGCTCATCTCTCTGCAGTGGAATAGGGCACCCACGTGTGCTCCTCTCACTGCTGTGGAACAGGGTAGCCACAGTATGCTCCTCTCCCTGCAGTGGAACAGGGTAGCCACAGTATGCTCCTCTCCCTGCCGTGGAACACGGTAGCCACAGTATGCTTCTCTACCTGCAGTGGAATAGGGTAGCCACAGTTTGCTCCTCTTCCTGCAATGGAACAGGGTTTCTACATTATGCTCCTCCTGTAGTGGAACAGGGTAGCCACAGTATGCTTCTCTCCCTGCAGTGGAATAGGGTAGCCGCAGTGCATTCCTTCTCCTGCAGTGGTATAGGGTAGCCACAGTATGCTCCTCTTCCCTGCAGTGGAATAGGGTAGCCACAGTGCGCTCATCTCTCTGCAGTGGAATAGGGCACCCACGTGTGCTCCTCTCACTGCTGTGGAACAGGGTAGCCACAGTATGCTCCTCTCCCTGCAGTGGAACAGGGTAGCCACAGTATGCTCCTCTCCCTGCCGTGGAACAGGGTAGCCACAGTATGCTTCTCTCCCTGCAGTGGAATAGGGTAGCCACAGTTTGCTCCTCTCCCTGCAGTGGAATAGGGCACCCACCGTGTGCTCCTCTCACGTTGTGGAACAGGGTGCCCACCGTGTGATCTTTCCTCTGCATGCAGCAGAATAGGGTAGCCACTGTGTGCTACTCTATATGCAGTGCCATAGGGTAGATGCTGTCCTTTCCTTCTCCTGCAGTGTCATTGGGTAGCCACAGTGCGCTCCTCTCCCTGCAGTGGAATAGGGTAGCCACAGTGCGCTCCTCTCCCTGCAGTGGAATAGGGTAGCCACAGTGCGCTCCTCTCCCTGCAGTGGAGTAGGGTACCGACAGGGCGCCCCCCTGCTGTGGAATAGGATGTCTGCCAGGGATTGTCTCTCACACATGACTTACCACTCCCCTCACCCCTCTGTGAAACAAAAACCGAGTTTTAATAAGAGATTAATGATCCTGGTAGAAAATGTAATTTACTTTTTTCACGTCAAATCGAAAAAACTAAATAATGGCACAGCTTGTTGTGCGTGATTATGTGAGATGTTTTCCGGTGTACAGAAAGCAAACCAATCGAAGGCACCTTGCGCTCCCCTGGGCCGCAAAGCTCCATTAGACATGGTGCGTGCGAGCTGGAATAGTCTTTACGCGGCAATGCTGCCACGTCCTACTGCCACCTGCAGTAGTTTGTAAGCAGTAGTAGCAGTGCCTTAAATGGCACGGGAAAATGAGCCAGTGCACATCAAGGGGGCGTGGCTTAACGGTGGGGGCTGCCTGCAGCTCGTTAGGCCACGCCCTCTTGACCAGGCCCGGCTTAATGGGGTACAGGCACCTCCTCCAGGCAGCCATTTGTCTGATGTCTGCATCCATTACCTAAAAGCATGTCTGGTGGGGGACAGCAGCCACATGTTTTCAGCCTTAATGGTGGCGCTGCCTCTTGCCAGGCTTTTGATGAGGGTCAGCAGCACCATTAAGGCTGAAAAGGTGAGGCTCCTGGAAGCTGAGACCTTTTCCCCAAATACCTGAATCTCCCACGAACGAGTGGGAGCTTCAGGCTTTAGAAAAAAAGGCCCTCGCCTTCCAGCGACTTCACCTTTTCTATGACAATGGTGGCACCGGCCCATGGGCAAGGGATACCTCTCATGTGCCGGAGCCACCATTATGGAGAAAAGGCATTTTTTTCTGAAGCTCTCGCACATGAGCTAGAGCTTCAGGCTTTAGAAAAAAAGCCTTGTCCACTAGCGGCCGGGGCTGCCAGGTAACATCAGGCAGATCAGGCCCAGGCAGAGCTGCACCTCATAACCATATGTCTGAGCCTGCCGGGGCTCTGCCCCAGCTAGCCCCGGCCCACTTAAAGCCCTGGATGGTAGAGCCAGTCGCAGTCCTTACACTACGTGTGTAGAGGGAGGACTTTTTTTGATACATATGAATGCCTGCGGTAAGTATTGCAGAGCTGGTTTGAGAATTTGAGTTGGAACCACTGTCTGGCAGAGTGGGGATCCGGGATGCACGCCTCCAGAAGTCAGCCACACCTCCTCAGCTGCTGGAAGCAAAGATGATTCTCGTGCAGCATTGGTAGGAGGCACCCAATACCGTAGACACTGAATGCGTCATGCACAGTGTGTGCATGGTGTCTCTGCATCACAGAAGCCATGGTGACAGATATGGACAAAAGTGGAAGAGAGACTGACATTCTGGTGGGGACAAGGGGGCACAGCTTGGGGAGGGCAAACTGCACTTGAGCATGTTCATGGATTTTCTTCACAAAAGTGAAAATGGTTGGAGGTACTCCGGCTTAGAACGAAAAACAGTCTGAGCCACCCTTGGGGTGCATACATTAAAATGGTGACAAAGATGATGTTTATTGCTGACGATTATCACGAGATAGCCAGCTAGCAGGGAGATTACACACTACATGCCCACAGAAGAGCTATAAACCCTTCTTTCAGTAGAGTCACTTTGCTTAAAATGTTGGGGGGGACATGACATCTGAAGAAAAGGTGCCCTAGCCAAATGAATGGGGACAAAATAGTGTGACATGAAAGTTGGGGGGACAAACCTGACGACCTTCGACGAGGGTGGAGGGCAGGAGCCCCCCCCCCATCCAGCAGACCACCCGGCAGCAGCAAGTGCAGATCCGCTGCACTGCACACGGCGGCCTGCCTGACTAGGTCTTTCCCGCTCGCCTGACTTCCCCATGCCGGGCGCGACGCGGCCTGAAAGCGAGGCTGAGCCTCGATCTGGGCACCACTAAGCCCTCTGCTTCCGCCGGCAGGCGAATACGCCGGCACACACGAAGGCCTTATAAAGGCGCTATTCTGCCCCCAGGACCCCCCTTCCTGACGACCTTCGACGAGGGTGGAGGGCAGGAGCCCCCCCCCCCATCCAGCAGACCACCCGGCAGCAGCAAGTGCAGATCCGCTGCACTGCACACGGCGGCCTGCCTGACTAGGTCTTTCCCGCTCGCCTGACTTCCCCATGCCGGGCGCGACGCGGCCTGAAAGCGAGGCTGAGCCTCGATCTGGGCACCACTAAGCCCTCTGCTTCCGCCGGCAGGCGAATACGCCGGCACACACGAAGGCCTTATAAAGGCGCTATTCTGCCCCCAGGACCCCCCTTCCTGACGACCTTCGACGAGGGTGGAGGGCAGGAGCCCCCCCCCCATCCAGCAGACCACCCGGCAGCAGCAAGTGCAGATCCGCTGCACTGCACACGGCGGCCTGCCTGACTAGGTCTTTCCCGCTCGCCTGACTTCCCCATGCCGGGCGCGACGCGGCCTGAAAGCGAGGCTGAGCCTCGATCTGGGCACCACTAAGCCCTCTGCTTCCGCCGGCAGGCGAATACGCCGGCACACACGAAGGCCTTATAAAGGCCCTGTTTTGCGCCCTGTTCGGCGCACGGGAGGCGTAGCCTGCTCCCTAATGCTGCCTGACGGACCCATACTACCATGGTAAGCCCAGGGGCTTTTTACCCTACATCTCTTAAAGGGGAACCATCAATTTAACATCTTGACTTTGGTAACCTGCAAGTTTATGCTAACTATGTCCACTGTGCAATTTAGTCAATTTAGTCATTGCCATTGCCTGTGCAATTTAGTCAATTTAGTCAATGCTATTGCCTGTGCAATTTAGTCAATTTAGTCATTGCCATTGCCTGTGCAATTTAGTCAATTTAGTCAATGCCATTGCCTGTGCAATTTAGTCAATTTAGCCACTGCCTATGCTGATCTATGCCCACTGTGCCTTGTGCAATTTAGTCAATTTAGCCACTGCCTATGCTGATCTATGCCCACTGTGCCTTGTGCAATTTAGTCAATTTAGCCACTGCCTATGCTGATCTATGCCCACTGTGCCTTGTGCAATTTAGTCAATTTAGCCACTGCCTATGCTGATCTATGCCCACTGTGCCTTGTGCAATTTAGTCAACTTAGCCATTGCCTATGCTGATCTATGCCCACTGTGCCTTGTGCAATTTAGTCAATTTAGCCATTGCCTATGCTGATCTATGCCCACCGTGCCCAGTGTATCCAGTTCCACATCATGAATATCACACTTTTGCAATTTAGTCAACTTAGTCATTGCCTATGCTAACTATGCCCACTGTGCCTTGTGCAATTTAGTCAACTTAGCCATTGCCTATGCTGATCTATGCCCACTGTGCCTTGTGCAATTTAGTCAACTTAGCCATTGCCTATGCTGATCTATGCCCACCGTGCCCAGTGTATCCAGTTCCACATCATGAATATCACACTTTTGCAATTTAGTCAACTTAGTCATTGCCTATGCTAACTATGCCCACTGTGCCTTGTGCAATTTAGTCAACTTAGCCATTGCCTATGCTGATCTATGCCCACTGTGCCTTGTGCAATTTAGTCAACTTAGCCACTGCCTATGCTGATCTATGCCCACTGTGCCTTGTGCAATTTAGTCTACTTAGCCATTGCCTATGCTGATCTATGCCCACCGTGCCCGGTGTATCCAGCTCCACATCATGAGTATCACACTTTGCAGCCTGCTATTGTACCTATCTGCAATTATCCTCCACCATAGAGAGGACAGTAGCCCCCCTACTATGCTCACAAGACCTCTAAATTCCACCATGACCACCCTCTCTACTGACACCAGTATGGAACACCCGGATCTGAATCCCTTATCCGAGTTTCCCAGCAACCCATGTAGTCTACTCTGTCGAAACACTAGGCTCAGAGCTAGACTCTCAAAACTTTATGAGCCTCTAACTAGAACCCTACCTCCTAACAATAAAAGATCCAATACCCAGAAGCCCAACACCAACGTCCCCCGAAAAAACAGGAGACTTCCTCCCACTACCCAGACCAAAACTGTACCACCTCATCCATCAAACCACCTACTCAAAGGAGGACTAATAAATGCAAGATCACTGATAGCACATGCCACAGATATCTGTGATCTGATAGTGCTCAACAATCTGGACTTCATCGCCATCACCGAATCCTGGCTGCACAACGCAGCAGGACCCATACTCTCCCTAGCCATCCCAGAAGACTTTACGATATTCAGGCAAGATAGAACCAACACGCGCGGCGGTGGCATTGCCATCATCGCAAAGACTAGCTTAGATATGAGAACCTCACCTACAATAGCAACTGACTCATGTGAATCACTTACTATCAAACTTCCACTAGCTAGCTCCCAAACTTTGACGATCCACCTCATCTACAGACCACCTGGTCCCTTAGGGACCTTCGAGGAGGATCTCCATAATTCACTCTCCAACAACCTTAAAACCTCTTCACAACTACTTGTCCTAGGGGACTTCAATCTGGGCTTCAATGACCCTTCAGATAAAAATGCTACCATCATTGCCAATGCCCTCTCTAATTTGGGCATGACGCAAAAAACTCTTGAACCTACACATAATAAGGGAAGAATCCTTGATTGGCTAGTAGACTATAATTGCACTGCCAACATCAAAGCTATTATCCCTCAACCTTGGACAGACCACTTCTTCCTGTCATTTGAACTATCTACCTCCAGACCACCTCCACCAGCCTCCATCATGGCCCCGCCTTGCCCAACAAGAAACAAAAAGAGCATCACCAGAGACAAAGTGATCCCGGCCATTCTACCTACACTTAACGGATTAGCAGATCATCTAGACCCAGAAACACTAGTCAACGAGTACAACAAAATCATGCTAACTACCCTTGACAACATCGCACCCTTGAAACTCAGAAAAAGTAAACCCAAATCTCACCTAAATAAATGGTTTACCCCCGAACTAAAGGATTTGCGACTACTTAAGAGGAGCTGCGAAACAGCATGGAGGCTCACCCCTTCAGTAGACCATAAAATGAAACTAACAGAAATCTCCTCCCAATATAAAAAAGAAATCTATCTGGCCAAACAGAACTCCTTTAATAAGCGGATCTCCAACGCCAATTCAAGCATGAGGGAACTATTCTCCATCCTCAAAGAACTAGAGTCACCCATCCCCATCCCGGATACATGCACCAAAGACAAAACCTGGTGCTCCAACATTCAGCTAGCCTTATCCAATAAAATCTCTCTACTCCAAACGAAAATAACTAAAAAGAAAGCTTCCCTTACTCATCAGTCCAAGCCTAACAACCTCACTACAGACCCTACCCCAAAGACCCAGGACATAGCCACACGGTTCATGTTTTCCAAAACATCGATTCTCGATGTGGAGAAAGTCATCCTCTCTCTTAAGCCGTCTAACTGCCAGGGTGATTCTTGCCCTGCCCAGCTTATAAAAGACGCAGCTAGAGATCTCTCCCCGTTTATTGCCAAACTTGTCAACTCTTCTTTCACGTCCGGCACGGTACCCACCAATTTAAAACAATCCTGGGTACTACCATTGCTTAAAAAGCAAACGCTAGACCCTCTTATACCCACAAACTACCGCCCCATTACAACAGTCCCCTTCCTGCTCAAAATCTTGGATAAGATCGCCTACAATCAAATCCAAAGTTTCCTGGAACAACATAAACTCTTAGGAGAGCGCCAATCAGGATTCCGTCCACAACATGGTACAGAGACTGCCCTGATCGACCTAAAGGCACAAATAGATGAAATAAGAGATAAAGGTAAAATGGCTCTCCTCTTGTTGCTGGACCTCTCGGCGGCTTTCGACCTTGTAGACCATTGAGTACTTTGCAGCCATTTAGACTCTGCTGCACACTTTTCCAAGGAGGCCATATCTTGGATTGAATCCTTCCTCAGTGATAGGACCATGAGGGTGTTCTCCCCTTCGGCAGCGGCGGACCCAATCCCCATCCGATGTGGAGTCCCTCAGGGCTCATGCGTCTCCCCGACTCTCTACAACATATTCACTAAGCCCCTTTTTGATGATCTGGACCATCTTGGTATCACCTACACCAACTATGCAGATGATACCCAGATTCTCCTCCCACTTTCCGGGGACTACAACAAGGATTTGGCCTTGGTGAATAGGGTGTATATCATCGTCCAGGCATGGATGGCAACCCACGGTCTATGCCTGAACGATGACAAAACAGAGTTGCTCATCCTAGGGACACATTCTAACATGAAGAAACTCAGTCAGGACTATACCTCATTTGAAATTGACGGGAACATTATCAAGGTTTCCAAAGATGTTAAGACACTTGGCTTCTATCTGGATGCCACCCTCTCTTTTGATAAGCAGGTGAAGTCTTTGGCATCTGCCACCGCCTACACATGTAAGCTCATTAGAGCAGGCAAGCATTTTCTCTCCGATAACAATTGCCTTATCCTAGCAAGAGCATTAATCCTTTCGAGGATTGATTATTGTAATGCCCTCTACATCGGAGCAAACATATCCATTACCCACCGACTTCAAATTCTTCAAAACAATGCCCTACGAGCCGCCCTTGGTGTACCCAAAAGATCACATATTTCAAACATCAGACGTCTAAACAACTGGTTATCCTCCCAAAACAAAATCCACCTCAAAGTAGCATCCCTGGTTCATAAAGCCTTGAACAATGCAGCACCAAGCTATCTCCGCAATAAACTCACAAAAAGAAATCACTCGCGCCCTGCCAGAACTGCAAATGCCAACAGCCTCATCATTCCTAGATTCAGGTTATCTAAGGCGGGGGGTAGTAGCTTCCCGGTGCAAGCAGCTCAATTATGGAACTCATTGCCTAATCCTCTACGCGAGGCACAGCCCTTCCCTAAATTCAGAATCAACTACATCAATTTGCTAAGGACTGCCAATGAATAGCCTATTGGCGCCCACTTATCCTTCACCCCACCCTAGAACATACATTTCATCATGATCTTTATGGTCCCACTCTCTTGTACATAGACTCTCTTGATCATATTTTGTATCTATTCGGCATGTAAACCGCAACTGCTGCCTTCCTGTGATATTTTGCATTCTATTATTTGTATTTTGTATTTATACAGTGTATGTATTCCCATGACCCCACCCTGCAACCTAAGCTTCGCATTTTCTGTACTGCTGCGCCCGGCTACCTTCGGGTTTGGTGCGCATTATAAGTGAATAAAACAAACAAACAAACAAACATCCCCGTCTCCCCCTAAAATTACACCCATTTGTCAGCAAGTTGCTCATGTGGAGGAACCAGTGTTAGAATTCAGTGAGGTGAGAACACTTCTGTATATCCTATAGGAAAGGAAAATGCAGGTTGTAATGCGAGCACCGCAATGTGCACATTTTAAGCCCCAGAATGAAATTAGAGAAATGAATATGTTGCCGTGTTGCCAGACTGCTGACTGACAACATGGGGGCAGTTGCTGGCGCCCCCCCGGGCCTTGGGTGCTTTTTCCTTCTTAGACGGGGGACATGCGGGCGGGGGGTTGCATATCGCTTGCTGTCTAATTTGCCTACTAGGGTAAACTGGTTTGTCCCCCGTTGGGGTAGTTTGAATGTGACAGGGACAAATCAAAACACAAGGGGATTGAGTGCCCTTTTGTTCTGTTCTGCATAATGTTTCCACAAAACCCTTCCAGAATTGGCACAGCATGAGTCCCTGTAGCCAGTCTCAGCAGAGAGGATTAGGAAGACTGGAATGGGCAAGGAATCCCTGATGAAGGGAGTGCTGTCTCAGCGTCGGTGCAGGACACACTGGTTACATGTTTTATGTGAGACACACACACACACACACACACACACACACACACACACACACACACACACACACACACACACACACACACACACACACACACACACACACACACACACACACACACACACACACACACACACACACACACACACACACACACACACACACACACACACACACACACACACACACACACACACACACACACACACACACACACACACACACACACACACACACACACACACACACACACACACACACACACACACACACACACACACACACACACACACACACACACACACACACACACACACACACCCCCCCCCCCCCCCCCCCCCCCGTGAATGCAAATGCCTAGATATGCTGCTGTGGCAGTATTCAGAATAATCAGGGGGTCTCCCTTGGAGTCCTCGGAACATTGAAATGCATGCTGGGTTCAAAATAATACACGATTTGAAATGCATGCTGGGTTCAAAATAATACACGAGTGTCATTTCAAGGGCAACACTAGCAGTCTACAATGAGAATGCATGGTTTCTAGCTTTGGTACATGCCATGAGGAAGACACGCGACTGTAGTATCGGTGCAGTACATAGAGCAGCAGTCATATGAACAGAGGTGTGTGTATACAGGGTAGGCCTGAGGGGCAAGACCCACCCAAAATCTGTAAATGCCCACTCAGCAGCACTGTGCGGGCATTTACAGATATTTGTGTCAGTACAGTGGGCCCAACTACATTAGCTTCAGTTCAGGCCCCATTTGCTAAACAATCCTGGCTACGCCTCTGCCTATGAAAGAGGCGCACATGCCCGGACATAGACAGACACAGCAGATGACCATCCTCACAGCATGTATAAGTGCTCACACATGGATATAGGAGACAGGCTGGAATTAAAAAGGCAGGTGTGCGTACCAGAGATGGATAAGAACTTACATGTACGTATCTGAGCATACACTCTGATTAGAAGAGTGTCATGGTTTTCAAGTAGTGTTTCCTTGAGTGAGATAAGTAGCACATACGTTGGGGAAGCTGTGCAAACTATGGATTGTCACTACTTAGAAATGGTGGACACCGCCTTTTTCTTTTCTTAGGACAATGTTGAGTAGTAAATGTGTTATTTATTTGGTGCTGTTGCCAGGTTCTGCCCCTTTTGCACTGTGGGGTGGCTCAGAATGTAGCACAAATGATTGCCTTTATTCCAAAGACCGTTCTCAAGTAGGCCTGTTGCACCCTCTGTTTTGCGGCCAATGCATTTCGGTCACACTTGACCTTCTTCACGGACTGTTATAGAGAAATAAAGCCATATGTACAAGCCTTATCAATATTCGGTACCTTTAACAAAAATATTTTCTTTGTAATTTTACATGTTGAACAATAGATTACCTTTGCAATATGCCCAACTTCTTATTTTCTCTGTGTGGGGCGATGTCCCCAATTTCTAAGCCACATTCAATCTGGTGCTCTTTGTATCTGTATGATAATATGATGAATGCATTTGTCTGTTTGTTGGGATTTTTCATGCATTAGTATGGCCAGGAAATATTGTACTTTAAAAAAAAAAAATAAGTTACCTACCTTTTTTTTTAATGGTAAGCTAACTCACCTTTGGTCTGATGCTTTGAGCATCCTGTGTGGTAAAATATATATACTGTGTTTCAAAGGGTATCCCCACATTTTGAATTTGAGTTAAACTCAAATAAGTAGTACTTATATCAGAGTGTCTCCTCCCATTCGGGATATTCTTACCTATTTGTAGCAGGATTTCAGGCAGCAGGGCACCTGGCTCGGGAGGGCACGCGTGTCTGTGTGCCATGCTTGTTTTCATATGTTCAAAATGGCGCCATTTCTAATTCACTCGATATCGTGAGACTCAAGATGTTAAATGTTAACAGATCTTCGTTGTATTAGAAACTTCATGGTTATTTCATGTTGTTGCTTAGTACTAGTAGCCATATGGACTTGTTGTTTTACACAATTTCTTGTGTAAATTATGATGGTTTGCCAAAAATTATTTTACAAAAATAAAAAGAAATTGAACGTGATGGTAATGAACATTTTAAAATGTAAATAAAATAAAAATAATAACTAAATTATGCAATGAAAGGTAGTAAAATGAACAATTTGTGTTCTAATGTCAAATATATCGTCCTTAATTAAATGTATGGTTCTGATATTATCTCAAAGACATCGTGATAGTCTGTTTTTGTTAATTCCTTACTTCCATTGAGGTTATAGGTCAAAGGATCAAATACAAAGGATTGAAATGCAATAGGGTCGAGTCAAAAATACTTTTTTTGGGGGGGTTCCTCCCCCCAATCCTCTGTTTTTGGTGTAAAAAACACTTCTTTATTTTTCTATACGGAAACCCCCAAAAAAATATACATTTAAAAAATGGCATTTGACCTTTTTTTTCAGTCCTTTTGACTCGACGCTATTGTATTCGATCCTTTTGTTTTAGATCCTTTGACTGGACACCTTACGTTGATCGTATGAACATGCTACAAAAATTGAGTATGTAGGTTGTCATGTGTTCCAATAAAATAAACATGATAATTCCAGAAATTAGAGCAGAGGTCTTCAAACTGTGGGGTGGGCCCCCCAGGGGGGCACGGCGGCATCCCAGGGGAGGCACCAGAGCCCAGCATGAAATGTAAAACAAACAAAAAAAAATTAGATTATTTCTTTTTTTTTACATTGGAGGAAATGGGAAGGGGCAGCTCACATGGTCAGACTGGACCATAAAACGGTCTTAGGCACCAATGAAAAAAATGTCCAGCAGTTGCAAATGGATATTTAGTCCTTTAGTCACAGACTGTTTAAATAGTACCCAAGGGGTTGTTTTTTGTTCAAATGTAAACAAATTGTGATATTTAAAGAATATTTATTCAGCAACAATGGTCAAAACTAATAGCTGCATAGTGAATTAACTCCTCAAACTGGCCCACATTGTCCAAAAAAGTGGCCCATTTTGACTGGCCTACGCTAGCATTTTGCATTTTTGGTACGGTCATCGCCCTATTGCCCTATAGGCCAGTCCAAGCCTGCCGGCTCATCCATAATGGGTGAGGGGACGTCCACCCACTGGCTACCTCGCCCATTATGGAGGAGCTGAGAAGAAAGCCCAGTGAAACACTGAGCACTCCCTCAGCTGCTTTTATCCAGCTGAGGGAGTGCTCCTGGGCTGGCTGAACTGTCAAAGGGAAACACTGTTTGCCTTTGACAGTTCAGTTCCCCAGCAGCACATGATCACTGAGCCATGCAACGCTGGGAGTGTTTTCGCTTCGCCAGCATTGCATAGCTCATTGGAAATGCTGGCTGGGGCACTGCATGTATGTATGTGCGAGGGGGTGCTCCTGCGCCTCCTCGCACATACGGGCAGAGCAACCTGGAGCGGGGCATTTTAGCAACCACGCGCAGGCCCCTGCAGAAGGTATGTTTATGGCAATTTTATTTTTTATTTAAATGTGTATGGATGTGTGTATGCTTGTGTTATGGGACTGTGTTGGGAGCAGGATGGGTGGCAGCACTGGAATAGTGGTGGGAGTAGGGTGGGGAGTGCCCAGGGTCTTTACTGGGAGTAGGGTGAGGTGACGGCACGCAAAAGTTCATAGCGATTTCTACATATTGTCCATCTGGCACTTTTGGGGGCGCCCGGCCTGCCCAAACTTTGCTCAGGGGGGGCCCAGGCCAAAAACGTTTGAAGACCACTGAATTAGAGGGAAAACAGAGGCACACTATGTATGGTTCTGACTTACTTCCATTATCTCAAAAACATCATAATAGTCTGTTGTTGGTATTACCTTACCTACGTTGATTGTATGAACATGCCGCTTCACAAAATTGAGCATATAAGTCGTCACGTGTTCTAATATGATAAACATGACAATACCAGAAATTAGAAAGAGAACAAAGGAACGCAATGACAAACATTGAAATATACTGTTGTGTTGTTCCACCTGAATACAGCTATGTCTTCAGTGTTGTCCATGATCTTGTCTTTAATTTTCTTGACCACCTTTATAATGACACAGGGGTGAATTCTTCTGGTTATTACTGTTAATAAGAGCGTTCGGACAGCATTAGTACTGCCAAAATTCAATGTTCACAGAAAACATGCGTAGTTGCATTCCTCATTCATGCCTTCTGGATATAACACATTTAGTTTCTCTATCCAGTAAGTTTCAATCTGACTTAAGATGTTGTTGATCTCTATGTGCGTGCCCCTTCGTGTTTCAATAGTGTCCAATATTTGAAACTTTACTTGAGAAATGTGATGCTCTGCCTCTTTGAAGTGTCTGGATACTGGGGATTTGATATTACCGGTTTGTATGTTGGACCGATGTTCATTCCACCGTACTTTCGCCTTTTTTGTGGTTTGTCTGATATAATATTTGCAGCACAGGCATTTAATGCTGTAAATTATGCTTGCCATCTCACATATTGCATAATCTTTCAAATAGATTTTTCTTCCTGTGTTTGGATAGTATATAATGTCACCCTTTTGCACCATGTTAAAGTTTGAACAATTTAAGCAGGGATAAGTTCCTTTCCTTGTTGGCTTTCTCTTTGAGTGTTTTGCATCACTTCGTACCAGCATATCTTTGATGATTTCTACTCTGTGTGTATGCGAACATTGGTAAAGTTGTGTGGAGATTCCCCAAGGTTTTGTCTTCTGATAAAAAGTGCCAGTGTTTTTCTACATCTTTTTTACCCTATTGCTTTGCGTGGAATATTTGGTCAAATAGATCAGAGGTGTCTCTTTAGTAGTTTTCTCTTTTCACAAAGAGGATATTGGACAGAAGAAATCAATAGCTCATTAGATACAAGTGAGACAATTGATAGGAAAACCATAACGGAAAAAGAGAAAACTACAAAAGACAAACCTAACATCATAACTAAATCACACTTGGAAATTGACTTTTGATTAGAGACTAGCAGTGTTGATGGGTTAGGCATTATGATGTTTAATCAGTTGCCCAGGATCATACAATATGGTTAAGTGCTAATGCTGGAATTTGAGCTCAATCTGTAATTTCAGATCCTAATCATATTCTCTCCAGTTCTTGTCAAACACCAAGGCACTCCAGTTTCTGAATATTTCTGATTGTCAAGAATGAAAACGATATCCTGTTTACAGCACTGATTTGGAAAGTGCACAAATCACATGATAAACCCACATGACCATACTAGAAAAGTATACAATAAAGTTGTGCTAAAAGATCAAGATTTTAGCGTTTTAGTGTCTTCATCATGAACAGAAATCCAAAAGTACCAGATTCCTAATTGATTTCATGGTATGTTAAAGATTTTTTTATACTGTGCAAAATCACCACCATAATATCAGCCTAAAAAACATCTCTGCTCGGTTTGATTACTGCATTTTAAAGATTTACTGGCGCCCTGCAAATGAAAATGTGCCATTAGGCCACCTTATTGTGATTGTTGCAAAGACAAAGCATTACCTGTTTGTATTCTTGAGGTGAAGAACATGTGAAATTCTAGAGGAAAAAAACACAATTACTTTTTTGTGCAAAATAATAAGGCGCGAAAAATGAGCCTACCAGGTCTCTCTGACATTTGATCACTTCTCTCCTATGTAGAGCACCTTCTTGTATATAGCATACACGAAAAGAAAGAAGAGTTAATGGCTTAACATATACCACTAGAACGTGAGGATGTACAATGTCTAACCAAAGACATGACAGTGATCTACAGTGAGATAACATCATCTGTCCAGGATCACAGTATCATCTTGTTGCAAAGCTAAAATATGAGCATTGGCACTTTGCTCCCGCTCTTTTTGGTGTATGCACATTATCTTGTAGCATTCTTGGTGTTCCTTTCACCAACGTTTAGGTGTTCAGGTTTTTCTGCCCCTGAGATAGGAAAAGCTGGACTTTGCACACAGAGCCCTGTTCTTAACCATTGTCTCACTCGAACTTATCACTATATATTTCAACTTCAGCTATTGCGCATGATCAGTATATTCACAAAAGAAAGTTAAAATGCCACATGGGTTGTGCTCTAGGGAACGCACACACTGTATGTAAAACAGTGAACAAAGAATGCATTATAGGATTTTTGATTTGATAGTAACTTAAGTATAAACAGCTGGACAGTACGTTCAGAGCCTCAGGAGTGCAGTATACACAATATGTAGGTGTTATTTATAGAATGTAAAATAAAACACTGACATTTTTGCATCGGGCAGCCAGCTGGGTGCCCTCTATGGGTGGAGACCCAGAGCACATTCCCCTTCTGCCCACCTATTAAGATGTGTCTGGACATAGAAATGCGGGTGTGGGTGTGACAAATCAACTTCCAGTGGTCCAGGGATTAATATCGGTTTCTAAACCTTCAATCAGCCCCACAACACTAGGACACCAGAAGGGATCCAAACAGATTGGAAACACAAGTGAATTATAAACCTCCTTTCTCTAATTTTGGTAACGTGGATGGAATGGCAGGCTTATCTCCCCAAGGTCGTGGATCTTTGGTTAGTTGCAACACAGTGAAAATACAATTATTCCCCAATGATAAAAGGTCTGTCCAGTCAAGGTTGTATACACATATCAACTACATTATTATTACAACAGACAGTTCTAGCACACTACAACATATAAGCCACCCTGTAAAGGAACACAGAGGATAGACAGTTTCACAAAGGAAAGGAATGCACTCTGCATACTGACTCGAGGGTAGTCGGTAAAGTAATCAGTCTTAACTGCTCAAGGTTATTTTGTTTCAGCACCAAAGGAGCAAGGGGTCGTAAATGTCACTAGGGGCCTTGGAGAAGGACCAGAGGGACAGAACTACAATGTACCTAGTGTTTGAGATGATCTTGATGCTCGACATGGTCGAGTCGGTTCCAGGACACTTTGCAGCTCCTGGGAGAGAGTTCACGACAGGAGACAGCTGTGGATATCAGGCGGCAAGCAGTTCGGTGATCGAGGCTGGACGAACAGCTGCAGGCTGGCCTACACAGTGGCTCAGGGTCAAGAATCATTGTCTCTGTGCTGGTTGGCGGATATGGAACACTGGTCGATGCGTCTTGGATGGCTGTAGTGACTGCAGCGTGACAACAGTCAGTATTGCAGCCGGTCGCGGTTCAAGGTCTTGACTGTCTCGAAAATGTCCTTAAAAGATGGACACTGGTTGATGCTTGTTGTGGCACTCCTCCTAGCTTCTTCGCAGGGTTTGTGTTGTCCTTTAAGGCAAATGGCCCAAAGCTGAGGAGAGTATTTGCTGGCCTTTTCCTTTGTTCAGAGACTCTCTGGCACCTCCCACCTAGGAAGCTTGCTGGCAGAACCTAGCAGGGCACACTGTGTAGTGGCTGGGTACTGGTTGTGGAGCTGCTGGACGGGTCCTCTGAGTCTGGTATCTCCCTCTGTTCCCAGTTAGATGTCCAGGGGAGGGATCTTGCTTCCCTCTTGGAAATCCTGGCTTTCCTTCAGTGGCAGAAGCTGTAAAGCAGACACGGTCAAAATGAGTTCTTCTTCTTACTCCTTTCAAAGTTGTTGGATGATCTGCTACGTGAGGGGCTCAGCCCTCTTTTAAGGCCAAATGGGCCCCATTGACTGGTGCAGGCTAAGCCTACCTTAATGAACCAATCCTGGGTCCCCACCAACAATCTTCTGTTATGCGTGAGGTCATAACCAGAGTGCTTTTCAACAGGAAAGGTTAAGGGTGACAACATGTACTACTAAGACCCACCCATCTTCCTGTCTGTTGTGGGTCAAAGTTTCTCTCTGGTTAATTGAATTCTTTGTAGCTCCTGATCAAAGTGCAGGTCCCCCTTGATGTTTGTGATGAAAACAGACTTTCTGTCTCCATCAATTCACACACTTCTTCCCTCTGAAAGGGGGTTTCCTGCAGGGGTTGCCTACTGTAAACAGTTGCCCCAGACATGACATTCACTGGCGTTTTTACAGAGGGGTGGGAGCTAGCTTCAAGCTGACGCATTGCACATCAAAGAGATGGTGGTGTTTCCTCTCCCTTGTGTTAGTTCTGAGACCAGGGCTCTCCGCAGGCCTGTTTTCATTTAACTCTCATCAATATGCTCTACAAACACAAATAACTTTGACAATAGAACAGGACGGATCCATGGGGCCTTTGATATTTTTATTATGCTGGCCATGGCCAGAGGAAGGTGTTGCTTCCCCCTTCAGAGATGCTTTGATGTACACGTGGCTGTCATATTCCTGTTAAAAGTGACCGGGAGGACTGCACCTGTAGGATGTGTCCCCCGGAGTACACTTGACTGTGTTTTTGTTGTGCGGAAAACATAGGAAAATGTGTGCGGATTAGCCCCACACATTTTCTGATGTTGATCTCCCATCATTAATTTTAATTACAATACTTCAAACAAGCCCAGGCAAGCACACACTCCCTGTGTGGATGGTTGAATTCCTCACAGTTAGATACATATAATTGTATCCCCTCCACTTGGGAATGTGAGGGGATATGCCCCCTTGTCCTTATGCCCCTTGACAGGGAATATCCAGAGAATAGCATAGCGATTTGATCATCTGATGCCTAAAGCTCCCAATGCTCTTCATATACCTCTGATCTATAGGAATGTTCATATTTTGGATAGCGGCCAGGGTTGTCCAACTCCGGCCCTCAAGGTCCAGAATCCTTATGGGTTTTCAGGATATATCTCATTAATATTCATGAGGAAAAATGTGCATACATTTGGAATCACTGTATGCAAATGTATCTCAGGAAGTTAATGAGGGGTATCCTGAAAACCCTTAATTGATCCACCCCTCAAGGTCTGCAGTTGGACACCATGTGGCGCTATCCAGTTTCTCTACAGTAGAATCCCACCCATAATTGAAACCAGTCTAAAAATTGGGTAAATATCTGAATTTTCTGAAACAAATGTTGGTGGTACTCGCTGCCCATAACTTCTCATTGATGTAATGTCAGAGTAATTAACAAGGATGAGAACTAGGAAATCATCATCCTTACAAGAAAGATACAGTGGGCCTCGTTACAACGGTGCCGGTCCGGTAACAACGGTGCCGATAGGCTTACCGGCATGTTGTTACCGGACCATCAGAGTACAAGTTTGCAGGCCGGATGCCCTCCCGCCCGCCCACAGACTTTGACTGTAGCACCATTATGAATGGTGCCGGAGCTATCGTCCGCCCCATTCCCATTGAGTCCTATGGGACTCGATTGGGAATGGAGAGTACCTTTTTCCAATACTGTAATGCCCCGGTGATTCCCCATTGCCAGGTGCCGGAACAAATACACAACTCTGGCGGCAGCCTGACGTTTTTACCAGCACGGCCACTGCTGGAGTTGTAATGAGGCCCAGTGTCCAGGAAAGAAGACCGGGGCACTCAAAACCTCCAGGATTGTGTGTGACTTTTTCCGCACTGCCAAAGAGGTGGTTAGTTGGAAAGAGTGTAAGGGACTATAGTCCAAAATGATAGAGTGAATCACTATATTTGATGAAAACCTTGCCCACGTGTTATCCTTCCTTAAACTCCTAGTTTAGTGTTTTGCTAATGAAGACCCTTGAAAATGGGCAACCGCCTTCCACTTTTGAGTTGATCTCTAGGCCTGTTTCACAGTGCTGGCTAGAAACAGACAAAATGTTCCACTAATTCTGAAGTTGCCTACATGTGGGCGTGTCTGGGGGGAAGCGGGCCATTGGCAGTGTGTGTAAGACTACTGGTCTAGGTTGCTTGGGAGGAGGAGGCACAGCACGGCCCCTCCGCCGCCCAGCTGAGGGATATCTCATCGGCATGTCCATTTTCACGCCTGGTGTGCTTGAGTGGTATTATTGTATATATCCTCCTCTACCCAGGCTCCACTGCCTGGCATATTTACTGCCCATTGAGAAAAAGCAGTAAATTATGTAAGACCTTTGGGGGTGAGGGGAGAGCTTGGTGGCTGAAGTGGTCCATCAAAGAAACAATGAAACTCGAATCTCTCCAATTTGGAACCCAGTGAATATCCATAAAACGATGTGGAGGGTCATTCTGCCTGCAGGAGCACAGCAGCTACTCAGATAGACCTTATTGACTGAAAGGTTCTTGCATATGTGGCAAAAAGGCAGCCCATAAAAGGCCGAATCAGGGGGTGGTGGGCTTCTTCTCGCCAGTGTATTACTATTTTTTTTAAAGTATTTTATTGGCATTTATATAAATACAACACAACCATCAAACGGTAACACAACAATCACTAAGTCAAATTAACTAATTAACTACCACAGTCTTCGTAGCTCAATATGTTGTTCGTAATTGTGGCGGGGGGAGAGGGGCTGGTGTGCGGCACACCCAGGGTCACAGGGGCTGGGTTATCAGGTTGACCATTCTTGGGGGTAAGTCACAAGCAAGTCTCTAGTAGGGGTGAGAGCTCAGGGGGGTTTGTGGTCGGAGGCAAATTGGATGTCGCGCACCAGGGCCTTCCATGAGTCTAGGGTGTCTTTGGAGTCATCATCGTTTGAGCGGGTTCCATCCTGCCAGGCCCTGGTCTCTGCCTCCGTCCACTTTTCCAGGTCCTTAAGCCAACGTCCGTGCCTTGGGCCCCCTGGGGATTTCCATGCCATTGCTATGGACCTTTTTGCGAGGATGCAGGCTAGGTCCATTAGTTTGACCAGGTGTTTGTATTTGCTAAGTCGGGGATGGGCTCCCAGTAAGCATTCCTTTGGGTTCCACTCATATCTCGTGAGTCCCGCTTCGGTGCAGGTACGTTCCACCATGGACCAGAAATTCGCTGTTTCGGTGCAAGTCCAAAACATGTGGATCATGTCCGCTTTGTCATTTCCGCACCAGGGGCAGTTCGGCGGTGCATGTTTGTTGAAGGTAGCAACTCTTAGTGGGGTCATGTATGTCCTTTATAGCACGCTCAGTTGAACTTGTTTAAATCTAATGTTCCTCGACACCTCTTTGGGGTATAGTAGTATTCGCTCCCATTCACCGTCTGTTAGCGTGGTCCCTAATTCGGATTCCCATTTTTGCCTCAGGGAGACGCTTTTCGGGTTGGATCTGTCATTTAGTTTGGTGTACAAGCGGGAGACCGGTTTCCAACCGTTTGCTAAATCGTACATCTCCTGAAGGAGGGGGTCCGGTGGGGGTTCTTCTGGCCAGACAGGCCACTGTGCCCTTGCTGTCCGCTTGAGGCGGTGGTACCACAGGAACTGGGTGTTCGGGTTGCCTTCATTGGATTGTAGCGATTCGAGTTCTCTGAACGTGCCGTCTTCAAACAGATCTCCCCATGTATAGATTCCGGATCTCTCCCATCTCCTAGCTGTCGCTAAGTCTGCTTGAGTTTTGCACACATCCGCCAGGATGGGAGTATTGGGATTGTAGGGGTGTTTCAGTTGTCGAAGGAAGCCAATTCTGGCCCATACCTGCCTGCCCAGGGTAACAATCATGGGGACTCCAGAAGTTTGTTTCGTCGGGTTCCAAAGCATTTCTTTAGGGCACAGCTTGGGAGGCGGATGTCGCAGGAGCCCCACTTCTGCTGACAGGTCGTCAGAGAGCCATTTCGTTGTGTGGCTGAGCTGCGCGGCTAGGTAGTACCTTTGCAGATCGGGTAGTTGTATCCCACCTTCTTTGTACGGGAGCGTGAGTGTGGGCAGGGAGATCTTGTGTCTGGACGACCCCCATATGAAGTCCTTGATTAGAGAGTCTAGTTTTTTGAAGAAGGGAGGTCTGATGTAGAAGCATACATTCGTGAAGTGGTATAAGAAACGGGGGAGAACTATCATCTTGACTATTGCCGCTCTACCCATTACTGCCAGTGGTAACTTCGACCAGAAGTTCATAGATTTGCGGAGGGCTCTCACTGCTTTTTCCGTGTTGTGTTCGTGCATGAGCTCCGGGGTATGACACACCTCGATTCCCAGGTATTTAAACTGCTCTGGTTGCCATTGTATCCCGACATCTGGGAGGTCGGGCTTATCCAGACACCTGAGTCTGGCCAGTGGGAACACACACGACTTTAGTTTGCTAAATGTTATTCCAGAGTATCGGGCATAGTTGTCGAGGATGTCCAACGCGACTTGTGCATTGAGCTGGGGGTTATTCAGGTACAGGAGGACGTCGTCCGCATACATGGATATTATGGCGTGATCACTGCCCAGTCCAATGCCCGCGTCGAAGTGTTGTGTCCTGAAATAGGCAGCCACTGGCTCCAGGCCCAGTATGTATAACATTGGGGATAGCGGGCATCCTTGCTGCGTGCCCCGCTCTATCGGCCAAGCTTCGGACAACGTCTTACCAGTTTTCACTGTCGCTGTCGGTGTGTTATACAATACCTCGACCCACTTTACAAAGCTCTCGCCAAAGCCGAATTCTTTTAGCGCTTCGATCAGCCACTCCCAGTAGATGGAATCGAAGGCTTTTATGGCATCCAAGGAAAGTACTGCTAAGTCCTCGTCTCGATCATAGGTCTCTACCATGATGTGTTGGAGCCTCTTCAGGTTCGCGGTGGTGTTGCGTCCTGGCACAAAACCATTCTGGTCCTCATGAATCAGGGTTCCAATCACCCTCGCCAGCCTCTTAGCCAGGATTGTGGTCAGGATCTTGCAGTCATAGTTTAGCATGGCGATTGGGCGGTATGATTCACAGTTGTTGGCGGGTTTGTTGGGTTTGAGTATAGGGATGATAATTGTCTCTTTCATGGAGTTGGGTAAGTTTCCGTTTTCGTATGCCTCCATATACACCTTGTGGAGTGTCGGAGCAAGGGTCGCTTCGTACGCTTTGTAAAATTCAGGCGGGAGCCCATCGCTCCCGGGGGTTTTGCAGGTGGTCAGCGATTTAATCGCGTCCGTCACGTCCTCTGTAGTGATTTCCGCGTCCAGTAACTCTCTTTGGGCCTCCGTCAGTCTTGGGAACTCAATCTCGGCCAGTGTGGCCTTTATGTCGTCCACTGGTATTTTGGTGTCGTGGGCGTACAATCTGGAGTAGAAGGCCGCAAAAGCTGAGTTAATGTCTCGCTGCGTCCGGTGAGTTATCCCCCTTTCATCGGTTATTTCAGTTGGGAGGTGTCTTGGGAACTCGCGCTTACATAGCCAGGCCAACATTCTACCAGGCTTATCCGCTTCTTTGTGCGCTCTGGCTATGTAGGTCGTGTAGTCAAATTTGGACAGTCTGTTCCAGGCCAAAAGGCACTCCTCCCGGGTGCCCTTCAGTTCTATTTCGGCGTCCGGCATGATGTTGATTTCGGATTCCAGGTGGGTAATCTTGTTCTCCAGTCCCTCCAGTTGCAGTCTCAGGTGCTTACGGATACCACCGGCACCTGATATAACTTCACCCCTTGTTACAACCTTCATGGCCTCCCATAGTGTGCTCCAGCTTGACACTGAGCCTGTGTTAATGTATAGGTATTCCTCAAGTTTGGTGCCAAGTTCTTCCCTAAATGCGTGGTCTGTGAGTGCTGTGGGTGGCATTCTCCATAGCGGGATAGGCGTCTGGGTCCTCTAGGGGCCCATTGCATGATCAGCGGTGAGTGATTGGATATGGTTCTGCCTAGGTAGAGTGTGTCGTCCACTTGTTGAGCCAGCTCACGATCTATGAACAGATAGTCTATTCTCGTGTGGACCTTGTGCGGGGCAGAATAATAGGAGTAGCACCTCTCGGTGCGGTTTTGTTCCCTCCAGATGTCCACTAGGTCGAGCTGTTCTATTGCAGTGTTTAGCGCGTTGGATGCAGGGCTATTTGAGAGACGGTGGGGTCTGATCTGTCCACAGCACCGTTCCTGATGGAGTTGAAGTCGCCACCCCATATGAAAGCACTCTCTCTCAGAAGAATCATTTTGGCACTGAGCTTTGCGTGGTGTGAGGGTATTCTGTGTTGCGGAAAGTATGAGTTCACCAGGCAGATTGGCGTGGATTCAATGGTACCCCATAATATTAGGTATCTGCCCTCTTTGTCGGCTTCATAGCCCAGTAGGTGGAAGGGCACAGTCGGGCTCACCCACGTAAACACTCCTCTAGCGAATTTGGAGTATGGCGCCCCTTTCCCTATCCCTCCCCATCTGTCGGATAATTTGGCCGTGGTTTCTTCCGTGAGGTGGGTTTCTTGAAGCATCGCTACTGACACCTTTTTCCTACGCAGGTAGGAGTGGATCCGGTTCCTTCTCAGATACGTGCCCATGCCCCTCACATTCCACGTCATCACCTTAAATTGGAGTGCCATTGGGCTTGTGTCTTGGTTTCATCTTCCCTGTCGCCCCTGTCTTCACGGGGCGGCCCTGCTCCAGGTAGTGCAGCTTTCCCTTTGGGTTCTGGTGTTTTAACTTCCGCCGCCCCCAAGGGCCTCCGGTCCCATGTTTCCGCTCCGCTGGTATTCTGAGGACTGTGGTGTGAACAAAAACAATTAACAAAACTGTAACTGGTGCGCCCAGCAACGACAAGGTCTTGCTGATGCTCAGGCGCCCTTGTACAGTCAGGACCCATCCGGGTGTCGGGCACGAGGGGGGTCGGTCAGGCAACTGGCCTGTCCTGTACTGTTCGTGGGGGGTGGGGTCCTGTGCCCGGCGTGGGCCGAGCGAGGGCTGCATCATCATTGCTAACTGTTGGGTGATTTTACCTTCACTTAGGTCATTTGCCTTACGTCCGAGTTGGGTTTATGAGTCGCGGCTTCTTTGATGTCTCAGGCGCGGGGGTTCTTCAATTTTCAGTGGGTTGAGGGTCTTTATCTGCAGCTAGATTGTTGTCTTCTAGCCACATGTTTGCGGCCGCCGGGGATTCCAAGAAGATCGCCCTGCCCTTGTGGATCACTTTCAGTCTGGAGGGGTATAGCAACATATACTTCAGGTTCAGTTGCCTGAGTCGGGCTTTAATCGGCACAAATGAGTTCCTCTCCCGTTGGACTTTTGGGGTGTAATCGGGGTAGATCGTGATCTTCGAGCTCCTGCGTTCAATGGGGCCCTCCTCTCTGGAGTGCCGGAGGATGATCTCTCTATCCTGGAAGTTGAGAACTTTGGCAATTATAGGGCGAGGCTGTGAGCCCGGCGGGGGTCTCTCTCGTAGTGGTCTGTGCGCCCTTTCAATTGAAAATCCTTGCGCCAGCTTTCCAGCGCCCACCTCCTGTTGTATCAGGGATTCTATATAGGCCGTCGGGTTCGGGCCCTCACTTCCCTCCGGTACCCCCAGTATTCTGATGTTGGCGCGTCTGGCTCGGCCTTCGGCCTCTTCAGCCCTGGCCTCGAGTGTGAGCACCTTCCGTTCTAAGTCCAGCACCTTAGCTTTCAGCTCCGCTGTATCTCCCGACGTCTCCTTTATGGTTGATTCGGAGGAGGTTACTCTTTCTGTCAGGTTGCGGGCATCCTGGCGCATGAGTTGTAGCTCGGATTTGAACTCCCCGATTCTGGAATCTATAAATACGCGCAGTGATGCAATTGCCCCCAGCACTTGAGCTTGATTTTCAGGAGAGTCTGCCGGTTTTATTCGGGGAGGTTCGGGAGTGGAAGTGCATGGCTGCGGAGGAGTTTTTACTTTAGCGGACACATACGTGTCCATGGTGCTTGCCTTCGTCTTGTTCCTGGCCGCCATGGTGAGAGGCGCCACTCGGTCGTGTGGAGGTGAATGACGGTGGGCGAGACTGGGGAGCTTATGGTTCCGGAAGCAGGGTGGTCCGGTTTACGCGGAGTCAGTAATCAAGTTCTCGAAGGAGTATACAGCGGCACATGTTCAATTGGTTTATGCCCTCGCCCAGCGCTCTCCTCACCTCCACCTCCTTCTGCTGTCGATGGCAGGGCTCCCCGCACCGGGGGGTCAGCGCAGCCTCTCTCGGTGTCGTAGTCCAGGGCACGGGCCCGGTCTCCCCGGTCGGGAGCTCCCGGTTGGCTCCCCACAGCAGAGGTTCGGACCGGGGTGTAGGTGGAGGCTCTTCTCTCCCGATTCGGTCGCAGCAGCAGTTTATAAGTCGGTTTCGCTGCAAAGGCGGCTAGCGTTCTCCTGCGACATCAGCTTCGAAAGATGGCCACCACCTTGGGTCCCGCCAGGGGAGGGGGGACCTTTATCGGGAAGAATCCGTGGGTTTGGAGGTCCGAGTCCAGGGGAAGACCACAGTAACGTGTCCGGGGTCTGTTCCCCTTCCCTCGGAACCGGTTCTTTCCGTCTCAGGTGCAATTTTAGGCAGGCAAAAGGATCAGGATACGGCGCCTCGGCGGAGCACGGCGACTCAGCTTCCACTCGCCATGAGCTCCAGGCCACGCCCACGCCAGTGTATTATAATTATATGTGGAATCTACCAAATCTACCGCACCACCGGCTGATATGTCTTCCTCCGCCCCTAATCGTGTATCTACCGCCTGATATGTCTTCTTGCGCTCCTAATCGTGTATCTAGCGCCTGATATGTCTTCCTGCGCTCCTAAACGTGTATCTACCGCCTGATATGTCTTCCTGCACTCCTAAGCGTGTATCCAGCAATAAGCCCGGCTGTCCTTCTCACACTGCCTTGAACCCGAGCTAATGGACCTTCACCCTCCATCGCTATGGTCTCAAGTCAGGGAAGATGCGAGAAGTGAATCAATATCAGGAAACCTCTTAGGGAAGATGGAAGGACATCGGTGCGGTGGTGGAGGCAGCCATGGCGGTGTGCCTTGTGCTTGAACGAGGTGATTAGAAGCGAAAGACGGCACATTCGCAATGCAGCCTGGCCATACACACAACACGTCCTATATGCAAATGGCGCGATTTCAGTGGCGTATTCGGAGCAGAGGCTCTGATTAATCCACTATTTGCTCACACAGCCTAATGAATCCACACCATCGCCGACGGGAAACAAACTAAATCCTCTGCTTGTATTAAGTTTTAATTATGGCACCAGGGGAGGCCGCAGCACACCGCCTTTGGAATAAATCGGTTATGTATGCATAGCACACAGCTGGAGTCGCAGAGTAGGTAGTTCTAGTTCCTCTGAAGATTTGACTGGCTGTTTATAAAGAATAAAAGACGCCTCATGTACTTTCAAGGCGTCGCTATGTACAGTGATTGGGCGGCGAGCGCAACGCGCCACACCGCAGCCAGGCTATGCAACGCTTCCTTGGATACCAAGCAGCAGGACTGACATCTTCTTTGTGGGCCTTAATTCAGAACCATGCAGGTTAAATTCATCTTCAGCTCAATAGCAGCCACTCATTAGACACCAAAACGTTGCTTAGAACATTACTGGCATGGGTACCTCGGGGAATGGTGGGGCTAGTGATTAGCGGGATGGTCAATATCAATAACAATTCGAGGGGAAATTCAAGAGGGCACAGTTGTAACGAGGGAGGGGAGGGCCATGCTATATGACGAGTTCTATTTGAATATGCTGGGCTTAGAATGCTTGCAGTCAAAATGCAGCTTCTGGTAATCCCGCCATTTATACAGGAGGGTACCCACCGGGACCACTCGTGGCACTCACTCACCACCCTATCTAAATGCATGTCACTTGCCCTATGTATAATGTGGATGAAGGGGGATGACATTGACTGCGTGGTTACCACTGGCATTCCAATGCCAGCCTAGCAGCCTGATCTCGTAGGAAGGGTGCAGTCAGAACAGTTCGAAAAGTGCACAGTAGGTTCCGCTACAGGACAGCAGGTGGGGTGATAATTTCGACAGGGTGGGTGAGATTGGCCAAACTCAGATGGAAGCTTGTCGGAAGGAAGGGTAAAGGGGGTGGCTATAGCAGGGTGCTGGAAATGGAAATTCTCCACTGTGGAATCGAACCAGCGATAGGGGATGGGGTTCGGTAGTTGGCAAACGACGTAGATTTTTCTAAGCTCCCCGCCAATCAATACCCATTTTCATTTTAGGAGATTAATTAATTATTAACACCTGGAAAATAGCTCAGGAGAGGAGGAGTGTTCCCAATGATGAGGCAAGCAAAGTATAAAAGGTGCACACCTTTTAAACATAGAAAGTTTGCTTAAATGCTTTTGCTGAATGCAATCCTAACAAGCATTTTACATGGATCTGGTGATGACACTCAAGTGGTCTGGGAGAAAGCCTCTAAATTTCATCTAGAAGACCTGTTTTCGAATCCTGGTTTCGGCAACAAAAACAAGTTAATAAAAACATTAAAACCTCTACAGGACAGTGCTTTATTTTCCAGGATCCGGTGAGCTATACTTTGCCGGAATGTCAGATCCGGCAAAATCTGGCCCAATGACGAGCGCTGGCTGTAGGGTTGAAAGTTGAGCAGGCAGTGGCGATCTGGAGGGGCTGTGCTAGGGAGCGGGGAGTCTTGTCTAGAAAGGAGGCGCTGTGTTCTTCTCGGCAGAGACCGCCTACTCGCATCCTGGAAAACTGCTGCTGTCCTTAGGCAGTCAAACCAGGGGCCTGGCGAGCTCCGAGATCCCTGACACCATTAAGGGGAACATGGCCCGTTCACGAAGCAAGGCCCTGCGTCCATCCCCCTTTGATTGTGTTCTTGGGCTCTTCCTTGTAGGCTGAACACTGCTTTAGTCACGTGGTGTGTTTGCGTCTCTGGCAGATAAAAGGATACATCCAAACCCCAAGCTCAAGAAATTGCAGACCAGAGTCCCCCAGAACACCGTCCTAACTCCCCGCAGTTCCTAGTTTCAACCTTTGCCCAACACAAAACGTGTGATATAGCTTCACCAGGGTGAAGTGGGCATTCTCCTGCAAAGAGAGGGTGGCTAGGTCAGGCGAAGTCAGGTCAGTTCAGCCCTTCTCCCTCTGAGCTCTCAGCCCGTTGGAACACCAGCCGCCATGAGACACCAGAGCACTCAGCTTCTGCAGGCTCTCCCAGGGAAAGTCAACTTTCATATTAAAAATATCTATCTATTTTGAATAATCACGTATTAAATAAGGTACATTTTGTCATCTGTAGTCAGTCACCAAAGAGAAGATGAGGCTATATTTCCTTGGGTGATAGAGTTTTCATAGGCAAATCGGTCATTCGATCCCAGAATGAAAAGAACGAAAGCGGGGACTCTATGGCCTGCCCATACATGCCCATCTAAGAGTTGATAGCTCTCTAAGGCCGACGCAAACTTATGGACGCGCATTTGGGTGGGTAATGTGGGGGGCATGGTTCAAGGTTTGGATTTGTCTGGGTGTTAGGTGAGTGTACGTCAGCAAGCGTGTGTGCTTGATTGGCGGGTGTTGGGCAAGATGTCCACTGTGTCCACTGTGGGTGTGCTTACCTTTCAACCTGTTGAGCCTCCCAGAAAGGAGTGGTACAATGTTTTTGGAGGGTGAGCATTTCAAGTCAACGGGGATTCACTTTTTCTGAAGTTTTCCTGGGAGGGTGATCCAAATAAAGCTTAGTTAACTCCAACAGCTTGTTAAGAGACCAAAATGATCCAAATGTGGATGGTAGTCTCTTACTGATGGTGAGTGGGCAGGTATGGACATGTTTTGGGGGTGGAATGGAGCAAACAGGCCAGTCACCGTCTTTTCTGGAGGTGCTGGGGAGGAGTGGGACTCTAGGCACTGGCCGTGTTTGGGGGAATGGGCATGAACAGGCTGCCATGTTGGTATTTGGAGGAATCACTGTGGGGGTGGGAGCTTGACGCAGGGCGCTGGTGTGTGCATTGTCACGGGATGTGAACATTTCTCAAGCTTAGTTTAAACAGGCTTAAACAGTCTTGTTTAAGTGTGCAGTCCACTTTAATTAAAGTTGTCTTTTTTGCACTTAAATAATGCAAAAAGGATGCATTTCTACAAGTGAGAGTGTCCAATAAACCCAGTTAGAAATGACATTAATTTAGTGCATAAGGGCCTTTCTGAGGAACCAAAATGTTCAATTTCGTGCCTTAATCTTCAGTGGGTTCTGGGTATTCTTTCGTGTGCTGCTGGCAACAAAGCTCTGATCTGATCCATTAATGCTGTAATGGGTTTCTGTGCTTACTGATTCTGCGTTCACTACACAGAACTTGTGTAGCGTTGTCACCTTCAGTGGAGGAGCCAGGGGAAGGGTACGGGGTGGGGGCGCTCACCGCCGCTGCCCTTCTCCTGGTGCCAAGTATGTCCCCAGCCTCCTACTGTTGCCCTATTATCCACCCGGCACCACAAGCTGCTTCCGCTACTGGGCACCTTCCTCTGGGGAAAAGTCGGGTGTGCAGCATCCAAAGCTGAAGTGCATATTGAAATTGATTAAGAAGCTAGCATAGTGTAGTAATGTGCAGTAGCAGCTGGAGCGTTCCAAGTGCTGGATGGGATTACCACAATAACTGATCTCAGGCCCAAATAATCAGACAGACTCAAATAATATGGCAAAATACTACTTTGTTATCAGTTCAACAAAGTAGGGAAACGTGGCTAGCATAACAAATCCCAGCTCACACACTCTCAGAGCATTTCTGTTACACAGAATGGCTTTATACCTTGATGTATGTCAGCTATGACGTCATCCTACGTGGCAAACAGTAAAAACAATCAGACGGAGGGATTGCGTAAGGGAACATATATATCTATAGTCTTCATAGGTTTTAGTATCATCCTTGGCTGCCCCATATCAAGTAGACGCGCCTCGGACTACCTCTGATTATGTATAATACAGATAATAGTAGAATAAAAGCAGCGGTTGGCTTTTGCAACAATGTATCATCCATCATTACATAGCCCAACATGATTGGTTGTCACGCTCTTCCAACCTTGGACCTTCTGCTCGTTAGCAGCACATAAGCAAAACAAAACCACAACTGCCCACATGGCTAATTAGCCTACCAACTCTCATCAGTTAGGCCCTAAGCCAAGGCTTCTTCTCTGTAGTTGACCTTGCTGTCTGCTCTCTTCTCCGGAACTTTAAATGCAGTAAAGGTACATTGCTATCTTTGTCTAGAGCTTCATGAATGGGCCTTGTTTTCTGGTCTTAGACAACGTGTGAGAAGACCATGATTTGTCCAGTCTGTCCTCGTATTGAGTGCTTTTTGATTCAATTATATTAGGTGCTATTACTCTCTTTGGTCTCTGGAGACTTGGTTGTTCTGTCTCGCATATGCTTTCTGCATCATTGATTGTTCAATACTTGGCACTCGCAAATGTTTACTCCTTTACTTAATCTTAGAGAAATATGTCTTACGCACATGGCTTATCCTCTTCGACTCCTTTTGTGTCTTGCAGCCACTTCATACTGCGGCGGCCTTGATCCAGAGACACACAAATATTCTTTCTTCTTGCACAAGTTTGTAATCCAGTGCTTCTCAGCTCTGCAGCCTTGGTCTCTTTTCCTTGAGGCTTCTTGCTTACTATTATATGAAACTGATGTCCATCTTCTCAACATGGCTGATTTAACAGTGCTATATTTCCTACATTTAGAAAGCTTCTATATGTCTTATCTACCTTGCTTTTCTGCATATATACATCTATGTTTCTTGTTACTTATTGTCTCAGTGTATATGATTTATTCTTATTCACATGAATGCTCACTTTGTTACGTCAGTCACATCTTCATTCTTTAAGTATTCATATATCGTTTCAGTGCGCCCTTGTCTCTTCTCTTCATGGCGGCACTTAACACCCGTCAGGCATTACTGATAGTTCTTCTATGTCCAGTGGTGTCTGCAGACTTCCTTCTACCACATCATTCTGAGGGTACATTCGATACAGTTGTCTGAGTGCATAACGTCTTTAATACCTTTGAAGCGGTATTGGGATGATACAGGGAGTCATACACAGTGCTTTCTTGCTGTTATTCCAATATGACTGAGGTGAAGGGATGGGGTCCAATGACGTGAACATCTGCCTCTCCACAGTAAGCACTTGTGGCAGAAACACCTGTGGCTGAGATGTGTGTTCGCAAGCCATCACAGTGCTAAATGCTGGCAAGGCCCAATCAGCCTTTCCTCTCTATGCGTTGAAAAAAATAAAAAGCATTTAAACATTGGTGACAGTGACACCTAATTTTCTACAAGGCAAACTAACTTCAGCAGTGCTAGCTATACCAACTAGCATAGCCTTGGTATGGTGCAGACCTACCACTCAGTCACTGCAAATGAAAGTTGTACAAATTTGGCATCAGGGTCCTGCACAGTAATATAGTTACTACAGCAATACAGTGCATAATGCCCTTGTTGGGTGTGGTGGTTAGGTAATCAAACTGGAGACAGTAGAGACCAGGTGCCGATGCTCATATCCCAGCTTTGCCAGAGGGCAGTGCTGCTATCCTGAACAGATCATCTTATCCCACTGTATCGTAGGGCTCTGCAACCTATGGCTTTACAGATGTTAGAGACTACAGCTCCAATAATCCCTAGCCAGCAGTGTCATTGGTGGTCCAACAGGGAGATGTAGTCCAAGACATGTTGAGAGACACAAGTGGTAGACCGTTGCTGTATAGCATTAATAGAGGCGTGTAGGAGTGGTAAAGATACTTGTGTGGGGGCACCTAACTTCTTTACACATTCTAATGTTACTATTATAGTGCAGCTTCAGCGTTACACACAGTTAACTCTCTCCCTTACGTCTGAAAGCACCCATTTAAGAACTGCTGTGAGAATGAGTCGTCTCCTGTCCCCACCCTTCCAGTCACTCCCCTAACATAGAAGTACTAAGCCCCCATCACAATTTCAATTGCCTAAAACGTATGCATAAGAATGCAGGTGCTAACAATGAAACGTTTTACATTAGTATTTGAAGAGCCTTTGTTAGCTCTGATACGATATTATAAGTCATTTGTAACTGTGCAGTCATAGTCATGGTTTATTGTATTTGACCTGTTCTGTCCTACCAAGACTCTCTAGGTGAGACATGTCAAGTCAACATAGCCCAAAGTTTCAGGGGGAGGAGGGGAGCTAAAGCCCAATTTGCTCAATGGCTGTTGCATACTGCACTGAGATGTTTTTGGTGAAAAGGTTTGTCTTCTCACATTCTAGTGGCATTATATAGCCCACTCCCTGTAATGTCTATTCATGTAGGGCTTTTGAGTGGAAGGGGCCTGAAGAAGGAGACCAAATTTCACAGATGTTCAAGTCTGATTATTTTATACAAATGTTCTTCTTAATATTATTAAAAACAATCAAAACCATCTTCAAGCCTATGTACAACAATGATTATAAGCAAGCAGGTTTGACCTGATTACAGCAGTTTGGTGCTCCTTGAGCCGAATCGCCTCAAATTGTGAAAGCTTCTCAAGGCCTTCCTTTTCTCCTCCACCTTCTCGCTCCCCGTCCTCTGCTAGTCTCCTGCTGGCGCTGTGACTGGTTGCCTGTGTTCCCTTATGAGTCTTACTTGTGTCAGGCCCTCCTTCGAACAGTCCTTCCCTGAACCCCCTCCTACATGCACTTGCCCTCGGGCACCCTTCCCTGACTAGCCTTCAGAGGCCGGTCCGCCCCTTTTCTTGTACTTGTCCCTAACCCCAGGTTTTCCTCCTGACACTTGCCCTCCTGTGCTCCCTCCAGCACTTCTCGCTTTCTGCCCTCTCCCTTTCCCATCACTTCCCCCTCTCTCTGCACTTTTATTTACTCCACTTGCACAATCTGAATGTCACAAGGCCTAGTAGGACCGTTTCTGTTGTTTCTCCTCTGGCCCACATCCCTCTTTTGTCTTGTGGCTCGTGGAAACATTTTCTGCTGAATAGGCACCATGCAACTGTTCAATAAATAAATATTTTGTTGGATGTATGTACATCTTTAAATACAGTAGAAATACCCAGATGAAATTCTTTAGGCTTGCATCACTTAGGATCCTGGTTCTGGTAGGCATCCATTTATTGGTGTGAAAATAAAGTTACAATCATGCTAATGTTGCTTTACTTGAATATTTCAAAATTCATATTGTCATGTCAGTTTATCATGTGAGTAGTGCACTTTTCAATTCCTTCCCTGAATAAAAAATATAGATTGTGATAATCAAACGTTCACAAACAATGGTATCTTGATGTTTGCCAAGAAATGGGTAACAATGAAGTGCCAACATGGCAGATTGTGCTCAAATCCCAGCTCCACAACTTAACCAAAGTGTGTGATCTCGGGCAGCTCATTTAATCGCAGAGTGCCTAACCTGTCAAGATTGTCAGCTACTGAACATTTCAAAATGTCCAGTCTCTAAGAGTGATTTAGTTCTTAGGTTAACCTTCAAGAAAGCCTCACTCACAGTTAAACTAGCTATATCATGCTTCTTACTTAATAATAATGACCATTCATATATGTTGCACACCAAAAAGGCATTTTTGTTTCTTGGGTGACCAGTGGTAAAACCACTTGAAAATCCTAATCCTAATCTTCTATTGTCACTTTCTGATACGCACACCTTCCCGATAACTTCTAATCGCTATCATCCATCTGTTTTATAGTTTATGTCCCCCCACCTGTGTACATGCTTGAGCACATCTACATAATAGGAAGCTGCTAAACTGACCTCTGTACCTAGGCTGCGTATCTCTTTTCCTGGGGCTACTGATCTCCTGCTTGTGTAGCATCCCCGTGGCTGCTGTTATTAAAACGTGCCCTGTACTCATGCTAGGACACAAGTACCCACGCTGTGGACTGCTACCGGTGCCCTTGAAAGGCCTCATGTTTATTATTTGCAAGCCAGCACAGAAGAGTGGTGGGGTCCGGGGACTTCAGGGAGTTCACATGGGACAGCATGCCAAGCTGTCGGCTACACATGGGGAGTAGGCTAGGGGCCGCCAGAGGGGCTTGGATCCCTCCCTTGCTTCGGTGGGGGCCTCAAACGTGTCTGTGCCTCGAGTCCTAGAAGCCGCCGAGATGGCCATGGAGACAGTGCGCGCGGGGATGAATGGCGCGGTCTTTGTTGCAGTAAGTGACGAGCACACGTGACCTGGAGCTAGCGTGGCCTTGCTTTGAGTTTTTCCCTCTCGCATCCTAGCAACAGGTGTCCTTTGCTATTGCATGCATTACCGGTTCCCTGCCTGTGCGCTGAGGTCCATTAGGGCTGCCTGGCAGCGCGGCTGCTGCATAGTCATTTCGTTCCCCTCTTTCTGCTCACCTCGTGCCAATGACCCCCTGGTCCTCGTCTTCCAGGGGAGGCAGTAATTGCCTGTAGTCCGGTGCATGGGGGTGAAGGGAGCGAGGGGGTCACAGGCCAGGGAGTATGCCCGTCTTTCCCCAGCAGCCTGCTTGAGTGATTCCACTTGGGCTCTCTCATGAATTTAGCAGGAGCTCTGGGGGCCGGGGATCGGCTGCCAAAAACGTGCCCAGTAAAGCAGGAGAGCGACGGGCCGTACGCGTCGCTTGCTCGAGGCTTTATACGTAAAACGCGCTCTTTTTAAAGGGATATCAGCATTCAGTGAACTTTCGGAAGTCCATGCCACCTAGGGGTATTGGATGGAAGATTTCTTAATTATAACATTCTTTTTTTCAGCCAATAGACACGCTCCCATACGTGAAATGTAGGGCGGGAGTTTACGATTACAAGCTTGGGGCCCGTGTGCCTGTTGCACAGAGGTCGAAATAGGCAGGAACCAACGGGTATGATGTCCTATACTTTTACTGTTTACATTCTCCATAGTTCCATTACGTTATGCCACTCACAGCACGGTTTCCGGACGGCAGGAAAGCGAACCTTTGTGCTTTGCTCCACACCCCCGTGGAACCTCAGGTCTGCCGATAATGGTGAAGCTGACCCCCGCTGAGTGATCTGGCTGGCTTTTGGTTGTTTGACTAACCTGCTTGAAACATTGTGCCCATTCCCGAGCCACCACTTAGTCTTGCTTAGTTGCAGAAAACAAACGCGGATCACCGTGTTGTGCGGAGAGATCAGTGCGTCTTTCCCGCTGTTAAGCAGATTAACCTGAAATTGCTGCAGGGCGGGAGTGCAGGTAATGGGCGGTGTGAGGGTGGCTATAGTCTGGGACGTGTCCCTTGAGAGATGGAAAGGGTGGGTTGAATGGTGGGTGATTGTATTGGGGTGGGTGCATGCTGTGGGGGACTGTGACTAAAAGTAATGGTGGTCGTTTTCTTTCACTGGGTTTATGTCAGTGTGGTTAGTGCAGTTGTAAAACACATTGTTGGATATGAAGTGGAAGAAAGGCAGGACCCAGGTATGGGGTTTGTATTGAGGGGGGGGGTGACGGTGGGTATGCATGATGGTGGCGTGGTTGCAGGGAGGGAACGTGGCAGAGAGGAACATAGTTCCACTACTTTTTTTTTACATTTCGACCTCGCTGATACAAGTAGGGGTGGTCGACATTTCCAGCCGCAAAGCAAAAAGTGTGGAATTTGCACTGGAATCCACATCTGCACGTTCTGCGAAATCTGCATTACGGTTCCGCTGCCACTGAAATGTTGCCCGGTTTTGTGCCGTTTCACACAAAGAGTGGTGTTTTGTTTCCATGCTGGTTTTTTGAGATGAGAAACTTTGCACAGGTTTTTCGATCTGCTGTAGCTTTGCACACCGGCACGAAAAACTTTGCACATTTTAAATTAGTTTTGATTTAGGTTTTCGTAGCGGCTGGGTTCGCGAGCGGCATGAGAAACTTCACGCCACTCTTTTTGATACTCGGACGAGGTCAGAAGAGGGTGCTCCCAGACCGGCTCACACTTTAACATCAAGATGAACACTGCACTGCTGGGGATTCCTGCCTCAGCACTGCTCTGCATTGTGTCATTTTGAAAGAAAAAAAAAAGGCGTAGAAATCTATTTAAGGCCTAGATGTTTGCCAAGTTTATCTGAATGGTCTCATCGGTTGTCTCTCTGGGGTCCCTGTTTCTCCTCTGTGGTCTCTCTGCATCTTTGGGACTCCCTGTGCCTCTGCAGTCTCCTTGCACAAATCTTTACAGCTGAACGCATTATCGCCTTACACATGCAGTTTTCCACATTATAAAATCCTGTGGCATACATCTGATGGGAGTGCACCGTCCTGAAGAAGATGGGCATCAATTGTGAATCAGCTTAGATGCCTTGTACCATCGAAACTACTGTCTATTTACATGTCGGACCCAGTGTATTCAATAGGTCATGACAGTATAGTAGTTGACGTACGGCACCCTTTCTTTTTTCTGTTGGTCTTAACTTCAGAAGTAACCAACATTATTTTGTCTAGTAAGCTACGGCGGTTCTTATATTGTTAAATGTGGCCGTAGCCTCTGACCGCCAGCTGGATGATCCCCTTCAACCGACACGACGTTCAGACTGCTTGGCTACATCAAGTTAACGTTGACTGAATTATCAGTCGTGTTTTTAGAAAAGTACTGTGTTTTTCAATTTTCTAATTAAACGGTATTATTCAGATAATGAGCTCGAAACATGATTTAATATGTATATTTTAAACATATAATGAAATACAAATAAAACATTTATGGTTTCTAAATTTCTTTGCTCTTGGTATGGTTTGATCTGTGGTTCTGAATTTGGGTGCCCCCCTCCTAGTTCCATAGACGGGTTCCTCCATAACTTGTTTTTTTCTGCTGACACACTTTACGTTTATTATTTTCTGCAGTCTCCTTGGACACATTTCATGCGCATCTCTGCTCATAGTGTGTCTTGCGGTCTCTGTGCTCCTCTGCGGTCTTTATGGGCATCTATTGTGTCCCTGTGTCCCATTGTTTGTTTATTTTCTGTACCTTTGTCTCGTTAGGGATCTCTGTGCACCAGTGTGCCTGTCTGCGCCTCTATAGTATCTTTAGCCCTCTGTGGCCTCCTGTTCCTCTGTGGTCCTTTTGTGCTTCTGTGGTCTCGGTGTGCCTCTGTGGTCCCGGAGGCATCTGCAGTATCCCCGACGTACATCAGGTGTCTCTTTGGTGTCCTTTTGTCTCATTGGTCTGTGTGTGGCCTCTGTGGCCTCTATGCACCTGTGTGGTCTGGCCGTGCTTCTATAGTGGTCTTGGTCCTCTGTGGTCTGCTTGTGCCTTTGTGGTCTTCTTGGGCCACTAGAGTGTCCCTAGGACTTCATATTCAGTAATCTGTTTTCTATTGTCTTGATTCTTTATACTCATAGTGATAAAACACTATGAAAAAAATGTCACGAGTTATGTATTCAGCTAGTCCAGCCTAGTACTGGGCAAACAAGTTTGTTGATAATTCACTTGAACTTTAGGCTGATAAATGTGGAGGGCCCACCCTGTAAGGGAAAATACAGACAACTCAGGCTTTAAAGCAACAGACACCCTGATTTGGAAGACAGGAGTGCTCACGAAAAGATTTCACCAGCAAAATGTCACGTTTATGAAGATGTGTTTTAAAAGGTAGAGAGTGGTGTTTTACAAGTCACTGGGGCCCTCTTAAAATACATTTAGTTCTTGTTATGGGGGTTCAACAACATTGCACCATTCTTCTAGGAGCTTTCTGAGGCGAGGCAGTGATTCAGCTTTAGGCTAGTGAAATAGCCGACTGGGTACAACACACTGTGCTGTACAAGCAGCAATGAGACGTGGCACAGAGGAGCTTGGGCAGGCAGACAATGTCAGGTTGGTGTAGCTCACAAGTGCTTAGAGGCAGGAACAAGGCCCATGGCTGTTCTTTGACTTCTGGGTTGCTGGTAGACCCAATCAGGCTGTCTGTGTTCTCTGTGAGTAATCTAGCACTGCAGCCCAATGTTTTGTGTGAGATGGGAACAATGGCAGCTGGTGAAATATTTAATGGGAAGGGTGTAAATGTTTCCCTTGAATATGCAGGAGTGACCAAGCATAGTGATGCAGCCCGAACAAAGAGAAATTGGTTTGGCGCGTGAGGTTCTCCCACCAAGAAAATGTCTTAAGGAATGGGTTGAAAGTGTGCATTTTATAGCATACTTTCTGTCAAAAAATGTGTAAAAAGCAACACAGTTTGCAATCAGTTTTGTTTGGTAGCACATGAAAGAATCCAATAGAAGCAAGTCACAACAGTGTGCAGGAGCATTTTCCAAACACATTTTCTTGATGCCTGTACCCACAATATATGCCAGTATAAAAAATAATGTCCATGATGGCTCTGCCCATACATGTCCATAGAGGTTGCACCAATGTATGCCAGTGTTACCATATAAAAACTGATCCCTGTTGGCTTTGCCAGCCTGTAACAAATGCCATGCCTCAGTAAGAAAGTATTTCCAGGCTGGCTGTACCAATGTAGGCCAGTATAGCAATGCAATAATACTTATCATCTCTGCTTCAACCTTGATGCCCAGTAAAGATTCCATGCCACATTAAGTAAATGCAGAATGGCACCACCAATGTAGGCCTGCCAAACCAATTAATAACACTTATGTTTGAAGCATGGGTATGTGAGGGTATTACCGTTTATGGGTGTGCTTAGGCCTTCTAGCTAATGTTGTGACAAGCTGCGTCTCCACTATGCGTGAGATGCCCGGGGTTGATCCCATTGAATAGAACAGCAGGACATATTAAGGACTATGCTAAAGAGACCAAGGCTACATCCTTGACAATATACTTTACGACAGTAATGGAATGAGACACTATCCGAGCAACCAAAGAAGGGTTAACATTAGGAGACCAGTTTTCTTTGGATAATAAAGACAAGATAGCACTGGGCAACACTACCATATTACCAGTGCCTGGAAAATGACCCAGTCCCAAAACACGTGTTGGCTGTAACAAGAAAATAAATCTGGAGCAGAACAAATATTGATCTTTCTGATTTATGTGCTGTACAGAAAAGCTCCATGATATACTTTGTGAATTATCAGACATTACTTATAGGCTTAGCATGAACAACTGGTACACATAATTAGTTTTACTTATCATGTTTGTTTTACCCTTGATGCACAGTAAAAAATACCATGCTACTCGAAGAATATATGGCCAGACTGGTGCCACCAATGTAGGCCTGTCAAGGCACATAATACCACTTACTGTGTTTACCTTTCACTTAATGCACAGTAAAGAACATAATGTTGCTAGCGGCCCCCCTCACCCCTGTAAATTTACCAGACCACTTCTCCTTCACACATACAGTAAAATATGCACTCATTCACGTGCATTCATAAAAAAATGCACTCTTTCATTCATACAGTGTTCAAACACCTGCTTGCATACACACATCCATAAATACAACCGCACAAACATACACGTGCTCATACGTTCCTGCAATAATAAGAGGCAGTGGGGACAGACTTCCATCTGGCCTCGCATTAGTGCGACCTTTGCTTTTTGCAAAGCCAAAATCACTCTGCATTACAAAAACATATATATGTAGTTGGGGGGACAGAGGACATATGCATATAACGTACCTGGGTGGACTGTACTGCCTGGTACTCAAGCAGGGCGCAGCCCCCACACATACAACTATGCCCCGCTGGCTGCTCATGCTACCTATATAATTATGGCATGGGATTGTAACTGCCCATTTGATATGGGGCTTGCTCTTTCACAGGCTGTGCCCCGTATAAGAGGGAATATTGCACTACAGCTTCCTATGCCCGGCTTGTGACAGGCGCTTGCGCTGAGGTTGGCTCAAGTTGCCAGTATGTGAGAGAGGCACGATTTTCTCCTGTAGCTGTCCTTAATGTGTGATGAGTCAGTGCACTGCAGCCGCCCATGTTCTGAGTGGGACGAGAGCTTGCACTTCAGCTACACGTGCACTGTGTAATGGAGGCATAGAGAGAGGAAGTGCGGGGGGGGTGGAATAAAGATGGAGAGTAAGAGTGAAATGTATAGGGAGACTGAGAGGGAGAGAGGGGAAGTGAGCAAAAGAGACAGTGTGAGAGGGAGACAGAGAGAAGGCGTGAAAGTGGGGAAAAGAGACTGTGAGAGAGATGGTGAGTGAGAGCGCAAGTGAGAGGGGGAGAGATAAGACGGGGTTGAGAGATGTGGAGGGCGACTGGAGAGAGAAAACTGGTAGAGAGACTGGGGAAGATGGAGAGGGTGAAAGAGAGGGAGAGAGAACAAAGCAAGAGAGGTAGATGACGCAGGATGCACTAAGCTGCTTCTTCAGAGCCTTTCGGCTTCACTCAGTTCATACTTATTTGCACATGGAAACTTAAGACATGATGCCAAGGTACACCGTTGGATTTTTACTTGAACATTGTTCAATACATGGGCATCCCACCCATTGCAACGTTTTAGGAATATCCAAACATTCTTCCGAGCTTTCAAATCTCCTACATGTTGGTATTTACACCACCACACGCAACCACATTATTTTTCTCTGACAGTTCAATGTTTAATTGTTCTCTTTTTACCGATCAAACGTTTTTATTTCAAAACAGCAAATAACAACAAAATATGGCATTCATCTTTAAATCATACTCCTTGTCAACCAAAGTAAAAACATATGAATCAGTTCATCATAAACTACCACTAAACATCCTATATAAGAAAAGAATAGAGGTGCTTAAAGGGGGAAAAGAAGAAGAAAAGGAAGAAAGGAAAAAGAAAGAGAACAACAAAGCCAAAGACTGCAAATTACAAAAGCAACAATCCATGCAACAGACACAAGAATATCACAAAAACATTGTATAAAACGATAAGTAATGACACATAACAGTACTATACAAAGCCAGGGATACATCAATCCCAAATGAAAGTTCAAGTTCATCCATAGACACCAAGAAAACAGCTCCAAATGTCCCAAAATTTCTCAATTTCACCCTTATACTTGTAAATGGCTTTTTCATACGTTGAGACAGTAAGAAGCTCCTCTATCCATTCATCAATATTAAAAGAAAGGCTTGACTTCCAGGACCTCCAATATTATTTTTTTAGCAACCATGTATTGTGCTCTTTTTAAATAAGTTGTGTAGATGCTGTCTGTATAGGTTGTGTGCCATCAGGATAGGTGTGTGTCTGTGTGTGCACAGCTGTGAAGTAGTATGTATACTGGACACTGGGCAGTCATGTTGATTTCTTTTCGAATTACAGCCAGCATTGCTTTAAGGTTCCTGCCTACTGCAGAGGGTTGGGAAGACTTTGTTGGTTTTAACCTCAAGGTAGTGGGGCAAACACTATTGGGATTGGAAAAGATAGATGGAAAATGTGAATGCATACATATTCACCCTTCTAATGTCAATGTTCACCCTTTGTAAGTTTACAACATTGTGGTTTCCCTTGTTTCAAATGCGACGATTCTGTGTGTGCCAGAGTTGCAACAGTTGGTCTCTACTCAATCCAATGGAACGAGTCCCAGATGTCCCAGACTTGGCAGAACAGTGTTTGCTTTATTCTAAATTGTTTTAAGTGCTTGTTCTTTACTAAGTACTCCATGCCCTTTAGTTGGGAATTAGATGTATATGTGCAAATGGCAGACAAGAACTCTTTGCTGTGCCAAGAGTGCTTCTGTTGCCTAGGGCTCCGTGCACACCAACCACTCTACTCTTAATGAGCACGCAACATCTGTGCCCATGCGCTCACAGTTAATGCCCGGTGTTTGGGTCATACTTCTTCCACACACCTTTCTTTGCTTGCTGCTGCTTCACCACAAGTGCTTCATTGGATGGGTTACGGGAGCAATAGCCACCCCCCCTAACCCCCCAGAGCAAGAATGTGCATGGATATGAGAGACTGTGGTGACATTAAGTGTCGGAGCTGCCGCTTTGCCACGCCATTATGCGGCTGCTCCGTCCCCGCTCTGTCAGCTTTTACAGCTTTAGAAGCGCACATGCCGAGCTTTTGCACCGTTGAATGGCACAAATAAATTAGCTTAACCCATTAACCCGACTTCTCATTCCCGATAAATCAGCTTCGAGGCTGACTTCCCTCGGTGTTTGGGCTTTGCCCGGCAGAAGTGGCTGAGCAGAAGGAAAGAGTGGCGCGAGGTGTGTCAGGCTGGAACCGCTGACGCCCCCATATGACATCCTTTGCAATTACACCCATAGCACCAAAAGGGCCTGTGCTTGCCCACCACGCCACCATACCCTTGCCATGCAGCGTGTATGACAAGACATGGGCTTTAAGTTGGCTTGGGGCTAGCCAGGGCAGAGCCCCGATAGGCTTTAAAAATGGTGTCTGAAACAGTGGCCTGTTGGTGCCCTAAGTCCCCTGCTAACCCAGCACACCATGCCACTAAAAGCCAACGCTTTTTTTTTCTTCCTAAAGCCTGAAGCTCTCGTGTATAAGTGAGAGCTTCAGGCTTTAGAAAAACAGCCTTGACCTATCATTGTGTCGCCGACCCCCTGCCAGACACCCCTTTCATTCGAAATGCAGGGTCATCACCCTCGTTCCCCAGATAAGAAGGTGATGAGCAATGCAAAGCGGAGGTTGGGAGAGGGTGAGCACCGCAATTAAGATGCAGCACTTACCTAACTTGAATGTGGTCTGTTAGACCACAACTGTTTTGCAAAATCGAGCCAGGGCTCTTATGGGGGCGTGGCCTAACCAGTGGCGTTCAGGTTAGGTAAATGTTGCCTCTTAACTGCAGCGCTGACCCCCTGCCAGGCCATGCCCCTTTTCGGCCAGGCCCCCTAAGAGCTCAGGCTGGATTTTGCAGGCCAGTTAAAGCACTGGACAAGACATGATAGGGGATACATATATATATATATATGGCCTGGGCAGACTTAAGTCCTTTGCCTCTGTGCATGTGCTGCTTATGTCATGCTTATGATGGTATAAATCTGCTCTCCCAGATGAGAGATTTGACAGGCTCTTGCCTTTGCAACCTCAGGGCTGGGCGTCACAGCAGAGTTCTGCATCTGCTTCAAAGTGGGAGGGCTTCAACCTACCCAAGACAGCGGCTGGCATCGCCCACGCACCCTTCCCTGATTGGTAAATCCCATACTACAGTCAACATTGCCAACAATGCTGGACAATGAGCTGGCAGCCTACCCCAAAAGTCTGCTTCCCCAGCACCAAATTGCCAAATATGTTCTCAATTGCACAACCAAGTGCCCTCTGAACCCCATGACCAACTTTACAACCCCATGACCAACATTACCACCAGGTTCCTGGGGACACTAAGAGGCAAAAGACCACCAAAAGCAACCCCAGGTAAAACATGCAATCAATGCTTTACAACACACGTGTCACGAGGATCCATCAAGGGTATTTGGAAAAGGAGGAGGGACCGGGGAGGCTATGATTTGGGTGGTGTTATTTTCCAATATGCAGAAATCTGAAAAGCTGTGCTGGGGGCTTCAGAAGCTGTCCTGCTTTGCTGTCTTTGCAACACCTGGGTCCTGCCGGGCACATTTAAGAAAACCGCAATGCACAAGTCAGCCCAGGTGTGTGGTACATGCCCCGCCCCATGCACCCAGGACATTGGTAAGCTACTGGCCTGCCTGGCCATGAACCCCATTTCCATGTGTCGGTCGCAGGGACAACTCTGACAGCATCCGTGGTTTCACGCACTCCGTCATGCTATGCGTTATGTCGACATGTGTGCTAGTTGTTTGACCGGTGCCGTTGGATGTCTGTGTAGGATTTTATTTTGTGTATTTAATATCTTAACCTTGCTTTTGATGTACTATGCAAGTAGAGGTCGACTGGGAATCAAACGAGGCCCCTGAAATCATTTTCAAAGTCTCCCCATGGTACACATTTTCAGCAAGCCCATCCCTTTTCTTATGAGAACATTTGGAAATAAAATAGGCTACCAGACAAAAGAGGGCCAGGGAGCAAGGGCTACCAGGAAATCTCCAGAGTTCCCTATATGCCGGTCCAGCCCTGTATGCAATTTTTGAATAATGGCATTTCTTCAAACTCTTTCTTGAGAGGCATAAGGAACAGGGCACATCAATCCATTCCTGGGCCCGTCATTTCAGCATTTCTAGGCGCATTGATCTGAGAACGAGCACAGATGTTATTGGGGCGATATTACGTTTGACACGGTGGTACACCTGGGGGGCCTTCCCAAACCTTGATGCCTAATAATTCCCCCCTAGGTGGAGGATACACAGGGCAGGATGCGGCAGGTTGTACTTACTCCTGGCTTCAACCGGTGCGCCTTTCAAATGGACTTTCACCTCAAACTGATGGACTCGCAAACCACCGACCTCGATCCAGAAGACGGACAAGCCCCTTCAAATACGACTTGTCGCTGAGGCCCTGTTCTTGGATGAGATGAAAAGCTCTCTTCACAAAGAAGTGTCTGACTGTCCACACGACCAACCGCCATGGTCTGCGCAGAGAAAACATCATCAGTCATCACCCCACAAAACAGCCCGTCACCCTACCCACCCCCTTGTCCACTCATAACAGGTGTGGTCTTACATAAGTCCTAAATGTTACTGATCTCCATCCCCTGGCTGCTGTGGGGGCCGTCCTGATCCAGCATGAGTGGAAGCAATAGCCCAGCCTGTGCCCCCAGAGCGTTGGGGAAAACACCTTCTTGAAACTGGGACAAGTATGACCCACCACTGCCCCTAGTGCTATTTAATATATCATTGCCTTATTTGGGAATCTAGACAAGTCATTTGCCTCACTCACAAAACACCCCAGCACCTAACCCTCCCTAATACGTTTTTTGGACTTATGCACCCACAACTGCACCAATGCGCCGTTTTGTGCAAGTGCGGGGGGAGTGACGAACGGCAAAGCACTTACCATGTGCAAAGTTGCGCACTCACTCTCATTACTGGAAATGCTTCTGCGCCATTTCCTGCCCCAGCCAAACAATGAGTGGAGGATGGGAGGGAGAGGAAGTCGGGCAGCGGTACTCTTGTGCGTGCCTACACATCGGAAGAGCTTTAAAAATACGTTTTGTGTGATTTACAGGTGCCGTGGGTAGCAGGTGGGCCCCTGCTTTGGGTATTCTCTTATCCAAAAAGAGGGTCAGGCCTTAGCCTCATTTCTGACCCTAGAGTGATACATACGTAGACTGTGAGACAAATGGAGAACTACACAAATGGAGATTGACACACAGAGTGTGATTAAGAGAAATGGGCCAGGCAGGGCCCCAGCATGGAATTACGTTTTGTTCCCTGTCGTATTTTGTGTCCAGGTTCACTTAAGGCCTAGATTGGTAGGTACCTGTACTTCCGTTTTCCATTTAAAGCATTGGTTTGGGAGCAGGGAAGGAATTGGGTCGGAACAAGATGGAGCTGTGCTCCGGCAAAAAAAAACTGATCAGCATTCTGTGAACACCTGAGGCCCATGATGGTCACTCGTACGTTCCCAAAATGCACTTTGTTTTTATGCAAAGCAACCAGCAGCCTACATTCCGGGCACCCACATTATTGACACCTAGTTCCACCCCTCAGTCCCGCCCACACCATTGACAATTCGCCAAGCCCCCGAGACAATACAACCCCCCAGACTCCCTCACACTCACAAAGTGGAGCAGTTCACCCTGTAAATGTGTTCCATTTTCGGCACTGGTTTGGGGAGGGGGAGGGGGGAAGTTGAGCCAAACCAAACCAAACCAAACCATAAACCGGCAGCCTGGGCCTCTTTCGGCACAGACCACTGGCTGTTCAGCAGGAGTAATGCTGGACAGCGGCCGCGTGCGACTGTGGAGAAACGTCATCCCGCAGAGCCCAGGCCACTCGTTCCGTCTGCCACAGAATGGGGGGCCTCTTGTATTCCGCGCACGTCTGAGCCATAAAACACTTTCGCTTTTGAATACAGTTAGTGTGCAGAGAGCTTTCTTTTTGTACCCTCAATGTGTGGGAGTTTCTCAGAGCTCTTGCCCTCAATAACGTAGTCTTTTTGAACGATCCGCTGAAGCGAAGCCTTTGTGAAATGTGTGCGCACAGGGGCCGCGCTTTCTTCACTGTCCATCCCGACCGTAGCAGGCGTCAGGGCGCTGGAAACAGAAGCAGGGCGAGGACGTCGCGAAGGAGGCGCTGTCAACGTCCTGTAAATATGCGTGGCCGGCGTGAACCCAGCCGGGCCCGAAACAATGGACACGCACCGAACTCTAAGAAATGGGCTTCTGACAGAATATCCATAATCCAGCCAGGGCAGCACAGGCTGGGTGAGGGCCAGGAACGCTCCAAACCAGCGGACCTTTCATCACAGTCAAACAAAATAAAAAACGAACACACATACTAACTTTGCCTTTCTCAAGAATCCACTGCCCTTGGCCCCGCCGTCTTTTCTTTGTGGGAGGGGCGGTGCACTTTTAAACGCGCACCAATTACCCTTTCTTCTTGTCCTATTGACATCTTTTGTTTCCTTTCTGAAGCGCTTGCAGCCCCCGTGTTGTTCAGCCTGGGCATGGCGCCCATGTCCGGGAGTCTTTAGGCCCAGGGCTGAGCAGGCTCTGCTGCAGCGGGCGTGCTTTCCTGATGGGCTACTTCCAGCCTTTACTCCTTTGAACTGACTGCCAGCCTGCTTTTCTTTCGATGTGCCTCTTAAGATGGCTGCAAAGCGGTCCTCCTTGGCAGACCCAATGTTTAGGCCAACTGTGAAGCAAGTCTCCCTGCCTGTCTCCCACGGCACATTAGCTTCAGAACTGTAAAGTCTTCGGCTTCATCATTGGGGTCTACTGATTTTGCCCGGGCCGCCTTGTGTCCTCTGCCACTCTCGGTGTGTTACTGCAGTCACGTTAATGAGTGTTGAAATGTTAATACACTGGGCTCTGAGGTGACAGATTTGACAGGCTCTTTCCGTCACTCCCTTTGGCATCAGAGCACAGGGCTGGGCATCACAACAGAGGGTGACTGTGCCTCAAAGTGAGAGGAATGAGGCCCTCGCCTGCTCCAGATCCTCGCCCAGTAGTAGAGGCAGCTTTTGGTGCTGAGGGACTGGCGAATAATAGAGCACCAGCAGGAAGCTGGGGGGCACACTGTGCATGCACTGGGCACCGGGGGGGTGGGGGGGAGAGGGTGGGTTTGCCTCCACCACTGGCCTCGCCCACTCTTTCCTGTACTTGCTTCAGAGGCGCTTGACGTGTGTCACTTGCTCCAGGGCCTGGCCATGCCAGTGCCTCACTAGGCTCCAGGTCCTGGCCTTGCCATTGCCTCACTTTCTTCAGAGCCTGGCCTTGCCATTGCCACACTTGCTCGAGGGCCAGGCCATGCCATTGCCTCACTTGCTCCAGGGCCTGGCCCTGCCATTGCCTCACTTGCTCCAGGGCCTGGCCAGGCCATTGCCTCATTTGCTCCAAGGCCTGGCCATGCCATTACCTCACTTGCTCCATGGCCTCTCTAACTCCTTCTTTATCTTGCCTAGAGGCTGGTGTTCTCCTTTATCACTTGCTTCAGTGCCTGGTCCTCTGTTTGTCTTTCTCCCTTCAGGGCCTGGCCTTTTCCTGTTCTGCTTAATAATAATAATAATAATAATAATAATAATAATAATAGTAATAATAATAATAATAGTAATAATTATGATTATTATTTTAAAAGTGTGGACCCAGGGAATTGAACCTGTGTTACTCCTTGTCGTCTTGCTTCCAAGGTGAGCGCATTGCCCCTGAGCTATCCTTCCGAGACCTGTTTGAGAGCCTGCTGCTATTCACAGCCATTCATTTGTTTTAGTATCTGCCCCAACTTCTTTCAACACTGGAAATGGACTAAAACAACATTCTGCTGACGGTTCTTGGGTGGAACGGCATAAGCAGGTGGAATTGGTGGCCAGCATCTTCCTCCTTGACACGTCTCACTGTACACATACTCACAGAGACCTGCTTTGTAGTCTGTCGGGACCGTCCACCACAAGTCCTTGGTCCTCTTCATATTAGGTGACTAGGTGGCTTTCTGAATCAGCGCAGATACCAAAGGTAAGTTGGTCAAACCAGGCAGCGGAGGCAACAGTTAAATGAGAGCAACATAGCCTGTGCCCTTCCTCAGGCTTCTGTTTCTGGACTCGTATTTTTAGGCAGACTTTGGACTAGCCTATGGGCGGGGGCCTGGGAGGGAAGGCAATATCCTGCGTTTTCATGTCTGGTGCTTCTGTTAGGATCACCCTATTCAGAGGTGGAAGCAGCCCCATCACCAACCCGTCTTTGTGGCCCTTGCAATTTGGGAATGGGAATCGAGTTTTGCAAGATGGCAGCCTCGGTGGATTGAGTTGTTCTTATAGTTGTATCACTGCAGTTTCAATGACAGATGCTGAGCCGGGGAGGCGTGGGGGCACTCAAATGATCTGACCCCAAAAGAGACGGCTTTGAAAGTCAATGTTCCTTTCCTCCCTGCTCTACTCCCTAAGATAGCAGTGGGTTCTGCTTCAATGGGAGTCGTGAGGTGCTGGAACATCCTATGGAAGAGGGCTAGTGAAGAAGCAGTGTTTCAAGTTTGTAATATTCTTTACGCATTAAACATTTTAACAGAACAGCTAGACGTTGTCAATTTGTCTTTTTTAATGGTGGTATGCCGATAGTGCTGTCGGCATATCACCATTACAATAGACACATTGACAAAATGTTTAATGTGTAAAGGGTAATAAAAACTTGTTATGCGTGTTGTGGTGTACGCGCGAGTGGTCAAAGACACATACTCCGGCGTAGGCTGGTTTTGCAGTAAATCTTCAGAGGATTTAAAGGATGTGTTCTGTTGTCCTCTTCGACTTCATCCATAGAGCAAGCAACGTATTGAATGTGTAGAGACAATATTGATGTGCCCGATCCCGACAGCATTTAAATTGCTGATCCCGACACCATTTACAGTGCCGGTCTCGACAGCATTTACATTTCCAGAGCCTGACAGCATTTAAATTGCCGATCCCGACACCATTTACATTGCTGATCTCAACAGCATTTACATTTCCCCAGCCCAATAGCATTTAAATTGCCGATCCCGACACCATTTACATTGCTCATCTCGACAGCATTTACATTTCCCGAGCCCAATAGCATTTAAATTGCCGATCCCGACACCATTTACATTTCCATTCTCGACAGCAATTACATTTCCCGAGCCTGACAGCATTTAAATTGCTGATCCCGACACCCAATGACATGCAAATGGCATAACATCATCTAATACATTCAGACTTATTGGCACAGAAGAGTGAAGATCAGAGCCCAAAAAACATGCCTGGTGTAAGGGAAATCTACAATGAGGAAAGAATTAGCAGTTGGAATTAAGGCAACAGTTTTGTCTCTGAATTAGTTAAATGCAGATTAGAGGACAAGAGACTCATTTCGTGGTGTAGCATTCATTGAAGGTAATAACGATGTGCTTTTTAGCTGACATATTGCAATGTCCTCTCCAGCTTTTAGGGATGATGGAGGTCTGTGATGTGTTTTGATGCTGTGTGGATTGTTTGGAGTGAAGCTCGATTCAGAGGTCTATGGGCCTCATTACAAGTACGGCATTGCAGGTAAAAGTGGTGGTAAAGTGGGTTTGTGTTACTGCCACTTTACCTCTGCATTACCGTAGCACTGTACTACGAATTAAGTGTTATTGTGGAATATTTACCTGCCGCAAACAGCTTGAGGCAAATCTTTCACCTTACCTCCAAAAATCAGTGAATTACTGCGGCAGAATTACCACCAATGGTAATTTCCCCACCATCCCCATGAAGTCCTATGGACTCCAACAATGGGGAATTACACCACCACACTTGTAATCCTGTGGTAAACCCACAGGGCCAATTGGCGTTACCTGTAAGAGTTTGGTTGGAATTCGTAGATTTACTGCCGAATCACCATCAAAGTTGTAATGAGGCCAGTGTATACGTTAGCTGGTGCCCGCATCTGGTAGGTGCTGGATGGGACGGTGGGTATTCCCTCCTCTAGCTTGTTATTTGTACTGTGAATCCTGAAGGAGAGAATACAGCAAGTAAACTTCAACCCGATGCTCCAGCAAGCTTATTTTATAGATTAGTACTAGAACATCTTTCTACAAATAACTAACAAAACGCTGCAGTTTCAAATTGATAAAAAACTGCTGTTACTTTTAGCTAACTCAGTATTACACAGGCGTCTCATAGGCACCCTTTTGGATATATCATCAAGTAACTGAACTAATATCCTATTCTTGAATAAATATGTTGATGATCCAGCAGTGGGTTTTTGATAGAGTCCACCCGTGTCAGGGAAGGATCTTGGATCACTTGGGACACCAACAGAGCAGAAGTAATTGTGGCTCCCAGCCCTATGCCTTCTCCACATTGGCTTGGATATACCTTTACCCTGGAAGTGAAGCAGGAAACATCTACAAAGTGATTCTCCTCCTAGCAGTTCTGTGAAGCACAGGTAGCGTCACCTAATCTGGGATTCCAGAGAATGCTATGTAGCCACTCACTGGATGTCAGAGGCACCGCCCACCTCTTCCCTCTCCAGCACACTTCGAATTGTCCTTGCTGCCTTTTTGGCTCAATGCTATGTTAGACACAAAGCACTTACTTTGAAGCACGTCAACTGCTTTAGCGCAAAGTCCAAAGTACCACCTTTACAGGGAAAAATCAAGTGGAGGAGAATGGTTGCTTCACTTTGATGGATTTTTAAAAATGTTGCCTTGAGTTTCCACAGCCTGGACCTGACTTGGTTAAAAAAAGGTCAAACCATTTATTATTTCCCTAAAAGCCAGCACATTTTAGCACGATTTTTAATTTGTCAATAATTACTTACCCTTTTCATCCTGCATTTTGACTCTTTTATTTAACCAATTTTCATGTTATAGTTTTATAATACTTGACTTTGAATTCAATTCTTCTGGTGTTCCATCTCCTGCTTTTTATTGTGATCTGTCTCCACAGTTCTGAAAGAGCCCTTTATGCTTGGACAGCTTTCAATCAAGGTAGTGGTTTGGGGAGTTCTTCATCCCCCGACCGTTGTTTCACTTTGTCATTGGCCCAGCATCTGGCTGAAGACCTCATTCAAAGGTTTTGAGGGTTTTGGAGGAGGCATATGGTTCCTTCTGATTGCAATGCAATCCATGCTTGGGTTGCTGATCCCATGGTAATGAGCATGGGCACACTTGGGGGTCTAGTTCCAACATCATGGAGTGCAGGTCTACCCGTTCTAGGTGAATATGATGTCAGTAGAACACCAGTATCCTCATAGGCTGGCATATTCCCACAGGCGTAGAACATGTCAGAAAGACACAACATGTGCAACATGCCACGATAGGCACCAGTAGCAACAGATGTTGGCCATTCAAATGGAAAGAAGGTCCGGTGTGGGAGGGCAGTCGGAGAGGACGCCAGAGAGCATGTTTTTCGAGGTAGAGCCCCACAGACACGTGGAGAATTCTTTTTTCATGGGAAACAGACACGCTGGGGTAGGATCCAAGATTGCCGAGGTGGGGGAGGAAGCGCTAGCCAGCATGAAGCAGAATGGCAGAATGACACCGGAATAAAGTGCAGCTGCCGCATTCCCGCCAGCTGATTGACCTCTAGCTGATTCCAATGCATCTGTCTGGCCAGTCTGGAGCAACGTTCTCCCATGGCTATAAGCTAATAATATCAAGACTGAGGGTTCTCTGAAGACAGACGCTGGGAAATACCATTTCCCTGTGCTGTGCTGTTCGGACTTGGGGTATATTTAAGGGTACAGTATTGACATGCGTGTTGGGGTTACCGAATGTTGACGTTGCTGGATGGCCTTGAATAGGACTTAAATACTGAGCATTTCTCAGACATATGAAAACCAAAGGCCCTTCTCTGTGCTGGTCCCCATATACGGCTGGGTTTAAGATAAAGGAATCATAGGTTGTTGCCTAGAATGTCCCCAGTATTTAGGAATGGAAGAGGGTAGGTTGGATCTGCACTCAAAAATGCTACCCTATGGAGATCCAAAAATTCAATGCCACTTCGCAGTGGCTCCAAACACATGTGATCCTGAAGGTGGCCTCTGAAGTCCGCTCAGAACCTGTGATGGCATGATCTGTTTGCACTGTGCAAGCCCTGTGATCCCAATAGCTCCTGTGGCATCCTGACCAGTATCTGCCTGGAGCAGAGGAGCAAACTACTCTCAATGTTTCGAAGCTCAAATCAAGAGAATGGACATGCATGCCACTTCCTCGTGCCAGAGGGCCAGAAGTAAGCACAACCAGAAAGGGAATGCTTAAATATGGAGAATATATATGTGACCGAATTGGCCTGCCCTGCTGCAGTCTGATTTTAGGGAGTCTAGATAACTCATTGTCATCAGGACACCGTGAATCAAATACTGGGCCTTCATTTACCAAGTCAATTTATTGCAGGGGGTGTTGTCTCGCTTTGCTTCAATAGAACAAAGTTAAAACAAATTTAAAATAATTTGCTGGTTGCAACAGAGAGGCAAAGGCAGTCCCACAACTGGAAACATGGTTTCCTGTGGTTATCTCGTCACCCTATTTGGATAACGAGAAATCTTTTGTGTGTTGCACACTATTCTGTACATTACACCAGTCGGATCAATCTGTACTTATGCTGTTGCTACCCCATTTTAGAATTATGGTGCCCGGCTGGCCATCTATGCAGAAGTGGGAAAGTTAAAAGGCCTTGGCATGTGCAGCAGTACAAGACAACTTGATTGTTTCCACTGGATATTAGTCCTTATTATAGCTACTGGTCCAGCCAATTCCCATCCAGATAATGCACGTGTGCCAATCCGTCCCATATATCACTGCTAGGAGAGAAACCTCCTAAAGCTGACCCCTTGACCAAAATGCCCGGGACAGTAGAAGTGACAAAACTCACTCAGTGACTTACCAGGATTTAACACCACTTGAACTTAGGCTAACTTGACCTTTGACGTTGATGCGTTTGGCATTAGGAGGATGCTGGGGGTAAGGGGAGAGATAAGGATGGGAATGAAGAAAGCAGACATTGCGCTCTTAGATCTGCCTTAACTGTCTCTGAGACAAAGGCAGCACCGGGGTACCCAGGGAGTTGGCAGAGGCAATAGATGTTACCCCTGGTTGCTTCTGAATTTCACCCATGCCTCAGAGGGACAGTGGTGTGTCCAGGGAGAGGCCTTGGGTGGCATGTGTTACCTTTGGAATCTCATCGGCCGTTCCAGGTGCCACTCCATTATCCTAAACTAGGATCATGTGTGTGTGTGTGTGCTCGTACTTCATGCCACCCCTGCATAAGTCAGTGCCCCACATGGGACACCATAGTCAAACAAGTGTGGACACGCCACTGCCGGGGGAATGCTCAACATAGATCCATTGCTTCTCAGAAGCGTCACTAGCAGCAAAAGTGACTGTGGTACCTCAGCCCTCTGTCTTCTTACTAATCTACTATTACTCTCTGACAGTACCTGTTATTTTCCCTTTATGTCACTGTCTTCACCTTGGGACAGGGTTTCACCCATCACCTCCAAAGGGCTTGAAACAGAGGTCAAAAGCCATATAGCCCTCTAACTTGTATTTGCCAATAAAGTGACAACATAAAGTGGATTGTTGTGTGCCAAATTCAAGGTAACTCAGCTTTAATTGTAATGTAAAACTGGGGGAAAACAAGATTAACAGTCAAGCTCTCACTCAATATTTTCTGCACATCTCAATAGGAAACAGCAGTTTATATAGCCATTTTGATGTCATAGTTATGGAAACATATCACTCATGGTCATTGGTTCCCTCTACTAAGCTACATATATAATTATATCTATGTCCAACAATAATGATTGGACAATACTTTATCTAAGAGCTCAACCATAAATCATCCCATAAAATGTGCTACAACATCATGCTTGAATATTATTGTTAGGCTCTAAATTACTTCTGCAGTGAGAAGGACATGTGCTTATCTCTTAACATGCAAACACACTCACTATGAACTGGTGGTAAGATTGACATGTTTTATGTAGATGGGAGGACAGGACAAGGGTATCGCCTTTGTTCTTAATTAAATAAAACAGTCCATTTATCTCCACCATAATGGGCATCATTACGAGTTTGGAGGTAGCCATGCCCTTAATAAGGGCATAGCTACCCCCAAACCCGGGTCCGGTTTCCCTGAATGGGGAAATACCGGCCCATTCTGACCTTGGAGGGCCCAGTATTTCCCCATTCATGGAACTCAGACTCGGTCCATCCCCATTTACATTTGAGCCCCCATAGGGCTGAATGGGAATGGGGAGCATGCTAATAACGGGCCCGTTAATGTCGGGTCTCTTGTTAGCATGCTGGACCGCACGCAGGACCCGCTAAGGACGTCTGGTAAAACCAGGCATCCTTAGCCGGTCCCGCAAGCGGCCTTCATAATGAGGCGGTGGGGGGTTAACGGCGCCGGCAGCTCTACCGGTGCCATTAACCCCCTACCGCCAGGGTCGTAATGAGGCCTAATGTCTCTGACTTTTCAAGGACCAACTTCGAATAATTTCGGCCCTCCTATCCTCGCAACAGTAACCACCCTTTTGTTCTTGACACATTTATGAATACTGTTGTTATGAACCCTGGTGTTTTCACCACGTGCGCATTAATTATTTTTCATTCTAGCAGCATTTGCATTTCTCTGTCATGGCTAGCCGATTGCTGAGACATTAATCTACCAAATACTTAGGAAATTTCCTGAGATGTTCAGTTCGTCCCATGGACTTCAAATAGTCTGCTGTGTTATCGCAACTTAATTTACCTTGAGAGTTGAATACACACAATGGTATCTTGTTCCAGAGTTTTGTCCTTCACATTCATTGGAGGCAGGTATGTCCAGCCGCCACATAATTTTTCTGAATTAAATGTATTTGTTCAAATAGTGTGCTTAGCTGGGGCCTTTCTTAAAGCTGCAGTGCTTACTTCTCTGCTGTGTTGGTGCAGTTTTAAAATGGCAACTGCTTGTCACGTTATTCTCCTCTGCAGGACACATTTGTTTTGCATTTATTTTGCTATCTACTGAGTTTCTGGTGCATGCCAGTCACATTATCTCTCCCTTCCTTTGGGTAGCAGCAACCTTATCTGCCACAGTTGTTCTGCCCTACTTGCGTAGTGTGACCCTATCTTGTGTACACGCCTTCCTGTCACCTAATCTATTCTATTTTGAAACACACTAATTGTGCAAGCTAATGCCTCATCTGTTCCTTACATGTGTAGAAAAAGATAACTATCCTTTGTGCCAGCTGCATTTCCAGTGGAATTTAAAGTGCAGTTTCCAATGTGTCCTTTCTTATCATATAATTTTGTTTGTTCTGAGGAAGGCACGGGGCAGAGCCTGAATATGCTCTCTAGTCAATAATTGCCCCACTACAGGCTCATGCGGCATAACCTCAATAACTGCCCTTCCTCTGAATCGGGTACACCCTTCATCCAATCAAATCACAGAGACTTTGCATATCCCAGTGACTACTCATGCTCACATGGTGCAGGAAACTCCTTCCTCCAGAAGAGGGAGTGAAATGCCTAGGTAAGTCTAATGATTGCCATAGGACACCTAGAATTATCAAATGTTTACAATCATGGGGTTATACGAGTTTAAAGTGCAATCTTAGGGAATTAAAAATATACGAGGTAATTGAAAGGTTTTTTCTGGTATGTGTCACACCCAGTGCTTTAAGTGGAGTAAGAATTTGTGGGGGTGGGCTCATTTGGGGGCATGGCTTGCATGATTTTCATGGTGGAAGACTTGATGGGCATGGCCTAAAGAAGGAGGTGGAATTCAGAGGGGGCAGAACAGGCAGTTGAAGGCAGACAGCGAAACCAGACGAGGGGGTAAGAAATATAGCTGTTGTAATGTATCTTAAAGAAGAACAGCAGAACATGTGGCCAGACCTGCAGCTTTGCTGTAAATATGTTCATTTAACAGGTACTGTACGCTAGAGTACCTCCTGGCAGGATGTACCCCACTGTATGCTGGCAGTTGCTTTGAGCAACTGACACAAATCTTGGAAAGGGATCCGCTCAGTGGTAAGAGACTGCTTTCATGAGTGGACCACTGCCACCTGGCAGGGCTGCTCTGACTGGGTCCTGGCAGCTTCTGTCAGCCATGCTCCTCCTTGGATATATCCTGGCAGCTTCTGTGTGCCAGGCTCTGACCCTGGCAGGGATACGAGTAAAGATCTGCCCTGTGTGTGGATTGTAGCAGGCTCCCTTGTGCCAGACTTGATTCTGCCCACTGGAAGAGCTTCCCTCGTGAGAAACCCCTGCTCCGGGTGGTGAGGGGCTGCTCTCCTGAGTGTGTCCTAGCAGTGCCTGTGTGCCAGGCTCCTTCCTGGCAGGGATTTAAGTTTGAGACCCTGGCAGAGCTAGCCTTAGCTCAGTGGGTGCTTGGCACACCTCACCTGGGTGCTGCTGGCAGGGCTCCCCCTAGTTTTCACTTCCTGTGCCTCTCCAGCAGAATCACCCCCACGCCCGCAGACTCCAGCACGTGCTCTGCATCTCCTCAACCTGCGAGGGCACTGCACTCTCTGGAAGTCCCCGGAAAGGTCCGGTCGAGCCTGCTGACAGATGTATAAAGTGGGTTTGTTGAGCCAAGTGTGCAATTATAGCTGCCTCACCCACAGAGGTTTGTCCATGAGAAAGTTCCTTCTTCTGTACTTTTGTTTGCCAAGGGCTGCCCAGGAGGCAGCAAAAATGTGAAATGCTGGCAAGGACAAGGCCATCTGCAGTGACCCTTTTAAATGTTACATTCCGGAACTCCCTGGGAAGTGCTAGAACAATGTCAATGCTGTTGGTTAATTTGCAGAACAAAAAGGTAAATAACTGCAAAACTTCACGTAGCTCTCTGCCTGTAAAATAAAAATGTGTTCTTTTAATGAGAACAGCACACTTTATTCTCAAAATGTGCAGCAACAAGCTGAATGCCAGTTTCAAAAAATGATGAAAGCATGTGATTTTATTTTGATGATGCACACTTTACAAAAATCCCAAGTTGCCACGTGCATGGGTGTAGGTAGCACAATCAACCCTGTATTCATTCAATGAAGTCTGGACTGAGCGTTGGTAGGACGGTAACTGCCAAGTCACTGTGTTTTTTTTTGTTTTTTTTAGCTACTAGCGTTTTGCAAATGAAGAAAATGTAACCTTATGGGAAAAGCAAAACTACAAGTCCCAGAATGCAAAGCGCAGTGGGCTAGAGTGCTGGCGCTGTATGGCGTTTACAATACTAAAAGGCTTGCTGTAATTTAGTGCCCCTCTAGGTAGATCTCAAGGCAGCTCCAGGTAAGGTGAGATAGGTACTCAGACAGTCCTGCCACCCCATAACCATGAACATTTGCAAATGTAGTCCTCGTGGGGCTGCATTTGCAAAGGTGGTCCAGTTTGTCAACATTATTAGCTGTACTGACCATCAAAAATGTTCCTACTGGGCAGATACTCACAGGCAGATTACTATTGTGGCTAAGCAATCCAAAACGTGCGTTTCTAACAAAGTTTGTCAACTTCACAAATAGTAGTTCGCTGCAATTTAGGGTAGGGTGACCAGATGTCCGGGTTTTCCTGTTTTTGTCTGGGGAAATCACCTGACGTCCCGGGAGTTTTTTTAGTTTATAAACCCCGTCCGGGGTTTTGATTACAGACCTTTTTTGCCGTTTTTTTTTCGAAATCCCGAAATCGGGTCAGCAGCGCAACTTTTCCTGTGAGAATGGGCCCCCATTTCCTCCCCCTTTACGGCGCTCTCCTCAATGAGGGAGTGTGCCTGTTAGCACACCCCCTCCATGACCCCTGCAACGGGCCAAAGAAACAGAAGTAGGACTAATGTCGAATGTGCATTTTCTTTAGTCCTACTTCTATTTCCATAGCCCGTCCGGGTTTTGTTTTTTAGAAAATCTGGTCACCCTAATTTAGGTACGTTCACTCATTTCGGCAATCACACCGTTGTTTCCCTTCCTTGAATTTGAAATTGTATTGAGGAGAATGACAAACCTTTATTTTAAATGGCATACGGCACTGGATTGCCTAGTATTTTTATGTTGCCAACACAACTTCTGTTGTGTTCCTTTGCCTTTTTAGAGTCGCAGGGCTGCCAGAAAAATGCAAAGGACAAAGACGCCTCTGTGACCTAATCTTCAGATCGCCGACCCCGAGGTGTCTTTGTCTGTTGGCGAAATTCGGGGCTCGGCGATCTAATCTACTCTGTGTGATGTGGAGCAGATTAGATTAGGTCACCGAGTGCCCAGGTTCGCCTGGGACTGCATCTCCTTCACGTGACCCTCGAGTCGAGCGAGGTTTGTAAGCCTCCCTGGGATCACAAGAGAAAGTTGCAGTTTGGGGCTGTGACTGACAGAAGTGACAGCCAGCCCGTAGCTGCCTGACCTGCCTGCCTGGATCATGGCAGGCTCATCTCCTGTCGCAGCTGCGGCCGTGGCGGATAATGTGTCCTGCCATGCCTTGGTTGGACGGGGGGACGCCAGCAGGGTCCTGGCTCATCCTCACTTTTTGGAGACTGCTGGGGCCCGGCTGGCCCCAACCCACTTAAAGCACTGGCCACACCACTCAAATCGTGCTGTGCCCTTTCACGCTGGGCAGAAGCACCTGGAAGACGTTATTTCACATTCTGCCTATCCCACGTTTCCTGTTCACATATAGTGCCTGTGTGGAGGCTCGCCTACGTTTTGCTGGTGGAGTTTTGCAAACCCAGGGTATACCTTCCCGCTCGGGAATTCTTATATCTCGGGATATAAGACCCCCACCCCGCCCCCCCGCACCCACCCGCTGTTTACACTGTCAAACCTTCCAGTTCGATAATAACCGTGTTCTCTCCCGAGAGCACCATCGATTCCTAGAAGCGGCTACAGCTATTTATTTATTTACTAAGTATTGAGCTCCCCTCTTCCCTTGGAGGAGACAGCAGAGGATGTTACTCTTTGAGTTGGGGAGGCGCGACGGGAGTGGTGCAGTGCATGGCCAAGGAGCCTATACAGCAGGTGGGCGAAGCGACGTACATGACGTAGTGGGTATAGAAGGAGGCCAGGTAATGTGGGACATTCGTCCTCTCTCTCCGTTCAGGGGATTCTGCTCTGCTGTGGAGAAAGGCAGCTACATCTGCAAGCAGGCGGTGCACTTGTTTAGATAATGTAGATAAGCAAGAAAGCTTATTAGTTCTATATGCGAGAGTGTACAGCAGATAAAGAGAAAACCAGGTACTTCAATTATGCAGAGAATGCACATGCCTACAGGTCAGAGGCGTAGAGTTTTGATTTTCCTGTCCGGGCTGAAGGCAAAAAAAAAAAAAGGCCCATTATAACATGGGGACTTTCAGGCAATTGGCCTTTTCTGGGGGTGGGCCCTGCGTGCTCGGCGCCCGTGCTAGAGGCGGCACATAACCGAGAAAGCCGGGTTCTTCTATGAGCTAAGAGTGCACAGGCCTAAAGGAGGTAGATAACTCAGGAAGTCAGGTGAATTCTATATGCCGAGAGCGTACACGCCTAGAAGCAGCAGCTAACTTAGAAAGCTGGGTATGCCCAGTCCCATTGATAACTAAGAAAGCCTGGTAGTTATATATGCGGAGAATGCAGAGGCCTAGAGGTGGCAGATAACCGAGAAAGCCTGGTCCTTATATATATCGAGAGTGTACAGGCATAGCCGCTGCAGATAACAAAGGAGGTGCAGTGCTTTCTATACGCAGAGAGGACACAGATCTAAAAGCAGCAGCTAACCAAAAAAGCTTGGGAATTCTATATGCAGAGAGAACAGTGGCCAGGTGGCAGATCATCGAGAAGGCCAGTGTGACGAATCAACTTCCAGGGCACCAGTGTTCCAGGGATGAATATTGGTTTCTAAACCATCAATCAGCCCCACACCTCTTGTACACCATAAGAGATCCGAACAGATAAAAAACACAAGCAAATTATAAACTTCCTTGTCCAAATTTGGTAACGTGGATGGAACCGCAGACTTATCTCCGAAAGGTTGTGGATCGTTGGTTAGTTGCAACACAGCGAAAATACTATTTTTACCAATGATAAAAGGGACTGTCCACTCAAGGTTGTACAATCATGTCTACTTTATTATTATCACAACATACAGTTCTAGCACACTACAAAATAAAACCCACCCTTTAAATGAATGCAGAGGATAGACAGTTTCAAAGACAGAAGAGGGATGCACGCTGGAAACTGACAGGAGGGTAGTTGGTATAGTAAATAATCACACTTGTCCAAGGATATTTGGTTTCAACACAAAGGGAGCAATGGGTCGTAAAATGTCACTAGGAGTTTTTGGAGAAGGATAAGGCGGGCAGAACCACAATATACCTTGTACTGTAGAAGTTGTTGGTGCTCGACAGGGTCAAGTCAGTTTCAGCGAGGCTAGACGGACAGCTGCAGGCTGGCCTACATGGCGGCTCAGGGTCATGAATCATTGTCTCAGTACGGGTCGGTGGTTCTGAAGCAGTCGTAGAGTTGTCTCGGACGGCTTTAGTGATTGCGGCATGACAAAAGTCAGCAGTGCAGGCGGTTGCAGCTTGAGGGGCTCGACTGTCTTGAAAATGTCCTTTAAGGCAGTCATTGGTAGATGCTTGTTGATTCACTCCTCCTAGCTTCTTCACTGGGCTGGTGTCGTCCTTTAAGGCTGATGGGCCAAAGCTGAGGAGTGTGTTGCCGTTGGTTTGGTTCAGACACTCTCTGGCACTTCCCACCTAGGAGCCTTGCTGGCTGGGTACCGGTTTAGAGCTGTTGGAGGGTCCTCTGGATTCAGTATCTCCCTCTGTCCCTTGGGAGATGTTTAGGGGAGGGATCATGCTTCCCTCTTGGCGGTCCTCGGCTTCCTTCACTGGATAAAGATGTAAGGCAGACTGTACCTTAAAACAGGTTCCAATGCTGAATTCTTCTTGTTACTACTTGCAAAGTCTTCAGATGATCTGTCAAAAGAGGGGCTTGTCCCTCTTTTAAATCCAAAATGGACAGCATAGATTGATGTAGGCTAAGCCTACCTTAAAGAACCAATCCTGGGTCCCCACCAACAACTCCTGTATGCATGAGGTCATAACCAGAGTACTTTGCAGCAGAAAAGGTAAAGGGGCCAAAACATGTAATACTAAGTTCCACACATCTTCCTGGCTGTTGTAGATCAAAGGGTCTCTCTGGTTAATGTTGCTCTCTGTGGTTCGTGATTATAGCGGCAGGTCTCCCTAAAAGCTGCAGCAAGACCAGAATTTCTGGCACCATCAATCCACATCCTCGTATGTTCTGGATGGGTTCTCCCTGTGGGGATAACTACTGTAATACATGCAGTCCCAGACATGACATTTCACTATTAATCAATACTAAGGGCGGAAACTGGCTTCAGGTTGACACAATGCACATGAAAGGATGTTGGGGTTTCCTGTCTCCTTTGTTAGCCTCTGCAGCCAGGCCCCCTGTGGGCCTGTTCGAATTAAACTCTGATGGGAATGAAAATGCTGCCACCAGCTACATAGTTAAACAAAAGGACATGTTGGATCCATGGAGACTTTGTTAGTTAATTAGGCTACCATGGCAGGGTGAACATTTGGCCCTCCTCCTTCTGAGCTGGCATGGTGTACTCCTGGCTGTCATATCACAACTGAATATGACAGGGTGAACTGTGCCTGTAAGCTGTCTCACGGGTCTATGTGTATGTTGTGCGGTGAGCATAGGAAAATGTGTGCAGATAAACCCACGTATTGTCCAGAGGGTGATCTACTATGATTCAATTTCATATAAAATTTCAAAAAAGCCCAGGTGAGCGCACACTCACTGTGCGGATGGTCTAATTCCTCACAGCCAGGCCTTCTATATGAAGAGAGTGCACAGGCCTAGAGGCAGCAGATAACTTTGAAGTCCTCCTTCTACTATATGTACTATATGTAGGGAGTGCACAGGTCTAGAGTTAGTAGATAACCAAGAGAGCCAGGTACTTCTATATGAGGAGAACGCACAGGCCTAGAACTGGATGATAATTGATAAAGTCAGATGCTTCTATGTATGCACAGACCAAGAGGTATCAGATAGCTGTGGAAGTCAGGTACTTTCAGGATATTCAGGCCAACTGAAGTGTAAACTAAACAAGTTGACAACAAACTCATTCCAACAATAGAAGAAAGTTAAATGGGTGTTCCGTTAGCCCCATGTTGTGTAATTTTCAGATGAATGACCTATCAATCACATTGGAAGAACAGAGTCTCTGGTTACAAAAAACATGAACCATTGTAACCTCATAGGCCTAGGAAAGGGGTCTCCAACCTCTGCGCCTTTAGATGTTATGGGCTACATCTCCCTCAACCCCAGCATGCATAGTCAATGGTGTGGGATCATGGCAGTTGTAGTCCAAAACATCTAGAGAGCACAGGTTACAGACTCCTGGCCTTGGACATTCAACTATGGATAGTGATGTATTAAGGCAGGACTTTATGTACAAACCTTTAACATAAATAACATAACAATTAAGCTGCTCAGATTTGTAACAATGTATCTAGAGACTACCCTTAATGTGGTAGTTCACCACCCCAGTTAAAGCTCCACACAATATATCATTTGTTTGATTCAGTCTAGCCCTGTCTATAACTCATATAGAGCCACATAGATCCTTCCGTCTGTTCCACCAAGAAGCCAAGAACCAAGCCGGGGTACAGAAAGTGGGGAATATATATTTATGACATCATAGGTTCAATTAATATTTGCACCAATTGAATACACACACCATCTTCTCTGTGGCACAAAAAAAAGCTTCAAAACAAAACTCATTTTTTGAGACTTCCCTTTTGGGTCTCATCTACATGGAACACAGGTAAAATAAACAGTTGAAACCTAGTACTACACACAAATCCCTTAATGTCAACATTAGACAGTACCTTGGCACTTCACAAGATCATGCGCATTAGTATTCCTTGATAAGGTTTAGATTTAAACCAACGGCAACCTTTTTCTATTTTCAAAAGCAATTTCACACATGTATCGCTTTGGGTATTTAATTTCCCTGCACACTTGAAATTGCTAGCGGTTTTGAAAGTACAAGTTAATTTTGAGAATTTGGATTGATAGAACCATTTTTCCTTCTTCAACCTGAAACAATACACAATCTCTCTTCTATCAGGGTGACTTTCTCACTCTCAGGAGAGAGAGTGCATTTTTCAAGTAGGAACTATACTTTGTTCCATTTAGCAAAACACTTTTCTACCCAGCACCAGAAACCCAGGCATTAAGTTACATGCTGCACCCCTCCACTTAAAGGCCAGGTCTGAGGAATGGTGACAGTTAGGAATTTTGTTTTAGAGAATGTCACTCCTTCCCTTTAGGACATTCTAAGATTGCCAAGGAAGATAGGTGTACCCGATTACATTAACAGACTATAGTTTTTATTCACACTGGAAGTCAATTGTGTTAATATTTGTCAAAATATACTTAGGGTCTACTTCCATACTCGCCACCCATTAACTAAAGGGAAGGTATTAAATGAAACAAATCCCCACACTTGGTTCTGTTGGACAGACTACTTACATTGTTTTTCAGGGTTCGGTGCTCAGCAAAGACTTCAGAGTTCAGGGCCCTCTCTTTGGGAAACACAGGGATGTGGCCAGGCACTTCAGTCATGAATAGCCAGCAGCATTCATTTTGCTCTCCTTACAAGGATCTCAGCCTCTTTAGTCTTTCCCAATTGCTGTCTCCCAGGCAATGTTAGATGTGCTCCATACTTCAATAGTTTCAACCAGATGATATTTAGGCAGCTCTCATGCACATTTACAGTTTGCAACCCACTTTCACTATTCACCCAGATGATTTGTAGGCCGCTCTCCCCCTCCTGGTTTGTGCATCCACTTTTTAACCTCAAAAAGACACATGTGAAAAATTAAAATTAGAATGTGCTAGCTTATTAGCATTGAATTTTATTTGGACCCCTACTGTCTTCTCCACCCCCAAGCCCCATCCCCTCTCTGTGAATAGGACCCTGAAATTATGTAGTTGAAATGGTGGGATGGGTGAATCCACCCACTGGAGTTTTCATTGTATAATTTTTAATTTCTCACCTAAAAAGTCACTATGTGGAACTTTTTGCATTTTACACATAAACCTAACAACATATGTATTTTTGGGTTCCTCTAATCATGCCACTCGTAATGAACTTACTCCCGTCTTGGTAGGAGTTTGCAACTGCGAACAGCAATTTTTCAAGTTTATACAAAAATTATAATAGTTATGAATATTCTCTGCTGCTCTCTTGTTGATTTTAGCATGCAATTGCCTAATCAGCCTTTCTTCTCTAAGGGCTAATGGTCATCTTATTGATATTCTCCTTATTTTAAACAACATTATGATATGGCAGAAGCACATGAAACAGTGCCTTGTGAGTTTGGCATTCATCTCGGCATGTTTTCAATGCTCTACAATGTTTTTAGGCCCAACGTGGCTAAATGCAGTTTCCTTCTTTTTGGGCCAAATTACATGCTTTGCATTAATAGTGAATATCTGATGGCATGTGCATAGTTCAAAAAAGGGACCTGAAAAGAGGCAGAACACTGAAGAAACCAGGGGAAGATGCATTTCTTAGAACAGCTGGGTGACCCTGGTGGGCCTCAGTCCAGCCCGGGGCAAAACAAAGGCTGTGGCCTGGCCCTCCTTTAGGACATTTCCTGCCCAAAGCAGGGGACAACCGTGAGCCCCATCGGCTGCCCCCATAGCCGGGAATCATTTTCTTTGTTGGAAAAAAAAATGAGTTACTGATGTGTCAGCAGCACACAAGCGAGCAGCCACCTGACTTCATGTGCCACCTCAGCCACTCATTGTTTAGCAGGGACAGGAGAACAGCAGCACTTCCTGGTATGACAGTGAGGTGGTGTGGTGACTGACTGCAAATTTAAAGGTAAGTACCTGCTACCCCTCTGGGGTTTGTTTCCCTCTACTCTTGTTGCCATCTCCCATAGCCAAACAAAAAACAGAAGAGCACTAGCATGATGAATCAACCTGCGCACAGCACTACATTGATAACAACTTGTATCAAAATTAATTGATATATGTACAAAAAAAACCTACAGCAAGTGGTCAGGCAAGAGGAGACAAGCTCAGATATCTCATGAATTATACTGTACAGAAAATGCCTGGATTTCTTGCGCTGGTTGGACACTACATGGATGTATCAAATGTTATGATCCTAATGCCTGTAATTCTTGCACTGTTGGTTAATCCAATCCAAGAAGTTTGTAGAATGTATCTTGGTTCAAAGACAGATTATTTATTGATTACATGCTGTCAGCCAACATGTGTTTCAACCCATTCAGGGTCTTTATCAAGGCTGTGCAATCCAAATTCCAAAATTGGAAAATAATACATGGGCAAATATGACCAGGTTAGTAGTTATGCCGTTGCTGGAAGCAAACTACCAGTCTATGAGCCTGATTGGCTAAAGGCGTGCACATCTGGGAGAGACATAGATGCTTCTTTCAAGTGCATTTTGGCATGAGAATATTGCAGTGTCCTGGAGCCTCGTCTTCCCCACGTCAGTCAAGAAAAAATGTCACTGTCACTACCGACCCCCACCCAAGCAACACCAGCTTCTTTCCTTTGTTCTCTGACCCAACTTCACCACAAAAAAGGGCTCTTTCGCTATCCTCTCCCCGGTGCCACAATCCCCTTTTCTCTGCCCCAGTCCCTTTCACCTGAGACATCCCAAAAAAACACTGCTGCTGTCCCTTCCCTACCACCCCATGTTCCACATCCCCTTTTCCCTGCTCCAGCCCCGTTCCTCCGCACAATCCATAAAACACCAGAAGTGTCCCTACCCTCTTTCCCCATCCCCAGCTCCACCATCACCTTCCCCACGTTCTCTGCACCAACGCCCCTGCCCATCCCAAAAACATGCCCCTACCCTTTCCCCCATGACTTTTGATGTTCACTAAGGGACAATATCCCCCCTCCTCTCCACTCTCCTTTGAGCATTTGAATAGGCAACAGAGCTTGACTCTTCTAAGATGGAAACTGTGAATTTTAGAGCACATTTTATAGTATTTGAAAAAAATGTATAGGTTGATCTCAAAGTGTAATACCTTAGCAACAGCGACATAACCTGCTGTGCTACCTTGCAGCTGTCTGCTTTGGAGACTGGCTCTCAGCTTTAAAGAATTCAATATTGTAGTTGTGTCCCTTAAACTGTTTGAAGTCACTATATTAGCAACGGTGCAGTTCATGTTACAAGGCTTAAAGGAATACTGTGTTTTATCTTCTCCGGCATTGAATTGCGTGGAGTCTCCTTTGGGAAGAACAGTCAGCAACGGAAAAGTGTGATGCCTGCCCCGTGGTACAGAAGTTAGCTGGTAGTTGCCCATTTTGCCCCAGTGTACTGAGCACCTATGCTCTCGCCTAGTACCCCAACCTCTTTCCTCGTTTCTCTGCTTTATCCCCTCACACCTGAGCCAACCAACAAAAAACACTGGCATTGTTCCAACCCCCAGAGTGCCGCCATCCCCTTTTCTGTCCCCAACAAAAGGCCTGGCTGAAGATGTGTGGGGGCCCATATCAACATGATGGTTGGGGGCCCCCTGCTTAGAGCAAAAACAGTCTGAGGCACCCCGGGGCTGCATACATTACAATGGCAACAAAGATAAGGTTGATAGCCGCCAGTTATCACGAGACGGCCAGCCAGCGGAGATCTTAAACACTAAATGCCCACTGAAGAGCTATGAACCCTTCTTTGTTAGCAAGTGGGTGATGTGGAGTAACCAGAGTTAGAAGGAAATGAGGTGATAACACTTCTGTATATCCTGTGTGAAGTGACACTTGGAAGGGCTCTAGGAAACACAGCTTGTAATGTGAGCTCTACAAATTGCACATTTTAAGCCCGAGAACGAAAATAGAGAAATGGAAATGTTGCAGTGTTACAAGACTGTTGACTGTCAACATGGGGGAAGTAGCTGGGGCCCCCCTGAGGCTTGAGGTCCCTTTCATATGAAAGGCACTGATGCCGTCCCTGCCCACCATCCTCCCACCACTGTACATATTTGTGACTCAGCTCATGTTTGACCCTCGAGCTCGGCACGGCTCGGCCCTACCCTAAATTCCCTGGCTCCCTAACCTATATCATAAACTGCCTGCCCATTTCAGTGACATTAATTGGGACTGACTTCAGAAGGGCAAATCCCATAAAAGGTATTGCATTCAGAGGATTGCCAGCCCCCGGAGGTGGCAGTAGAGGGACAGCCTGCATAGCGCCCCTACCCACCTGCCAGGGGTAACCAACACCCCACCTCTTTTGAGGGAGGTCTAAGGGGCGTTTCCTTGGTCTGGCCAAAAACCAGCTCTGAGCTGCAGGGACTACTTCACTTTTTTCCAGCCCCCCCCACCCCCCATCCCCCGATCAAAGTGCTGGCAAGGAAAACAACGGTTCCAGTGAAATTCCAGGGCCCATGAAAGCAACCTGTGGAGCCAAATGGTTAGTGACTGTCCCCATGCTTTCCTCAGAAACTACCAAACAACATTGTGTAAGTGTTGGCAATAAAAGGCTGTAGTTTTTATTGTACAGTATGTAATAATAATACACAATCATCATCATCATCATAATAATGCATAATGTACATTTTTGGGCACGGGGACCAGGGTCGTGCCCCCTGGTCCGTGCCGTCTTCCTCTTCCCTCGTGGGCCCGGTTCGTTGCCTGCATCTCTTTTCTTCTTCCCCTTCTTTTTTTTTTCTTGGCTTGGGTAGGCGGGTTCTTGGGAAAGAAAACACTATTTGGCGTACGCAGACTACTTGTTTGGTGATCTGTGCCAAGTCCCAAACAGGATTGTACTTCTCAACTGCTTGTGTAGGTCCTTATATTGTGGATTACTAGCCTTAGGCTATGTGTGCTTGTGTGGGGGCTCTGTTAAGCCCCCCCACCAACGCAACCCCCTTCCCCCACGGGCACTGACAGCATTTCGCACCTTGGGGTGCTCTTTTGATTCCTATCTGGGTGTTTCCTGCCTCCTTCCCTCATCCTCCCTGGCAGTGGAGAAACTTTGCTGAAAATGTTGGGGGGGACATGACCTCTGAAGAAAAGGTGCCCCATTCAAATGAATGGGGACAAAATAGTGTGCCAGGAAAGTTGGGGGGGACAAACACCCCCGTCCACCCCTAAAATTACGCCCATGCTCCCTGGCACTATGTGTTTGTGGGAAAGGCTGGGGAGAGGTTTTGTACTTCCCCTGAGCCACCAGGTTGTTGCTTGACAACCTGTGATCTGTCCCTCTCCCCATTTCTACTATTTTGCCCCACCAGGTTACTGGCTGTCCTCTTTCTTAGCTGCGGGGTGCCCCCTCCACAGAGCTGTCTAGTATTGCGCTCTGTGTGCTGCAGCGCCAGGCCTAGCCGAGGATTCACTGCGATAAACTGAGCAAATAAAATGCAGACGCAACCTCGTAGGGTATGCACACAGATGTGAGTGCCTGACAGATCCAGCCGCCTGCCAGTGTTTGCCTGAGGGAGAAGAAGCCGAGCACAGGAGCCTCAGTCGCCGGCTGATGTTGACACATCTTCCTTTGATCAGGTTGAAGGCACCGCAGCATGAAAGAGACTGTTCTACTTATCACGGTCCCGAGAGGCGGCGGGATCGCCTCCGCCCAACCGAAGCAGGGAAGACAGATCACATGTCCAAATAACTGCAAGTCACCGGGACGAGGCGCGCAGCCGTATTTACCTAAGGGATGTTAACAGCGGAGGCAATGGAAGCCCTCTCCTCTTCTGCCTCTGGAAGAAAGGTTACAGCTAAAGATGTCACTGGCTGTATTCTCGGGAGTGCCTGAGCGACAGACGAGTGAATTAGCCCTTCATTAGGTGCTTATGTACACTGACTGGATCATGCTCCCGAGGAGTGCGCGCGCTCCGCAGGGTTTCTCATCGCAGTCGCCTTATTGGGATCTGGAGATAGTTATCCAAGCCGGCTTAGCTCGCTTCCATTTTATAGACTTGTGTGGGAAGTCATTCTGTCCCAGGGCAGAAAGAAAGTGGAAGAAACGCCTCAGACGGTTCACAATTTAGATAACTCATCACTTTCAGTCAGGGCGGTTTCTAGCCAACACTAGAATGTTCCCCCCTTATCCCCCCAACCCCCCACGGGGATACGTCGCTCCCAAACTACCCTTCTCAATATCAATAAATCATTGCTTTACGCATTAAGCTGCTTTCATTACATTGTAATTTACAGAAGAAATCTAATGTGAAAACATAGCTGTTGCTGCCCAAGGAAATGGTTCTTCTGTCACCTGCTCTTAGGGAAGGCCTTGCCTGAATGCAGTTTCAAACTGTCAATGCTGACATACTAAGGTGTGACTGGCCTGCTGAGGTCTGAGGGCCCACTGGCCTTGTGTTGCAGGCGTTCTGTTTGTACCACCTCACTTATATTTCACAAGGGGCACTACTAGACTAACCATATGAGTTATTTTGTGATAGAAGGTTGTCATTGCAAGATGGACAAACTGGTACACTCCTATTGTATTCTTTCAAAATACCTCTATGAGAGTGGGAAAGGGGACAAATAGCACCAATGAGTGTTCCTATCTGCTTTGCATTAAATCACAGAGCATTTCAAGAATACGATAGTGATCAGAAATCTCTATATTTGATAAACCCGTCTGTGATAAAAGGGCTGTATGTGTGAATCTCTAAATACATAACAGTGACATTACTTGGTGCTCAAATAACTGTTCACAACACTCACCCTAAGAATAACATGTTTGTAACCATGAACCATACACACTCATTTGGACAGCTTAAGTTTGTGGATGTGAGTATAGAATGGCTGCGACATCAGTGTGAGGGGTGCAGGGTGTGTGTCTTCATACCAGTATGGAATATGCATTCCTTAGTTTGTCACAAAGGAATGCTTAACTTTTTCCCCGGTGGCGGGCTCAGAGGCAGCTGTCTGATTGGGTCCCTTCCTGTACCTCCCACCTTCTGTTATCCTTAGCACTGCTCCCCGGACAACTGCCTGTTTAGCTCGCCCCAGGAAACGGGTCTGCTTTCAGTATCACTGCCCCAGAATACCATGACAGTGCAAACAATTCCATTCAGAGGATAGTCTAAGAGTCTGACGCTATAGTAGTTACTAGCAGGTAGTTGCAGCCCTTTGTAAGTGGATGCAGTTCCCAGCTGCCTCTTAATGGGTGACCATCAAGCCGCACCACTGATTCCTTAGCATGGGTCAGCAGTAGTGCTTAATTTATAAAAAAGTAAGTGCTGTGACTCAAATATTTTTTTACAGGCCCATGACAAGTCAGTATGGATAGCTCCCCGCCCCTCTGTTGAGACAACGCACGGCTGCTCCACATGCTGTCAACATATATGGGATATATGGGGTTAAAGCTCAAACTGCCCTCCCCCCGGCTTATTGTTGTTGATGGATGTACCCACTACGGCAGATGCATAATTTACAAATCCCAATCAACATATACATACAATAACACATCATTTACATGTTGATCTGATTCTATAGGTGTTTATTGTGTGACTTGCAGTTAAAATAAAACATTTGCCAAAACACATCATTAACAAACTTAATCTGACAGAATAACTGCTGGGGCTCAGAAATAAGTGCCAGAACTGAGCCCTGGCAAACACCCCCACAGTTTAAGCCCTGGTCAGCAATTTCATGCTTAATTTGTTATGTTTACAGTAAATTGCTCCATTGGCGGATTAAATGCTACACTCAAGACATTCTGTAAAAAGTGAAGTGCCCTCCTCAAGCATATCTTGGACTGTTAGCTGCAGCAATCCATACTTCCCCTGCGCAAGAACAGAATGAAACATACGTACACGCTATTATACTGTCGGACCCACATCCTACCCTTGCCTGAGTCTGTCTGCTACCCTCACCCTCATGAATACCCTATCACAGAACTGTACGAAGGACACTGACAAGTGGTGTGTGGAAAGGTAAATGAAAACCGCTTGCTTTATTAGGCTGGTGTTATCTTACAGGCGCTCCGTGTAATGACTCAACAGTGTCAGGATTCTCGCTGCACTGCCACCCTGGCTATGCCAGTGAAGATGTTTGCAGCCTCCTCAACCGGTCATCTGGCCAACGTCCCTAAGGTCAGCCGCTCAAGCACTCTTTTCTAAGGGCAGCCAGCTCCCCGCAGGAACCGCTGACTGACCCCATCCAACTCGAAGATCCCTCCCTTTCAACCCCCACCCTTCCACATTTCCCTTTTCTTTATTTGGCCCTCGCCCATTTCCATGTACCTGTTTAACTGTTATCTGTTAGCTTGGCCCCATCGCTGTGGGCAGTCTCTTGGTACAACTCCCAAATCCCCCCCCACACGTCCCTCCCAAATCATTGCATTGAGCCGTAGCTCAGATGACGTTCTTGTACCCTAGGGTGCAGTTCTCTAATTCTTGACTACACTGGGCCCTTGCGGTCTCAACCAACACCTTGTTCATGGAGGAACCCCGTAACTCCGCTGCGAGACTCCGAAAGATAATAAAACGGCATTCAGTAGGACCAGAGAAAAGCATATAAATACAGAAAAGTAATAGCAGGACGTTCAATATAAGAGACACATCATGAGAAAGTGACGGTGGACGGTCTTTAGTCCCACACGTTTTACCCTCTGTCGGCAGGAAGAAGGTGTGTTGGCTATATCTAGGCCGATCGAGGTAGGAAACCCATAATGTCCCGCGTTGCCTATACCTGCACCTCAATCACGCCCACTTATGTCATGTGACTTGAAACTCACACCCTCTGCTGTGTGGTGAGCTCTCCTTGCTGGACAGTCGCATCGTGTAGTCCCTTCCTCTAGCACCCCCTGCCACTCTGCTGCCGTAACCCCTGTTGTGGCTGGCTTGCTGCCGGCAGTAGGTGCCAACACTAAGGCTGGCGCCCGCCAAATGCCTCCCGCCCCCACCACTCGGTCCAGTTGGCCGTCAGATCAGGCATGGATGGAGGAGAGTTGTTTGTGTTCCAATAACAATAGAATAGAGAGATGAGCCATAGACCATGTAAATGTAGTTGCCTCCCACTCTACAGGTCATGTACATTTGCCTGCTGCAGATTACACACGCACCTGCAATCCAAGTGCTAGGCGTAGGCTGTTATTCACAGCTCTCTAGAATCTAGGAAACGAGTTGGTAGAGAATTGTACCATTTTGGCCCAGCTCTGCAGCAAAAACAGGCACCATCCTCGCGAGATAATTCTGGTGCTACTGGCAAACCAGAATGTGACCAACGATTGACGCCAAGCTTGACTATTATGACCCTTTATAAACTTGCTTCTGAAGGAACTAGTTGCAAGACTGTATTCAATTAAGACATTTACAGTCAGACCAATATCCTCTAGTCTAAACAGAGTGAATTGGTCAGGAAGAATGCTTATTTGCTAATCGTGTCTGAAACAGTCACACCATCACAGGAAAAGTTCAGTGCTTGTGTGAGTTTCCTAGATTTCATGTACATGCAGACTGCAATTCTTACAGGCAACAACACACCCTTGCATAACAACTACTCAAGTCAAGTTACAGGGAAACCCCTTCCATCCTCCTACCAGGACCATCCACACTATCCCCAGGCCACCCTAGCACACAAATGTCTTCGGGCATCCTGAGATTAAACACACAAGCACATGCACACTGACACATGCATGTGCATTCACACACTCATGTGTTACATCTCACGCTACCTCCCACCCACCCTAGCTAGCTATAGCAAACGCGTAGTCTATCTCACCCTTACACCCTTTCACTCTCTCTTGCTCATGTCTATTGCTCTTTTATGCTAACGTTCTCTCATACAAACTCACACATATTCTCTCTTACGTTCTCTCTAACAGATTATCTCATATACAAGCACTCTCGCACACACAAACACACCTACTCACACGCCCTCTCGCAGATACCCCCCTATCTCTCTCTCTCTCTCTCTCTCTCTCTCATACTCATGCTTTCTCTTTCACACACACACATACACACACTTTCTCACCCTCTCCTACATGCAATCTCTTTTGCTACATGCATGCAAAGGTGCTTGTGGAAACAAAGATTAAAAGTAGGAGCATTGCCCGCCATTGATCGGGAGCAGATAGAAAGGTAAGCCGATAGATAGAAATCCAATTGGTACCATTTGTGGTATTTAGGAGAGGTGCATTCCAAAAAACTAAATATGCAAGGTTGTAGAGGACAAATATCCCAAACATTAAAGTCCTGAGCTAGCCAGTTTCAGGATTTATGAATGCATGGATGGGATAATTTGTTAAGAGCACACTGCAATCTAAATCACCATATTCATTGCTGGCGTGCATAACAGTAAGGTCTTCAGTGCTTCTCTGAACTTTAAAGTTGTCCAGTGTAAGCCCTAGCTCCTGGGAGAGATTATTTCACAGTTTAGGGCCTTTTGCCGCAAGCAATTTTAGTCAGTCCTCTTGCACCTGCAAGGCGGGGTAGTGAGTCTGTGATTAGTCCCGAAATATGGAATCTCCAACAGCAAATAATGGATTATTCCATCACAGTGTGGTTTTGCTCTGGTAATGGTTTGGATATGGGGCACTAGAAGCATATTTCCTTAAGGCTACCCGTTGGATTTGGCACAGAATTACCCATTAACCTCAATGACTGATGTGGTGAATGGAAACAGATTATCCAATCCTGGATTTATTCATTCACGTGTTAGAGATTGCTGTCGAGCTGGTCAGCATACTAATTGCCTCCGCGAGCTGCATAGGAGTGCTCACCTTCAATTCGTGAGACTATCTTCTGCACAGCATGCTGTCCTGGGCAAGCACATGCGCAGATTCTCGTGTGTGCATTGGCCCGCTCTGCAAGGCGTGTGGGAGGCAGGAGTGCATGGGAAATCATCATTTCCTCAATGTTTTTGTTTTCTTCATCTTTATCATACCTACAGTATGGTTGTTATGCTTAGACTTGATATTGACTTTGTAATTGACTATGGTGGGTTGCTGCGCCTTCTTATGGTCTCTGATTAGGTCATCCTCCCCTGTATGCTTAACAGCAATATCACTGGTATCATTGCTATGCTTAAGAATGTTTTCACCTTTGATGTTACTGGTGATGGTTGACTTTTACTGAAGGTGTGGATATGTGTGTCTGAAAGTTATTGTTTATTGGTACAACGTTTCTCTGGAATGACACCACATGGTCCCCTTCCGCTGCCACAGAATTCTGCAGTAGTCAGAATGATGCATGTTGGTTTGCTAAATTTGGACCCTGACATGTGACATTTGTGAGGCATTTGATCTTCAGGATATACACCCAAACTATATAACAGTCACTGTTTGGTGGTGTGGCGGTTATTATACTGCACTGTACTCATCATTTAATTGCATTTTACTTTATCTTTGATGGCTGTGAGGTTTGGAAAGGGCCAAGGAGTTTAAATGAGCCCATAAAGGAATAAGAGTATGTGCTGCTCTCCCTCTCATCGGCGTAAGTGGGGCTGCTCACGTCGTAGAGTGAACCGCTTCATGACTGTCAGGACCTGATGCCCTGGCAAGTTGAAGGGATTCTTTTCAAAACCTGTTTACTCCGTCAATCCATCCGTTACCTTTGGGGTGGTACAAGGTTGCTTTACACTGTGAATGCCAAAGGAGTTGCTGAATGCTGTCATTTAGTAAGAGGTCAATTGGACTCTGTGCAGAACCTTGGTTCTATTACCTCTTTGGTGTCTGGTTGCGTCAACACCTCTCCTAGGCCGAACGAGCTCACATCCACACTCTTTCCCGGGTTGAAGAACGCCATGGTGTCTTTGACAGGGAGCGTCCCCTTGATGTCTTTGAATGCTAACTGCTCTAGCGTGTCCATTTCCATGTGCAGTTCTTCTTTGAAAGGATCCGGAGAAGCTCCAATAGAGTGCCCAGATTCCTGATAAATCTTCTGCAATATGTGGCCCTGCCCAGGAAACTGTGCACCTCTGATGCATTGCTAGGTGGGGGAGGCGCCTCCTGTATGTCTCAAACTTTCGTCTGTTCTGCAGATATTCCTCCCTCCTGGGACACAAAGCAAATAAAACTCAATTTTCTTTTTCATGAACGCATGTTTGTCCTTGTGCAGGGTCAGACCTAGGTGTTGTATCCGCTCAAGGACTTGCTCCAGTCTGCTTAGGGGCCTAGGGGCTCAGCTCCAGAATTGGCAAGCACCAAAATGCCATCACTTATATTGATAGTGCCACTCATCCTAGCCAGAGCTCCCCTCACAGTACTCTGGGAAACTTCTGCAGCAGACGATATCCTGAGGTTCAAGATTTTATATCTCTATAAACCCCTGTGGGTGGTAAATGTGGTTATGTATCGGGATGCCAGGTCAAGTGTCAGCTGGTGGTAGGCAACCCTCAGGTCGAGTTTAGAAAGGTACATCACACCCCACAGGTCCACAAACAATGTTATCTAAAGTCAGGGTGATAAGCCTCTCCCTTTAGATGGCCCGATTCGTGATGCACATATCCACGCCAGATGTGGACAGAGCGGATTGTTTGGGTTTTCTTGCCACATCATAACAGGGCAAACCCACAGGGTGGGCCCTTCAACTTTCTCAATGATGTCCATCTTCACTAGATTGTCTAGTTCCTGTTCCACTTTTTCTCAAAGGTGAAAAGGGACAAGCCTGTGCTTCAGTGCTGTTGGCTGGACAGTGGTATCAAAGTGGATGCAGATGGGGTCCCCATTTAGTTTGCCTATTTCTGTAAATACCCCTTGGAAACAATCCTGTAAAGACTGTATATCTTCCAGGTGCACCCCAAAGGTAAATTTCATTATCCAGAGGGCTTCCCCAGCTGCGCAGCCCAGCAAGGTTACATCACTGACTCTGCTGATGAAAAATCGTCTCTTGACTGTCACTCCTTCATGCTGGACTGGGTCAACGAACACACCCTCAAGGGGCAGGGGAGATTTCCCTCCAAATGTGAATATTCGGACATGCGTGTCTTTCAGATGCATCGCTGCTTGCAGTTGACAGTAGTGGTTATCTGCAATAACACAGACGCACCTGTGTCAATGAGTACTGGAATGGTCGAGTCATATATCTGCAGCATGCTCTTGGGCTGCCTATCCTAGACTTGCCCAGTTCTTGCATGCTTGATATAAAGAAAATGTCCAACTCATCTTCTTCCTCTGGGCGATCATGCATGCTGCTAGGTTGTTCAATTTGAGCCACCTTCCAATGCTTTTTCTGGAACTGTTGTCTTGGCATGGCTTGTCGTCAGGAATGGGTTGCTGGCGTCTGGGCCCCATAGACTCTTGCAAAGTGGTTTTCAACACCACACCTGCCATAGACATGACCTTTGGCGAGGCAATGTCTTGCATAGGGAAGGTTGTAGCCACATTGGGTGCATGGAGGCGTGTTGGGTCCATATTTTTCTCTTTATCCATCCTTTTTCTTGTTCACTCTCTGAGGATGTTGCCTGCTAATGGCACATGCATCATCTAGTTTAATCGATTTCGAAGCTGCATCCATCTTGGCTGCCCCAACATTCGCAAGTTCTCGCGACCATCCTAGCTCTAAGATACGGACCAGAGGTATACCCGGTTCTCGCAGGATCTGCCTTCTTATTTTTGTGGAGGAACAGTCATGGATCATCTGCTGACCTAATTTGTCATACTCATTAGGCCATGCAAATATGAGGGTCAAGGAACGAGGTAGGCCATGGAATGCATCCAGGGAGTACCACTCTTTTTGTGTGGCTGATCGGCTGACAAACTTTTCACAGTCCAAATTGACAATCGGTGTAAAGTAATCCTTGAACGCAACCATGGCTGCAGCATATGTGTTTATCGGTGGGATACAAAGTCTTGAAAATTGTATGTACCGCGGAGCCGGCTGAATAGAGAAGGATCGACTTCATTGAGTGGTCAGCTGTCTCCCATGTGGTGTCAAGGAATATCTAGACATACTCGATCTAGACAGACCATCATGGGTCCAGATTCAATGGAGCCCCAGACACATCAAACTCAAGTAATGGGGCAAGGAAGCCTTGTTGGCATGTTTCCTGCCACCAACTGGCTCACCTGCTGCCTCATCTGCCATGGTGTGCCAATGGAAGAGGCTGCGCAGCTGTCCTTTCGATGGTTATCCCAACGTGCCACTCACCCTCACACTGAGTCCATTTGGGTCTCTTGGGAGTGGGCGTGACTTGCTAGAAGTCCCTTATTGTACTGGGGGTGAGGGGCCCATCTACTGGGCCGATCACGGCCACTTGGTGGACGGCACACTTGCACTCCAAATAGGAATTGTAACGTTCCAGGTACTGCCAAATATGCCTGATAAAAATGGTGGCCCATGGTATGTCTGAAATCCCTGTGCTGCTCCCTGGACCGCTGCACGTTCACAGCTGAGCGAGCCGCTCCAGTCAGCACCCCACGTGCGCAGCTGAGCGGGTCACCGGTGAACCAAACGACACACAGGGATCAGTCGAGCGGTAAGTGTGCTCACCGTCCACATGACTGCCTCGTCGACCATTATGTGGGCTCTTCACCCTGGTGTAGGGCCACAATATAATAAGGACACGGACGCTGTGTTAGCAACTTAAACTCCGTCGCTGCACTGGCGTGGGTGCCGCATGGGCTGCCCATGTATTTCTTGTGCTGTGACGTAGCACGTCACGGGCACCTTAAAGGAACACACATCACATGAGGGTTAAGATTTAGTTTACTGCCAAATAGTACACTCATGGCGTTGTAGGTTGACACATCTGCTTGAATTCATATTTGTTATGAAATAATGCAGCACAGCAATGGCACTTCTTCGTGTTTGGCAGGGTACAGAATTGCATGCAGTGTGCTCTTTTCCCAAAGAGTGTTGTGGCAATTATGAGCCCGAGTTCCGGAAACGTTGCTCCGGGTGAGTGCTTTCAGATCTCGTGTTGGACGTGCTGTAGGCCCGAGCGCCGCCGCGGAAACCTGATGGGCCCGAGGCCGCGATTCCGAGGCAAGACTCAGAAATTATAACCTGTCTCAATAGGCGAGCAGTCTCTGAAAGGAAGCGGGTGCTGTATATTGTGACAAATGCTAATGCCGCTGCGGTGGAACGCGACTCCATTCTCCCGCAGATAATGGACTGCAATCGGGTGCAGAATTGGTTCCCAGAAAGGGCTGAGACAGTTCAGCCACCCTCTGCATTCGCGGTGCACACGATTAAATAACCCGTTGCCTTGAAAAGCAACGTAAGGCGACATGCCATTTCTTCTGTTTGGGCTTCAAATAATAGTCCTCATGCCTCGGGCAATATTACTTTGACATTAGCAATAGGATCAAAAGGGATACCGAACGGAAGGCCACCACCTCTTCGAGGTCCCCAGGGGACTCAATGAGCAGAGGGACAATCGTCCACGCATGTTAACATGCCGAAGAGTTTCCCGCCCTCTGCGCCAGGAGGGGCTGCGCCATCAGTAGGGGAACCAGCTGGCAATTAGGAGAGGAATACTGTTAACATTTGTGCGGGTGGCACTTTGACTCTTGCAGTGGAAGCACTACGCGGGGCAAGGAAAGGTCAGGTGCCGCCTGCCCTTTCATGGCATGCCTGAGGCTGCGTCGACCAGACTCTGAACATTTAAATGGTTGGACCTGCGCCCTGGGGAGAACGGGATGTGGATGTACCACTTATTATTATAAATATTTTAATGAATGTGTAGGCCCTGCTGCTGGCATCCCCCCTCAGTGCTGCAGAGTGTACAGAGAGACGTATTAAGCAGCATGCAGAGTACTGCTCCGATTACTTACTGCTAATCTCCATTACTCCTAGTCCTAGACTCCCTCGTCACAGTGCTTACTTTTTGGCCCGTCTCCACTCCAGTGACCCCTTTTCAAAATCCTTTCTTTTGAGGTATAATACCTTCTACTTACCCGGTTCTATGTGAAAATGTTGCTTTTTTAGGTTGCCCAATAAAAAGACTGATTACTTTCAGCAATTTTGGGCAGCCTACAAAAAGCAAAATTCTACATTGCCTCGCATTGCACCCCAAACCCCCACCACCCTGCCACACCCTCCCTGTGACAAATCAGCTTCCGGGGCACCAGTGGTCCAAGGATGAATATCGGTTTCTAAACCATCAATCAGCCCTACACATCTAGTACACCAGAAGGGATCCAAACAGATTGCAACACAAGTCAATTATAAACATCCATGTCCAATTTTGGTAACTTGGACGGAACAGCAGGCTTATCTCCGCAAGGTCGTAGATCGTCGGTTAGTTGCAACACAGCGAAAAAAAAATTATTACCCAATGATAAAAGGGACTGTCCAGTCAAGGATGTATATACATACCTAATTATTACTACAACAGACACTTCTAGAACACTACAAAATGCAACCCTCCCTGTAAAGGAACACAGAGGACAGACAGATTCATGAAGGAAAGGGATGCACTCTGGATACTAACAGGAGAGTAGTCAGTAAAGCAATCCGTCTTAACTGTTCAAGGTTATTTGGTTTCAGCACCAAGGGAGCAAAGGTTTGTAAATGTCACTAGGGGCCTTCGGAGAGGGACCAGGGGGACAGAACCACAATGTACGTGGTGCTTGAGATGTTCTTGATACTCAACAGCGTCGAGTCAGTTACAGGATGCTTTGCATTTCCTGCGACAGAGTTCAAGATAAAAGACAGCTGCGGGTATCAAGCGGCAGGCAGGTCGGCAAGCGAGGCTGGACCGATGACTGCAGGCTGGCCTACACAGTGGCTCAGGGTCAAGAATCGTCTCTCTCCTGGTTGCTGGATCTGGAACACTGGTCGAGGCGTCTAATACAGCTTTAGTGACTGCAGCATGACAACAGTCAGTGGTGCAGTCGGTCGTGGTTCAAGGGCTCAACTGCCTCGAAAATGTCCTTAAAAGATGGTTGATGGCTGGTTAATGCTTGTGTGGCACTCCTCCTAGCTTCTTTGAAGGGCTTGTGGTTTCCTTTCTAGGCGCCGGGCCCATAGCTGTGGAGAGTGTTTGCAGGCAACAGCCTTGTCCTTTGTTTACAGACTCTCTGGCACTTCCATCTAGGAAGTTTGCTGGCAGACCTCAGCAGGGCACGCTATGTGCTGGTTGGCTAGAAAGGTCCTCTGAGTCCGGTGTCTCCCTCTGTTCCCAGGGAGACATTAAGGGGCGGGATCTTTCTTCCCTCAGGGAAATCCTGGCCTTCCTTCACTGGCGAAAGCTGTAAGGTAGACTTTACCTTCAGCCAGGGTCCGATGCTGAGTTCTTCTTTCCTGCTTCTGGTGAAGCCTTCAGGTGATCTTCTAAGTGAGGGCCAAGTCCTCTTTTGATATATGATATTTTATTTATATCGCGCTCATACACAAGTGTTTCAGTGCGCGACAAGACAAGGGAGGGGAAAAAAGGGAGGTCAAATCAATGATCTTACTAGGCCCAGTGACATTGAAAACGTGCAAGTGCAGGGGAGAGGGAAGGGGGAAAGTGTGAGGGGCAGGGGGAGTGGAAAGTGCTGAACACGAGATAGAACAACAACAGGTAGTGCGGCCAGAAGGTGGTAAGTGCAAGAATAAGGTGTAGACAACAGGTGTCTGATAAGTGCTGGAAGGGGACTGTAGGGTTGCAGATACAGATCCAAGTGCAGGGGTTGCCAGGAGGTAGTGCGGGTGTGTGGCTGTGAGGGCAGGGATCTGAGCCTGATATCAGAGGGTAACCAGGTACCTGGTGCCAAAGCAGACAGATTAGCAGGGGAGAGGGAGAGCGAAGGCAGAAGCAAAGAGGACGGTCTTGAGGAGCTTACGGAGCCGAAGATGGTTCTCCTCGAGATTCAGAGAGGCAGGGAGGCTATTCCAGAGGAAGGCCTCAGCCAAGGAAGGGATCTACCCCTAAAGCCAAATGGGCCCCAGTGATTGGTGCAGGCTAAGCCTACCTTAAGGAACCAATCCGGGGTCTCCACCAACAATCTTCTGTTATGTGTGAGGTCTAGACCCAAATTCTTTGCAGTAGGAATGGTAAAGGTGACAACATGTACTCCTAAGTCTCACCCATCTTCCTGTCTGTTGTAGATCAAAGTTTCTCTCTGGTTAACTGAGCCCTCTGTGGCTCTTGATCAAAGCGCAGGTCTCTCTTGAAGTTTCTAATGAGAGCAGACTTTTCTCCCTTGAATCGCATTCTTCTCCCTCTGAAAGGGGTCCACTCTGAAGGGGTTGTCTACAGTAAATAGTGGACGCAGACATGCCATCCACTGTCCCTCATACAGAGGGGTGGGAGCTAGCTTCAATGTGACACATTGCATATGAAAGCAGTGATTGTTATCCTGCTGATTGTTAAGTTCTGTGACCAGGCCTACTCAGAGGCCTGCTTCAATTAACTCTCATCAGTATGCACCACCACCACACAGAACTTAGACAACAGAACAGGGCATATCCATGGAGCCTTTTATATTTAATTAGGCTGGTCATGGGAGGAGGAAGGTGTTGCCCTTATCCTCTGGATGTTTTTTGGTACCCCTTGCTGTCACCTGTCAAATGTCACTGGGAGGACTGCGCCTGTAGGCTGTGTCCCCAGAGTACACTGCACTATGTGTTTGCTGTGCAGCGAGCATTAGAAAATGTTTGCGGATTAGCCCCACACATTTTCGGAGGTTGATGTCCCATCATTCATTTTCATTTTCAAAAGAATCAAGAAAGCCCAGGTGAGCACACACTCCCCGTGCAGATGGTTGAATTCCTCACACTCCTCTACGCTGCACCGATGGGATTTGTTCAAAATAGGGGGGTTCGCCTCCTGAATCCCCCTCGCTCTGCGCCTCCAAACCTCCACACTGCAGAAAAATCTACAAACACTCACACAAACATGCAACACAAACACACACACAACTCACAAGCAACACACACACTTAGCCATTCTCTGTCGCGGCCGCTTCCGGGTCCTGGCAGCCTGTGAGCCCCTTTGCGTACTCATGTGTTGCAGGTCGTAACAGTTCCCTTTAGAAAGACCACTCCATGCGGCCACAGAGCAGTCTTTCTAAAGCAACCTTTTAGTGAAAAGATCATTTGAAAAATATATTTTCACTGGGAATGACTTACCCATAAGACCCAGGTGCCAATTTCCAAGTGGGATTATAGGGCCTTCACTCAGCAGGGAAGGAGAGGCGGGTTCTCAGTACTGGGACAAGGAAGAGTAGGACTAGGAGTAATGAATATGACCGGTAAGTAATCAGAAACTTTGCTCCACATACCAGGACTTACCTCTGAGTTATACCAAAGGATAGACAGAGGGAAAGGTCTAAATGAGACAGACAGAGACAGAAGTGCTGCAACACCCCAACACCACTTTATTTCCCCAGAACAATTCCACTCATGCCTACAGACAAGACTCACACTCCAAAAGATCCAACCCTTGGGTAATGCTTGTTAAGTTTGTAGTGTCTGATAAACATGCTCTGATCAGCCCAGGTAGCCGCCCTGCAGATGTCTTTCAGAGAAAACCTCTGGACGTCTAGCCAGGAAGAAGCCATACCCCTAGTGGTGTGGGATGTTTTTACCAATACATCCAAGCCCTACCATAAAACTGTGCTGTACTGGCATGGAAAACATCATGATGGCCAGAACTCCCCAGAGAGTGCACAGGGAAACCATGAAGAATAGGCTGCCACCCATGTTTGCCTATGTTGTGAGCACAGGAGGGCACTGCCTAAACCACAATTGGGCTATTTTAAAAAGATAGTGTGAGTACTCTAGGACTGTGCCAGACTAATCTCTTAGTTTAAAATAATCTAATTAAAACTATTTTAGCCTATTAGAACTGCCTCCTAGAATCGTGTCATTCTGTCATCTTTAAAACTGAAAACTGTCCTCTGTCATTTTGAACTTTAAAATTTCGAATCCGAAAAACTACTTTCACAAAATCGTCCGTATCTCCGGAACCGTTTGTGCTAGGAACGAGATTCAACTTGCATCTCAAAGCCAAGAATCTAGGCTTTCCAACGAACCTAGAACCGACTTACTACTCCTTATAGTGCCTCCGTAATTATGCTCGACGTGCACGATTAAATTTGCCGCGATTTGACATTTTGCACAATTTCAGCTACGTGTAAAAATCAGCAGCTCCTTGCTTGCCTTTGCTTTCATCCTTGAAATTCGTTTTAACCTGATAGTTACTCATAGAGCATTGTTAAAGTGAGCCTGAACTAATATAAACTAGATATCACCCACCCTGAACCTCTATAGGGAATTAAAAGCATTTTTAGCACATTTCTCACTTTGTTGCCATCACATTCAAAGCATTTTGGGCCTGTGTTTCAAACTTCTACCGGTTTTCCTCTAAGCTTGCTGGGGGGGAACTGCGTTTCGTATTGCATTTTGTTGGGATTCTTGAAGACTGTGTGCTCGCCTTCCATTTCTTACATTGCATGGGGGGGGGGTGAATTGTCAAGGAAAAGTGATTACATTGTCTTGAAGCCATATGAAGTTATTTTCTGTACTGCATTTCATTCATCATTGCGTTTCCTTGAACCATATAAAGCATTCTTTCCCACCTTATTCTTCTGTTCCTATTCATAAGTAGCCAAGAACTGTGCTACTGTAGGATTACCTATTGCTGATTACTGCTCATATTCACAAGTGTGCTATCCATTATCAATTTATTTATAGAAGTATGATATATATATATTGTTAATTTTTCAAATAAACCTTTTAATTTGCAAAACAAACCTACTTCTTTGCTCAGTGGGGTCAGGGGGATTCTAAGAGGGGGCTGTTATACAAGGGTTGTCATCCAGAGTACTGAACTGGACATAAAAATACATCAATAAGGGTTTTCCTCAGCATCCCAGACTAGGCATTGACTTAGCTGTAGTGTTCATTGAATATTGCTTACAGAGTGGGGGCTCGGAGCCGGGATATTCTGGGTTAGTTTTACCATTTGTGCAGCTTAATACAGTGTGCCAACTGACCGGATACACATATCGGTTAGATCACCACGCTGTTTTACACTGTGAAAGCACCCCTCAAAGGAATGCTCTAAGGAAACGGTCTGTTTTGCAAAATAAAATACAAAATTAAGGCGTCAGGAAGTAAATCAAATTCCAGAATAACGTCACTGGTAGACATCAAAATAGCCAGGGAACACCTCTTACATAAGCTATTTGTGAGAGGCGAATGGACCCATCAGGACCAGACGGTCTGGTTGCAGACAATCGTGCAACAGGTCACTGAAACAGGGGCAGACATATCGAGAGATCAGGGTCCATTACATGTGGCCCTGAGTGAATTATATATGGCCCCTAAAGCCAAAGATGAACACAATAAGATTGTTAGGATAGCGGCATATTTGTATCTATATATGGGAGCCATGCAGGATAAATGTGCTGAAGGCCAAGATCTGGCAAATAGGCGACAGATTGCGTTAGAGAAGGCCCAATCTGATCTGGACTCTTCTGAGCAGAGGCTGCTCAGGAGCCAGGAGTCCGAAAATGACAGCAGACAGTACATCACTAAAATAAAGGAGGATATGGATATGCTGCAACAGGAAAAGGCTGACCAGGATACCAGATTTCTGGCCTTGCAGAAGGAGTACCAAGAAGGTTTGGACTCCCTACTGCAGAGCCAGAAAAAGCTGGAGCAACAACTGGACTTCAACAGGGCATGCACAGAGCAGGTAGCCACCCTGCAAATTCGATTAGACAGAGAGAAAGAGGAAAGCAATACATTGATTCTCAAAGACCTGGAAACCCAGGTAGAGTTTGATCAGGAGCGCCAGAAAGCTGGTGCCTTCCAAAGGCAAAGGGATGACCTGGCGGCACAGATGCAGACTCTTAGTCATGAAAGGGACACCTTAGGCCAGGAAGTCTGCCATTTAAAAAGAAAAACTGAAGAAAATCACTTGGCCCTCCAGGGGCTGGGTGACCTCCAAAAAGAGCATCAGAACCTGTTAGAGCACACCAGGAGGGTGGAGGAGGCTCTGGCAAGGAAGGAGCAGGCCAGTAGGGATGGGACTCAGGAGGTAACCCTCCTGCAGCAGAGACTGGCCCAGTACTCCAGGTCCAATCAGGAGGCACAGAGAGAAAATGAGGCTCTCTGTCAGCACAATGATAGGCTCCAGCAACAGGTAGCCATGCAGGAGAGATTGATAGAGTCGAGTAAGGCCTTGGTTGAAGAGCTGAAAGCCCAGGCTCTTGCATTGCAAAAGGGAGCAGGGACTGATAGAGATGAAGTTCGCTGGGAAAGGGAAACACCTGAGCATAACCTCAGGAGCCCTAGTACCAGAGGCCTTCATCTCTACCAGTCCCTGGACTCTGCCACCCCCATGTTCCCTGGCGCAAATGAGCACGGGGCCACAGGGATGGCAGATTACTATCCAGATAAAAGTATGGGGCTCATAGGCCAGTACCACCCAGGAATGGAGGGGCGAGCATCTGGGTATGGGCACCCAAGCACAATGCAATTTAGTGGGGAACCCTAGGAGAGTAGGCCCACTAAGGGCATCCTGAAAACCTCTGCCCAGTTAGGTCAGTGGTGGGGGTACCCATCAAATCCTGGTAGCAAGGAGGGATCTGAAGACTCCTCTGAGCGTTACAGGACACAGGAGACCAGGCACCACATTCTGCCAGCCATTCCCAGGCTCGCAGAATCCGGGAAAACCTGGAAGATCAGACGGGCACCTCTGGGAGCAGTGATTCAGAGTCAGAGGATGAATGGACCAGGGTGACCCGAACCAAAAAGGCCAATAAGGCAAAAAAGGGCCTTGCTTAAGGACCCATTGAAACAAATAAAGGCAATAAGGAGTGTCATCACGCCTTATCATAAGAACGCCAAGTATTCTGTTTGGGAACACTTGGAGCTCTATGAGCAAATGATGGAGACTTTCCATTTGAAGGACAGCAGTAGCTGCATCCAGTACGTCAAATGGACATTCTCCCCAGAATACTCCAGTTTCTTTGCAGGGCTGGAGGACCAAAACCATTCAAGATGGTCCGCATATAGGGCGACCATCTTGAAACATTTTTCTGTTCATAGAAATCCTCAAGAGGCTCGCAAGGCAGCCTACAATTTGCAATGTGGGGAGGATCAGGCCCCACAAGAATTTGTGCAAGAATTGAAGCGTGCCTTTGCGCAGACCACCAGAAGGGTGCGCACGGACAGATTTGTCAATACTTTTTTCCATGCCTTGCCCAAATACATCATGACCCAGCTAGTGAGAGATTTTCACGAGAAGAGGTCACTAGACTGGGTCATTGAACAGGCTACCCGGATCTATGAGGTGCAGAAGCCCATAGAAAATAAAAATAATGCGCAGAAAAACCCCAAAACCAACAGCACCCCTGCTGCTGCCAAGGTGGCAGAGGTAAAGGTTGCCCCCGTTTTAGATTTGGAGATGGGGGGCCTAAAAACCTGCCTGCACCAAATAACTCTAACACCAGAAGGCCCTCGAGCCAGTCACAGACAGGGAGTCAATGAGGCAGTCCCACAAATGGGGTACCTCGCTCCCCTGATTATGTAAGTCCCCGCTACAAGGGAAACCAACCAATCCTGGGTTATGTGTGGACTCCTCCAGTCCAAGGGGGGGGATCCAGCCAAGCACCTGACCCAGGGAACTTCCCTCCTAACTTCCCTCAGGAGGGCAGAAATTCACCAAATCCTGGGCAGAACTTTTTTCCCAGGTAGCCATCCAATTTCCAACCCCAAAATCACCCATCCTTCTTTCCCCAATTCCCTGAGGCCAGACAACCTAATTCGGGAGAGGGGAGGCCAAGGGTGGAGGGGTACCCAAATCTTCCTAATCCGGGTATTAACAGAGAAGGGATAGCTACCCTTCCCGGGATCAGCCCAGGGGAGAAAATAGAGCCCCGTATCAGCCTGAGCGGGTTTCACAACTTGAGCGCCAGGTCCAAAATATGGCACGGGATCTGGGTCACATACTGAGGGCTCAACAGAACCCTAGATGAGAATGCCACCGCAGAATGCCCCAAACTCTGGACCTGGTGCTCCAGAACAATGACGGGGGCAGCACCCCGATAACCCACCGGTTCCCAGGGAGGAGGCACAAGGGGAAGGGGGGTGTAAAGCCTTGGAGGAAGCTTCCTTCCCAACTTGTAAACAGCCCCTGGAAAACCAGGAAGCAGAAACAGAATCTCCTACCCCTGAAAGTCTGCCACCCAAAGAGCAAAGAGGAGGTAGGAGAAACAAAGGACCCAAACAGACCCATTTTGTGGAGGAGGTACAGGTCTTCCAATTTGAGGGAGAGGGATTCTCAGAGGACGCTGGGAAAAGGATCTTCTCCAAAATGGGTCCCAAGAGATTCCAATCCAGAATGGGTGGATGTGGGGATTGAGCTGTCGCCGCCCATCATCCTATACCAGAACCAACAAAACCAAACTTCCCTGGTTCAAACCCATCCTGGTGACTGCAGATGGCGGAAGAGAGGGTCAACCTAGTTGATGCCTGAATGACTCTGGAACAGAAGCAAGAGTTGAAACAAGTTTTCTTGGATTTCCAAGATCTCTTTGCGGTAGACTCATATGACTGTGGTCACACCGACATCCACACAACAACAATTCCCACGGACCCTGGCATGACTCCAGTGTTTGTGAAGCAATATCGCTTGCCCCTCGCATCCATGGAGTCCGTTACTGAAATAATTAAGAACCTTGAGTCCCGGGGAATAATCCGTCCAGTCCACAGCACTTTCAATAATCCGGTGCTGGGAATATTGTAGTCAAACGGCCAGTGGAGATTCTGTGCCTACCTTAGGGAGCTCATCAAACGGGTCCATACTTCCCGATGGCCTCTGCCCTACATTGACCAAGGGCTGGCCCAGATTCAGGGGTCACAGGTATTCACAGCAATAGACTTGACCATTGGATACTGGACCGTGCCTGTCAGTAGGGAGGACCAATACAAACTGGCTTTTACCTTTGGGGGCCAGCAGTACACATGGACCCGGACTCCCTTCGGATACCTCAACTCCGGCAATGAATTCAACATTTTTCTACGCAAGGCCATGCCCGACTTAGGTGCGAGGGGTAACCTGGCTTATGTAGAAGATGTCCTCATCAAAAGTTCATCTGTGGAAGAACACATAGCGGAGATCCGTTATGTTCTAACACAGTTGAGGGCTGCCGGAGCAAAACTTTCCTTTCAGAAAGCACAGTGGTGTAGAACCCGTGTTAATTTCTTGGGGCATGAGATTACTCCTCAGGGTCTCTGTCCCCAGCAAAAGAAAGTGGAAGCCCTCCAAAAACTGAAAGACCCCACAACCCTGCGGGAACTAAGGAGCCTCCGTGGACTGACTAATTACAGCAGAAAGTTCATTGAGGGCTACGCAGAGAGCACCAGACCCCTGATTCATCTCTTGAAGGGGGGGGTCAAGTGGGAATGGGGTCCAGAACAATCCGAGGCAGTAAGACAACTCAAGAGAAGCCTCTCACAAGCGCCTTGCCTAGCTTACCCTGTCAGAAACAAGGAGTTCTTCCTGGAGACTGGGTTCTCTAATACGTGCTTGACGGAAGTATTATACCAAAAGCATGACAAGGTCAATAAAGTAATCTCCTATGCAAGCAAAACTTTATCCTCTGTGGAGGAAAAATTCAACGATTGTGAGAAGGCACTCCTGGCAACGGTGTGGGCATTGAAGAATTACCGCCCGTTCATCCAGGGGGAACACATCATAGTAGAGACTCCACACCAGCCTCTGCAATACCTCCAAAATGACAGAATCCGGGCACTCCTGGCAACGGTGTGGGCATTGAAGAATTACCGCCCGTTCATCCAGGGGGAACACATCATAGTAGAGACTCCACACCAGCCTCTGCAATACCTCCAAAATGACATAATCCGGGCCGGAAATGTGAGTAATTCCCGAATTACTTCCTGGATTCTGTCAATGCAAGGCTTTCCTGTGTAGGTCAGATATGGCCAAAACAAGAAGAGTCCCCTCGCGCAAGGTCTCGCTGACTTGCCTGATTGTGCCAGAGAAAACTGTCTCGAGGACGAAAGTCTAAAAATAAAGGACAACATGGAGGCATACCTTAATTCCCCACGCAAATTCTTTGAAGAAGACAAGTGTGAGGAAATGCCCACTGTCTATGTGGATGGATGCTCGTACCATGTTGACAACAACAGGGAGAAAGAACTGGTGGCTGGCGTAGGGAATGCATGGGGGAATGTGTCCCCAGAACCCTCCGCTGGATACAAAATTGGTCCCCGAAGTAGTCAGGCGGCAGAATTGATGGCTGTGTATCAGGCCATCCTCACTGCTGTCCAACATCAACTCCATGAACTGGTCATAATCACATATTCGGATTATGTACAGAACGGGTTCGTGGAGAACCTGGTTAATTGGAAAACCAGAGGCATGTTATGTGCTAATAACAAACCCTTGAAACATGGGAAGTTAATTCAAAACATTGATGATCTGGTCACCTCGAATGGGATGACCTTCTACTGGAAGAAGATCAAGGGGCATTCCAAAGTAGAGGGACCAGACACAACTGGAAATGACTTAGCTGATCAGCTGGCCAAAACCGGGGCCACCCAAGGGGATCTAATAGAAATAGAGTCCCTGTTGGGGGAAATCCAGGTCACTGCTATCACTAGGTCCCAGACAAATGCTCACAATGATCTTTCAACTGCACAATGGAGTAAGGAGACCCCTGATGCTGATTTAATTACAGCTCAGAAGGGGGATCCAATAATTGGTAAGTTTTACCAACACATTGAGGACCTGAGAACTTTCCCCTGATGGATACCGATTACATTGGGAAAGAGGACCTAAGAGTGTTGATGAAATGTCCAAAAAGGTTCTGAATCCAAGATGGTTTGCTGGTAAGGAAATCCCAAGCTGGCCATGACCAGTGGGTGGTCCCTACCTAATTCCGAAGCCTGATGTTAAGTCACGCCCATGATGCGGCCACCGCCGGTCATAGGGGGTTTCACACAACACTGGAAATCTTAAGAGAGGTTGCATACTGGCCACACATGGGGCAGGACCTCGACCAATACTTGAAGGGGTGTCTTGTGTGTGCACAGTTTCAGCCATCATCCCTTACACACCGTGCACCTCTCCAAAAGAGGGGGATGACACTGCCATGGTCAGATTTGCAAATCTACCTTTATAGGCCTCGTGATTCGCTCGTCTAGGGGAAATAAGTACATGTTGACCGTGACATGCTTATTTACTAAATGGGTGGAATGTCTCCCAGCCCCAAACTGCAAGGCAGAAACAGCAGCTGCCCTGATGATTAACCACATCTTTTCCCGTTTTGGTCTACCTCAAAGGATTGAGTCAGACAGAGGTAGCCATTTCACCAGTGAAGTGATGACGAAGATGTGGGAGATACTGGGGGTCAAAAGGAAGCTCCATATTGCTTACCGGCCAGCTTCTTCTGGGGCAGTAGAGAGATACACCCGAACCATTGTGAGCATATTAAAGAAGTTTGTGGCAGATTCTGGGCCAAGTTGGGCTATCCGACTACCTCTGGTCCTAATGGCCATCAGATCTACCCCTTCAACTGCAACTAAAATGTCACCATTTGAGTTGATGACCGGACGCAAGATGGTGCTTCCCCAGCATCTGCTCTGCAGAACCCAAGAGCAGACACTGATAAATGCCTCCACAACTCATGAGTATGTTGAGAATTTAAGGAAACACCTTCAGCATGCTTTTGCCTATGCTCAGCGGAATCTAGAAAGATCAGCTGATAGCATGAAAACCCACTACGACCTGAAGACCACCAGGAAGGAATATACTGTGGGGGACCGGGTCTATCTATACAATTTCCAAAGGAACCAGGCCAAACAGCGAAAATATTTGCCTACATGGAAGGGACCGTTTGAAATTATAGACAAAATCTCCCCTGTGGCCTACAAAATCCGCATCCCCAAAGGTAATTTGGCGGAAGGGGAAGATAAGTGGGTCCATATTAATCAGCTGAAGTGTTGCCATCCGAGGCACACTCTGCAACAACTGGAGGAATCCACTGGAATCCCAGAGGGGTCCGCTCCAGAGTAATTCAGTTCCAACCCTAAAATATTCCACATATAGCATATAAAATTCTGTGATTCTTGTATATATATATATATATATGTTCTTGTCTCCCAATTTAAAAAAGAAAATGTATATGTTCATATCTTCTGATTTATAAAATGTATATGTTCGCCACACCATTAATAGTGGTGGAAAAATGTCTAGGAATGTGTATTGCTGCTTTGCTTTATCATCCTAGGAGAGATGAAACCATGGAAACTAACCACGGAAGGCGACCTGGGGACCGGGAGCGAAGATCCGAGGGGCCCGGGGTACCGCCTAATCCTCCCATCAGGACCAGCAAGGAGAACTGATTGATCGACTGGAGGGAGGAAAAGATGCTGAACTGTGCCATCTACGGAATTGGAAGAAGAGGAGGAGAACATCCCAGGTCTTGTGAGTTCCATCAGTGAAAGATCAGAATGGCCATCGCAAGAGGGGGGGCTTGTGGGATGTTTTTACCCATACATCCAAGCCCTACCATAAAACTGTGCAGTACTGGCATGGAAAACATCATGATGGCCGGAACTCCCCAGAGAGTGCACAGGGAAAACATGAAGAATAGGCTGCCACCCATTTTTGCCTATGTTGTGAGCAAAGGAGGGCACTGCCTAAAATCACCATTGGGCTACACACACAGTAGCCTGAAACCATTGGGAATGGCAATGCTGATTGCCAAAAGCAACCTAGAACTGTGGGGAATTAATTTTCTTAATGTCCAAAATGGATGCAATACCGGTGCTCACCACTATCAGAAAGCCGGTGCCACCAGACTTTTGTGTAAAACTGAACAAATGAACCGAAACCAGGCCAAGGAAAGACTTGCTAAGAGGTGGATACAATTTAAACTATATTCTGAAATGACTTGAAGTAAGTCAATTTTTAATGTATATATAAAAAATAGCTGCATGTAAGATGGATTTGAATGTAGAAAACTGGGAACTAAAGTGACATTTAGCTGAATTCTGCCTGACAACTACCCCCGACAGGAGAAACCTGCTCAGCCACTCTTCCCAGGCCTGACTGCATCCTGCTGCCCCCACCAAAAGGAGATCACACCTCTCTGATTGAATTAAGGGAGGGGTACCTGCAGACTGCAGGAGGTTGAACAAAGCACAGTCCTGGGCTCAGGCAAATGTTATATTGGGGGGGTCGTAAAATGGCTTACTCTTGGGAGAAACTGGGAGGGGCAGTGCCTCTGCTAGCAAGCTGAGCTTGGGGGAAATGGATAAACCAGTTATTCCACCATGTGATGTGGGAAACCACACCCCTTTTTGACCAGGGCATCATTTTAAAAAGATAGATAACTCATAGTGCGGACTGGTCAAAATTATATAAATAATATCATTATTCTTGGGATTTTTCCATGCACATTTTAAAAGGTGCTAGGACCCTGTGGGATGTTCTTGGGGATAGTAGCGGAAAAAAGGTTGTTACTCCAAATGTATGCATGTTAAAAATCTGACACTTTATCATCTGAAACCCATATCCCTGGTGCACATTTATGTAAAATCTGGAAAGGTTTAGAGGTTGTTATCTGGATGAAAAGCGGAGAATTCTGTCATCAGTGGACACGACATCGTACAAAGACAGGGATCGGATGGTTTGGTGCTACAGAAAATATGTTAACTGGACTTATAATATGAGAAAAATGGTACATAGATAAATATGTATTTGGATCAGAAATAGATTTGTGTGCAATTTGACAAGGGGAGGTTCCTCTGACCATAAAACCTACAGCATCACTCTGACACTCCATTTCTTCCCCCCAATCAAGGGAGAGAGGAGGAATTGGCCAATGATAAGTGAGAGGGGCAGGTTTAGTTATGACCAACGCACAGACCCACTTTCTAAAGACATAAAAAGGACCACTGAAAGACAGGCAGGAGATTCACTTTCTGCTTTCTTGTGGGGCGCTTTGCCGGGAGACTCCAGACTTCAAATCCATCAACCTCCAGAGACCGGAGATCCAGAGAGACCAGAGATCCAGAGAGACCAGAACTGTGCAGTGCTGAGAGCAGAATCAGAGACCAGACCGCTGTTCAGAACCACCGGCCGGAAGTCCCGTCCAACCTGACCAGACCTTGACGGCTTATTTCAAAAAGATAGTGTGAGTACTCTAGGACTGTGCCAGACTAATCTCTTAGTTTAAAATAATCTAATTAAAACTATTTTAGCCTATTAGAACTGCCTCCTAGAATCGTGTCATTCTGTCATCTCTAAAACTGAAAACTGTCCTCTGTCATTTTGAACTTTTAAATTTCAAATCCGAAAAACTACTTTCACAAAATCGTCCGTATCTCCGGAACCGCTTGTGCTAGGAACGAGATTCAACTCTTAAAGCTAAGATTCTAGGCTTTGCAACAAACCTAGACTTCCTATTCCTTATAGTGCCTCTGTAATTATGCTCGACGCGCACGATTAAATTTGACATTTTGCACAATTTCAGCCACGTGTAAAAATCAGCAGCTCCTTGCTTGCCTTTGCTTTCATCCTTGAAATTCGTTTTAACCTGCTAGTTACTCATAGAGCATTGCTAAAGTGAGCCTGAACTAATATAAACTAGATATCACCCACCCTGAACCTCTAGAGGGAATTAAAAGCATTTTTAGTGCATTTCTCACTTCGTTGCCATCACATTCAAAGCATTTTGGGCCTTTGTTTCAAACTTCTACCTGTTTTCCTCTAAGCTTGCTGGGGGGGGAACTATTTTCGTATTGCATTTTGTTGGGATTCTTGAAGACTGTGTGCTCTCCTTCCATTTATTACATTGCACGGGGGGGAGTGAATTGTCAAGGAAAAGTGATTACATTGTCTTTTGTTGAAGCCATATCAAGTTATTTTCTGTACTGCATTTCATTTATCAGTGCGTTTCCTTGAACCATATAAAGCATTCTTTCCCACCTTATTCTTCTGTTCCTATTCATAAGTAGCCAAGAACTGTGCTACTGTAGGATTACCTATTGCTGATTACCGCTCATATTCACAAGTGTGCTATCCATTATCAATTTATTTATAGAAGTGTGATATATATATATTGTTAATTTTTCAAATAAACCTTTTAATTTGCAAAACAAACCTACTTCTTGGCTCAGTGGGGTCAGGGGGATTCTAAGAAGGGGGTGTTATACAAGGGTTGTCATCCAGAGTACTGAACTGGACATAAAAATACATCAATAAGGGTTTTCCTCAGCATCCCAGACTAGGCATTGACTTAGCTGTAGTGTTGATTGAATATCGCTTACAGTGGAATGATCCTACACACATTTCGGGACTCACAATCCCGCTGACACATATGCCATTCTAATGACATTCTGCATCCAAGAGCCAATGGAAACAACAGAGGGAAACAACAGAGGCCTTCCTACAAGCCGCAGCTGACCCAAAGTCACAAGTAGTCTCTCAGTCTGTCTGAAATGCTCAGTCCTAAATAGGTACTCCAGGACCCCCTGTCGGATATCAATGGAGTGCCAAGCCACCTCTCAGAGCCCTGAGGATTCTGAAAAAAGGCAGGCAGATCCAGGTCCTGTGTGAAACTTTGACACTACGTTTGGAAGAAATGTGGGATCACACTGTTAGACAACAGCATAGGGAGGGAGGCACAACAAAGCCTCCACCTCCTCCATCCTATGAGCCAAAGTAATAGCGATCAAGAACACTGTCTTGAGCGTAAGGAGCCGCAGGTCAATCTCCCCAATAGGTTCAAAGGGGGGGCCCTATAGGAATTCAGTACAACAGGCAGATCCCATGGAGGAAGTCCCTTACAAGAACAGAGGAGAGAAGAAGCAATACTCCAAAGCAACTTCCCTACTAGGGTATCCCGCTCCTTTTTGCCCTCAGGATTCCCTTTGAGGGCCTTCATAGAGGCCCACTGTGAGCGTAGAGTGGACACAACAAGCCCCTTATCAAACCCTGCCTGGAGAAACTGAAGCACATAAGGAAGCCCACGCTGAACGGGAGAGACCATAGACCCCTTACACTTAGCCAGTAAACTCCCCCAGTGCCTGCATAGGATTTTAAGGTAGAAGGCCACCTGGCATGAAGTATAGTGCCAATCACCGGGCCAGAAAATCCCAGCGCAGTCAAACTAGACCTCACAATTTAAGGACTGCCCATTGAATCGTGCAGGCATTGCACCCAAAGCCACTCCTGAATCTTCAACCCAGTCCTGATACTGTTAGTGTTGTCCATTCTGACCACCAAAGCCCTGCCCTCTAGGGACCCACCATAGGTCAACAGAGCTCAATAAATGGCACACAAGTCCCCTCATTTGGATGACTGGAGATCCTCCTCTGGGGCCCACAGCCCCCCTGTTGTCCAGGGGCCAGCGTGGCCTCCCACCCCAGACTGCTGGCCTCTGTAGTAAGAGTGGTCTTTAGGGGGTTAACTAGGCCAACCCCCATAGGAGTCTCATGATGCCCAACCACCATCACAGCTCCTGTTTCAAGGCCTGGGTCACTGGGATCCAGGCCTTGTAAGCCTGAAAAGCTTCAGCCAGCGATCCACGAGCTATGTGACCAGTGGATGCAGATGGAGACAAGCCCATGGGACCAGGATAACACAAGGGGCCACTCGCCCTTGCAGAGTCAGCAACAGCTTTGCTTGGATCCACTTCCTCCTGTGAAGCATGGAGAGAACCAAGTGGAGCTGCCAAACCCTCTATAGGGGCAGTCCCATGCAAAATTGGGCCCCCTATGAACACCAGGACTTGGGTCGGAACCAATATACCAGGAAAGCCCAAACCTGCAGGGCCTGACAGACCAGATGAAGAGGCTCCAGGACCTTCCTCCTGAGATCTGCCTTGACAAGCCAGTCGTAAAAAAAAACAGAAAATGAATCCCATTTAAAGTGAAGATGAGCCACCATGGGATTCACCAACTTGGTGAACTCCCTTTGAGCCGATACCAACCCAAAGGGAGGGACCAGAACTGAACATGTCTCCCTCCCACAGCGTATCTGAGGAATTTCCTCTGAGAAGGGAGAATCGCCACATGGTAATAGGCATCCTGGAGATCCAGAGACACCAACAAATATCCCCTTTCAATCAGAGGGATGATTTTTTGCAGAGTCTCATCTTGAACCCTTCCTTCTACACGAAATTGTGCAATAGTACCTGGAGTGTATCAAGTGCTGGACAGGATACCACAATAACTGATTTCAGGCCCAAATAACCAGACAGATTGAAAGAAAATGGCAAAGTACTACTTTATTATCAGTTCAATAAAGTAGGGGAATCTGGCAAGCATAAAAAATCTCATCTCCCACACTCTCAAATACATTTCAGTTACACAAAAGCATTCTATTCTCTTATTTAGTGCTATTTGATTTCATTATACTCAGTGCTATTACCCTCTTCGGCCTCTGGAGACTTGGTTGCTGCGTCTTGCATATGCTTTCTGCATCCTTATTTGTCCAATACTTGGAACTAGTAAATGTTTACTCCTTTGCTTTATCTAAGAGAAATATGTCTTATGTACATGGTTTTTCCTCTTTGACCTCTTTTGTGCCTTTTAGTCACTTCTTGTAGTGGCATACTTGATCCTAAGCCAAACAAATATTCTTTGTTCTTGCACAAATGTGTATTCAGCGCCTGTCAGCTCTGCAGCCTTTGTCTCTCTCCTTGTGGCTTTCAGCTTACTATTATACAAAACGTACATTTATCTTCTCATCATAACTGCTTTACCCGTGTTATATTTTCTACTGTAGCAAGCTTCTATATTCCTGATCTACCTTGCGTTTCGGCGTATATACATCTACTGCATTTCTTCTCACTTATCTTCTCAAAGCGTACATGATTTCTTAACATTTGCATGCATGTTCACTTTGTTACTACAGAAACATCTTCATTCTTTAAGTATTCATATATTGTTTCAGTGCACCTTTGTGTCTTCTCTTCATGATGTCACTTTACACCTGTCAGACTTTGCTTATAGTTCTTCTATGTTCAGTGGTGTCTGCAGACTTCCTTCTACCACTTCAGTTTGAAGGTACATTTGGTACGGTTGTCTGAGCGCATAACGTCATTCATATCTTCGATGCAGTATTGGGATGATACCAGGTGTCATGCACAGTGCTTTCTTTCTGCTCTTCCAATATGACATATGATAGAGTATGGGCTCCATGAGTGACGTGTACATATGCTTCTCTACAAATCAGTTCGACACCTTTAGATCCAAGATAATTAAGGGCTTTCCATAGGGCTTGGGGACCAGAAAGACCCTGGAGTAAAACCCCAGACTCCATGGAGCATGAGGGACCAGAATGATAGCATTCATCTGTGACAACTCTTCCAAGGCAGCAAACATGGCCCTCCTCTTGGTCAAAGATCATACAGTAGGATTCATAATCAAAGGGGTGGTATAGGAGTAGACAGACATTCCAGCCGATAACCGTCCTAGACCAGGTTGGGAGCCCAGGCATAGATGGACCACTGGGCCCACGTGGGCCTGAGAGCCAGATGAGCGCCAGAATTAACTTTCTTCCAACCAGGGTTAGCCTTGCGGTCCACCTAGTCCTGGACTGCCACTTCCTCCACCGACATAGATGACCAGCCCACCGGCTGGCGAGGATGTCATCAACTTCCACATAATCTGAGAGAAAGGCATCAGCACTCTTCAGGGGATATAGCTTTGCATGAACTGGGACATGGCAGTATGTTCGGGGACCATCCACTCCTTGAGGATCTTCCGTGTGTCCGAGATCAGAGGAAGCCCCAACTTGGGGTTATGTTTGTATTGCCTTATGGTAGTATCTACCGAATCGCCCTCGACCAACGGTTCAGAGAAACTCATACTGGCTCTGTGATTAATCAACCTATGGGGCACAGTGGTCCAGGGATGAATATCGGTTTCTAAACCATCAATCATACCCACACCTCTAGAACACGAGAAGGGATCTGAACAGATTGGAATACATGTCAATTATAAGACCTCCTTGTCCAATTTCGGTAACGTGGCCAGAACGGCAGGCTTTTGTCTGCAAGGTCTTGGATCATACACAGCGAAAATACATTTATTACCCAATGATAAAAGGGACTGTACAGTCAAGGTTGTATAACAATATCTACTTTATTATTACTCCAACAAACATTTCTAGCAAACTACAAAATACAACCCACCCTGTAAAAAAACACAGAGGACAGACATGTTCACCAAGGAAAGGAGTGCACTCTGGAAACTGACAGGAGGGTAGTTAGTAAAGTAATCAGCCTTACTGTTCAAGGTTATTCGGTTCCAGCACCAACAGGGAAAAGGGGGCGGAACCACAATGTACCTGGTGCTGACGAAGTTCTTGATGCTCGACAGCGTCGAGGTGGATCCAGGGTGCTTTGTAGCCCTTGAAACAGAGTTAGTGGCGGAATTCAGTTGCGGGTACCAGGCGGCAGGCAGTACAGGAAGCGAGGCTGAACGGAAGTCTGCAGGCTGTCTGGCGTGGTGGCTCAGAGCCAAGAATAGTTGTCTCTGTGTGCTGGTTGGTGGATCTGGAATGCTGGTCGAGAAGGCTTAGACGGCTCTTGCGACTGTGGTGTGGCAACAGTCAGCTGTGCAATCGGATACGGATCGAGGACTCTACTGCCTTGAAAATGTCTTTAAAAGATGGATGCTGGATGGTACTTGTGTGGCACTCCTCCTAACTTCTTCACAGTGCTTGTGTCCTTTTAAGGCGGATGGCCCAAAACTCAGGAGAGTGATTGCAGGCAATGGCCTTGTCCTTTGTTCAGAGAAGCTCCAGCACTTCCCACCTAAACATCTTGCTGGCAAAACCTATCTGGGCACACTGTGTGCTGGCTAGGTACCAGTTCTGGAGCTGTTGGATGGGTCCAGTACCTCCCTCTGTTCCCTGGAAGATGTTTAGGGGAGGGATCTAGCTTCCCTCTTGGAACTCCTGGCCTTCCTTCATTGGCGCAAGATGTAAGGTAGACTGTACCTTCAGCTTGAGTCTTCCTTGTTATTTCATGCAAAGTATTCAGATGATCTGCTCAGCCCTCTTTAAAAGCCAAATGGGCCCCAGTGATTGGTGCAGGCTAAGCCTACATTGATGAACCAATCCTGGGTTTACACCAACAATCTTCTAATATGCATGAGGTCAGGACCTGAGTGCTCTGCAACAGGACAGACAAGGGGTGACAACATTTACCTAATTCCCACCCATCTTCCTGTCTGTTGTAGATCAACGTGTCTCTCTGGTTAACTGAGCCCTCTATGATTTTTGATCAAAGTGCAGGTTTCCCCTGAATTATGTGGTGGGAGCAGACTTCCCACCCCCCTCAAATCACATACTTTTACCCTCTGAAAGGGGTCTGCTCTTCAGGGACACCTGTGGTAACTGCTTCACCCAGACAGGCCATTCATTGCCATTCATACAGGGAGGTGGGAACTAGCTTCGTGTTGACACATTGCATACCAAGGGTTGTTTGTCCCGCCTTCCTGTTGTCTTATTCGGCAACCAAGCCCCTTCAGTCTTGCCTCAATTATCTCGTTAGTATGCACTGCTACCAGCCGAATGTATACAAAACAAATGCAGGTCCAAGGAACCTTTGATATTTAGTTTAGGCTGCTCATGGCTGCAGGAAGTTGTTCCTTCCCCCTCTTGGAATGCTTTGATGTGCCCGGGGCCATCACATTCCAGTTGAATATGACACAGAAGATGGCACCTGTGCGCTGTGTCTAATCGGAGTAAAGGTGACCATGTGTTTTGTGCGGGAATCATATGAAATCTGCACAGAATGGTCTTGCACAGACTGATCTCCATCTTTCATTTTCATTATTAAAAAATCAAAAAAGCCTAGGCGATTGCACTCTCGCCATGTGAATGGTCGAATTCCGCACAGTCTCACACCCAGTAAAGTACAGCTTCCATGTCATCCCTGTTCAGGTACTTCCCATCCGCCTCGTTTGGTGTGGGCATCCGAATTGGAGGAGGGAGATGAAGAAGAGGAGGAAGAGGAGACCCGCTTCTGCTTCTGCCTACCCTCATGTTCACATATAGCCTACTTCATAAGGCCCTTAATTTCCTTTGGGGACAAAGAGAACTTCAGTGCCACCTTTTTCTTACCCTTTCTCCTTCAAAGTCTGTCCACTGACTGGAAGAGTCAGAGGACTCCAGGTGCTTTCAGTTTTTCCTTATGCTTCCAGGTAGTGCCTCAAGGTGGAGACCTGGAAGAGGAGACAAGTGATAGCAGGGGGTGCCTAGCTGGTAACACAACGAAATGACACAGCCCACACCCTCCAAATAGAGCACAAAGCTCAAGGAGACCCAATCACAGCCCCACCATGTCCGTACAGACTGGCACCACAGGGAGACATGGCAATCGCAGCCCGGTGGCAACAACACAAACCAGGACCGGCCCCCAAGGGCGGGCAGCACCATTCACCTCCAGCAAGACATCACCACCGGAGACAAAACAGCTGCGAGCAGCGCAGACCACTCACCTGGATGACCCAGGCCCAAGGGCTCAGGGCTCAGTGATGCTGCACCCTCATTTGGACTCACTCGCCCCACAGGTGGACAGAGAGGGACTAACAGGAGCTGTTGGCACTCAACTGGAGTCTTTGTCCCGCTGGGAAACTAGGAGCATACTCCTACAGGAATGTATTTGCAACCATACAGACGGTGCACTCAGGTACCCGGCACCAGAAAGGAATAATTCATGGCCACAGGACAGGACATTTTTTCAACTGGGGTTTATGGATAAGTAGGGGGAATTATACCTCAAAAGAAAAGAAAGTGAAAAGCGGTTCCTGGAGTGGAGGCGGGACCTCAGAGGTAAGAACGAGGAAGAGGGATGTGGAGGTAATGCATTTATTGGCCATTGGCTGGCAGGTGGAGCATTTACTCTGAATAGTTTTTGCGTAACACAACTTTTAATCTTATCGTAAATTAATTTGCATATTAACGTAACATGATTTTAGTCTTGGCCAAATTGCTGGAGCTTAAGGATTCACAGTGTGTAAAGTTGGAAAGATTGGACTTTCCTCTTGCTCCATTTGTTTAATAGATGCTGTCTTAAAGCATAGGCCCCACCCGCTCCCACAGAGATGAACGTATGCTCCAGCAATGGAGTAGGTGGCTTGGACAGCTAGTATTAAGGCGAAGCCCTTGATCTTCGTAGGAAGACTTTTGGGGCGTGCAGTTTGATAGATTCTTAAAGAGGTTGATCAAAAAGGCATCCCATTGGCCATGAGTTACACACCTCCTCCAAGGCTGGAGAGGGGCTTGTTTCTGCATTGGCATTTCTATCCTCTTCTCTTTAGGAATGAACATTTGGATCCACCTTCAGCGTTTTCTCTTCTACTGTGGAAGGCCTCACTTTGAGGCAGTTTCTTCACAGGTTTCATCTACAGATGGCCTGCATCAAGCATCAGATGCACCGTAGAGATTTTGCAAGCTCACTCCCAATCTCTGACTGATCTCTTTACTCTTACCTGTCCATCAAAACCCTTTCAAACAAAACATTCCAAACACTTTGATATCCCTCTTGGGCTAGATAAAAACCCTTATTTGCACTTTGGACCCCACTCTGATGCGCAGTCTTCAGTTGTGCCCTGTTTTGACGTAAACATTGTTCACCTTGTTCAGTCATTTCCTGTTAAGGTGTATATCTTTCCTCAGTTCAATGTGACCATGGTACATCTCCCTTCCTAGATTACTTCTCAACTGTACATTGATAGGGCTTTGAGTGCTTTTAGAGTACACAGTTACTAGCTCACTCTACGGTGGCAGGGACACCACGTTTCTAGCTTCAACCTTCAATTTGACAATGATCCTAATTTAGAACTTTATTCCAATCATGCCAACCAAGGCAACCAACTCCAGGGTGCATCATATTGGATAGGCAACCCCAGTGCAGATGAATAAAGCATTTATTAGACCTGCCTGTTGCATCTTCAATGCTTCTATCGTTAGATTTAGCAGCTCTTTCAACGCTTGTAAATTCTGAAATGACTTTTCCTTCCAACGCTGACAATCTGCCCCTGAACTCTCATCTGGAAACTATTGAACACGCAACTATTTAGCCCAACGCCATTTGTCCTTCTCGTCACTTCCCCCTCTGTATAGTTATCACGGATTGTGGGTCGATACAGGGAGCTTCACTTTTGTAGTATTGCTGCTGCTTGTCAAGTAACTGTTCATTTTCATTGTGAACTGATGGGTTTCTGTTATTTTATATCTGATATATTCCATCGTATGTTATACCAAGGCATAGTGTGAGGAATGCGACCATCCACATGGGGTGTGTGCGCTCACCTGGGCTTTTTTGAAATTTTGTAAGAAATAGAATGATGGGAGATCAACTGAATGATTGCTTTACCGACTACCCTCCTATTTGTATCCAGAGGGCATGCCTTTCTTTCCTAAAACTGTCTGTCCTCTGTGTTCATTCACACTGTGATCAGTATTATGCAGTGTGCTAGAACTGTCTGTTGTAATAATAATAAAGTAGATATGTGTATGCATCCTTGACTGGACAGTCCCTTTTATCGCTGGGTTATAATTGTATTTTCGTTGTGCTGCAACTAACCAACGATCCACAACCTTGCAGAGATAAGCCTGCCGTTCCGTCCACTTTACCAAAATTGGACAAGGAAGTTTATAATTTACTTGTGTTTCCAATCTGTTTGGATCCCTTCTGGTGTACTTGAGGTGTGGGTCTGATTGATGGTTTAGAAACCGATATTCACCACGGACTACTGGTGCTCCAGAGGTTTGTTCGGCACACATAGCCAAAATGGTCAGACAAGTGTGGCCTGAAGGTAATGTAGTTGAGCCCACCAACGTGACAATAACATCTGTAAATGCCCACACAGTGCTTATAGCAGGTTTGGCCCTCATTTGAGTCTAGGCCAGCTGAGCGAATCCTGAGGTAAAGTGATGAATGCCCATCGAAAAACCCCTGAAAGCCTGATAGTTAGGTCTTTAAATTCATGTAGCGGACGTCTTGAAAGAAGAGTGCATCAGTGGTGATTTTATGAAGAGAGGACACGTTTCGCTCCTTATCCATTGCAAGCAGTGTATACAACAACGATAGAATAGCTCCTTCTTCTTTTTAATTTGTTTTGAGAAGACTTTTTGCAAAGTGTATGACAGGAAAGTTGGGTTCTCAGATACATGAAAAATGAACAAGGCTTTGGATAAAGCATTTATGCTTTCGGACCATGTCAAAAGCAGCCTATAGTTTCCGTGGCCATTGCTTCAGAACGATGTGTCTCTTAAAAGTCTAGAGTGAGATCAATAGTACCTCAAAACACATACGTGTCTGTATAGGTGCCGGGAGAATACAGAAAACAGCATTCCTTGGAAAGATGGCAGTAACAGGTCCAAGACAAGGTGGCACAAGGACCATGCCTTTGTGTTACTGGTCAAAGCAGCATTTACTGTTAAGTAATCATTTTACTAAGATGCTTATACTCATGCAAGCAATGAGACAGTAGCATCTGCTTAGAAGCAGACCAGGTCAGAACATGACCATTTAGATTTGAAGCAGCGATTACCAGAAACATCTGTCGCACCTGCCCGTGCCCAGGCTGCTCAACAAGAGGCCCGCTGTTTTTCTGCAGAAGAGGTTTTCACAACTAAGCTTTACCTGTTGAAAGTGGTCTTGCAGTAATAGCCACCACTAGGGAAAACTGAGTTCTTGTCCCTCGAGAGATGCGCTCCATGGGTTTACAAACACTGCCCTCCAGTGTAAGGGCCACAGGGTCCTTCTGGAAAAAGTTACTAAAGAAAAACGTGTTCCTCACATCTACATGTTTAAACTCCATTCCTTTTATTGGGCATGTCCATGTATTATTAAGACATACACCAGTGAATATTCACTATATCCTTTGACAGGTAGAACCCACCTGCTCATTGCGTTAACTAAGTCCATCAAAATAATGTTGTAGGTTGAGTAAAAATGCCCAAAATTATAATGGAAGGTGGGTGAGAGATGGGTGTATGTTACGAATCAACTTCTGAGGCTCCAGTGGTCCAGGGATCAATATCGGTTTCTAAACCATCAATCAAATCCACACCTCTAGTACACCAGAAGGGATCTGAACAGATTGGAATACAAGTAAATTATAAGACCTCCTTGTCCAAATTTGGTAACGTGGACGAAATGGCAGGCTTATCTCTGCAAGGTCGTGGATCATTGGTTAGTTGCAACACAGCGAAAATACAATTATTACTCAATGATAAAAGGGACAGTCCAATCAAGGTTATATAAAAATATCTACTTTATCATTACTATAACAGGCCATTCTAGCATACTACAAATATGACCCACCCTGTAAAGGAACACAGAGGACAGACAGTTTCACAAAGGAAAGGGATGCACTTGTAAGAGGATTCAATTCAACACTACAGCTAAGTCAACGCCTAGTCTATAATACTGAATGAAAACCCTTATTGATATATCTTTAGGTCCAGTTCATGCGTTCTGGATGACTACCCCTATATAACACCCCTCTCTTGGAATCCCCCTGACCCCACTGAGCCAAGAAGTAGTTCTGTTTTGCAAGTTTAAAAGGTTTATTTGATAATTTAAAATAGATATATCACACTTTATAATAAATTAATACTTGAATATCACCCTTAATCTGATATGTTAAAGATTAACAATGGAGAATCGGGCACTAGCACACTTCTTTATAATCACTAATGAGTTGACATGAAATGGATAAGATAGCACACTGGTAAATAGGAACAAAATTATAATGTGGTAGAAAATGCTTTATAGGGTTCAAATGGATGTAATGTTGAATGAAAATGCAATACAGAAAATACTCAATATGATTTCAACAAACAAGGTAATCACTTTTCTCTGGCAATCCCCTCCCCCCCTTGATGCAATGCAAGGAAATGGAAGGAAGCACACAGTTCTCAGAAATGCAATCAATGTAATCAGTTCAATCCCCCCCAAGCTTAGACAACAGAAGTTTAAAACACAGATAGGAGTTTTGAAAACACGGGCCCAAATGCTTTGATATGTGCTAGCAATGGATGAGAAATATGCTGGAAATGCTTTTTAATTCCCTTTCAGAGGTTCAGGGTAAGTGGTATCTAGTTAATATTAGTCCAGGCTCACACTAGCAATGATGCAGGGATAGTTAGCAGGTTAAACGAATTTCTGGCAAATGGAAGGCAAGCAGCAGCAGTTTTTACATGTGAAGAAATTGCAAATCGCGGTAAAATTCGCGGATGCGTGTTCCGCGATTGCGGTAAAACTATAAGGGGTAGGAATGCGGTTCTTGGTGCGATTCAAAGCTACGATTCTAAGCTATCAGAGGAAAGTTACTGCAAGTCTCTAGCCCAAGCGGTCGCGGAGATATGAGCGATTTAATAAAGGTCGTTTTTGGGTTTGCAAATTTCAAAAGCTCAAAATGACAAGTGCAGCTTGCAACTAGAAATGACAGGTGACAGCTAGGAGGCAGTTCTACTTAGGTTAAATAGATTGAATTAGATGAATTTAAACTAAGAGATTGGTTCTACACAGTTCTGCTGGGTACTCACACTATATTCTTGAATTAAATGGGCCTCATCACGGATCTGGTCAGGGTTTTAGACTGGGCTCTGGTCACTCTCTCTGCTGGTCTGGGTCTCTCTGGTTTGGTCTCTTAGTACAGCACTGCTTTCTCTCTGGTCTGGTCTCTTAGTACAGCACTGCTTTCTCTCTGGTCTGGTCTCTTAGTTCTGGATAGATTGATGAATTTGAAGTCTGGATCTCTGGATGTTGTATGGAGGTAAGTATGGATTTTTCCGGCAGAGCGTCCCGCTGCAGATGGATTTGGAAAGTCCCTATCTGTCCTGACTGTCTGCTTTTATGTGTTTAGAATGTGGGTGTGTTCTAGCATCACTGACCCTACCTCTCTCTCAGCTTCTAATTGGTCAAACTTCCATTTATCATTTGATTGGGGAATGAACTGTGAGTCAGAGTGATGTCATTTTACAGCCTGCAGAAAGTCCACTCCTCCTGTCAACTTACACACAAATCTAGATTTGAAACAAATACATATTTGCAGAGGTACATATTGTTTTAAAATCATATGCACCCATCATGCATTACAGGAGGTATCCCCTGTTCAAACTCTGCTCTTCCTGGGAGCTTGCATTCAGAAATGGCACATATTTCACTTTTTAACTGATTTTGCAATTTCTGACATTGACCCAACTTTACATACATGTGTGCAGGGAGTAGGGACATTAACTGATGAAGTTTCAGATTTTTAACATGCATACATTTAGAGTAATATCCACTTTTCCGCTAAAACCCCCCTGAACATGCCACCGGGTCGAAAAACCTCTTAAAATGTGGGCAGAAAAATCACAAGAATTATGGTATCATTTATAAAATTTTCACATGTCCGCTCTATGAGTTATTCATCTTTTTAAAGTTATGTTCTGGCTCCAAAGGGGTGTGGTTTCCCAGGTCACATGGTATAGAAACCAGTCTTTCCAGTTTCTGCCAAGCCAGCTTGCGCTCACAGGCAGTGCTCCTCCCAGCTCCTGCCAAGAGGAAGCTACAATTTACGACTGCGGTAATAAAAACCTTTGCCTGAGTGAAGAGGGCTTTGTTCACTCTCTTGCAGAGCACAGATAATTCAATTATCAGATAGATGGCATATCCTTAGTGTGGGCAGCAAAAGGAAGGTTGGCCTGGGAACACAGTGGTGACTCAAATTTCACTCCTGATGGGGGTAGTGGCCAGGCAGAATTAAGTTCCTTAAGCCAGACTTTCAGCTACTGTCATGTTATTTGTTGCTTTTTAAATTAACTTGCAATTTTACACATGCAGCTAGAATGCTGATTCTAAGTGCAAAACTATGACATTTAAACAATTGCAACCTATGTGACACTCAAAAGTAGGTCACTCAGTCAATTTAAACATTTAGATTTTTTTTTAGTGTCTTTCAATCCAGTGCAACTTAAACTGCTGAAATCCACAGCGCAGCCAGTCTTGTTATAAACCTTGTCTTATGATCTTCATTTCCCAGATTATGTAGGCACACAAAACTCCATTCTGCCAAATGTCTGCTGGTGTTCAGTGAATATTTTGCACATATTGCAATGTTAGAAATAGGCACTTTGGCTTGCCTTCAGAGAAACACAGGGTGGTTTTAAACTGCCGGCTTTTGGATAGTGGTGAGTACTGGTACTGCACCCATTTTTGGGATTTAAGAAAATGAATTCCCAACAATTCTAGGTTGCATTTGGCAATCAGCATTGCCATTCCCAATGGTTTCAGACTACTGTGCGGGTAGTCCAATGGTGGTTTTAGGCAGTGTCCTTCTGTGCCCATAACATCGGCAAAAATGGGTGGCAGCCTATTCTTCCTGCATTTCCCTGTGCATTTTCTGGGAAGCTCTGGCCATCATGATGTTTTCATGTCAGTACTGCACAGTTTTGAGGTAGGGCTAGGATGCATGGGTAAATACATCCCACAAGCCCCCCTCTTGCGATGGCCATTCGGTTTCACTGATGGGACTCGCAAGATCTGGGATGTTTCCTCATCTTCTTCCAATAGATGGCACAGTTCAGCATCTTTTCCTCCATCCGGTACTGATCGATCAGTTCTCCTCGCCGGTCCTGATGGGAATATTGGGCGGTCCACTGGGCCCATTGGATCTTCGTTCCCGGTCTCCGGATCGTCCTTCTTGGTCATTCTTCATGGTTTCATCTCTCCTAGGATGATAAAGCAAAAGCGGCAATATCTACTCATAGACGATTTTTTTTTCCACCACTGTTGAGATAGTGGGGCAGCATATGCATTTTATCATCACGAAACATTACATTCTTATTTTGAAAAAATAAAAACAGTATAACTAAGAGACAGTTTCATGCAAATCACAATATTTTAGAGACTAGATGTGGTACGTTTTATGATTGGAACTGAATTAGTCTGATACAGTACCCGCTAGGATTCCAGAGGATTCCTCCAGTTGTTGCAGAGTGTGCCTGGGATGGCAACACTTCAACTGGTTTATGTGTACCCACTTGTCTTCCCCCTCTGCCGAACCGCCTTTGGGGATGCGGATCTTGTAGGCCACAGGGGAGATCTTATCGACGATCTCAAAGGGTCCCTTCCATGTAGGCAAAAATTTGCGCTGCTTGGCCTGGTTCCTTTGGAAGTTGTATAGATAGACCCGGTCTCCCACCTGATATTCCTTCCTGGAAGTTTTCAGGTCATAATGGGTCTTCATGCTATCAGCTGATCTTTCTAGATTCCGCTGAGCGTAAGCAAAAGCATGTTGAAGGTGTTTCCTTAAATTCTCCACATACTCATGAGTAGTGGAGGCATTTATTAGTGTCTGCTCTTGGGTCCTATAGAGCAAATGCTGAGGAAGCACCATCTTGCGCCCCGTCATCAACTCAAATGGTGACATTTTTGTTGCAGATGAAGGGGTAGATCTGATAGCCATTAGGACCAGAGGTAATCGGATATCCCAACTTGGCCCAGAATCTGCCACAAACTTCTTTAATATGCTCACAATTGTCCGGTTATATCTCTCTACTGCCCCAGAAGAAGCTGGTCTATAAGCAATATGCAGCTTTCTCTTGACCCCCAGTATCTCCCACATCTTTGTCATTACTTCACTGGTGAAGTGGCTACCTCTGTCTGACTCAATCCTTTGAGGTAGACCAAAACGGGAAAAGATGTGGTTAATCATCAAGGCAGCTGCAGTTTCTGCCTTGCAATTTGGGGCTGGGAGACATTCCACCCACTTGGTAAACAAGCATGTGACGGTCAACATGTACTTATTCCCCCTAGCCGAGCGAATCACAGGGCCTACAAAGTCGATTTGTAAATCTGACCATGGCAGTGTCATTCCCCTCTTTTGTAAAGGCGCCCGGTGTGTGAGGGATGTCGGCTGAAATTGTGCACACACAAGACAACCCTTCAAATATTGGTTGAGGTCCTGGCCCATGTGTGGCCAGTATGCAACCTCTCTTAAGATTTCCAATGTTGTGTGAAACCCCCTATGACCGGCGGTGGCCGCATCATGGGCGTGACTTAACATCAGGCTTCGGAATGAGGTAGGAACCACCCACTGATCGTGGCCAGCTTTGGATTTCCTTACCAGCAAACCGTCTTGGATTCGGAACATTTTTGGACATTTCATCAACACTCTTAGGTCCTCTTTCCCAATGTAATCGGTATCCGTCAGGGGAAAGTTCTCAGGGTCCTCAAGGTGCTGGTAAAATTTACCAATAATTGGATCCCCCTTCTGAGCGGTAATCAAATCAGCATCAGGGGTCTCCTTACTCCATTGTGCAATTGAAAGGTCATTGTGAGCATTTGTCTGGGACCTAGTGATAGCAGTGACCTGGATTTCCCCCAACAGGGACTCAATCTCAATTAGATCCCCTTGGATGGCCCCGGTTTTGGCCAGCTGATCAGCTAAGTCATTTCCAGTTTTGTCTGGTCCCTCTACTTTGGAATGACCCTTGATCTTCTTCCAATAGATGGTCCTCCCATTCGATGTGACCAGATCATCAATGTTTTGGATCAACTTCCCATGTTTCAAGGGTTTGTTGTTAGCACATAACATGCCTCTGGTTTTCCAATTAACCAGGTGCTCCACGAACCCGTTCCGTACATAATCCGAATCTGTGATTATGACCAGTTCGTGGAGTTGATGCTGGACAGCAGTGAGGATGGCCTGATGCACAGCCATCAATTCTGCCACCTGACTACTTCGGGGACCAATTTTGTATCCAGCGGAGGGTTCTGGGAACTCATTCACCCATGCATTCCCTACGCCGGCCACCAATTCTCTCTCCCCGTTGTTGTCAACATGGTAAGAGCATCCATCCACATAGACAGTGGGCATTCCCTCACACTTGTCTTCTTCAAAGACTTTGTGTGGGGAATTAAGGTATGCCTCCATGTTGTCCTTGATTTTCAGACTTTCGTCCTCGAGACAGTTTTCTCTGGCACAATCATGCAAGTCAGCCAGACCTTGCGCGAGGGGACTCTTCTTGTTTTGGCCATATCTGACCTCCACAGGAAAGCCTTGCATTGACAGAATCCAGGAAGTAATTCGGGAATTACTCACATTTCCGGCCCGGATTCTGTCACTTTGGAGATATTGCAGAGGCTGGTGTGGAGTCTCCACTATGATGTGTTCCCCCTGGATAAACGGGCGGTAATTCTTCAATGCCCACACCGTTGCCAGGAGTGCCTTCTCACAATCGTTGAATTTTTCCTCCACAGAGGATAAAGTTTTGCTCGCATAGGAGATTACTTTATTGACCTTGTCATGCTTTTGATATAATACTGCCGTCAAGCACGTATTAGAGAACCCCGTCTCCAGGAAGAACTCCTTGTTTCTGACAGGGTAAGCTAGGCAGGGCGCTTGTGAGAGGCTTCTTTTGAGTTGTTTTACTGCCTCTGCCTGTTCTGGACCCCATTCCCACTTGACCCCCCCCTTCAGGAGATGAATCAGGGGTCTGGTGATCTCTGCGTAGCCCTCAATGAACTTTCTGCTGTAATTAGTCAGTCCAAGGAGGCTCCTTAGTTCCCGCAGGGTTGTGGGGTCTTTCAGTTTCTGAAGTGCTTCCACTTTCTTTTCCTGGGGACAAAGACCCTGAGGAGTAATCTCATGCCCCAAGAAATTAACACGGGTTCTACACCACTGTGCTTTCTGAAAGGAAAGTTTTGCTCCGGCGGCCCTCAACTGTGTCAGAACATAACGGATCTCCGCTATATGTTCCTCCACAGATGAACTTTTGATGAGGACATCATCTACATAAGCCAGGTTACCCCTTGCACCCAGGTCGGGCATGGCCTTATGTAGGAAAATATTGAACTCATTACCGGAGTTAAGGTATCCGAAGGGAGTCCGGGTCCATGTGTACTGCTGGCCCCCAAAGGTAAAAGCCAGTTTGTATTGGTCCTCCCTACTGACAGGCACGGTCCAGTACCCATTGGTCAGGTCTATTGCAGTGAATACCTGTGACCCCTGGATCTGGGCCAGCCCTTGGTCAATGTAGGGCAGAGGCCATCGGGAAGTATGGACCCGTTTGTTGAGCTCCCTGAGGTCAGCGCAGAGTCTCCACTGGCCGTTTGGCTTTAATATCCCCAGCACCGGATTATTGAAGGTGCTGTGGACTGGACGGATTATTCCCCGGGACTCAAGGTTCTTAATTATTTCAGTAAGGGACTCCATGGATGCGAGAGGCAAACGATATTGCTTCACAAACACAGGAGTCATGCCAGGGTCCGTGGGGATTGTTGTTGTGTGGATGTCAGTGCGACCACAGTCATATGAGTCTACCGCAAAGAGATCTTGGAAATCCAAGAAAACTTGTTTCAACTTTTGCTTTTGTTCCAGAGTCACACAGGCATCAGCTAGGTTGACTCTCTCTTCCACCATCTGCCTGAAGCCTGGAAAGATTTCTGGTTTGGCTATTTCAGCGGCCTCCTCCAGCTGGGTGGAGAAGTCCCTGGTCAGAGTGCTGATTTGGACTGGAGGCTTCAGGTGGGAAAGGCAGCCCTCATGGACCTGGAAAATCACCTCATCCCTCCTGAAATCACAAGTCACATCTTCCTTACCATAGGGGCAGGAAGTGTACACCAGGAAGTTCCCCCCATGCCGGGTAAAAATCCTGTCTGGTGTTGTATTGTCATCACTGTCACTGTCAAAACAGTCCTTGGGGATTGGTCCTAACAGTTCATTTACTAAGTCGATGGAAAAATGTCGGTCATCAACCGCCATTCCAATAATGGTGCCTGCGGCTAGAGTAATACTCTTTAAGTCGCTGTTATCCACCTCTATTGGAATGGTGTCATGTTCTATGTTGACTAATGGAGTTGGGTTTACCCCCAACCCTTGCTGTTGGAGAGAAGCATTTAGATGTATGTAAGCATCAGGGTTTTTCAACTCTTGTCCCCTTTTAACTTTCACTTCCAGGGAGAATTGTCGGGTCCTTTCTGGGATGGTGACTTCCTCTTTGATCTGAATTTCAACTGCATAAGGTAGCAATTGAGCTGACCTAAATGCTTTTTCTGGATCATCAAAGCCCATGGGATTATCCGCTAATCGGGACCAAGCTTTGAAGTTTACTAGGTCCAAACTAATGGCAAAGCGATTGAGAATGTCACTGCCTAAGTAAAAGGCGGCAGTGACGTCTCGCACGACCCAACAATTGTGGACTATGCTCTTGTTGCCAATGGAGATTTTGAGCATACACCTGCTTGGCAGGAGATGTTTGGAATTAGGTGCTTCCAGGTCCATTTCCCATTTGTCTATCAGTTTGAAGGTGGGAATGGCTGGATCTTTTGGGAGTTGGCGGAACATGGCTTCGCTGATGAAGCTCTTACCGTTGTTTACACACACTCGAGCGAGAACAGAGTCCTTCCCATCATTTAACTGAACAGGGATGAACAACTGCTCTTCAATTTGCTGAATATCAGCCAGGCTTTGAGCTGATTTCACATCTTTCTGGACTATAGGAGTGGGAGTTTCAGATTGTGGATTGGTATAGAATTTCAGAGTGTTTCCTTCCAGCGTGGAATACCACCTTAAACTGGAAGGAAGGTTGATTTTCAGAAATAGAGAGGACCCCCCATCACCAGTCTGTTGTCCTACTGCTATTACTGTCACGTCTGGAATTTGGCTATTCTGGAAGTGAAATTCTACTTGGTCAGATTTTTGTTCAACCATGTGGCATGTGCCGTTTAAACTAACATGGTTGACACTCTGTTTTAATTTTATTGGTCGGCTAGTCTGGGTCCAGAGGACCTTGTTTACACAATCTATTAGGGGTGACAACCTTCTCAGGAGGTCATTCCCTAGTAAACAAGGGGTGCCCTCTGGGGTCACAACTATGACCGGGTGTTTCAACTTATGTCGCCCAATTTTAATGTCCAAATCTGAAGTCCCCTCAACGGGAATTTCCTTCCCGTCAAAGTTCTGGAGTTGTCCAGGAAGTGAGGTGAGAGGAATTCGGTAATTCTCTCCCCTTCCTGCATTCAGTTCATCAAAGGCCCTTCTGGACAGAAGGGTAGCTTGAGATCCAGTGTCCACCAGTGCCGAGATTGTACCCTGCCCCTGTACTTGTACCGGGGCATAATATCTTCCCTCCTTCTCCTCAAGGGGGCACAGATAATGCACATTTTTGGACAACTGGTGGGCTAACTTTCTGGTTTTGGACATCGCTAGCGAAGAGATTTGGGCAGAATTCTGTGGAGAGCCTTGGGAATCTGAAAGAAAAAGTTGGCAACTGGAGATCAGAGCCATTGTGGGTTCCCCTGGCTCCGGTTCTGGGCCGCCCCCCCCTTTTTGGAGGCAGTCACCAGGATGGGTTTGAACCAGGGGATTTTCTTGCTGTTGGTTCTGGGATGAGATGGTGGGCGGCAGTAGCTCAGTCTCCACATCTCCCCAGTCTGGATTTGCATCCCTAGTGACCCATTTTTCTTTGGGAGGAGTTCCCCCCTCTCTGAAGGAGAAGATCCTTTTCCCAGGATCCTCTGAGGATCCCTCTCCCTCAAATTGGAAGATCTGTACCTCCTCCTCAAACTGAGTCTGTTTGGGTCTTTTGTTTCTCCTACCCCCCCTCTGCTCCTTAGGAGGCAGACTTTCAGGGGCAAGAGATTTTGTTTCCGGTTCCTGGGTTTCCAGGGGCTGTTTACAAGTAAGGAAGGAAGCTTCCTCCAAGGCTTTACACCCCCCTTCCCCTTGTGCCTCCTCCCTGGGAACCGGTGAGTTATCGGGGTGCTGCCCCCGTCATTGTTCTGGAGCACCAGGTCCAGAGTTGGGTGCGTTCTGCGCCGGCACGCCCATCTGAGGGTTCTGCTGAGCCCTCAGTATGTGACCCAGATCCCGCGCCATGTTTTGAACCTGGCGCTCTAACTGGGAAACCCGCTCAGGCTGATACGGGGCCCTGTTTTCTCCCCTGGGCTGATCCCGGGAAGGGTAGCTGTCCCTCCTCTGGTAATACCCCGGGTTGGGAAGATTTGGGTACCCCTCCACCCTTGGCCTCCCCTCTCCCGGATTCAGTGGTCTGGGCTCAGGGAATTGGGGAAAGAAGGATGGATGGTTTTGGGGCTGAAAGTTGGGTGGATACCTGGGGAAAAAGTTCTGCCCAGGATTTGGAGAGTTTCTGCCCTCCGGTGGGAAGTTAGGAGGGAAGTTCCCTGGTTTAGGTGTTTGGCTGGATCCCCCCCCTTGGGCTGGAGGAGTCCACACATAACCCAGGATGGGTCTGTTTCCCTTGTAACGGGGACTTACATAATCAGGAGAGCGAGGGACCCTATTTGTGGGGCTGCCTCCCTGGCTCCCTGTCTGTGACTGGCCCGAGGACCTTCTGGGCCTAGCATTATTAGGTGCAGGTAGGTTTTTAGGCCCCCCCATCTCCAAATCTAAAACGGGGTGACCTTTACCTCTGCCACCTTGGCAGCAGCAGGGGTGGTGTTGGCTTTGGGGTTTTTCTGGGCATTACTTTTGCTATCTACCGGTTTCTGCACCTCATAGATCCGGGTAGCCTGTTCAATGACCCAGTCTAAAGATCTTTTCTCGTGAAAATCCCTCACGAGCTGGGTCATGATATATTTGGGCAAGGCATGGAAAAACGTATTTATGAACTCTCTACTATCTGTGCGCACCCTTCTTGTGGTCTGTGCAAAAGCACGCTTTAACACCTGCACAAATTCTTGTGGGGCCTGATCCTCCCCACATTGCAAATTGTAGGCTGCCTTGCGAGCCTCTTGAGGATTTCTGTGAACAGAAAAATGTTTCAGGATGGCCGCCTTATATGTGGACCATCTTAAATGATTTTGGTCCTCCAGCCCCGCAAAGAAACTGGAGTATTCCGGGGAGAATGTCCACTTTACATATTGAATACAGCTTTGGCTGTCCTTCAAATGGAAAGTCTCCATCATTTGTTCAAACAACTCTAAGTGCTCCCAAACAGCATACTTAGCGTTCTTATGGTAAGGCGTGATGACGCTCCTGATCGCCTTAATCTGCTTTAAGGGGTCCTTAAGCAAGGCCCTTTTTGCCTTATTGGCCTTTTTGGTTCGGGTAACCCTTGTCCATTCTTCCTCGGACTCAGAGGCACTGCTCCCAGAGGTTCCCGTCTGTTCTTCCAGGTTTTCCCGGATTCTGCGAGCCTGGGAATGGCTGGCAGAATGTGGGGACCTGGTCTCCTGTGCCCTGCGCAGTTCAGAGGAGTCTTCAGATTCCTCCTTGCGGCCAGGATTTGATGGGTACCCCCTCCACTGACCTAACTGGGCAGAGGTTTTCAGGATGCCCTTAATGGGCCTACTCTCCTGGGGTTCCCCATTGAACTGTACTGTACTTGGGTGCCCATACCCGGATGCCCACCCCTCCATTCCTGAGTGGTTCTGGCCTATGAGCCCCATACTCTTAGCTGGATAGTAATCTGCCAACCCTGTGGCCCTGTGCTCATGTGCGCCAGGGAACATGGGGGTGGCAGAGTCCAGGGACTGAGAGGTATGAGGGCCTCTGGTACTAGGGCTCCTGAGGTTATGCTCCGGAGTTTCCCTTTCCCAGCGAACCTCATCTCTATCCGCCCACGCTCCCTGTTGCAATGCAAGAGCCTGCATTTGTGCCTTCAGTTCTTCAGTTAAGGCCTTACTGGACTCTATCAGTCTCTCCTGCATCGCTACCTGTTGTTGGAGCCTATCATTGTGTTCACAGAGGGCCTCGTTTTCCCTCTGTGCTTCCTGGTTGGTCCTGGAGAACTGGGCCAGTCTTTGCTGCAGGAGGGTTACCTCCTGAGCTGTGTCCCTATTGGCCTGCTCCTTTCTTGCTAGAGCATCCTCCACCCTCCTGGTGTGCTCTAACAAGTTCTGGTGTTCTTTTTGGAGATCACCCAGTCCCTGGTGGGCCAGGTGATTTTCTTCCATTTTTCTTTTTAAATGGCAGACTTCCTGGCCTAAGGCGTCTCTTTCCTGACTAAGAGCCTGCATTTGTGCCGCCAGGTCGTCCCTTTGCCGTTGAAGGGCACCAGCTTTTTGGCGCTCCTCATCAAACTCTGCCTGGGTATCCAGGTCTTTCAAGATCAGCTTGTTGCTCTCTACCTTCACTCTATCTAGATGACTTTGCAGGGTGGCTACCTGCTCCGTGCATGCCCTGTTAAAGTCTAATTGTTGCTCCAGCTTTTTCTGGCTCTGCAGTAAGGAGTCCAAACTATCTTGGTGCTCCTTCTGCAGGGCCAGAAATCTGGTATCCTGTTCTGACTTTTCCTTTTGCAGCACATCCATATCCTCCCTCATTTTAGTGATGTACAGTCTGCTGTCATTTTCTGACTCCTGGCTCCTCTGCAGCCTCTGCTCAGAAGAGACCAGGTCAGATTGGACCTTCTGTAATGCCAGCAGTTGCCTACTCGCCAGATCTTGGCCTTCAGCACATTTGTCCTGCACGGCTCCCATATGTAAATATAAATACGCCGCTACCCTGGCAATCTTATTGTGTTCATCTTTGGCTTTAGGAGCCATATATAGTTCACTCAGGGCCACATGTAAGGGACCCTGATCTCTATATATATCTGACCCTGTTTCAGTGACCTGTTGTGTGATGGCCTGCAACCACGCATCCTGGCCCTGTTCGGTCCATTCACCTCTCACAAATAGCTTATGCAAGAGATGCTCTCTGGCTATTTTCATGTCTACTAAGGTCGTCATTCTAGAGATTGGTCTCTGTCCTGACTTACAGAAGTTTGTATTTTATTTTTGCAGAACAGAACTTTTCTTGGAGTGTCCCTTTTGAGGAATGCTTCACAGCGTAATGCAGCGTGGTGATCCGACCGGATGTATGTATCCCGTCAGTTAGCACACTGTATTAAGCTGCACAAGTGGTAAATCTAACCCAACGTCTCGGCTCGAGCCCCCAATTTGTAAGAGGATTCAATTCAACACTACAGCTAAGTCAACGCCTAGTCTATAATACTGAATGAAAACCCTTATTGATATATCTTTAGGTCCAGTTCATGCGTTCTGGATGACTACCCCTATATAACACCCCTCTCTTGGAATCCCCCTGACCCCACTGAGCCAAGAAGTAGTTCTGTTTTGCAAGTTTAAAAGGTTTATTTGATAATTTAAAATAGATATATCACACTTTATAATAAATTAATACTTGAATATCACCCTTAATCTGATATGTTAAAGATTAACAATGGAGAATCGGGCACTAGCACACTTCTTTATAATCACTAATGAGTTGACATGAAATGGATAAGATAGCACACTGGTAAATAGGAACAAAATTATAATGTGGTAGAAAATGCTTTATAGGGTTCAAATGGATGTAATGTTGAATGAAAATGCAATACAGAAAATACTCAATATGATTTCAACAAACAAGGTAATCACTTTTCGAGGGGATTGGGTCCTCCGACGTATTCCATATCTATGACAGTAATCACCACAGCTGTGCTGCTTCGGAAACTTTTTCGGCGTCTGCGTCCTGCGTCGATGACGTCGATGCGCCGCCGTCGAGGACCTCCTCCGACGTCCGACGTCATCCGATGTGATAAGTAGGACGCACGACGCCAGTAGCCTCAGTTCCGTTTTTTCCGCGAACGTGTTGCTTCGTGTTTCTCGGTTCTAGCCTCGACTCTTTTGAGTTCTGTTCTTTCTGGTTCTTCGAGCCTGTTCGTTTGTGAATATTCCTTCGCAGCGATGTCTTCCACTTCGTCTTCAACCCCGCGTCCGGGCTTCAAGAAGTGCGGGGTGTGTGGGTCCAAGATGTCGGTGACTGACTCGCACGACGCCTGCCTCTGGTGCCTCGGGGAGGCCCACGACACGGATGACTGTGTCGACTGCCTGTCGCTCACTTCCAAGGCCTTACGCGAACGTAAGAAGAAATTGTCGGTAGGTCGGGTGTCCAAGCCCCGGAAGTCGAAGTCGGCGGGGCTTTCGACGGATGATTCGAGGGGTGACTCTCCGCGTCATCGTCGGAGGTCTCGTCGGTCTTCTTCTAGGAGTCGGTCTCGCCACTCCTCTGCCTCTTCGAGGCGTTCTCGGAAGCGCCGTCACCGGTCGCCTTCCAGGTCCTCTTCCGAGGACTCTGCCCGGCACGTCGGTTATCCCACCAGCCGTGCGACGCCGGAGGAATGGGCTTCCTTCGGGAAGAAAATGTTGGCGATTCTTGAGTCGCAGGGTACTCAACCGTCCGCGCCCCCGAGTGGGGTCGGCCGTGTGAGGTCGAGAGACGCCGCTCGCAAGAGTGGTCGGCACGAGTCACGGGAGAGGTCCCGTTCGGACAAGGAGGCTCGTTCTCGCCGTACCCGTTCCAGGTCCCGGTCCTCGACGCGATCGAGACCGTGTGCACCTGTGATGTCTTCGAGGAAGACATCGACGTCTGAGGCGTCGAGGGCGTCGACAGGTTTTCTCGAAGCTCCGGCTCCGAGGAAGTCGTCGAAGCCGTCGACGTTCAGGTCGTCGAGGGACACGCTCGGGGCTCCGGCTTCGAGGGCTGTGTCGACGCCGCCGATATTGGAGGCGCTGCATCTGACGTCGACGCCGATTTCCTCGACGTCGACGCCGATCCTCTCGGCGCCGTTGCCGGTTTTCTCGACGGCGGCGCCGATTCGCTCGACGCCATCGACGCCTTTCGTGTCGGAGGTGCCCCGTGTCTCGGGTGTACCCCCTAGGAAGGCTCTGGCTAAGAGCAGGCACTCTCAGGTGCCTTTCCACCACTTGGATTATATTTCGGAGGCGGATGAGGATTCGGTTGGCCTGGTTCCTGATCAGGTGCCGGATGACATTGTCTCGGGCCATAGTCAATTTGACGATTTGAGGCAGTCGCTGCATGATGCTAGTGGTCTGGACACCTCTCCGGAGGTGGAATTTGGTCGGCCTGAGCCTGGCTCCCATGCCGATTCCTCATACCGGCGCCTTATGGCTAGGGTGTCTGAGTATCTGGGATGGTCTGCTCCCCCAGGGGAGTTTGTGCAGGATGATCTGACGGACATCCTTGATGTTGGTCCCCCATCTGACCCGGTTCTGCCATTCCATATGGCTTTACAGCGTAGGGTGGCGGCGGCTTGGACTGCTCCGGAGAGTCTCCCGGCAGTGGGCAGATCCTTGTCGCGGAAATACCGTCCAGCCAGTGGCGACCCCTGCTACTTGACCAGGCACCCCACTCCGGAAAGTTTGGTGGTGCAGGCGGCCACGGCCCCGGCAAAGCAGGCGTCGTACCCTACCATCCCTCCTGATAGGGACGACAAACGTTTTGATGGCTGGGCGAAGAAGGTGTTTTCTTCTGGTGGTATGGCGCTTCAGGCGGCCAATTCCATTTGTGCCTTGTCACGTTTCACGCACACTCTGTGGAAGGCTCCTTTCGCTATTACTCGTCCTTTGGTAGAGCGAGAGGAGCTGGCAGTCAAAGGGGCCAACGCAGGGGTACCAGAGGTGGACGACAGGGTACCCGTGGTGCCAAGGCCGCTCGGGCAGTTGCCTCTTTGCCCTCAGGTAACGCCGCAGCCGCTCCTACTCAGTCATGAGGCCTTGTCCCATGGTTCGCCGGTTGGGGGAAGGCTGGCGCGGCATCTTGTAGAGTGGCGTGCCATTACTTCGGATGTGTGGGTTCTGGAGATCATAACCCACGGCTACTGTCTTCCCTTTCGGCACAGGCCTCGCGACAATCCACCGGGGAACCTCTCTTTGAAGTGTCCGGATCCGCTCCTTGCGCAGGAAATTCAAGCCCTGCTGGAGAAAGGCGCCATAGAACTGGTGCCTGTAGCGGAGAGGAACAAGGGATGGTATTCCCCTTATTTTTTGATTTCCAAGAAAGACGGGGGATTGAGACCCATCATGGACTTGCGCGGTTTGAACAAACTCCTCAGGAAGGACAAGTTCAAGATGGTTACTCTCTCTCAAGTCCTCCAGGCCCTTCAGCTTCAGGACTGGTTGGTGTCACTCGACCTCAAGGATGCTTACTTCCATGTGCCGATCCATCCCAAGCACAAGAAGTACCTGAGGTTCGCGGTTGGCGACTCGCACTTTCAGTTTCGGGTCCTGCCGTTCGGTTTGACCTCCGCCCCGAGGGTTTTCACCAAGCTCATGGTGGTGGTGGCAGCGCATCTCAGGCAAGGGGGGATTCACGTCTACCCCTACCTGGACGATTGGTTGATCAGGGGGAGCTCTCCCGAGCAGGTCCTGGATCATCTGTCCGTCGCCTGCCACTCCCTTCACAGGCTGGGCTTCTCCCTCAATTTAAAGAAGTCCCATTTGACGCCAACGCAGAGGCTCCAGTACATCGGAGCAGTGCTCGACACTTCCCTGGGGCAGTGTTTTCCTCCCCAGGTGAGGGCTCTTCACATTCAGCAGATGGTGCGCAAGTTTCAGCATGCCCAGACGCTCCCAGCGTTCGAGTTCTTGAGGTTGCTCGGCCTCATGGCATCCTGCATTCTTCTGGTGCCAGAGGCTCGCCTGCGAATGAGATCTTTGCAGTGGGCACTCAAGATGCAATGGTCGCAGTCCTCCGGCAGGATGTCGGACCCGATTCAGGTGCCGCCCTCGGTCGCCCGGGACCTTCTGTGGTGGGCCGTCGAAGGCAACTTGATGATGGGGGCTCCGTTTTGGCTTCCCTGGCCGGAGGTGACGATCGTGTCGGATGCATCCCTCACGGGATGGGGAGCTCATGCCAACGGGCTGACAGTCAGCGGTCGTTGGTCTCCGTCGGAGTCCAGACTCCATATCAATCTGTTGGAGCTGAGGGCCGTCAGGCTAGCCCTGAGGGCTTTTCTGCCGACTGTGCGAGGGAAGAATGTCCTGATCCTGACGGACAACACAGTGGCCATGCACTACCTCAACAAAAAGGGGGGGGCAGGGTCACTTCCTCTGTGCAGGGAGGCGATGCAGCTCGAGTTCTGGGCCATCCAGCAGGAAGTTTCGATCTCGGCAGTTCATCTGGCCGGAGTCGAGAACGTGACGGCGGACGCTCTGAGCAGGCAGAGCACGATCTCTCACGAGTGGGAGTTGGCTCAGGAGATTCTCCTGGAGATCTTCGCCCTTTGGGGGACCCCTCAAGTGGATCTCTTTGCCTCCAGTGTCAACCGGAAGTGCGAAAGGTTTTGCTCGCGGGAATTTCCTCCAAAAGGAGCCTTAGGAGACGCGTTCGTGGTGGAGTGGTCGTTCCCGCTGCTGTACGCGTTTCCTCCGGTCCCCGTCATCCCGCAAGTGCTGCGGAGGTTACGGAAGTTCGGTTCCCGGATGATCCTCATTGCTCCGGCGTGGGCTCGGAGGACGTGGTACCCGGACCTTCTCGACTTGTCCATCTGCCCTCCACGTCGTCTTCCCTACCGAGACGATCTGCTCTCACGGGAGGGGGGTCAGGTTCTCCATCCAGAGGTCGGATCCCTCAACCTTCACGCTTGGCTTCTGAAAGGTTGAGGTATAAGGATTGGGACCTCCCTGAAGACGTGATGGAGGTGTTGCTTTCGGCCCGAAGGCCCGCAACTGAGTCTCTGTACCGTTGCCGTTGGCGTAAGTTCTGCGACTGGTGCAGAGTTCGGAATGTGGATCCTTTTGCATGTGACATCCCCATGGTTCTGTCCTTTTTGCTTTCTTTGGCCCACAGGGGCTTGCAAGTGGGTACCGTTAAGGGTTACCTGGCGGCGCTGTCCATCTTTAAGCGCTCATCTGAAGAATGTTCTTACTTTAAAATCCCTTTAATTTCACAGTTTCTGAAAGGGCTCACTCATGTGTTCCCTCCGTCGCCTTTCCTGGTGCCCGGTTGGGATTTGAACCTTGTTCTTAGGTTTCTTATGGGTGCTCCGTTTGAGCCGTTACATTCTTGCCCTTTGAGGCTGTTGACTTTGAAAACTGTGTTTTTAGTTGCGGTTACTTCCGCTCGCAGAGTGAGTGAGTTACAGGCACTTTCTGTTAAGCCACCCTTCACTGTATTTCACAAGGACAGGGTTGTCCTTCGAGTTCGTCCTTCTTTTCTTCCGAAGGTAGTGACGGAATTTCATTTGGCCCAGAAGATTGTTCTTCCGGCATTCTATCCTCCTCCGCATCCTGGTAAGGAAGAGGAGAGGCTCCATAGGCTTGATCCTAGGAGAGCTTTGAGCTTTTATGTTTCTCGCATGTCCCGGGTCAGAGTGGACGATCAACTCTTTATTGGTTACGCTGGTAAGCGCTTGGGGCAAGCTGTGACGAAACAGACTTTGTCCCGCTGGATTATTTTGGCCATCTCGGAGTGTTACCGCGTGGCGGGCAAGGACCCTCCGGCTGGCTTGCGGGCCCATTCTACCAGGGGCTTGGCTGCATCTACTGCCCTGCAGAGGGGTGTTCCTATTCGCAACATCTGTGATGCTGCCACCTGGGCTTCAGTGCATACATTTGTGCGGCATTATTCCCTCGATTCCATCAGAGGGCAGGATCTGGCCTTTGGCAAGGCGGTCCTTTGCTCTGCTATTTGATTGGCTATTCTAAATTTTGTTTCTAAATTCTTTCCCTCCTCCTTGATTTGGTACTGCTTTGGGAGTCTGTCATAGATATGGAATACGTCGGAGGACCCAATCCCCTCGAAGAACAAGTTACTTTCTTACCTGGTAACGTTCTTTCGATGGGATGGTCCGACGACGTATTCCATATCGCTCCCGCCCTGCCTTCCCCGCTGCAGAATTTCTGTTGCGTTTGCAGCTTACGTTCCGCAAGGCTTTGTGTCGGACTGGCAGTTGACTATTGTCACACGTTCTGGGGGAAAAAACTACAACTGAGGCTACTGGCGTCGTGCGTCCTACTTATCACATCGGATGACGTCGGACGTTGGAGGAGGTCCTCGACGGCGGCGCATCGACGTCATCGACGCAGGACGCAGACGCCGAAAAAGTTTCCGAAGCAGCACAGCTGTGGTGATTACTGTCATAGATATGGAATACGTCGTCGGACCATCCCATCGAAAGAACGTTACCAGGTAAGAAAGTAACTTGTTCTTCTCTGGCAATCCCCTCCCCCCCTTGATGCAATGCAAGGAAATGGAAGGAAGCACACAGTTCTCAGAAATGCAATCAATGTAATCAGTTCAATCCCCCCCAAGCTTAGACAACAGAAGTTTAAAACACAGATAGGAGTTTTGAAAACACGGGCCCAAATGCTTTGATATGTGCTAGCAATGGATGAGAAATATGCTGGAAATGCTTTTTAATTCCCTTTCAGAGGTTCAGGGTAAGTGGTATCTAGTTAATATTAGTCCAGGCTCACACTAGCAATGATGCAGGGATAGTTAGCAGGTTAAACGAATTTCTGGCAAATGGAAGGCAAGCAGCAGCAGTTTTTACATGTGAAGAAATTGCAAATCGCGGTAAAATTCGCGGATGCGTGTTCCGCGATTGCGGTAAAACTATAAGGGTAGGAATGCGGTTCTTGGTGCGATTCAAAGCTACGATTCTAAGCTATCAGAGGAAAGTTACTGCAAGTCTCTAGCCCAAGCGGTCGCGGAGATATGAGCGATTTAATAAAGGTCGTTTTTGGGTTTGCAAATTTCAAAAGCTCAAAATGACAAGTGCAGCTTGCAACTAGAAATGACAGGTGACAGCTAGGAGGCAGTTCTACTTAGGTTAAATAGATTGAATTAGATGAATTTAAACTAAGAGATTGGTTCTACACAGTTCTGCTGGGTACTCACACTATATTCTTGAATTAAATGGGCCTCATCACGGATCTGGTCAGGGTTTTAGACTGGGCTCTGGTCACTCTCTCTGCTGGTCTGGGTCTCTCTGGTTTGGTCTCTTAGTACAGCACTGCTTTCTCTCTGGTCTGGTCTCTTAGTACAGCACTGCTTTCTCTCTGGTCTGGTCTCTTAGTTCTGGATAGATTGATGAATTTGAAGTCTGGATCTCTGGATGTTGTATGGAGGTAAGTATGGATTTTTCCGGCAGAGCGTCCCGCTGCAGATGGATTTGGAAAGTCCCTATCTGTCCTGACTGTCTGCTTTTATGTGTTTAGAATGTGGGTGTGTTCTAGCATCACTGACCCTACCTCTCTCTCAGCTTCTAATTGGTCAAACTTCCATTTATCATTTGATTGGGGAATGAACTGTGAGTCAGAGTGATGTCATTTTACAGCCTGCAGAAAGTCCACTCCTCCTGTCAACTTACACACAAATCTAGATTTGAAACAAATACATATTTGCAGAGGTACATATTGTTTTAAAATCATATGCACCCATCATGCATTACAGGAGGTATCCCCTGTTCAAACTCTGCTCTTCCTGGGAGCTTGCATTCAGAAATGGCACATATTTCACTTTTTAACTGATTTTGCAATTTCTGACATTGACCCAACTTTACATACATGTGTGCAGGGAGTAGGGACATTAACTGATGAAGTTTCAGATTTTTAACATGCATACATTTAGAGTAATATCCACTTTTCCGCTAAAACCCCCCTGAACATGCCACCGGGTCGAAAAACCTCTTAAAATGTGGGCAGAAAAATCACAAGAATTATGGTATCATTTATAAAATTTTCACATGTCCGCTCTATGAGTTATTCATCTTTTTAAAGTTATGTTCTGGCTCCAAAGGGGTGTGGTTTCCCAGGTCACATGGTATAGAAACCAGTCTTTCCAGTTTCTGCCAAGCCAGCTTGCTCTCACAGGCAGTGCTCCTCCCAGCTCCTGCCAAGAGGAAGCTACAATTTACGACTGCGGTAATAAAAACCTTTGCCTGAGTGAAGAGGGCTTTGTTCACTCTCTTGCAGAGCACAGATAATTCAATTATCAGATAGATGGCATATCCTTAGTGTGGGCAGCAAAAGGAAGGTTGGCCTGGGAACACAGTGGTGACTCAAATTTCACTCCTGATGGGGGTAGTGGCCAGGCAGAATTAAGTTCCTTAAGCCAGACTTTCAGCTACTGTCATGTTATTTGTTGCTTTTTAAATTAACTTGCAATTTTACACATGCAGCTAGAATGCTGATTCTAAGTGCAAAACTATGACATTTAAACAATTGCAACCTATGTGACACTCAAAAGTAGGTCACTCAGTCAATTTAAACATTTAGATTTTTTTTTAGTGTCTTTCAATCCAGTGCAACTTAAACTGCTGAAATCCACAGCGCAGCCAGTCTTGTTATAAACCTTGTCTTATGATCTTCATTTCCCAGATTTTGTAGGCACACAAAACTCCATTCTGCCAAATGTCTGCTGGTGTTCAGTGAATATTTTGCACATATTGCAATGTTAGAAATAGGCACTTTGGCTTGCCTTCAGAGAAACACAGGGTGGTTTTAAACTGCCGGCTTTTGGATAGTGGTGAGTACTGGTACTGCACCCATTTTTGGGATTTAAGAAAATGAATTCCCAACAATTCTAGGTTGCATTTGGCAATCAGCATTGCCATTCCCAATGGTTTCAGACTACTGTGCGGGTAGTCCAATGGTGGTTTTAGGCAGTGTCCTTCTGTGCCCATAACATCGGCAAAAATGGGTGGCAGCCTATTCTTCCTGCATTTCCCTGTGCATTTTCTGGGAAGCTCTGGCCATCATGATGTTTTCATGTCAGTACTGCACAGTTTTGAGGTAGGGCTAGGATGCATGGGTAAATACATCCCACACACTCTGGATACTGACAGGAGGGTAGTTTGTCACTGTCTTTAGGGTTCTTCGCAGAAGGACCAAGGGGGCGGAAACACAATATACCTGGTGCTGAAGAAGTTCTTGGTGCTTGACAGCATCGAGATGGTTCCTGGGTGTTTCGCAGCCTTTGAGACAGAGTTTGTGGTGGCAGACAGCTGTGGGTACCAGGCGGCAGGCAGTTCGGCAAGCGAGGCTTGATGGTCGTCTGCAGGATGTTCGGCATGCGGCTCGGGGCCAAAAATCATTGTGTCTGTGCTGGTTGGCAGATCTGGAATGCTGGTCATGCAGCTCGGACGGCTCTTGGGACTGCGGAGTGATAACAGTCAGCGGTGCAGCCGGATACGGTTCAAGGGGCCTCATTACTAGTCACCCGGTCCAGAAATAATGTGGCAGTAATCCCGCCGCCACCGTTGTTTCCGGACCGGGTTATCTCGAGTTCTGCAGGCGGGAGGTGTAATTCCCGCCAGATCTGAACTGGCGGGTTTAACACCACCCGCCCTGCAGGCGGATGTGGAAACACTGGCACCATTTGAAGATGGTGCCGGTGTTTCCACTTCCTCATTCCCATGGAGTCCTATGGGACTCCACCCATGGAGTCCTATTGGACTCCATGGGAATGGGAAATTACAGAATTCCGCCTCCGGAATTCCCGCGTCACTCGGGTTGTAATGCCCCGGTAATTCTGGGAATCACAGAGGCGGAATGGTAATACGAGTCTGGCGGTAACCTGCCGGTTTTTCCGGCTCGGTTACGGCCGGACTCGCAATGAGGCCCAAGGACTCGACTGTCTCGAAAATGTCCTTAAAAGATGGATGCTAGATGATGCTTATGTGGCACTCCTCCTTGCTTCTTTGCAGGGCTTGTGTCCTTTCAAGTCGGACGGCCCAAAGCTCAGGAGAGTGATTGCAGGCAACAGCACTGTCCTTTGTCCAGAGACTCTCTGGAAACTTCCCACATAGGAAGCTTGCTGGCAGAACCTAGCAGGACACGCTGTGCGCTGGCTGGGTACTGGTTCTGGAGCTGCTGGATTGGTCTTCTGAGTCAGATATCTCCCTCTGTTCCCTGGGAGATGTTTAGGGGAGGGATCTTGCTTCCCTCTTGCAACTCCTGGCCTTCCTTCACTGGCAGAAGATGTGACGTAGACCAATGTTCCCTCTAATTATTTTTCTCTATATGCGGAACCGGTTGGCTGTTGTGCGCACATTATTTTCCATGTGCGCAACTGACTGAGGTAAGCCATTTTGTGAGCTACCGCCGCAGAAGAGAGTTTGTAAGGAATGTCCTCTTCCCAGCCACTGCAATTCTTTAAAAATCGTACACTTTTTCGAAACACATAAACTAAAATAAAATGTCATATGTGATTATACAGAAAACTCAACCAGTACAAGATTTCAATATCTGCCACAGTACCTTGCAGGTGTACTTCTGCACAGAGAAAAATGTCAGCCTCATTACGAGTTTGCCAGAAAGTGGTAAAGTTGGCAGTAACTCCATTACTGCCAACTTTACCACTTATCCAAATTATGATTTCTGGCCTGGAGTTGAAGATTTGCCTCCAGGAAAGTCCTGGAGGTAAATCCTCCAACTCAACGCCGAAATCGTCGGAACATCTGCTGCAGTAATTCTGCCAAAAAGCCACATTGAGTCCAATGGACTAAATATGAATGGGGAATTACACCACCACCACCAGTTGTAATCCAGTGGAAATTCCTCCAGACCAAGTGGAAGTAACAGTAATTTGTTGGGCGGTATTCTGGCAGATTTACTCCGGGATACTGCCCCAAGTCGTAATGAGGCCCTGCACGTTTTATGCCAATGGAAAATCATTCATTTGTATTACAAAACACAAATATCTCTTAGTTGTGTTCCCAGATATCTCGCGCAAAAAATATTTATTCTTAAAGACATTTTTCTTTGTATTCTGATTTTTAAAAAAAGGGAATTTTATTCTTGATGCAGTAATCACAAGTGGTCAGCCGGCACATGTTTTGACCCAAAGGGTCTTTATCAAGGCTGGGGTGTTATTGTTCATTGACCGTTAGGTAGCTTGGCTGTTGGTGGTCGGTTGAGTTAGTTGGGTTCTACTCCTTGAATAGGCTGGCTTGTCAGCCTGTTACTGCTGCAAACGACATACTTGGCATTTGTGGCCCTCAAATATCTCTTGTCATAACTGATGTGGCCGAAACTCAGCCAGAATACATTTGCCAATGGATTAATGGTAATTAAAAGCAGTGTCAAAAACATGCTGAAAGGAGTTCAAGTGCCACTTTAATGAAGTAATTCAAGGGCCAGGAGAACATGCTTCTAATAATTTGTGCAAGGATGATAGTTGCATCAGAATAACTGCACCTTGGAATATGATGATCCAAAATTCCTGTGCCACTGCTTACTATCCACATTACGTTCTCCTGTGGGTAGCGATAACACCAGACTTAGAGATAAAAGACCTATGCACCATTCATTTTTACTCCCTAAATAGGAAAATGTGCCTAACAAAAACGAAAAACAATGAACATATTGCGTCAACCCACAGAGCTCCACTGATATTTTTTCGAATAAGTGACCAATAGAACAGTGGCATAGGATGGAAGGAACACTAATAATATTAATTCCGATCCCAAAAGGAATTTTATGGGGAAAGAACATCTTTCAGTAAGCAGAAAATAGCCGTTGGCAAAGCTAATGACTTTTTTACTCCCTGAAAAATCATTTGACTCCAAATAGGGAGCAACATCTGATTAGAGCCCTGCTTGCGCCCCTGGAGTGAAATGACGGGGCACATAATAAAGTGTGTAGTTTTGCCCACCTTTCCGCACCGCTACCTGGATAAAATTAAACAAGAGACTTACTGAGGTTTATTATGGAGCCCTGTTGAAGAAAATCACACATATCTGCCTTTTAAATTAATTGCATCAAATCATCAGAGATACAACTGATTGAGTGCCTTCTTCTGTAACTATGGATCCCTCTTCTGTAATTCTTTGTGATCAGTTAAATAAGATGCAGGGAGATGCTAAAGACTGCACACACAGAACACGTGGTTACATTGAAAAGCCCTCTGCATTTGAGCATAGAAAGAACAAGAAGGTGCTGTTGTCTAGATGGGTACTAGAATTTCCTATCCTTTGGCAAACATGCAACACATTTCCTTCAGTGTACTGCCAAAACATCTGACTTGGTCTTTGAAATGTGTTGCTTTGTTCATCACCTTCAATCTGCAAGGAATGATGCTTTGACCCATACCCTTGCCCTGCCCCTGGGCTTGCCTCCAATACTAGTTGATAGAGCACTGTAAAAAGTGAGAGATTGTAGCAGAAAACACTCACGTGGATATTTGCAGACCCACAATACTTTGCAAGCAAGGCATATTTACATGCCTCAACATATGATGTGCATTTTAAGAATGTCATGACTCTGCATGTACACAATTATTTTGCAGTGCATATAAGATTATTTGCAACACACCCCACCCTTATATCATTGTGTAGGATTACACAAGTGCTCAGTGAAACCCTGGGTGAATAGAAGTGAGTTACCATATAATGTGTGAAGGTCTATGTCCAAAGGAACTCTGAACACTTGGAAATGATGCAGATTGTGTGAAAAGCATTCTCCTGTCTGAATATGCGGAGCCCTGATGCGATGGATGAGTAATCCCAGGCATAGTCCATACCCATTATCCCTTGTAGGCTAAGTAAATTATATTGCAAAGTTGCTCTCTACTTATGGGGTAATCCTAGTAATGCTAAAGTAGGAGATGCTGAGCATCACATTTGTCTTTCAAATCTTTAGAAAGCAAATTCATATTTGAGTTTTATAATGTGTTAACTTACAAGGGGGGCGCTTCAAAGCACTTGCGTGTCATATGTACAAAGAAGAGTAGCATGGGATTTGGTTACACATCCAAGTAGCCTGCCTACTTACAGTCAGTATCCGATTTTTGAGCTGGTAGTTCGATTATATAGTGTGGGTAACGCTTTTGGTAAGGCACAATGAGTAACAGAAATTCTGGCGCGTGAACGTTATTCATGTTACAACAAACAAAACAGGTGGATGTAGACACAAGTCTGCTAACCTTTTGCAGAGCCGAGAGGAAGAGTCAATGTTGCCCGGTAGTATCTTAATTTAGGTATTACCCAAATTTTTAGTTTACAATTGTTCGAATGAACAATTGACCGAATTTAAAGGGTCACAATTGACCTTTTCACAATTGATCGTATATATATGTCGGTTTGGTTATATATATATATATATATACACACATAATATAGGGGTTTTGGGGGGTTTGGCATTGGGTGGGGGGTTGTGGGGGGTTTCCCCCCACATATATGTTACAATTGACCTTCACAATTCGGTCATTTGTGAAAAGGTGAATTGTAATTCGAACCGTTGTAAAACGAACAATTCGTATACAACCTTAATTTACTCTGGGGCAGAAGTTAGAGTCATAAGGTTAAAGTGTGCTAGAGTCAGGTTTAGGAGTCCTGGGTGGGGAAGGAAAACCTTTGGTTAATGTGTGCAGGCAGACTGGTTAGATTGGTTAGATTCTTCTTTTCATGGAGCCAGTTTTTTTCATTTTAGTTTTTAACCTCTTTTGTTGTATTTTGCTGTTAGAGATTTTAGGTACATAGTATTGTAATGCAAATTAGCAGAATATCAAGATTAGTTGCTTATTTTAAGAGAAAGAATATTTCAGTTAAGTGCTATGGCTTTTACCTTATTAAATATCTTTAAATAGGTTAGAATTGTCTGTGTGCGCTGCTAAAAATCTTCTGAGCGGCACCCAGAAGGAAGCTGGGCAAGCGCACATGCGCCCAGCTTACAGGGAACATTGACGTAGACTGTACCTTCAGTTTCGGTCCAAATGATTCCTTCTTCTTACTCCTTTCAAAGTCGTCTGATGATTTGCTACGTAAGGGGTTTTGCCCTCTTTTAAAGCCAAATGAGCCCCAGTGATTGGTAAAGGCTAAGTCTACTTTAATTAACCAATACTGGGTCTCCACCAACAATCTTCTATTATGCATGTGGTCAGGACCTGAGTGCACTGCAAAAGGACAGACAACGGGTGATAACACATGCCTAAGTCCCACCCATCTTCCTGTCTGTTGTAGATCAAAGTGTCTCTCTGGTTAACTGAGCCCTCTGTGACTCTTGATCAATGCACTGCTTTCCCTTCAAGTATGTGGTGGGAGCAGACATCCTGCCTCCCCCAAACCACATACTTCTCCCCTCTGAAAGGGCTCTGCTCTGTGGGGACACTTATGTTGACAAATAGCATACCAAAGGGTTGTTAGTCCTGCCTTCCAGTTGTTTTATTTGGCAAACCAAGCCCCTTCAGGCTTGCCTCACTTATCTTGTAAGTATGCACTGCCACCAGCCAAATTTAGTCAAAAGGAACATAGATCCATGGAGCTTATGATATTTAAATTAGGCTGCTCATGGCTGGAGGAAGGTGTGCCTTCCCCCTTCTTGGAATGCTTTGTTGTACCCCTGGCTGTCACATTCCAGCTGAATAGGACAGGGGAAGATGGTGCCTTTAGGCCAAGCCTTCCCTGAGTAGATGTGACTATGCCTTTTGTGTGGGAATCAGATGAAATGTGCGCAAAATGCCCTCACACATTTCTCAGAGGCTGATCTCCCATCATTCATTTTCATTATTAAAAATCAAAAAGCCCAGACAAGAGCACTATCCCAGTGGGAATGGTTGAATTTGTCATAGTGTATATGTACAACAAAGTTACCTAAAGTCTTGACAATTAAAATAACAGAATCCCTTCCAGTTTCAATGAAACGAGAGGTCACAATGACCACTACGTCGTTTGATTCTCATAGGCTTTTTTTATTGTCATTTGAAGCTTGGAAGACACTGGCGTGGAACATCTTCCATCCCTCGGACGATAACCCACCTTGAAAATGGTAGCCTGGCTAGAATGTAGCAGCTCAGTGGAAAACTGAGAAATGGAAAAGTTGGCCCATCTGACAGCCCTTTAACGGAAAATTGTTTATGGCACTCACACCCTCATAGGATTGGGTATAACTATGATAAAATAATTATAATGAAGACAGTTATTGTTGGTTTGTTGTTTTGTTTGTTGGTAACTATTAAATTGGAGTTGTGTAAACCTGTAAAATGATGATCTGTAATTCATTGATTTAAAACAAATGCACAAACGCCAATAAAAATATCTACTAAAAAATAAAAAACTTTTTTTTATTTACTTCACCATTCAAGCAGTGAGTGATACCCCCTGTGAGGAACCATTAAATGGTCTCCACTTGTGCAATGGAGTATGTCGTTCCAAGAATTGATCCGACTGTGAAGTTGGGGCCTGGGTTTCGTGTAAGAGGTCACCAGGCATCTTTGTCTAAGTAGGGTTACTCCCGTAATGCCTGGGAATAACATGATATAAGAAGCCAGTTGCTCTCTTTGTGTACTCTGGGGTGCAAGTTCCATTTGGGAATATAGCTATCGCCCCCCTGCTTGGGGTTTGCAGTGGGCCAGCAATGGCCCACTAACCTTCGCCTTTGTGAGCCTGAGCAAAGTGAGCATCTCAGCGAGGACTCAAGGCTGCTACCAGTGCTGTATGTTCCTCCAAGCACGGGCGATAGCTATTCCCACCCCGGGCTTTATTTGGGTGCAAATACATTTAACTTTTATTTTTTTCACAGGAGATGGCCTTTGCATGCACTTCCCTAACACAGTCTCCCATCCAAAAGACATTAAGATGGCTGCCTCCCATGCGAATAGAAAGGTGATGGAGTTCCTTCTCTATTTCTATGGTGGTGGCCCGATGGAAAGGAATGGCAGAGCTGGGAGCCACAGCAGATAAGTAGGTTAGGGGTGGGTGGGTAGGTGTAGTTGGGAGATGACGTGAGGATCAGTGGTGGGCTTAGGGCTAAGGGGAAGGGGTGCAATAAAAACAATGGCAGCACTCTGGGAAGGGTCTTGGTGGCTGGTGGAATGTGGACATGACACTGGCAGTACTCGCCTGCAATTCCAGCTACCTAATTGGCTGAGCATCCTTCCTAAGTGTGAATAACGGGATGTAACAAACCAGTTGATTTCACTGTCTGAACTGGGGTACTGATTCTAAGCCCAGGAATAACAGTGTATATAATGCCAATAGCTCTCCTTCTCTAAGCCGAGGTACTGGCTCAAAGTTGGGGAATAACAGGAAATAAGAACTTGGTAGCTCTCTCTGTCTAAAATGGATTACTGTCTCAAGGTCTGAAATAACAGGATATGCAATGCTAGTATCTCTCTTTATTGAAACTGGTGTACTGCCTCAAATTCAAGGTGTAGTGAACTATAAGAAGCCAGTAGCTCTCTTTGTCTAAGCAGAGTTTGCAGGCTCATAGCATGGCAAAAACAGGATGTAAGAAGCCAGTAGCTCTCTTTGTCCAAGCAGAGTTTGCAGGCTCATAGTATGGCAATAACAAGATATAAGAAGCCAGTCGCTATCTTTCTCCATCCTACAGTACTGGCAAACAGTCTGGAAGTAAACGTATATACGAAGCTAGTAGCTGTGTCTGAGCTGTGTTACTGGCTAAAGGTGGCAGAATAACAGAATATAATAAGACAGAACTCTCTTTGTTTAAGATGGGGTACTGGCTCAAGCTGAGAAGCCAGTAGCTCTCTCTAAACTGGGTCACTGGCTCAAGGTCAGGGAATAACAGGATACAATAAGCCAGTAGATCTCTTTGTCTTAACTGGGATAATGACTCGAGTTCTTGGAATAACAGAAAATAAGAAACCAGTAGCTCCTATTGTCTAAACTGGATTACCGCAAATAACAAGATAACCATATCCACTAGCTCTATGCTTCTAAGCTGGGGTATTGGCTCAAGGTCATGGTTTTACAGGATATATGAATCCAGTGGATATCTTTCTCTAAACTGAGGTACTGCCCCATGGTCGGGGAATATCAGGATATAAGACTCCAGAATCTCCCTTTGTGTAAGCTGGGTTACTGGCTCAATACTCCCGTAGTTCACTTTGTCTAAATTGGGGTACCGTCTCAAGGTCTGGAAATAACAGGTTAAGTCAGTATGTCTCACTGTCTAAACTGGAGCACTGGCTCAAGGTCGGGGATTGACAAGATATAGGGAGCTAGTATCCCTCTGTAACCTGGGATGCTGCTCATGGTCATGGAATAACCGGATAAAGGAAACCAATACCTCTCTTTGTCTAAACTAGGGCATTGCCTCAAGGTCTGGGGATAACAGGACATAAATAGCCACTAGGCCTTGCTAAGCTTTTAAGCTTGTTTACTGGCTCATGGTCAGGAAGTAACAAGATGTAAGAAGGCAGTAGATATCTCTGTCTAAGCTGGGGTATTGGCTCAAGATCTGGGGATAACAGGACATACGATGCCAAAAGATAAATTTTTCTAAGATGGGTTACTGGCTCGTGGTCTGGAAATAAGAGTATATAAGAAGCCACTAGGTCTCACTGTCTAAACTGGAGCACTGGCTCACGGTCGGGGAATGACAAGATAACGGAAGCCAATAGCTCTATTTGTCTTGGCTGGGTTACTGGCACTGAGCCAGGGGACAGCTTCTTTCTTCAATTTCCATCAAGTCTTCATTGGGAGAGCTACCATTTTCAAAATACTGTCTACTTCATCAAGGTCTCCCTAGCAAGCCATAGCTGTGTCTGTCAACCACTTTCTACTGCCCTCTTTCTTTAACGAGAGCCTACAGTATGTTGTCACTGCTTGACCCATTTCCCCTCTCTTTCATGTAATAAAACAAATCTCCCTGCATGCTTTCCATACCTAGAGTATACAAACATTTGGACTGGTACTATAATCCCTTAAAAAAGATCTCCAAGCCATTTTGGTGCAAATAGATTTCCCTGCATCACTTTTTTGGAGGGATAACATTCCTTGTGCTTCAGTCCCTCGTGTACCCTTTCCTCAAGGGAATAGTGTGCTTGTTTATTGTCTTTCGAAAAGGTGGGGGTGGCTCTCCGATAGCACACCCCGGCTGCACGTGCATGGCAGTAAAGGGCTCAGAGATGGCGAGTTGATTAACTAGAGACTGACTGAGGTTAATTGAGGGGGCACGTTTCCTTCCGCTAACATGTTGTCTTGCCATGCTACTGTTTATTAGAGATAGTGTAAGGAGTATTGGACTTAAGACAGACTCTATTGAATGGTCAGCCTCTTCCTGTGCCTGGGTTGTTATGTGCCATGGTCTCATGTTAGACTTCTCCCACGCGCAGCTTGCCCTTTCGTCTATGGAAAAGTATTTTGACAAAATTATCAAAGCTCCTTAAAGCAAGTGTAATGCACCACGTATTGCCACATGGGGGTGCTATAGAGGAAAATGTGATTTTGGCTGGGCATTATGTCCTGGCCCTGTGGTCACGTAGGCCAGGCAGAACATTGCTGGGAGCACCCAGCCAACATCCAGTGACAGAGAGCAGCCTGTCTTCCCGTGATCACATGGGCGCTTCAATGGCGTGGAGGCACCCAGGCCTTCACCACTGATGGCGCCGGAGGTGCCCAGCAGGGGCAACAGCATACCGACAGAGGTGCCCGGCAGGGACTCTGCAATACAGTGAAGGACATTGTGGACAGCGTTTCCCAGCTGGGGCACTGTCCTGGTAGAGGGCCCTGCAGGAGCAGGCCCTCTGCCAGCTATGCAGCGGCAGCATCGCGCTGCAGCAATCAGACACAGTAGGCAGGAGTCAGTTGGTATCCACTGACGAGCCGGAAATGGCCCGTCCCTTTCATTCAGTTAGTCACATGGTCACAACCATGTGACATTATTACGTGCACTGGGGGGGTGGCGTCTCACCCCCCTTTTTAGAAAAATAAATCTGTAAACAAATTGCAGTATAAGTACCATGTGAATTTCCGGCCGCAAAAACACATGGAACGTTGAGTCGCTTTCCACTCTTTGGGCAGATCCTTGCAGAGAGCTGGTGAATACAAACCACCAGCAAAGAAGAAAGTGACTGCACAGGGAGCTCCTTAAAACACCAGCACGTCCCTGCTGGCTGCCCCGCTCACCAGCACGTCCCTGCTGGCTGCCCCGCTCACCAGCACGTCCCTGCTGGCTGCCCCGCTCACCAGCACGTCCCTGCTGGCTGCCCCGCTCACCAGCACGTCCCTGCTGGCTGCCCCGCTGCATGCTGTACTCTGCTACTCATATTAATGCTTTTATTTTCCTTTGACGGAAATCTTCAGTAATGATTCCACATTCTAAAAGGTTCCAGCACTTTTTACCCATTCTCCTTCAAGTAAAACAAATAACCACTACTTTGCACTCATGTCACTGTACTGATTGCAATAGCGTCTTTTCAGTACTTTAAGGATGAAGCCTATTAGGGTCTACACTCTTGTTTAGCTAACAAAAGATCCCCAATCATTTTTAAATGTATAGTTTGGTGCCCAACCATCTTCAATGGATAGAACAGGTTTATTTCTTCTGGTAGCTTGTTATATACAAATGCAGTCTTTCCCCATTGTGTATACCCACCGTGCACCCTGCTGTGGATAGAGTTAATGTTGTAAGGCCATGAACTATGCGGTGTGGGCTTGCGGGCCCATGCTCGAATCCGTCCTAGATTTGGTCCTAGCTTGTAGACACTCTGACATGCTGGGATATGGTCTCTTTCCACTGTTGCCTAAGTTCATTCAGCGGAAGTAGTTGATTTTTCTAATAGCTGCCTGCGCACGCATGAAGGGCCGCGCGACATCCCTGATTGACCGCTTCCCATCCCGCAGCACGTTTGAGCATACACCTCTACCCTGCTGTGCATTGGGGGTGGAAGCAGGATTGTTTTTGTGCATTTCTTTCATTGTTTGTTGACAAAGAGTGTCTCCTGGCACCTTCTTGGACAGCAGGAGCTCTCCAGGAGACTACGCTGCCCTTGCCATGACCTGACGTCCCTCCGCGGGCCTGAGTACGCTGAGCGTGACAGAGATTTAGCTCCACTGCCTGCAAACTACAGGTAATTAAAGATTTACCGGAACTGCTGGCTCTGATCCAGACAGCAACGCACCCTGGCAGGTCAGCTTGCCGCTGTGATTGTTTTTCTCCTTCAAAAAAATAAACAAAGAGAAATGGGCCGTGCCTGTGGGCAGAGGTACCTTGGAAATCGAGAAGCTGTTGGCATTGTCGCTTCTTCAGTGCCCAGGGCACTGTAGCCCACGGTTGTGCTTTTAGTCCTTTCTGTGTGACTTTCTACTGCTAGAGAAATCTGGGAGGCTAGTAGCGGGGCCTTGGAAACTTGCAGAATCTGCATCGACAGTCGACGGCGCAGCTCCTCTGGCATTGCTGCTAATGTCCCCCCAGACTGCCTTGACAGTACACTTCTACTTTGTGTCGAAGGAATGTGTGCCGCTTTTGGGTCAGCTGGCATCACAGGGCTTTAAGTGGGGTAAGACATCGATGGGCGGGGGGGTCCCAATTTGGGGGCGTGGTTTGTGGGCTGGACGCGGCCTAATAAGAGTACACAGACCGTACTAAGGTACGCAATCAAATATATAAATGCATGTTATCATGTTTGTATTTGCATTAGTACCTTACTATGGTGTGTGTACTGTGCAAGCCATCATTTGTAAACATACAAATATGTAACATATATTTCTGTTTATGAAAGATGGCTTGCAAAGTACCCAGACCATAATAAGGTACGCCGATAAATATATAAATGCTCACATTTAAATATTTGTTAGTGTGCCTTACTATGGTTTGTGTACTTGAAGATGGCATGAAAAGTACACAAACCATAGTAAGGTGGGCACACACATATATAGTTTAGATTATTTTCAAGCCATCTTTTTAAAACATTTCTATGTTTATAAAAGATGTCTTGAAAAGTACACAATTCAATCCATCTTTTATAAAGCTTTGCCAACGGACAAAGCCTGAGGCGCCTTTGTCCGTCGTCAAAGCTTATAAAAGATGGCCTGAATTGTGTACTTTTCACGCCATATTCAGTGGTGGAAATAATTTGGAAGGGGGATTCCACAAGGGCCGGTGTGGGGGCGGAGTTTGGAGGTGGGGGACAGAGTTCAGAAGGGGCGGAGCTGCCAGTTGAACTCCGATCAAAGGAAGTGTTTAAAATATTTTAAATATGCCACAATTTCTCTAATTGCTTGAAAAATACACAAACCATAGTAAGCGTATCTTGCTATGGTTTGTGTACTTTTCAAGCCAGCGCCGTCCGTAACAAAATGTATTTCGACATCCCAAACTACAAATACCAGAATTAATTTGGGAAAGCCCACGAAGCTAGGGGCTCGGTGATCATTGCATTTTCCAAATGGATTCTGATTTCTACTAGGTCACAGGGTCCTTTTTAACCTCGGCGAACCTGGGTGCTCGCCTCAATGATATAATGTGCTCTGTGCACAGAGCAGGTTAGGTCAGAAAGGCGCGCCCCCAGGTTCGCTGAGGGTCTGCCTTAGCTCCTTTTACCTGTAACCTAGGTGGGGGGCAGAGCCAAAAGAGTGCTTGTCAATGTGCTGTGTGCAACTCTGCCCCACCCACTCCCTAACGTTTTTCATTTTTATTTTCAAAAGCCCTTTATTTTGTGATGGGCTATTTGGTACTGAGGATGGCCAGATCCCAAGATTCGGCTACACATCTGGTGCCGGAACTCAGATCTGACGAAAGCCAGCCCATTGGCCAGTGCTGGCCATCTTTTATTAACCTCGAAATATGTCAAGGGGTCCGCAGGTTTGCTGAGGGTTAAAGATGTCACCGTGATCTGGGGAGGGGGATACAAAGGGACATTAACTTCCTCTGGTGACCTCTTGCACGAGGGGGTCACCTGAACAAGCTGTGGCTGGCTGGCACTTCTCTCAGCTTGCCTGACTTAATGGTGGGTGCATCTCCTGTCGCAGCTGCGGCCGCCGTGGGATAATGTGCCCCAGCAACATTGTGGCAGGACTGGGGCAGGGGGTGGGAGGGCCCACTTTTAGGAGACTGCCGGGGCCTGACTGGCCCCGGCCCACTTAAAGCACTGATAGTTCTGTCTCAATGTGATCAAGGGACGCACAGTTTCCTAATCCTCCAGCACCTCCAACAGTGAACAAACCTGGCAGCAAATTGATGCCCAGGTGTTGGATAGCGCAGAAACTGTTGACAGCAGTGGCACTAAGGGATGACAAGAGGCGGCCCATAGTACCCACAGGTCCACCCTTGTGACATCTATGCCTATTTTATTTTTATTATAATTGATTACTTATTGCTTGTTACGCGCATCACGCTCAGAGGCCTCAGTGTGCACATACCTGCTTTACGGAGATGTTTCAGTCGTTCATTGGCTTCACTCTAATTGTAACATGTCCATTTACCTCCTTCTTGTGCTTTCACCAGAGTCACAAGCAGCGTGATGTCACTTCCTGCGGAGTTATAGTCGGGGAAGAGGGAATGTCAAGTCATTGTTTCTTCCACTGTGATTTCTCGTGACATTACTCAGACGTCCAAAAGAAGCGTGTTGGCCGGATGTCCTCCCACTGATCCCTTGGAGACCGCAAACAAGACTGCTGGTTTGTGCCGGGACTGAGCCCAACAAGTATCTTTGTGTGGGCTCTTAACCAGTCACCAGAGGAGGACTGTCGGTCACTACTTGACCATTTTCAGCGGTGACCAGATATCTGCCAACAGATGTATCTCCTGTGACCTCTAAATGAAATGCTGAACGTGTATGTATGTGTCCTTATTGCGTAAAACGTCATTGAAGCTTCTGTGTGATTGACATAGACATTCATTGTTCTCGAGTGTCTATTAGCCCAGCGTCCGGGTTTCTAAGACTCGCAGCTCCAGGAGTGAGGGCGCCTGCATTAAGGACCCCTGGCATAGTTCTTCATCCCGCCCGTAGCCCAGCAACTGATCGATGCCCCAGTCCCAGTGTCTGTGGATTCAAGGACTGTCGGACTCAGAGAGCCAGTCTCCTTCCCGCTCGTTTCTCTCTCAACGCTGCTCCTTGAGCTCCAGGGAATTGAAACGCGGGCGCCTGGGTTCAGATGCTCGCGCAAAGGGAGCAACTAAAAGGCGCTGCTTCAAGAGCATGTTATTCTGCGTTTCTCAGTCTGTTGACAATTCGGTGATAGGTCTTATCCCTGGCCCACATCTCTGCTGGATTGAAGATGAAACGGGCAGAATTGTCCTCTCTTGTGATTGACTGCTTAAAAGATGGAAGGGAAAAGAGATGATTTGGCAAGAAGTGAAGAGAAGCATTGCCATCGAAACATGAAGAAGTCATTGGTGAATCTCCGAGTACAAGCTGAGACCACAGGAAAAAACAGAAATGCTCCCACGTCGAGTAGTGATTTCACTGGAACAAGAACATCCCCCCTCCTCCACGAACTGGCAGGTGAAAGAAAGAATAGAACAACCTTCTTCTCAGTTCTTGACTGCCATTTGACCAGTAATGGCTGCACAGCTACTAGAATATACCAGGAGTGATGATGTCAAATTAACAAGTGGGGACTGGCACTGACGTCACAGCTACACGGGGTTATCCGTAGTGATTTCAAAGCTAGTGGTGGGAAAGGGAGTGCAAGAAACGATGTCACAGAGACAAGAAGGGGCTAGACTTGCAGACACAGCCACTAAAAGGGGCGTGTCACAATTACAGTAAGGACCTAAGTGTGATCTCGGTTACCAGAGGTCCCAGCAGTGATTCACAGCTACAAGTAAGGGTGACGAATGATGTGACATAGATCTGAAGGGACCAGATATGATGTCACAGCTTCAAAAGGGGGCATGTCACAGGTACAGCAAGGAACCAAACATACTCTCCCGTACACAAAGCGAGCAGTGGCATCGTCACAGCTACAAACACGGACCATAATGGATTTTCTAGTTAAAATAAGGAACAGATGTGAAGAAACTGTTACAAAAGTGGTGGCTTCACAGCTACACGAGTGGGTGAGAAGTGGCTTCACAGCTACAAGAGTGGTCAAGTAGTGGCTTCACAGCTACAAGAGTGGGTGAGAAGTGGCTTCACAGCTTCAAGAGTGGGTGAGAATTGGCTTCACAGCTACAAGAGTGGTCAAGTAGTGGCTTCACAGCTACAAGAGTGGGTGAGAAGTGGCTTCACAGCTTCAAGAGTGGGTGAGAAGTGGCTTCACAGCTACAAGAGTGGTCAAGTAGTGGCTTCACAGCTACAAGAGTGGGTGATAAGTGGCTTCACAGCTACAAGAGTGGGTGAGAAGTGGCTTCACAGCTACAAGAGTGGTCAAGTAGTGGCTTCACAGCTACAAGAGTGGGTGATAAGTGGCTTCACAGCTACAAGAGTGGATGAGAAGTGGCTTCACAGCTACAAGACTGGTCAAGTAGTGGCTTCACAGCTACAAGAGTGGGTGATAAGTGGCTTCACAGCTACACGAGTGGGTGAGAATTGGCTTCACACCTACAAGAGTGGTCAAGTAGTGGCTTCACAGCTACAAGAGTGGGTGAGAAGTGGCTTCACAGCTTCAAGAGTGGGTGAGAAGTGGCTTCACAGCTACAAGAGTGGTCAAGTAGTGGCTTCACAGCTACAAGAGTGGGTGATAAGTGGCTTCACAGCTACAAGAGTGGGTGAGAAGTGGCTTCACAGCTACAAGAGTGGTCAAGTAGTGGCTTCACAGCTACAAGAGTGGGTGATAAGTGGCTTCACAGCTACAAGAGTGGATGAGAAGTGGCTTCACAGCTACAAGACTGGTCAAGTAGTGGCTTCACAGCTACAAGAGTGGGTGATAAGTGGCTTCACAGCTACACGAGTGGGTGAGAAGTGGCTTCACAGCTACAGTGGTCAAGTAGTGGCTTCACAGCTACAAGAGTTGGTGATAAGTGGCTTCACAGCTACAAGAGTGGGTGAGAAGTGGCTTCACATCTACAAGAGTGGGCGAGAAGTGGCTTCACAGCTACAAGAGTGGTCGAGTAGTGGCTTCACAGCTACAAGAGGGTTCGAGTAGTGGCTTCACAGCTGTAAGAGTGGTCAAGTAGTGGTTTCACAGCTACAAGAGTGGGTGAGAAGTGGCTTTGCAGCTACAAGAGTGGTCAAGTAGTGGCTTCACAGCTACAAGAGTGGACCAATAGCAGCATCACAGCTACAAGAGTGGTCAAGTAGTGGCATCACAGCTACCAAGATCTGGAACCCAGGTGTGGGCGCAATACGCAATCTTCACTCAGACAAGCCCCAGTGCCTGGAGACCACTATGTGGTAATGGAAGCAGTATGCATGAATATTGTGCATTTCCCTGTTTTCTGTATTAACCTATTACCTACAAGTATTTATTTTCTAAATTGACCATGCTTTTCTGTAGCCTCTTTTAGGGTTCCCCGTGGTTAGTGTTCGCTATGCACTGACACGCCTCACAGGATGCCTGCCAACCATGGCTCAAAACCTTGATTGGTTTTGGTTGTAGAGCTGGACAAGGCTTGCTTGCGACACTGGCTCTTGGGCAGCTGCTTATTAAGATTTGTTGTCGGTGGTGGGAACCACGGATGGACGTTCCATTTCCCTGCCACTTTGCATGGATCCTGGAATTGCACATGTGGTGCCAGAAGGTGCCAGGTGGAGTGTGTATACTTGCCTCCGAGTCTGCCAACTGGGTCCCACATGTGTGCGGTTGGCAGCTAGTGTTGTGTTTGAACATTCCACCGAGAGGGAGCAGGCTCTGTATGCTGTCGATAAGTGTTTGACGCATAGACCCCCATGTAAGAGCCAATTCTGTCAGCCTGGGTGTTTCTCTTCCCACGATACCTTTACCTTACAAACCCACTTCCAGTGTTCAGCTGCATCACTTGCTATAGTTTTTCTGGCAGGGGATGACCAGGACATAGGGGGCCCAAGCACCAGTCAAGAAAGAGCCCCACAATTACAAATGACAATTCATGTCATACTGTTTGAGAACTACCCACGGGGATGTTTTGGCAATATTTGTTGGAAGTACTGCATTTTAAGTACATATGGTCAGTGACATTGATCAAAATGACCAGCTTCACAAAGCAGTCCCTGATCAAACTGTCACAGTACAGCCCAAAAACCTGGCCCCCATTAGCATATTCTTGCAGCAATGTTGGTTCTAGTGGTAACTCACAACCTGCTTCCTTTTTCACTGCACTTGCATATTCATTCACGTGTCAGCCTTTCCAGAGCAGCTTCATTGGATGTGTCTCCACCATTAGGCATCCTGTTTTACAAGGGAGAGCAATCCAAACTTTTAGCTAGAAACCAGCCCCGTTTCAGCCACTACTTCCAGGTGTCAGAGAACCAGGGACCTTCTTCATTTCAACATTTTCAGCTGTTGTTAGCCCATAAGTAGCAACATTTTGTTGTCTGGACAGGTGTTGATTTTGTGGATCCCTCTCAAACTGGAACAAGTGGCATTCCTTGAAATGTGATGTTTAGCTCCCTGTCACATTGGAAGGAGTGGTGGCTTTCCTTTTCTGGAAATGTGTTGATGTTTATCTCCCTGTCACACTGGAACGAGTGATGACTTTCCTTTTAATGTGGTGATGTCATAGCTCCCTCTCACACTGCAAAGAGTGGTGGTTTTCCTTGAAATGTGCTGATGTCGTAGCTCCCTATCACACTGCAAAGAGTGGTGGTTTTCCTTGAAATGTGGTGATGTCGTAGCTCCCTATCACACTGGAAAGAGTGGTGGCTTTTCTTGAAATGTGGTGATGTTGTAGATCCCTGTCACACTGGAACGAGTGGTGTCTTTCATTGAAATGCGGTGATGTCGTAGCTCCCTATCACACTGGAAAGAGTGGTGGCTTTTCTTGAAATGTGGTGATGTTGTAGATCCCTGTCACACTGGAACGAGTGGTGTCTTTCATTGAAATGCGGTGATGTCGTAGCTCCCTATCACACTGGAAAGAGTGGTGGCTTTTCTTGAAATGTGGTGATGTCGTAGCTCCCTATCACACTGGAAAGAGTGGTGGCTTTTCTTGAAATGTGGTGATGTTGTAGATCCCTGTCACACTGGAACGAGTGGTGTCTTTCATTGAAATGCGGTGATATTGTAGCTCCTGCTCACTTTTGAACGGACGTTGGCCTCACCAAGCTTTGTGGCCATTTTCTCTGCAACTCATCTCCAAAACTCTGTTATCTAACATGTTCTTAGCAGGAACTGGGTGGGCCGATCAATGGCCTAGAATTTTCCAGATCCAGAATCCAGCAAAGAATGTCTTCTCGGATTTCGGTAAATCCATTTGCAAACTTCAAGTGTTTCAGTGTTAACTTGGCTGAAGCTGGATTAAAACCACATTGTTAGGACCAAGTTCTCTGGTTCTGTACTCTGCAGAAAATATTTAAGTACATCTTTTTAGATTTAAAAGGTGTGCCCCTTTTATACTTTTGCTTGTGACATGATAGGAGTGGTAAACACTTCTCCTCTTTTGGGGTATAGTTTTCAAATGTTCATGATTAATCTCCTGAAAGGAAAATATTTATTGATGGAGGTGTTGCATGAGGGCTGAGAAAAATATCCCAAGTCGTCTCCCCACCCCATCGCTGGTGGCATCCTACAGTGAATTTTTTCCCGTTCCAGCACTGGAACTGTTACTATTAACAGGAACAGAAGTGTTGCTTAAGAGTGTTCAGGTTAACAATGCACTGGTTAACCCAACTTTTACTGTATTTCTACTTATTTTGAATTTGTATTTATGGAACAAGAAAGTGAGCGATTCATTCAGAAGCACTGTCCCTGAGGTCTATAACAGAGTGCAGCAAATCCTCTTCAGGGTGCTTTGGGAAAGGTAACATGCTAATTGTGCAGGTAATGACCTGATTAGTGGGGGAGGGAAGATTCAAGTGGCAGCATGGATTGGGGACAGCACAGACGGCCCACAATCATTTTGTGTACAATATTTGCGGGTCATGAGATATCAATACACAAAGCTGGTGTGAAAAAGTAGTGAGTACAAGTTGGGAAGGGGTGGATCAAGTGGCAGGGACGATACACATAAGCTAGTTGTGCTTCCTGTGCCACCTCTGACTGCGTATGTTCCCCCTCCGTGCTGATGAATTTGAAGGAGGCTGGTTTGACCAGACGAACACAGTGGTCATGGTAATTTGTATGGCATGAACATGGATTTAGAAATTGGCATATTTGTAGAGCAGGCACCAGTGAAGTGAACACATCACTGGACTGATGCAATCTGTGAGGTTTGCTTTGGAATAAGCCCGGTTGAAACATGTTGGAGAAGAGGGATAAGTTAGCTTCTGTGATTACTGAAGGGATGGATCACTGCAGTCCATTGAAGGAATGGACAGAGCTTGACTTGCGTTTCCCAAATCCTTGTGAGAAAGGAAGCCTTTAGACATTTTAAGTCTATGAGCCACATGGGATGATAGCATTATTTAGAACCTTGTCAGAAAAGGGCACAACGAGAGTGATACACAACTTCTTTTTTTTAATTATAATTTTTTTTTTAATGCACCATTTTTGTGGATGGAGTAAAATGAGTTAACTACATTGGAAACGAGGTTAATAAGGGAACTGGGGTAACCAAGAACCAGAAACCCAGTCTTAATAATATTCAAACAATCTATTTAAATAAATCAAAACTGGATTTGTGTGTATGTGACTGAGACGTGTTTTATTGGTGTGTCTGTTTTAGTGTATTCTATAGAGTGTAAATATACATCCTTCATGCTGCTTCTGGGTACTTTATGAACACGGCACAGGCTACAGTGCCAGAAAGTCAGGGTTCAGAAAGCAGTAATAACGGCGTAAGCAATAGTGCAGCTTAAGGTCTGTACCGTGATTCCATCTCCAGGCTCCTCAGAGAACTCAAAAGCCCTTGAAAGCCCAATTGTGTAGGTAGGATTGAGGGATGCCCCCAGCCCCCAGGAAACCCTTGTGAGAACCCCTTGCCTGTTCTCCTAGCTTCCAAGTGGGGCTCCACTAATGTTGTGAAACCAGTGCTCTACTGCTCCTGTAATCAAGTGCTAACACTCACACTGCTACTCCCATAACCCGCTCCCTGTGCTTTAATCTCCTTCAGTTAAACATCTATTCAAGTGTATTCTAAGGTGTTGAATCCCCTTACAAAATTGAGAAGTGTGTCCTGTGAATGCAGAATATGAATACACATCTGCGCATCAATTGCCCACGTTTAACTTCACCTCCAACTTAACAAAAAACAGTCCCTGTGTCCTTTATACAATATCTTAAAATGGGGGACCCCCTTATCGGGAGCACCATGCTTAGATCGTATGTTAAATCATATGCAAAGCAATAAGAAGTGGCAACTGACTCAGAGAACTCCCCAGTAATGACAAGCAATGTAATGACAACAGGCGTAGCGAGATATTCAGACCGCAAGTAAAAAGTAGTACCGAGATGAGAGTTGCATTTTCTGGGTCACACAATTTACGCTTTTATTTATTTTGTGGATTTGTAAAGCGCACTAACCGCCCAGGGGCATTGAGGCGCTGTTGCAAGAAAGTGTCTTAGTTACCAGGAGGATTGCTTTGCTCAAGGTTACAGAGAGCGTGGAACTTAATGATTAACCAAACACTGGTAGAGATTAAAAAAAAACACGTGTTGGCAAAACAGATCCTTTAGCTAGGAGATTATAATAAATACAGGTTTCCTTATTGTTGCTGCCAAGGCGATATGCCATGGTGATACTCAGCATAAACAGGTGACACCCTCCTTCGCCTTCCTGGCCACAAAGAGCCGGATCACCACAGCTAAACACCCCCACATCAAAGTGAACTACCTAACTTTCAGGAAACAACTAAAAACAACCAACCAACTTGAAAGATATGAAATAAAAGAGCAACCAACCACAGCTTTGCATCAGCTATCAAGCTGAACCTGGCATCACAGTAAGTAAATAAGCACGTGGTCTAGCGCGCCGTGCAAATATCCCATATTGTGAGAAGCAGCGACCTTTCCTCCTGTCAGTGATGAGCATTCATTACAAGCCACTCGCTTCCTGTTTTGAATAGGTGCTGTCTGGAATCATAATGCCTTAATAAAACATCCCCTTTAACCTTCAAATCAGAGTGCTCCTAGAGTCTTGACTACCCCTCTAGACTGCCAATCGTGGGAACCCTTGCAATTTGTGACTCCAGCTGAGTGATATTGAACCATACCGGAATCACTTCATGACATGTATAGCGATGTATATGACATGTATAGCGATGACGTGACCCTAACTCCACTCCCTCACTCCGCAACTAACTCCTCCATCATTAAACATCTTGCAAACGTATACATCACTCACCCCTTTAAGATGACCCCACAGGTCAGTGTACTTTACAAACTTCAACCCTAACTACCCGATCCCTTCTCTACCAACGACCATTCTCCCAATTAATGCCTCGCAACCCGGGCAGCCCCTAGGGCCAGCCTATGCTCAGCAATACCAAGCACTAAGAACACATCACTTTCATTCCGTCAAACAGGTACCAGGTGCTTTCAAACTGCACCCATAAATACTACAGGTTTTCTGTATCTGCCTTTCCCGTTTTCCAAATTACAGCCCCACCAGCCATCCTCACAGTGCTATGCTTCAGCAAGGCCAAAAATATTGGCATATGGGCACTATCTAAGACCACTTAACCTACCTTACTCTCCCCTCCCCTGCCTCCATTATCCACCATAGTATTAATTAATACCAGATATAAACAAAGATTATTTTAAAGGAAACATTCAACAGACGTCTTCTATTAGCCTGTAACTTCCAGAATGTAGAAACCTTCATGTTTCGAACTATGGCTGTTATTTTTAGTGTATGATAGTCTTAGCGTGCCCCTACGCACGGGGCCTGCTGGACGCTAAGTTGATTGTCATTCACGCTCTAATACGGACATTGGGGCCCCTTTCCTTGTGGCATCAATTCAGTGAACATCATTGTTTCTTTCTTCTCAATGTGGTGGGATCTTTTTCTTCAGTGCTAAAACAGTGTCGATCATATTATTTTTCGTTAAATAATTTTTCGCTAGCAATCACCAGCAAAAATCAAGAATGTAACTGCACACATGCCATCTTGAGACTTCAACCCCTCAATGGCAGAATCCGGTTAGTCAAGATTTGCTGACCTGGCGTACTGCCAAAAGGTGAGCATTCCAAAAGTAGACCAATTACCCAAATCAATTGCCTTATTGATGGTGACCAGCAAAACCAGGGTACCTTCAGTCGAAACAAAGCTTGGGTTATCAGATCTCAATTGTCCTCTGATGCAGCCAAGTAGCAGGGGGTCTGGCCATGATCCGCCTTCCTGTACAAACATGTTAGGTTGGATGCTCTTCTAACGCTATAAAGGAGCCAATGAAATTCATTAATTATGGGATAATGCGGTCACATTTTTGGGCTCTGTCAACCAACCTTGGTAACAACATTAAAGACCGATTTCAGGGAAGCAACAGTGTTGTGTTGATACCAAGCCAAGACTGAGTTCCTGTGTCAATTCAAGACATCATTAAGCCTGAACCAAAAACCGAAAATCAGAAGAAGAAATAAAAGGGTTAATACCTTTAAGTGGAAAAACTAAAGGTTAGCAAACCTGTTCAAGAAATGAAAAAGGCAAACATAAGAGCAAAGAATCAAGAGCTAAAAACACCGATTTAACTGAGTAAGACAGGATCAATTACACTGGGAACAGAGACCTCAACCATGAAAGAGCTGGGACAAAATGTGGATATGTTTCTGTAAAAAGAAGTAACTTCAACTTTGTGAAGTAAGACGGCATCCATCCATCGATTTTCTGTAAGCAGCCAATCAGATGTTGGAGATCGCCACTTGATGACAATTGCAGATGCAATCAGACACATTTGAGTATATTACGCATACTGTTGCATTGAGAGTTCCCCAAGGCAGAACAGGCTTCAACAGCAGTTTCTGCTCTGATTAAGTGGCTTGTGTGATAGGACCGACGCCAAAAGGCACTGGATTGGCACCTCAGAGAACTGCACCAGATTAGACAATTGGGCAGGTAGGAATGAATCGCCTCAAGGAACAAACCATCCACCCCATCTGATGGCTTGGGATTTTCAAGAGCAATCTACGGCCCATGCGTCAAAAGCAGATGAGAGATCAAGTAATCCCGGCAGACAGGCTCCTTCAACATTACGTATGCTGCACACGTCGTCTAGGATCTGCAACCTGGCTGCCTTGGTGCGATAGCCAAGACGAAGGAAAGATTGTCATGGAGCCAGGAGGTTATTAGATACCTCACATTGTCTTGGTTGTGCTGAGACCATATGCTCCAAGAATTTCCCCAAAAAAGGTAAGGCGGGAACACCATGGTATTTGTAGAGACACATAGGGACCAAAGGTGCCCATTAAAGAGGTGTTATGTGGCCGGTTTTGAGGGTATTGTGAGGATATCCATGCACCAGCGACAGATTAACAATCAGCAGCCACACTAAAGCAAAGAGAGAAGTATTTTCTGCCTTTCAAGTCTGACCATAGATGGTCAGCAATGACGATAACCTTCAATAAATGTTGTAATTGCACGGGGCCAAATATCTTCCATGTACTTCTGCATTTGCTAGTTACCATGAGAACCACACCAGAGATGGCTGAAATGGCCCCGAATATATGCAGAATTTGATCAGAGAAAAAGTTTAGGAACTAAGTGCACTGATACGTGGTGCTTACGGAGAAGGGGGTCATAGATGTTCTATATCCTTGGTAACACCAAGCAATGCCCAAGAGTTGTTGGACAAATCAATAGATAAAGAGCAAAAGACAGAGTTGGCAGAGAAAGAACCTTTATGATACTGGGCCCACTGATTTTTAAAACTAAAATATTAAATTAACAGAAGAAGTGTGGTTGCGTCAGGCTCCCACAAACCTTCTAAGTAGTTGAAGAAGCATCTCGCAGAGACGTTCACATGACAATATCACTTCAATTAACAGCGTTTGATACTTGGGTGTCATAATACTCAATTGCCCCATCAACTGAAGAACTCCCTGTAGGGAGAAGAAAAGTATTCCTACAAATTCTGGAACAAGAGCCCACCGAAATTTGCCAACTCAACATATATTTTCTTGCTCAAGTTTATTCCCTCTAACATGAAGGGTAGGTTACATGCCTAAATGAAGTCCATGTGTCTTAAGAACTGTTCAAGTGAGGTGAAATAAGGGCATAGGGAAAAGCCCAATAAATCTTAAAATCACAGACATGGAAAGATAGGAAATACATTTGATGGTTAAACTTCTGCTTATTTTACAGCAAAAGAAAAAACATTCCAAATGATCTTATTTTCAACATTTGTGAATACAGTTTTCTAACTACAGTGCCATTTGGGTTGTATTGCTTTTGTATTGTCTAGATATCACCTGAGCCATGCTCACATAGTCTGCCGTCATGGCTTTTTTGGGAAAGCAGGGCAGGTGCAGCGCTGATGTGAGTCTGCCTATGGCCGTCTGCCTGCGCAATACGGTCTGTTCCCGCGCCCTGCCACCTCATGCGCTATCAGCACGGCCAGGCCATCAAATGCAGAGGAAGAGGGCCCCGCTGCGAGGGCCTGATGCGCTAATGGCGCCTGCTCCTGACGTGAGTCACCGCCAGAAGCAGGATGTGATGGAGGCTGTGCTTTGACAGTCGGGGCTCAGCGTGAGTGATGATTCACGTCCCTCTTGCCTCGTTCCTGCAGCAATAGCCGCCACGTGCTCCGCTTCTAAGATGGCCGCGCCGGTGACACAAACTGCCCACTGATCTGCACTCGGCCCACTGCTGATCCCTCCCAGCACCCATCTCCTTCTCACGCCCATGCTGCCTTCATTTGCATTTAGTTTTCTCCAATAGCAGTCTTCTTTGCTGGAATTACACCAGCAATTGTTACACCGTTTTGAAGGCTCTTGGGCTCTCTCTCACTCGTTAAATCCCAGCAATCGTTCACAGTATGTTGTCAACATGTTTGTGTTCACACATCTCTCTATTACCAGCAAATGCATTGAAAAACAGCTTGTTGTCCCCAAAGAAACACAGGCTCATTGGTACATGGGGTGGAACAGCATAAGTATGGCGAATCGCCAGAGGCATTGCCAAGTGGGGGCTGGGGGGCTATAGCCCAGGGTGGTTTGGTTGTAGCCCTGTATAGAAGCTCAGTAGCTTCACCCAAAAGGCTAGCAAGCCCCGAGACCCGACAGTCCGAACATTATCATAGCCCCGGATCTTTTCCAGACCTAGCAACACCCCTGCATCAGTGTGGACACTGGGATTAGAACCCAAAGGTATTTGTACATAGCAAAGCTCTCACACCCTTGCAATGGACGCTCTTCTGCTTCCGACCTCGCTGGCGCAAGAACCACTGACTCAGGTGAGTGAAGGCCTTAGGACTTTGGAACCCCTTTGCCCCCCTTGAAACTCCAACATTCAGGGTTCGATATCCCTTCTGTTCTTCCCCATCTCACCCACCTCCTTGACCCTCCTACCAGAAGCCCCGATTGGTGCTGCTGGGGGTCACGAGACTCGGAACGGCAGCACTAAAGTAAGGCCACAACAAAGCGAGAGGAAGCTCTTCTGCTACTGACCTCACTGGAGCGAGGACCCTTGCCTCATGTGAGTAAGGGCTTTAGGCCGTGTGTGCACAACATACGTCCCGTAGGGGAGGTGCAGCCCGCCATGTTGTTTTTTCCAGCTCGCCAGGGTCAAACACTTTCCTAATGGAGGGTGGGCCAGCCAGCAGTAACGGCTGCCCTCCATTACTAAAGTCTTTGTTTGCCTTGCCGTGTCGGGAAAAATACTGACCGTCCACTGGTTCAGTGCATGTACTATGTGGCTCTTAGTGCACCAATGGAGGGCCAGCACTGAGGCTGACGTGGCTAAAGACGTGTTGCTGGAAGGCATTTCAGACTTGCTACATCAGCCACAGTATAAGTTCAGAAGAGACCCGTCCATGGGCCACCTTGGCAGCTACCCAAGCCTGCCTTAAAGATTGCTTCTCCTCCTGCTGGACCACCTGCTCCCAGGTAAGTACTTTCTAGTTGGGGTGGTAGGGGTCATGGGGTTGGTATTTTGTTGGGGAGTCTTGAGGGTGGCCTTTTGTTGGGGGGAGTGCGGGGGTAATGGGGATTGTGTTTTGTTGGAGCGGTGGAGGGTCATGAAGATGGCCTTTTATTTGAGGGGTCATGGGATAGCCTTGTTTGGGGGTCGGGAGCTATTTGGATGGCTCTTTTGTTAGGGAGGGTGGGGTCATGGGGTGGCCTTTTGTTGGGGGCAGTGGTTCATGGGGATGTTCTTTTTGTTGTGGAGGTGGGAGGCCATGGGAATGGCCTATGATTGGTGGTTTGGGGGTCACAGGGATGGCCCTTTGTTTTGGCATAGTGTTTGTTTCGGGGTTTGGGGTAATGTGGCATAGTGTTTGAGTGGGGTCATTGGGTATACTGTTTGGTTGGGGGTGGGGGTCGTGGGGCATAGTGTTTGGTGGGTGTGGGGGAATATGGGTGGCCAGGGCCATGCCATTGGTGGGAGGGTGGTGGTTTTAGTGGGGTCCAGGGCCATGTCATTGGTGGGTGGAATAGGATGCGGAACAGGGCCATTCCAGTAGTTGAGGGTGGGAGGGAATAGGGGGGACCTGGGAAATGCAGTTTGGTGGGTTTAGGAGGATACAGGGGACCAGGGCCACACCATTTATGGGGGGTGGTGGTCTTAGGGGTCCAGGGCCATGTAATTGTTGAGAGAATAGATTGGGGACTAGGGACATGCCATTGGTAGAAGAGAATAGGGGGACCAGGACAGCATTCTGGTGGATGTGGGATTATACGGGAGACCAAGGCCAGGCCATTGGTAGGGGTTGATGTGTCTTAGGGGGGAATATGGTGGGGACCAGAGCCATGCCATTGGTGGCTGTTGGGGGACATGAGGGACCAGGGCCATGACATTGGTGGGTGGTGGGAGGGTATATGGGAGACCAGGGCCATGCAGTGTGGTGGGAAGACGTAGGGCATGCTCATTTTTTTAATTTTTTAAAAAAATTTTTATTTGTAATGCGCCGGTAACTCGCGAGTTTCGGGGCGCAGAAACATGGACACGAAGACAAACAAAAAAGGGACGAGACAGTTCCTAATGAAATCAAAGGTTTAGTGGGTCAAGGAAGGCGAGGTCCATTAAAGATTAAATGCTCATTAGTGGTGGTTGCGGGGACATGCAGTTTGGTGGGGGCTCAAGGGACATGGGATATGCCATTTGGTGGGTTGTGGGTGAGAGCAGGACCATGGCCTTGCAGTTTGGAGGGGGGGATAGGTGGAAACCAGAGCCATGGCAATGCATTGAATAAAATCTGGGGTTGAAAAAGTCTCCTGCCTCGCCCCCCACCCGACTACCACCCTTCCCAAACACGTTTAGTTTTTAGCCCTCTATGGGCAGCATGTAGGGTACATTCAGCCTTCTGCCAAAATCAGTTGTGCACCCCTTCCCCAAGCCATTAGACCCAATGCGCCCATCTCCCACCCCCGTTCCCCAGGGATAAATTTCCCTTTCCGTTCTTTCTCTGCCCATCCACCTACTTGACCCTCCCCCTGTCCACCCACCACAGGCCCTGATTGGTGCTGCTGGGGGCCACAAGACCTGGAACAGCAGCACCAAACTAAGGCCACAACAAAGTGAGAGGAAGCTCTTCTGCTTATAACCCAGCTGGAGCGAGGACCCCTGCCTCAGGTGAGTAAAAGCCTTAGGCCTTTAGACCCCTTACCCTTTCTACAATCTTCCGACCTCCAGGGATCAATATCCCTTCCACTCTTCCCCTTCTCACCCATTTCCTTGACCCTGCCGGGGGTCACGACACATGGAACAGCACTCTTTTCCGTCCCTCCCAGGACAGCCTTGGCAGGGCATCTGGCGAGGAGCACAGCCTAAGGGCGCCTTCCTTAGGGCACTTTCCATCCATGTTTGCCTGTTGCTTGGAGCCCTTGCCCTACCAGACGCGATGCTCTGACCAACAGCTACATCCAGGAAGGGGACACCATACTGTTGAATCTAACCAATGCAGTATTTTGCGGCACTTGTGTTTTGCTTTTCTGAGTGTCCCAAATATAGGTCTGCCACTGTGAATCCTGCCACTGTTGTACTGTGCCACACTCGCATCTTGCTTCTAAGAGCGTTCCCAATCTAGGTTTGCCAATGTGAATGTCGGCACGTTCGTATTTTGTCACACCTGCATTTTGCCTCCCGACTATTGCCAATCCGGGTTCGCTACTTTGAATCTCACCACTGCAACCCTCTACAACACTTACATTTTGCCTCCCAAAACCTTCCTTGTGTAAATCTGCCACTTTTTATATTTGCTCTGTGTTTCTTGCTGCACTCTCACTTCACCCACTGGAGGCACTTGAGGGCCCAGCCTCCTGCAGTCAGCTGTTTCAGAACCAGGTAAAGCAGTCTTGACACCCTCCTCCTCCCACTAAGATTCCAAATAAGTGTCTTCTACTCTCCCACTAAGTTAACACCTCGAAGTTCACTACCTCTCACTATACCTAATAGTGCCACAATTAGAGGTGTCTGTTGGCTCACCAGAAAGGCACCTATTCACCTGATCAGACATCATCCTTACATGTCTCCACCTCCTCCCAACCTAGCACTTCTGAGAAGCAACGACGTACAACCCCTTCTGCCAAGACATCCTTCTCCTCAGCTCCCCCTCAGCCATCCACCTTGCCTCACATAGGTTGTCTTTCTAGCTCCCTTTCTTCCACCAGTCCTATCCCACTTTAGACCACTCCACCTCCACTCCCACTGGCTTCATTTGCCAACCAGCTCTGCAACCATCCCTGTCAAACTCCAGCTTTGTATTTCTAAGCACTCTACATGCAATCCTTGCATCCACCCCCTGCTCGGCTGGCCCTCCAACCCTTATCCACATGCCCCAGCTCCATCAAAATACCTAAACAATAGATGCCTCGCCTCCTGTGCAATTCCTATCAAGCAAAACTCCCCCTATCTACTGCCCGGACATAAACATAACTCTACACCCTCCCCTTCTCCCCTGCAAACCCTAACTCAGTATAATCACTCATTGACCTGATAAATAGCCCCCAAGACCAAGACACCAAGCATTCCTCCGCACCCAACTTCATTAGATGGTCACCGGACTCGCCCCGGCTGACTAGAAATCCAACCCTTTCTCAGAGACCATATGATCCCTCCTTCCCCTCCAACACCACAGCATCCACCTCCACTAACCCATGGGGCCACAGCACCTGGCACTTTAATACACACCCTCCCCTGCATACACTTCCATCCCTTGTAGCAACACTACTATCCGACATCCAGAACTCAATCACCATCCCCGCCGTCATCACACATTCACTAATAATGTGTATCGTCTCTGTCCCATTACTGTCCACCAGAAATCAACTGCCTCCCCCTACAGAGACCCCCCACACACACATCGTGGACCATGCACCGATTACAACCTACCCCCCTGCCACACCACAAGCCAACTGCCCAACAGCACCTTCCATCGCTCCCTCCCCATCACAACCTCAATGATCGCTTCAGACTAAAATTCCTGCTCTCACCATCTTATACTCACAGCTTCTTGCTCAACTATCAACTGCAGGAATGCAATAGAATCTTAGCGGAATCTCTAAGCGACTCCATAGCAGCCATAATGGTCTCCCACCCCCACCTCACAGTATTAGGAGATTTCAATATCTGGTACGACATGCTGCATAACGCAATGACCTGACCACTACTGGACAGCGTGGAAACCTTGCATCTAACACAGCTTGTCTCTGGCCCAACCCACTCTACTGGTTACACCCTAGACGCAATCTTTGGTTCACCAGACCTCCTTACCACACTGCTACCATGCCTGCCTGACTAGTCTGACCACCGTGCCATCCTCTTCACTCTATCTTCTTTGGATCCACACACACCTCCAGCAGCTCTGGGACCACTAACCCAATTCCACCTCTTGAAGGAAATCAAAGTGACGGCTGACCTGTCAGATACCGTTCTAGCCTTCCTGACCTCCATCCCCCTCTATTTGGGTCAGATCAAGATCTCATACTTTGATCACTGGCTTTCTGCAGCACTCAGATTCATCTCCCCATCAGATCTTTCTCTAACAGACAAGGCCATTCACCCACATGATTCACACCAGCCCTCAAAAAACAGCACACCTTGAACCCTACCCTGGAACATAGATGTTGTGCAGATCCATCATCATCCAGCAGAATGACCTACACCTCCCAGCTAAAGGTTTATCACACAGAAATACGCAAAGCTTAAAAGTCCTACTATTGGAACAGAATCTCCACAGCCCAGCACCCATTAAGGGAACTCTTTGAGGTCATCTATGTATTCAACTACCCTGCCTGTACCACCAACACTACCAAGCCACAACCAATCCTTTGTAGCTTACTCTCAGACCACTTCTACAACACAGCCCAAGATAGACTCAATTCCATCCTCTCAGAAATCTCATTGCTACCCCCACCTCGCCCAAAATACCAGAATCGCCCTTCATCCTCCCAATCTACTCTACCTTCTCAGCACCACCCTAGAACACCTTAACTTGCATCACTCAGCCAGGTCTTAGGATCCTCTGGGGGGTTCCCTGTCCTCCACAATGCTAAAGAAATCTTGACATCCACCTGTACCAGCAACCTAGCAAGATCCATTGTTAACTAATCACTCACTTTTGGTTTTTTCCCAGCAGAAGTTATGGCCTCCTACATCAAGCCTCTTCTCAAAAAGACCTCCATTGACCCGTTTGCCCCGACCAACTACAGACCCATTTCAAACAACTGGTAAAGAGCTAAATTAGCTGATTGAGCAGCATACTCACAGATATGCCTCTTCTCAGAATCAAACAAGATCCTCCACTCTGCCCAATGTGGCTTCAGACCTTTACCTGGAACTGAATCCTACCGAGTCTCCATCTAGGACAATTTTAAAAGATGCAGAAGGTTGCACTGCCCCAATTCTACTCGACCTCTTGGTAGCGTTCGACACCATCAACCACTGCATCCTCACCATGTGACTACACACCCTCAGTATCAAAGATTCTGCTCTGAATTGGATATCCTCCTTCCTCTCCAGCAGATTGCAAACAGTTCACATGCTTCCATTCTCCTCGGTTCCTCGCACAGTCACCAATGGAGTGCCGCAGGGTGCCTCTCTCTCTCTCTGCTCCTCTTTAACCTCTAGCTAAACCCGCTACTGGCACTCATTTGATCCCACAGTCTATCAGGATACAATTAGGCAGTAGACACCCAAATCATCTTCAAAATACCAAACAGCCCCACGTCTGCCTCTCAGAGATCGAGCACTGGCTGACGGCCAATCACATTCTATTCAATCCAGGCAAAACTGAAATCTTTGCTGTGTGGGTAGACCATCCTCATCCCTTAGCCCACCCCTTGGCCACTCTCCCTAGGCCCACCTGCCCACAACTCCAACACAGTAAAAAATGGCAGATGCATTATGGATGTGGACTATCATAATCACATCAACTTTGAGGTAAAATGCTGTTACCCACAAATACACATGCTGTGCCGCCTTTTTCCTTATCTGACCTTCCCACACAGAGTCGCTTCAGTCATTGCTATCATCCTTTCACGTCTAGAATATGCTAAAGCCCTACACCTATGGGCCCCAGCATTGCAGATAAGAAAACTTCAATGAGTACAAAACACGGCCACAAGTCTACTCTTAGCCCTAGCCCCAGGAAACACATCTCCCCTGTCCTCCCTGTCCATGTCCTTGACTGGCTTCCTCTTCTTCTCGTCATTCCAGTGACAAATTCGAGGGGATTGTGTCCTCCGACGTATTCCACATCTATGACAGTAATGACCACAGATGTGCTGCTTCAGAAAACCTTTCCGGCGTAGGGGTCCTATGTCAATGACATCAATACGCTGTCCCTCGAGGGCCTCTGTTGAGGGTCGATGTCAATGGATGTTATATATGGGACGCACTGCGCCCGTAGCCTCAGTTCCGTTTTTTACATGAACGTGTTTGCATCGGAATCTCAGCGCGCTCAATTCTTCTACTTTGTATTGGCGATGTCTTCATCCTCTTCTACCCCAAAGTCGGGCTTTAAAAAGTGTCGGGACTGCAGTTCCAAAATGTCCATCACGGACCCGCACAACGTCTGCCTCTAGTGCCTCGGCGAAAGCCACGCCACCAACGACTGCGATGACTGCCAGTCCCTGACATCGAAGGCTTTGCAGGAGCGGAAGAAGAAGTTATCGGTAGGTAAAGTTTCTAAAACCCGTAAGTCGTCCACTGGGCTTTCGACCGACGACTTGAGGGGCGACTCTCTGCGTAAGTCCAGGGGGTCTTGGTCTCAGAGTGGTTCCCGCCATTCCTCTGCCTCTTCTAGGCATTCTCGGACGCACCGTCAATGGTCGGCTTCCCCGTCCTCGTTGGAGGACTCCGCCAGAAGGCGAGTGGCTTGTCCCACCAAGTATTCATCGCCGGCCGAATGGGATGCATTCCGCCAGCAGATGATGGTGATTTTCAGGACCTCGAAGGCTCCTGATGATCGTGCCGACCGCCCGAGCTGGAAGGCGTGCAAGAGGTGGCTCTAGCTCGTTCCTTGCAAGCTTCTCTCAAAGGCGCAGACAGAACGGTGCCTTGCAATTTGAAAATGATCGGGCAAGGTTGATTGCCATAGCCGTGCCAGGTGCAGGTCCCGGTCCTCGATGCAGTCGAGACCATCAGAGCCTGTGAGGCCATCCAAGAAGACATTGATGCCGTCGGCGCCGTGTCCGTCGAGGGACTCTCTGGAGGCTCCAGCTTCGAAGAAGTCGTCGATGCCATAGGCGCCACGGCCGTCAAAGAACACTCTCGAGGCTCCGGCTTCGAAGAAGTCGTCGAAGTCATCGGTGCCTCGGTCGAGGTCAACACCGATTCTATCGGTGCCCTCGATGCCTTTTGTGGTGAGTTTGCCGGAGGTGTCCCGTAGGGCTGCGGAAACTCTGAGGAAGGCTTCCTCTAAGTCTGTGAGGCCTGTTTTTGAGCCCTTCCCTGATCCTCCATTCAAATTGGATTTATTCCAACCTTTGGAGTATATTTCAGAGGTGGAAGAAGGATCTGATGAGGAGAGGGTTGTGCCTCCTGAGGTTCCTGATGACCTGTTGTCTGGTCACAGTCAAATGGAAGACCTGCGTCAGTCCTTACATTATGCCAGTGGTCTTGACACCTCTCTGGAGGTTGAGTTTGGCAGGCCTGAGCCTGGCACGCATGCTGAATCCTCGAATATGCGTCTCATGTTGAGGGTGACTGAGTAATTGCGGTGATCTGCTCTATCTGTTAGTTTTCTTCAGGATGATCTGACAGATATCCTGGACCAAGGTCCACCCACTGACCCGGTGTTGCCATTTCATATAGCTTTGCAAAGAAGGGTGGCAGTGGCTTGGACTGCTCTGGAGAGTCTCCCGGCAGTGAATAAGTCGCTTCTGAAAAAATACCGTCCAGCCAGTGGTGACCCCTGCTACTTGTCAACGCACCGCACTCCGGAGAGTTTGGTGGTGCAGGCGGCTACGGCCCCAGCGAAGCAGGCTACGTACCCTACCATCCCTCCTGATAGTGCTTTGATGATTGGGCGAAGAAGGTATTTTCTTCTAGGTGTATGGCTTTAAAGGCAGCCAACTCTGTTTGTGCCTTGGCAAGATTCACTCACACTCTGTGGAATTGTGTATCTTTGGCGGCTGAGCATATTCCCGAAGGGGAAAATGGGATGGTTTTCTAGCCCTCGTACAAGATGGCAAGGATGCCATGCGTGAATCCGTTCAGTCGGATCTGGAGATGGCAGACTGTGTCAGCCAGTCCACAGCTGCGAGCACCGTGATACGCAGGTTTACGTGGTTGCGGAAGTCGGGGTTTGCTCCTGATGTGCAATTGCGGCTTCTCAACATGCACTTTGATGGTGTACATCTTTTTGGCAGCAAGGCTAACGAGAGCCTTGAGAGGTTGTAGACCTCCAAAGTTGCAGTGAAGTCTTTGAGCGCTACAGTACATCAACCTCTGCCTTTTCGTCCTAGGGGACAGCAATGGAGGGGAGGTTCCTTTCGGTACTACTCTTCCTTTGGTAGATAGAGAGGAGCTGACAGTCAAAGGGGCCACCGTAGGAGTACCAGAGGTGGAAAGCAAGGTACTCGAGGTGCCAAAGCCGCTCGGGCAGTTGCCTCTTTGCCCTCAGGCACTGCCGCAGCCGCGTCCGTTCAGTCATGAGGCCATGTCCCATGGTTCGCTGGTTGGGGGCAGACTAGCGCAGCATCTTGGAGAATGGCGTGCCATTACTTCAGATGTGTGGGTTCTGGAGATCATAACCCATGGCTACTGTCTCCCCTTTCGGAAGAGGCCTCACGACAATCTACCGGGGAAGCTATCTTTGAAGCGTCCGGATCTGCTCCTTGCGCAGGAAATCCTATCCCTGCTTGTGAAAGGCACCATAGAACTGGTGCCTGTAGCGAAGAGGAACAAGGCATGGTATTCCCTTATTTTTGGATCCCGAGAAAAGACGGAGGATTGAGATCCTTCATGGACTTGCGTGGGCTGAACAAGCTCCTCAGGAAGCACAAGTTCAAGATGGTAACTCTTTCTCAAGTCCTCCAGGCCCTTCGACTGCAAGATTGGTTGGTGTCTCTAGACCTCAAGGATGCTTACTTTCATGTGCCGATTCATCGAAAGCGCAGGAAGTACCTGAGGTTCGCAGTTGGCGACTCACATTTTCAGTTTCGGGTCCTGCCGTTCGGATTGACCAGCGCGCGAGGATATTCACTAAGCTGATTGTGGTGGTGGCAGCGTATCTCAGGAAAGTGGGGATTCATGTCTACCCCTACCTGGATGATTGGTTGATCAGGGTGCGTTCTGCCGAGCAAGCCCTGGATCATCTGTCCGTCACCTGCCACTCCCTTCACAAGCTGGGCTTCTCCCTCAATTTCAAGAAGTCCCATTTGACACCTACCCAGCGGCTCCAGTACATCACAGCTGTGCTCGACACATCCCTGGGACTGTGTTCGCCTTGCCAGGTGAGGGCTCATCACATTCTGCAGATGATGGACAAGTTTCAACATGCCCAGAGTCTGCCGGCGTTCGAGTTATGGAGGTTGAGATCTCTGCAGTGGTCTCTCAAGATGCAGTGGTCACAGTTCTCTGGCAGGATGTCGGATCCCGTTCAGATTCCACCCTCGGTCGCACAGAATCTTCTGTGGTGGGCCATCGAAGGCAATCTGATGAAGGGTGTGCCATTTTGGCAACCTTGGCCAGAGGTGACGATCATGACGGACGCATCCCTCACGGGTTGGGGACCTCATGCCAACGAGTTGACAGCCAGCGGCCATTGGTCTCCATCAGAGTCCTCACTCCACATCAATCTGTTAGAGCTGCGGGCTGTCAGGCTAGCCCTGAAGGCTTTTCTGCCATCATTGCGGGGAAAACATTTCCTGATTATGACGGACAATATAGTGGCCATGCACTACCTCAACAAAAAGGGGGGGCAGGGTCACTCCCGTTGTGCAGGGAGGCGATGCAGCTCTGGTTCTGGGTCATTCAGCAGGACATTTTGATCTCAGCAGTTCATCTGGCCGGAGACGAAAACCTGGCTGCGACACTCTGAACAGGCAGAGCATGGTCCCTCACGAGTGGGAGCTGGCTAAGGAAGTTCTGTTGGAGATCTTCGCCCTTTGGGGAACCCCACAAGTGGATCTCTTCGCCACCAGTGTCAACCGGAAGTGCGGAAGATTCTGCTTACTGGAATTTCCTGCAAGAGGAGACTTAGGGGACGCGTTCATAGTGGAGTGGTCCTTCCCACTGCTGTACGCGTTTCCTCCAGTCCCCATCATTCCATAGGTGTTGCGGAGGTTACGGCGGTTCGGTTCCCGGATGATCCTCATTGGTCCGGCATTGGACCAGGAGAGCGTGGTACCCGGACCTTCTCGACGCCTCCATCTGCCCTCCACTCCGTCTTCCCTACCGAGACGATTTGCTCTCACGGGACGGGGGGTCGGGTTCTCCATCTAGAGGTCAAGTCCCTCAGCCTTCACGCTTGGTAGCTGAAAGATTGAGGTATAAGGATTGGGACCTCCCTGAAGACATAATGGAGGTGTTGCTTTCGGCCAGAAGGCCTGCAACGAAATCTCTGTACCGTTGCCATTGGAGAAAGTTCTGCGACTGGTGCAGGGTACAGAATGTCGATCCTTTTGCATGTTCCATTTATTTGTTTTTGTCTTTTTTGCTTTCTTTAGCCCAGAAGGGCCTGCAAGTGGGTACCATTAAGGGTTACCTGGTGGCGCTGTCCATATTTAAGCGCTCGTCTGAGTAATGTTCTTATTTTAATATTCCTTTGATCTCTCAGTTTCTAAAAGGGATGACTAATGTGTTTCCACTGTCGTCTTTTCAGGTGCCGGGATGGAATTTGAATTTGGTTTTAAAGTTCCTAATGGGAGCTCGTTTGTGTTCTTGCATTCTTGTCCGTTGCGACTGTTGTCCTTTAAAATTGTATTTTTAGTTGCGGTTACTTCTGAGCGCAGAGTGAGTGAGTTGCAGGCACTTTCCACCAAACCACCCTTCACTGTGTTCCATAAGGACAGGGTTGTCCTTAGGGTGCGGCCTTCTTTTCGTCCGAAGGTTGTGTCAGAATTCCATTTGAGCCAGAAGGTAATTCTTCCGGCGGTTTATCCTCCTCCACATCCTGGTAAGGAAGAGAAGAGGCTCCATAGGTTGGATCCTAGGAGAACTTTGAGTTTCTATCTCTCATGGATGTCCCGGGTCAGAGTGGACGATCAGCTCTTTGTTGGTTATGCTGGAAGGCGTTTAGGTCAGGCTGTTTCCAAACAGACCTTGTCCAGATGGATCATTTTGATGATCTCTGAGTGTTACCGGTTGGCGGGAAAAGACCCTCCAATAGGATTATGGGCTCACTCTACTAGGGGTGTGGCTGCCTCCATTTGCAAAGCAGCCACATGGGTCTCTGTCCATACTTTTGTGAGACACTATTCCTTGAACTCCATCCATGGGCAGGATTTGGCCTTTGATAAGGCAGTCCTGTATTCAGCAATTTGATTGGGCATTCTAAAATTCTAAATTTGTAAATTCTTTCCCACCTCCATACATTGGTTCTGCTTTGGGAGTCTGTCATAGATGTGGAATACGTCGGAGGACACAATCCCCTCGAAGAACAAGTTACTTATCTTACCTGGTAAAGTTCTTTTGATGGGATGCTCCTCCGACGTATTCCACATCTCACCCTCCCAGCTTGACCCTCTACAGAATTTGTTATGCGATTGCAGCTTATGTTTCCGCAAGGCTTTCGCAGTCATACTGGCGGGAGATTGGTGCCACACGTTCTGGGGAAAAAACTACAACTGAGGCTATGGGTGCCGTGCATCCTATATATAACATCCGGTGATGTCGAACCTCGACGGAGGCCCTCGAGGGACAGTGTATCGACGTCATCGACGCAGGACGCCTACGCCGAAAAAGTTTTCCGAAGCAGCACAGCTGTGGTCATTACTGTCATAGATGTGGAATACGTCGGAGGAACATCCCATCGAAAGAACGTTACCATTTAAGATAAGTATCTTGCTCTTCTTCCCCAATGGGGGTTTGGTTCCCTCATATCAATCAAGCATGCATAATCTGAAAATCCCTTTCATTAATGGACCACCATATGGAGGACCACATCGCCTTCAGAAAGGGCCTCAAAACCTGGCTCCTCCTTTTCGCACTCCTGCACTACTTAGTCCGGATCCCACAACCAACTCGAGCACCAACCACCACCCACTCCCCTTTGCGGGGATCATAGCACTCCATACCATGAATATACGGTATGCACTGCACGCATAAAACAAATACTCTCCAGTCCTTCATGAAAGGATCCCATGCACTACGTCTCACCGAATGCATCTGAGCCAGTGACGTTGACTGTGTGTCACCATGGGCAACTTGTGTGTGACCCCTGGCTCTGCAAACCTTGGGGTCTGCAGAGGGAGAGCAAACCTGAAAACCGAAAATAAAGAGGCGTGCCGCTTTAGCATGGGGGTGCACTCTGGACAGTGTAGTGTCATTCAGTGCTAAAGTTGTAGTTCACTGTGGGCAATGGAGTCTCATCTAGAGCCGGAGTGCAAGTATAATCTGCTCAATAATCAGGTCCGCAATGGGATGCAAATGGGCATCTTGATGTCATGCTCAGCTACTGTGGGGGTTTATTCTGGGCAATGTGGTGTAATTCGGGGCTGTCAAAGGATTGCATCTCGGTAACATGCTGTCACCAAGGGCTGTCATCTGGCTCCCCTCTGTAGTTTTCCTTATTCGTTGTTGATCGATTCCGTCATTGCTCCATTTTTCCATTGCTCCTTTTCATTGTTGCTCCTTTTTTGTCATTGCTCCCTTGCATCATTGTACCTTTTGATCATCGTGTCTTTTTGTAATTGTACCTTTACATCATTGTACCCTTCCATAATTGCACTCTTAACATTTTAATCATGTTGCGATTTGGAAAGGATGTGTATCATCTATTTGTATTTGTTTGCTTTAATACTTACAGGGGGAGCAGGGGGTCTTAGGAAAACTATTATCCATCTGTTCCTGCAAGCTGATTGGGCACTGTCTGCTTTGTTAAACAAAAAATGAAGTGACTACAGGGAAAATGAACGGCCCTCAGTACTGGTACGCACCTATATTGCCGAGAAGTGGCGGCCCTGTAAAGTACACATTTTGAGAAGTGCTGGTACTGAGGGCCGGATAGTGCCGGCCCATTTAAAGCACTGGGTCTGACCTAAAGGAGACTCTGGAGATTTCCCAGTAGGCCTCTGCACCCTGGGCCTCTTTTGTGTGGTAACCTGTTTCATTTACACATGTTCTCATACGGAAAGGATTGGGCTTGCACAAAATGTGCAATATGGGGCCACTCTGAAAACTATTTCCAGGGCCACTTTTGGTTCTCAGGCCATGCTTGCCGCCATCCTCCCTCTGTGCGCTTCTTTGCTCCTGATGTGGCCAGCAGATGGAATTTGTTAATGCCAGCATGTACCACACTCAGATAGAATTGTGATTATTAGCATGTGCCACACCTAGACGTAATCGTGAACATTACCCAGCATTGCATCTAGATGGATCGTGAACATTACCCTGCGTCGCATCTAGACGTAATCGTGAACATTACCCTGCGTCGCATCTAGATGGATCGTGAATATTACCCTGCGTCGCATCTAGATAGGATCGTAAATGTCAGCATATGCCACACTTAAATAGAATTGTGATCTGCCCATTTAACCATTCCACTAACAATTTCACCCCTCTGCATATACCTCTCAAACTCTAACCAAACACAACCACAAGCCTATCACACAACAATCCGCACAAGCTTCACTACACTGCAACAACAAAACAAACCATACATAGACTCTCACAACAGCACAGTACGACGACCGACTGGAAAACACCCCAAGCCAAGCCAACGGAGTTACCGGGTTGAGGCAGCCAACAGTACATCACTGCTCTCTTGCACTTTTCCAGCTTATTCCCACTAACTCACCCCCACCCCCTCCCTTTTTCAGAGCCGCCAGAGCGCCAGGGGACCACTCCGGTGGTGATAGTGCATGGTACAAATATCCTTTAACATTAACATTAACAGTCTGTGATCCACCTCTGATCAGCTGCTCTTTCTCCTCCTGTCCGTACCTCCCGGAGCCCCGGACCCGGTATACACACCCTGCTCCGCCGGTGCCTTTTTTCAATGTCGGTGTATGTTCTGCATCTTTGAATTGCTATACATCACTCTGGCACTAAAAGCACTGACTAAAACACTTCCATAAATGAGTAGATGGACTCTAAATCAGCAATGACCTTCATCTCTGCTAGAGGGGAGGAGGCCTCGCGCTGCAGCCTACCGGCGCGGACGCAGGTGCCCAAAGAGACAATGGAGTCCAAATGCCTAATTATCTGTTGATATGTGGCCGGTGTTGCCATTAAACATCAAGGAGAAGCACGCAGAGGAAATATATATGCTTAATAAAAGCAAGCTGAACGCTGTAAATATGGCTTGGGGGATGGGGCGAGCACCTTGCGCGGGTTTCTCTCGGCGGCGTCTCCGAAGGCGCGCAGGCTGCTTCGCCCTTGAGGTGCGAGTGCTTCGCTGCCTGAGAAGGAATTGGGCAAATTAATCTTTGCATTCAAGTGCAGCGCCGCCTGGGTGGGAGACTAGCGGAGAGGTGGCCAGGCACAGCTGATCTCGGCTTCCCCCATTCCGCTGCAGCAACTTGAGTATGTTTTTCCAATTGAGCAATGAGGGCTGCGGTGTGGGAGCCATGCCCCGAAGGCTTCTCAATAGCTCAGCTGAATGCAAAACACAGTTTATTGAAATAACCACTATTACAGGCGATCTTTCCAGTTGCCATCTGATACCCTCATCCATAATGTCCAAAAGGTGCAGTATATCAGAATGATAATGTTAAATCAATAAATGCTGGCAACAAAAATCTGCCCAAAACAGGGGCGTGAGGTAAGCCATACTGCATGCCCATTGAAGCCATGGCCTCACAGCTGAGACAAGACGCACATTCAAGCCATGGCCTCACAGCTGAGACAAGACGCACATTCAAGCCATGCCCTCACAGCTGAGACAAGACGCAATGAGGTTCCGGTCCATACTGATGTGCTGTGATTTGATATGCAAAGGCCTGCCTGCTGAGAATGGAAGCTTGTCTCACACATTACCCATTTCTGTGTTTTGACCGATTCCTGCATAAATCAGAGGAGAACCACCGACCATTTGAATTAAGGTTAGGAGTGTTAGGTGAAGTGAATACAAAGCAGTAGGAAACTGCAGGGCTATCTGAAAATGTGTCCGGTCCGGTGGGGGCCCATTTAAAAATTATGTTTTGGAGTCCCCTTGCCTACAGCTAGGAAAACCGTCCAAAGCACCCATAGGGTGCTTAAATTATAATGGCGACAAAAGAATGCAGCTAGGTGGCTAATAGCTGTAGATTAGCACGGACAGGCAGCCAGCTATTTATCGCTCTTTATCAGCAGGGTGCTAATGTAGAGGAAACCAGAGCAAAAATGAAACATGGTATTAAGAAGGTTGCTCGATGCTGCAAGAGGCAAATGATGGCCTGAAGGTGCCAGCAATGGCAGCATGTAACATGTGTGCTGCAAACCATACATTTCATTTCACAAATTAAAGGCGCATGTTGCTGTGTTATAAGACTGCCAACATGGGGCAGCTTTTCAGAGAGCTTCCGGAGGCTCAGTGCCAATTTCACCTGAAAAGATTAAAATTCACTGACGTTATCCCGGGAAGACTGACCCAATCTCTGTCAGAGCAGATCTCGGGAGCTGGGGTGAACACCACAATGATTGGTTGGCATTTTCCCACCCCTGTTAGAAGAAGGGCCTCAGAGAGGCTCTGCGCTTCAGCGTGCCTATGGTTCTGATGCCGGCTGCAGGGTGGCAAATCCCTTATTGGATCCTTGCAGCCTCTGCAGGGGTATGCATTATTTTTCTGTTTTATACGTTTTGTTTCTCAGTGTTTGTGTCTGCATGTTAATGTCTGGGGGCCACTTTGAGTATCTACACAATCCCTGCATCTAGCCCTCTGCATCCCGTTACCCCCTCCCATCTCAATCCTCTTTCCAATATCCCTTGATCATCCTACTGTCTACCCTCCACCAACTCTCCCTCTAACTTTTCCCATTTGTCTCCCTCACTCCATCCCTCAAATGCTTAATTTGGTTTCCCTTTGCTCCTTCCATCTCTCCAGTTCACACTCCCTCAGTCTCTCTCCCATCCCTCATTCTCTCTCTCCACACATTAATCCCCAATGCCTCATCATTCTTTCTTCCTTGCTCACCCCTTCCCAAATCCAATTACCCACACTCTCTCTCTCTTATAATGCCCTCCCTCCTATACTATACACATTTCCATCTCTAGCAGCCTCCCTATCTTTCTTTGCCTTTCTCTTTATCTCCATGTCTTTACCTACCTCCTTCCCTCTTTCCATTCCTCCTCTCCTTCTCTCCATAGTTGCCTCTCTTCCATTCCTCTCTGCCAATTTCTTAGGCAACTTGTCCTTCTGGTTGCACACAGCATTCCACATGGCGAGCTATTTTATTGTAGTTTGGATCCATGGCCTGTGGAGTAAAACAGCAAGAGATATCTGACCTGGGAGAGGGTGGGGTTAACTTACCGCTTAAGGGAGAGAAGGAGACTGAGAGACAGCCGCAAAATCATGGGGATGGGGTGGTGAGAGGCAGATGAAAATGGCAATGAAAAAGGGAAGGTTGACAGATGAGATGGCTGAAAATAAAATTCAGAAAGAAAGTGAAAGTCAGGAAAGTAAGAATGGAAATAAAGTGAGATGCAAAATGTCAAAGCTAGAAAAATAAAACAAGTGAAAGAGGAAAAGTAAGAAATAGCAAAAAGAGAACCAGGAGCACGGTGTGTCCACTGTCCCCACAATCAAGGCTAGGATAATGATGAGGCGGCCTTCCCACTTTGAAATGTGCACCCCTTGCACATTTTGCAAGATGCATGATGACACTTAACCAAACTTGTGCACAGCAGGAGAGGAGCCAGAAGCCCTGCTGTGCGCAGTGAGGGTGTAAACAATCACAGCTTGCTTACCTTTTAAGACTGACTGCTAAATCCGGATTTTTTTTGGTTTCGTTTTTGGTTTTACTTACAATGACCCCCCATTCAAATATTTACCTAATCTCCATGAGTGCAAAATTAGACTCCTGCCCCCGTTGTTCAAGGAGAATGGGGGCAGGTACTCCCTTTGTCCCCATGTATTCGGCGCCTATGAGCAGCACGGTTCTCTTACGGTGTAGTTTGCATCTATCTCGCCTCCCCGCCACCCCAATCGACTCTTTGGTAGCATTAGTCGCAGATGGCATTTTAACACATATGCAGAACAAAAAAATAAAAAAATATAGACTGTAGGACTATTATGCCTGCAAGAGACTGACCTGTAAGATCTGTCAAGGCTCTGTACGGTAAAAGACATGCAAACCCTATAATTTGCTTATGTAGTCACACCACCAGAAGTGACTACACAGAAAAGGACACAGCAAGAAGCATCACCGATCTGTGATACTTTGTGGCACCATCGGAAGTGAAATTACAAGAGGTTGACATGAGTAAGCCAGTGGCAAATAACTTTGTGGTGTGAAGTACACAAATGATCACAATTATTATTATAAATGAATCAACTCTATAGTGAAGTAAACGATGATTGAGGCCTATTTCATTAATAATAATATGTGGTGAACCAGAAGAAGGTCTCAGACAATTACAGTTCATTCTCAAGAACGAACCCTATCGCTATGAGGGAAGTTCCCTACCTAACAAAATAAAAGCTAGCAGTGTGCTTCAAAGTCCAAAATAAAGTTTTCGGTCCAAATACTATCCAACTAATTGGCCCTACCACTTTAGAAAAAAAACATATAACTGAAAGGGAATTGGGAGGCTTTGTACAATAGCCTCAGCAGGACATCAGTCTGGCCCAATTTGTATTTGGTTTGTTCTTGGCTTTCAAGTTTCCTTTTTTCACCACAGGATATTCTTCCCAGTCTCTGCATCAAGTTAGGGTTTCACTTTCTCCTGTTCACAATGAAAACAAAGAATACTGTCTCTTGTTGACATTTCCATTCCTCCAGTATTTCACATAAACAAGCAAAAAAATCACTTTGTGGGAATTCGACCATCCATCCGCATGGTGGGCGTTCTCTCGCCTGGGCTTTTTTGACGTAAACCAACCTCATGAAAATGTGTGGAGCTAATTCACACACATTTTCATATGCTCACAGCACGACAAACACAAAGACCTGTGTACTCTGTGATGGAAACAGCGTACAGGCACAGTCTGCCCTGTTAATTTTAGTTGGGATATGAGAGAAGGAGTACACAATGCATCTCCAGAAGGGGGTGGACCAAACCTTCCCCCTGCCATGGCCAGCCTGATTAACTAACAAAAAGTCTGTGGATCCACCCTGCTCTTTTGTTGGTCCCTGCAACTGGTGGAATCAATTTGCATACCAATTAGAGGGTAATTCAAACAGGCCCACATGGGGCCTGGCTTAAGAGGTTAACAAAGGAGACAGGAAATCCCTGTCATATGCAACTGTGGCCACCTGAAGCCACTCCCGCCCAAATGATCTATTACAGTGAGCTGTCATGTCTGTGACTGCATGTTTACAGTAGTTTACCCCACAGGGTGACCCCATTCATAAGGTACGAGAATTTGGTTTGCAGAAGCCAGAGAGCTTGGTCTCGCCACAACTTTGTGGGAAACCAGCCACTTGAATCAGGAACCACAGAGAGAACCATTAACAAGAGAGACTCTTTGATCAGACAGGAAGATGGGTGGGACTTAGTATCACATGTTTTCACCCATTTACCTTTCCTCTTGCAAAGCACTTTGGCTATGACCTCATGCTTACAGGAGGTTGTTTATTGGGTCCCTAGGATTGGTTCATTAAGATAGGCAGAGCCTACACCAATCACTGTGGCACATTTGGCTTTAAAAGAGGGCTGAGCAAGGAGTAGCAAGAGGAATTCATCATTGGACCCTGGCTGAAGGTACAGTCTGCCTTACATCTGCCAGTGAAGGGAGGCCTGGAATTTCAAAGACTAAGTAATATTCCTCCCCTAAACCTCTCCCATGGAACAGAAGGAGATACAGAATCCAGAGGACCCTCCAGCCACTCCATAACCAGTACCAGGCCAGCCCACACCATTCCCTGCTAGTATCTGCAAGCAAACTTCCTATGTGGGAAGTGCAAGAGAGTCTCTGAACCAAACCAATGACAAGGCCATTGTCTGCAACACTCTGCTCAGGTTCGGCCCGTCCACATTAAAGGACGACATGTGTGCCATGAAGAAGCAAGGAGGAATGCATCTACAAGCATCAACTAGCGTCTGCCTTAAAGGACATTTTCCTCTCTAGCTGAAACTGACTGCACTGGTGTTTGTTATGCCGCAGTCGATAACTCCCTCCGAGGTGCCTCGACCAGTGCCTCAGACCCACCGACCAGCACTGAGATGATTCCTGACCCCGAGCTACCATGCAGGCCAGCCTGTAGCCGTTCATCCAGCTTTGCTCGCCCAACTGTCTTGCCGCCCGATACTTGCAGCTGACTACTGTCCTGAATTATGTCACATAAGCCTGCAAAGCACACTGAAGCTGACTCAACCCTTTCCATCACCAAGAAAATCTACAGTACAAGGTACATTTTGTTTCTGTCGCCCTGGACCATCCTGGAAGGCCACCAGAGACATTTTAAGACCCATTACTCCCTTTGTGCTGAAGCCAAGTAACCCTGACTGTTGTGAATATTTAACATATTAACTACCCTCCTGTCAGTATCCAGAGTCCATCCTTTTTCCTTCTTCAAAACTGTCTGTCCTCTGCATTTCTTTACAGGGTGGGTTTTATTTCATAGTGTTGCTAGATCTGTCTGCTTTGATAATAATAACGTAGATTTTTGTATACAACCTAGACAGACAGTCCTTTTTATCATTGGGTAACAATTGTATTTTTGCTGTGTTGCAGCTAACCAACGATCCACGACCTTTCAGAAATAAGCTTTCCGTTCTGCCCACGTTACCAAAACTGGAAACAGAGTTTTATAATTTCGTTGTGTTTCAAATCTGTTTGGATCCCTTCTGGTGTGGGGCTGATTGATGGTTTAGAAACCGATATTCATCCCTGCACCATTGGTGCCCAGAAGTTGATTTGTCATACACTTTCTCTTTGGAGATTTTGTGGTTTTGGGAAATTTGTGTGATCCTCATACAGGTTATTTTCTTCTACCCAAGTTGTTTCATATAGGGCAGTGGTCCCTCTGTTCTATCAGCGTTCCGTCCTTTCTATTGCTTTTGCATCCGTAATTCAAAGTGTTAATTTCTATTTCTCAATTCCCCTTTCATAGGATAATTGCACATTCAGGGTTCTCAAACTCCCTTGAGAGCTTTCCCAGCCGTTGTTTACAATGTTTGTATTTTTATTGATCCACCTGTCATAGGGTATTTCAACACTCAGGTTTCTAGGGCTCCGTAACCTTGATAACTTTCACAACTGTTATTCACATTATTCGTGCTTTGCTCAATCCCTCTTGTATAGGATATTTGCACTCCTAGGTTTTTCAGGTCCCATAACCTTGATAGTTTTCATAGCCTTTAATCACAATGTTCATAACTTGGAAGATACACTCTCTTTCGGGTTTCTCAGGCTCCCGTAACCTCGTTTGCTTTCCCTGCGGCTACTTTTCTTGTAGCTACAGTCCAACATGTATGGTGCTTGAGATCTCGGGCTTTCCTCTTTCGATCTGGTCTTGGCGTCAGTTACAGGCTTACTGGCCCACCACAGCTCCTTCATTGTTGGGCCACTAGATGAGATGATGGTCTTCCCATCTCTGCTTCCTCTCTGACTCTGGTTTCTGGGTCAGGTAGAATGCCTACCCTCAGGTGTTCGGCTTGCGGCTTGCTCACCATCCTTGATGCAACTGTCTCCAAGGCCCAGCGTAACTACGCTCCTCCAGGACGTCAACGATGCAGAGGCTCACCCCTGCATAGCGGTTCCCCTTTCTCCGTAGGAATTTCCTCTCTCATAAACATCACACAAATTAACAGGACATTGTCCTTATTCATTGACTATGGCGTTCAGGCTGTGTTCAGCATTGCCTGTAGCCAATACATGAAAAAAAGGATCTTTGTAGAATACAGTCGTTGCAGGAGATATGAAAGTCTTTTCTACATTCATATAGGCAGACTGAGTGGTTTGGAGTTCTGCTCTTGAATCGGAGTCCTTGTCCATAACATGGGATTCACCCGCAGTGAGGTCCCACTTGCCCAGACCCCTAGGGAGGGTCTTCCATAGCGGGTTCACCTTCTTAGCCTCAAAGTAGGTGGCTCCACTCTGTGGAGAAGGTACAAATTGTCCAGATTCGTCACAATAAATTATGAACTTGATATCTTAAAAGGTCCCAGATAAGACACAGAGAGGTTATATAATGTGCCCAGCATCACACAGTTTGGTTAAATAGTGAATCATGGATTTGGGTGATTTCAGCACTTGATTGCATATCTTCCAATGTGTAGGTGATATAAATATTTGTTACAATTGTGGTGCGGGTTGCATGGGCTAAATTAATGCCATGTTTATGGCAGTGCTTGAAAAGGACACATATTACTAGACATTCATAATAAACTATCTTTACAATATATAAATCATCATAGAAACATGTTGAGCAAAAGGAGTATGACTTTAGTTTTATTTCCCTTACCTGCATGGAATATCACAGTAGCAGCAATCAAACTAACATGTTCGGAAACACATTTCCCTTGGGCTTTAAAGAAATAGTTGTTATTTCACACTGTATGCAGCATTGCAGACCCGGCCTTCTCATTTCTCATCACCCTGATTCACATGTCTTCAGGGACAGAAGCCCCTGCTCATAACCCGCCACCCTCCCATCAATGTCTAACTGCTCCCATTATAAAGCTCGGTTGGCACAGAGCAACACGTTAAGATGTTTCACAGACCCCTGGTATCTGCTCTGCTGCCCTCAGTGTGAGCGAGAGCTGGGAAGGCTTTGATCAGGCCACCGAGAACTCTGGATATTTCCCTGTCCCAGAGACGGTGTGTGCAGGATGCAGAACATAGCCTGCAAATTTGGGATAGTCACACAAAATATGAGACAGTTGGCCACCCAAACACAAATTCATCTTCATTCAAGTTGTTGTTTGAATGTATTTACTTTATTCTGGAACATTTAGGTACTATGTCACATAAATATTGATACACTTATTTGTGTTTGCACCTTTTGATGTTTTGAAAATATGTTTAAAGGTCAAGGAATTTCACGTGATTTTCAAACATCTTATGTTACATGTCCCTGGAGTTAAGTATGTTAAATTTGAAATGTGGATACTACTGGTGTTAACGGTAGCATAAGCGACTCTTTATTTTCTTTTTTTAAACTATTTTTATGTTTTGATTTGTCTGAACATGTGTAGTTGAGTTCTTTCCGTTATCAGCAAGATCATACTAAATGAGACTGTTCAGTACCATAGTAGTCTGTTACGGCATGCACAGTGAATGCGCGTTCACCGAAACATGACACAAAGTATCTCCATAAGTTAATTAAAATTAGTGGTCTTACCGTCTAGCAAGGATCTTGATGTAACGCTGCTGTATATGGTGAACGCGGGTATTGCCGTGGTTTGACTAAACGTCTTTGTCTGGTCCTGAAGTGTACTGGTTATCAGGTAATATTATCCCCACCAAAAATATTGCCATATATATGGTCATTGGGAACGGCCATATGTGATATTTTTAGTGGGGATAATATTTGGGGTCTTTGGGAGCAGGGGTTCCAGGGGTGTTCCGTGCTCCCTGTCAAATAATATGGGGGTTGCAAGGGTGTCCCCCACAGCTTCCATGCCTTAATATTGTTGCAAAAATATGGCAATACTCTTGCGGGGATATTAACACATGGAACTGTGTAGTGTGGAAGGCAGTAACTCTTCTTGCTATATTAATAACACTAGAAAGTAAGACTCTCCTTAAAAGTGCTAAATATTCATTTTACCCCAGCTATAATGGCAGTATCTGTTGATACGAACTCAGTGATTCTATTACAGGAGGAACTATATACTACTATGCATGGTTGCAAAGGTTTCATAAGAGAAGCTTTTTCATATTGGAATTGGCTGATCTTTAATATCAATGCCTCAATCTCCTTAACTATTTATCTTTAACTGCATAGTTATTGTTTGATTTTGATTGTTCCTTATTCCACAAAACATTACATTATCTCTATTCATTTCATAGATTTTTGAAGGAGACTACAATATCTTGCTCCTCCCGAAGAAGGGGAATATAATCCTACAATATCTTGCTCCTCCCGAAGAAGGGGATTATAATCCTACAATATCTTGCTCCTCCCGAAGAAGGGGAATATAATCCTACAATATCTTGCTCCTCCCGAAGAAGGGGAATATAACCCTACCATATCTTGCTCCTCCCGAAGAAGGGGAATATAACCCTACAATATCTTGCTCCTCCCGAAGAAGGGGATTATAATCCTACAATATCTTGCTCCTCCCGAAGAAGGGGAATATAACCCTACCATATCTTGCTCCTCCCGAAGAAGGGGAATATAATCCTACAATATCTTGCTCCTCCCGAAGAAGGGGAATATAATCCTACAATATCTTGCTCCTCCCGAAGAAGGGGGATATAATCCTACAATATCTTGCTCCTCCCGAAGAAGGGGGATATAATCCTACAATATCTTGCTCCTCCCGAAGAAGGGGAATATAATCCTACAATATCTTGCTCCTCCCGAAGAAGGGGAATATAATCCGAAGTGCATTGAGCTATATGAATTCTTCAATATCACTATAGGGCACCAAGCATAGATGTACTTACAAGTTGTTTGACATGACATACTAACTATGCATTGAAAGTAAATGTTGTAGAGATATTCCAAGATATTAAACCGAGAAGAGAAAACAATGGGTTGAATTGATAGGATGAAAATTTCACTACACGTCTTTGTACATCGAATTGATAAGCCTATGATTTTGTTTTATGATATGCCCGATAAGATATATTAAATTGTTTATTTGTTTGTTGACTCTGATTACAATTTTGTTTGAAGAAGCTCAAAGAGAATTCTGGAATCAATTTTCTTAATGGTACATGAGTATGTTGCAAGATTTTGAAGACCTTTTTTTATTGGGTATATCCCTATGTGAGTGCAGTATTCTATACACTAGTTTCAAAGTTTAACACTATTTTTTTATTTGCTAATGTAGTTTGGCTATCAGACACATTAATAACAGCACTGATACATTTATGTTTTTTAATTGTATGACTATTGCCAAGACTATGGGCCTCAATATAAGGCTGGCGCTCCCGTAATGAAGGGGGCCGGTACGGGACCGGCCCCCTTCATTCCGGGAGTGCTGATTACGAGCTTCCCATCGCTGGACCCGGATCGCACGCCTGGTAAAACCAGGAGTGCTTTCCGAGTCCCGCGAGGGGAAGAGGGAGGCAATAACGGGCCAGATGTAATCTGCCCGTTATTACCTCCCTCCCCATTCCCATTGAGCCCTATGGGGGCTCAAATGGGAATGGGGATGTGTTCCTGCAAGGAGGAATTACCAGGTCCTCCTATGTCGGAGTAACCCGGTAAGTCCCCATTGCAGGAACCCGGTAATGGAGCCCGGAACGAAGGCATCCATGGAGCCAATAGCTCCATGGCTACCTCCATTCTTGTAATGAGGCCCCATATCTCACTAACACTGTGAGCGTGATTTATTATTATCTTTTAATAAATATTTTTGCTGGTTCCTTAGATAGATCCACCATATATACAACCAAGGGACGGCTCATCCATAATGGGCTACAAGGCACCGACCCGACACAGTCACCCTTCATGGACAAGTCGAACCCAGGCTGGCAAAAGTGCTTCTGGGCTGGCCTTAACTGCCAAAGGGAAATGTGGTTTCCCTTTGACAGTTTAATTTCCCCCGGTGTGCATGCTCTACAGGCCATGCATGGTCAGGGGGTGTTTTGCTTCCAGACCCTTGTACCGCCCATTTGGGAAGCAGGCTGGAGAACGTAGGTCTAAATGTGCCTAGGGAGCACTCTTGCACCTCTTTGCACATGTAGGCCTCCCTAATTGGCATTCAGGAGGCGCTGTGGCTCCACTGTTTATGCCCTCAGGAACCAGGAAGCTCTCTATGCTTCCTGGTTAATGTTCAGGCTGAGCAGGAACTGGGGGGTCTTTGTAGCAGCCAGCGTCTGGACCTGGGCTTCAGGTAAGGAATGAATGTTTCATTTTATGTATGAATGGAAGTTAGAATGAGAGAAATAAATGAATGAATATCTACAAATATGGGCATGTGTACTCGCCGAGGAGCGGGCCTCAGATTGTGTGCGAGGGGGTAAGGGCAGACGGGCACTATTTGTGTATCGAGGATATGTCGTTTTTTACAAGAAATCAAAGTTAAAGAAAATATGATATGTGTTATGGATATATTTATTTATTCTAACATGGTATGCTTTAATGGGCATTGAGAGTAAAGAAAACATATGCGTTATTGCATGGCTAGACTGGCCTATTTTAGTAGTGTGAATCTGGCCATATATCCTTACTGGAGCATGGCATTTGTTCCAGGGAATCAAGGGCAAAGCAAATTCACGAAGTGTTACTATGGCGCAAGACTGGCATACATTGGTGGGAGAGTTTGGATATATTTCCTTACTTTGGCATGCCATGATTTAACGAGTATCAAGAGTAAAACAAACAGGATAAGTGTTGTTTTGTAAAGAGACTTGCCACATTCGTTGCAACCAGTCGGATATATTTGCCATTCCATTTTTTACAGGCATTAACTGTAAAGCTAGTATAATGAGTGTTTTTACGTAGCTATACTGGCATATATTTGTGCAGCCAGTCAAAAGATTATTTCCTATTGTGGCATGACCTTTTTATTGGCAAATCCATCTGGATTATGTTCTGCCATGGGAAATAGTGGCAGATATTTGCAGAGCCAGCATGTGCATGTCTTCTTTTAGCATCATTACTGGAATTATAAGCAAAGCAAACATGAGTATGTCCCTATATGGGAATACAGGCATATATTGGTGCAGCCAGCATGGACATGTATGAGCAAAGTCAGTGCAGAAATGTTTTTGATAATGCCCTATATTGTGGGAAAAGGCATAATGAAAATGTGTTTGAAAAAGCTCCTGTGCACTGTTGGTGACTTGCATTTACCAAACCAATTACAAACGTGTCTTTTTACCCAATTTTCCAAATATTGTGCCCTAAAATGCACCATTGTAATCCATTATTTTAAAAAAAATGTTCTTGGAGGTAGAAGGCTCTGATCCTCCTTTGATTGGTTTGGACATCCTCGCTACTCTAAGTTCTTCATGTATATTTGTGGGAAACATTTACTCCCATCCAATTAAAACATTCATCAGCCCCAAATAATACAACTTTGTTTAAGGCCATGGGAAGTTTTTATTTCACTGTAATGAATGTGTTGTCACAGTGCAACTCAAGAGATTACTGTAAAAGATAATCCAATATTGTGTTATTTAGGGGACACCCTCTTATTTTCAGATCAGAGCAGGTAGCCCACTGCTTTGGGTTTTTGTGTTTCTAACCTCATATCTTGATTTCAGTGTGTCACCACTTTTGCATAAAGAGGCATTGGATTAATCATCTTTCAGATTGCTTGACCCACCACTTAATGTTCCAGATCATAACTTGGTTTTACAAAGATTCTTTCACATCCTCTCTTGTTACTGATTTTGTAGTGACATGTGTGCATTTATCTACTGTGAGGCCATCTCTTCTTCACTCCCACTTGTCTTTGACCCTCTGGAAGCCCTATTCTTTGGGGCAGCTACATATCAGGGTCACCGTGTTAGACATCCTGTGCCTGTTCAATCAAAACAATAGAAGTGTGTTAATATATTGTCTGCACAAGTTTACTTCCTTGAAATGTCATTGCAATTTTGAGGTCTTAGTAGATTTGCTCACACTACTTGGATGTTAATTGAAGCACTCTGTCTAAGATGAGCAAGGGAATAAACGATCCTGTCATTCTTTTTTGCTGCATTAACTCTTGGTTCAGCATCTGTTACATGGTGTTCCTACAGCTACAGAAGGCAACCCATAGGTAACCAATAACTAAATGCGGTGCAGAACAATATGTGGGAAAAGGCAGAAGTCCTGATAAAGATGGACGAGACTGGAGGAATAATTTTTGCAACACATGTAGACCCAGAAGGTGCATAGAGGCTACAGCGAATGACATCAAGTAGGAACTCGGAAAAGGTATCCTTCATGTTTCACATAGCTGGAAACATATAAGGCAAGATGCATTGGCTAACACAGGCTGAACGGGAGATGCAGTAATTGAATTACATTGAAAGAAATAGCAGACTGATTACATTTTTGTACATGTCACGTTGTGAAACTGCAATTCTTAATAAATATCGGAATCAATATCAGATTACTACATTTTTTAAAAATTACTAATTATTTTTGAAAAGCAGAGAGGGTATTATTTTCTTTGATGACATAAGCAGGGCAGTGTTAGAAAAGATCAAGAAGCATGGATTGGTATCTTCCGTGTGATTCAGCGTTATTTTCTGCAGGGAGAAAGCAAAAAACTGGAAAGGTTTTAGCTGGGAATACTTGTTACTTTTATAGATGAACTCATGTTCACAGTTATTAGGGCAAAAATCCACACTTTGAAATGTATACTTTTTTAAAGTTTATTTTGTACTGATTACATTTGAGGTTTTCTTCTACACTCCAGTGCTGGTGTTCGTTCACTATCCTACCATAGATGGGGTTTAAATCTCTCTGCCTAGCACTGGCATTTTAGTTGATTACTGGTGGTGTTCTGTTTTGTCAATGTTGTTTTTTCATTCTCTCCAGGTATTGAGTGGGATTGTGTGTTGGTGTTTTTATTCTGCCTGGTCAGTGTTGTATTTTTTACTAGCTGGGGTACCCAGCGTAGCCCGTGTCCTGATGGAGTCGTGTCTCATGTGCCCTGGAGGCTGTTGCTCTTGTCCTCTTGTCGGCAGGTCTTGCTTCAGTTTGCTGTGGCATCTCATTTGCCCTGGAGAAAGTTGCTCTTGTCCTCTGGCCGGCAAGTCGTGCTGCTGTTTGTTGTGTTTCAGGAGCTCTTGATATTGATTTTTGCTTTGCATCAGATGGAGCTTTTCCAACTGATGTTCATTTTTTGTGCGGCATGTTTCAGTTACTTGATGGCTTCAGCACATTTAAGAACATGTCCAAGAAACATTGACTGATTGTGTTGTCTTCTCATGAATGAACTTAAGTTAACTGTAACCTTGCCATTTCCCATATTTGGAGTTGCATGATAAAACATGTACTTTTTCTGGGGCTTTTTTATTCCATTTAAAAATGCTTTAATAAACACTTTCACACTGTATGCAGTAGAAATACATTTCAAAGAAATAGCCAACAAGTCGAACATTTTGCTTCAGACACTTTTCCAAATGTTGCCTTCTTCTAGTACCTACTGTAGTGAATCGGGGTAAGCATCAGTAAATGAGGGTGTCTAAAGAGAGAATTCTTTAGTATAGCCGGACAAACACACACACACACACATCCAAATTTTTTTTTTGCATATAAGATTTGGGCATCCAAACATAGACACCGATCTTGCCCCAAACAAAAGAGGAATCCATGCAAACATACACATATACATACATTCAGCTTTATATATAAAGATTCTATACCGGTTGGGCTGTGGATTTACATCTATCCTCGTGCTGGGATTACGTTTTGCCCTGACCTGCTGGCGTTTGTCTTCCCTTTTCAGTACTTGTGTTTTTATTTTACCTTACAATGCCACAGTTTTCATTCTACCATGACTATTTTATTTTTTTCATGATTTTTTTATTGTTTATCGGTTAAACAAGTTAACCTTTAACAAAATACAAACAAACAATATCTTACATAGTTTTACAGTAATTCATCGTCCATTTTACAAGGGTATTGAAAAAGTAAATTAAAAGACAGAAGAAGACTATTATTCAATTGCTAGTCCGCTAAACAAATCACACAATAATAAAATACAATTCGTCATCCAAAAATTAAAAAAAAGAATAGCTACCTATACATAAGAGAACATACCAAGGACAATCCATTATCACCTGAAGACATACAACACAGACTCCTTCATGATTAATTGTTAACCTCATATTCTATTCTTAGGGCTTTTATGAAAGTGACGACTGCTTTTATCATCTAGGTGGAATGGCCAGATAAACAAATATCTCAAAAATGTTCCATGAGGTCCATGTGCCCCTGTCTGAAAAACCTTCGTAGATATTTTCATCTCAGTTCAAATAGAGCAGGGCATGCATCAAACATGTGTTTCATAGTTTCAAGAGTAGATGCATTTCCACAGTAACAACAGCCCTCTGATGTCAGTCTCAGGATACCTCTTCATACCAAGATCTGCTTGGTCCGGATGAGATTCCATCGAAATCGCAGAAAGTCTCTACGAACCCAGTTTGCTGGATATAGAGCTAGACATTGAGCTAAGCATCCTCGTTTTTTAAGATTGAATTTAAGATAGTCTAGAGAAGCGAAGGAATTAATTTTTTCATCTGTTGAATTCCAATCTTGGGAGGATAGATCAGGGACAATGTGTTTGCAGGACAACATGGAGCAACACAGGTTCAATCCCCGGGTCCGCACTTAGAAACCTCTGGGAATTAAGCACGTTATAAATAACCAATCATATCATATATCAATCCAGTTGGTACAGACATTCTTTCACCCTTTCTGAATTATCACACCATTCCCCAGGAGAAATATTAATGGTTTTTAGAATTTTACCAACATGTTTGAATAAGTTATTCAACCACAAACTCGGTTTCTCCTTGATGATAGTATTCAAGTCAAGGAGCAGCAAGCCACCCAGGAGCAGCGAGCCACCCATTGGGCATAAGATTTTCCTTATAAATAGGATGCGTTTCCAAATCGCCAGGGTCTGAAGAGAGCTAATGCCCAGGTCATACCTAATTGCATCTATAGGGATCGCGTTAGGCAGTGCCAGCACTTGCTGCCAAACCAAGGCTTCCAGACATTGAAAATAGTGAAGGAGATCTAACAAGTAAATATCCGTGCCATATAACATTTTAGGCACCAATTTGCCCTCATATTGTTTGAGTTCTGGTTTGAGGGTATATTTCCTGTACCGCCCATCAACTCTCACAAGTTGGTTAGTGAGTAACATGATTCGATCTTTTACCCAATCTAGACGCCCTGATCGACTAGGAGTTGCCCGAATAAAGAACCCCAGGTACACAAAAGATTTAGCATTCCTAATGGCCTTTTTCCCAATATGCCATTTTGGATGGGTCTTTCTTTTACTTTCGGTACAGCACAAAATTAGTGATTTACAAATACTAATCTGGAGCAAATGTTTCCTCAAATACACTTAGAATTCTGTCAGCAGGCGCTGCATCCCCACTTGAGTGCAGTCGAAAATAAGGACATTGTCTGCATATGACAGCCAACAAGGTCTTAGCTGGCCTATAACAGGACTGATCAGTGCTGCAGGGGTTAGATGTTCACCCACATCAGACAGGTAGAGGTTACCCTGACTATCTTGGCGCTTTTGTTTTACTTTGACTGTACTTGCGTATTTTTGTTACACAATGAAGTATTTGTTTTTTCAGTCTACCCTGCCAATGTTGGTGTTTTCATTCTACATTGACTGGGCTGGTGCATTTGTTCCATCCTGACTATACTTGTGTTTCTACTGTACCCTTATTGTTCTGCTGGTTTCATTCTGCATTGGCTGTCCTTTTGTGTTGCTTCTACCCTGTCAGAGCAGTTGTTTACATTCTGCATTGGCTGTGCTTGCATTTTGCATTATACCCTGGCATGCCTGGCGTTTTCATTCTGCATTGGCTGTGCTTGTGTTTTGCATTGTACCCTGGCGTGCCTGGCGTTTTCATTCTGCATTGGCTGTGCTTGTGTTATGCATTATACCCTGGCATGCCTGGCGTTTTCATTCTGCAATGGCCGTGCTTGTGTTTTGCATTATACCCCGGTGTGCCTGTTATTTTCATTCTGCATTGGTTGTGCTTGTGTTTTGCATTACACCATGGCAGACTGTTGCTTTCATTCTGCATTGTCTGTGCTGGTGTTTTGCATTATACCCTGTTTTCAATCTACTCTGACAGTGCTAGGCGCATTACCCGATCCGGACTGAGTGGTTTGTTTTTCTTCTATCTGGGGCCTGTTCTTTTTGTTCTGTCTTGCTCGTGCTTCATTTTACCCTGACTGTGCTCTCGTTTTTATTCAACTCTAACAGTGCCATTTTTTTTGCTGTCTCTGGAGTTATTTTTTTAGTCTGCTCTGTCGATGCTGTTATTTTTGTTGTGTGTGTCTTGGGAGTGTTGCTTTTTTTTCATACTCCCCAGAAAGTGCTCGCGGGTTTTATTCTATCTGGGCGCGCTGCTGGTGTTTTTATTCTGCCATTGTGAGTGCTGTTTTTTAAATTCTATGCTAGTAGTGGCGATGGTTTGATTCTACCAAGGTAGTGAGCGCCCTTGGAAAGAGGCTTCTCTAAGGCAACGCATCCGACAGCACAGTACTTGCCAACCACCTCAGGATGCCCCGCGTTTAAACCCAATCTAAAAGTGAAATGACTTTGCAGGAAAACAATAAAAAATTGCAATCAATTCCACGCTGGAGCACTGCTAAGAGAAAATCGAAAATCTCAGTAATGTGCCCATAAATATTTCCTCTGCTGCAATTACTAATTATCAAAGATGTAAGAATAGCAAGCGGTGTCCTCTTCCCTGACCCCAGCTAACGATCCGCCACTCATCAGACTTCCGTGTCTGTTCTCCGGAAGTCGTCTTTCTGCGGGTGAGCGTCATCTGCAGTGTTTACCCTCGGGTCACCTGTCCCTGCCCCACCACCTCTCTGCACCGCTTGGAAATCTGACTTCCACCTGCAGCTTCAGCTAACTTCCGGGAGAGGAAATCCTACCCCTAAACATCTGGAACTCATTGCTTTTTTTTTGGGGAAAGCCAAAATGCATCCATGCTTATCATGTTGCGAGAAAATGAATTCCGCAACACACATATGGAGGCGAAGGCTTAGGTGAGAAGACGGGTGGAATTCTCGTCCCTCGCGTATTTTGTTAGGTCTTCGAGTGAAGCAGAAGGTGTAATGTCAATTGGATTTCGAAAAGTCCAAAATCAGGCCACAGAGAGTGGGGGGCTAGAGTCCAGGACACCTTCAAGGAAACAAAAAAATATATTTCCGCACATTACGAAACCAGAAGGTGGTGCCTACAACCCACTTCCCCACTACACAGAGTGGCAGCAGGCAGTCAGAAGGGTTCCTCAAAAATACGGCACAATACTTGAAGCTGGATACCTTAAAACGTCATCAAATATTAAGGGATCATGGGGAAAAGTGTTTGGTAATAAGATCGACCTAAGAAGGTTGTATATTGTGCCATTCAATATTTATTTTGTGTTTATATTGGGGTTCTCTCTTTGACCACCAAGTCCCCCTCCTCTCTCTCCTCCCTCTCTCCCTTCCCTAATGTGGTTAGGTTTCAACCCCTCTCAATCTTTTCAGGACAACCTTTTGGAGACGACTTTACTGCAAATATCCTTATCAAGAAACACGTTCATAGATTGCCAGCAAAGAACGCTGAGATCCTTGTACCACCGAGCACCGCGAGCCTTTTCTCATGCACCAAGACCGCTATCCGTCCTGTCACAGCAGAGGCCGTTGCCATGTGTACACATGGTGATAATTGTGGCTTTTCAGCTCAGCTGGCACCAGATCTCCAGGCAGATATTGTGTTAGCATTTGGTCCAGTCCGCAAAGAATATCTCATCTGGGAGAGGGGTTGGGCGTCTCCTCAGGATGTCTCTTAGTTGCTATTTATTTCTGACAGGAAATGTGAGTTTATATTTTAGTGCCCACTCTCCTGAAATTTGTGGGTTTTAACCTGGGCTAGGTACATACACTATTGAATAGTGAGGTAAGCTAAAAAAAACACCTATCACGGCTAGGCGTGATCATTTTATTTGGTATGAAGTATTCCTTCATTTTTACTTCCAACGTGGATATTTAAGAATAATTAGAAATTCATATGCTTTGAATTTTTTTTGTAATATATTAATTTGAATTTGACTGTGTGTGTTAGATTTAATTGGGCTTTGGTGAGTTTTATTATGTGGTTGTGTTATTTCCTTTGTTGTAAAGGTGCCAATTCAGCTGGAAACCCTTTCCTTTCGCTCCATGCTTTCTCAATCTTCTCTCTTCATCTTTCTTCTGGGTAGATAATATACCCGCAATCTGCCCATTCTAGTCTCGTAATTTACACTGTGTATTGCCATTTTCGTAACGTTTTTTAATTTGTATCTGTCAGTAGAAGCCTTCCGGAATTGTCATATACCCTTCCTTTTATTTGTCACCCCTGTACATCCCATCACCTGCACTGCTCCCTGTGCTTATTCCCTGGATCCATCCCCTACATCTTCAGTCGTTTACTCCCCTTCCATCACTCCCACCCGCCTTACCATTTGCCTACTTCTCCTTCCCACCCAATCCATCTGGGCCCTGCCCCTCTGGGGACATTGATTGGCTGGTTCTTTTCCCTCCAGCCCAGTGTTCTCCCTTATACAACATAAAAGGGGGGACTTCACAGGACGAGGGGTGTCATGGGGATGGGTCATGGAAAGAGTAGATTGGTTTCCAGAGCTTAGGAAAGCCAGATTCCTAACCCGTCATTATTGCTGTGAGGGCAGCCGAGCCCAGCTGATGAGACACAAGAGCCTAAAGCCCAGTGCAGCGGGAATTGGAATCGAGTGAATGCTCTGCCACCCCCAGGAAGTGGGAGTGGGTGGATGCAGAGAGACTACTCATGGAATCTCTAATCGAGACCTGCAGCCTGTTCCCTTCAGCGATAACCAAAGCTCCAGGTTTGGAAGACAGTGGGACCATCAGAATGAGCCAGACACATGTAAAACCTTGCCCAAAGATTCGTGTGCATCCTGTGCTCCAAGGGTTCAGTCCCTTCCGGGTCCAGCTGCTGAGGCGGTCCACAAGGGACATGACATTTGCTGCTTGCACCCGTTCCTGCTCCAGTTCCAAACTGCTCTTTCCAATGCGCGGGGAGCCACCAGACTTCACCTGCGATCAACACTCACTGAAGACTCTAGTGCTGCAGGATCCCCACCTGCGTAGCACTGGCTGGAAGTCTTTGTCGCTCAGATTCGTATACGCAGGATACCGCTTCAGCCACAGGTGACATTGCCTGCTAACTGAAGCTGTAGGTTCTGCAGCAGCCAACTCCTCCTTAGAACTGCTGCTAGCCTTGGCCATCTGAATTCCTTCTAATACCAGAGGACGTTTGGGTCAGCTATCCCTGTTCCTGTCTGCATCACTAGACAAGTCTTTCCAGGCCCTGACCTGGCTTGACCAGCAGTCCTGGTCCCAAGCAAAGGCTGAGCAAAGGCGCAGATCTTTTCCCAGCTTTTGCCATGTATGTTGTGATTCCTTATGGCATACATTGAAGAATGTGTGTGGATGTTTTTGTAGCAGTTGAGTGGTTTGGATCCCAAGCCATCTTTTACCTACTACCCAAATATATCCCTGCCTGTTTTTCTTTTCAAATTTGAAATTACATTTAGTGAAAGGGGTGTCCCAACTTAAGATAATAGTGCAACACTGTGCAAAATAAAAACTATAAACATCCCATGAGGCTGGAGCTAAAAGAATTATGCCAGGAAGGCCAAATGGATAAGGATTGTCTTACATGTCTGGTGCAGGGACTATGTATGTGTACATCTCAGTGCAGAGGGCAGGGCCTTCCAGACCTCCAAAACTGCAACTCGAGAAGTTGCCACTACCAGCACTGGGCTCCTCTTGGCCCCTAAACTGTCTGCTATTTGACTTTATTGTAATGTTGGTGTGCCCTTTGCATTCTACCGAACCTTTTGCATAATTCAGGTTTGGAGTTTGTCTGCAAACCGACGGGTGAGCCAAGGAGGCGTCTTGCCTGCCTCTAGGTTTTGATAGCTGCATAGGGTGGTTCATGAGCCCAGTTGGAGCATGCTAAACCCCTAGACTTACATGCCCTTTTAGCATGCATTTTTTTTGCCTTGTGGGGCGTGTCCACTCTGCTCATTCAACTTGAGAATGGTCCAGCTGTAATGGGGCATTAACTCCCCGTAGCCATTCGGATTTGGTTCTCAGACCCAAAAGCATTGGCAGGGCCGGCCTTAGGGCAGGGCCACCTGGGTGACCGCCCAGGGCACCATTAGTCCCTCCACAACGCCAGCTCAGGCAGCATGGCACGTTTAATAACAATCGGGCACTGATGCTTTTGCATCGGTCCCCATTGAAACATTAGTATTGATGCCCAGGCGCTGACACCACTAATTCCGGGCCGGAGTATCGGCTTCTTTGCGCCATATCACTTTGTGATTGACACTGCGAGCCAGCTGCACTGCGTGTTTGAACAGGAGTCTATACCAGACGGGGGAGGAGAACACATCTGTATGTTTGATTAATAAGTTCCCTGACAGCCCGCCTGAGCGCTGTACATATGAGCAGACGGGCTTGCCGCCACGAGAGGCCTCCCTAATATTGGAATGACTGACACCCGAGTGCCGCAGCCTGTGCGCACAGGCTGGCACCTCTGGCACACTTGGCAGGATGATGAGCGGCCCGCTCAGGCTCTGTACTGCCACTTAGCATGGATCATTTCAGAACTGTCACTTTTCAGACATCCTAGCGTCACTATCAGGAGAGACTAGATGTGGTGGCTGGGCACCACCACAAAACCGCACCTGCGCATTTTTTCAAACGTGCACATCTTTCCATATTGTTGCAGCTGGAAACATGTGTCTGGTATCCAAGCTAGCTCCCAGAATGCCAACTATGACAGGCCTTGGCAGTTCTTACCTCGACGCCCTCCTCTAGCCGAATCAGCAAGCACACAACTTCAGGAGACTGCACAGTGAGAGCCAGGCTGCAGCTTATTTATTTATTTTCTAACCAGATTGTCCTGCGGCACGAACTGAACATTTTAGGAAGTGTGTAAAGAAACCTGAACTAGTAGCAGAAAGCTACCAGGCCTCCCCGAGGTGACCTGTGTGAAGAAGGACCCCTGATTCTGCTGCCAAGCAACACCATTTCCTCACACTCTGCCACTCTCGCCCCAACAGCCTAAATGTGTAGTCTCGCGAGCCTCAGGGAATAGGAATACCACCTAAGGGAGTCTCTCAGCCTCGGCCCCGGTGGAAATGCCAGTTTCCCAGTTACTAATTCTAGTTGTTGTGCATCTCTTTGTATACTGACACACTACAGAGAGTCCCAGTTCATTCTGGTCGCAACGTGAAGCTTGCTATCAGAGTGAAATGGCGTCCATTGCTGCCCATTGGCTAATTCAGATGCCAGAACTGAATCCCTTAGGAAACCGCATTACCAAAGTGAACGTTTCACAGAGGAGTCCTGCTGCAAATTATTTGAGATCTTGAAGGGTAGCAGCAGGGGAGACTTTGAAGAGAGCGAGCAGAGGAGCTTGCGTGTAAGTAGTGTTGTGACATATTCGATTTTAGAAATGGACTGTCCAGTTTTCTAAACTAGCTGCACACAGGGGCGCCGACTACGGGGTGGCTCCGGGGCCCGAGCCCCCCTGGCACAATCAAGTCGGGGCTGAGCTCCCCCCCCCCGCTGGAGAGAAGTGATGCAGCATCGATGGCCCTTTCCATCAATACTGCATCACTTCTCTCCCGCTGGGTAAAAGCGTGAAAATGTCCGATTAAGCCCTCCCCTATAGGACTCATATTGGTGTGTGGTCCTGGAGGGGAGGGCTTAGGGCAGCGGTATTCAAACCGTGGGGCGCGCCCCTCTGGTGGGCCGCAGCCTCATGCCCAGGGGAAGCACGCATCCACAGTTTGAAAAGAAAAAAAAGAGGATAAATTACCAAAGGATCAGGCTGTTGCTTCATCAACAAGCAGCAGCACAATCCACGGCCCCTGCCACAAATGCTTAGTCCGACAGGGGCCTGGCCTTTGTGAGGCCTCGGGCTCCATTAATAGCCTATTTATGAAGACAAAAGAAGGTATGTGCTTTTTATTTTCTTCATGAATAGGCTCCTAATGGAGCCTGAGGCCCCAAAAAGGCTCTGTCTCACTATGGGTGGTGGCAGCAGTGGTGTGGAACTGCCCAAGTGTCACAGAAGTGCTAGAACATATTTGGGCACAGGCACCTACTGTTTTACAAATTAAGCACTTGCTATACACATGCAGTTGCAATTAAATGTTCATTAAATAGTATGCCCTCAAGAGTATGCTATCACAGAGAAACGGGGACCCCAAAGCCAGTTCAACTACCCACTCCCAGGTGTGCTACTGAACAGGTAGAGGTAAGTCGAGAGCCAACCAACCTCTTTCTCCTATCTGTGCTACTGTACCATACAAATAAGGGGGATCACTTTCCTGCAGCCTCTCTCCCAGTCACCGCTTCTTGATGATCTACTGGTGCAGTCACAAAAAAACGATTTTTTGGGGGTTCATTTTGTTTACAAAAGTAGCGCATTGCTAAAACCCCCTGGCTGCCAGTTCGTTGTCCTTGGAGCGTCCCAGGCTCCCTACCCCCTGAGAGCCACCAACCTTGGGTGCTGTTTTATAACAAATGAAAGACGCAGACAAAACAATAACTGTGTGAGTCAACTGAGAGATGAATACACTCATGCTCCATTCAGAGAGAGGCTTTGAAAATGTAGCTCTGAAAAATCAGAGAATCAGGGGGGCAAAGAAGCACTGCACATCTCCGCTCCCTCTTCATGGGTTTACGGTTGCCACCTGAAAGGTTGCCAGCAGCTAACCTGCCAACCTGTCCCAACTCCATGCCTCGTGTCCTATTCCCTGGTCAACCAAACCCTGTGAACTCATAGGCTGCATACGACCCACAGAAGTCTTTTTACCGCCCGTCCTGAACGTCTGTTTCTTGGACTGGTGATATTAACGCCTGCAGCTCCAAGGTATAATATTAACAACCAGTGTTTGTGGGTAAAGGGCAGGCATAAAGTCTCTATTTCAGAGCCAGAGTCAAATGATAAGGAGATTGTGGCAGTATGGAGTTCCAGGCCTCTGCTTGGACGCAGGGTTCTGCAACCTTTAGCTCTGCAGATGTGTTGGACTACAATGCTCATCAGACCCAGCAGCATAGTCAATGGTGATGGATCATTTGAGTCGTAATCCAAAAGATCTGGAGAGCCACATGTTTAAGACCCCTGGCTTTAAGGAACAGGAAGTAAAATAATCCATGAAAATAACAGGAGTATGACGTTCCTGGATCTACATGGGTAGAATAAAAGTAGACTAGAAGATCAACAGCCTGGGGGCATCAAGTTTATGTAGGATGGAATGGTGGGGGTCTGAGTCACCTGAGGAGACAGGGGTATTTTACAGGTCTGAAACCTGGTAATCCAGTTTACAATAAAAGACAACATGGAGAGGGGTGATGTCTCTGTGTGGCCTGTAAATCTGCCGAGATACCACCAAACTGTACTACCATTACTGCCACTTGGTCTGGTGGTTTTACTGCCGGATTACAAGTGATGGTCGGCAGTGTTGGTCCCCATTAATTGGAGTTCATAGGACTCCATGTTGGATTTCAGCGGTATTACTGCTGATAGTAATTTTGCTGGTGGTAATACCACAAATTGTTCTATTTTGGGTGGTATGGTGGAGGCAATACCTCCAGCTTCTTGCTACAGGATTTTCTTCCACCTTTGCCCTCAAAATCATAGTTGGGCGGTGTGATAATGTGGCTCTATACGGTATTACCAGTGTTGCCAGTCAGAACTCATTTACCTCAGCAATGTATTCAGTTCTCTGTTTTTTGTCCTGACGCTTAAAATGTGCGATTTTCATTACAAGCTGCGTACCGCAGACTGCTTCCACTCTAAGCGGGGGAGAAGTTAGGACTGTGGGGACTGAGACGACAGAACTTTTCAACCTTTTGACACGAGGGGCCTTCACTGAGTCTTGGGGGGGGCATCACCTCCCACGGGATATGGTACATTACAATCACCTCATTGCTTTCTAACATTGGTTCGTCTACATCAGCCTCTTGCTGACATAGAAGGGTTTATAGCTGTTCAGTGGGCATTCAGTGGTTAAGATCTGTGCTGGACTGCCATCTTGTGATAAACGGCAGCTATTAACCTTAAATTTGTCGCCATCGCAAGTCTCACTTCTCCCACAGCAACAGCAGAGCCTGCTTGCCAGTGCCTGAGAATCCCCAAATTCTCTTTCATTTTATGCAAAGCTGCATTATATTTTTACAAGGTTATTTTACTCACTGAATGCTGATCAAGTGTTTTAAGTCTGGACTGTATTACCTGGGTGCTTGTAATTACAGCACAAGCACTCTTTACAATCTAAACTAGAGGTGTGTTTACAATGTTGATTGTTCCAAAATACATCTCCTAGTGTGCTGCTTTGGGTCAGGTGGCCCCCTTTAAGCTGTAAATAATGATACATTGTCTGGTTGACATACTATGTGATTTGTGTATTTTATAAAGGAAACTAAGACCACTAGAACTCACCACCCCACAAACTCCCAATCCCACCTTTGGGGGCATTCCTGTGGACATGGGAACACAGAGGACAGAATGAATAAAAAAGTATTTGCCTTCAAGAGGAAGCTAGACCTTTGCAAAAGAACAGTTGGAGCTGGACAAGCCACCTAGCAACATTAAGGTCCAGCTTTGATGAATACTTCCCTGAAGAAAATGCTGGCATTAATGACTGGGTGATGTAAACTTTTCTGGCAGAGTAGGTGGTGTATCTTCCATTTGATGCCCAGGAAGAGCTGATTGAGGTTCAGTCGGACACTACTCTGCAATCTGAATTTAGGAACATTGCAGTGGGTGAATTTTGACTGAAGGTAATCCTGGAGTATCCTACATTGGCATGGTCTGCTATACAGTCTCTCTTACCCTTTGGGTCTTACAACCTGTGCGAAATAGGCTTTTCAGCATTGGCTGTACTGAAAACGAAATACCACACAAGGCTGTGGAGGACAACCTCAGAGTTGCGGTCTCAAAAATAAAGCCACACATTGACTCACTGTCTGCAGAGAGTCGGGCCCTCCCATTGGTACTTGCTCTGTAAAATCAAATTGCCTTCTGCTGAATATACTAATAGGAATGTATTTTGAGAAAATAAAAGCTCCACTGGGGAATATTGTGTTTACTTGCACATTTTCTATGTTTGGATTGGAAGTGATTGTCCTACTGTCTTGTAATGTCTCCCCAACAACATATCCCTTCAAAATGATGGCAGCAGCCATCTCTATAAAAAACAAAAATAACACCAAAGCAGGGGGGTCCCGAACAATTTATTTTTTGCTCACGGGTGCCTTGGCATAAAAAGTTTGAAGACCACGGGCTTAGGGGCTACCGGAAGCTTCTGTGTTTTGCTTGCGGTAGCCCGTGTTTAAGGCAGGAGCGGCAGGCGCAGCAGACACTATTCCAGCCAGCGAAGCAGAGAGCAGCACGTTCATTGGAAAACAGCAGGTAAGGTATTTGTTTTCTTTTTTTTCATTTGTGGCCCTCTCATTCCTCACTACTTTGGACAGACAGGTTCTTTATTGTATGTTTTTAATATTTTAATGGTGTCGTTTGTGTACAAAAGCAATTGTTCTCGTAACAGCAGTGCCCAGAGATTGACAAGAAAGGTGGGCACGCAATTCAAGTTTGTTTTGACACCGTTTTATTGGATTAAATGAAAATCTTATGCTGAGATGATAAAATACACAAGCTTTCAAAGTGCCATAGTCTTCTTCATCAGATAGTTAAATGAGCAAAAAAAAAAAAAACAGTGCTGGACATCTTTTAAATGAAAAAAGGAAGAGCACGTCTTTCTCTTTTGAATGCGGTGGCTACAGGGAAAAAGTATGCATGGAATTCAATGCTGGGATGGCCCCCTTATCTACTGGGCAATACATTTGTGATAAGAACAGACACACATTATGTACTTGCATCCTTTGGAAAACGTTCTGCACTCCAGCACTGCTGGGAAATTCTATTTTCAGCAGGACCACGTTAGTTATCCAATATTGTGCAGGTAATGTGTCCAAACTCTGTAGGCACCATGAATCTTATACATGGGTCCCAGTAATAGGAAAAATAGCACCAGCAATGTAGGAAGCGGGTCGTGTACTATACACACACCGTGTGCATTTTATTTACACTGCAAACTAAATCACCCTTCAGTGCTGCAGTGAAAATAGGGTGGGATTCAGTATTGTTTGAGATTTTGTGTATATGAGTACGGGGGCCTTTAGAGCTGCATTGCAGTAATAGCTCCTCGTTATGACCTTTTTATTTTCTACATTTATAGCAGCGCACAAAACCCTCGCAGCAGGGTAAGTGTCAGGCATGAACGCATGCACTAATGGCTTTAACTGGGCAGTTAAAGGCACATCTGCAACAAAGCGGATACTTTCCTGGGTATTTGATGGCAATGCGTTGTTACCTGGGCGTTTCATGGCAATCCATGGTACTGGCACAAGTACCTGGGCAGTTTTTCAGTCCTTATTGATGGAGCATGTAGCTAGGTATTTGATGGCAGAGAGAAAAATACCTGGGCAGTTGATCACAATCCTTAGCAATGTAGTAAATATCTGGACAGCTGATGGTAATCCTTGATTAGGGTGAAAGCCTTGGCAGTTGATGGCAATGGGGCAAGTTCCTTGGTATTTTTTGGCAACCATTGTCCATGGCCCAGGTTCCTGGTCAGTTGTTGCTCCTTCTTGGCAATATTGCAAACATCTAGGTAGTTTACTTGACAATTGTGCAAGCACCTGATTAGTAGCTGGGAATGGAGGATGGTCCTAGTAGTTGATGACCATTTCTGCAATGCAAAGCCAGACCAAGGAGGGGGATATCAGAGTACGTGGCTGATGCCCTCCTCTCCAGTGGCCGTCCTTCATCCATGATGGCACTTTCCAGGACCCTCGGTTGGGCAGCCTGTGCTGGCAAAGGAGTTAAACCCGTTGGCTTTGCTAAAACAATTTTAAAGCTGTCACTGTTAATTCCAGTAATCGCAGTCCTGTGTTTTGATCACAATGGGCAACATCTTGGAAGGCCCACATGGCTATGGTCCACCTCGTTTCGTGTCGCTACACAGAGTTGAGTTCTTGATAGGGCGGGCTGTCATTTGAGCAATTTGGACTATTTCGGTGAATGCCGTTTTGTTTTTTGCACACTTTAATTCTCTCTGCATCCGTCTACAGTAACCTCAAACAAGCATTGGCAATGCCAACCGTTTGGGCTTTTGTGCATGCAGGTGAAAGGCACTTGCCAGGCACAGCCATAGTGGTATTAACTGGCCATTGATTGTAGTAGGTGCAAAATGGTGCGAGTACCAGGGCCTCTAATAGCAGTCCCTGACAAATGAGGTGTATGCTTGTTTCTTGGAAGGTAAGACGTTATTAAGCATAAGTGGGGTGTACTTTTTTTACTGACTCCTTCATTTTTTGAATAAGGGGTGTTTCAAATGAATGTTAAAAAACCAGGAAAGTGGCAGTTTTTAAAACATGGAGACAACCATGGCTACAACATTTAGACGCAAGTGCGTCCATCAGTCCCAAACATCACCTGGGTGCAGGGTGAGCCTGGGTAACTGCTTTATAACATTTTAAATGCAGGTGGCGACACTACTTTACCAGAATTTCTGGTAAACTACATTGTTAAAAGCAGTTAACACTCTTCCCCCCAAGTCTGAAACCACACTTGATTGCATTATACTTCAGCCAGGATTGCATTATACTTCAGCCGAACATCTGATGTGTCCACTGAAAGGTTTAAGATTAAGCTACATCCCTAACTCTATCTGGTTACCCAGAGGTAACATTTTAGCAAATGTCACTTGTGGCTGGCCAATCTACAGCAGCTCTATTGTAAGTTTGAATTGTTGATGTTTTACTGAGCGATGGCACCACACACGTCTTGCTTGGTTGTTTTTAATCGGGAAATGTCTTTACTTCTCGTTTCCCTTGAAATGGGAAATTTTTGGTGGTGGTGGTGGTACTCCACCTTGCAGCTGTACCTTCTGTTTAGCAAGAATTTCATTCTCCCATCCTAGTTGCGTTGCTCTGCCTTTTGAGGGAGGGCTACTACAACCTGGACGATTATAGAGCGCTGTAGTAGGGCCAGTGATGTCTTACTGGAATGCAACTCGAAGGCTTAAATCTCCTTCTTACTTGACTTTAGTATATGCAGTACATGCTAGCCAATGTTTCCACTGTTCTGCTCTGCGCGCGCCCCCACCTCCCCACGCGCCGTTGCACCAAGTTGGCGACTACATGCAAATTTGCGGTCATATAACTGCCAGTGATGTCACTTCCTGTATTTCGGCCCCCCCCTGGGAAATTCATAAGTCGGCTCCCCTGGCTGCACACATGTCCATTTCCCCTTGCTAACCAAGGCCACACCTTTTTTTTGTTAGGTGCTAGGTCAAGCACCCCAATTCTGGGGTCATGCTGCACACTTGTGCTCACGCCGTTGCGTCTTGTGCTCGTGGTGGCCCTGAATCATGCTGTTCCCGTCTTCATCTTGTGTTCTGGCTTGCAGCATTATGTGTTGCTGCTGACTTCTGCAGTTGTGTTCACTCTCCCCTCTTGCTTCTCCACTCTTTTGACTGCTGACTCTCTGTTCTCTCCTCCTTTCCCTTCTCCCTTTTCCTGTCTCCTCCCCTTGCTTTCTTCTATGCACTTACTCTATCAGAATTGTCCCTGGACGTAGTATGATAGCAACCTCGTCTGTCTCCTCCTCCCTCCCCTTACTGTTTTTTTTCTTCCCCAACCCCCCTCCAGCACTATCTGAAATGTCGTCAAGCCTAATATGATAGTCGCTTGTTTTGTTCATCCCCTACCTTTCTGCACCCCTCTCCCTCACCTCTTGTTTTTTTTTTTTCCGGCTCTACCAGAAATGTCGTCAGGCCTAGTATGGTAGTCGCCTGTCTTTTTCCATGTCCTTCCCACTCTCCCCCTCCCTTCCTTATCTATGTCTTAGCTCTTGCACTATCTGAAATGTCGTCAGGCCGAGTACGTTAGTTAATTTCACATCCTTACTGTTCATGGCCTGTAAGAATGTCATTGTTTTTTCCCTTGTTCCCTCCCTTGCCTTGAAGCGCTTTGAAACACATTGTGTATAGGCGCTATATAAATAAACTATCATATCATATCATATCACTAAACAGTTTGGAGCAAGAGCCTTGTCTTTTCAACAAATGTAAACAGACATATCTTTACAGTGTGATTTCTTTTAGGTCGATATTTTTTATGATTACGGGATGATTACACACTTCGACAAAGCGTTTGTTAATGATCAGGTCCAGCTAGAAGGAGCAAAAACTCGCTCAGACAGCCAAAAGCCAGGCAATAGGGAGGGGACTCACAGGACAGACACCATGTTACATGACCAGACATTCAGAATGCCAACATTTCACTAAACCGGGAGTCTGTGAAGGTAGCACTCTTTCCTGTTTTCCTGCTGGCCTGTGCTAAGCCACGAGTTCAGTATTTGGCTCTACTAAGAATTTGGCACGAGTTATGTTCAAGACAATAATATAAAGCGCAAGCCAGACCTCTTGTCGTTGTCAGTGCTGGTTGGTGCCTTGCCAGAATGCAATCCTCTGAGACATGGTTCCATGCAGCCTAAAGAACAGGCTTTGAGCATCCCTCGACGAAGACAACGACAGTGAAACCCTTCAGTCAATAGTCACATGGCCTACACACCCAGAGTTTCGTTGTGCATGGCAAGTCGCCATGAAGCCCATCAAAACACTCACCTGCCGGCAGACTGCCACGGGACAGCATGGACCTCATATTGATCAGCCGTTGCAGTTTGGCAAAAGGTTGTACTTTGTGTAGGGCCAGGAAGTTATGAACCCGAACCTGGCCTGCAGAAGTATATAAATCTATAGGGTTTAGATGATGCTTAATGATGCCCGCTCTGTCCTGTGTCTAGGCGCCCATAGTTTCCTTCGCCCTAGCCGACTAAACTGGAACAAGTAGGAAGACGCTGTGCAGGTTGCTGCTTTTCCGTTCAGTAAAGGGAAGGGTGAAGCCAGGCCGGTTGGCTCATGGGCAGAAGCTCAGCTTTTACTCCCTTTCTCCGAAATTAGGAAAACCTGTAGACAGGGCTGCAGCTGCTAGAGTTGCGTGCTGCCTAAACCCTGTAAACGTAGGCACTTCTGCAGGCAGTGGGTGAGGTGCTGCCGGACCGCTGCTACCAAAGCTCTGGTCCATCACCTCTTCCTAGTGCTCAGGTTAGGCTTTCCATAGTGACCTATCATTAACTTTACCATGAGTTGCGATACGCGTCAAAGCGGAACCCATGGGTGATAAGAGGATGTTCTGGGGCCTGCCAACCTCCAGGGCAGGGACCTGTAAACCTCCCCCCACTTCGTCCCCCACCACCCATATTCCTTCCCATGACCATGAATGGCCAAGTTCCAAAAGCTGGCAAGATGTATGGAGTGAAATGCACTCAAACAAGAGTGCAACAAATTTGGTTTGTGGTAGCTTTGCATGTGGTATCCTGCACCTGGCTGCGTGGAAGAGCTTGAGTCTTGCATAAATGAACCTTTGGCAATGAGGGACGAAATAAGAAGAGGCTTTGGTAGGTTAGTGGTGGGGAGAGGGGGGGGGCAAAAGAGAACAGGAAGAGAGAAGAAATATATGACGAAAGTGAGGGTGGGCCCGGGAAATTGAGGCGAGAGTCCGAACTTTTGAATGAAGACAGTAGGCAAGGATAACAATGAGCAGCAACCTATGAAGCAACATAGGACACCTGTGGGTGATCAGGAGGGTGTGCAAGATTTTATTTTGAGAAACAGCTCAGAAGTAAGGTACAGTAACAGATGAGGACAAAGGGACAGGCACCAAAAAGCAGTGATGGGACGGACTTCTGGCTAAAGTAGACATCCATGGTAACTTCAGCAAGAGGACAGGAGGAGAAAGGAACATAGGTGTGGGAACAAAAAGAATAGGGAATTCTAAACTAGGAGGGGGGTCTAGAGATATGGAGGGATGATAGTGTGTGTGGTCAAAGGAGGCAGGTGCATTAAAAGCATTCAGAAAATGAGTCATCAGAAATCTAGGGAATATAGGACAGCGAAAAGGGAACATAAATAAGACCTAATGGGAGAGTAGGGGAGAAGAGGCAACATGTAGGTGAAATATTGGAGGTGGTGCAGAGAAAAGTGAACATATAGGTGAAATAAAGGGAGCATTGATATGTGGGCGAAACATGCAGGTGTGATGTAGGCATTGGTGGAAGTAGAAGGGTGCATACAAGATAAATGCAGGGACTATGGAATATATTAGGGAACACATGGGCGTCGTTTCGTGAGTGCAGCAGGGGAACAATTTTGCAGAACTGCCAGAGAGTATATGAGAAGGAATCGTCCACACACGAATAATGCTCGGAGCGGTACACAAAATAAGACAACCTCTAAGAGATATGTAGGGAGTGTAATTAAGAATGGAGCATAAAGCGCAAATGCAGGAAATGCTAGAACGAGAGGGGCAGTGATTAAGAGAAAAGCAGAGAGTGTATTCGTTGCACTTCCATTTAGAAGAAAAACTCAGAGAGTTACATATATCCAACATCCAGGGAGTGCAGATCTCGCTGCTGGGAAAGTGGGACAATAAGGGCAAATCTTGGAGAATTTTCCAATGATTTAACGGTAATCTTCATTACTACTCGTTCATCACAGTCTTTACATCATAAAGAAGACTGTGAGGAGGAAGAGGGATGAAGAGATAATGACCAGGTTATTTTCCAGTACTCTTCGTCACAGCAAGCAAACCTCACAGTTCTTACGCAACAGGCAAGAATGAGATGAGTAAGAGGAATGAAGGGATAATGGCCAGGTTATTTACTAGTACTCTTCATCACAGCAAGCTAACCTCTTCATCTGCACAGTTGTTATGCAATAGGCAAGACTGAGACGAGGAAGAGGGATGAAGGGATAATGACTACGTTATTTACCGGTACTCTTCATCACAGCAAGCTAACATCTTAATCTGCACAGTTGTTACGCAATAGGCAAGAATAAGATGAAGAAGAGGGATGAAGGGATAATGACCAGGTTATTTACCGGTACTCTTCATCACAGCAAGCTAACGTCTTCATCTGCACATTTGTCACGCAATAAGCAAGACTAAGACGAGGAAGAGGGATGAAGGGATAATGATCAGGTAATTTACCGGTACTCTTCATCAAAGCAAGCTAACCTCTTCATATGCACAGTTGTCATGCAATAGGCAAGACTGAGACGAGGAAGAGGGATGAAGGGATACTGACCAGGTTATTTATGAGTACCCTTCATCACAGCAAGCTAACCTCTTCATCTGCACAGTTGTTGCAACAGGCAAGACTGAGATGAGGAAGAGGGATGAAGGGGTAATGGAGCTGCAGAAGAGACTCTGGGGTAACTACACAATTACCATTTCCAATTTGACAGAAAATTCCCGAGCAGATGACAGCGCGGGAACAACAACACAGGGGGGATTTTAGATGCGGACATATTTCTTGCTGTCAACTTTAATATAACATTCGAGCATTATGAGGGGAAAAAATATGGCGGCCAATTCATTTTATGCTTTTAATTTAAATGTAATGAACTACACCCAGAAAGGGAATTCTTGCAAACTCAAAATTTATGTACTAACGAAAATCATTTTAAAATGTAGATTTTCCCCACAGACCTACTTTATAACAGCAAGAATTTCCAAATGTGGCGAGGCGATGAAACCGCCGGAAAGCGTGAGGTTTATTACCTTCTCTTTGCTACAATAGCTGAGGCTGTAAAAATGCAAAATAATAGTAAAATTGTCAATGAGAGAAAATAGTGTTGGGAATTACTTCCAAATCATGCAATCTGGGCAGTCTTAAGTATGTTTCTGATTTTCATCACCGTACATTTGTCAAGTCGCGGTTTTGGCATTCGAAGAAGGAGAAATGTGAGCTGAGCCCATCGCTACCTATCTCATAGGGAAAACTGGATACCTGCGGAGGGCCATCCGAAGCCGGATCAGAAACTGGCTTTGGTGTCCCTGCAAAAAAAATTGATATATGGGATTGCCACCTGCAGGTTAAGCATATGCTGGGGAGAACTCAATGAAAACAGGATACTCGGGGCAGACCCTGGCAAAAGAACTGATATCCAGGGGAAGTAAAGCCACTAGAAGCTGATATCGGCATAGACATCTGTGAGACCAGTATACCAGGGGGAGGCCGATCTCAAAAATAGATTCCAGGGGAAATGACGCCACTGAAGCTGATGATGATTCTGGGAAGACATTTGTGAAAACGGGGTATTCAGGCAAGGGGAAGACCTCAGAACATGATAGATGAATTCTAGTGTCTTAAGTGGAAACAGGATATCTACTGGGAAGAATTTCCACAGAGGCTGAAATACATTCCAAGAGAGACCTCAGGAAAACCAGGATACCCAGTGGAGGTGATGCCACCGGAAGCCAACCAGACACCAGGAGAGATTGATGCTCCAGAATCTGAACTAGATACCAGGGGACACTTTGGTAAATGCAGGATACCCAGTGGAGGTGATGCAACAAGAAGTCAACTAGATACCAGGACAGATTGTTGCCACCAGAATCGGAACTAGATACCAGGTGACACTTTAGAAAAAGCAAGAGACCCAGTGGAGGTGATGAAACCAGAAGTCAACCAGATACCAGGACAGATTGTTGTCACCTGAATCTGAACTAGATACCAGGGGACACTTTGGAAAAAGCAGGATACCCAGTGGAGCTGATGCACCAGAAGTCAACCAGATACAAGGACAGATTGTTGCCACCAGAATCTGAACTAGATACCAGGGGACACTTTGGAAAAAGCAGGATACCCAGTGGAGGTGATGCAACCAGAAGTCAACCAGATACCAGGACAGATTGTTGCCACCAGAATCTGAACTAGATACCAGGGGACACCTTGGAAAAAGCAGGATACCCAGTGGAGGTGATGCAACTAGAAGTTAACCAGATACCAGGACAGATTGTTGCCACCTGAATCTGAACTAGATACCAGGGGACACTTTGGTAAAAGTAGGATACCCAGTGGAGGTGATGCAACCAGAAGTCAACCAGATACCAGGACACATTGTTGCCACCATAATCTGAACTAGATACCAGGGGACACTTTGGAAAAAGCAGGATACCCAGTGGAGGTGATGCAACCAGAAGTCAAACAGATACCAGGACAGATTGTTGCCCCCTGAATCTGAACTAGATACCAGGGGACACTGGTAAAAGCAGGATACCCAGTAGCGGTGATGCAACCAGAAGTCAACCAGATACCAGGACAGATTGTTGCCACCTGAATCTGAACTAGATACCAGGGGACACTTTGGAAAAAGCAGGATACCCAGTGGAGGTGATGCAACTAGAAGCCAACCAGATACCAGGACAGATTGTTGCCACTAGAATCTGAACTAGATACCAGGGGACACTTTGGAAAAAGCAGGATACCCAGGGGAGGTGATGCCTCCAGATGCCAACCAGATGCCAGGAGAGATTGATGCCAAAGGAAGCTGAACCCGATATAAGGGGGTTCGAATAAAGCACGATATGCATGGGAGGTGATGCCACTGGAAGCAAACCAGATACCAGGGGAGATTGATACCACCAGAATCTATCTGAACTGGATACCAGGGGAGACTTTAGAAAACGCATCATACCCACGGAAGGGAATGACAACTAATTTCCAGGGGAGATTGATGCTACCAGAAGCTGAACCAGATACCAAGGGAGAGCTGGGGAAAAAACAGTTTTGCCAGGGGAGAGTATTCCACCAGAAGCTGAACCAAATAGCAGGGGAGACCTTGGATAAAGCGGGATTTGCAGGGTAGTTGATGCCACCAGAAGCTGAACCAGAAACCAGGCACAGATGTCACAACCAACGCCATCAGAGATTAAAAAGGGATGTGGAGTGAAATGGCACTAGAAAGAGAATAACTTCTACAGGTGATGTCAAACAAAGCGGATACACAAATAAATTGAGCCCAGATGAGAGCAAAGTAACCTGCAGTTTCAAAAACTAAAACTCAAACTGATGAAACCTCTTTGAAAATAAAACAACATGTACTAGTGAAAACTGATGCACAACAGACCCTCGTGGGTATTTATTGCAGCCTTTTTGTGGCACCTTTTTTGACTGCAGGGTGTGAGATTGGCACATTGCAGGAAAGAGGCTGTGTGCAAGGCACAATTCTACATTTCCTGCCGCGGTGTCCTGGAGGGTCTTATTAAAAGCAAAATAACCAGTATTTGGCATACCTGAAGCACTTACCTAGTGATGAGCTGCCTGTTCTAAGCGGGACCTCCTCTGGAGGAACAGCAGATCTCAGCGTCCTGTCGCTGTGAAGTCGAGTCTCGAGAGATTGGGCTAATTGGACCTGTTCGTACCACCCTCGGCAGGGTGAAGGCCAGTGAGGTGAGTGCGGGCATACCAGTTTAAGATAACAAGCGGGGAGATGGGCTAAAATGACTCATCCAAGCCCAAGACCCACCAACAGATGGATGCTTGCACCTGCTGTTTTATCGTAATATTTGCACATAAAAGCACCCAGGCCTGCTTTATTGAAAATAAGCACCCGTTAATTGGGCTTAACAATGATTCATGTTGTGTTCTCGCCAAGAAGGCCCTGTGTGTAGCTTGGAATGAATTCAAGTACATATTTGAATGTTCACCACAATATCAGGTTACTATCGGCCATTAAGCGTTGGATGAGTGTACATAGAGGTGGTGGTGTGTGTTTGTGCGAGGCCGGGGGCGGGGGGTGAGGGGATATCTATTATTCTCCTACTTTACGGCCTCGCCACCACCACATCCAACTTACCTGATCACGGCCCTATGAAAGCTGAGAGACGACTCAGCTTCTGCGAGGTCATGTTGTCAACAGCTCTGTTTCTTAAGATGGGTCAGACTTGAACTTAAAATACAGATTTCTTTTAATGGACGCACAATCACAGTATGGGTGTCAAATGTCATGCGACGTCCCTGCCATGGAGTGACGGAGCAGGCCATGGGTTGGGTGCCCTTACTCTTGCGTTCCCCAGGCGTGTTATGAAACTGTACAACTGTCCATAAAATATTTTGGAGAGGTCTGTTTTATGATATGATATGATAGGTTATTTATAACGCGCTTAATTCCCAGAGGTTTCTAAGCGCGGACCCAGAGATCGAACCTGTGTTTCTCCATGTCGTCTTGCTTCCAAGGCGAGGACATTGCCGCAGAGCTATCCTCCCGAGACTTAGGACATGATAGCATTAGCTCAAGCCTGCTCTCTCTTCTGAGCCCTGGACGCCCTAAAGTACATAAAAAAGACCCCTCAAAATCCACATGCCGCCAACTCCTCATCATGAAGTGGCGGGAGGAGACTCGGGTTGCACTCCTCTCTTAGGCTACGCAGATGAGCTCAAACACTGCAATTATTCCTTTAATGTCTTTAATCTATATTTTGTAGCTTTTCTGGAATTGCAGGAGGTGAGTGGAGGAGGACATGTTGGAGGAGAGGGCACCCTGTGTGGTAGCTCAGGGAGCAGAGGGGGTACACTTCTCTCGTGGAGACATTTTGATACTTTTGCCACCGCGTCCCCTCCCGCCCACATCGCCTGGCTTGCTTTATTTTCCCATAGATAGAAAACGGAATATATAATTTTTCAAGAGCACTTGGGCGACAGTATTCCTTTCAGTAGGGGGCAGTCTTCGCCTGATTAGTGTGGATGGCAGGTCTTCGGTAATTCATCCTGTTCTGCAGCATTGTGTAAGGGTCTTTGGAACACCCTCTTACCCACAAGAGGCCCACAGGATGGGACGGGCAGATGAAATATTCCTGGGCACTAACACATGGCAATGTTTTACTTTTCAGAATAAGATGGTGAATAGTAGAGGTAGAATTCATGAGTCAAAAGTGTTGCAAACAGCGTTTTAAGAAGCATTTGTCCAGTAAAATTGGTCAAACCTACCTGCTGTGCAGTGCCGTAAATAATCATACCTGCCTATTTTAGCCCAAAAAATCATACCAGCCTCAGCCTGAGGCCACATGAACAGGGCCTCTACACAGTTTCCAAGGCTGATCATTTACCTTTTGAATGTATCTCCTCCCAGAGTATTGCGTCTGTCACATGTTGACAGTCCAGGATGTCTTTCTGTTGCTGCACTGTGATTCCCTTATGGGGCCCCACTACTGCCCTCTCCTGGATGGCTTCCGCCACCACTACCCTGCTTCCCCCTACTCTGAGCTCTTACTCACTGCTAATGGGCCCACTGTGACCTGAGCAGACTGAGTTTTGCTCCTATGTCTTCCCCGTCTGTCTCCACTGTGGTGTAGCACCAGGTGTGGAATAGTGCCTGGAATATGAGCCCAGTTGTGTGCCTTCCAAGACTTCTGCTCACAGTGAGCCTCCCAGAGCTACGCCACTACCAGAACGTTGGCGCAGAGGCATAAGTTAGCTGTTCAAAATGCCCACTGGAGTCTCCATGCACCAAGCCGCAGACTAACATGTACTTTCCAATCTGTAAAATGCATTTCAACTAATCATGCCAGACGCAGCGATGGCACATCCTCTATCAATACGCATCAACGATCAGAACATGGCACCACTCATCAACTTTAAATATTACTGCACGGGCTAATGCAACCTCACACAGTTGGCACTCAAGCCACCCACCCCACATTGCCTCGGAAAAAGGCACCTGGAAACAGACTTGCACACAGCATCGGGGTACTTCCAAGCTTCACTTATGAACACTATCATGCCCACTAACCACTCACTGCCCACTTCTGTTTAAGGGCCAGGACGCCAAGAGACCATGCAGAAGGCAGGGGAGTGCAGTACCAAACTCATTAACATAACCTAACATTACAAAAAACAAGGAAATATGCACACTATAAATTGGAAACGAAGAATTCATTTTTTGGGTCTACATAGTGAATGCTAGAGCACTCTGACTCAAATACCTTTGGTTCATACATTTTTTTTTCGGAGTTTCCACACTATGCCTGCTCAAAGTTTATCACAAGTGGTTGGTCCTTTCCTTAGTATGTTGTGTAAGCCTGAGTGCATTGTGTATTATTGAAGCTCTAAAGCATGAATAAAGAATGCAGACAGCTAATGGACCTGAAAGAGAACAACATGGAGCACGCAATCAGGAGTCACAAGGGCAGAATATTCCTGGGGTGGTAGCCTCTGTAGAGCTGGCTGAACACTTGCCAAGAGTACACCTGCTGCAAGGATTCTAAGGAAGCAGTCATGCAGATGTTATGGTGAACTACATTGTCAACGTCAATGGCAGATCAGGAAGACTACATCCATATATCGCGGCCATTCCATTGTAAGGAGAGAGATGGAAGGAAAGGCTATGTATGAGTTTATTCTGAATGGATCTTGACTGTGGAACAGTAGCCTTTTGCAGTCTGGCATAAAAGATGGCCCCTCAATAGCATTCAATATACAGAGATGTTTTATTCATATTTCTAGTTATGAAACTATTACCAATCTGCAATGCAATGTGCAAGCATTTTCCCCAAACCACTTGGAGAAAAGTCCCTTAGAGAGCAAGTACTTCAATCTTACTCTAACAAAAATACATGCCTGTGTTTAGGCTAGGGCATAAATGATTAAACTTAGATGAAGAGGACCAGTATTTATCAAAATTGAACACAAATATATCTAATCTCAAATATATGAATGGTTAAACGATAAGATTCGGGAAAAGATATAGATGGTCTTCGATGTACACATGTTTGGGCACCCAGGACCGAAGCAATTCCTAATACTATTCATTAACAATAGGGATGTGTGAAAGAGTCAGCAAAAAACAAATGAAATCTTGTTTGAAGTACATCTTTGAAGTTTTTGTTGTTTTGCGGTCTAGCATTGTAGAAACTTAGATCATTTAATACTACTGCAGTATTTGGCAATGACTTAAATTCTAATGTTTAAATGCGTGTTTATCACTGTGGTTTTGAAATTATAAATACTGGTAACCTACACATGGTGGGATTGGCTCCACACATTGCTATTAAATATCTGCCATGAGCCGGCCACACATACTGTGGTTTCAAGATGCCAGTGTCAGAAAAGGGTCAAAGTAACCTGAGAATTTAGGAGCATTCACTAGATGTGATGATGATTCACAAACTGAATGAGTGTCACAGCAGATGGAGAAATTAGTCTTACAAGTAAACACGGATACGAACATACGCAAAATTACATTGCAATCAGTTTTGACCACCCTTTAAAATTAGACCATCAGAAGTCGAGGTGGGTACCCTGCTTCCTATGATGTGCACATTTGCATCTGTTTCTGTGAGTGTGCCAACCGATGTTCTATCACTCAAACGGTTCTTTGAATTGACGCTCCCTAATTAATTCCCTTGTTTGAAAAAGCATGTGCTAATTTGGGTGCCAAGGGATCTTTGTAACTTCTATGATGGCTATTCTTTTCAAAGATAACCAAGTATCTCCCTCTGTGATCTGGAACTAGGGTGGGTTACCCCTTTTTTTCAGCTGTTGGCAGAAGCGTGCTCCTATTCCTTCCGTGTGAATTAGACAGTCTGGGTTTCCGGGTCAGCTCTCTGCATGTTGGAGGTTTGGTCCAGGCTCATCAATTCGATAGGCCAAATCTTCAGCCAAACTAGTCTGGGCGAGATGGGAATAATGAGTGAATAATGGCCTTTGGAATGCAGCCTTGATGGGAGTCCAAGAATCCTGTCCTCTCTGAAAATGAAATGCAGGCATAATTAAATAAGTAATGCAGTAAATAAACATTAAACCTGCTCCAGACAATTACATTAAGAAAATAATAATCTAAAAATGAAAAGAATTAAAGAAAAACCCACAAGGACTCCCATAAATCTTTTTTTCTCTGAATAAATTCAGTGTTGCTGAGAGAGAGAGAGAGAGACACAGCTGCTGATGGACCACTCAACAAAAGTCTGGATATGCCTGAACGTAGAGGAGAAAACCTGGGATGCCCAAGTCAGTAACTGTGGTGGATCAATGATGGGCATTCTCCCCTCACTGTGAACACTGCTATCCCCTTGTAAAGTCGCCACTGACGCATAGAGAGTATTTTGGTCTAAAGATAGGGACTGGTCTGTCAGAACCAGCCACACTGCCTGTGCTCACCTAAGGAATCCTGGCTTATTCCACAGTGGTCTGCAACCTTTCGCTTTCCAGATGTTTTGTATTAAATCTCCCATCAATCCTAGCCAATAAAGTCAATGGTGAGGGATCATCGGATGTGTAGTCCTGATCACCTGGAGAGGCACAGTTCCTTTTCTTTACCAAAATTCTGTTTTGCTGACAAATGAAGACATTTCCTTCGCAGTTCTGAACTTTATAGCTGTTGGCACCAATTTCTTCTCACTCAAACTCTTGCGCAGACGTTTTCTATACAAACATATTTTCGTACGTTTCTCCAAAACATCCATTGCAGGAAATTTACAGGTCTGCTCTGAAGCTGATTTCTCACATGCACGAGCAACCTGCACTTCAACACACAGGGCCTAATTCATGAATCTATGCCTCTTCATTTTTTCGAATCCGAAGTGTTGATACCTGCAGGCAGCCCTATACTGTGCAGCGCTTTGGGTACACAGGTTGCCTGAGGGGTCGGCATAGCTGGGGCTAGACAGGGGTGAGCACCGGCAGGGCCCCAGCTTGGGAGCCCTTTTGGGACACTGCTAAGGCTCTGCCCCAGCTAGCCCTGGTCCACTTAAATGCCTGGCAAAGGAGTACGGGCTGGTGCCTGTTTACAGAGACCTGACGGCATTGTCTGAAAGTCACTTACGTTTGAGTGCATCTTGGCCACACTGTCTAAATTGTTAGCTTTGAACATTGGTTTAACCGTTTTGATGACTTGGACAAAACAAGGGATCCGATCATGGCCTTCGGCTTACCCCTCTATGAACCCCGTAGTCCAGATCACAGGTTTGAGAAACAAACCAAGGATGACACCCATTGCTAACAGGCTGTCGACATCTAGAATCATGTGGACAGGCCCTGAGTGCTGAACCAGGGGTTATACAGATTGCCAATTCCAGAATCAGGTTTACAGGTCCTGAGAGGGAAACCACAGATGACATCCATCGCTAACACACTCAACATGCCCAGAATCACGTGGAAGGGCCTTGAGAGTGGAACCTGGCATGACAGCCATTGCTAACACTTTGTCCACATCTTGAATCACGTAGACAGGTCTTGAGAAGGGAACCCGGAATGGGAAAGTCAAGGCCAGCTGGATGAGTGTTATTACATGGCGGAGGGGTTAGTGTGGGTGAAGGTTACTACAATGGGGCTGGCAGCCTGGATCTTTCCAACAAGATGATTCTTCTTTCATGGGGGAGGGAGATGACATATTTCCTTACTGCAGCATGACTTTTTCTACTGGTGTCAAGGTCAAAGGCAACATTACGTGGGGGGCTGTGCTTTGGTGGTAGTGGGCAAAAACAATATGATGATTCTGATTTGGGAAGGGGGCATTCGGATAGTCAGCAATGACATGTTTTCCAACTGTGGCATGGCATTTTAACACACTGTGAGCATCCCGAGTCACGTTGGCAGATCTGGACAGGTCATAAGATGCGAACCAGGGGTGATACCCACTGCTAGCATGCTGTCGCATCTAGAACAACACAGACAGGCCATGAGAGGTGAACCAGGGATGATATCCGGTGCTAACACACTGTCCACATCTAGAATCACGTGGATAAGACTTGAGTAGGGACACAGGGTTGACACCCATTTCTAACACAGCGTCGATATGCAGAATCACGCGGATGAGCCTTGAGAGGGGAAACAGGGCTGACACTCATGTCTAACAGTGTTGATATCCAGAATCCTGTGGATGGGCCTTGAGAAGGCAAAAAGCGCTGACACCCATTTATAATATTGTCGATATCAATAATCCTGCGTATGGGCCTTGAGAGAGGAAACAGGGTTGACACCCATTTCCAACAGTGTCGATATCCAGAATCCTGCGGATGGGCCTTGAGATTGGAAACGGGGTTGACACCCATTTCTAACAGTGTCGATATCCAGAATCCTGTGAATGGCCTTGAGAGGGGAAACAGGGTTGACACCCATTTCTAACAGTGTCGATATCCAGAATCCTGTGGATGGACCTTGAGAGGGGAAACAGGGTTGACACCCATTTCTAACAGTGTCGATATCCAGAATACTGCGGATGGGCCGTGAGAGGGGAAACAGGGTTAACAGCCATTTCTAACACGGTGTCGATATCCCGAATCTTGCGGATGAGCTTTGAGAGGGGAACAGGGTTGACCCCCATTTCTAACACAGTGTCGATATCCAGAATCATGCGGATGAGCCTTGAGTGGGGAAACAGGGTTGACACCTATTGTTAACGCAGTGTAGAGATCCAGAATCCTGCAGATGAGCCATGAGAGGGGAAATAGGAATGACACCCATTTCACCATAGTGGACTCAGAGGCACGTTTTCTTCTAATGTCTTCTGTGCCCCTGGCAATTTGGGTGAAGTTTTGCAAATGTTTCCTTTCGGCGGTTTGAGTCTAGTCCTTAGATTACTATCACACACACAAGCACACACACTGCTTTCTCTCTGCAAGGAATGCACGCATTCTGAAATACAATGTGATTTGGTGTTGTGTACTGGTCCCCACCAGTCAGCATCAATCTTGTAGGACCCTAGAAGGGTAGAACTGGGTATGGTTGAGTGAGGATGTGATGAACTCACAAGAAAAGGGCCGGCCTTACGGCAGAGCTGCCCGGGCATCCGCCCCGGCCCTCATCTGCCCCCGCCCAAGGGCTCCCCTGAGCTGGCATGGTTGGAGAAGGCGCGGTAGGCACCATATTGAATTTAAATGTGTACCGTTCTTGTGCCGTCGCCAGGCTTTCCAGCATGGGAGCGGGGTACATTTAATAATATTACAGTGCTGAGGCTTTCTCATTGGCGCCTTATTCCCCCAGCATTGACCAGGACCTGGGGCACTGACACCGCTAATGCTGGGCCAGGACAGCACAAGACCACACACGTTTCACTCTGCACATTTAAATTTTCTGCTATGTGTGCCTAAATTGTGTGATTTATTAGTCTACCTGTTTACACGTGTTACCTTATTTTCCTTTCTGTTGTAGAACTAATTTTAAAGTTTACAACACAACCATCAATGTTTCCTCTACTGGACGTGTTGTGTTGTTTATTACGGACCTACAAATCTGCCGGCAAATCTGCCTGCGATCTGTGACCCTGCACTTGAACAGGCGTATACATTTTGATTATAGCAGCAAAGGCCCAATACCACCCCTCGATTTCAGATTGCAGACTCCCCCTTCAAGGACGTCTCAAGTTATTTGAATGTATATTAGGCGGTGTGGTGTTGTGCTGCATGGTTAGGTTGTTGCTGGATGATGTGCTGTACCCTTCCGATGGCAGGCCCCCTGGAATCACAAACCGTTGGCTACTCATCTTATCCTTGGTTGATTGGGGCAACTTAGATGGATAGCCGGAATGACTTGATAGTAGGTTGTGTAGATCTGACAGAGGTTGTTGGCATGCATATATAAGATGTGTGACTAGGCGGGGGTTTCGGGCGGCGAGTTGGGCAAGTTATTGCATTGATATTCCTGTCTGTTTGCACTTCCTGTGGCAAGACACAAATAAATGTCGTGAGATTGTATGCATACTCTTGATAAATGCTGGTAAAATACATTTAAAGAAAAGGAATGCAAGAGGGAACAGAAAAGGCAGTGAGTAAGAGAACAGACAAGATATCTGAAGTAGGAGGATACAGAAGTGTGACAGGACAGGGGATTCACAGAAAGAACAGAGGAGGGAGTGTGAAGAATTTAGAAATAGTGGAGCGAGTGAGCAGCAGAAGGCGAGTGATGACAGAGGATAGAAGGCAGTGTAAATTTAGAATCCAAAATAAAAAAGCAATATGTTCTAAGAGGGCCTGTTCCATGCTGTGTACATTCCATCGTCAGTGATCAGGCTTTGGATCTTTTGCATTGGAAACATGTGCTCCCTTCACCCACCTGCAATCAGATGCAATGAGAGACCTCGCCTTCAATTCTCCTGCCGCAGCTATTATTATATTATTTGATTCTCGTGGTGTCCCCACTGGTATGCAATGCCACCCTCCTAGTAAACCAAATATGATGTTGTTATTAGGCATTTGTATAGTGCCTTTTAACATTTGTATGATTTCAAAGTGCTGTGGATTGAACGTCCTCTGGGACCGTAGTCTAGATCAGTGGAAAGAGTAGGGTTGTAAATAGAGTTTATAGTGACTTTTTCAAATGCCAATTTTTAAAAAATGGCATTTTGTTGGCATAAAATTGCCGAATAAAAAAAAATTTAGAATGTTTGTTTAACTTTTATTTTTGAAATGGGCGTGTCCCCCCTGCCCCAGCCTCCCATTCTTTTTTTTTTTTTATTGACACTTTTTTTAACTTACGAAACACAAAAAAAACATATAAAATAAAAAATAATACATTCGAAAAAAAATGGCGGCAAATTGTTTTCGACAAAATGGTATTTCGAAAATATGTTCTCGAAAATATAACCGGATACCAGTAAATAGTGCTTGGGTGCACTTAGTATGTGTGCAGCCAGGGCAGATTGAGTGGTGTGTAGCAGCATTTTAATGCTAGGCGTGATGCTGTGGTCGTGTGAGATCAGTAGTATATGCGCAGCCAGGCCACGCAGACTTGGGTGGCTGCATTCTAGCAGTGGTGGTGCTTGTGAATGGGATTATGTGTGCAGCCAGGTCAATTTCCGTGGGGTATAGCTGCGTTCTAAAGACTGTTGATGTGTTCATGGAGGTGTGTAAGTATGTGTGCAGCTAGACCAAATTAATCGAGGGGTATTGCTGCATCATATTGTTTGTCGTTGTAGAGGAGAGAATTAGCATATTGGTATGTTTGAGTGTTTGTGCTTATTGGAGGGAGTCCCTGTTCCTGATAACCTTTCAGTGCTTGTCGAGGTGGCCGTATCTCCCATTTGATGTTTGGTATTTTGGTCCACGCGATTGCAGGTCTATGGTCATCCCTGTGTTTTAAGAGTCTGCAATTGCTTATTGGAGACACCTTCCAGTGTGCAGTTGCATCCCGTTCTGTGATATCGGGAGTACGAGTACATCCTAGATGTGGTGACTGGTACTCAATGAACACGAAGGTCCAGCATCCAACCAGGCCTTGTTGTTGGTGCTGCATCTGACTGACAGTACTACACGCAGGAGATGTTTTGTGCTCTTGGTCCGGTGTGTGGTTTGATTAATTGATAGGCTTCCCTGGCTTTCAGTTTATCATATTCTATCTCTCTTTATTTGCTTTGGCTTAAGTTGACAACACATTAATGTCCCGCTACTTGCCTTGCCAAATTCTTTGCCTGATTAAAGAGCATATTCTCTTGAAGGTGGAACAGAGAGCGTCTGTTCTAGTGCTAGAGCATAAGTGCTATTGGATCAATTTTCCCGTCCAGGGTGTTTGTTTGCACGGGGTGGTCGGGTATTGCCATCCTAGTTTATGGTTTGAAATTGTGAAATTATGAAACTACACCACATTAATGTCATTGGAGGAGTGTGCTAGAGCGCTCAAGCGCTCATCTGAATGGGAGCTTAGAGCATATCAGTAAGAGACAAAGATCAAGCCCAATCAAAGCATCAGAGAAAGGTGATACTGTGCCCCGGATGAAAGAAGTTCAGGGGATTGATTCCCAGACGCATCAGGCTAAGCATCACCTGATCCAAGAACATTACATATCTGTTGGATGTGGACGACCCTCTCAGGTCCAATCATCTCATTTGAAAATAAGTGCTAGTAGGTCTTGGGTATGTAGTTCTGCTCAATAAGTTCCAGATAAGTGACATTAGTAAAGATAGACATCTCCTGGACTGATAGCATAGTGCATGCATGGAGGATGGCAATGATCAAGCTCAGTCATGGCGTAAATACATAAGTGGTACTAGGGCTCGGGATTGGAGTCTAGGGCATTAGTTTCAGATAATTGGAGATGGATATCTCCCTGCCCGGGATTGCAGCGTACACCTGAATGGAGGACAAAGAACAAACATCAAAACCCAGCCATAGCGTGGAAGCATAAGTGCTACTGTGCCCAAAGATTAGAGTCGTGGGTATTACATTCTAGACTGTATTAGGGGAGCACAATCACTGTGATGGTGCATGGCAGAAGCTAGGGGTTGATTGCCAAGCATGTATGCAGTCAGCCGGTGCAAAGCCTTCAATTTAATTAATCATTGGAGCTAGTCCCCGGTCCCGGTTGTTCTTGCCTGCCCGTTTTGAAGCGGTTGCCAAGTCAATTATTTGGCCATTGGTGGTAGGTTGGGTAGCTACAAAAGTCTGTTACCTGAATTTAAGGGGAATAGCCAGGTTTTGAGTGCTTTTCGGAAAGCCATATCGTTTCGGCTGTGTCAAATGCGAGGGGCAGTGAGTTCCATAATGTTGGTGTCAGGGTTGAGTAGGCAGACCCTCCAATCCTGGCCGCATTGAAGGCTGGGACCACTAGGAGGAGTGCCGTGCTTGACCTTAGGGTGCAGTTTGGGAGGTAAGATGTGATCTTTTCTTGTGGCTTTGTGCACCCCACATTGAGTAATGCACATGATTTTGAAGGTGGCCCTACGATCAATCTAGAGCCAATGTAGCGTAGGGCAGGTGAGATGTGATCCCTTTGTCCCAGTGCAAGAACCAGTTTGTCAGCGGAGTTTTGTACTCTTTGGAGAGTGTTTAGCTGATAGGCCGGTGCACTCAGGTAGAGGGAGTTCACACAGTCAAGCATGGACATGACTATGGACATAATTGCAGCTAGTCTATTGAGGTAGGGGAAGTATGGGAAGATGCGCATCAGAAGCCTAAGGTGTAAAGGATAGGATTTGGATATGTTGTCAATGGTGTGAGACAGAGTTAGGCCAAAGTCCATTGTTCAGCCAATGTTTTTGACAGTTGGGATGGTAAGGGGGGTGAGGGACAGTGGCCAGAGAGAAGGACGGCGGAATAGAGTTGTTTTGCTACATACCATGATCTCCATGTTCCCGGGTTTCAGAAGGAGATGGTTACTTGTGGTCCAGTGGTCAATGTCAGTGAGACATGCTGCTAGATCAGGGCAAGGATCGGAGGTCGATTTGAGAATTCTTAAGATGATTTTTGTATCATCGGTGTAGTTATAGCAGGCTAGGTTGTGAGAGCGGATGATCACAGGCAGGGTGTCATGTAAAGGTTGAAGACAAATGGTGAGAAGCAGGCATCCTGCGGTACTCTAGTTTTCACTGGGTGTGTTGTGGAGAGGAAAGGGGGATATAGGTGATTTGCTGTCTGTTAGTGAGGAAAGAACTCTGAGTATTGGATTCCTAGACAACACAGTCTGTCAAGGAGGATTGTGTGGTGAACAGTGTCAAACACTGCTAAGAGGTCAAGTAAAACAAGTGCTTTGAGGTCACCCCAGTTAGAGATCAGTGTGATTTCTGTTTCGGGGCACGGATGAAAACCTGATTGTGCATGGTCTAGGAGGGTGTTGGATTCCACAAAACAGCTGAGCTGTGAGTATATGGTGCTTTCAATGAGTGTTGCCAAGAATCAGGTGTTGGAAATGGGCCCGTAGTTGATTGGTAGGAGAGCGTCAAGGGATACTTTCTTAAGAAGAGGTTTGACGTGCGGTTTTGAAAGGTTCTCGGAAGTTGCCAGTCATTAAGGATGGACCTCACCAGGTCTCCTGCGGAAGTAAAGGTGAACATTTCTTTGAGGAGAGAGGCGGGACAAGGGTCAAAAGGGGAGGCAGAGGGTTGGCTGTCGGATAGTAATTTGCTAAACTCCTCCCTTGAGATAGGGTTGAAAGAGCAGAATGAACGGTTCTCAGAGGGCAGGAGAGTTAATAATGATGATAATGATAATGATGTGTTATTTATATAGTGCCTTTATCCAAAGCGTTTTTCAGAACACATATTTATATACAATATCACCAAACCAAAATCGGTACTCATTTATCAACCTCAGAAGGATGAAAGGCTGAGTTGGCCTTGCTGGGATTCGAACCTGCGACCTGCAGATCACGCTCAGATCGCAGCAGCGAGCGCTCAACCCGCTGAGCTATGTTACCGGCATAAGCAGTGATCTTGTGGTGCCTTTGTTGGGAGGATTTAGGGATTGGAGCATTTGGTGCTGAGGGTGGGTGCCCTGTCTAAAGCTGTTTTGTGGAAGTGTTCAGAGAGGGAGTTGAAGAGCATTTGTGATAAGGCAGATAGAACGGAAGGTGCAGGCAGGGTTCAGGAATTCTGTGATGATCCTGTGGTGTCATTTGCTACTACTAGGGCAGCTCAGGATTCTATTATTCTAATAGGCTTTTTTGGCATTTCTGATCTCTGATTTGTAATTTCAGTGATGACGGGTGAACACCAAACTGCTTTGTGGGGTTCTGGAGGCTCACCATTTGCATTTGAGGGAGTGGTTACGGGGTTTGGGAGTCTTCTGGTGGACTTGAAAAATTTGGGGGTAGGTTCCATTTGGGACGGAGCAGACTTGGATGGGGTGATTGAAAGGAGTGTGTTTGAAGTCAGGAGTCAAAGATCTTGATGGGTACCGGTCTATCTGTGACCAGGGGTGAGATGAGGACATGTAGCATGGTTTCAGCTAGGTCAGCCAGTACATTGACCTTGTTCCAGCATTTGAACCAAGATGTAGGGATAGAGGAAACTTTCAGGAGAGAGAGGGTTGTGAGGAGACAGAAAGTTATGGCTGAGTGGTCTGTCCAGATGAGGGGTTTAGGGGTGGACGTGGAAATGAGGTCAGAGGACCTGGTAATGGCATTAAGGATGTGGCCAGCAGAGTGTGTGGGTTCTGTGACATATTGGGTAAGGTTGAGTGCCTCTAGACTGGCCACCAGTGGTCGAGTCATGCTTTTGTTGGGTACATCGAACGAGGTATTGAAATCCCCCAGTAGGATTCTCATTTCCGGTTCGTGGAAGATGTCTAATCCGCCTCGTCTGGAGGGTCTGTTGTGGGTGATGAGTGAGTAGTTAGGTGGGAATGCTTTGTGTGCAATTGGTTTGAAGTTATCAGAGAACCATGTTTCCATTATGAAAATGAGATTGGAATTGTCGCAGGTTGGGTGGTCATAGATGCTCTGTCTGTTTTTGGCCGCTAGTGGGCATTGATAAGGAGGCCAGTGACTTTGTGGGAAGTTGTGGGGGTGGTGCTTTCACGGGTGTCCAGGGTTGGCATGGCTGGGTTGCTCTGTGTGGCCATTGTGATGGTTTTGGTGGCTGGGATCAGTTGGTTTGGTTTGGTCAGTGTGACTAGAGGGGTGAAGTTGGTCAAGGGGAGGGCTACTGTTGGTGGGAGCGTAGAGAGTGGCTTGTGTATCAGGAGCAGGATAAGAGGGTGGGTGGTCATAGTCCTTCGAGAGAGGACTGGTGTGGGATAGACAGTTGGGTTGGTAGCTATTGACTCAGAGGTTGGTGGGGAGTATTGAGAGAAGTTGGGCCTTTTGGAGGTGTCGGTCTTGGTGCTGTTTTCAGCTTGGTGCTCAGAGGTTGGGTGTGGAGGAGATTATGTGGGTTGATAAGGAAGGAAGGGGAAAAGTTTGCATTCAAAGGGGAGGTGTGAGGCATGAGTGACAGGGGACGTGGTTGAGGGACTAGAAAAGGTTAGGTGGCGAGGCAAGGGGGTTAAGGCAATGGTTCGAGAGAGGGAAAGATGAGCCTTGCTCAGAGAAGGTAAAGGAGTGACCAGTGGTGGTTTTATGGTAGTGGTCGGAAAGTTGGAGAGGATGGGAGGTCGGGCCATGTATGTCGATGGAGGTGTGGATGCTTCAGAAGAATTGGATGTAGCGCTGGGCATGGTGGTAGGGGCTGGCGTGGGGAGGAGTGAGGATGGGCTTTGACTGTCACATCACTTCTGGGATTTCTTGGAAGTGGTGTTGTTGGTGGTTTGGGACGGATCCAAAATGTGTGTGAGGGAAGGGTTATGAGGTTGGAGGGACGGGGAGGTGAGTGGGGTCAGCTAGGATGAAGGAGAGCTCCCCTCATATGAGAGATAGATGGGGTGTCAAATGAGGCAGTCCCCATGGCTCTGGCTGTGGTGAAGAGTGACAGGATCGGGGGAAAGAAGTAGAAGGTGGGTTCCCGAAGGTTCACGCAAGGATTGTGCTGGTGGTGGGTGCTGTATTTTGGGACGCCAAAGTTCACCTCTGGTCTGAGCGTTGAAGGTTGGGTGGTGAGAGGCAGTGGGAGACTGTAGGTCCTCTGAAATAAGGAGGGCATGGGTGGATGTAGTGCACCAGAGAGCCCCTCTGGTTTGAGAGCTGGAAGCTGGGTGGTGAGAGGCAGTGGGATGCTGTAGATCCTCTAGAAAGGTGGGCAGGAAATGAGAAAAGGGTGGGTGGTAGTTGTTAAATAAGGGGCAGGGAAGGTGAGAATATTAGAGCGCCAGAGAGCTCCTCTGGTCTGAGGGTTTGAGGGTGTGTTGTGTGCTGTAGTTGTGTTGAGTAGGTTCGTGAGTAGGGTATGAGAGGAATGGTTGGAGATAAAAAGGTTTTGAGGGGTGTATGGTGGGTTCCTGAATGAGGGTGCAATAGTGAAGGACGTAGGGTGCAGGGGTGTTTTCTGGGTTGGCCGAGAGCTCCTCTTGTTTGTGAGTGGGAAGGTGTGTGGTGAGATGGAGTGTGCAGGAGTGATACTCTGCTTGAGTGTGGTTCAGATGAGCAGGAATTGAGGAGGATGGTGGCCTTGGTTGTTGGTGTGTCTTGCTCGAGTGTGTGTTGTAGACATAGTCATGTTAGGCTGGCTTGGTGGGCGGTTTAGGCACGACCTGAGAACATCTGATCAGTGGGAAAAGACAAAAAAACGGGAGACAAAGCAGCAAGGAGAAAACAGCCCGACTTGAGACACCTGATTAGTGGGGGAAAATGCCCAAATTTGAGACACATCAGCAAGCATAAAACAGCCAGACCCGAGAACAGCTGATCAGTAGGAAAAAGGCCCAATCTTGAGACACAAGAGCAGGTATAAAACAGCTTGATTTGAGAATACCTGATTAGTGGGGAAAAAGGCCTTAATTTGAGACAGAGCAGCAAGTAGAAAACCGATCTGAGATACCTGGCTTTTGAAAGAAAACGCCTAACTTGGAGATATAGCGGTAAATAGATAAAACACTTGAATCATGACACAGCAGTGATTGATACACTACTATCTAGCTGGCTAACATGGGTGTGCTATGTTATGTAGGGTAATAAGAGTACTAGGCTTTTCAACAAAGTACAGTAATTGCTGTACTCTCCACCCGACCACACTTACCTTATCTGTTGGTGCTGGTTGATGGCTTGCTACTGGTTTCATGGACTAACATGGGGAAACACAGACTGGAGCTGCTTCTTTGGGAGCTGTCCTTTGCCTGGGAACCTTCGCTGAGGGCTGCCCAGGCTGGGAGTCTGCATTGGGTGCTGGGTCTAAAAAAGGACTGTTAGGGCCCATCCTTAAGCAGGGGGCATGCAGGAGGCTCGAACCAGGAGGTGGTTGAAGGGAAAGCAGGGCAGGAGCGGAATATGCACGCTAGTGCTAAAACAAAGAAAAATGCACAAAAATCAGATAAAACAGGTCAGAGACCCAGCAATAACCTCACCTCTTAGCCAAAGCTAACATGGGGCTATGATGCAGGTGTGAGGTAAAACACTCTCGCCGAAGATGTTACGAGCTTGTTATGCCCAATTACTCAGCAGGGTTGCGCGGGTGAGCCGGGAATGAGGAGGAAGTGGATGAGGGAAAAGCGGGGCAGGAGCAGAGTCTGCAAGTTAGTGCCAAAAAACAGAAAAATGCTCTTGGCCAAAGCTAAAAAAAAATATCTGGACCTCAATAGGATACCCCTCAAAGACATCCAAGCTTGTCTTCCCCTTCAAGGCTAAACAGATTTATTAGTATGCATTGGAGAGGGTGAAGGTGGCATCTTGGCATGCCAAAATCCACTGCCAACCCCTTGGTAAGGTACCAGCTGACCCCATAGCCAGGGATAGGTGGGAGGTCCACCTTTAAAACATTTTCTTCAAGAGGGGTTGGCCTAAAAAAGTGTGAAGACCACTGCCCTATGATGAAGCTAAAGGCTTGACTGTTGGGCTCAACTTTTAGATGGCCCATGCCTCCCATGATTAGCATCTTTGTTAAACTAAATAGCCATGGAATTGGGGTGAAAGATGCACCTTATGGGCCAAATGAAGCTGAAATAGCTATTCAGTCTCCTAGCCTCAAAGGAAGTGGGGGGCACAAAGTGGAATGGGTTTAATGGACCGCAATCAAAACCAGCTTTCAAAACTGTTGTCCAGTCCCCCACACCCCCCACCCCCCAAAGTTGAAGCTGGCCCCACCCCTGCATTGCCCTGAGGGCCACAGGTTCGGGAACTGCAAGCCTTTGTGACCACTTCGCCTGTTAAGCCCGGTTTGTTATGTGTCGAGATTGCTGACACAAGGGACTGTCCTCCTTGCTCGGGGTCAGGTTAGCAGGAGGGCAGTCACCCTTGCTTCCTCCTCTGCGTGCAAGAGTGGACACTGCAATTATCAGCCTTAGGTGCCGAATACAGGGCGGGCAAAGGCGGTAGCCACCCGCTTACTTTTGTAGCAACAGGGGCAGGAACCACACACGTAGAGATGGTTATACTTTTCATTTGCTGTTTGCACTTCTCAATTGAAATTGCACACATTGTTGATGTTGCAGGAGACGGAACGTGGTTGGCTTTTAAGCCACGTACATGAACTGCACTGTTGCTAATGCAGTGACTTTGAGCAGTATCAGGGATTCTCCTGCAAAGCTGATTTCTTTAAAGTTGAGTGACACTCCCTAAAGCGGAATCTGCAAGGTAGTGCAGCAGGTTAGGTGACTGTTGCTGAGATATCATATGTTGAGATCCAACTATAAATACCTTAGATTTTCTTGAATTCCTTTTGAAAAATGTATTCGAACATGCACTGTTTCCACCTGGGGAGGGGTCGGTTAGGAAAGCTTGCTCATAGTCACAGGGCGGTGGAAGGGCTATTTTTTTCAATGAGAGGTAAAATCAGAGGTGTTGCAACGCTAGCTTATTTTTCACGAACTGTTGCGCAGCGAGAGGATCCCCATACATATTAACATGCAACACAGGATTCAAGCCAACAAGTAGAGATTGTCGAAAACCCTGTCGGTGAATCAGAATTGGTGAAATTCAGGAAACAATTCCGTAATGCCGGCTTGGCTGTTGTTTTCTCGGCGAAAATTTCGTTTGTGGTCCAACACACAAAATCGGGAAAAGGTCCCAAACTGGCAATTCCGCTTCCTGGGCAAAATTGGCAGATTGGGAGGAGTACGCCAGGAATCTGCCAATTTTCCTGCCGAACGAAATTAGCCATTTTCGCCCACCTCTAGTAAGATGAACACCTCCTATTCGAGTGGGTGGGAAGTAGAGAGGCAAGAGGCAGCATTTTGACAGGAGTTGGTGGCTTGTATTGTGGCGGAGGGTATCTGGTCATAGCAAAAACAAAGAGGTGATGGCTGGAAGGTTTAGACTGAATCTTAACCACTGGCATTGCTCGGGGCAACCCTCCAGACCATCGTTCTTCGCCTGCCAGGCCATTACAGAAGGGGAAAGACCATATGCAAATCAGGCTTGGCCCCACCCCAAAAGGGGAAGTCCAGCCCGAACTGCTAGGTCACATCCCTTCTGCACGAGACCACAAGCATCCCCAAACATGTTTCACCCTTGTTGGGGATCATCAGTGAGGAGTAGCTTGGGTCTTTAGGCCCAGCAGGCACGGGACCCACGTCTGGGCATACCCGTCCCACTCGGGGTGACAAAGCAAAAACAAAGAGGTGATGGCTGGAAGGTTTAGACTGAATCTTAACCACTGGCATTGCTCGGGGCAACCCTCCAGACCATCGTTCTTCGCCTGCCAAGCCATTACAGAAGGGGAAAGACCATATGCAAATCAGGCTTGGCCCCACCCCAAAAGGGGAAGTCCAGCCCGAACTGCTAGGTCACATCCCTTCTGCACGAGACCACAAGCATCCCCAAACATGTTTCACCCTTGTTGGGGATCATCAGTGAGGAGTAGCTTGGGTCTCTAGGCCCAGCAGGCACGGGACCCACGTCTGGGCATACCCGTCCCACTCGGGGTGACAAAGCAAAAACAAAGAGGTGATGGCTGGAAGGTTTAGACTGAATCTTAACCACTGGCATTGCTCGGGGCAACCCTCCAGACCATCGTTCTTCGCCTGCCAAGCCATTACAGAAGGGGAAAGACCATATGCAAATCAGGCTTGGCCCCACCCCAAAAGGGGAAGTCCAGCCCGAACTGCTAGGTCACATCCCTTCTGCACGAGACCACAAGCATCCCCAAACATGTTTCACCCTTGTTGGGGATCATCAGTGAGGAGTAGCTTGGGTCTCTAGGCCCAGCAGGCACGGGACCCACGTCTGGGCATACCCGTCCCACTCGGGGTGACAAAGCAAAAACAAAGAGGTGATGGCTGGAAGGTTTAGACTGAATCTTAACCACTGGCATTGCTCGGGGCAACCCTCCAGACCATCGTTCTTCGCCTGCCAGGCCATTACAGAAGGGGAAAGACCATATGCAAATCAGGCTTGGCCCCACCCCAAAAGGGGAAGTCCAGCCCGAACTGCTAGGTCACATCCCTTCTGCACGAGACCACAAGCATCCCCAAACATGTTTCACCCTTGTTGGGGATCATCAGTGAGGAGTAGCTTGGGTGTCTAGGCCCAGCAGGCACGGGACCCACGTCTGGGCATACCCGTCCCACTCGGGGTGACAAAGCAAAAACAAAGAGGTGATGGCTGGAAGGTTTAGACTGAATCTTAACCACTGGCATTGCTCGGGGCAACCCTCCAGACCATCGTTCTTCGCCTGCCAAGCCATTACAGAAGGGGAAAGACCATATGCAAATCAGGCTTGGCCCCACCCCAAAAGGGGAAGTCCAGCCCGAACTGCTAGGTCACATCCCTTCTGCACGAGACCACAAGCATCCCCAAACATGTTTCACCCTTGTTGGGGATCATCAGTGAGGAGTAGCTTGGGTCTCTAGGCCCAGCAGGCACGGGACCCACGTCTGGGCATACCCGTCCCACTCGGGGTGACAAAGCAAAAACAAAGAGGTGATGGCTGGAAGGTTTAGACTGAATCTTAACCACTGGCATTGCTCGGGGCAACCCTCCAGACCATCGTTCTTCGCCTGCCAAGCCATTACAGAAGGGTAAAGACCATATGCAAATCAGGCTTGGCCCCACCCCAAAAGGGGAAGTCCAGCCCGAACTGCTAGGTCACATCCCTTCTGCACGAGACCACAAGCATCCCCAAACATGTTTCACCCTTGTTGGGGATCATCAGTGAGGAGTAGCTTGGGTCTCTAGGCCCAGCAGGCACGGGACCCACGTCTGGGCATACCCGTCCCACTCGGGGTGACAAAGCAAAAACAAAGAGGTGATGGCTGGAAGGTTTAGACTGAATCTTAACCACTGGCATTGCTCGGGGCAACCCTCCAGACCATCGTTCTTCGCCTGCCAGGCCATTACAGAAGGGGAAAGACCATATGCAAATCAGGCTTGGCCCCACCCCAAAAGGGGAAGTCCAGCCCGAACTGCTAGGTCACATCCCTTCTGCACGAGACCACAAGCATCCCCAAACATGTTTCACCCTTGTTGGGGATCATCAGTGAGGAGTAGCTTGGGTGTCTAGGCCCAGCAGGCACGGGACCCACGTCTGGGCATACCCGTCCCACTCGGGGTGACAAAGCAAAAACAAAGAGGTGATGGCTGGAAGGTTTAGACTGAATCTTAACCACTGGCATTGCTCGGGGCAACCCTCCAGACCATCGTTCTTCGCCTGCCAAGCCATTACAGAAGGGGAAAGACCATATGCAAATCAGGCTTGGCCCCACCCCAAAAGGGGAAGTCCAGCCCGAACTGCTAGGTCACATCCCTTCTGCACGAGACCACAAGCATCCCCAAACATGTTTCACCCTTGTTGGGGATCATCAGTGAGGAGTAGCTTGGGTCTCTAGGCCCAGCAGGCACGGGACCCACGTCTGGGCATACCCGTCCCACTCGGGGTGACAAAGCAAAAACAAAGAGGTGATGGCTGGAAGGTTTAGACTGAATCTTAACCACTGGCATTGCTCGGGGCAACCCTCCAGACCATCGTTCTTCGCCTGCCAAGCCATTACAGAAGGGGAAAGACCATATGCAAATCAGGCTTGGCCCCACCCCAAAAGGGGAAGTCCAGCCCGAACTGCTAGGTCACATCCCTTCTGCACGAGACCACAAGCATCCCCAAACATGTTTCACCCTTGTTGGGGATCATCAGTGAGGAGTAGCTTGGGTCTCTAGGCCCAGCAGGCACGGGACCCACGTCTGGGCATACCCGTCCCACTCGGGGTGACAAAGCAAAAACAAATAGGTGATGGCTGGAAGGTTTAGACTGAATCTTAATCACTGGCATTGCTCGGGGCAACCCTCCAGACCATCGTTCTTCGCCTGCCAGGCCATTACAGAAGGGGAAAGACCATATGCAAATCAGGCTTGGCCCCACCCCAAAAGGGGAAGTCCAGCCCGAACTGCTAGGTCACATCCCTTCTGCACGAGACCACAAGCATCCCCAAACATGTTTCACCCTTGTTGGGGATCATCAGTGAGGAGTAGCTTGGGTCTCTAGGCCCAGCAGGCACGGGACCCACGTCTGGGCATACCCGTCCCACTCGGGGTGACAAAGCAAAAACAAAGAGGTGATGGCTGGAAGGTTTAGACTGAATCTTAACCACTGGCATTGCTCGGGGCAACCCTCCAGACCATCGTTCTTCGCCTGCCAAGCCATTACAGAAGGGGAAAGACTATATGCAAATCAGGCTTGGCCCCACCCCAAAAGGGGAAGTCCAGCCCGAACTGCTAGGTCACATCCCTTCTGCACGAGACCACAAGCATCCCCAAACATGTTTCACCCTTGTTGGGGATCATCAGTGAGGAGTAGCTTGGGTCTCTAGGCCCAGCAGGCACGGGACCCACGTCTGGGCATACCCGTCCCACTCGGGGTGACAAAGCAAAAACAAAGAGGTGATGGCTGGAAGGTTTAGACTGAATCTTAACCACTGGCATTGCTCGGGGCAACCCTCCAGACCATCGTTCTTCGCCTGCCAAGCCATTACAGAAGGGGAAAGACCATATGCAAATCAGGCTTGGCCCCACCCCAAAAGGGGAAGTCCAGCCCGAACTGCTAGGTCACATCCCTTCTGCACGAGACCACAAGCATCCCCAAACATGTTTCACCCTTGTTGGGGATCATCAGTGAGGAGTAGCTTGGGTCTCTAGGCCCAGCAGGCATGGGACCCATGTCTGGGCATACCCGTCCCACTCGGGGTGACAAAGCAAAAACAAAGAGGTGATGGCTGGAAGGTTTAGACTGAATCTTAACCACTGGCATTGCTCGGGGCAACCCTCCAGACCATCGTTCTTCGCCTGCCAAGCCATTACAGAAGGGGAAAGACCATATGCAAATCAGGCTTGGCCCCACCCCAAAAGGGGAAGTCCAGCCCGAACTGCTAGGTCACATCCCTTCTGCACGAGACCACAAGCATCCCCAAACATGTTTCACCCTTGTTGGGGATCATCAGTGAGGAGTAGCTTGGGTCTCTAGGCCCAGCAGGCACGGGACCCACGTCTGGGCATACCCGTCCCACTCGGGGTGACAAAGCAAAAACAAAGAGGTGATGGCTGGAAGGTTTAGACTGAATCTTAACCACTGGCATTGCTCGGGGCAACCCTCCAGACCATCGTTCTTCGCCTGCCAGGCCATTACAGAAGGGGAAAGACCATATGCAAATCAGGCTTGGCCCCACCCCAAAAGGGGAAGTCCAGCCCGAACTGCTAGGTCACATCCCTTCTGCACGAGACCACAAGCATCCCCAAACATGTTTCACCCTTGTTGGGGATCATCAGTGAGGAGTAGCTTGGGTGTCTAGGCCCAGCAGGCACGGGACCCACGTCTGGGCATACCCGTCCCACTCGGGGTGACAAAGCAAAAACAAAGAGGTGATGGCTGGAAGGTTTAGACTGAATCTTAACCACTGGCATTGCTCGGGGCAACCCTCCAGACCATCGTTCTTCGCCTGCCAAGCCATTACAGAAGGGGAAAGACCATATGCAAATCAGGCTTGGCCCCACCCCAAAAGGGGAAGTCCAGCCCGAACTGCTAGGTCACATCCCTTCTGCACGAGACCACAAGCATCCCCAAACATGTTTCACCCTTGTTGGGGATCATCAGTGAGGAGTAGCTTGGGTCTCTAGGCCCAGCAGGCACGGGACCCACGTCTGGGCATACCCGTCCCACTCGGGGTGACAAAGCAAAAACAAAGAGGTGATGGCTGGAAGGTTTAGACTGAATCTTAACCACTGGCATTGCTCGGGGCAACCCTCCAGACCATCGTTCTTCGCCTGCCAAGCCATTACAGAAGGGGAAAGACCATATGCAAATCAGGCTTGGCCCCACCCCAAAAGGGGAAGTCCAGCCCGAACTGCTAGGTCACATCCCTTCTGCACGAGACCACAAGCATCCCCAAACATGTTTCACCCTTGTTGGGGATCATCAGTGAGGAGTAGCTTGGGTCTCTAGGCCCAGCAGGCACGGGACCCACGTCTGGGCATACCCGTCCCACTCGGGGTGACAAAGCAAAAACAAATAGGTGATGGCTGGAAGGTTTAGACTGAATCTTAAACACTGGCATTGCTCGGGGCAACCCTCCAGACCATCGTTCTTCGCCTGCCAGGCCATTACAGAAGGGGAAAGACCATATGCAAATCAGGCTTGGCCCCACCCCAAAAGGGGAAGTCCAGCCCGAACTGCTAGGTCACATCCCTTCTGCACGAGACCACAAGCATCCCCAAACATGTTTCACCCTTGTTGGGGATCATCAGTGAGGAGTAGCTTGGGTCTCTAGGCCCAGCAGGCACGGGACCCACGTCTGGGCATACCCGTCCCACTCGGGGTGACAAAGCAAAAACAAAGAGGTGATGGCTGGAAGGTTTAGACTGAATCTTAACCACTGGCATTGCTCGGGGCAACCCTCCAGACCATCGTTCTTCGCCTGCCAAGCCATTACAGAAGGGGAAAGACTATATGCAAATCAGGCTTGGCCCCACCCCAAAAGGGGAAGTCCAGCCCGAACTGCTAGGTCACATCCCTTCTGCACGAGACCACAAGCATCCCCAAACATGTTTCACCCTTGTTGGGGATCATCAGTGAGGAGTAGCTTGGGTCTCTAGGCCCAGCAGGCACGGGACCCACGTCTGGGCATACCCGTCCCACTCGGGGTGACAAAGCAAAAACAAAGAGGTGATGGCTGGAAGGTTTAGACTGAATCTTAACCACTGGCATTGCTCGGGGCAACCCTCCAGACCATCGTTCTTCGCCTGCCAAGCCATTACAGAAGGGGAAAGACCATATGCAAATCAGGCTTGGCCCCACCCCAAAAGGGGAAGTCCAGCCCGAACTGCTAGGTCACATCCCTTCTGCACGAGACCACAAGCATCCCCAAACATGTTTCACCCTTGTTGGGGATCATCAGTGAGGAGTAGCTTGGGTCTCTAGGCCCAGCAGGCATGGGACCCATGTCTGGGCATACCCGTCCCACTCGGGGTGACAAAGCAAAAACAAAGAGGTGATGGCTGGAAGGTTTAGACTGAATCTTAACCACTGGCATTGCTCGGGGCAACCCTCCAGACCATCGTTCTTCGCCTGCCAAGCCATTACAGAAGGGGAAAGACCATATGCAAATCAGGCTTGGCCCCACCCCAAAAGGGGAAGTCCAGCCCGAACTGCTAGGTCACATCCCTTCTGCACGAGACCACAAGCATCCCCAAACATGTTTCACCCTTGTTGGGGATCATCAGTGAGGAGTAGCTTGGGTCTCTAGGCCCAGCAGGCACGGGACCCACGTCTGGGCATACCCGTCCCACTCGGGGTGACAAAGCAAAAACAAAGAGGTGATGGCTGGAAGGTTTAGACTGAATCTTAACCACTGGCATTGCTCGGGGCAACCCTCCAGACCATCGTTCTTCGCCTGCCAAGCCATTACAGAAGGCGAAAGACCATATGCAAATCAGGCTTGGCCCCACCCCAAAAGGGGAAGTCCAGCCCGAACTGCTAGGTCACATCCCTTCTGCACGAGACCACAAGCATCCCCAAACATGTTTCACCCTATTGTCACCCCGAGTGGGAAGGGTATGCCCAGACGTGGGTCCCTTGCCCGCTGGGCCTAGAGACCCAAGCTACTCCTCATTGATGACGCCCAACAAGGCTGAAACATGTCTGGGGATGCTTGTGGTCTCGTGCAGAAGGGATGTGACCTAGCAGTTCGGGCTGGACTACCCCTTTGGGGGTGGGACCAAGCCTGATTTGCATATGGTTTTTTCCCCTTTTGTAATGGCTTGGCAGGTGAAGAACGATGGTCTGGAGGGTTGCCCAGAGCAATGCCAGAGGTCAAGATTTATTCTAAACCTTCCAGCCATCAACTCTTTTGTTTTGCTATTGTCACCCCGAGTGGGAAGGGTATGCCCAGACGTGGGTCCCTTGCCTGCTGGGCCTAGAGACCCAAGCTACTCCTCATTGATGACGCCCAACAAGGCTGAAACATGTCTGGGGATACTTGTGGTCTCGTGCAGAAGGGATGTGACCTAGCAGTTCGGGCTGGACTATCCCTTTGGGGGTGGGACCAAACCTGATTTGCATATGGTTTTTTTCCCCTTTTGTAATGGCTTGGCAGGTGAAGAACGATGGTCTGGAGGGTTGCCCAGAGCAATGCCAGAGGTCAAGATTTATTCTAAACCTTCCAGCCATCAACTCTTTTGTTTTGCTATTGTCACCCCGAGTGGGAAGGGTATGCCCAGACGTGGGTCCCTTGCCTGCTGGGCCTAGAGACCCAAGCTACTCCTCATTGATGACGCCCAACAAGGCTGAAACATGTCTGGGGATGCTTGTGGTCTCGTGCAGAAGGGATGTGACCTAGCAGTTCGGGCTGGACTACCCCTTTGGGGGTGGGACCAAGCCTGATTTGCATATGGTTTTTTCCCCTTTTGTAATGGCTTGGCAGGTGAAGAACGATGGTCTGGAGGGTTGCCCAGAGCAATGCCAGAGGTCAAGATTTATTCTAAACCTTCCAGCCATCAACTCTTTTGTTTTGCTATTGTCACCCCGAGTGGGAAGGGTATGCCCAGACGTGGGTCCCTTGCCTGCTGGGCCTAGAGACCCAAGCTACTCCTCATTGATGACGCCCAACAAGGCTGAAACATGTCTGGGGATGCTTGTGGTCTCGTGCAGAAGGGATGTGACCTAGCAGTTCGGGCTGGACTACCCCTTTGGGGGTGGGACCAAGCCTGATTTGCATATGGTTTTTTCCCCTTTTGTAATGGCTTGGCAGGTGAAGAACGATGGTCTGGAGGGTTGCCCAGAGCAATGCCAGAGGTCAAGATTTATTCTAAACCTTCCAGCCATCAACTCTTTTGTTTTGCTATTGTCACCCCGAGTGGGAAGGGTATGCCCAGACGTGGGTCCCTTGCCTGCTGGGCCTAGAGACCCAAGCTACTCCTCATTGATGACGCCCAACAAGGCTGAAACATGTCTGGGGATGCTTGTGGTCTCGTGCAGAAGGGATGTGACCTAGCAGTTCGGGCTGGACTACCCCTTTGGGGGTGGGACCAAGCCTGATTTGCATATGGTTTTTTACCCTTTTGTAATGGCTTGGCAGGTGAAGAACGATGGTCTGGAGGGTTGCCCAGAGCAATGCCAGAGGTCAAGATTTATTCTAAACCTTCCAGCCATCAACTCTTTTGTTTTGCTATTGTCACCCCGAGTGGGAAGGGTATGCCCAGACGTGGGTCCCTTGCCTGCTGGGCCTAGAGAGCCAAGCTACTCCTCATTGATGACGCCCAACAAGGCTGAAACATGTCTGGGGATGCTTGTGGTCTCGTGCAGAAGGGATGTGACCTAGCAGTTCGGGCTGGACTACCCCTTTGGGGGTGGGACCAAGCCTGATTTGCATATGGTTTTTTCCCCTTTTGTAATGGCTTGGCAGGTGAAGAACGATGGTCTGGAGGGTTGCCCAGAGCAATGCCAGAGGTCAAGATTTATTCTAAACCTTCCAGCCATCAACTCTTTTGTTTTGCTATTGTCACCCCGAGTGGGAAGGGTATGCCCAGACGTGGGTCCCTTGCCTGCTGGGCCTAGAGACCCAAGCTACTCCTCATTGATGACGCCCAACAAGGCTGAAACATGTCTGGGGATGCTTGTGGTCTCGTGCAGAAGGGATGTGACCTAGCAGTTCGGGCTGGACTACCCCTTTGGGGGTGGGACCAAGCCTGATTTGCATATGGTTTTTTCCCCTTTTGTAATGGCTTGGCAGGTGAAGAACGATGGTCTGGAGGGTTGCCCAGAGCAATGCCAGAGGTCAAGATTTATTCTAAACCTTCCAGCCATCAACTCTTTTGTTTTGCTATTGTCACCCCGAGTGGGAAGGGTATGCCCAGACGTGGGTCCCTTGCCTGCTGGGCCTAGAGACCCAAGCTACTCCTCATTGATGACGCCCAACAAGGCTGAAACATGTCTGGGGATGCTTGTGGTCTCGTGCAGAAGGGATGTGACCTAGCAGTTCGGGCTGGACTACCCCTTTGGGGGTGGGACCAAGCCTGATTTGCATATGGTTTTTTCCCCTTTTGTAATGGCTTGGCAGGTGAAGAACGATGGTCTGGAGGGTTGCCCAGAGCAATGCCAGAGGTCAAGGTTTATTCTAAACCTTCCAGCCATCAACTCTTTTGTTTTGCTATTGTCACCCCGAGTGGGAAGGGTATGCCCAGACGTGGGTCCCTTGCCTGCTGGGCCTAGAGACCCAAGCTACTCCTCATTGATGACGCCCAACAAGGCTGAAACATGTCTGGGGATGCTTGTGGTCTCGTGCAGAAGGGATGTGACCTAGCAGTTCGGGCTGGACTACCCCTTTGGGGGTGGGACCAAGCCTGATTTGCATATGGTTTTTTCCCCTTTTGTAATGGCTTGGCAGGTGAAGAACGATGGTCTGGAGGGTTGCCCAGAGCAATGCCAGAGGTCAAGATTTATTCTAAACCTTCCAGCCATCAACTCTTTTGTTTTGGGTATCTGGTCATTGCATCGAAAGCAATACCATTGAATGCCTTTCCATCAAAAAAAATGCATCAAAATAAAAAGCATCAAATTAATGTTTTTTAAAGGTAACGGGTTTAGTTTAATTTTAATGGGTTTCAAAGGGTAAAAAAACAGGGCGTTAAGGGGGAGCCACCTTTAAAAAATATATATATTAATGCATTCGATGCCATTTTTGTCGAAGCATTTTATTCGATGGAATGGTCCATCGATGGTAATAATTCGATGCAAAGACCATAAACCATGGCGGAGTACACCGCCACTGTGCGCATGCTCTTTAGTCATCTCTTTACACAAAGAATTTACAGCAGAGATGAGAACAGGCTGCGCTTTCTGCAGTGTGCGTTGTGTTAATTCTGTGCCAGCCCAGAGTCCTGCTACCGTGGTTACTAGTAGCTCCCGAGGGCAGGCGTGTGCCCAAGAATATATTTAATCCTACGCAGAAATTACTTGCTCGTGTGTGAGTTTCTGGTTCCAGCTTTCGCTGGGGCATCTTTAAGTACTTTGTGTACCTCAGCACAAGGCAAACTCGGTGTGGTGCTGTCCACGCTTGGTAGTGTTCTTGTGCACGGAAGGGCCTCAGGAGGGCTCGGGTTAATGCTAGGTAAGGGGACAGTGTATGCTCGGGTGGATTCTCCAAATCAAGGCACAGCAAAAGCATGGCATTCTTCCATGATATTATGCATGGTTGCATCTCCGGTTCATTCTGTGGTGTGTGTCTGGGGTAGGTGGGCAACTCACATGGTCACTACTTGCTATGGAGGGCACTATTATGCCATGCTACGTCGCGTTATGCTATGCTATGTTGTGTGGTTATCCTACAGTATGCAGTGTTATCTGATGCTGGCTAAGGTGCAAAGGTTATAGGGATGTCTGCATGCGCTGACTTGAATTTCTTTTGTTGAGAGACAGATGAATATGTCATTCATGGCATCTGCCCCTCCCCCACCACCATATCGCACAGGTGAGAGACGCTACTCAATTAGACAACCATATCGTCCTTATCCCAGGCAGATACAGGCGAAAATGGACCTGATGTAACTAAAGATGGTACAAACAATTGAACTCACTGATAACTGACAGATGTGCATGCAATAAACACGAAGCAAATAAGCACTCACCATGGAAAAACACTGACATTAGGTCAAATGTGCATTTATACTTGGAGAATGTCACTTGCAATCATATAGACACGAAGAACATAAAATAAGCAATGTATATGCTGAAATGCAACATGAACGATATACACATATAGCTTCCTAAAGTATTAATGCAATGGTAATGGGTCGCCATCTTTTTTAAATGGTTGTTGAAACCCACATTGAAATGTATGAGAAAGCCTTGACGCTGCAAGGAAGCTCAAAATGCTGAAGTCACTGGAATACAGATCTATGCAAGGCAGACAGTAGCTGCTGGCTCCTCGCCAATGTTACTGAGACATTAGGGAGTACACGAGCGGTCCAGAATAGAACATGAGATAATAATTTTAGATAATAATTCCCATAGCACTGGACATATTTCTCTCAGATTAATTGAAGAACTAACAACCTTTGAATGCCAGGTGCCCAGTAATTATAAGCCCAAAACTGTATACGGAAAGGATCGACCAAAAGTCCCTAGTGGTTGAGAAAGGAATTACACCTGCGTCCATATCAGCAAAAATCCCAAAAAATACAAGGCAAAACAATTCAAAACGCGGTCCTCTCATAAGTGACCCATAATTGAAAGACAATGTGGGTCATTACGAGTACGGCGGTAGGGGGTTAACGGAAACAGTAAGGATGCCGGTGCAGTTAACCCCCTACTGCCGCATTCCAAGGTCCCTTAGTGGGTCCCACTAGGGCAGGCTGGTTTTACCAGCTGCCCTTAGCGAGACCCGTTAAGGGACCAGGGAACTGATAATGGGCCCGCAATTTGCGGGCCCGTTATTAGCTCCTTCCCCATTCCCATTGAGACCTATGGGGGCTCAAATGGGAATGGGGAATGGTTTTCTAAATGGGGACTTACTGGGTCCGCAAGGGTCGGAATGTCCCGGTAAGTCCCCATTCCGACACCACAGACCCGGACATGGGTTTGGAGGCAGCCATGGTGTTATTAGCACGATGGCTGCCTCCAAACTCGTAATGACCCCCAATGTCTATTCATTAGCTCCAGACACAGATAGCCACCTTCCTCACCTCGGTACAGATTCCCAGAACTGAGGTGCCCAACAAGGCCAAGTACAAAGCTAAGCACCCACGCTCGAGGCCTAGGAAATAATGGATTGTATGTTTTGAACTAAGGAAAGCAGTCAGTGGATCTCTTTCCCCCTACTCCCATCTTGGCTCATATGTTGATGACCTGTCAGATGCTCAAGGTTTTTAAGGTGGATGCCAACCAATAAAAACTCTCAATGCTACGCCGCCCAGTACATGTTGCATTAAGCAATGAATTCATAAACAGATGACATGTGTTCTCTATTATCAGTTTAGAGGTTGTCTCAGGTGGAGCTATCAGATATGCACTAGCCAATTAAAAGACCACCCCGTCCAGTTAACTTCTCTTCAATGCACTTGCACGGCCGAACACCACAAGGCCTAGTAGGACCACAAACGTATATATATATTTATATATTACTGTTGTTTTATTAGTATTTTTTATTTTTTTCCACTGTTATTATTTCCCCTGTTCCCTTCCCATTCAGCCTTGTGGCACTTTGAAACACTATTCTGTTGTATAAAGTGCCTTAAAAATGCTCAATAAAATAAAAATAAATAAAACAACCCATATATAATATGTACATAGTCTATTCCCTTAATAAATACCTCATCCTCTTGGTTTTGGTAACCAAGATTGTGATGTTACATCAATGATGACCTATTTTCTGATTTTAAACCAGTGTTATACTCGAGAAGAGCTGAGAGCTTTTGAGACCTGTATGCTTATATTTTGTAATTGCTTTATTTGGATTGTTAAGAAAGTGGGTTTTGACATTTTCTTTGACTATTTCTGTTATTTGCTGCAGGATTTCCCGGCCTACCTGTTCCGCATAAACTGTGGTTTGCCAGTCCACCTTTATACTTTCTTACCCATGCATAATTCTCACCTGCACTAGAATAGAGCAGAGCACACAGCGCATTGGAATAGTTAGAGCCAAGTGCACCCCTGCACTGTTATAGAGCACAGCCCACACCTGCATTGGGATAGTTACAGCAAAACCCACACCTGCACAGCGATAGTTAGAGCTGATCCCACCACTGTGCGGGGATAGTTAAAGCAGAGCTCACACATACACAATGATAATTGGAGCAGAGAACACACCTGCACAGGGATAGTTGGAGCACAACCAACACTTGTACAGTGAGAGGTAGAGCAGAGCCCACACCGGCAAATGGATAATTCGAGTACATCCCACACCTGTACAGTGATGATTAGAGCAGAGCCATACATGCATTGTCATAGTAAGAGCAGAGCCACACCTACACAGGGCTAGTTGGAGCAGAGCCAACACCTGCATGCAGATAGTTGGTGCAGAGCCGACACCTTTATACAGATAGGTGAAGCAGAGCTAACACCTGCACAGAGATAGTTAGAGCCACACTTGCACTGTGATAGTTAGAGCAGAGCTGACACCTGCATACAGATATGTGGAGCGGAGCCGGCACCTTCCTACAAATAGGTGGAGCAGAGCTGACACCTGCACAGTGATAGAGCAGAGCCCACTCCTGCAAAGGGACAGTTAGAACAGAGACCACACACACCCCAACTGTACTGGCATAGTTGGTGCAGTGCCAACACCTGCACAGAGATCTCCAAACACAATATCAACAGATCACCTTTATGTAGAGTATCACCTGGCCATTGGCTGAATTATGCTTCTTTTCAACTCCTCCCAAATTCAAGCCCCATAACATGCACAAAGGCGAACAGGCCGTTGTGCAGCTTAACCCGGGACATACTGACCTATCTATTGTGATGTACATGGGCACCACATAGAGATCAAGGCCTTCATTCAGGGCTTGTAATTATCCAGACTACTTATACTAAACTTTCCTGGGGTAATCTGCTAATGCTATTCTCTTCTATCTGATCTTCTGCTGGATTGTTTTGTGGAGTTGTTGGTGCATGCCCCTCCAGGCCACGCCTTTCCAACTGCGGTGACATGTAGAATCTACGTATTAAAAACCTAAAAGGGGTAACTCGGTGCTGTGTCCAATGCAGAAGGATCTGAAGGGAGGCATAATGTTTGTCTGTGTGCACATGTAAGCTCCTTTTATTGAATGAGTGATGCATTGCATGGTGGGAAATATATTCTTTTGTTGGATCTTTTGTCCCTCAAAGACAACACGCTCTTCCGATTTATTCTTGTGAAAATGTGCATTGTGGGCTTCTCCGGTATCACACCGGGCACACACTGATTCATAAACACACTGATGATCTGTGTACGCCCTAAATTATGTATTGTGTGCAGACATTTGCAAACCTCAACCTGGGTATGCTGTTATGGTTTCTTTAAGATCAGTTCTCAAGTCCCTCCCTGGTCGCTCATAGTACCTCTGTGAAGTGTCTTCATTTGTCTTTCTGCTTTCTTGGGGTGCGCCTTCCATCCCCTGTGCATGGTAGGGAGACCTTCTCTGGTGGACGTAGATCTGAAAACCGCTGTCTATGATGTCAGACGTGAACATGCCTTTCACAAGTGCCCAGGTTCTCATGCAAGCAAGATGCCCCTTTGCTGTCTCCACTTTCACCACCTCTCTGTTTCAGCGTCCTGGCTCTACTGCCCACCGGCCCACTATCGCTCTCCTCCTCACCATGTGTTTGTGGCTAAGGGAGCCTATCCTATTCCCTCTCTGTCCTTGCGCTTCACCTGCCCCTCCTTGAGGATTAGATATATGTTCATTCCTCCACCGATTCCCCGCTCACATTTCAGCGACTCTGGATTCACACTGTTCCAGACTCCCACCTGCTCTGCCTATCTGGCAGACTCTCTCCCGGTGTTCCTTCTTTCCTCCTCTCCTTCACTTTCACTCTCCTCTTTCCTCCTGGTGTTCCTCCTCCCCTTTCTCTTTGTCCATTTGCTCTCGCCTCCTGCCAGACGCATAGGCAGGGTAGGGCCTGAGCAAGCAAGGGCCACCCAAAATCTGTAAATGCCCTCTCAGCAGCACTGTGTGGTATTTACAGATGTTAATGTCACTGCAGTGTTTCTAACTATATTAGCTTCAGGCCCCACTTGTTAGACAATCCTGGCTACACCTCTGCCTCCTGCCTCTTTTGAATGCTCTCCTTCTCCAAACCCCCACACTGTTCTGAAAAACCCTTTCCCTTTTATACAGACCTAATCCAACCTCCAAGGGTTGCGCGGGTTTCAGGCGTATATCTCAAGGTTCATTGCAGTTTGATTGGTTTGTAGTGTCACCTCCCCATGACTCCATTGTTGTAACCCCTACCTCGCAGAGCACTGCAGTGCAACCTGATAAAGACTTGCATCATCTGCTTGGTTTTAGTTTGTTTGTTTGTGTGTGCTGTAAGAGGCAAACACTTTGTGGTGCCGCTCAACAAGCAACATCCTCCTAGAATGGGCGTACATGCCTTTGTCAATGTTTCCCAGCCAGTCTGTATTGCATTTTCATAGACTGAGCACAGACAGTATCCTCATGTTTCTTGCATGCTATGATGCCTGAAAGTTACAGGGCGATGTCTGTCTGTGGTTGAATAAGCATGTGGGTGCCTGTGTGTGGCACAGTGTGCACAAGATGGACCCAGGCATCGATAAGCCCCTTAAAGGATCCTCACCCCATTGTGGCATTTGGTGGTGAGCTCCAGACGCCCGCACTAGGTATAGTGTGGTTGTTCATGGGATTATCTCCACTACACCCCAGGGCACAGCATCACAGCATGAGTGTTGGAATCCGGGCCCCCCTTGGATACACCAACCATCACCCCCAAAGGACAGACCGGAGACTTCATCACAGAACCCAGGTGACTCATCAGATCTTCCCTCGTGAATACTACTGACCACATCTCACTTTATCTGAAAGGATTCAACAGCTTTATCAGAACCTATCCTAATCAATCCCCCTGGCCTTATTAGGCCTTTCCTTTGTGGATATCAAAGGATATATCAAAAATGAGTACACATAGCGGCAAAATGGCAATGAAATGAACGCACCGATCGATGCGTTTACAAGCCTTACCTGGTAATCCCAGCGACGTTGCGGCACGCATCTTACGCCGTTCCGGACCATTGTTTCCATGGGAAGGGAGAAGGGACTACCTGTATAAATTGAAGTAATGTCATAGCATGATTTGGGATATGCTCATCAGAACCTAACTGGATCCATTCTAGTAAATACTAATGAATTCATGGAAAAAGTAGATCTGGTAATATATGGATCCATTTAGGTTCTCATGAGCATATCCCAAATTATGCTATGATATTACTTCAATTTATATTGGTGGTCCATCTTGGAATACTAAAATGAATGCTTGGGATCTACAGGAGCCCCTCTCACTCACTAATTAGGCTTTCAAGGTGCCTCAGAACCTACTGTTATCGATCGCAATTACTCCAAAAAATAATATGTTTACCTTTGTAGATTTGAGTGAAGGTTTCACTTGCTCTACTCTGATAATCTGACTTCCACTAAAGACACAGGGCCTCATTACACGGATGGCGGAGAACCATGGCGCTATTAGCGCCATGGTTCATGCCAGTAAAATACTGGCACCGCCTTGGCGGAAAGGGGAATTACCGCCCCATTCCAAGGTTGGCGGGGAGGTAATTCCCCCTTCCACCATTGCCCTTCCCCATTCCCATTTTTGCCCCATCGGGCATAATGGGAATGGGGAACGCGCTAATTACGGTACCGCAAATTGCGGTACCGTAATTAGCTCCCTGGGTCCCTTTGCGGGTTGAAAAGCAGGCGTTAAATTCCCCAACTCGCAAATGGACCTCGTAGTAAGGCAGTAAGGATTTACCGGTACCAGTAAAATACCGGTACCGGTAAACCCTTACCGCCTACCGTGTAATGAAGCCCACAGTCCATTCCCAGCAATGCTGGCAAAGAGTGGATTTTTCACTTTGGTCACTAAGCTGAGTCGAACTGGGGCTTACAATTCACTTGGGCACCAATGGAAACGTGGCCCACAGTTGCAAATGGCCATTCATTGCTTTTGTGACAGACATTTGAGTAGCACCCAAAAGGGAGGGCTTTCATAAAATGTGATCCAAATTGGGCATTTTCAAGAATATTCATTCAGTAACACTGGCCAAAACTACTAGCCGCTTGGTGAAGTAACTCATGAAAATGTGGACCACTTTGACGAAAAAAAATGGCCCCACACCCCCACATTTTGTGTTTTTGGTTCGGGCATTGCCCTATTGCCCTATAGGCCAGTCTGAGCCTGTACACAGGCCACTGCCATATTGATTCCCATCCGTGGCACACTCCTGTTTTTTCTGCACCCAACACTGCGGATCCTTTGTAGAAGCAAGGAGTTGAAAAGGGACCCATTAGGAGACGCACCTGCGATGCGGTGCCGGCCGCGTCCTCCCCCGCTGCTCGCTAAGTGCCCTCTGCTTCGAGAGACGCAGCATTGTAATCTGCGCTGGGCTTTCGTGCCCATCTGCGGTGCTTTTCTGCGTTTCTAAGAAATCTCTCTTACCGTAAAAGGTCACGCGAGAACAATCTATTATCTAGGTTTGCTTTAACTAGGACTTCTCTCCATGGGGCACTCTGATCCACTGCCCGGCTAATGACGGAGAGATAAAGGTTTACCGTAGACCCGGAGGAAGCGTAAGGAATGACCTTTTCCAAAGAGGCGCAGGCGCTTCCCTTTGCATCGCCGGCGTTAACTGTCTCTTTAGGTCCATCTTTAAATATCGGGGTAGGGTGTGTTCTCAAATTGTGATACGGAGGGAAACGGCCGCTTTGACCGTCCCAACACAAGACCGCTGCGTTTCAATGGCCCCATGAGAAAAGTGGCACTCCTTGGTCCCCAAACTAATACAAATGGACGTGTCTTGCAAATGATTTTTCCGTTTAACTATAATGCACGACTCCGGCTGGCTTGGACGCCAGTGCCATTTCTACAGGAAGCCATTGTGGCCGAGTGGCCTCCATGTGTGTCCCATCGGCCGCTCGTCTGGCCCTACAAGCAGGCATGTCCCTAATCCAGGCAACGTGGCAGCAACATGTCACTTTGGCTGAGGCGGCCGAAACCCGGGTGGAAACTGACTGTGATCTGAAGGAACACAAATGCAAAGAGGTACTGGGCGAGATGGCACAATCAAGGACAGACTCGTCAGGTCACTTTAATGCAGGGGTCTTCAAACTTTGGGGCAGGCCCCACTTGGGGGGCCTGAAGGATGTCCAAGGGGAGTACGGTGACTGCTTTTAATAGAAAACATAAGCAGATATGGCATCTGGGTGGGTAGGGCCAACAACAATATTTTTGCTCCATTTTGGGCACAGGACAGATCAGGAGGGGGTTCGGGGGATTGAGGGATTACATTTTTACTCAAAGGGGTGCTCAACATATAAAAAAGTTTGTATACCACTGCTTTAATGTGACATGTCTGGATCACAAATCCCCCTAACATGGCCAATTGTTTTGCAGGCTATTATTACTACCCACTCCTTTGCTAGCCCAGCTTCAATCATACTTGACAATGTTTATTCCTCGTTCATCCAACCATCCGGGTCTATGTGATCACTGCGCGGCACAAAATACCCCACACAGATATTTCTGAAACGGAAAATGGAGCCGCTCAGTGGTCACATAGATCGCACACGTATGTGTTACTGCCACAATTGCTGCCATGTGACTGCGGGACACACCCCTAACCCAGGGTACCCGGGACACCCCTCCAACCCCTGCTCCCCGTTTACCATATAATGGAATGTATCATCTTCATTACTTCATTTGGGGGAGTTCATGGAAGGAAACGGCCCATCAGCCCGAGCCTCAGGCCCCCAGTGAAGCAGGCTTAATGCTAATTGCACACAGGGACAAGATTCAGGGCGCTGATTTTTGTTGCAAAATCACCTTCACGCAATTTGTTAGATTTGATTTCCTGGATAAAAAAATACAAGCAAGATGACATGCGCAGGAAATAGTAAACAAAGACAAGCCAGATGACATGCGCAGGAAATAGTAAATGGGATAAGTTCCTGTATTATTCCCAGGGACCTCTTGAGAGCGGGCCGGGGGACAAGGAAGTGGCCGCACCAGTGCAAGCACAAGTAAGTGGAGTAATGGGGATAGGTTAGGACAGGGGGTGCAGATTTATAGCGGTTTGGGGGACGTAGTGAGAGGCAAAATACAGACGACTAGTCAAGTCAAAATACTTGTCAACCCATAGACCAGGGTAGACATTTCAAATTGCAAGCTACTAGCCATTTGTGAAAAGTCACTTGCCCCCTAAATTCTGTACATACACACAACACACCATTTCCTATTTGCCAAAAGTCAATCATCACTAGCCAATGGCTCAAAGCAATTGAAGGTTTTGCACCCTGCCCATTAGAGATTCACACGTGCTCTGTATGGTATTAGAGTGGCACAGTTGTCCAGAGTGATGAATTTGTACTTCCATTATTGTATTTGAATTTGTTTCACATGGTCATTTTTGCAATAATTGTATAAGGACAAATGTGGAGTCTTTGGAAGATTTATGCATATAGGTTGTGGTTGTTTCTGTAGCAGAAATATACATTTTTTTGCACAACTATGCATATTCGCAGATTGTATGTTTGTCTTCTGCACAACATTTGATATATGCAAATGTCTGCACAACATTTTTGATGATTTTTGCATAATGTCATATGTTAACAGTGTGTTTTTTGCAAATTATTATCTTTGTATTTTTGGAATGTGATTTTTCTAAGATGTTCATAAATAAGTCACAGTTCTACATCTGCCTGAAAGATCCATGTTTGCTTCTATAGCCCCAATTCAGAATTCTACGTGACATTGGGCCTCCTTCAGAGTTTGCTGGTCCGGAAACAACGGTGGCGGTAAACCCGCCGCTACTGTTGTTTCCGGACCGGCAAACTACGAGTTCTGCAGGCGGGTGGTGCCACCCGCCTGCAGACAGAAATGGAAACACCGGCACCATTAATTACGGTGCCGGTGTTTCCAGGGTCCTATGGGACTCCATGGCAATAGAGAGTAACGGAATGCCTGCTCTGGAATTACCTGATCACCGGGGATGTAATGCCCCACAAGTCCGGCGGAAGCCTGCCGGTTTTACCGGCACAGCTACCGCCGGACTCGTAATGAGGCCCATTGTTTTTAATTATTACTCGGAAGGCACCAATGTTTGATGGTTTGATATAGTTGGTGCCCAGGTGCCTGCAAAGTTAGGGGAACACCCATCTACTGGTTTGAGCTCATATGATATGATATGGCATTTATAACGCGCCTATACACAGGTGTATCTGATAGCATACGCCTTCTCTCAATTCCTATTGTCACTCTGCATAGTTTTCCTTGGTCCTGCCCATGACAACCTAGATGGCCATTATGAAGAAACCACAGTCAATCATGGTTTGTCCATAATTGTAAAAATGGATATCCCTTCGAAGCCTTGCAGACTGGTGGTAGCACTGGGGTCGGAATTCGGCTCTAGGGTTGGCTTCAAGGCTGTGTCTGCATGTAGTGATTGACTTTGGGGTTGCTTTGGCTGTGACCCTGAAATTAACTTACCCCTGGTTCCAGCTGGCGCACAGCCAATGTAATTTAACCTTTGACCTGGGGACATGCACGAGTACAGCTTGGCCGCAACCTAGATTCATTTTGCAAATGGTGCCAGATTACGAAATGCGTTTGCACAGGTCTCGGCAAAAAAACAAACATCAATTTGAGACGAAAATGAAATGAGGTTGCCTCTGCGTGCCTTTTCTCTCTTTCTTTTAATGGAATGGGTCTTCCCATCAGCGGGCAGCTCCATTTATGTAGAAGATGGATTCTGCGCGTAGCGACTCCGAGCGCGAGGCCTGTCGTGGGGACTCATTCAACATTGTCATCATTTCCATGAGAAGGCTCTGGGGAGGGGGGGGGCGGCGAAGGGAGTCTAAGGGAACTGTGGCCATTCATCAGGACTAATGGGGGGAAAAACCTTGTGTAGCAGTTTCCCTCCGTGACGGAGTGGAGGGTGTCATGCGCCTGCCCACCGCTCCGCTTCTCATGCCGAGTGCTCCATCAAAGGTGCGCCCTTGGATAGGTCTGCGCAGTCTTCTAGTGAAATGAGAAGACGCGCGGGAAAACAGAGCCGGGTGCATTGGATTGGGCACGGGTGATGTCATCTGTACCACACCTGTGCTCCCTCATTTCTATATCCAGCTTCCCTGCTGTGAGGAGAGCCTCTAGCAGGCAGGCACGACGGGGAAAAGTTCCTTCTAGTGAGCCACGAAAAGTCACTTGCCACCTCTGTTCTACGCGTGCGCGCAACACACCTTTTCTAACTCCACACGAGTTATTTATCAATAGCCAATGGCTAGTGGCGAGTGTGCACATTTTGAGCCCTGTATACAAAATAGGTGCCTCCGGGCTGCATTTTACTGTTGCCTTTTGCGTGATACGATGGGAATTCTATGTATATTTCTCTGCACTGTGCAATGTGATAGTGAATTCTATGTATATTTCTCTGCACTGTGCAATGTGATAGTGAATTCTATGTATATTTCTCTGCACTGTGCAATGTGATAGTGAGTTGGGTGTGGAGGAATGAATGGTCTGTCGTAAGAGGAACGTCTACGTGGTGAACAGGGACCAATATATTCAATATATATATATGTATATATATATACTGTGCAAAGTTGTCTTTATATATATTTTTGCTTTGTTTTATGGCTACCCTGGATGGCATTGTTGTTGTGTGTACTTGGCTCAAATGACTTATTGTATTATTTTAATTCCACATTCAAGTGAAGGGTTTATTTTCAAGCCTTTACTTTTTAAACCCACCCTAAATGTGCTAGTGTTTGCTGTGCATGCCCCAATATGCAAGGCTGTCAGAGTATATTGAATTGAAGGGCTGGAATATGGGTAAAAGGTGTCTGAACTTGTCTGCAGGATTAAAAACTCTCTGTTTTGGGTTGAAGAAGCAATGTATAAAATGCCCCTGCTCTGTAAAACAAAGCCAATTGTATGGATCTAAAGGCTTTCATTTGTGCTAATTTGCATACCCACAGCAGTCAGGATCCTATTAAGACTAAACAGAAGAGACCACATCACTCCAGCACTGAAAAGACTACACTGGTTACCAGTAAAAATGTGCATCAAATTCAAAGCACTCTGCATCGCCCACAAAGACTTGCACAGACAAGGAGTGGAATTCCTCCAAGACAAGATTAACCTGTATCGCCCAGGAAGTGAACTACGATCCAGCAACGACCTACAAATACAGGCAAAACACTACAAAAAAAGGAAATTCGGCAGAACAGCGTTCTCACGTCTAATTAATAACATCTGGAACAACATGACCAAAGAAATTAGAACCACAGAAGACCACATCACTTTCAGGTAATTGCTCAAAGCCTGGCTATTCAGCAGACCATGAAACCTCAAACAGACACCGGCAACAACAACACCACAGACAAACAACCAGAGAGGAGACAAGATGGGCCAAAGAACCACACACAAGAACCTGGATAGATACCGTCAACTGGCAACCAAAGACCCGCACCAGAGGCTCCAACAAACTGACCAACATACTAACCCATTTCCCCTTCCTGCTCCTCCAACGTAGCTGAAGCTTCTACACCAGACCATGAACTAGCCACACTACACATAAACAGAGAATCAACATTATGTAGACACCCAGGATCTCTAGGTGCTTAAGCACACCTAAAGTGAACCACCCACATAGTCCATAAACCATCCACAATGCAACTACACTCCAAGATACCAGATTAACTTACAGCTACAGCCACCCGTGACTCTGGATCCCTCATGGACACTATCTAACCAGTGCGCATTACCAAACCCACCATTACCATAACCCACACAACACACTAACACCAACACCAACACAAAATACTACCACACACCCGAGGCACTGAATCTTACCCATACGGTTACAATGCACGAGGCCTTTCACACAAACTACCTAACGCAAAACAACACTCAGAGGTGCAAGTTCCTCCTGGTTCTGAACCTGTACTCTCACCCTATCCCCACCCCCTCTCTTGCAGAGCCACACGAGCGCCTGGAGACTGCACCTGGGTGATAGCGGCGCATGGTATAAATCAACATAAAAAAACAATACTTTGCTCATGTGGCTCGGAAACGGAGGTGAACCTCCAGTGATGGATACTGGGTGGTGGGGTGGCGTGTTTGACTTGGCTGAAATAGCTTATTCATATATAAATGCTCCAACCTCCTCCCATGTGTATTAACTGTTCCACTAGTGTTCCTCTCCTTGTTTAAGGTGTAGTATCCTAGGTACAGCTCAGTTAGGCTCTAATGTGCTCTAATGTATCAAACACGTGTTTAAAATAAGGACATGGCATTGCCCTGTAAATGGCCATAACCTCTGCAGTGCATTACACAAACCATGGAAGCATGATAAATCCAAGCACAGAAGTAGCAAATTGCATGTGAACGAGACTCATTCCGTTGAATATGCATGAGTCAAGTTTCTATTACTGTGCATGAGCACTAGCCGCTTAATCCTCAAAGATAGTCTCATTATGAAGGAAAATCATCTGCAAGTATTCGGCGGCCAGTCTCCTGAAATGATGGCCATTACAATGAGGGCTAATGGTCTAGAAAATCCTGCATGCAGAGTCAGCTGCAGGTTGGATTAGCTAGGCCCACTCTGGCTGAAGAAGAGGTCTGCCGTGTGCAAGCCCAGGCGGAGATCGAGTGTCCTCAATATACACTTGCAACTTATTCTGCTTGTTTCATGAACCTCGTGAAAGCAATGCCTTCCAATGGCACCTGTAAGAAATACATGTGTGCCCCAAAAGGTAGCACCAGTGTGCACAGAAAACATTTAGAAGGGCCTTTAAATGTTTTTTAAAAACTGTGCTCAATAAGATATAAAACAAGGAGTGCCATTGCATCCTTCTAAAGCTCAGCTACTCCCTGCTGACCTATGTGGTTGCTTCGAGAAATGTAGAACAGCATTCAACCAATCCTCGAAGTAGGCACTGCAGCATGCGTGGACATTCCAAAATATAAAATGTGCCCTCTTAATTTTTCCAAAAATTATTTTTCTCCTTGAAAATTGGACTCCGACCATCACTTTGATAGTGCGGCTTTATGGAGCTGAGCAACAAGTCTTGATTTTGCAAATGCCCTTTATTTTGGCCTCTCTCTCTCTCCCTCTCTTTCTCTCTCTTTAATCGGCTAAAGGTAGCATAGGGAATCCAGGTCAAATTAAAAGGTCTAGCCTACAAGTAGTTCCACATTGTCGATCATAATTATGTTACTTACAGACGTGTCCTCCATTTTCCAACACCGGACCTTAGATGTTGATTTTTCTTGTCTCAACCTCCTTTTATTCTGGTTTGGAATTTGCTTCCAATTGACTTCAGGAATTCCAGGCCCCCAACTTCCTTCAGGTCTACAGTGAAATGTCATCTGTTCCTCATGGGTAACGAGCGGCTCGCAAGACGTTATGGCCAACACCTACCATGATCCCTCAAAAATGATTATAATGGGTAGGACTGATTGGAGTGGTTGGCCAAAACATCTGGAAAGTTATAGGTTGCCAACCTCTACTTGAGGCGGTCCATTAACCAGTGCTCGGGGTGCTTTATGGGTTATAGTATCACTGTATACATTTGTTTAACCAATTAATCAACAACCACCCAGCAGAAATAAGCATGGCCTCACAAACAAATGCCTGTGTGTGTACGAATGGCAATGAGTCCCTCATCAGTGAATTTTAGCAGCATCAGTGAACGAGATGCTGAGACTATACCACTCAAATCTGCCTTTCTCCAAACCACAGACTATAGGTTGATGTAAAACGATACAATGATTACGGCCAACGCCATCGACAGAAACCCATATCCAAATGTATCCAAAACACACGCTATGCATTAATCCCCTCAACTTTGTGCGTAAACAGACATCCACATTACAATATCCTCTGTGTAACTACTGCTGCTCGATGACCTATCCTTCTCAGCTCCACCACACTCTAACGCGGTCGCCCACCTGACAATTGTACTTGGCATCCCTGACCTAGAGAGTTTCTTCATGTTTTGGTTAGCTTTCCCTCAGTGTGATGGACCAAGATCCTCGGCATCTAGCGCGGCCCTCAGCAGCACCAAATTCCTTCCCCAATTCTCCACCATGGGTGGGCCTACTCTTTTATATGAACCTCTCAAATGTATCACCACCGGCACCCGTTTGACATGCAGTTGTGACACTAACTGACATTCCCCACATGAAAGTGGCATGTCTTTAGCAAAAAGGTGCCAGCACCCTTTGCAGATCAGAATGCCTCCGTGTTTGCACTGCTACATTTGCTGCCCCCAAACATCTGGGCAATAACATCAGTGACCAGAAATGACAAAATATTGTTTAGTTCAGCTGCTGCAATGCATTATGGTCAATTAACTTTCTTCTTACAACTAAACAGAGATCCAAAGAAATACTCTGACCGATATGTTCTGAATTAAATGACTCAGTTCGGCAAGATGGGCCGGGAAGTTTCATATTTGTCTTTTCTCCTTTCTGAGCATTCCCGCCTTTTCCACAGGGAGGAACTGGATGAAGCCTGCACCTGTCACTTTAATTTGTCCCTTCTCAAAAATGGTGGTTCGTGATTAATGGGACCTCGGTATAATCGTGAATTGGTCATTATGCTAGACTGATGGAACTGTAGACCACGATGAAGCAAAGAGCTGGCACATGCCTAGAGGGCCACATAGCTAGAGCTGCACAGCAGAGACAGCAATGCTCAGGTGGCAGGAGCCTCTGGAGCTCCTGCAAACAAAAAGTAAAGGGAACAGTGACAAGGACGAGTTATACAAGCCTGGCCTGAAGAGGTCTCCTAATAAGGGAAAGAAAGTGGGTATGAATTAAAATGTATGGTTATTCAATCAAATGTTTGTATATTTGGACAATCATGTTTGAAGGACTTATCATCCATTGGCAGGAAACATAGGACTCGGCCTTGCAGGGACAAAGAACTTGTTCACAATGAAGTGATGTTCTGGTGACATAAGCGTGACATGGAGAGTGCCTGTCACTTTAAGGACGCAGACATAGCTAATCTGCCTCTGCCTATGCAGGTGTGTCCTGCAGCTAGCGTTTGATGCCGGAGTCCTTGTCTAGGAAATAGGCCTCCTGCAGAGCGAGTAGTCCAGAAAATCCCCTCACCCTGTGCAGATATAAACTCTTAGCGGATTCCTTTTCAGCAAAAGCAGGCGAGTTGTTGTGGACACATTCTGGAGACATCTGAAGCAACCACGGACTCCCCGCTTGCTTGAGAAAGGCCGGTCAACCTGGTGCATTAGAGCTAAACAAAGGTTCAATGCAGAAGCGGAAAGGTGCCCTCGCTTATCTTGAATGCTTAGTGAGTTCCTGCCAGCCTGCTAGAGGTTATTGGGTCTCTGGAGCGCACCAATTTGCACAGGGCACCAGGTGTGTGGATAAGCTTGTGGACTGCTGGTTGGCCACACCTTCCACCATATGCACAGAGAGTAAACGTGCTGTTTCCGATCTCTTGCCACCATGGCACTTAGTGGTGTCTTATGCACTTGCATTGGAGAGAGCGCAGTTATGGACATTCTCTTTATTTGTTTTGCTGCCTTTCCCTGGCCCTAATCCTGAGATAGTAGATTTTTGATCGATTTAAGCCTTAAACCTAACCAACGCATCTGTAGCCGTATTATCTTTAATTTTGAGTAGTTATTGAGTGCAAACATGGGTTTGCGAAGCCACATGGTATTGTACATTGGAATGAGGGTTACAGGTGTGCATTAGATGGTTATCAGGGAATAGTCCCAGCAACAGCATATTTAATGCCAGAAAACTCTGTAGGGTGTCATGGAGCAGTTAACATTTACTGTGGTGGGGACCATGTTGCAGTGCTGATAGGAGGGTGGGGTGGGCTCTAAAGGGTGGTCATCAGGAGGGGTACTGGGCTGTTTGCGGTCGGGCAGGGAGGTGCACCCTATGGTAACATGATGGATTGGATCAGATCTGCTTCTTTGGGTTCTTGAGGCCTGCTCACCTTTGTTATGTGGTGAATGTTAGGTAAATGGGCATTTGCATTGCGCCTTTCACCATTGGTAGGGTCTCAACGTGCGGTAGGTTGAACGCCCTCGGTGAACAGAGTCCGGGTCAGTGGAGATAGAGCAGTAAATAGTGCGTGTGTGCACTCCGTATGTGTGCAGCTAGACCAAATTGTTTGTGGCCGATAGCTGCATTCTAAAGCTGGAAGTAGTGTGCACAGTATCTGAGACAGGTAGTAGGCGTGCAGCTAGGCCTAGCAGTGTCTAGGGCCCCCGGCAATCGTGGTGTCTTGCAATGTGGCAGGCCTTGGCCTGTGGGGAACCAGTCCCCCCCACTCCCCTCGTGCCCAGCTGAAACATGCATTGATGCATATCCGTTTTCTGCTTGATCTGCGTATTTCTAATAGGATGTGCAGTCTGCGGTAATTGGCTTCTGGCAGCAGTGTTTGTCAGGCGCATCACTGTCCCCAGAGCACACGCCTTGCTGCTTGCCGTGTTGCCGTGCCGCGACATGGCACCAACCAGTGTTTTTTCATGCGCTACCCGGGCTTCTGGGAGCCGCATTATCTGTTCACGAATTGCTTCTAAGCTTCACCTGCGCCTAGCTTTCTGTGTTTGCAGTCTAGTGTTGAGTCTTTGGGTTTGTGCTGGTGACTGTGAGCATCATTCCTGCGGCCTGAGGTCCTGATGTTGATGGAGGCGTCAGCGCTGTTAACGCAGCTCAGCCAATCACTGCACGCCTTTCAGGGATTCACATTTATTTGGACAGAGTGCAAAAGTGATGAAATGAGGTTGTGCTCCCCTCTTCCTAGATGTGTGGTGTGCCACAACCCACCATGCCAAACAGAGTGTGTCATTTCAATTGCCTTAAGGGGCACGGGGAAACAAGGACATCATGGATACCCTTATGTTAAACTAAACAGATATATCATGCATGTATGTATATGTGACTGATATGATATTTCACGTTGTATAGGATATCATGGCAATTCCCCCTGCTTCTAAGCGCTGTAACAGAAGGCGCTATTGTCAGACAATGTAGTAGTAGTCAACCTATCAAAGTTTGAATTATTGATGGCTAGGTAGGCCCTGCCGCAGGATTCGAGTCTGCAGGCTGGCCACAGAATGAGGGGTGTCCTGTGCTATCTTGCCTGCGTTACACATATGGCATAGTTGAAGTACATATTCAATATGTTATTCAGTATGTATCGCACGTATGACATGCATGTAATATCTGAAAGTTCTCTCTCCCGCCACAGCAACACCACCACCCAGTAGCATTGACGGAAAGTTCACCTCCAGTTCAGAAACCACAGGAGCCAAGCATTGTAGATATGCAAATGAGCCCAAATGCAGTGCTTTTGCTCCAGAAAAATCAAGGTGATACAAAATTCAAGGCGCTCATTAAAATTGAAAACACATCATATAAGGTATAATAAATGCTACACATCATGACGTATTTATGATTAAAAAAAAACCTTTAACCTACAATTTGGAATCAAAAGGTGCCACCTGGTTTACATTTTTGTTGTTGCTGAAGTTAACAGGTTTCTAAAATTGCTTCACATAAAATGTTATACTATGTTATGAGGCAGTCTTCTGCCTGGTTCAGTGGAACCATGGTAGCGACTCAGAGGCAGGTTGCTACCCAGAGACGGTGGATGTTGGGCACGACTCAGTATAGGAGTGTCCCTTGGTCACCTCACCTTGGTCCCAGTCCCATGGCAGGAGACAATCACAATGATTCACCAAAAGCCTGTTGTGGGATCTGGACTCTCCTCACCCCGCAAACCCAATAGGGCAAGCTAGCCCTAAAAGCCTTCGGCCTACCCAAACCCCTTGTGAGGGACCACAGGCCAGGGATAAGGCACCTGCTCGCCAAGTGAGAGGGACTAAAGCTCCCTCTGTCAGACACAAAGCTCTTCAGTGCAGCTGATACAATGTAGCCAACCCCAAATTGCTACACCATTTTATAATGGGTGGTTTGTCCTGTGACTCAGTTTAGCCATCATTGAAAAATACACTGAATGATAGTTAAGTGGAATTGTGGGGGTGCTAAGGCTCAGACTGGCCTATGGGGAAACAGGGCAATGCCAGAAACAAAAATTGAAAATGCGCATTTGAGCCCGTTTTTTTGGTCAAAGTGGACCTCTTTTTTTGGCCAATGTGGGTCAGTTTGTTGAGTTACTTCACTATGGGGTTAGTAATTATGACCAGTGCTGCTGAAAAAAATATTCTTTAAAATGCACAATTTGCATCACATTTTATCAAAAACCTCCCCCATGAGATGAATTGCCATTTGCAACTGTGGGACACTTTTTCATTGGTGCCTGAGACAATTTTATGCCCCAGTCCAACCCTGCGGGTCCTTTTTGTTCAAATATGCCCTTAACCACTGCTGTGACCATGAGCTTCTGATAGAAATGAGACAGCTTGAAGGAGGTTTGTGAGGCCAGAGTGACAGACCCTGCTTTGTCTCCCAGCTTGCCATCAGTGGTGTAGCACAACTTTTGGGGGACCCCTTGTGAGCCATGCTGATGGGGCCTCCACTCTAAGCTTCTTAACAAACAAAGCACAGGGCACACCACACTCCCGGCCAGCCAGGACCACCACAAGTGCAAAATGCATGACGATTATGCGGCTGGAGGGGCATGCAAAACTCCACGTTAAAGATGTAAGTATGTTTTTTAATCAAAGCTTAAGTGTTTCACCTAGTGTAGAAAGAAGGGGGCAGTGCCTGTTCCCAAATATACCAGCCACAAGTGGTGGCTGGTGAGTTGTTTTATTGAAGGGTGTAAATATTGGCCAAACGTATACAACAAAAATTGATTTAGGGTCTCGTGGGCTTGGGGGTTTCTTCCCCCTCCCCTTAGATAATATTTTGAATAATGGATTCAAATGGTGCATTTTACAGCACACTTTATGTGGAAAAATTGGGTAAAAGGCCCGACAGTTTGCAATCTGTTTTGGAAGGTAACTCATGAAACAATACAATAGCTGCAAGACACCAACAATGCTCAGGAATGTTTCCCAATGCATATTCATGCCTTTCCCCACAATATTTGCCAGTATACAAACATGTTCATGCTTGCTGTGCCCAGACACTTCCATGCTGGCTCCTCCAGCATATGCCGGTATTCCAATATAAGAGCATACTTATGTTCACTTTGCGCATAATGCAAATAATGATACTATTAAAGAAATCATGTCAAAGCTGGCTTTGCCAAGGTATATGCCAGTGCTCCTATGTAAGAACATACTCCTGTTGGGTTGCCCATTAAAAGTGATACTCCACTAGAAGAAAACATATCCAAACTGGTTCCAGTGTAGGTCAGTCTAGGCTCATAAGAACACTTATCATGCTTGCTTCATCATAGATGCTCAGTTAATAAAAAGTTATGCTACAGTAAGAAATAGCTAGGCCGCTAAAACAAAATGCCAATCTAGCAATGTAAAACCAAGAATCATGCTTGCTTTATCAAAGATGCCCAGTAATAAATGTCATGCCACAGTAAGCAATGGTTAGACTGGCTGCACTAAACTGCCCGTCTAGGCCACATAATAACTCACATGAAGTTGACTTTGCCTGAAAACACAAGTAAAACATGTCATGCCACTTCATCCTTGGCATCCTAGGGCCTTGTGCACATGAGTGTGCGCGCGCGCACACACACACACACACACACACATCCCTTTCACCCACTTTTACCCACCAGTCACTGACCCATACATCTTTTTTTCACATTCACTCACACTGCATTATCCACACAGGCCCCCACCCACCCAGAACATTCGCACACACACACACACACACACACACACACACACACACATACACACACACTCACATATTCATATCCATTCACCAACCATTCACTCACTCACTCACATAACTTCTCTCACATAGGCTCACACTGTCACCCACCTACCCAGAACATTCACACATACACAGACAATTACATTCAAACACATTCACCCACCAGTCACTCACCCAAATACCTTCTCTCACATCCACTCACATGGCATTCACCACACAGGCACCCACCTATCCAGAACATTCAAACACTCACATAATCAATTTCATATCCATTCACCCAACAGTAATTCACCCATACACCTTCTCTCACATCCATTTGGACTGCATTCTCCATGCAGGTACCCACCTACCTACCCAGAACATTAGCACACACACAGTCACATTCCTACTAATTCACCCACCATTCACCCATACATAAACCTTCTCCCAGTTCCACTCACACTGCATTTTCCGCACAGGCAAGCACCCAGCCACCAAGAACATTCAAATACACACTATCACATGCATACCCATTCACCCACCTGTCAGTCACTCAGACACTTTGGCCCTCATTACAAGTCAGGCGTTAAGGGTTTAACGGTGCAGTCAGCGCCGTTAACCCTTAACGCCTGATTCACACTTTAACGCCTGCTTTTTGCAGGCGTTAAAGTCCAAGGCGCTAAGCGACCTTGGTGCTAATTACGGTACCGTAATTTACGGTGCCGTAATTAGCGCCTTCCCCATCCCCATTATGCCCTATGGGGCAAAAATGGGAATGGGGAAGGGCAAATGGTGAATGGGGAATTACCGCCCCACTCACCTTGGAATGGGGCAGTAATTCCGCCATCCACCGTGGCGGAATCCGGCATGGACCATGGTGCTAATAGCACCATGGTCCACCGCCTGACTTGTAATGAGGGCCTTTGTCTCACATCCACTCACACTGCACTCTCCACATAGGCACGCACCCACCAACCCAGAACATGCAAACACCCACTATCACACTTATACCCATTCACCCACCAGTCACACTCACTCATACGTCTTCTCTCTAATCTATTCATACTGCATTTTACACACGGGCATGCACCCATGCACGCAGAACATTTAAAACACAAACTATCAGAATCATACTCATTCATCCACCAATCACTGTCCCATACCACATACATACATCTGACATACACCCCACATATGTAAAATACACATACACATAAAAAAAAAACATTCTTGCCTATTTCCAACTTAAGCCTGCTGTGTCACTCAAGGCCTGCCGGGTCTTCTGCACTGCTCAAAGACAGGAATCTTGGAGAGCATCATGGTTGGTGTATATGACACAGCACAAGGAAGCCGGAGAAGGTGTGGTAGCTGAATGTGACATGAGATACATGCCACATGTCACCTTTGGCTCCTGCCCCTTCTGAACGAGAATCAGAGTGCCTCGTTCCCATACTATGTCCCCCAGCCCAGCCTTCACCCTGATGGTGCTGAAGGGCTCTTTGCTATGCCAGGGCTTAGCATTAGGACTCTTGAAATGTTTCAGTGCTGAATATATTATGAGGAATCCAACATTGAGGCTCTGTCATGTGGGTGTGGCCGGAAGTCAGGCAGGTGATGCTCCCAACACAGCCAAGTATGATTATTTAATTTTCCAATGCTTTTATCCACCGCCATATGGAAAGGATTGGGTTATGCTTTGGCCACTGTTGGTTTGAAATTCGAGTCAAGGTCGAGCCAGTCAAGTGGATAAAGTCCAGTCTGACTCATCCACCTTTAGTAGTATGTGCAATCACAGCTGCTCACGTGAGCAGAAAAAGTGGAAAGGCTGGAACAAAAGACAAGTGGGACTAGAAAACTAAAAATGCTGCTGGAGAACGAGCACCGAGCTATGGAATATAGTTAGTCGAAGAAACTGCTGTTAAAGAGAGAGGAAGGTGACAAGGCAAAGAGCATGATCTTCTGGTGAAGAGGGAGGAGAAGGAAGCAAAACCAAGAACTTCAACTGCAGAACGGAGAAACGTTTAATTTTCAGAGCAGAAATTGTTTACTAAGAGGAAGTAGACTGAAGGTATAAAGAGGCAAATCTTTTGATGAAAAAAGAGAACGTGCTAGAATGAGACGGAGGATGGTCTGCTGCTCTATAGAGAGGCGAATATTGTTAAATATAAAGTTAAGCTATGTCTGGTGAGTGAGGAAGCATGAGGTGAAAGAGTAGAAACATCTGCTCGAGAGGGAATACAGGGGGTGTGGAGAGCAAAACCTACTGCTGGAGAGAAGAAGCAGGGGATGGTGAGAGCAGAAATTAACGCTGGGGAGTGAGGAAGCAGGGGATTGATAGAGCAGAAACTACAGCTGGGGAGAGAGAAAGCAGGGGTTATGGAAAACAGCACCTTCTGCTGGAGAGAGAGAGAGAGAGAGAGAGAGAGGGAACAGGGGACTAAATATGACAGGAGGACGACGCCTGTAGGCTGTGTCTGTGAGAATTCGACCATCCGCACGGGCAGAGTGCGCTTGCCTGTTTTTTTCGTTTTTTTAATAAAGAAAATGAATGATGGGAGATCAGCCACCAAGAAATGTGCGGTGCCATTCCACATACATTTGCTCTGCTTCCCGCACAAAACTCATAGTCACGTGTACTCCGAGAAGACAAAGTCTACAGGCGCCTTTTTTCCTCTGTCATATTCAGCTGGAATGTGACATCCTCAGGTACATCAAAGCATCTCAAGTAGGGAGAAGGCACACCTCCCTCCAGCAATGAGCAGCCTAATTTAAATATCAAAGGCTCCATGGATCTGCATTCCTTTTGTCTAACCCGGATGGTGGCAGTGCATACTAGCGAGATAATTGAAGCAAGCCTGCTGAGGGGACTTGTTTGCCGGGCAGACAACAAGATAGGTGGGGCTAACACCCCTTTGATATGCAATGTGTCAACATGAAGCTAGTTCCCACTTCTCTGTATGAAAGGCAGTGAATGGCCTGTCTGGGTCCAGCAGTTACCACAGGTGTCCCTCCAGAGCCGACCCCTTTCAGAGGGACAAAGGATGTGATTTGGGAAAGAAAGGAAGTCTGCTCCCATCACAAACTTCAAGGGAGACTTGTGCTTTAATCAAGATTCCCTATGGGCTCAGTTAATCAGAGAGACACTTTGATCTACAACAGACAGGAAGATAGGTGGGACTTAGGTATATGTTGTCACCCCTTGTGTGTCCTGTTGCAGAGCACTTTGGTTCTGACCTCATGCATAACAGAAGATTGTTGGTAGGGACCCAGGATTGGTTCATTAAGGTGGGTTTAGTTAGCCTGCACCAATCACTGGGGCCCATTTGGCTTTAAAAGAGTGCTGAACTCTTCACTTAGCAGATAATCCGACGACTTCGAAAGGAGTAAGACGAAGGACTCATTGGGACCAAAGCTGAAGGTACAGTCTACCTTACATCTTCCACCAGTGAAGGAAGGCCAGGTGTTTTAAGAGGGAAGCAAGATCCATCCCTTAAACATCTACCAGGGAACAGAGGGAGATACCAGACTCAGAGTACCCATCCAGCAGCTCAACAAACGGTACCCAGCCAGCACACAGCGTGCCCTGCTAGGTTCTGCCAGCAAGTTTCCTAGGTGGTAAGTGCCAGAAAGTATATGGACAAAGGACAAGGCTGTTGCCTGCAATCACTCTCTTGAGCTTTGGGCCGTCCGCCTTGAAAGGACGATACAAGCCCTGCAGTGCCACACAAGCATCATCCAGCATCGATCTTTTAAATAACTTTTTGAGACAATTGAGTTCTCGAGACACGCTGCATTCACCAGAGCCATTCGAGATGCCTCAACTAGCATTCCAGATCCGCCAACCAACACAGAGATGATTCTTGGCCGGAGCCGCCGCGCTGGACAGCCTGCAAACGTTTGTCCAGCCTTGCTTACCGAACTGCCTTCTGCCTGATACCCACAGCTGCCTTCCACCACTAACTCTGTCTCAAGGGCTGCGGAGAGCCCTGCAACTGCCTCAACGTTGTCAAGCATCAAGAACTTCTTCAGCACCAGGTACATTGTGGTCCTGCCCCCCTAGTCCTTTCTCCCAAGGCCCCTAGAGCCAGTTACAAGCCTTTGCCCCCTTGGTTCTGGAACCGAATAACCTTGAACAATAAGACTGATTACTTTACCAACTACCCTCCTGTCAGTATCCAGAGTGCATCCCTTTCCTTCGTGAAACTGTCTGTCCTCTGTGTTCCTTTACAGGTTGGGTTGTATTTTGTAATGTGCTAGAACTGTCTGTTGTAATAATAAAGAAGACATTTTTATACAACCTTGACTGGACATTCCCTTTTATCATTGAGTAATAATTGTATTTTCGCTGTGTTGCAAATAACCAACAATCCACGACCTTGCAGAGATAAGCCTGCCGTTCCGTCCACGTTACCAAAATTGGACAAGGAGGACTTATAATTTACTTGTATTCCAATCTGTTTGGATGCTTCTGGTGTACTAGAGGTGTGGGGCGTATTGATGGTTTAGAAATCGATATTGATTCCTGGACCACTGGTCCCCCGGAAGTTGATTCAGCACAGGGGTGGGGCAAGGGAATTAGTTAGGGTAGGGGGGGTGAGAGGGGAATTTGCCCTCCCCTCTGCATTACTAGAAAAAAGTAACAATTCCATAATGTCTCCTGTGATTTTTTTACATTCTATCTTTTCATGGACATCCATGGACAGTGAGCTAATGTCCATCGTGAAGAAGTGCTGCGGGAAATGGGCAGGCAGGGGCCGATGTATATACACCCTGAGGTGCCTGCAGCCTGCTCTAAGCCATTTGAAGTTTAAGGACTCCCATTCATTTACAAGGCTGACAGCCCCTAAGAAATGAAGCCGTCCTGAGGGACAGAGCAGGCCCTTATGTAAACGTGTTACTAAAACGGGAGCGGTTTCCCCAATGAGCGATCCTTTGTAGCTGTCAATTTGAAAAACTGGGTTTGGGGTCATTGTGTCCCGCTCTATGTGAAACAGGTCATTACAGCAAAAGGGCATGGGGAGGGAGGTCTCCCGGGTCTAGACTGGGGACGTCCATGATTTGTTGGCCAGTCTGCCATTATTTAGTGGCCAATTACTGGAAGTGCTCCATTTAGGAAGAGCAAAAGAGCTGCCATTAAACAGAGTGGCGAGCCCTCCCAGGGCATGAAGGTCAGGACCGGTCTGCTTTTCAGAACCCTCCATTTTGTGCAGGATGCTGGTGGTGACCTGGTGTCCCGCGTCTGGCGGCACAGTCCTGTTTTTCACAAAAAATGTCCCGCTTTCTGAAGAAGCTCCTGCAAAGCAGCAAGATGTCCCCCGGGACGAGGTGCCCAGTTTTGACAGAAGACATTGAAGCAAGGTCGTTACCAGGGAACTTCTCTGATAAATGGCGAGCAGACACCAGGGTGCAGGCGCAGAGAATATCGGGTGCACAATTGCAAAACTAGCTAGAGGCATAGCGTGCTGCTTCCAGAGGCTCAGATTTCTCAAAAAAAACCATTAAAAAGTGTTTTGAATTTGTTTCTAGGTGATTTCATTCCCACAAATGACAAAGCGGTAAATTACTTTGTGGTAGATTTCACCGCGTGTTGTTCTTTTCTTTTAATGGGGCTCATACCCCCTTTCCCGTCGCTCCCCACCTATCCTACCATCCCACAGCCTTTGCCCCTCTACATATATCCATGTTCCCTTCGTGAAGAAACCTGCCAGGAAGTAACTTACTACTTAGTCATGTGTTGCGTGCGATGAAGCAACGGCACTCGCTGATAGGACGAAGGGAGCGATTGGGACGGCGAGCGGAAGACGTAGAATGCAAATAAAACGAGGAATGGGTCAAGGTGGCCAAGGAACAGACGTCAGCAATATTGGCCAGTTAATGCCCCATCAGACGTTATCCTCCTTGGTGCGGCTGAGCACTCTGTTGAACATGTCCATCGACCTGTTCACACCATTCAAAACGTTCAAGTGTCATTGAAAAAATCCAAACGTACCTCAACTCTTGAAATGATGAGAACCCCAAAAGATGTATTAATCTTTGGGGTTAGCCATTGTGAGCTGTCAAATGCAGGGCAGGGATTGGCCCGGATGTCTCTAGTCTTTGCTGATTATGCGAGCTTCACAACATTGTCACCGTTTGGGTCTTAATAGCTGGGCTACCTTATGAAATGTCAGCAGCTGCCAGCTGGGGGTGAGGAAAGTGGTCCTTGCTCCTCTCTATGTGCATCACCACCTCCCGTGCTTGTGTCTCTCAGCACTGGGGTGGGTACCACAGGACTGGAGGTTGTGAGAATCAGTCCCTCCTGGTCTCTCTCTCTCCCGCTCTCTTTCGCCTGTCTCTCTCGAGGCTCAGTGCTGACTCCTTTTATCGATCAACGTCACAGCGCCACAAGGCCCCATACTTCTTGAAAGGAGCACTTCACAAATACCCCTTTCTACTTTTCTTCCATACTCTGCTACCCTCGCACCAGCATTGCTTGCACTGGCATACTCTGCTATGGCTTGCACTGGCATACTCTGCTACCCTCGCACAAGCATTGCTTGCACTGGCATACTCTGATACCCTTGCACCAGCATTGCTTGCAGTGGCATACTCTGCCACCCTTGCACCAGCATTGCTTGCACTGGCATACTCTGCTACCCTTGCACCAGCATTGCTTACACTGGCATACTCAGCTATCCTTGCACCATCATTGCTTGCACTGGCATACTCTGCTATCCTTGCACCAGCATGGCTTGCACTGGCATATTTTTCTACCCTCGCACCAGCATTGCTTGCACTGGCATACTCTACTACCCTTGCACAAGCATTGCTTGCAGTGGCATACTCTGCTATCCTTGCACCATCATTGCGTGCACTGGCATACTCTGCTATCCTTGCACCAGCATGGCTTGCACTGGCATACTCTGCTATCCTTTCACCAGCATGGCTTGCACTGGCATATTTTGCTACCCTCGCACCAGCATTGCTTGCACTGGCATACACTACTACCCTTGCACAAGCATTGCTTGCAATGGCATACTCTACTACCCTTGCACAAGCATTGCTTGCAGTGGCATACTCTGCTATCCTTGCACCAGCATTGCTTGCACTGGCATACTCTGCTACCCTTGCACCAGCATTACTTGCAGTGGCATACTCTGCTATCCTTGCACCAGCATTGCTTGCACTGGCATACTCTACTACCCTTGCACCAGCATTGCTTGCACTGGCATGCTCTGCTATCCTTGCACCAGCATTGCTTGCATTGTCATACTCTGCTACCCTAGCACTAGCATTGCTTGCAATACTCTTGATGGATTACTTTCTAAAAGGCTATTTTTATATTTTTTTCTGTACACTCTATGCTGTTTACCATTGTGTGCCTCTATTTTACACATTCTGTTATTTGTTTCACCTCATTTACTTTAATTTTCTCCAGTATTTTTTTACCCTTTTTCTTCCTCATTATCTCTTTCTCCTCTCATATGCATTTTGTTTCTTCCCTTTTCGTTTCATTTATTTTTCATAGGTAATTGCACCCGAATACGCACAGTAGCAGCCTGTTGACTGCGACCTCACTTTGTATGCAGTGAGTCTCAATTTGACCCTTGACACTTTGCAAATCCATGGCCGCACCCCCCATTTAAAATAATGATTGACTTTTGCTATATCTGAGCCTGCGATTTGGTCTTTAAGCCCCAGTGAGATTTGTGAACATCCAACATTGTGTTCCTTCTTATGCTTTCTCATTCTTTTTAATGCCCAGGTTTTAATTTAATAACAAATAAGAGGTTTACAAAAACACCCTGTTCATCATTTGGTAGTGAGGATGAACACTCGGGCTGTACTCGATTGAAGGCAGATAACCTGGCTTTGATTGACAGCATAGCACATAGATGCAATCTTAATAAATACATAGGATTTAACCCTTTAAGTGCCAGGCTATTATGCAAGTCTAGGCAAAAAGGACGAACATACTCATCCTTGGTACTTAAGGTTATTTCTATGATATATATGAGTATCCCACCCCTGCATCCATGCAAGCAATAGAGGATACAGTTAGCTTCTCCTGAGAACTGCACTTAAGTCTCTCACAAGTCTATAGTAAAGGTAGAGTCTAAGTATCTTGTAGGCAATCCAGTTTTGGCAGTCAATATTTTCTAATTGAGTCAACACGGACTTGTCCCAAGACAGTGTACTCATTCCCAGTCCAGGGTCTAAGGGTTTCAAAGGAAGTCAGTGGAAAAGCTGAGTCTTCCTTTGCATGTTCGTAGGGTCTTTTAAGGACTTTGTGGTGTCTTAGCAACACCTCCGTCAGAAGTGCAAATCAATGCCCACACTAATAGACCCCCACAGACTGTCCACAAGCCGGAACGGATCTGTCAAGCATCACAGAGTTCTCAATCCTATGTGCTTTGCAGCTCCTCACTAATGGGGGGTCGGAGGGGGGGGGGGGCTGTGCTGCTCTCATTGGGCTTCTAGGTGCACTAGATTTTCACCTGCTGCACCGCACAATAGGACCTTCTTTCCCATGCATCATGTGGGTGGTGTGCACCTTTGGCAACAGCCAGGATGAGAGAAGAACGCTGCGAAGACTGCAAAGACACCCCCGGATCCCCAAAAGCTTTCCTGGGGATTGGGATGGGCGTAACGGTGGGGGGCAGGGGAGTGAGTTGCAATGGGCTCAATGTGGTACACCTCTGCACAGAAAAAGGCTGAAGAGGGTTGCCATTCTGAAAGGGGATCCTAACAGAATTCACTTCCAGAGGGGGGGTACGGAGGGATGGGACTTCATACCAGATTGTGTAACGGCGCGTGTGTGGAAGACAGCTTTGGACAGGGAAGGGGACTCGATTTGGATTGGCACCAAGTATTCACTTAGCATTGTCTCTTCAAATATATATCCACATATAGAGGTATGTCCCCACCTCCACTCATGGTACTGTCCTTCCATCACTGGTTGATTGCCACAGGCCCATGAGGAAAAGAAACCATACAACGTTGACAATCTGCATGTTACAGAGTGCTCTTTGTATAGCAGTAAGCCCAATGTAATGGATTGCCATGTGCGAGGGTGTGATAGCTGAGGCTTTCTTGATTTGTAATAATATAAACTGGCACAGGTAATTCTGTTTTGAAAAGGGGGCATGCCAATCAGACCCCCTCCCTTCAAAATGCTCCATAGCAAATGGATAGTGCACACAGGTGCCTTTCTGTAACCAGTCTACTGACAATTATAGCTTCAGCTCTGCTGTGGCACGCAGCAGGTTCAAAGGTCACATGGGCATTCCTGGTAGTTGCAGTGAAACTGCTGGTCACTGCAGGCAGATGTAGCAATTTCACTTCTGATCTAAATAATAATAATTGCCTGTCTTAATCAGTCTGGTGGCAAGTAAATCTTAAAATATAAGCCATGCCTGGTTGTAGAATTGTGACTGATAAGAGCACCCACTTTTGAGGCACAGCATTCAGGTATCACACAAGTGTCATGTTGTGATGATCTGCTATCTGTCATGGTCTCTTGGTGTCTAGGTGTCTAGGCGGAATGTCTCCACTGCTGCCTTGTGGAACCATAATCAGGATGCTGCCTCCTTTGATTCTGCACTAGGTAAGGGACACGCCTGCTCCCAGGTCACATAAACTTTGCATAGGAGTTCTCATGGGAACAGTGCTACCCAGGCAGCACTGACATCGAATGGCTAGCCTCACGCCAGGGAGGTGATCACTGGAATGCCTTTGAAGCCATCAGGCATGGGGATGGGGCAGAGTTAGAGTAGTCAGAGAGAGAAAGTAGCCCTAGAGAAAAGTCCCACCATCTTACTTGCGGTGAACATTCTGTCCTTCTTCCTGTCCTCTCCATTTCCTGCAAGCAAGGCACTCGGTGTGTGACGTCATGATGCAAAGGGCACTTGTTACCACGGCAGCAATTTGGCCTTACACCAGGCTTGCTTCACACCAATCCCCGGTGGCTATTTGCTTTTGAAAATGAAGGGGCACCCCTCCCATTTTAGATTCATTTATGGACCATCAAGAGAAGAATACAGGTACACTGTACATCTCTATTCGGTGTGTAGTTCATTCTACAGCCCTCTGCCATAGAGGTGAAAACAGAGGGCAGAGGAGAGGTTTCACCCTTTGGAACAATGGGGGTAACTGATGCTGTTCCAATTCCTCCCTTTTGGCTGCATTGGAACCAGGGTCTGACTCACTGGGGGTGAAAGATCCCCTGTAGATGCCAGCCAAACTCCTGGAGCGGGAGTGCAGAACAGAAAGACTCACTTTGTCCCTGGAGACCCTGCATTGTGTCTACCAACAACTGAGAAGTCAAGGAACAGGTGTTCACCCTGATTCCTGCACGGACCCCCTCTAGAGACTTTGCCCGGACTTTGCACTGCAAAAATATTCTCTGCACAGTTCCATGAATCAGGGTTTGTGTCAGTGGTGCAAATTCACTTTTCTGCGGTACAAATTCACTTTGAACCAGGCAAATATTCCATTAATCAGGCCCATAGTCTGAAGGTGTTTGGTTATGTGCCCACCCATTGCCTGCCCATATCCATGCTAATCCCCGTGCCCGTTCCTGCCTCTGCCCGCACAAAACGTCTCCTCAGGGGTGCTCTTTGAGCTCCTTTAATCAAGCCTTACCGTCAGGCTTTGCGTTCAAAGTGACTGCCAGTGTTTTTCAAAGCTGCGTTCTGAGAGTTAATGACTTAATTGGAGTTGTAAGCCTGCTACCGGTGTAATACATGTTTCTTACCAGGTCTGCCTTCAGCCCCTCAATATTTATTATAAGCACTCTGCATGCCCTTCACTGGAGTCCTGTTTAAAGCAAGCATTGGTGAAGCCAACATTTTTGGCTTGTACATACGTTTTAAGCGTTAGCCAGGCATTGCTATTAGATGCCTAGCGGCTCGTATCATTTTACACCTGCTACCAACAATGGGTACTTAAAACCAGTGCAGCTGTTCCTTGCAAGTGCCCTTGTCATGCCTACACAAAAGGCCAAACTGTTGGCATTGCCAATGCTTGTTCTTTTTTAGGACTTGACCGCTGCTCGAAACCGTGTGTTGTGTGAAGATCACAGTATAAGTGTAGGTGTGTCCTCGCGCAATAATGCAGTATACGAGCAGGCAAACATGCCAAGTCATTCAGAGATATAGTGCAAGTATAACTTCCATAGTGTATAGTAAGGCGCCCAGGTGTTATGGCAGTGCATCCAAGCACCCTGGCATGCAAACAAAGCTTATTATTCAAATGTTCTGAATTCACTGCTACACACACTCGCAGCTTGGTGCCTTCCTGTGTAGAGCTGTGCTATGAACGTTGCTTGATGTATTCATTGTGGGTATTCAATAATCCATTCTAAACAATGCAGTCCCAATTATCTATTACCTATCAGTATTCACACAGTAGAAAAACGAAGGGGTGCACTCAAATATGGGTGCACTCCATTAAAGCAAAATAGGCTAAAATGCAAAGAAGTCCTAAAATGTGCCTGTCGTCCCTATTGTGCCATTTATAACCTCACAGATGACATCACATTTGGCACCATGTTTGAAATGTACCATTTGTTGTTATTAACATGCAAACATCCTTCTGCTTTCTGCTCTGTAGGGAAACGTAAGGTCCTACAAATTAAATAGTTTTCAGTAATTGCAATGGCGTTTACAAAGGCAAGTCATAATTGGACATAATTAGACAACTCCTGGAGCCAGGGACTGCATTTGCAGAGTGCACATGTACATGCTACATGTGGGCCTCATTACGAGTGACTTGGTCTGGAAATAAAGGTGCTAGCAACATCGTTACCGGCACCTTTTGTGGACCGGTTCACTCTGACTCTGCCGGTATGGCCACTGAACAGTGGCGGCTGGTGAGTTTGAAAGCTGGTGGGGCGTACATTTCCCTGGGCGAATTTTTGAGCGAGCACGCGCAGCGCGTGAGGCCACAACACCCAAGGGGGGGACATTTTTGGGAAAATGGGCTCCAAAATGTGCAATTTACTGTCCAAAAACCCACCGAGATATGACAAAAGCATTAGGTTTTACATTCTAATGGTGGTTCACACTCCTTAAACACCACACTGACATACGACAGATAATCACACCAACGATTTACATTAGCAGCCCGGAGCATGCATAAACCGCTGCTCCAGACAACTCACAAAATATCTAACACCTGCACAACACAGAGTGCCCTATCTTTTCAGCTCTGCACATGTCAACGTTGCAACAGCAACCTTCATCTGCTACATATGTTCCAATGTTAGTCGGTTACCCCGCCTATTGCAGAGCCATAAGCTCCAAGAAACCGTATAAACAGCAGCAGTGCTATAGAAGACTCAATAGCATAGCATGACATGGTACAGTGATTCCCTCATTCTTCTGGGTGGCAGGACTCTGGGGGGTCCGAGCAACTTCTGTGACTGGCAGCAACAAGGGATGTGAATGTTAGTTCTGCTGCAGTCAGTCTGCTATACGAGCATCTGCGGCACACCGACTGGCGGGTCTATATCTGCCTATCAAATCAAGTGATGTGACACTGAGGGAGTGGCAGTGCCACAATAACGCAATTCTAAGCGGCGGTCTCACAGACCATTTTGTCCCTATGATATGATATGGCATTTATAACATGCCTATACACAAGTGTTTCAAAGCGCGACGAGGCAAGGGAGGGGGAACAGAGGGAAGACAGACAACGATCTTACTAGGCCAGGTGACATTAAGATCGCGCAGTTGCAGGGGAGGTGGGATAGGGAAAGTGCGGGGTGGTGGGGTAGGGGGCAGTGCGATACATATAGGATCAACAGTAAAAAATAAATTAGATAAATAAAACAGTAGGTAAAAGTGGCAAGTGCAGGGGTGAGTGCAGACATAAGAGGTCAAGAGCTGGGGGGGGGACTGTAGGGATACAGAAACAGGCCCAAAGTGCTAATTACATCTGCCCCCTTTGTAAAGGGATAAAAAATGTTTTAAAGCTGTGAAAAATGTGAAAACTTATAAGTGATGTCACAGTGAGATAAAAACAATTTATCCAGGATAACAAACTTTAGTTAAATGGTGAAGTGGTGTAATGTTTGGCTTAGCAATACACTCTGTTTCAAAGAAATGACTTAAAAAGTACACAAATCATAAACAAATTTGACATATCTATAAGCCCTCATAGAAATAGGTTGAGCAAACTGAGTATTATAGTAACTTCTCTCTCTCCCATCTTGCCTAAAAGACAACTACCACAATCCAAAATCGTGTGCGTCGGGTAACCTGTGCATTACAGTAACATGAATTCGGTGGTCACTGCTCTTAGGGGGTAACTTAGGTCCAGGTGCTTGTACAGCATCGCATTTAAATGCACCAAATAACCTTGGCACGTAATGCTCTGCTCTCCAGACTCTCTTGGAAGTTGTGTTGTAGCCAGCCGCGGCCCGCCACCACGTATCTGCTATTTGTGCCGTTTTATACTTTCAGCATTTATTTTCGGAAAATGGCGAAAATATAAAACGGCACAATTAGCAGATGCATGGTCGCAGGCCGCGGCTGCCTGAGTGGGCAGCAGCAGCGCACGGCCAGTGCCTGCCCTGGGCCTTGCGCACCGGTCCGGCATGGGGCACGGACCGGGGTTAAAACAAATAGGCCCAGGGCAGCGGCCCTCGCCTTGGTGGTAGCGGGCCGGGCTGCCCGCTACCACCAAGGCTCGCAGCTCGGCAGCAACACTGAACGACGTGTAGGCCAAGGCCTACACGTCGTTCAGTGTTGACTGGGCCTGGGGCCGTGGTGGACCACATAGTTTGGGCCCGGGGAGGGGAGTGTAAGTAACACTCCCGAGTCCCCGGTCCCAAACAGAAAGAAAAAGTAAAACAAACATGGGGATGGCCCGGCCGGATCATGGTACTTACCGCGGCGCCGCTGCAGCAGCACTCGTAGTCGTGTTTGATGTGCACCCACTGCACCGTGAAGAAAAGAAAGAGAAACAGACGTGTGAAGGCGGCGCAGGCGCACGTACACACCCCGCGCCGCCAGTGAGTCATCATACAGTAATGTCATTGGCTGTTTGCCAGCCAATGACATTACTGTATCCATGGCAGGGGAGGGAATCTGAATTTAAGTGCGCTGTTTACGCACATTTTATACTGGCGGGGCCAGCCCTGAAGCGCCCCGCCAGGCTTCCAATTAAAGGGGCTACGTAGAGTGCGTGGGGCTAGGAGCTCCACGCACTCTACTATGGAAAAAAATAAACTAAATTGGGACGCGCCCCGCTGTTAAAGCCGGGCCCGGCCCTGATACATGATTACCTTGCCACAGCGCCCCCGCGCTGTTGGCAAAGGAAATGCAGGCATTTTCTAAGCTAAAAGAGATTCAATCGGAGAAGTTCTCTGATTGAATCTCTTTTAGCTTCCTTTTTCTTTTCTGGGGGGGGGCGGCGCCCGGCCGCCCCATGATAGCAGCCGCCACTGCCACTGAACAACCGCCAGGCCTAACCTGCCGGCAGTTCAGGCCCTGGCAGAAAATTCCCTGAAACACCGGCACCATTAATAATGGTGCCGGTGCTGCAGTGTTATCATTCCCATGGAGTCCTTACTTACTGTATCGCTGTCGCCTGTGATATCCCGGTAACACCGGGATGTGAGGTGGCGGAAACGGTAAAACAAGGTTGCTGCCGGTGGCTGACCAGCAACCTCGTAATGAAGCCCATTTTATGTCTGCCACCTATGCACATTAGACATCTCCTGCAGATTTGGGATGTAGCTTGTATTTAGTGCGTGTCATGTCATGTGCCACACAATGCATGGCTGCGGCATCAGATTTTGTGCGTTCCTCACAGATGTACCAACCGTGGCACACAACATTCAATGTATCTGGCATGAAAGGCAAACAAATCCTACTTTCTTGAACTGACACTATCACACTCGCTCCAGTCACAGACTTTACAAAGGGCACACTGCGGTATGCACCGATGCTCAGACAACAGCAAACAGCGGTTTACTGCATGCTGTATGCCATGCATTTAGTAGGTGTTTCAAAAGCCATCTCTAAAAGCAGTGTTATCTCTGCAAGTACATAGGACATAATGTGCATTTTGCAGTCTCATACCAAGCACCATTACTTTACATAATGTGCAAGCATGTGAACCAGTGAGTGTGCCTTGTATTCTGTGTCCTTGGTGTTGCCGTCATAGCTAAGACGGGGCTAGTCTGTTGACTGTCCACAGTAAGACTGAATGATCCCACAACCACAGTTTCCAGGATGATTGCATGGCCTTATTTTCCAGGATGGTGCGTCAGCCTCGTTTTCTAGGCTCATTTTCCAGAATGATGCTACAGACTCATTTTCCAGAATGATCTTGCACCATCATTTTCCAGAAGGACCCTGCTGCAGCCTCATTTTCCAGAATGACCATCTAGCCTCATTTCCCAGGATGATGCTACAGCCTCATTTTCCAGAATGACCCTGCAGCCTTATATTCCGGCATGGCCATTTAGCCTTATTTTCCAGAAAAACCCTTCTGCGGCCTGATTTTCCAAGACATACTGAGTTCAAAGCTGGAAGGTTGAGGTCCAGTATGTGCCAAATTTTTCATGTTTAAATGATGTTGTATGGGGTTCTCAGGAGCACCTCTCATCTTTGCTGATCGATTCTAGAAGAGTGATCGGTCTTTGTTTTGAGGCTTGTATCAAGCAGCCAATCCCTCTGGTATCTGCATAGCTTTAGGTGGCGCATGGAGTGGGAGGCTCCTACGGCTCAGCAAAAAGAGGATAACGTCATCTTTCAACCCTTCTATTAATCTCATCTAACCTCACGTGCTTCTTCAGCATCCTTTCCTCCTTTGCCACACACTCCCTCTTTCTTCATTTCCCCTGGTTCGCCCAGCACCTATCTCTGTTCTTCTTCTGTCATCTGGCCCCTGCACTTTTCCTTTTAATCTCTCCTCTTTCCTCATATTACCCAGTCGCTCTTTTTCTTCTCCTCTTTTTTCTCCTAGACATTTACCTGTGTTTGCTCCTCGTCCCATTTTCCTGCTCATCACCTTCTCCCGCTAGTGTTACCCGCCCATTGTCTCTTCTCCACCGTTTCTCCCCCCTATCCCACAACAGCATTTTGTCTTTTTTTCAATTTTGTTTAATGAATGCATTTTCGGCCCATTGATCTATGTGCCAGCCTTTCCCCGTGCCCCCCTCCACTGATGTTGCGTCTCACTGCCCCCCCTCCATTCAAAACCTACAGCGAGTTCTAGAATAATAAGCGATGTTGTACTTATTTAATTTCCTTCGCCTTTTGCCTCTAATGCTTATTTTTACTTTGCTATTATTGCAATTTATAATGAGAAATGCAGGCTGGAAACCGAACCCTGATAGCAGAGCCCAGAGAGCGCTCTGCTTTCACCCACGATGATTTCAGGCTGACTCAGTCGCTGCAAATAGGGCAATTTAGCACCATAGTTATTTATTTTCTATTGTGTGTTGCAACTCTATGTGGTTTTCGCCTTTCTGTTCTTATGAAATAACATATAAAAAATGCAGAGTAATTTCCCCCCCCCATCCTTTTTTGATATAGCTTTTGCAATTTTCAAAGAAGGCGGCCATTGTGGATAACATTTGCTGATAATGAGTCATTCTTTGATGTTGCTGTTTTTAACACAATCTGTGCAACATGATCTCCTTTTGCTCCAAAGGTTCCCTACGCTAGGCTGGAGACACGTTTCACGCTCTCTGTGGCAGGGCCATTGGAAGAGCCTCGGGCTGCAATTCATGTGAAGATCTGTAATGTATGATTAGACGAGTGGATCATTCTCATTGTCATCATCATCAAAGTTTATTCGGATTGAAATCCATAAGCCTCAAATAAAAACAACAATACATCAATACATCTGTCGGGGTGATTTCCCGGGGGTCGGCTGGGCCGTCCGCAGACCTCCGGTGTTAGGGAGGCCCCAACTCTTCCCGCTGTCCCCAGTGAGTATGAGACACACGCAAAAGCAAGGGGTTAATGCTTTTTATTAGTTGAAAAGGCAGGGATAGGTTCTGGGATCACAGGTCATCCGGGAACACTTCTCACAAGAGTGGGCTCGCTGGCCCCTTTTCTGCTTGCGTGACGGCACACCGTGTGTCACATGGGAAAACTTCCCCCAAAACCTAACGCCACCTCGGGGTGGCTCACCCGAGTGATAGGGTTAGTATAGACACAAATAGGAACGTTTGTAATTGGTAGAGAAGAGGTCAGGTGGTACGCCTCGGTCGTCCCTAGAAATTGTTACAACAGAATGGTTACATGGGGAAGGTTAGTGATCGGCTAGTTTGTGATGACGTCAGTGGTTAGCCCCCCATGCCCTGATTGGTCCATCCATGAGCCCCCAAGCCTGGGACCATCGTTGTTCCCGGCTCATGATGTACCTGGTGTTAGAAACAATGTATGACTATGTGTCAGTGGTGGACAATGGACAGGTCTGCCATTTGCTGCAGGAGCGCTTCTTTCTCACCGCCGTCAGTGTCCAATTTGTCACCTCATTGTTGCAGTCTGTGTCCCAAACGTGAAACCCCAGAGTTTCCCTGGTCCTTGGCATCGCATCAGGTCGGCCTAGTCACGTGTTGTGAGACCGTGGCTGGTGCAGAATTATGAGCATTTGATTTGTATTTCGGCTGTGAGGGACGGTTAGCTGTGGCAGGTGTAACCTTGGCTCAGGGCGCGCGGCGTGTATTTGCAACTTCGTGGCCTTGGCTCCGAGGCCCTCGTCGGGGTTTGTTCTGCAAGATCAGCGTGTTGCAGCTCCGTCTGAGCTGCTCTGGGCCTGTGGCTCTGGTTTTGCGGCCTACTCTGGTGCTGAAGCCTACCTATTCTGGCCTCGTCTATGGATGGAGGCATATGGCTCACGACACGGGGGTCGCGCAGGCGACATGGGTGCTTATATATAGGTGTCTTACGTCACCGTGGTTTTAGTAGCAAGGAAGCGTTTGCAAGCATATACATGAGCTCTTCTTGCGTCCTGCGTTTCCGCAGTGCTGTAGCTTAGCCTATGTGAAAAATAACAACAATGCATGAATGAATTTGGCGGTCCCCTACGTCATGGTGCTGAGTATGTTCTTTGTGTGGATTGGTGTGGTTATGACCAGTGTGCATGGTAGCACATGTGTTACCGTCTGTTGGCTATGTCGTCATGGCATCTCTAACAATGGTGTTTTTCATTGTTGCTATTTAATCGATCTGATCCATATGATCGATGTCAGCGTCACCTAAGGTTCCAACATGTGGTTTGATTAATGGGCAGTTCCTCTGGCCATGTGGGGTGCGGCCACAGTGGATGTTGATGTCTGGGGCATCTATGAGTGGGTCAAATTCTTCTTGTGGTGGGTGCTTGGGTCGTGACGTTCTAGGCCATGGTCTGGATGAGAATCTGGGGAAGGGAACGTCCCATTTTTCCGCTTCAGTCCCCCCTCTGGTTGACTTGTCCACCACAAAATTATCCACTCTCTTGTCTCCACGCTCTTGCCATACCTTTGTTACCCTGCCAAGTGTCCGTATCGGTACACATGATCTTCGAAAGACCAATACATATAAACACATCCGCCTCTGGGTTTGCAATAAACCCGTTTCCCAACATAACTTTTCGGGTTCCTCGGATTTTCAGCTTTGATTGATGGGGGTACAAGTCTGCTTCCACTATTTGTTGGCGCACCCGTTCATGTTCCTTAATGATAATGCCTGCATTCTTATCGTCTTCAGCTGGCATTAAGATGTGCATGCCTTTCAGTTCTTCAGCAGTGCGCTTAGATCTTGTCTTCCATACCTTCATCCCCATTATAGCAGCCATTCCTAATATCACACACCCTGCTACTACTTTGAGACTGTCTGAAAGCCAAGGTGGCATCCAGGACCATATGTAGGAAAACCAGCTGCCGTCCTTCTTCACTCCTTTTGCTACATCTTCCATTTTGGCATGCATCTGAGCGACCTGCAATACTGCTTCCGATAATGTACCGTTCTCTTCATCGTTGGCAGGATTAAATGTGCAACACAAGCTTCCAATTTTTGTGCAAACACCTCCTTCCATTGCTGTCAAAAGTTCCAGTACATATCTATTTTGTAGGGGTACCATCCTTATTGCTCTTAATTCTTCTTTTATTGCATTGAATCCGTTCACCGTGGAGTTAATGGTCAGCATGAGCTCCCACCTGGTGATCTGCAACCATTTGGCATTAGCGTAGGCTGGCACTCCTGGATGTATTATGGAGGAGAAGAACATTGCTGCTCTGCTGAATAGCCTATGTGCTGGTGGGATGTCACTCAGGGCTGTCTCTGATTTTCCCCACAGGTAGTTCCCTGTCAGTGGTTCTCCTTGTCTCTTTACTCTTGACAAGTGAGTGGTGTCGTTCCAGTGTTTTCTTTCTACCATCTTCAATGATCTTTTCCTCCTCTTGTTCCCTTCGTCCATTTTAGGGAAATTTTTCAATTTAACCTGCTTCTGTGGTACCACTAATGATGGTACGTTGATGTGTACCATAGTACATACTCCATCCCACATTGGCGGCAAACTGTGATATGCCCTTTATCCACAGGCCCAGTAGTGGTTCATCAGTACAGCTGTTCCTGCACCCCCCCTCAGGAATCTTTATTGTTCTCTTGCATCCTTCGTTTGTTCCGACGTCTATTTCTCTGTCATTTTGGTAACACAGCGTCGGTGCTGTCAGTGGGAGTATTGTGATGGGTTCCTCTTCTTGATCTAACCATGTCACCAGTGCTGCACTCTTCGTCCATTCTTTATAACACTTGTCGTTTTCTTCTTGTACTTCTTTGCCAATGTCAGCATTTTGCTCCCTACAACTCCGTCCACCCATCCATTCTTCGTGTATACTTTTCCGTATATCAGTATCAGTGGTTTTTCCCAGCATCCTGGTTCCCCTGCAACTTCTTTTGCATACCATTCGCATGGTAGGTAATCCAGTGTGACCTTTTGTGTTTTTCCTTTTTCTGGTCCTTCTGCTATGTACTTGAGTCCTTTCGTCTGCTGCCATGTGTCATCATATGTGGGAAGTGTTTTGATGAAGTTATTTTCATATGGGTACGTCGATCTTTGTTTCCACCATAGCGTGGCCTTTTTCCCCTCAAATCTTCCTCTCGTTTGCAACAATGCTAGATATAGCAAGCATTCAGTAGTTGTTGCATGCACTTCAGTTGCAACAAATGTTCTTGAGGCCGCTCATGGCGTATAGGATCAATGAACACACATAGCAGTTGTCCTTTTTCGTATCCTTAGCAATTGTCAACATGTGTTTATACCACATGTTGTTAGAGACGTGTGCCGATTCTGTGAGATATGTGTCCACCCCATTTACATCACTTGATACGCTACATTTGTTCCTCTTAATGTTTTGCCCCGTACTAGTTGTACCACCTGGCACAGTGTTCCTTGCAGGCATTGTGGGGGATATGTTAGTAGTGGGAACTGCAGCCACATAGAAAGCATAGTATGCTTGCCAGACAGCGGCAGTAACCAGACCAGTGGTAAAAAATATTCCCACCATCTTAATTACAGTTGCTAATACCACTGGCATTCTCACTCTCACCTTTGCTGCGGTCCTGCAGCTACTTTATTTTAGATGATATAGGTGCCCGCCTGAAAATCTCTAAAATGATGCATTATTACTGTTAGTGTTTTTACTCAAACCCTGCATATTAGGTAATCATTCAATGCCCAGGCAAAAAGCTCTTCCCATGCTTTCCTTACCGTCCTATCTCGTAAGGCTGGTAGTGCTTCGTGGAGGTGTGGAAATGATTGAGTAATTATCATAAGGAACATGTTATAATATACACATACTCTTCTTCGTTTTAGATGTTTTGGCCTTTTTATAACATATACAAATTGGTGTGACAGTGCCCCTGGAGTACTATCTGCGGGCAGCATTTACCCCTGGGCAGTGACGTTGTTATAATTCTGTATATACTTTTGTCTTTTATTGCAAATATGATAACAATACGCAGTACATGCATGCGCGAGACAAAAAAGAAGAGAGCATGTACGTGTTTACACAGTGTGGTGTATATTTGCAAATAATCTTGTCAACATCCTTTATTAGCTAGTGGCTGGGGAGTGTTAAATTATGCTAAGTCTGTTTGCTTTGCTGGGACCTTGTAATCATGGGGTGGCCTATGGGGCGCTGATTGTTTGTGTCTAGTTGGGGCATTCTGATCTTGCGCTGTGTCGATTTCCTGTGTTGTTGCTGAAGCGTTGGCCCCTTCGCTGAGGAGAGGGTGGGTCTGTGTTTCAGGGCTTGATGTTGTGGATATGCGTCCACACTTCCTTGCCCCTGAGATTCACCGCCCTGGGAGCTACCTTCTCTACCAGATAAGGACCTGTGAATCTCAGACTACTCCAAGTCCGCCAGAAGTTTTCTCAGGAGTACCTCGTCTCCCTCTTTCACTATACACTGTGTAGTCTGCTCTTGTTCCTCGTTGGTGGCTTCTCCTTGCTGATCGTTCTTCGACCCGCCCTGTGCCTGTTTGATCTGTTGAGAGATAAAAGCAGCACTAGTAACCAAGGAAGAGACATATTTGTGCATTTCATCACCAAAAACAGTACTGGTTGCTTGGCAGTCCGTTGTGGCCCTTAATGGTGGTGTGAGTGGGAGGTGCATTTAGTGACCATTCACCATCTCGTGGGGTGTGAGGTGGTGATATGACCATGGTCTATTCCTTAATTCAAACAAAGCAAAAAGGATGGCAATACAGCCAACTCTTCTTTGTTGTTTGCTTGATTTTTGCTATTTCTTCTTTTAGGAGGCCGTTGAGGTGTTTGCAGATGCTGTTTGCTTGAGGGTGGTACGCACATGCAAACTTATGCTTGATCCCTAAGAGGGTAGTTACGTTTTGGAATAGTTTGTTAGTGAAGTGGGGGCCATTGTCTGACCGCAATACCTTGCATACCCCCACCTCGGGAAGACCTCCCTCACCAAGAACTTTGCTGCTCTGAATGCATCAGCATGGGAGCATGGACCAGCCTCAATCCAGTGTGAGAATGGGCACACCACTACAATCATGTATCTGTAGCCTTGACATACATTGATCATGTCAACGTAGTCAATATGGAGGTGTAGAAAGTGTCCTTCAGTCCGGAGTATGGTACCTTTTATCACTTGCAGCGTGTGACCGGCTGTAAATTGCTGGCATGTAAGGCAGCTACTGATGAAATTAGCAACATGTGAGTTTAGCTTGGGGCAAAACCAGTTTTCTTTTATTCGTGCTGCACTTACCTCTTTCTCTGTATGCGTGGGATGGTGTAATTGGGTAAAGGCTATTTTCAATAGTGCTAGGGGCATCACCACTTTCCCTGTGTTGTTCTGCCGCCATAATGCATCTCTGGGGAACATGGTACACCCTCTTTTTACCCACAGTTTCTTTTCTGCCATTGGTGCTGCTGCCTGCAATTCCATTATTTGTGTCTCTGGGATATGTGTATACCCATCCTTCATTAACATTTGCCTTACCCCCCATTTCTTTTTGTTTTTCTGGGAGGGTCCATATTTCAACAAAGTATGCCACATATTTGGCGTGAGCATCAGCTGTTTCGTTACCTCTTGATATTGGGTCGTCACCATTGGAGTGTGCCTGACACTTCACAAGTGCTACCTCTATCGTGTAATTAATTACTTCAATTAGTTTGGCCAGTAGGAGAGCGTGCTGTACCGGAGTACCATCAGCTCTTCTAAATCCTCTCCTTTCCCATTTTATTAATCCTGAGTGTACTGTTGATGTTACATATGCACTATCTGAGTATATTGTTACTCTTTTGTCATTTCCCTCTTCTAGGGCCAAGATAAGCGCTACTAGCTCCGCAGCCTGGGCTGAGTAGTGCTGGGGTAATTTTACACATCTTACTGGAACGAAAGTCCAGTCTTCTCTCAGCCGTACTACAGCTGCTCCCGTCCTTCTTGTTCCATCACTTTGGTGAATAGTTGATGACCCATACATGTACATAACCTCACCTCCCTCTGATACATTTTCCTCCACTTTCCTTTCTCCTGAGTAGTTTTCAATAGCTTCTGGGCAGTCATGTGAGTATTCTCCATTTACTGTTTCCTCTGCTATAAATCGTGCTGGATTTACATTACTGCATCTTACTACTGTCAATTCTGACCTGGACAATATTATCTCATACCCAGTTGCTCTTTGGGTTGTCAGTGTTGACTTAGGTTTTGTCAATATTGCAAAGAGGGGCATGATCCACATACAATGTTGTTTGGCAACCCATTGTGATGGATGACGATTTTTCCACTGCAAATGCTGCAGCTGCTAGGCTTTGTTCACACGGGAAATGTCCAATCATTACTGCGTCTAAATGGCCACTGTAAAATGCCACTGGCTTGTGTCCCATGCTTGTCTTTTGGGTCAGTACTGCTTTCAATACTGCAGTGTCACAATGTGAGAAAATGTAGAATTCCTTTTCATAATTGGGGGTGGCTAGTACTGGTGCAGTTGAAATAGCATTTTTTAATTCATTAAAGGCATCTGTCATTTCCCGTGTCCATTCCAACTTCCCCTCCCCCCTCTGTGCCTCCCTGAGTGCCTCGAGTGATGGTGCTATGTATGAGCTGTAGTCAAAACAGTAATTGCACAGCCCAAGAAACTGCCGCAGTTCTCTCACTGTCTGCGGCTGTGGTGTGTTCTGTATTGCTAATGCCCTTTGTGGTGCAATGTTCCTCCCTTTCTGTGAAATTATATGTCCAATGTAGAGTACTTGCTCCTGGAAATATTTGTCATGAACCCTCTTGGTTGGCGATGGATGCCGTTGTTACGGCTTCGCCGCCATTAACACTGCCACCACGTTTTTTTCACGTTTCTCTGTTTACGGTCTAGTGTTTTTTCCTCTGTTCTTCGTCTCGCCTATTTACTTCCTGCTTCCCATGATTCCTTGCGTTGCAACCGTCTCCTTTCGTTTTCACGGTGAGACGCTTCCAGTGCTTTTCTCTCGCTCGCTCTTGTTCCCCCTTCTGGGGATTTCTCTCCCTTCTTTTCTCCTTCCTTCCCGTCTCCCTGGCGGCTCCTCTCCTCCGCCGGTTTCCCTCTGCTGCTGCGTTTTGACGCTTACCGGCTACATGCCAGAGTTCTTTCCTTCCTTGTCATTTCCTCTCCGGAAGGATCTTCGATTTGTTTACCTAAAGGATCCCGAGGCAATTGAATTTCACTACCACTACAGCGACAACTACATCTCTCATCGCAATCCACGACTACAACTCAGGGGTTTTTTCCGCCTTTGGGCTTTTTCCCCTTACCCGCCTGCATACGGGAACTGAGCCAAGGTGGTAACCAATACAGAGTTCCACCACGGCTTCATTCCGTGTCAGAGCATTCACAACGAAGAGTAAAAAGGATTACCTTGCCCACAGACACGGCGTCGGAGCCTCAGACCCTGAAGACTCAGGTGAGGAGAGTGGTGCCTCGGGTGGGAAAGTGAAGCATTTGGACAATACCCTTACGGTGACTTCAAGTCATTCTCCAGATTGTGACAGTTTGCAACGCCTGAAGATACCAATGGCTACTCCAGAACAGTTGCAGGATCAAATCCAAGAACTATGGAAAGCTGTACAGTCCCTTTCTCAAGAGCTTCAGACTGTTAAGGCAGAAAATGTGGTATTAAAACAATTGGTTTTGGGCAAAGAACCTTCCCCTCCCCCAGAATTGCCACCTATGGCCCTATCTTCGGGGAAGTTCGACGGTTCTCCCAAAAAACTTAAAGAGTTTCTGGAAGCTGCCACTATTTACTTCACTTTCCGCCCTCATATGTTTTCTTCTGATCAGGCTAAGGTTGGCTTCCTCATTTCGAATATGGTGGGCAATGCCCTTGCGTGGGCTACACCTCTTGTGACAGGAGAAGACCCGGTTCTACAGAATTACGGGAATTTTAAGATTCTTCTCAGAGAATCCTTTGAAAGACATGAACTCACCTACACTGCTTGTGAGGATCTCCTGGATGTTAAACAGGGAGCCGCAGATCTCCTCACCTATATTACTAGATTTAAGACTCTGGCGGCAGGGGCCGGTTGGCCTGAACAGGCACAATTTGCCATTTTTCGTAGAGGTCTCAAAGAGGAGATAAAGGACGAACTAGCCCGGTCTCCCCGACCTGCCTCTTTTTCGGATCTTTTATCCTCGGTCCTACAGATTGAACATCGTCTCCATGAGAGACGTAATGAAAGAAGACGTTACAGAGAAAATCCCTCTACCATAGGGACATCATCCAACACTCTTCCTCCATCTTCTAAACAGAGTGAAGAACCTATGCAGATTGGAACCACCCGAGCACCACTCACCATGGAAGAAAGAAGAAGACGATATTCTTGTATTTCCCATCAACAAGGAAGATCACGAAGAGCATGTCCGGACAGTGCTTTCTCGACTTAAGGAGAACAGTTTACTAGCCAAACCTGAAAAATGCCAGTTCGGGGTCTCGAGCATTCCCTATTTGGGGTTTATTTTGTCTGACCGGGGTATCTCCATGGACCCTCGCAAGGTGTCTGCCATTTTAGAGTGGTCTTCTCCCACCTCTGTCAAAGAGGTTCAGAGATTCTTGGGTTTAACAAACTTTTACAGAAGATTTATACCCCGGTTCTCCGAGATGGTGCTACCTATAACCACACTTCTCAAGAAATCATCTGGAACCTTTGTGTGGTCATCGACGGCAGAGTCTAGTTTCAGACATCTCAAAACTTTGTTTTGCTCAGCACCCATATTGCTCCAGGCCGATCAAACTAAACAGTTTATCGTGGAAACTGATGCCTCTTCCGCGGCCATCGGTGCTGCCTTGCTCCAGGAGTTCGAAGGTATAGAACATCCAGTCGCCTACCTCTCTCGCACTCTGACCATCAGTCAACTTCACTATACCGTCCTTGAAAAGGAGTTACTAGCTATGAAATTGGCCTGTGAGGAATGGCGACATCTGTTATTGGGTGCCAGTATTCCCTTCATCATTCGCACGGATCATAAGAATCTAAAGGTCCTGCAGTCCCTCGAATGTGCTAACTCTCGCCAGGCGCGATGGGCTTATTTTTTTTCCCAATACGATTTCACCATTACCTATTTACCAGGCTCTCAGAATGTCCTAGCCGACGCCTTGTCTCGCAAGGAGTTGGTTGCTGGTTCGGGCCACCTCTCTACCGAACTTATGTTTCCATCTACTCGCATAGTGGCACCTCTTCACACTTTTCTACAGGAACTCAAAGAAGCTTCAGACTCTGAACCCTGCTTTAGAGACAAATGCTTGGCGTCTCAGTTTCATACCAAAGATGGTCTCTGGTTCTACAAGAACCGACTTTACATACCTTCAGGACATCTCCGCAAGAGGATTCTCTACTGGTGCCATGACAGCCGAGTTGCAGGACATCGAGGCCAGGCAAACACCATTGAACTCATAAAACGCTCGTTTTTCTGGCCCAATCTTCGACGAGAAGTCCAGTCATACATAAAAGCATGCCCAGTCTGCGCTATGGCAAAGAATCCAACAGGCAAACCGTTAGGTCTCCTCACTCAGCCTGACATACCACAAAGGCCATGGGGGAACTTGTCTACTGACTTCATTGTGGATTTACCCTTATCAGAGTCCTGTTCTTGCATCATGGTAACTATAGATTCATTCACCAAGATGGCCCATTTCTCTCCACTGGAGGGCTTACCTACGGCCAATCGCATGGCCGAAGTTTTTGCCAGAGATATATTTCGTCTTCATGGCTTGCCCGATAAGATTACTTCGGACCGGGGTAGCCAATATATTTCTAAATTCTGGAAGGCTTTGTGTTCCCGGTTAGGTATTGACCGTGCTCTTTCATCTGGCTACCATCCCCAGACTAATGGTCAGACGGAAAGACTCAATTCCACTCTGGAACAATATCTCAGATGCTACATAAATAGACTCCAAGATAATTGGGTACAACTCCTCCCCACGGCAGAATTCACCTACAACAACTCCAAACACTCTGCCACGGGTATCTCTACTTTTTACTGCAACTACGGACTTCATCCCAAGTCCATTTGGCCCATTGCTTCTCACACCAGTAACTCTCCTGCTGCCGAAGCTGCTTTATCGGAAATTTCTGAGGCTCACCGGACGGCCAGAGACAGTCTAGCGAGGAGCCTTAGAACCTACAAAACCCTTGCTGATCAACATCGCCAAACGGCCCCCACTTCGACTAAAGGGACGAAGGTATGGCTTTCGACCAAATATTTACCAAGGTGGATCCGGTCCTCCAAGTTGTCTCCTCGGTTCCTGGGTCCGTTTCCCATCCTAGAAAGAATCAACCCGGTGGCTTACAAGATTCAACTACCCTCCTACCTTCGCCGGGTGCACCCGGTGTTTCATACCTCCCTTCTCAAAGAATCACGAACTGAACCACATTTTGGGTCTAAACCCTTGCAAGACATTTCACCCAGAGACTCCCAGGAGGTGTATGAAGTTTCTAAAATCCGTGACTCCCGCTACTACCGGGGACGTTTACAATATCTCATTTCCTGGAAGGGGTATCCCAGGTCTGAAGATTCCTGGGAACCTGTGCATTTTGTCAAAGCGCCCCGCCTAGTAGCTAAATTTCATCAGAGCCATCCTGGTAAGCCGGGCGGGGTGGGCAGTAAGAGGGGGCATACTGTCATGAACCCTCTTGGTTGGCGATGGATGCCGTTGTTACGGCTTCGCCGCCATTAACACTGCCACCACGTTTTTTTCACGTTTCTCTGTTTACGGTCTAGTGTTTTTTCCTCTGTTCTTCGTCTCGCCTATTTACTTCCTGCTTCCCATGATTCCTTGCGTTGCAACCGTCTCCTTTCGTTTTCACGGTGAGACGCTTCCAGTGCTTTTCTCTCGCTCGCTCTTGTTCCCCCTTCTGGGGATTTCTCTCCCTTCTTTTCTCCTTCCTTCCCGTCTCCCTGGCGGCTCCTCTCCTCCGCCGGTTTCCCTCTGCTGCTGCGTTTTGACGCTTACCGGCTACATGCCAGAGTTCTTTCCTTCCTTGTCATTTCCTCTCCGGAAGGATCTTCGATTTGTTTACCTAAAGGATCCCGAGGCAATTGAATTTCACTACCACTACAGCGACAACTACATCTCTCATCGCAATCCACGACTACAACTCAGGGGTTTTTTCCGCCTTTGGGCTTTTTCCCCTTACCCGCCTGCATACGGGAACGGAGCCAAGGTGGTAACCAATACAGAGTTCCACCACGGCTTCATTCCGTGTCAGAGCATTCACAACGAAGAGTAAAAAGGATTACCTTGCCCACAGACACGGCGTCGGAGCCTCAGACCCTGAAGACTCAGGTGAGGAGAGTGGTGCCTCGGGTGGGAAAGTGAAGCATTTGGACAATACCCTTACGGTGACTTCAAGTCATTCTCCAGATTGTGACAATATTGCAGTTTCTCTTTGTCAACCTCGTATCCTTTCTCAGCTAGTATTGTAAGCACTGTCACTGAGTCCCTCCTGCACTTTTCCTCAGTGGTGCTACATATTATTATGTCATCTACATACTGCAACACTGTTCTTTCCATCTCTATGTTCCCTAAATCCATTTGTATAACTCTGTTAAAGATGAACAGTGACTCACAGTACCCTTGAGCCAGCCTAGTGTGTTTCCATTTCATCTTGCGGTATGTGAAACTTGTTAGATCTTGTGAATCGGGGTGCAGTGGTATAGAGAAAAAAGCATTTTTGAAGTCTATAACAAGCTGGAATCCCACATAATATTGTTGCTGGATTAGCTGCAATAGGGTACTCTGCTTCCACAATGTGGTTGAGAGGCCTTAAATCCTGGATGAAACGCCAGGACCCTCCCTTTGCCTTACGCATGTGATACACTGCCGTGTTGCATGGTGATTCTGAAGGTACTAGTATTCCCCTATCCACTAGAGCAGATATTGTCTCGTGTATCCCCTCATCAGCCTTCTTTGATAGTGGGTACTGCTTCACCCTGGGCAGCATTGCACCTTTCTTTAGCTTCATTTTCACTTCTCCAATGCTTTTGATGCATCCCACATCATAGGGACTAGTAGTCCATAAGGAGGCGGGTACAGCAGCTAAGTCTTCCTCATAGTATGGTACTTTGGTAGGGCAGGGTGCTTCCAGCGCCATTGCCATCTTTTGAGCTACATCTTTGAATGTTACCTTCAGCCAAATGTAAACACTCGTGTCAAACACCATTTCCCCATCTCCTTTCCCATCAGAAAACAGCTCCTCATCTGATACCTGTGCAAGCCTGCATCCTTCTGCCAACGCTATCACTGCTCTCCATGCCTTCCCTTCCTCATCCTGTGTGTGTACTGCAATGTAATCTGCTTTTGCAACAATACTCTTCACATCCACTGATATTATTGCCCCTTCCTCTTCATTAGTGGGGGTCTCTGGCCTGAAAAGATATGCTGCTGGTCTCCTCCACAGCTTGCCCTCTATTACTGGTAGCCACGCTATTGCCATATCTGTCCCGTATTGGAAAATGTCCACGTCCACTGGCTCTGCCCTTATCACTTTCTTGCCACAGTAAGCCTGTAGTATGTGTCGGGCTGTAAGCATGTTTATGCCTGGTGTGGAGCACATTATTCCCTTGTCAGTGAAAGAGAGAGTCATGTTCAATCTGCTCATTTTGTCTCTTCCAAGGATATTTACTGGTGATTGCTTTGAGTATAACAAGGGTAGAGCTAAGTCGTGCTCCCCCACAGATAAGGAGATGTTATCAGTAAAAGGAACCAGCCTTTAGCCCCAGAGAATCCTTGAGTGTGCATGGCATCGCTTGACAATTTAAAATTCCCTTCCCTGATGCAAGACCTAGTTGCACCTGTGTCTACTAAAAAGGAAAATGTTTTGTCACCTATTGCCACCTTTATGTGTGGTTCCTCCGCAGGGTTAGGTGTTACCTACAGGATGGGACACAGCAAGGACGTCTGTGGGCTGTCCTATTGGGGGTATAGTGATTGTCCATTCCGTGTGTATGGGTTGTGACCCAATATTGTCACCCGCCCTAAATGTATTTGTTGCATTGGTTCCTCTGCGGGTGATTGTTTACTGTCCTGTATCTGTGTTAGTTGTTGTACTGTCTGGATGTGTTGTTGTTGTGCTGTTGTCATTTGTTGTTGTGCTTGCTGCTGTGCTGGTTGATGTTGCACAAGTTGTGTGGGGGACGTTGTGTATTCAAGCTGTGGTGGCATTGGTTGTTGTATTTGTGTCTGTGTCACCTGTTGTTGCGGTGGCTGTTGGTAATACTGCTGTCCCCCATTGTAGCCTTGTTGCCCCTGCTCTCCCCATTCTGCTTGTGCCTGTCTTGCCCTGCATGTGTGTAACACGTGCCCTACCATTCTACACGTCCAACATGTTGGCGATTCTCGTGCTTGCCATGGGTACCCCCCGGTGTTGTCTAAGTACCCTTGATGTCCATATGTGTTGTATCCTCGGAACCCTCCCCCTTGCTGTAGTGCTGCTGGTCCAAATCCCTGACCTCTTGCTATCCCGCCCCTTCCTCTATAGTTGCTCGCTTGTCCATTTCCCATTTGTGTGTATCCACCCCCCACCTGATTGCATAGGAGTGTTGTGCAGTGTATGGTGGTGGCGGTGGCAATTGTTGTGTTGTTATCTGTGCTGGCTGAATTTGTGCTACTGGGTGGTGTTGTGTCGTGTCTGATGCTTGTGTTACTTGTGTGGGGCCTGTTATTAGCTCACCTTCCATTGCATATTTGTACAGTTTCTTTTGTACCAATGTTGTCTCCTCTGCCTTCCTATCCTCCTCTTTCTGCTTCATCTCTTCCTGCCATATTCTGCAATGGTGAACTATGTTAGCTGTATTTCTGGCCATGCCTTTGCTTCCATTCCTACTAGTTTCTTTAGCTGCCTTTGTACCAGCTCTGGGAGGCCCTGTACCAGTATGTGGTAAAAAATTGCTTGCGTCTTGTCCCACGGTTCCTGTGTTTCCAAGCGCCACTTCTCTTGGATTTCCTGGATGTAATTAACAGGGTCTTCATTCTCACGCATTTTGCGTGATGTTATTGCTCCTATGTCTGACGTGTCTGGGTATTGTATTCTTAGTGTCTGCCATAATGCGTGTCTGCAATTCGCAAATGGTGCTCCATCATGTGATGTATCGTTAATTGTCACCCCTGGGAATCCCGCCCTCTTCCAAATGTCATCTGCTGTGTCACCCAATATGGAAATTAACAACCCCTTCACATCGCCCACTGCGAGCTTCAGTCCAACAGTTTGTTTCTCCATTTCGTATATACCCATTTCCCAGCCCCTCCGCTCAATGATGGCAGTCTACATTTAATGTTCTCCTTATCCCCGTGCTTCCAAGGAACATATTGTGGCCTTGCTCCCCCTCTTTCTAGTAATGGCATTTGTGTGTATTCACTCACCTCCCCTGGTGTGCGTTTGTGTGGTGTTGTATGTGTGTATTCGCTATCTTCCTCCTCCATGTCAGAAAGTTCCTCAATAAAGTCAGTAAGATGTTGTGTAAGTCTATTTTCTCCCCCGGCCACATGTCCCCTCCGTTTCTCTACCTGTTTCTTGTTATGTGGTGGTGCCAATTCCTCCATTCTACATCCTGGAAGGTCCCTAAATCTGTTAACATATGGCATGTGTTGTGCTGGTTGTGTTGGTTGTCTTTGAGCCCTTTCTTTTTGCTGTCTCTCGTTCACCCTTCCTACCTCTCCCTCTTCTTGTGTCCTGCACTCCCATGACGATCTGCAGTCTGTGCGTGTTACTTTTTGGCCTTCCTACTTCACATCTTGCCCCCCTCAAATCTATTTATCACTCTGCCATCCATACTCTCTGTCTCCTCTCCCCCCGTGACTCCATCTCTGCTTCCCTTTCCTCCATTGGCTGGCTCCCCTTTCATTCTCAACTTAAATTTCACTTCCTCTGTCTAGTGTTCAAATCTCTCCATGATCTTTCCCCCCTTTATCTCTTTTCCCTTCTCTCATTTTACACGCCCTCTCGTTCCCTTCGATCCGCTGACCACTTCCTCCTCACTGTTCCTCTCTCCCCCTGTGCCTCCTCCCGTTTCCGCTCCTTCCAACTCCTGGCCCCCCTCCACTGGAACTCCTTGCCTCTCTCTATCCGCTCTTCTCCTACCCTTTCCTCTTTCCGCACCTCCCTCAAATCTCTCATTCTCATTCCCCGCCATGACACCCCCCTACTCTCACCCCCCTCTCCTACCCTCTTTCCCCTCCTCCCCCCCTTATCCCCTCCCACCCCCTCCTTCCAACCTCCTCCCACCTTCCCTCCCTATTCTTCCCAGTTCTCCCCCCCCTCTCCCCTTCCCCTTCTGAATAATTGCTCTACATTCTGTTTTTGGTGACTGATTCATGTTTGTAATTTGCTTCTGTTGTTACAATTTTTGTTATGTTAAATGTACCTTGTTGTTGTAACTGTACAGCGCTTTGGTATAAAGTGCTTTATAAGAATAAATACAATACAATACAATACAATGTATAGTTTACTTAATCCTTCCCCGCTTCCGTAGCTTTGTCCTTCACACGATCCTCCTTCTTCCTCACTGCAAAACCCGTCGAAGAATGTCAACCTCATAGTTATATTTTTCGCTCCTAAAGTTACTGTTTCCCGATCTATGTCCGCGTACTCCCCTGTCCCTTTCGCTTGTGTCATCATTGCTTCCCTTGTGTTACTCGCAGGTGTCTTAACCTCATGTGTCTTACTTGATCCTCTGGATCCCGTATTTCTTTGTTTATTCCCTTAATCTTTTACTTCTGTTCTTGCCCTGCAGAGTTTGTTCATTATTGTGTCACTTACCTGCTTAAGTGCCCTGACATCTCTATCCTTTCCATACCATGCCCTGCCCTCCTTTTCCAGTAAGCTCTCTAGTATTCTCCCTTCCTCATACTTATGTGCACTCTCTGCTATAATCTTCCTTTTCCATAACGTCATCTCCCTGTCGTTTTCTTCTCACTCTTCTTCTTTCCTCCAAAGTTCCCTCCCGCTGTTCCATGTGTGCAACCCTTTCCGCAATCACCCTTAGGCGGTCTTCCTCCTTCTTCTCTATTTCTTGTTGGTTTACCCCCGCTCTATCGCCCTTACCTCCCGTCCTCTTCCCGTGCCTCTCGCGTTCCTCCTGCTCCAGTTGCCTAATCAGCACACTCTGTGCCACCCTCAGTTCCGCCAGCTTTTCCTCTAACGCCGCCTCCTCTGCCCTTGTCATCCTTCCATCTTCTGTTGTGCCTACCTCGCATTTTCCTTGCGCTCCTCCCTTCTCCTCCTTTCCTACCTTGCTGACCGTTTCTTCCTGTTCTTCTGTTAGTTTCCCCCATAGTTTCAGTAACACTTGTGCAGCTATCCATTCATCTGGTTCTATACTTGCGAAGTCCACGTGTGTGTTTTGCGCACTCCCCGTGTTCACCTGTGCCTGTTGCGCGTCCGCGGCACTCCCCACATCCCGTCCCTTTTGGTAACTATCTGCTGGTGCGTAAGGCGGCGGGCTAAACGTGGGGTTTGAATAGCCTTCTGCAGCTGTCAACTGTGATCGTGCCGCTTCTCTTAATTCTCTCATTGGGTACTGCCCTTCTGTTTCCTTCTTTCATTTTACACGCCCTCTCGTTCTCTTCGATCTGCTGACCACTTCCTCCTCATTGTTCCTCCCTCCCCCTGTGCCTTCTCCCGTTTCAGCTCCTTTCAACTCCTGGCCCCCCTCCACTGGAACTCCTTGCCTCTCTCTATCTGCTCTTCTCCTACCCTTTCCTCTTTACGCACCTCCCTCAAATCTCTCCTTCTCCAGTCCCCGCCATGACACCCGCCCTACTCTCACCCCCCTCTCCTACCCCCTTTCCCCTCCCCCCTTATCCTCTCCCACCCCCTCCTTCCAACCTCCTCCCACCCTCCCTCCCTATTCTTCCCAGTCCTCCTCCTCTCCCCTTCCCCTTCTGAATAATTGCTCTACATTCTGTTTTTGGTGACTGATTCATATTTGTAATTTGCTTCTGTTGTTACAATTTTTGTTATGTTAAATGTACCCTGTTGTTGTAACTGTACAGCGCTTTGGTATAAAGCGCTTTAGAAGAATAAATACAATACAATACATAGTTTACTTAATCCTTCCCCGCTTCCATCACTTTGTCCTTCACATGATCCTTCTTCTTCTTCACTGCAAAACCCGTCCGAGAATGTCAACCTCATAGTTATATTTTTCGCTCCTACAGTTACTGTTTCCCGATCTATGTCCGCGTACTCACCTGTCCCTTTCGCTTGTGTCATCGTCGCTTCCCCTGTGTTACTCGCAGGTGTCTTAACCTCATGTGTCTTACTTGATCCTCTGGATCCTGTATTTCTTTGTTTATTCCCTTAATCTTTTACTTCTGTTCTTGCCCTGCAAAGTTTGCTCATTATTGTGTCATTTACCTGCTTAAGTGCCCTGACATCTCTATCCTTTCCATACCATGCCCTGCCCTCCTTTTCCAGTAAGCTCTCTAGTATTCTCCCTTCCTCATACCTATGTGCACTCTCTGCTATAATCTTCCTTTTCCATAGCGTCATCTCCCTGCCGTTTTCTTCTCACTCTTCTTCTTTCCTCCTAAATTCCCTCCCGCTGTTCCATGCGTGCTACCCTTTCCGCAATCCCCCTTAGGCGGTCTTCCTCCTTCTTCTTCTTCTCTATTTCTTGTTGGGTTACCCCCGCTCTATCGCCCTTACCTCCCGTCCTCTTCCTCTGCCTCTCGCGTTCCTCCTGCTCCAGTTGCCTAATCAGCACATCCGTGCCTCACTCAGTTCCGCCAGCTTTTCCTCTAACGCTGCCTCCTCTGCCCTTGTTATCCTTCCATCTTCTGTTGTGCCTACCTCGCATTTTCCTTGCGCTTCTCCCTTCTCCTCCTTTCCTACCTCGCTGACCGCTTCTTCCTCTTCTTCTGTTAGTTTCCCCCATAGTTTCAGCAACACTTGTGCAGCTATCCATTCATCTGGTCCTATACTTGCGAAGTCCACGTGTGTCTTTTTCACACTCCCCATGCTCACCTGTGCCTGTTGTGCGTCTGTGGCGCTCCCCACACCCCACCCCTTTTGGTAACTATCTGTTGGTGCGTACGGTGGCGGGCTAAATGTGGGGTTTGAATAGCCTTCTGCAGCTGTCAACTGTGATCGCGCCGCTTCTCTTAATTCTCTCATTGGGTACTGCCCTTCTGTTTCCTTCTTTATCTCCTTATTTATAGATGTCTCAACCTCGTTTTCCTGTTTTACCTCTGCTACTGGGTATGCTCCCTCCGATTCTTCCTCGCTTTCCTCCGCGCTGGGAGGTGCTGGGCGCGCGCTACACCCGCCCTCTTCTTTCACCTTCTCCTCCTTCACTCCCTGCATTGTTAACATCCCTGTTACCCCAGGCACGCATCCCTGGAACAATTTCCAGAGATCGAAAACTTCTAGGTGGTTTGTTAGCTTCTTTCCTTTATATGTGTTGTGGAAATATGCTAGCAGTCAGTGTTATGTGTATATATCAAAACTGCCATTGGGCGGCCATGGTATTCTTATTGTGTTGTCTATCCCTTGTGTCCATTCAATACTGTATTTTACTATTTTGTCTCTATAAGGTGTTAGTGTAGCGCATATGAGCTGAAGTGGTGTTGTTAGTGTGCTAGCACTATACCCTGCCCCTATTCTATAATACACAGGCATTATTAAAACTTTACCTCCTCACCATCGTTACCTCGCCCCGTAAACTGGGGTCTTCTGACTTTCCCCTGCAAAGAAAGCAATTGCATTACAATACAGTTGTGCTGGGTACCACCACCCTCCTTTCCTTTACTATAGCGTCACCTTCCTTATGCCTCTCTTTCCAATGCTTGGGCCCCCTTCAGCCCGTGGCACGCGAAGCCCCCTATGACTTCACGCCCTGCGCAGCATGCTTTTGAGCCGCCCTGCCTTTCCTGCGCCGCCGCTACTCGGCACACCTCCAATCGTAGTATCAGCTCCTCCCCCTTTCCCCTTTCGTTCCACAGAAAACAACATTCCTGTTCCCCCTTCCTCTCTCCCACCATTTTCCACCACCTCCCAAAGCTATCCCTTTATTGAGGCAGGCCAGCGTTCTTTGTGCCCGGCCGCCCCTCCCCTTCTTTCCTCCCTTCACCACGTGCCCCCGTTCCGGTTGCAATTCAGAAAGCACTGCGTAGTCCTATACAACTCTATGGGTGACATCACCAGTTCTAAGACAGTTGAGTACAGGTACGTACAAGCATGACAAGAAAATGAAGTGCGTGCTACTTTACAATGTTATTCCCCACAATCCCCACAGCTGCGTTCCCACAACGCCTGGAGTGGAGTATTCATTAATCACTTTGTTATTATAGTAGACTGCACACGCTGTGTCGCCTCGCGTGTGATACGTTCCCTCTTCAGGGAACTTAAACTTAACAAGCCCACTATCTTCTGCACCAAGGATAATCACGTTACTGCAGCCAGGGATACGTCATCTATTCACCGAGCTATAACACTCAACCAATAGGAATCCTCATCTACTCATCGATCAAAAACACCAACTCGTAGGAATGCCACACACCCTTTTTACACAGGTACCCACGATCAAAACCAATCAGCGCGGTACACCGGTTGCATGTGGGTGCCTCAAGCCCCACCCTACTCACTCTGCAACACTATACGGGGCGGCCCTCGTGCCTGACCGTGCAATACTTCACACATCAACTGCCGTTCAATTGCCAAAATCTTTGGACACACTGTAAAGCCACCCGCCACCCTCGTTACAGTTCCTCCCACCACCCACACAACTTTACATTGCTGGTTGCGTGTGCCATACTCACATCGGCTTTCGCCTGCCAGTGCCGCTCGGCTGCAGGTACCCCTCCCAATCTGCTCGCCACCTCCCCTCGTCTGGACCACGTCTGGAGACTTGCCAACCGCGGGTGGGATACTTCTCAAGTCAGCTCCCGACAGCCACTTTCCGGATTGCGCAGTTCGATCGTCTCGCAGTTTCGCGATGGTCCTGTAGTCCTCCAAAGGGGGCAACGGCGGAGGGGGCTGTGTTGCCGGGCCACCTTGGCACCGGCTGCGCCTCCCTTTTACCTCTCTCCAAATGTCAGGTCTCAACAGATCTCAGCGGTGCCTCCAACTTGTCGGGGTTATTTCCCGGGGTTCGGCAGGGCCGTCCGCGGACCTGCGGGGTTAGGGGGGCCCCAACTCCTCCCGCAGTCCCCAGTGAGTATGAGACACACACAAGACCAAGGCGTTACTGCTGTTTATTAGATAAAAGGCAGGGATAGGTTCTGGGATCACAGGTCATCCAGGAACACTTCTCACAAGAGTGTGCTCGCAGGCCCTTTTTCTGCTTGCGTGACGCCACACCGTGTGTCACATGGGAAAACTTCCCCGAAAACCTAACACCAGCTCGGGATGGCTCCCCGAGTGATAGGGTTAGTATAGACACATATAGGAACGTTAATAATTGGTAGAGAAGAGGTCAGGTGGTACGCTTGGGTCGTCCCTAGAAATTGTTACAACAGAATGGTTACATGGGGAAGGTTAGTGATTGGCTAGGTTGTGATGCAATCAGTGGTTAGCCCCCAGTGCCCTGATTGGTCCATCCATGAGCCCCAAAGCCTGGGACCATCGTTGTTCCCAGCTCACGATGTACCTGGTGTTAGAAACAATGGACAGGTCTGCCATTTGCTGCAGGAGCGCTTCTTTCTCACCGCCGTCAGTGTCCAATTTGTCACCTCATTGTTGCAGTCTGTGTCCTAAACGTGAGACCCCAGAGTTTCCTTGGTCCTTGGTACTTGGCATCGCATCAGGTCGGCCTAGTCACGTGTTGTGAGACCGTGGCTGGAGCAAAATTATGAGCATTTGATTTGTATTTCGGCTGTGAGGGGCGGTTAGCTGTGGCAGGTGTAACCTTGGCTTAGGGCGCGCGGCATGTAGTTGCAACATTGTCTCCTTGGCTGCGAGGCCCTCGTCGGGGTTCTTTCTGCATGGTCAGCGTGTTGCAGCTCCGTCTGAGCTGCTCTGGGCCTGTGGCTCTGGTTTTGCGGCCTACCCTGGTGCTGAGGCCTATTCTGGCCTCGTCTATGGATGGAGGTATATTGCTCACGACACAGGGGGTCACACAGGTGACATCGGTCCTTATATACAGGGGTCTTACGTCACCGTGGTTTTAGTAGAAAGGTAGTGTTTGCAAGCATGTACACAAGCTCTTCTTGCATCTTGCGTTTTCGCAGGGCTGTAGCTTAGCCTACGATAAAAATAACCACGATGCATGAATGAATGTGGTGGTCCCCTACGTCATGGTGCTGAGTATGTTCTTCATGTGGATTGTTGTGGGTATGACCAGTGTGCATGGTGGCACATGTGTTACCGTCAGTTGGCTATGTCATCATGGCATCTCTAACGATGGTGATATGATCGATGTCGGCGTCACCTAAGGTTCCGACATGTGGTTTGATTAACGGGCAGTTCCTCTGGCCGTGTGGGGCGCGGCCACAGTGGATGTTGACGTCTGGGGAATCTGTGAGTGAGTCGAATTCTTCTTGTGGTGGGTGCTTGGGTCATGACGTTCTAGGCCATGGTCTGGATGAGAATCGGGGGAAGGGAACGTCCCATTTTCCCTCTTCACATCAAAGATAATCAACAAACAGTATGAAATCAGAAAATGCACAAAGTGTTAAAATAGAAGGAAGAATTCAGGATACAAAAAGGAGATTAAAACTTGCCTCAAGCATTTTATTTTTTCGATACCAGGATTTTCTCAAAATTTCCAAGCAGCCCCATGCAACTGGTATTGATATTGCACGCAGGAGATAGATCAATGCAGGAAACACTTGTGTAAAATGTGCAACTTTAAGCAGCGGAACAGTAGTTTTCATTCTGATATCATGTTAAAGAGGGCAGAATAAAACGAAGTGCAACAAATCTTCTTTTGCAACACTTCACACCGGGCAAACTATAGACTGGTCATGAGTTGCCCAGTTCTTGGTGACTGCTCTAAGCCATAATAGGTTAAATCGGGCCCTAGTCAAAACCCATAGGTCTGTTGTTTTATTACTGTGCAAGAGATATGATTGGACGCTGGCTGGGTCTGATATCAACCAATGTTTCCTTTTTGATTCATTCCTGATGTTCGATGTTTCCCTATTGGCTACAACTATAGAACAAAACATCTGCTTATATTTGTTAGGTGAAGCCAGGGTTCAGAGAGCAGAAGTTCACTGCAAACTTGGTCCATCCAATTGTACCAAGCACTGAGAGATAAAATGCAACCAAGGTATTCTATGGCAGAATGAGCTCTACATCAGAGCCTAAATGAGCATATGCATCAATTTAGCTCTTGGGTTAGACCAAAGTGCCAGCCAGTGTGAAGGTGGGACCATATACCAGTCACCACATATGTGCGGTGTGCTTAATTCAAAATGTACAGCAAAGTTCAGTGCCAAACTGGGGAGACCCAAACGTTTTTAAAAGAAAATATTCTCTATTACTTCAATAGAAGTTGTTTTTTCATTGCCCCACAGGGCAGCTCCATAATTTCTTGTTGCCTTGGTCTGTGCACTGTACACTTTCAAAATAAGATTAATCGGCTGACCCTGGCACATTTTCATAAAGAGAGACAATCCCCCTAGGCCTGTCTCATTCTAAGACACTGTTTCTCTATATGCAATGCCCCCGCCAGTTTTCACTAAAAGTAATGGCCAGATATTCTGATTTTTCCACAGTGGAATAGTTTCACCATTGCTCAACATTCTTCTCATTTTTATCCTCCTTCCTCCCCTGTTAGAACATGCCATCACTGCTGATTTTTTGTTTGTGTTTACAGATAGTTTTAGGTGAGACATAAAGGCAGTGTAGGTGTCTATTAAAAGCTGCAGAGCAATAGGGGTCCGAGCAATCAAAACCGTATCGTCTGCATAAGCCAGTACAGAGAGGGGCAGAGCACCTAGCTTAGGAGAATCTGCCATCATTTTAACTAATGCGATGTATAGGCCGTTAATATAAAGGGCAAATCACACCAGGGCTACAGCGCACCCTTTGGCATACTCCTGAGGCCACCTCAAAGAAACCTGTGCATTGTCCCTGTTCCCTGAACCTTACACAAGGTCTTGTATCCTCATGAATGATCTGTAACACCATTATCATTTCAACCAGACACCCCATGGACCCGAGCACCTGCCATAATCTATCTCTGTCAACTCTAACAAAGGCTGTGCTCAGGTCCAGGAATGCCAGATAGATCGGTTCATCCCCTACATAGATGGAATATGGAGTTCTTACCGCATGCATGGTTTAGAAATGCAAGCGGTCTATCTTTTGATCATCAACACAGCACCAAGTTAGCCCGTAACCCATCCTTTAGAACTCTCCCGTGGGTTAACATTTGCTGCTCCCCAAACCTAGCATTTAACACTGTACAAACTCAGTATTTTAAATTCTCCAGGAACTCTCCGTAGCCTTCAAAACTGTTTCAATGGTATTTTGCATTTGATGTACAAAACACCAAAAGGGGCAACCAGGCACTATTTTCCAGGCGTCTGCCATTAACAAATGATTTATATCACATAAGACAGCAAACCCTAAGTAATTCACTCTCCTCTCTTGTTTCTCCACTCTTTTTGACTGCTTACTCTCTGTTCTCTCCTCCCCTCCCCCTTTCTCTATCTCCTCCCCTCCTCCCCTTACTAGCTTCTATGCACTTACTCTATCAGAATTGTCCCTGGACCTACTATGACAGCAACCTCGTCTGTCGCTCCCCTATCCCCTTACTGTTGCGCCCCCTCCCTCCAGCACTATCTGGCAGGCCTAGTACGCTAGTCACTTGTTTTGTTCCTCCCCTCCCTTTCTGCACCCCTCTACCTCACCTTTTGTTTTCCTCCGGCTCTACCAGAAATGTCGTCAGGCCTAGTACGGTAGTCGCCTGTCTGTTTCCATTTCCTTCCCACTCTCCCCCTTCCTTATCTATGTCTTAGCACTTGCACTATCTGAAATGTCGTCAGGCCGAGTACGATAGTTAATTTCACATCCTTACCGTTCATGGCCTGAAAGAATATCGTTGAATTTTCCCTTGTTCCCTTCCTTGTCTTGAAGCGCTTTGCAACACATTGGGCCTCATTGCACGGTAGGCGGTAAGGGTTTACCGGTACCGGTAAACCCTTACCGCCTTACTACGAGGTCCCTTTGCGGGTTGGGAAATTTAACACCTGCTTTTTGCAGGCGTTAAAAACCAACCCGCAAAGGGACCAGGGAGCTAATTACGGTACCGTAATTTGCGGTACCGTAATTAGCGCCTTCCCCATTCCCATAGAGCCCTATGGGGCAAAAATGGGAATGGGGAAGGGCAATGGGGGAAGGGGGAATTACCGCCCCACCAACCTTGGAATAGGGCGGTAATTCCCCTTTCCACCAAGGCGGTGCTGGTATTTTACCGGCATGGACCAAGGTGCTAATAGCACCATGGCTCACCGCCTTCCGTGTAATGAGGCCCATTGTGTATAGGCGCTATATAAATAAACTATCATATCATATCATATCCAATACTAGAGATCAAGGTGACAAATAGAGACCACAAACAGGGACAATGGACACCTCTAGGTGTCCCTATTAGACCCACTCTCTGTACCTAGAACAAGGTGTTGTGACGCTCATATATAAAATGGATAGAATAAGAGAAAGGTCAGCTCATTTACTCTTCTGGTTAGCACGGTCTGCCACTCAACCCTCGCATGACTCACTTGTACCAATGTCTATGAGATGTTTTTGTATTTTTAAATCACAAGTAACAAACATACCACAAAACTTAACTTAAAACAAGCAATCATTGTCTGCAAGATTCAAATAAATTCTTCCCGCACCTCTGGTGTCTCAATTTAAAAAAAGATTACTTAAAATCAAGCTTCAAAGACGTGGATTAGATCTGTGTAGCAGTGATTCAGCAGTCTGTAGTATCCTAAGAGTGCTCTATTATTGCACTGCTCTTGGTGTAACAAAATGTCAGGCTCTTATTGTGGCCCTATTCCTGATTGTGTAAAGGTCAACTGATTTCAGTGGCCTACAAAGGTACAGGCCACCTTCCTCAGGACCGTCTCTGATCACATTCACCCCAAATAATTACCAGTGTATCGTTTTTCATTAATCAAAAACAAGGACGTATACCTGCTAGCCGAGGTCTGGTCCACACTTGACCTTGGGACAGGCTTGCTCTCTGCACAAGTAACAGGAGCTGACAACACTTGCTCCCCTATATCATTCCAATATTCACATCAATTACCAGCTTGTCCCATTAGCGTGGATGTATTGCATCTCCCTCACCACGGCTTGCGATCTGACCGATGTTGCATTTGATGCCCTCAGTGTCGTAGCCCTGAAATGGGTGGATCGTTTTGTGCTTTTTGTACACGATCGGCTCTAAGAGTCTGCAGCAAGCAGGCACTAAAATCTCTGCTCCAGCCGGGGTCAGATTGCTCGTCCCAGATCCATCTTGGTCAGTGCTATTGCCACCAAATACATCCACTGTTAGGCCTTTTACTTCATCAGGAATGATCAATGCCGCAAAACTCAGAAGAAGATTCCGCACTTACCCAAGACACCAGCTGGCCGGAGCATTGTCAGTGATTCTTGCAGAATGTAAAGGAACGCACCTATGGCCTTGAAGTCGTGCAATGCACGAAAAACATGGTTTGGCCACGTGTAGATTTTGCAACAAGGAATTGTGAAGTTTTACTATTGGTTAATGATACAGTTGAGAGTGGAATGCTATGTCAAGCCATTCTGCTAATTTGTTTCTTCTAATGCCATGCAGTGAAACATGGGAACCAGCACAGAAGACAGCCAGCAGCCCTTTCTAAAGCCTCTTATATTGTAAGTCATCATTAGCACCCAGGTGGGGCTAGAGGGTGAACACCCCATCAGCTCCCTATAACACCGGACATGAATGAGGGAACTGCCGGCTCCTCCGTGCTACAGGTGCGATTGTACACCACAACCCTTGGCTTCCATTGAATCCGCCTGTCCCTGAAGTGCCCTCTTATCCTCCAGACACCCGCTCCCCTGTGCTCACCTACCTGAGCTGCTCTGCTCCATTGACCTCTGGGATAACTTCCACCGTAGCCACCTCTTTTCTTCGTCATCAATGCCAGCAACCCAACTCCCAGTCGTGCTTCCAAGTTCGCCATCTTTGTGTGGGAAAACCTTTGATTTGGTGAAGGGGCACAGAAACATATATACCCCTTCATCAAAGTGAACGTTTTTTTTTTTTTTTTGTTAGCTTTACGTATTGGCTAGGCTGTTTATATGGAAGAAACCCACCCATCCTAAATTACAGATTTTTGGAACTTGGTGTGATGCTAATCGCGCTCAGCCAAATTGTCCAATAGTGGTCAGGTTCTATTCACTACTATTGTTCCGAAAAATACATAAACACTGTTCATTGAAAGTTTAGCAGTTTCTTTTAATCTTGTTTACAGCGGACACATGTTTCGACGCTAAGGTAATTCTCAAAGCTAATTCCGTATTTCAAAACCCAAAATGTGTGCATGGAATAGAAATAGTAAGACAACCCTATTGGGTCTGCTCGCAAAGTCCACCTGTTGGGTCTGCTCGCAAAGTCCATGTCCCAGATGGGTATCCAGATAGTGAAATTAAATCCCTAGGTTAAATCCCTCGCACCGCACATTTGTGAGCGCTGCAAGGACACAGACAAAACCAGCAATCAGCTTCAAAAATGTCCTTAAAATATGAACACTGGTTGATGCCTGTTGTGGCACTCCTCCTAGCTTGTTCGCAGAGTTTGTGTTGTCCTTTAAGGCAGACAGCCCAAAGCTCAGGAGAGTGTGTGTAGGCAATGGCCTTGTCCTTAGTTCAGATATTCTCTGCCACTTCCCACCTGGAAAGCTTGCTGGCAGAACCTACCAGGGCATGCTGCATGATGGCTGGGTACCGGTCCTGGAGCTGCTGGAGTCGGGTCTTCTGAGTCTGGTATCTCCCTCTGTTCCCTGGAAGATGTTCAGGGGAGGGATCTTGCTTCCCTCTTGGAACTCCTGGCCTGTCTTCACTGACGGAAGATGAAAGGTAGACTGTACCTTCAGCTCGGGTCCAAATGAGTCCTTCTTCTTACTCCTTTCAAAGTCTTCAGATGATCTGCTAAGTGGGGGTTTCAGCCCTCTTTTAAAGTCAAATGGCCCCAGTTATTGGTGCAGGCTAAGCCCCCCTTAATGAACCAATCCTGGGTCCCCGCCAACAATCTTCTGTTATTCATAAAGTAAGAACCAGAGTGCTCTGCAACAGAACAGGCAAGGGGGTGACAACACATACATCAGTCGCACCCACCTATCTGCCTGACTCTTGATTAAAGTGCATGCCTCCCATGAAATTTGTGATGGGAGCAGACTTCCTGTCTCCCCTAAATCACATCCTTCTTCCCTCTAAAAGGGGTCTGCTCTGCAAGGACACCTGTGGTAACTGCTGGACTCAGACAGGCCATTCACTGCCTTTCATGCAGAGAGGTGGGAATTAGCTTCAAGTTGACACATTGGATACCAAAGGGGTGTTATTCCTGCATTCCTGTTGTCTCTTCCGGCAACCAAACCTCTCCTCTGGGCTTGCTTCAATTATCTCGTTAGCATGCACTGTCACCAGCCTGAGTAGTCAAAAGGAATACAGATCCATGGAGCCTTTTGATATTTAAATTAGGCTGCTCACAGCTGGAGGAAGGTATGCTTTCCCCCTTCTGGAGATGCTTTGATGTATCCAGGTGTAACAAATCAGCTTCCAGGGGCACTAGTGGTCCAGGGATGAATATCAGTTTCTAAACCATCAATCAATCCCACACGTCTAGTACATCAGAAAGGATCCAAACATTTTAGAATACAAGCGAATTATAAGACCTCCTTGTCCAATTTTGGAAACATGGACGGAACGGCAGGCATATCTCTGTGAGGTTGTGGATCGTTGCTTAGTTGCAACACAGCAAAATACAATTATTATCCAATGATAAAAGGGACTGTCCAGTCAAGGTTGCACAAACATCTCTACTTTATTATTACTACAACAGACAGTTCTTAGCACACTACAAATACAACCCGCCTTGTAAAGGAACACAGAGTACAGACAGTTTCACGAAGGAAAGGGATGCACTCTGGATACAGACAGGAGGGTAGTTGGTAAAGAAATCAGCCTTTCTGTTAACGGTTATTCGGTTCCAGCACCAAATGGGCAAAGGTTTGTAACTGTCCCTAGGGGACTTCAGAGAAGGACCGGGGGGCAGGATCACAATGTACCTAGTGCTGAAGAAGTTCTTTGTGCTGGACAGCATTGAGGCGGTTCCTGGGCAGTTTGCAGCCCTTGAGAAAGAGTTAGTGGTGGGATATAGCTGTGTGTATCATCAGCAGGCAGTTTGGCAAGTGAGGTGGACGGATGCCTGCAGGCCGGCCGGCGGAGTGGCTCGGGCCAAGAACAGGTGTCCCTGTGCTGGTTGGTGGATATGGAATGCTGGTTGAGGTGGCTCAGACAGCTCTGGTGACGGCAGAATGACAAGGTCAGCGGTGCAACTGGATGCGGTTCGAGGACTTGACTGTCTCGAAAATGTGCATATAAGATGGACGCTGAATGATGCTTGTATGGCACTCCTCCTAGCTTCCTCACAGGGCTTGTGACACTCTTTCAAGGTGGGCGGCCCAAAGCTCAGGAGAGTGTTCACAGGCAACGGCCTTCTCCTTAGTTCAGATACTCTCCAACACTTCCCAACTAGGAAGCTTGCTGGCAGAACCTACCAGGGCACACTGTGTGCTGATTGGATACTGGTTCTGCAGCTGCTGGGTGGGTCCTCTGAGTCCGGTATCTCCCTCTGTTCCCTGGGAGATGTTTAAGGGAGGGATATTGCTTACCCCTTGGAACATATGACCTTCCTTTACTGGCGGAAGATGCAAGGTAGACTATACCTTCAGTCGGGTCCAAATGAGTCCTTCTTCTTAATCCTTTGGAAGTTGTCAGATGATCTGTCAAGTGAGGGTTTCCGACCTCTCTAAAAGCCAAATGGGCCCCAGTGATTGGTGCAGGCTAATCCCACCTTAATGAATCCAATCCTGGGTCCCCACCAAAAGTCTTCTGTTATGCATAAGATCAGGACCAGAGTTCTCTGCAACAGGACAGACAAGGGGTAACAACACATACCTAAGTGCCACCCATCTTTCTGTCTGTTGTAGATCAAAGTGTCTCTCAGGTTAACTGAGCCCTCTGTGATTCTTGATAAAAGCGCAGGTCTCCCTTGAAGTTTGTGATGGGAGCAGACTTCCTGTCTCCCATAAATCACATCCTTCATCCCTCTAAAAGGGGTCTGCTCTGCAGGGACACCTGTGGTAACTGCTGGACCCAAACAGGCCATTCACTGCCTTTCATACAGAGAGGTGGGAACTATCTTCACTTTGACACATTGCATACCAAAGGGGGGTTAGGCCCGCCTTCCTGTTGTCTCTTCCAGCAACCAAGCCTCTTCTCCATGCTTGCCTTAATTATTCCTCATTAATATGCACTGCCACCAGCTGGATTCGACAAAGGGAAAGCAGATTCATGGAGCCTTTTATATTTAAATTAGGCTGCCCATGGCTGAAGGAAGGTGTGCCTTCCCCCTTCTTGAGATGCTTGGATGTACCCGTGGCTGTCACATTCCAGCTGAATATGACAAGGGAAGACGGCACCTGTAGGCTGTGTCTTCCTCAAGTGCACGTGACTATGCATTTTGTGCAGGAAGCAGATGAAATGTGTGTGGAATAGCCTCACCCATTTCTCACAGGTTTGTCTCCCATCATTCATTTTCATTTATCAAGAAATCAAAAAGCCCAGGTGAGCACCCTGGTGAGCGCACTCTCCTCGTGCGAATGGTCAATTCCTCACTCACTTATCACATGATTTTTCTATATGGGAATCAATTGATTTAACTTTAATTAAATGTGCTAAGGGTCTACACAGTTCCTCCCCCCCACTCACCACAATTTAATGGAAAGGATTAAGGCAGGCAGGTCCCAGCACAATTCAATTTAAATGGATAGGGTGGTTGTCTATAGGGGAATTAATTTGAGTTATATTTAATAAAGTGTACCAAGGGTCTCCCCAGTTCCACCCCCCTACCCGCATTGCGAGATGCAGAGTAAGGCTGGCAGATTCCCCCCACACTTTTGTTAGCATTTGGATTAATCTACTTACATGGGAGGCCTTGATTATGCGGCATCTAGGGAAACAGCAGGGCTCCTCTGAGGACAGAACAGATCTGGTCAAAAGCTTTGGTCAAGGATAGTCCCCAGCACGCAGTCCTCCTATGGCTCCTCAAATGACAGGCCCAGCTAGCTTCTGGATTTTCCGGTCTCTGTCTCAAATTCAATGTTTAAGGCCTTTCCAGGTAACCAGCTTTTCTCCTGGCAAGTTGTACCCTGATGGCCTTGGTAGCTTTCCTTGCGTCTCTGCTAGTTTTTCCCCAGAAGAGTCCAGAAGTAAACTACCTCCAGGAATTGATTGGAAGAGCCAAGTCAAAAGTCCTTCTCAGATTGAAAAATGATCTCTTATATGGCTGGTGACACTCCATTATTATCATAATTCCGACAATATGGATTGGCTAGCTCTCTCCCTACCCCTCCGCCCCCAATACGCCCACTGCCTGATGATAGGACAAGGAGTTGAGAGGTGTGGATGATGGAGGCTGAGGGAGAGAGAAAGATTCATCATCCCAAAATAAGAAGGGGATTTACCGTTTTTAGTGTCCTTAAAAACTCCACATGGCAGCTACCTTAGTTTTTCAGATAAATGCAGGCATATATATATATTTGAGTTGTATATTTTATGGCGAATTGGAAAATACTAATATTATTTTTGCACGCCCTTCCTGGGAGGAGCTACCATTTTTTTTTATTTGCTCCTGAGCCAAAATAGTTACAAATCTGAGCCTTTGCTCCTAAGCCAAAATAGTTACAAATCTGAGCCTTTCGAGATTCAAATCTTAAGTTCCCAATCTATTACTACACCAACTTTCAATTTGCTTGGAATTGTGTGAAGGCCGGAATCATAATTTTATTCATTACTCAATGTGTACAAATCACACAGAATTCATATTTATATGGTACAGATGGGCTTCGTGTCCCCTTTAGCATGAGTCTGGTATGAGCTCACTGGAACACACGATTCTGTTTTAATTAAAGAAAAGGTGGCCCAACATTAAATTATGGCAAGGCATCACCTGGGAGTTCATGGTTCCATATGCAGTCACCACTTTTCTTTAAGTTTCTTTCTGTTCTCTTATCCGACACAAACATCTGTTTATCAGCAGGATCTGTTTCACAGCATTTGAAGATCCATTAGATGCTCTGAAGGCCCTTTCTTGAGGTTGGGTCAGCTGTAAAAAGTTCATTTCTGCTGACTGGCTTATCTACCCCTCCATAATTCTGATCTAATTCTCTGTAATACTTAGCATTTAAACTGAACACCAGGCCTGCTTTTCTTGGTGGTTCCGGCCAAAGGCCTTAAGTTCACAGTTTCATTTTAGTGGATAGAAACAAGTTGCATCCATATTTCTGAAAGTACATCTTTTAAATCGACAAGATGTGTTTACATGTAACATTTAGCATTATATCTGGGCATGTTGTTTATAATACAATCTTTCTCTACATATGGTTTGGACAGATATAGGTTTAATTTTAGTATTATTCACACATAGGCCACAGTTACATAAACAAATTATTGTTCACTTCTCCAACAAGTAGGCCTTTCCATTTAATTGTCAGTTTACTTCTGGAAAGTAGGTGCCTTTCTCTGAAATATGTTGCTTGGTTTCACTTTTTAAACGTAAGGCACAATTCCTCCTTTGTATTTTTCAAATGCACAGCATCAAAGTATCTTTCCCCATGTGTACTGGTGCAGATTTGATTCTGTCAAAAGGTGCCTTTTCCCAGTTTACACGAAGTCCGCATCTGCAGCACCACATATATTTTCCCATTCATTGGGCTTATCCAGCAGTTTTAAGCTCTCAGGTAGATTCCCTTTCACTTGAGCGCCTGTCCATTTTAACAGAGTTGAAATAGGCCCATTTCATTTTATTTCACTAGACCTTATGTCAGAAATCACTCTTTTGTACTGGCTTTTCTATTTCAATGGCACTCTGCATTAGCTAGCTTCAATCTCACAAAAGGGGCCTAGCATGGCCTCTCCATCTCTGTCACTCTGGGGTTGTATTTTCACCCCACAATGGCAACTCATATGTATTATGTTCCTTCACCCTTCTGTACTCTTTCCTGTGCTATGCTCCTAACTTAGTTTCACTCCCCTCTTTTTTTCACCCTCTTTCCTTCTTAAGTCCTCCCAATGTCAGCCTCCTCAATCTCTTCACCCAGCTCCAGGTAGTTCCATTCTCCACTGTGTTTCCATCACCTCCAATTACTACTCCCCTCCCTGAGCCTTTCCACTATCCATTTTGCTCTCCACTACAATCAATTTCTACCCCTCTCCCAAGGTATTTCCATTCTTCCCTTTACTTTCTACCTCCTCCAGTTTCCACTAAACTCTCCAGGTCTTGTCCCTCTCTGCTTTGCTTCCCTTTCTGTCCTTTTATTTTCACCCCCCTCCTTCCACTCACAGCTTATATACCCCCACCTTCCTCCTGATCACTCTCTCTCTTTCTCTTGTCACTTGCCCTTCCTCTCTTCTATCTCCACTGATTTCCTCATTCCAACACCCACAAAGCACAATTAACAGAGTCTGCTTATTTAGAAGCATGGACCCGCCTCTTTTGGATGTGTGATGTGAACTGTGCTTGGTTGTGTGTCTGCAGATGCTGAGTGCAGTTATTGGTTGTAATATTTAGAAATGTTCTTCACAGCTGTATTGAGTTGCTCCATATCTCTTGGCACAACTCCATGGGCAAAAAACATAAGCGGGTGGGCCACAATTTTGGATATTACGTGGGTTCAGTATTCATCACTGTCTTACTCTTTCACCACTGCTTGAATGTCCAAACACTAGCTCTGCCTGCAACCGGTTCCCCTGCTGGTCCATGGCTTCTCACAGGGAAGTAAACCAGCCGACTTACACTGAACCATTGATGTATGTGTGAAGTCAACAGGATCTCTCTGTTGCAGAATCTTCCAAAGGTATCACTGGTGTAGGCTGACTCTGGTGAAAATGGATGATGACAAACAATGCTTGGGGAAAGATTTTCTGTGCATGTTAGCCAGGGGTTTGCAACATAATTTCGCCAGTAGCCAGTATTAGTGGGGAGCGACAAGAGAAGATGGAAAAATCACAGAGATGGGCTTATCACCACAGGTTGGGGACCAGCTGAGGAGCCTAAGGGGCCATCACATTACCTCCTCTGGGACCCACATAAAGTACCGAGTGGTGACATCCAGCCCCCATGGTCTCCCCAGCCTCATCTACTGAGCCCAAACATGGGACCTTGTCACACTTGTTATATTTTGAAGATGCCATAGTCTGTTGTTTGCTTCTTCCCTCAAGCTGATTTTTCTGGGCATCAGGCTTTATTCATCTAATGTGCCGTTGCTTTTGCAAGCCTTCGTCTTTCGAGCTCATTCACCTCCCTTTGGAGTCCCTTTGTTGCAATACACAGTCTGTTTCAGATAGAAAATTGATTTTGTGGTATGTTATGTTACGTTGTATGGTATGTTGATATATACAGCGCACCTCTACTACCCAGGGGCAGTGTCCAGGCGCTCCGGAATTGTAGGGAATGTCTATGCATATATATGCCATGCATATAGTTTATGCATCATAAATAGTCCTGAGGCAACATATGATGTACGAAACACGTTGACTAGTCGTCATTTTTCTGCACTGCGATTAAACACATAGTATCCCTATTCTTCCAAGAAGGGCTTTTGTTTGTGTGCCCATCGGTCTCCTATGCACAACTCCCCCTTCCTCGCACACCCCTCACACACATCCCTCTGACACATACACACACTCTGCTGTCTGACATAGTGCCCTGGGAGTCAGGCCGTCGCAGTCGCCATATGTTGCACTTTCAGGGAGGGCTGCATTACACTGCTAACCTCCGCATGAGTCATTAATGGCCCCCAAGGAATAACCCGAATGGGGTCTGGCGTGATTGATTATGCACAGACCTCAGCCTGCGCGAGGCTCAAGCACAGAGCCGAGCAGAGGGAGATGGCATTTACTCTTCGGAGGAAGGGGAAATAAGACTTATAAAGAGCATCGGGTAGATTTATCACACTTCCTGTCTAGGCGAGGAATACACAGGGGCGCATGGGCTGCGGATCAGGGGGTGTGCAGTGAGGGGGGAGGGGTGCAGGCCACTGGTTCCGGACAGCAGCTGCCTACCTTTTCCAGCGCAAACCAGAGATGCTAACCAAAAATGCATAAGCAATCGCAACAGCTAAACAATCTGTTTACTAGAGTAACGACTCAAACCCGGCCAGAGCAATCCAACCAGTCCTAATGCCCATGGAAGGGAGAAGCACAGTTCGCCCCCAACATGGAGAATTGGGAGCACAGGGCGATGCTGGCTGAACTTTTGATTTAATTTGGCGTTCATTTAAATGGCTTGTGCAGTAGGCGACCGAGCATTTGATCACCTGACTGCGCAGCCTGCTGTTCGGAAACAGAACGAGAGGGTGCCACGCGGACATGAGATGAACCATGACTTGTTTGAAAAGATTTTTCCCCTAAAGCTTTGGCGTTTTGTAGTGGCGCACATTAAGTCTCGCTGTTATCTTGCGCTCAATGGTAATTAGTGTGTTGCGCTTAGAAGGCTGATAGTTGGAGCGGACCCGTTGAAATGTTAATGCGTGATGTCATAGTTGCCAACACGAGTCTTTCCAATCTGTAGGTGCTTATCCAGTTCTGTTTTTTCTTTGCATTGTGGGACTTGTAGTCCGAGGTTTATAATGGGGAAAGTGGAACTACACAGAGGCGTTGCTAGAGGGGGGTTAAGGGGCTATAGCCCTGGGTCTTTTGGTTGTAGCCCCGGATAGAACCTCAGGGGTTACAACCAAAAATCTAGCTAGCCCTGAGTCCCGAGTCCCGACAGTCCTGACAGTAGTGTAGCCCTAGATCTTTTCCAGACATAGCAACACCCCTGGAACTCCAAGTCCCAGAATAAAAGAAAAAAAAACAGGACTGGATAAGTACCTACAGATTGGAATGGGACATGTTTGCAACTTATACCACGCACGGTCACCAACGGAATTGGTCCCAAGGCGCAAAGTCAAATCTGTAAACAAGAAGGAGGGCGGGTTAGGTTAGTCGGGTGAAGAGGGAGTAGGAAAGTGAGAGAAGTGGTGTGCTGTTGGCGGTCACGGTTTCCACCGTGCGCTGAGCTTTGGTGTGAGTAGGGGATCGATGCAAGACCTTGCGTGCTGTTGGTGTGGTTTATGTGTTGTTAGTTGTTGTTGCAGTGTAGTGAAGTGAGTGCGGTTTGCTGGATAAGAAATGGTTGTGTGGATTTTCGGGTGAGTTAGGTATGCAGAGATTTGAGCTTCGGTTAGTAGGGTATATTTCCTAGGCCTTGCAGATCTTGTTCTGTTTGAAAAGCATTCCTGTAGGTAGGCTTATGTGATGTGCAGGGCACAAGGACCTGTGCCGCAGGTGCATAATCCCAATGAGATAAGCAGGCCATGTCTAGACGGCAAGGTGCAATAAGGGGCAGGTGAGCTATGTTCCTTGCAACTGGGGCCGCCCGGCCCACAAGCTTGATGGGCCTAGGCACAGCCCTCAAGAAACGTATTTGCGCCTGTGTCACTGTGGTGCCGATTCATGAGCAGATGCAGGTTTCGCAGTGGCATGTGGCATGTGTTTGTGCTGCTTTTGCATTCCATTTCATCTGTCCAGAAATGTTGTGTTAGGGCATGTGTTTCAGTTGAATGGGCAGAGGCGCTACTCTACTCTCCAAACAACTGACCGTCTTTTTGTTTTAGGCAGTGCACTGACCAGTGCTTTAAGTGGGAGGAAGATTTGAGGGTTGGGAGGTTGGGAGGGTGGGGAGTTTGGGGGTTTGCTCAATTCTGGTGGCATGGCCTAAGTGCGGTGGGGGGAGGAAGTGGGGTGAAATTGCTTGGCAGTGGAAGCCAAGCAGAAGAGATGGGGTGCACTGACATTCCTTTTGTTGCGCCCCTTTCCTTTTGTTTCTTAATCACAGGGTCTGACCCATACCTCACTGCAATTGTAGACGAGAAACCCAGAGAATGACGTCACCGACACCTCGCCCCCTTTGCGGCAACACCTCACCCACATTCTTTACACCAAAAAGCCCCAAACTTGACAACCATGGCACTGACGACTTCTGTGTATAGTTGAGCCCTATACCGTTTGTCCTGATGTTGGGCAGGAGCTCGATTCTTTCATTAATGTACCCCCAAACGAGATGGCATTCATGGTGTTCATGCTAAGCTTGTTGCAGTCCATGGAAACTGTAAACTCCCTATCAAAGGTCGAGTTTATGTTTTATTTATTACAAAAGAATTGGGACATCACTGTGTCATACTCTTTGGCGCCCCATCTCTTCTTTTATTATCTATCACAAGTGCCGATCCCCCCGGGCAGCAAGTTAACCGTGCAGCTGTGTGGAGTGGAAAGGTTTCCTGAGGGGTTTGGTGGATTTAGGGCTATTCGAGGAAACCTGGCAGAGCCCTGGCTTGGGAGCACTTTTTGGGGACCACCAGGGCTGTGCCCTTCGTACCACCGACCTACATAAAGCCCAGGTGTTGGAGTTAATCAGTTAGGCTGGTTTCACAGGGTCTTCGCCGTGATGGGCTGCTCTGCATGGCTCAAGCTTTATGTGCCCTGAGGCACGCTCTGTGCCCTCTTGAGTGCTCTGTGCCATGCTGGGACGGGTACATGATGTGAATGCTGACAATGCAGGACACATTTTAGGACTTGCACAAGGGCCTGTGCAATCTTGCTAAACCACTGGCTACTGCACAGTGTTGACTTCTGCCTGGCTGACATTAAGTGCATCCATCCTCACCCTTGTTTTAGTATATGGTGTGAGATTTAATCATCAATATATTGGGGAAAATCCCATCAGTCAATGAGAAAAAGACTTCCTGCCTGGAGTCTCGAGCAGTTCTCCATAGACAGCAAATGAGATTGCCTCAAAGAAGTGGAGCCAGAGTCAATTTTTAGTCAGTCAGTATATGCATGCGGAAGTGGGGTCATGAGGATAGCTCAGGGGAAACATGTTTGCCTTGGAAGCAAGACAACGTAGAGCAGCACAGGTTCGAATCCCGGTCTCACGCTTGTGCGTTATAAAAGAACAGTTATGAAGTAAAGGCTGTGGAACCTTAGTTGTCCGGGATACAGATGGTATAACAGCCCCATGATAATTGTAGCACTAATTCCCTGTCCCCAATCGGTAAGTAAAATTAATAATTTTGTGGGAGCCAGTTAACTTCCTGTAGCAGTTTTCAGAGGACGAAGAAGAAGAGCTTGCCCGGGGTTGCTGCATGGCAGTGTGGTTGGGCCTTAGTGGAGACATCATATCACAGACAAGAACCAATGGGAGCCCCAATGCACGGTACGAAAACCCTCCTTGAACTAAACAAACAGTATTGAGGTCGACTAAGTTGTGGCAAATTTCTGTGACCACAAGGTGCCTACTAACAGTCAAAGGCCTGATACGTTATCTAATACTGGACGGGCAGAGCTAAACACACGATATCGATAGATACATCTGTCAAGCCAAGAGATTCTCAGATCATCAGTTTCACATCAAAACAACCAGTGTCATTAAAGAGCCCTCAACAGGAAGGTCACATGGAGTACAAGGCCCACACTTCTAAAAGGCCCCAAACCTGAGGGCAGAACCCAACCATCAGCGATTTAGAGATATATCTTTTGAGCCAAGGCTTTGACTAAGACTGTGCAATGCGCAGAGTAGCAGGTGGGGGGAAGAGTTTGCCTTACCTACTGTAGAGCTACTGTACAGTCCTGCTATTCTCAGGACTTGGGCCAAAAAGAACAAAGCCTATAGATCACGGCAGAAGTCGCTGCTTGCGTCAGATAAAGACACTTATAACCTGGTGGCATCCCAGTATCAAGAAGCTATTGTGCAGGTGAAAAAGGAGTACTTTATCAAACGCATTTTTTTTAATGCTAGCTCTAATACTGAAGAGTTGTTTAAAATATTGAAAGAATTAGAAAGGTCAAGTAATATACCAGAGGAACAGGTGGTTAAGGATCAGACATGGTGTATCGCGATACAACAGGCTCTGTTTGACAAAGTTATGAGGCTAAAGACGGCTATTGATGCCAAGAAGTCTTGCGTACCAGCACCTGGAAATGGTTGTTCCAACCCCATGTTAACAACACTGCTGCTTGAGTTCAGAAAAATCACGGAATGCGACATGGTGGAAGTATTGCAGAATTTGAAACCTACTAGTTGACGAGGTGCTCCCTGCCCATCTATGGATATAGAAAAGTTTGCAGTATGTCTTGCTCGGGCACTTTAGGACTTCATTCATGCTTATATCCAAGCTGCGCACGTCCCGGCCGCTACTAAACAAGCCTGGATCACCCCTTTACTCAGAAAGCTTCCCTGGATCCTAATATGGCCACAAATTATAGACCCATTACAAATGTGCATTTTCTTTTGAAAATGTTAGACCGAGTGCCATATTCACAAATCCAGGCTCACCTGGAGCAGCACAACCTTCTTCACACTAGGCAGTCAGGCTTTCAAGACTCTCTCAGTACAGAATCGGCCTGCTTGGATCTGAAATGCAGCCTATCTCTTAATATGGATCAGGGACATGTTTCTAAGCTTTTATTCCTAGATCTTTGAGCAGCTTTTGATGTGATTGACTTTAAGATTTTATTCAAGAGAATGCACTCTGAGGCATTTTTATCAAGATCTGCTGCCGACTGGATCTTATTTTTTTTTTCAAACAGAACAGCAAGAGTTCTTAATGGCGTAGTGACAGCGAGTCCATTTGAGCTCCTGTATGGTGTTCCACAGGGATCATGCCTCTCTCCGACACTTTTTTATGTTTTTATGAAACCGCTGTTTGTGAGGCTTCATCAGGGAGATGTTCCATTACACACATTATGCCCACGATGCACAGATACTGTTAAAAATGATCTGGCGATTATATATCTGATGCAGCTTTGGTCAATACTGTCTTTGATCTCCTTCAACGTTGGATGGCGCCCCATTGCCTGGCACTCAATAAGACTGAGTTACTTCTCGTTGGTACACGACAAGGATTGGGCAACCTCCCAGAATCTTATAAGAATTTCTTCATAGCTGGTTGTCCAATCGAGGTGGTCCCAAAGGTGAACACCTTGGGAGTCTGCATTGACTCTACATTGTCCATGACAGATCCGAGGTTGTTGGGCTAGATTCGGCCTTGAATGTCAGAAAGTAAGGTTGCCATCTTGGTTAGTGCCATTGTGGGAGCAAGATTGGATTATCGTGGTAGCCTGTGTGTATGGACCTCCCAAAAGAATCTCACAAAGTTGCAAGTAGTGCAGAACAATGCAATGAGGACAGTGGCTCGCGTAAAGCGCTGAGACCACGTTACCACGGCCAGAAGGGCTCTGCACTGGCTGCCTGTGAGGCAGAGGCCAAAGCTTAGGCTACTCACCACCACGCATAAATGCCTGTTTTCTAAGAATCCACTCTATCTGAAGCACGCTAGGGTTTTAAGATCAAGCCACAGCAATCTGCTGTCTGTGCCGCGTTTTAAACTGGGTAGAACAGGCAGATGCGCTTTTAACTTTCTTGCACCTGATCTCTGGAACAGCGTGTCTTTCCACTGGCGGTCTGAGATCTCTCTTGCACCTTTGAAGAAGGCATTAAAACATTCTCTTTTACTTGGGCTTTCTCTGTTTTCATTCTGCTTTTTAGTCTTGCTTATGTTGTCTTCTTGCCTGATTCTTTGTCTGGTTTCAGCTGTGTTTTTATTATTTTAGTGTGGTATCTTTTCATGTGTTTTTCTGAGGGTTCGTTTATTGCCCATTTGCCTCCGAGCCTAAGGTGCATTATAAACTTATAGACATGTAAATAAATAAATAAATTATGCTATCCTTGTTCTTTCCTCAATTCTTGGCCTTTTTTTTGTTTTTTTAACTTCACTTACACTCTTAAGTGACCAAAACATGGCATCCATCTTAGTTTAAAAATCAAAAATACTGAAATTAAATGTATTTAATGCTATGCAATTTAGATTTTTCAACCAAGGAAGATGTAGATTAACTTAAATTACAACTCATTTTTAGGGGGCTCTGCAATACAAACAGCTCTGTCGCGATTGTAGGTGCAGCGTACTGTAAATCTCAACTGTTTGGCTGAAATAGTCAACAGACAAATATTTACTTGCCGCCCGTGAGACATGTTGATTAAAATGCTTGTTCAGCATGCAAAAAAGACCTGGAACGCCCCCAATAGCAAGAGTGCTCACAAAGGACTGAACTCTGTGTCCGAACCAAATCCTCAGTAATTGGCTATGACTTCTGTGATGACTGTAGAATTCGGGTCTCTCGTGAGGGTGCACTGCGGTGCAAACCTAGTTGTATATCCAAAAATTCCTCCTTCGTGCATCCCCGTGGTGGCAAACCCTTCTTCCCTAGCAAACTGGCAGCGAAGCAGTTCCTCAACACCGTATTTTTATGCTGGCAAACCCCTCCCACACCCCTCACCATCAGGCATCAATGCTGGTAATATCTGCTTTCTCACCATGGCAATCTCTCCTTCTTTACCACGGTCCCCGGAGGATAGGCCAGGGGCAACATGCTCGCCTTGAAAGCAAGATGACACTGAGCAACACAGGCTCAATCCCCGCTTAGAAACCTCTGGGCATTAAGCACATTATAAATAACCTAGGATATCATGCCTCCAGGGTGGCAAACCCAGACCTGTAACCAGAGTGTAGTCGGGGCAAGGATTCCCTCCACACCCTGGTTGTGATGATAAAGACAATCCTGTGACTGGTGTAAATCCCAGAATTTAGAACATAAACTCCTTCTTGTTCCTTGAAACTGAGGGAAGAAACTGTTGCTTGTGATGAAAAAACTAAATTAAAAATGTTTGGAATTTTGAAAATGGTGGTTCTTACTGTAAAGATCAAACTAGCATGGAGCAACAACACAAAAACTTCCAGAGGACAATCTTAATTCTTTTTTTTTTCAAGTATGATCACGCTCGGTGTTTAGGTAAAATCTGAAGTCGCCCAATGGTGCTCGTTTTCTGGTATCAGGTCGCGGGCAGGGCCTCAGTGTTGAGATCAGTCATTGAGGAAGGAGAGAGCTCTAAGGCTATCATGGGCGCAGCAGGTTGGGTTCTCTTCACAGGGAGAGCTGGGGATTGTGGGGGCAGCCACAGCTTTCAACCAGCAAATCCTGCCAGAACGAAAACATAGTGGGATACTTAATTCCACAAAACATGCAAATACATGTAATGAGTGTCCACATAAGCATGCAGTGTGTGTATATAACTGTGCGCATGGAGGGAGTGCCCTGCATTCAGTCTGGATGGCTGAAGGAATGCAACCCATGTACGAAAGGAGAACCGTGCATGGTTGCAGACAATGCCACTATCTACAGATGTCTTATATAGCACCACACGCCGAAAGCCTCAAGGCGCTCACAAGACAGACAAACATTCAAAATGAAGCAGGCGGGGTAGGGGGGACGCAAGAGAAGAGGTCCATAACACAGAAAAGGAAGTGCCCATATACGTGACCTATCACCTGTCCTTCATCCCAACAATCACAAAAGAAAAGATTTGTGACTCCCCACTCGTGAGTCAGCACAATTCTTTTTTTTAAATGCAGTATTCATTTAAAACACACAACCAGCCACTAATACCACCCGCTTTTTCTTCGACCAAACGCCCCTGAGCTATCCTCAGGCCTTTATAACGCACTTGATATATTGTAATGAACCTCTCATAGGGGCGTATCTCATCCTTGGGATTACCTCCCTGTTGCCAAGGACGAGATAGCTCGTCCTTGGCACTTAAGAGGTTAATGAAACAGAAAACGTTAGAAGGCCTTGAATGGCACAATACCAAAATCACCAAAAAAGGCCTTGGCACTGGGGGGGGGAGGGGGTGGGGCTATGGCATTTAAAAGTCTTTTGAAGCGCTAGAATATCAAGTGTTATTATTCTCATGGCTCAGTTTGTTAAAGGGCCCCTGATGGCGGCACGTGTTGTTTAAAAATTGCTAAAAATATAGTGAGCACATTTGCCGACCTCAGTAGGATGAGATGCTTAAGCCCTCCACCCTACCCCCCATCTCCCCCCATGATGGTTCAAATCTCAAGACTGCAGGTCAAGCACCTCCCCCACACGACTCACACATTCTCAGGTGTTGCAGACAGTGCACCCCTTCTACAAAGGAGGTGGCTTGATTATTGATTATTGATTATTGTTCTTTATAATATTTAATTAGGTTAAAATCTATACAACCTCATGGACGTCACTAGCGGTCACAAGTGCCACCCCGATGGCACCTCTGTTATGTTCATGGCGTATTCTCTCCTCTTTCTGCCACCTCCTGAGTCCCTAACACCCACAGGAGTGGGGGTGCAGGGGCTCTTGTGCCCCACACCTTTCTTCTGCTCTACGCGTCCCACAGGAAGAAGCAAGAACTCACGGCCTCCTGGCAGCATGCGCCTTTGCAACTCCAACCACCATCCTTCCCCTGCCAATCCCATGCTTGCCTTCTGCCTCACTGTGTACGAAGTTGCTGTCATTCATTGATTTTACACTTAAAAAAAAAAAGACATGGATGTATTGTTGAGCACCAAAGCATTTCTCAATACAAATAACATTGACTATTCAGCACAGCGACGCTTTCGCCTGCCTCTGCCTACACAGGCTTTCATATTCAGTTGGTATGCATGAATGAATGAATGAATGAATGAATGAGTGCCTGATCGCGCACATGCCGTCGTTGCCTCAGCTGACAACACTGGTACTTTCACCTCTAGGTGCAATCGCTGCCCCGGTCAGTCTATGGTTTACTTACCTTTTCACATTCCCAGAGCGCATGCACCCCACCTGCCCCTTGCCCCCACATCTCGCCCCTTTCCTCCCACATCTCGCCCCTTGCCTTACACGCGAGACTCTTTCAGGGGTCAGAAATGTCACACTTTTATATAATGGTACAATCTGCTAAGGTTTACTCACAGTACCATTCATCTAGAAATCAAATATAGCTCCTCCAGTCAGATAAACTTCTAAAGCCCACATCATCCCAGCAGTCAGTGAGTCCTCCATCACGCTGACTTCCGGCTGCTTGCTCCCCGCTGCCTTCACCCTACACAATAGATACTGTCCCAGTTCAACAATTGTGAGCATGCCCCATTTCCCCAGAACATAACCACATTACTGTAAATATTGGAAAAGGTCTGCATCGAAACACTGAACCCCTCCCGCCAATCTGTAAACATGACTTAAACTCATCCTTCACGCGGCATTGGGGACATTTTAGCACCCCAGCTTCTTGCTACTTGCACGCATCCACATCTTCACTTATTTAGGTTTTCTGAATTTGTTTTACAGTGACTGCAGATGTGTTGTTTCCTCTTCCTCCTGTCCTCGGTGTCAAAGGTCATGTGATGTCACTTCCTGCTGTGACACCAAGCCGTTAAAGGGCATGATATAGCCCTGCTGCCACTATTATTTTGGATGAAATGACGCTAGTAATTGACACATTAGAATTGCCTTCGTTTTTCTCATATACTTCTATTGCCAAAATACACGTGTCCCCCTCTATGGTTTTCATTATGTCCTGGTGGTCGTCCCAGTTGTTCATCTTCTGAGGGTTGGATTCCTTTTCTTATTATCTTGTGAAACCATCATTTGAGTTTTGCTGTATAGATCATGTGTATGTTTTGCAAGCAGTACACGACTTCATTATCCACTTGCTTTTAACTGCACTTTTAAGAAACCAAATGAATCATTCAATTTGAAGTGACTTGACTGTACCGCATTGGATGAAGGGCGGATGGCACCGGGACACATATAGCAGTATAAGGCAATCTCTAGTGATTGATAGGTTGTCTCATCAGTAAAACATGTCGTTGTACTTAGTAGATGGAAATCGAACTTGCCTCTCAATAAGGGCTCAGGGATGACATCTTGCCAGAATCTGCCTCTGATGGCCCCCGCAGACAGACACCGCAGCCCACCCTTCGGTGACATCACGGGGGCATGCATTTCAAGTGGCACAGCGAGTAGAGCGCCCGCTTTGACACCCGTGCAGAGCCTGTTAACGCAGGTTCGAATCCCGGCGGGGCCAAACTCAGCCTTTCATCCTTCCGAGGTCGATAAATGAGCACCACACACCGTGGGTAATAATAAGCAGCGCTCAGATACCTGAGGGTTTGTAGCGCTATATAAAAGCCTAATTATTATTATTATTATTATTATTATTATTATTATTATTATTTAGATGGGTTTCCTGCTGTCCCCGCACCCCAGGGAACCCGACCCCGAGAGCTTCTCCGAGGGGGTGAGCAGAGACGAGCTGGCTTCTGGCTCCCTGGGGGGCGGGGAGGCCTCGCCAGAAGGCTTGTCTGGGTTATCCGTGACCATATGCTGGGGGGTCTGTAAGGGGGGGGGGCTAATGGGATCTGCTATTTGGCAAAGTGCACATTAACTAGGGTAAGTGCATGTGCGGCGCAGAGGGGGGGGTCCCAAGAGAGACCCCCTCCCCACAAATGAATCCTTTAAGTACGAAGAGAAGCTCTAAAAGGGGTCTGTCGCCTGTGGGTCCAGCAAGGAATGGCCGCAGTTGTTCTTTTAATGGGGTGCACGGGTCGGATGACAGGACCCTACTGTGAAAGACCGCCCCCTACCCCCCCCACCCCACCGTGCATGTACCAAGTCAAGGCTGCAGGTGCCAACCTCAGGGGTGCTGGCGTCTGCCGGCTGGCCCAGAGACGTACGTGGCCACGATTCAGGCGACGGTCCCATATTCCTTTCGTACTGCAAACCTGTTGCTTACCATATGCCCCATTGTTTAGTTCTGCACACTTTCAGCAGGATAGGCCTCAACAGCCCCCTGCCTTTCCCTTCTCCATTGGCTGGGGAATGGATGCAGGCTGCTCGTACACTACAGAAGCACGCATTGGGAGGCCCGGACGCCGCGTGCATTCCCAGTCACGTGATCTGCGTGCAGGCATGAACGGACGACAGGCGGGTTCTATTTTCCTGCATTCCACCCTTCTCCTTCATTCAATGCCTGCTTTCTACCGAGCCTGCCCTCCACCTTCTCCTTTATGTCGTTACGACCTCTCCACCCCATCTCATCCACCCCCTCCCCCCTGCTTCGTGTGTCTAGTTTCTACCAGGGGAGCCGACTTATGAATTTCCCGGGGGGAGGGGGGTCCCAAATATAGGAAGTGACATCACTGGAAGTTATATGACCGTAAATTTGCATGTAGTCGCCAACTTGGGGCAACGACGCGCGGGGGGGGGGGCGGATGTTGGCGCACGCAGCGCAGAACAGTGGAAACATTGGCTAGCATGCACTGCATATACTAAAGTCAAGAAAGAAGGAGATTTAAGCCTTCCAGTTGCATTCCAGTAAGACATCACTGCCCCTACTCCAGCGCTCTATAATCGTCCAGCAACACAACTAGGATGGGAGAATGAAATGCTTGCTAAACAGAAGGTACAGCTGCAAGGTGGAGTACCACCACTACCACCAAAAAAAAAGTTCCCAATTCAAGGGAAACGAGAAGTAAAGACGTTTCCCGATTAAAAACTACCAAGCAAGACGTGTGTGGTGCCATAGTTCAGTAAAACATCAACAATTCAAACTTACAATAGTGCTGCTGTAGATTGGCCAGCCACAAGTGACATTTGCTAAGATGTTACCTCTGGGTAACCAGATAGAGTTAGGGATGTAGCTTAATCTTAAACCTTTCAGTGGACACATCAGATGTGCTGCTGAAGTATAATGCAATCCTGGCTGAAGTATAATGCAATCAAGTGTGGTTTCAGACTTGGGGGGAAGAGTGTTAACTGCTTTTAACATTGTAGTTTACCAGAAAAAGAAATTCTGGTAAAGTAGTGTACAATGTTAAAAAGCAGTTACCCAGGCTCACCCTGCACCCAGGTGATGTTTGGGACTGATGGAAGCACTCGCGTCTAAATGTTGTAGCCATGGTGGTCTCCATGTTTTAAAAACTCCCACTTTCCGGGTTTTCAACGTTCATTTGAAACACCCCTTATTCAAAAAATGAAAGAGTGATTCCCCCTAATTTGTATGGTACAATAGCACAGATAGGAGAAAGAGGGTGGTTGGCTCTCGACTTACATCTACCTGTTCAGTAGCACACCTGGGAGTGGGTAGTTGAACTGGCTTTGGGATCCCCATTTCTCTGTGATAGCATACTCTTGAGGGCTTACTTTT